>NW_027526214.1:36457457-37657457 GCF_048455015.1 Haemaphysalis longicornis | reverse complement strand
GACTCAGAGCCGAGCCACATTTCCCTCGTGGCCTTGTGGACTGGCAGCGCACGGGCAACAGCGCCGTGTCATCATTTGAGAGTGAAGAAGAAGACGGTGGTGGCACGAACGAGCAGGAAGAACGAGGTTCGGGGAGCGACCTGCCGGGCGCTAACGTTCGGGGGAACTCCGCTTCGAGCCGCACCTTCCCCGTTGACTACCAGAAACTTTCAACCGAAGCCGACGTGTCTTCTATCGGCCGGAGCACCGACCTCAAAGGAACACCGTAGCAGCGCACCGAGCCCTGCGCACCGGGACAGCTCACCGACAGAGACCAACACGTGAGCGCGAACTATTTTGGGGCGCGAACTTTGTTGCGTAGGACATTCACTGTCTTGTCTTATTAGGTTAATGTTGATTTATCTTTTTTGTCAGTTATTTGTCCCATAAATACACGTTGTCCTTGTCCGCAGCCAACAGCCTCGCTTCTTCTCCGCCGGGTAAACTTTATCCTCCTCATCCACACAACAACCCGTATCACAATAATGGCGTCCACGGCAGGACTCTCTGAGAAATTACCAGAGAGTTGAGGAGGAAGGTGTGTCGGAGAGGCGAGGATTTGGCCGTCGACATGGAATTAGAATATTTGCTGAAGATCGGGAAAGGGCTAGGACTGGCGGGTGCTGAGCTGAGGAAATGGTTGGACAGAGAGGCAAACGCTGCTCGTGAAAGAAGGGCACACGCGAGAGACGCAGAAGTGCGACGGCTTCAACTTGAACTGGCCGATCTAGACCGCAAGATTAAGCTTGTGAAGAATGAATCGCAGATCTCGATTGCTGAGTTAGACCTCGAAATATTAGGCACAAACAGTCGTCACGGAGAAAACGGATGCAGACGAAAGGGCATTGACCTCCAGGCTCGTGAGGGAAAAGTAACGCGGGTCGCAGCCTGCGACGAGGCCAAGCGCAAAGAAGACGAAGAAAAGGAGTTTGAACGGCCGGCCGCGCCGGTGAAACACGAGTTCGACACACGAAGAGTTTCACGTGCTGAGCTTAGCACACAGGCAGACAAGCCGCGTGCTGGCACGCCTACTGCTAATGGACCGAGTGAGGTCAGCGTTGTGCAGCCGTGTGCCGAGCTGTCTGAGCTGTTTAGAACGCGCTCCCAGACGGAGCAATTCAATGTCGACCACGAAGAGCGAGTAATAGAATCGAGTAGAGATGGCCTGCAGGAGTTGATGTTCCCGGGCAAAAACCTTTTTCCTGACCAGGGAGGCCAATCTTTAACTGGCGATTTTGAGCGAAAGCATGCAACCCGTAGAAAACAACCTGCGAATAAGGGGGAGGCCAAACGGTCAAAGCCTAGTGTTGTTGACAGATGTGAGAGTCGACCTGAATGTGGATTCAGGCCAAATGAACAACTCGAGGAAGTAATGCACCGAAAAAAACAGACGTGCAGAAGACGGTTCACGATGGATAGAACCAATACTTATCCGCCGCAAAAAGCGTAGGCTGGAGAACTACCTGATGTGTCCCGCCGCTTGCGAGCTCACAAATGGGCCCGAAGAATCGCTCGCAAGGGCAAGGTATCTTGCAAAATCATGAAGCATTGGTTTCGAGCGAAACAAATTGACCCGCTTTCGTGCATCAGGCGCATGAGCGATGCGAACAGAGCCGTTGTTCAGATTCAAGCGGAGAACGCCGGGAAAGGTGCTGAATGGAAGCGCCGCAAAAATGTGAAAATGAAGCCGACGATCAACGAACCGGTATGAACTCACGGCATCAACTTCGCTAGTAATCGGAAGAAAAGGACAGATCTCAAATTAATTTATTTTAGGAAAGAAAAGTGGGAGATTGTGGTGTAATATGTTCAATGGTTGTACTCTGTCAAATGGGTGCGGGCTACTTGACCCCACTTGAACCAACGCCAATCGTCTGGAGTGTGGAATATTTTCGCACAGTGGTAACTTTGTTGTGTGATATAGTTAAAAAGTATGTTAGTTGGTTTGCTTAGCACAATCTTGGTTCTGTTAATTCTTAGGTGATACTTTTGTGGAAGGCGCGGTTTAAAGTGTCAGCAGGTTTTTGCATTCTTAAGCAGCTGTATTTTTAGTTTGTGTTTGTGTGCTTGTTAGGTTGATCATTTTATAGACTGCTGGTATGTGCTCGTTAATTGAACCTGTGTTGGTGATCTTAGTGATAGGTGGTGCAGTGCGTGTGCAATGACTGGACACTTTAGTGTGACTGCCGGAAACCTTCTCACTGGAAGTGATTTTCCCCGAAAACACTTCTTCTGATGGGGGCAATTGTGAGGAGGCGCGTTTAAGAGCCAGGAGCCGGAGTGAGAAGTGAAGACGACGAAGCGCTCGTGCTGGGGGCACTTCGAGAGAAAAAAGAGCACGCCGGGAAGGAGGAGAAAGAAGAGGATCAGGCGGCGGAACGGAGGTAGCAAGTTGAAGGCAGGAGGAACGCGGCTCTCGGCGAGTTCTCTGCTGGACGCGAACGCCCGGGAGACTCAGAGCCGAGCCACATTTCCCTCGTGGCCTTGTGGACTGGCAGCGCACGGGCAACAGCGCCGTGTCATCATTTGAGAGTGAAGAAGAAGACGGTGGTGGCACGAACGAGCAGGAAGAACGAGGTTCGGGGAGCGACCTGCCGGGCGCTAACGTTCGGGGGAACTCCGCTTCGAGCCGCACCTTCCCCGTTGACTACCAGAAACTTTCAACCGAAGCCGACGTGTCTTCTATCGGCCGGAGCACCGACCTCAAAGGAACACCGTAGCAGCGCACCGAGCCCTGCGCACCGGGACAGCTCACCGACAGAGACCAACACGTGAGCGCGAACTATTTTGGGGCGCGAACTTGGTTGCGTAGGACATTCACTGTCTGTTCTTATTAGGTTAATGTTGATTTATCTTTTTTGTCAGTTATTTGTCCCGTAAATACACGTTGTCCTTGCCCGCCGCCAACAGCCTCGCTTCTTCTCCGCCGGGTAAACTTTATCCTCCTCATCCACACAACAACCCGCATCACACCAGTAAATAGTACTTTTTGAGACATGTTGTATACAATGGAGACGAGACTGATGGGCCGGTAGTTCTTTAGGGCAGTGCTGTCCCTCTTCTTGCCAGTCAGCATTTTACAAAAAGAGCCAGTACAAATACAAGTGCAGAGAGACGATTCTTTTTGTTTGCGCGAAGATCACTCTGATGCCTAATCATATGAAAAAAAAATACCAAGGAGTCAGTGTTCAACGTTTATTTCATATGTGTGTTTTTGATACGAGATTCCAGCAGTACAGAGAAGGAGCAGTTTGTTTTGAAGTAGGTCCACTGCTCCTCTAGACACCAGATTTCTTTCGCTATAAATAATTTCTTCGCAAACTCGTACATATAAGTACTAGCGGAGCCAGACATTGTCATGACAATAGGAACAAACCACTTTCGGGGTATCGGACGCCCCATCTAACATACTTGGCATGACATAAAAGTCCTCTTGGAAACACAGCCTAACAATGCAATGTCTTCAGCGTTCTATTTTCTGCAAGACGCATCCACTTCAGCTCCACTACGTTCCCGCCGTGCGAGTACTGGGCGGAACCATGCAGGATGGTATATATGCTACCTTCACCGCAAAGTATTCTTTCTATAACAAACCCGCCGTGCTCTGCTGCACAAAGAGGACACTCGCAGTCAGGACACGTTTCGCAAGAAAACCAGGTGCAGTTCCTCTCATCTTATTTCGTATCCGTCCCTGCTTCTAACGTAAGGCTCTGTGTATCTTACCATTTGCGGTATCAACTAAGCAAATGAGCAGTGCAACAGAGGTCGTAAACATTTTTATGGCCACAGCCACATTGCCCTATGGAAACATACCAGCCAATACCTAAGCAGCCAACGCATGTTTGGCTAAGCATGAGCTGTAAATCTCTGGCCACATAATTTGTGCGCGGCCATTCCGCAATCAAAGTAGAAAGCCCTTACTCAAAAGTGGGCCTTACCCGTGTGCTGAAAGCCCCCTGGTGTAAGCTAACAGCTGCTTCATTTTGACCAACGCATCCCCAAGCGGCCGAAAACCGCCCTTCGGCCGCCAGACTTTGCCGCCGTCCTGCTGTTCTTTTGTTGGCCGACTGCAGTGCAACCTTTAACAACCCAACGCCGTTCAAGTTTCAGAGACAACGGCTATTCACCCTTAGCAGGGGGCCAGCTACCAAACCATACCTCCTCAGCCACGGTTGAACTTTAGCTGTGCAACGTACTCATCAGGCCGTTCTACTGCAGCAGTGGTTTTATTGTGGTGTTGTAGCTCTCAAGCAACCCTAAAATGGGTATAGCCGAGCTGTTTCTACAGACGAGTGCAGATTTTATAACCTTGTAACAGCAATCATTTGTGCTTTAAAGAAAATTAAATTCAGCAACTGACAAAGAATCTTGGTTATTAAATGTGGTGCAGATTTATTCCCTGAATGGTTGTCCATACACTAATGCTGCTTCCATTTGATGCGACCGCTATTGTGGTCGTGGACAGAGTACAGTTTCTTTCTTCCAATGGTAACCACAGAAGCCATGCTGAGAAGTGCCTGCAGCAGGGAACAAAAAGAAAAAAAAAACAGTGAGTTGAATGCTGTACAGCAAACAGTCACCAAATTTAATTAAGCCGTTCGAAGCACCTGCAGATATTTACACTGCTGATGTGCAACTCAGCTCGCTTTAATGGGACCCTGCAACACTCTTTGAGTAGTAGAAGTAACCCTGCGCCTTGTTTAAATCTACACTGCCAGGAATACCTGCGCCAAATATTACACATGCGCATGAACCTTTGATGCGCCAATCGCCATGAAAGACCCGGAAAAACCAACCGAGCTTTCTTTAATTTTTCGCATTATGCACCGCTGGCATGGCCTAAACGACGTGATTGCTGCCATGCCTGTCCTATTGGATGCTGGTGGGCAACTTTTCACATTTCTCACATTGCCACTGATAAACCTCCGTCTTTTGCATGGTTACCAACCTCTTCTAAGCCTTAACCTGTACGCAGTTTTGGGGTGTCTTTTGCGTTTTGAGTGCGCGGAGTATAGTAACGGTCGAAATACTCCCCTTTGAATGACACCAATCGACAGAAAACGTTCACGGCTTTTAAAACGCTTTAATATCCTGAGCGCTTGTTTGCAAGCAGGCTGGGATGCTTGCTTTTTTGTGGCACTTGACAGGAAATCGGCACTCCCACGCTGAGGAGAAAGGAAAACTCTCCGGCGTGTATTATAGCGAAGGCCCCAAAAAGGAACGCCGCGAGATGCCCCCGACCCCGGGAGAGAGCGCGCAGCTTTTGCCACTTGGTACGCCGTAGAGTTGAGTGGAAACAATTATGCGTGATTTCCCATTTCCCGTAGTTTTAGGGATCGTGCACGAACTCTCATGATTCTTGCGGGAGGAGAATGGTGGTACAATAACTTCGCTCCAACATACATTCTATGTAGTCGATGGTAAGTGTCGCAGAGTCCATTTAGGAATGCAAAAGTTTTACAAAGAACATTTATTATGAACCTTGAGTTACCTGTACCTGTGGTCCAGTTACTAAAATTTCTACAACCCTTAGAGATTGTTCAAGCACTGTGGGTCCCAAGACAATTTTCAAAGATACAACTGGTTCAAAGATGCGCCGGTTGAAAAAAGCGAACCATTATAGAGAAAATTAAACTATGTAACAACAGTTGCAATGTTTTACCAGAAAGGGCACCACAGCCTAAGTGAGTCAAGGCAAAGCTCACAGTTTCTATATTTAAACTGTAGTTATCATTCTAGCCGGGCTTTATCCGTGAACAATGTTATGATGGGCAGGCTACTCTATTTCACACAGCGGAGTGGCTGCCTCCAGAATGTTTTAATTTGTACAGAAATGGTCAGTAATGACATGAGACCACTGAGAATGACTTGTTTGCTGGCACAAACAAAAAAAACAAGACACTGCCACAAATTAATTTGCGCTTGCAATGATTTTGCGTTATTTGTTGGTAAAAAAACCAAGTTCAACTACAAAAAGAAGCTGATGCTCCAACTCTATATTTTAAAGCTAAGCAGCAGAACTTCATTCTGAAGAAACTTGAAACCTTTTTTTTAACACAAATGCCACAGCTTTAATTTGTAGTCTTTGTTGGTTCGGCGAAAAGGTTTTATTGAGCTATTCCAACTATGCAAGCGAGGTGCAATAATAAAGAGAGCTGGGCGATTGTTTCCTTGAGAGTACAAAGAAGGCTGTAAAAGTATTTTTTGACCGTAGAGGGACTCTGCTCCCACAGGCTAACCTTCCAGTGTACTGACCCCAAATACGGTGTGAAGGAATGGGAACATAGAGCGCGAGGTATTTCAAATATGCACTTAGCGAAACACGCTCACCCAACATTTTATCTTGTGTACGGGGACGATAAGCACAACTTCACAAATGTAGCAGGAAATGTGGAGATGGCGAAGTGCTTTTTTCTCTGTTTCAATGCAAGGAAATGACCGGAGTTCATACCTAAACTGCATCAAACTTCAGCCCATTGCTACGATGCCAATCACAGAATGCATTTTTAAGTCATATATAGCAGATACTGGGTAGTGATAAAAATACCTTTTCAACTACAAGGCGATCTAATAGCCCCGCTCCCACAACTGAATGCATGTGAACTACCCAAAACATCATGTAGCCAGAAAAAATGCCTCCATGATTCAAGTGGTCTCCATCCCTCTACAAATTTATTTTAGCTTCCCTGTCCCAGTCACCTAACTCTACGGACCACTGTACATAAAGAACAGCGTTATCTTGCCCTTCCTTTACTGATACATCTACAAATAACAAATGTCTGTCATGAATTCATGACAAAATCAGTAAGGCTAACCTTAGAAAATAATATTTTTTTTCTCAATGTTATGCTGGTCAGCATCATTTTTTTTCATCATATCATGTCAGCATCATAGAAACCGGTTTCTATTGTAACAAAAAAAAAACGCTTTCCCTTTTAACTCAATACTCCATCAAACAAGCTGAGTGTTTGCGTTTTTATAGTGTGCATAAAAGCACGCACAAATTTTGGCCAGCAAAAAAATACCAATTATAAGTGGTGAATGTTTCAAAGGAGATAAAAAAGACAGAAAAAGAGAAAAAAATGGCAACTCTAAACAAAGTGTCTTAACTTCTGGGAAGTGCAGAGGAAACAGCAAAAGCAAAATGCTGAGGGCGAAGTCTGCTGTGGTTATGCAGCTGGAAGAGTATTCAACTGCACTTTTCAGACACGAAGTTTAGCTTGCTTGTTTTTGGCTCAGTGTGATGCGGAAGGCACTGACACGATGCTGTTCACTCCTTTAGTTTTCAACGTTTCTAGTATGTCTCAGAACCACAGTAATTTACACTGTCTCTTTCACTCAATTTATTTAAAGTGAAAGCCTAAGTTATTAATGTTCCGTACTGACCCCGTATATACTTCACGTGTTTCTGGCAGCCTATATAAAAAGTTTTGGGTGTGACAGGATGACTCAAAGAAGATGCCCCCACTCCCTCCACTTTCATTCAGGCCCAGCAGATCTAATACCAAGCAGTGTTTTATAAGTGGTAAATTCTCTAGTGCCTAAATTACATGAACAAAAGAACAACAGAGCTTAGTATGAAGTTCAACACTGCATAGTGCTTGCAGAAGAAGCACAATAAAGAAGTCGCGAGAAAATTGTCGAAACAAATTGTGGTGTGTGGGTACTTATAATTTGGAACATTTATAAACAAACAATGCATATCCGTTCTGCCGCCCGATATGGGTAAATAAAACACAAATGCAGTTAGGAATTCACGTAGGCTTTCCTTCCTAAATCGTAAAGTGATATCATGGTAAGAAGCCAATCACAGTTCACAATTGTCTGCACAACAAGTCTGCACAGAGCAGGCTAGCAAAGGGTCAGAAAAAGCTACATCTGCAATATGATGAACCTCACACGATAGATGAACGGGAGATGACTGATCTCTGGTACGACTGATCAACATGGTCCAAATTTCACTTAACAATGCAAGCGAAGGACGCTGGCAGGGGTAAGCAGGGTGAATGTAAACTGGGTATTTCTAAACTGTTTACGCTATTTCCCATGAGTCTACATAAATTGCTGACATCTGTCTCACGTAGCCTGTAGTGGGAGTTTCGCGAACGTGAAAACTCTGACCAGAGGAGATAAATCACCGAAAGCTTAAAATGGGAATTTACTCCATAACACAATTGCAGAAGAAACTTCGAGTAGTGAAAAATTACACCCAACCACCCATTTACTCATCCACCACAAAACGAACTAACGAGGAACAGTGACACAGCATAGAGACCCACCATGACGCAGATCGATTGCTGTGCTGTTTCCTGCAATACACAATGCTGTTAACGTTGTTTTGTTTATTGGTTATGCTCCGCTGTGGCAAACTGCAGAAATGTTAAACCGTAGGTTCGCAGTTAAAGCTCGAAGTTGATAATTATTTATGAAAACACACCTTGGCGCTAAGGTACAAATGTAAAGCGGCTTTTAGGTTGCAGCTTTATGGGGCGCGTGCTTCTTGCATGGATATGGTAGTGGGTAATGTGTCTGACATGAATGCAGGCTAACCGTAACGTTGGGATGGCCCGGGGGCTGCCAGTTCGAATTGCACACGGGGCCCTTTTTTCTTGTTTTGGCGGTTTTATGCGGTTGATATAAAATAGGTACAATTCCAAAGAGAATTCCGCTAAACAACGCAAAACTTAGGGCGAGGGCCAAGTACATCGTCGAACAACACGGCGACGACCCGAGAACGAGATACGTCGACGCGGCGGACTACGGCAAAGGCAGATACGTCGCGGTCACGATCAATGCAAGAACAGGAAGAATAGCCACGGCAGCGAGCGCAAGGTGCGAGAACGCCACGGAGGCCGAAGAAATCGCCATAGCTCTGGCAATGACCGAAACCGACTGCGACACAATATTGAGTGACTCCCAAGAAGCCGTCCGAAACCTGGCGAACGGACGCGTAAGCAGCAAAGCAATCAAGATCATCAAGAATTCGGGTACCCGAGAAGGCCGGCGAGTGGAAGTCAGGTGGATTCCGGCGCACGCGGGTGAATGCTCGTCGCACGCACCGAACCACAACGAGACGGCCGACAGGGAGGCGCGCGCACTAACACACCGCGCCCCCAGAGTGGAAAGCCGCCCCGAGTGGGAATGGTGGACAGAGACCAAAGATAGGGCCCGAGGTTACGGTGAAGTATTAAAAAACGCGCAACTGTCCAGAAGAGAATATCCCCCGCCCCATCGGGCCCTGAGCCCTGAAGAGGCGACGATTCTCAGACAGCTACAGACGGCGTCGGTCACGTCACCAGCGGCACTACACCGCATGTACCCAGAGGAATACACAAGCAGCCTATGCGATGTATGCAAAAAGGGGCCGGCCAACCGGTGGCACATCATGTGGGACTGCGCCACCGACCCAGAAGGCGCCAGCTTCGAAGATTACCCGGCACAACTACAGGAAGCCATCGAATCAAAAGACAAGACGAAGCAAGAGTGGGCCATCCAGCAGGTCTTCACTGCACTCGAAAAGCATGGACTCCATAAAGGGGCCTGCGCCCATTAGGGTAGCGAAGAAGATGGGACGACCGGCCACGTCGGGACGAGGGTCATAACAAACCCCCGCCCACTGCAGGATCGATGTGAATAAAGTCCTTTCCAGTCCAGTCCAGTCCAGCAGGAAGACTGGTTACAAATAGTACAAACAGCCAGTAGGCCTGAGTGACAGCCTCTACTGAAGTCTATGTCTAATTTGTGCTACAACTGCAACCACACAACTGAAGCGGTCGTGACACCGGGAATAAAAACTGAAGACTGGTTTGGTAACGACTGAAGGGTGCATTATTTTTAAAATATCGGGTTTGCAGTTGTACCGAACAATACACACAGAGTTTACATTTTGGATGTTTTTATTTTGACAACACTGCTAGTTGCGCTGCCGACTCCCGATGCGTGCATGATCGCTTGCGATGCGCCTTCAAACGAGAACTTCAAAGGTGTCTCCTAAACTCCACAAGCAATGAGTTGTGAAAATATTTTGTATTTATGTTCCAAAAGTTATTGCAAAAAAGCAAAATTAGGCAAAAACATGCATTTTCCCTTCACGTCCCGTTATTACTTCCATGAGCTTGAAATTTGAAGACATTTTCATTTAAACCAAACTTCCGTTTCTTTCACTGTGCCATAATCCTGCCTTTTTATATACACAGGATCCTGTTAGTGCGAACGCTTTATTTCACCATGCGGCCTATGAACATTTGCATTAGCCTTGTCTGAAACAATACTTGTATACATTAGAAAATATTGACAACCACAGAGAGTAGCTGACAAGGACTTGTACAGAGTATCAACTAAAAAAGGGACACTAAAGTGTATTTGTCAAGCTCCCGTTTTTGCTTGCACTGCGTAGACTGGCTCAAATTAGCACACTTTTCATCGTTTATCCAGTTGACAAATCGGTAATTATTTTGCAAAGCGCGAAAGAAGAAAAACTACCATGCGCGGTTTGCGGCGGCCGCACCAACAAAAGCTGTGACGTTGGGAAAAGCGGGCACCGTGATTAGACGATGCCCAAGGTGAGCAACCAAACAAGTTTCGGTTTCGGTTTCGGTTCTGTAAAACACAACCGGTGGCGTTGTTGGATGGGCATTCTCGATAACTCAGTAATCATCGTACCGCGCTTCTGCCATGTTGTCAGCTGTAAAAATAAATAAAGATAAGCCTCCCAGGACGGCTTGGAATCGTAGCATTCACTAGCCCAGACCTACGCAGTGCATGAACCCCAACCGCGTACACGTAGATGCCCAAATGTCATTCGCTTTTCCCCCATATTTGGAGCTTGCCTCCATCATGCCTGTATCGTAAAAACCGTGTTCGCACCAGGCCAAGGGTCTGTTCATTCTGGCCTGTGGCCACTGCCTGCAAGAGTCGGTGCTTATGGCAACAGCACGCCAACGAGAACTCGCTGGCGCGCCAGTGGCAGCCTGCGCACGTTTTGTGAACTAGTTTGTGGAGCCATGAACGTTGCGGCCCAAAAAAAGGTGAAGTCAATATAGAAAGCATCGGCGGAAAACGAAAAAGTTAACTTACAACAACAAAAAAAAGCACGTACCTGCGGGGATTCGAACTCGTGACTTGCAAAATACTTGCGGTGACATACCTAGCGCCCCGGACTAGACGGCCACGGAGCGGGCTCCGGTGCCCGTGGTAATATAGGGTATAAATTGTACAACCAGTTTACACTTTTATTTAGTTTAGGCATTTTAAGCAGCTTAGGTGACTATTTGTTGTATTGTGCTCGTGCAGTAAGCGTCGCCCGAGTTTCCACAATAGCTCACGTCTAGCAATTGCATTTCGTGGACGGAAAAGCGTTCGGAAATGCGTAGTCGTGCTTCTGACCACTGTGCCTGTTCACCCAGCGCAAAAAAGTACTTCACGCACCCTAGTTTTACGCTGTACGGTAAAAATATCAGTTGATTTTATTTTCCTAGTACCTATATTGACTTCGCTGACTCTTCTCCCGCCTTCAAGAGGCCTTACATTTTCCTACTGGCGTACCTGTCAGCGAAGCGTCGCATGTGCGCTTGTGCAGCGCTTGTGTGAAGCGACCTTGACTTGGAGCTAGATACAGTGTACAAACTAACCAAGTAAAGAAAGGCCGATTCTTCCTTTCACAAACGTGTCCTGGCTTCGTTTCAACTGAGCGAACAAATTGCGACTACCCGTCGGCGTCCGGCGGACGAAACGCTGGGCCGACTGACTCTGTCTGAAGGACGGGGAGCCGTGCAGTTGCGCAGCCAATTGCGAGCTCGGGTCCTCGCGACGTCACACGAAAACGCCGCAGAAAATGGGCGAACGTAAAGAGAGGAGGACAGCATTTTCGAATTTATTTTTCTACTAAATAAAATCGCGTAAACGCGCCCAGGGTGGTCTAAAAATGGCCTGGGGACTCCGGACTACAATTTGCGCAAATAATCCCGCAATGTTTACATATCGCTTCAGTGACCCTTTAAGCTATGCAAAAACACAACCAGAGGTACATGGCTGCGCATGCTTAAAAGAAATGTGGTAAGGAAAGATTGCAGTGATCTTAATACTTACGCTTTTACGTATACATTATTTCTCCGGTATACAGGCCTGTGGACATAATCATATTCCTTTTTATGGGGGTAAGCCTCCTGTGTTTCTCTCAAATGCATGTTACTGCCCTAACGTTATATTTTTTCTTGCTCAAAGCGTACTGAACTCCATATCTCTGTCAAACAGTGCAAGTCATGCCTTCACAAAGTTAAGAAACGCTTCGGCGTGTAGATTGTCAGGATCAAAGAATTGGAATTCTAGCAGGCATTCGTCTTAGCGGCAGCGCATAGAATACTTCAAACGAGAAGAATATAAATGTTAACTGTAACACTAACGAGAAGCGGAGAAGTAAAATTTGTCAACTTCTGTCATAGGTTCCGAATATGGCCCATACCATGAGAATGCAATGAATGACAGGAGTTGAGGTGGTGTTTTCACCAGCCATAAAACATGCAGGAATGTTCGCCCGCAGTGCAAGCAAGAGCACAAGTACCCTGCAACAAACTTTGGGCACTAAAAATAAACCTATGCAATATTTTTATTACGCTGCGAGAAATTCCCCGGAAAATAATTGTACGTGCACCTGAAGCGGCAAGCACGCAAATCGCTGTAAAAGAAGCGGAAATACCAACCGGGCTTTATGTTTTCGATTCGACGCATCTCTTGCTCGGAGGGATATCCCGCGCCCTTGGTCCGTCCACAGCGCATCCGATGATGATTGTTGCAGGACGCCCCTAGCGATTGGCCACCCAAAGAATGCATCAACCACCGTTCAACCCCCGTCGTCATATTCCCGTAGGGGAACCGCTGAAGAAGAATAAGGAGAAGACAAAGCTGCTAAGATGCGGTTCTACAGATGGGTTTACCTGCTAGCCAGCTGAACGTTCCCACTTATCTCATTGTTCTTCCTGAATCTACAGTCATATTATACATAATTAGAAATTCTGTTCGGTATTTCCTTTTTCTAAATTTTGGTATCTAAAATAATAAAGGTCACATCCTAATTAGGTACAAAATTCCTGACCAATCCCCCGTGGGTGTATGTGCCATGGTCTGAGGCAACCAACCAATCTTACCTCCGAAATCGTTACCTGGAGATTCCACTCCGGCGCCTGGGTCTCACCTGGTCGGTGCCTAATTTTATGTCATTTGGGGCCATCTGGCTTGGTTGGTGCAACGGGGATGTTTTTCGCGCTCTTCACTCATTTATTTCCAAAACTGGTTGCCTGCCTTGTTATCAATCGCATCAAACAAGTTTTCATCGTGTATAGAAATACCTGTTGGGACAGTAGTATTGATTTTGTTGGTTTCAAAATTGTTAGCATCACTGTACCCTATTTCCCCTTCGTTTCAAACTAATTGCTACGCTTTTTAACACTAAAACCACAATAAGACTTGGCCAATCCTCCTCAGTGGGCACGCGTCTTTCTTGGTCCGGATCCAACCAACCAACCAAGAGGAGGACGTGTACGTTGCTCTCACCTGGCGCAACAACGCCAACAACCTTTACCTCACCAACGCTGACAAAGACTGCCGATTCTACAACAGAGACGACAACATCGACAAGAACATGATGGACGAGTTCGGCGCCTCGAGAACCACCGGCTACACACTGTAACATAACTGTACTTACGTGCCTTTGCCACCGGTGTGGAGTCGGACGCAGAAATCCCTCTGGCGCTACTAAACACCACATAACTCAACATGACGGCAACACAATGCAACCACACGGAACACCCATGATGCTTCTCCTCCTAATCAGAGTTCCCCACGGGAAGATGCTGTAATTTTTCATTATTTTTTTGTGAGCCACTAGCACCTCCAAACTTACGTTATTTCTGCCATGGCTGTCCTATTGGCTGTCGCTGGTCAACTTCTAGCATTTTTGTGACACTGCCGCCATCAGCATTGTGCACAAACCTATTTTATGCCTGAACCTGTACGGACAGTTTTACCGTTTGTTTTGTTTTCAGTGTGCGCGAAGTGTGAGTGGCAAACTTAATACTTTCCTTCGAATCAGATTCTGTGAAAAGAAGCGTTTATTGCTTCAAAATGCTTGAGTGCACGCTTGCGCACCGGTAGTCACTCCTGCCTTTCTGTTGCTCCGGACTCGAAATAGACCCCCTGACGTTATGGAGAAAATTAGAAAACTCCCCTGCCTGAGATATATCGAAGGCCGTATAAGAGAACACCGCCAGCCGCCACCTTCACAGGAAGAGAGCGTACAACTTTCATTGCGTTTTCCCAGTTGGCCGCAATGCGCTTTGAGTGAATGATTATGTGCGATCTGTTATCGCATGAAGCTTCGGTCATAGTGAACAGATGCTTATATTTCTTGTGGGAGGAGATTGCTGGGACAATAGACTTTACCCCAAACTACATTTCTAGTACTCCTTGGTAAGTTCTGCGGTTCCATTCGATGGGCAAATGTTCGAGAAAGACACACCCATGCGTATGGAAAATGTTGTGTGGGGCACTGCGGATGAGCCCTCTTTAATGTGGCGAGGTCTTCATAGGGCTAACTTCAAGGTGTTTAAATGGCCGATTGCAGGAACATGAATTCAGCTGAGACCTGCACAAGTAGTGATCACCCCATCTGTAGCTCTGCACACGCGTTCAAGACGTTCTTAAAGCTGGTGAAAATAGTCCTGGTGCGTTGATACATAAGCAACGCAGACACAGGAAGCTAACCGCATAGGAATAAAACGCATGCGATTGTCTCAGTGACATGTGAACGGGTCTTATGAAAGAGCGTACTGATTAGCCCGTGAACCTTCTTTATCACCATTTGTTTTTTCCATGCAAGTGCAGCCATGTAACTTTTACCAACAAATATGTGTGTTGTTACGCTGCCTCAAAGTTAGTTGCTAGTCGCTGCCTGTTCTCGCCAGCTACCCTCTCTGTGACTGTCAATATTTGTTGCCAGGTTCAAGTATTGTTTAAGATGCACCAACTCACCAAACACGTCTTTCTAAGCTTGAAAGAAGAGCTGAAAAATACCAGCAGCTATTGCCTAAAGCCTATTAAACAGCACGTCAATTTTCTCAATTTTAAGATGCATAAAACCCACAAACCTTGTGAGATTAGCAGAGGTAATGCACAGATTTCACGCACTCTCGTGCACAACGGTTATGGAAGGTCTGTAGTAGGGAGCTGATGCCGGGCACTGTAAAAACACCACACATTATAATATACACTTCTTTGCCAATAAAAAATAGACAAGCATCCGAAATGAGCAGGAAACCGGGAAAGCATTTTAATTGCTTGAGTGGGGTCACAAATGTTTGGAAAATTGTAAAACTATTTTTTCCTTAGGATCACGGCAGCAGCCATAAAATTTTTGGATTTTGTTAGCACCAAGAACCTAGTTGGTGAACAGGTGCTCTGACACACCTGTTCCCTCTCATAAGTGTTGCGATTGTAATAAGAGCGAGTTTGTGAATCTTCCCAAGAAAACCTGCCTTAAGTTGTTTCAAACATGATGATGATGATAGTTGGGTTTTATTGGCGCAAGGCCGACTATGGGCAAAGAGCGCCAAAGAAGAAGTACTGAATAATGATGAGACCGTACATACTAAAACATGTGACTAAAAGTAAAGGTGATGCAAAACAAAAGACAATGGAGATGGATGGTGTATAGGGCCAGGGTGATTACACATATGACAAGAGCTGCAGAAAGTTTACCCCAGCTAAAAACTTAAAAACACGTTGACTCGAAAACATTGGTTCGTCGGCTAAAAAGTATGATGGGTGCAAAGGAATGTGTTGTCTGTATAATTCAGGGAAATGTTTGTGTCGTGTTGTGTCAAGTACCTTACATGTGATTAGTATGTGGACTACGGATAGTCCCTTTCCACACCTGCTACACGTGGGTCCGAAGTTCTAGTGAGCAGGTGGGAGTGCGTAACATGTGTGTGGCCTATCCGCAGCCTAGCCAGGGCGACTTCAGTGTATCTGTTGTGTGAGTCAGTTACGTAGCGTCCCAGTTGTGGTTTTATTATGTGTAGTTTGTTGTCTGTTTGTTGACTCCAGCGTAATTGCCATGTGTTACGAAGCTGTCGTCTGATGAGTGTCTTTAGGTCGGTGTAAGGTACTGTTTTTATGTCAACTGTGGTCATGAGAGCAGCAGCACCAGCCATTTGATCAGCAGTCTCATTTCCAGGGATCCCACAGTGACCTGGTACCCAGCATATAGTTATTTGAAGATTTGAGGCATATGCAGTCATTAGTACCTTGAAAAGAACATTGATCACATAGTTTTTAGATGTCTTTCCTGATGACAGAGCCTGTACAACGCTTAGAGAATATGTGTAGACGATGGACTTTGGAATTTTATGTTCGAGGATGTGGTTTGAAACGAGTAAAATGCCATAGGCTTCCGCCGTGTAAATACTGCTATGAGAATTCATTGTTTTAGTAACGGTAAAATTTGGCCCGTGCGCTGCACAAGATACAGTGAAACCAGTTTTTGACGCGTCGGTATAGAATTCTGCGCACCTGTACTTGTCCTGCAGGAACAGGAAGTGCTGCAGAATTGCAATCCTGGGTACCCTATTTTTTCTACTAATGTAAATGATAGGTCGCATGATATAGGATGTAGATGCCATGGTGGAATTAAATTATGGATGGGTGCCTTGTGCGTGTCTGAAAGAGGGACCGTGAGTGCAGAAGCCTCCTCCCTAACTCTGAGAGAGAAAGGTAAGGAAACGGATGGCCTGTTTAAAAAGAGTTGCAAGTTTGATGTATTGTTCATGATGGGATCACAATGATGGTTGGTGACGATACAATCTTAGATGCATATAGCAGGTCAACATACTCCCGCTGATGCCCTAGACACCACTTGTCGCACTCGACATAAAGGCTTTCCACAGGGCTAGTGCGGAAAGCGCCGCATGAGAGGCGAAGGCCAAGATGCAGCACTGGGTCGAGCATTCTCAGTGCGGTCTTTGTCGCCGACCCATACACGACACTGCCGTAGTCGAGCCGAGACCCCACCAACGCTGTGTACAGGCGCAGCATTAGTTGTTTGTCGGCCCCGTAAGATTGATGTGAGAGAACCTTAGGAATATTCATTGTTTTAAGGCATTTACATTTGAGCTGTTTGATATGAGGGATGAATGTAAGTTTTTCATCGAATAAAATGCCTAAAAACTTGTGCTCCTTGTTCACAGGAATTGGCACATTCGCAAGAGTGATATCTGGGTCTGGGTGGACCCCACACTTCCTGGAGAATGCAACACAAGAGCTCTTTCCGGGATTAATTTTAAAATCATTCTTGTCTGCCCAGCCGGCAAGCTTCTTGACGCCGAGCTGGACTTGACGTTCGCAGATGGACATATTACATGATTTAAAAGATATCTGCACGTCATCTACATACATGGAGTAAGAAATTGTAGGTGGCAGTGCCTTCCTAAGGGAGTTCATTTTTACTATGAAGAGAGTGCAGCTTAGAACTCC
The DNA here is from genome assembly GCF_048455015.1 of Haemaphysalis longicornis. NCBI lineage: Eukaryota > Metazoa > Arthropoda > Arachnida > Ixodida > Ixodidae > Haemaphysalis > Haemaphysalis longicornis. Next base: position 37,639,895 of record NW_027526214.1, on the reverse strand, counting down.
GCCTTGCGGCACGCCATTTTATTGCACGTGTACCTTTGACAGTGTAGAACCAACTCTGACACGAAAGGTTCTCTCCGACAAATAGCTAGCAAGGGTGTTAAACATATTACCAGAAACACCGAATGACTTCAGGTCAGTAAGGATCCCATAACGCCAAGCGGTGTCATAGGCCTTTTCTAGGTCGAAAAACACAGTTAAACAGAACTGTTTATGCACGAAGGCATCCTTAATATACGACTCTAGTGCCACAAGTTGATCATTCGTGGATCGCCCCGCCCTGAAGCCTGCCTGGCAGCTCTCGAGAAGGCCGTTATACTCCAAAAAGTACACGAGCCTCCGGTTTATCATCTTCTCGAGAAGCTTGCACAGGCAGCTGGTCAGGGCAATGGGTCGATAGCTAGCGGGAGAAGAAGGGTCCTTCCCTTCTTTCAAGAATGCTACAACTATGGCATCCTTCCAAGACTTTGGAATGTGCCCCGAAAGCCATATCTTGTTGAACAGGTGAAGAAGTGTTACAAGAGTGTCTGTGTGTAAGTTCTGTATCATTGTATATGTAATGTTGTCTGGGCCTGGAGCTGAGGCTGTACACGTGCTCAGAGCACCCCTCAGCTCATGAAGCGTGAACTCGGAGTTATAAGAGGTGGCTGACCTGTCATTGTCATGTAAAGGCTTCTTTTCGGCCACGAGTTTGTGCTTCATGAAGGTGTTTGTGTAGTGTGCTGAACTGGAAAAGTGTTGGAAGTGTTGTGCGAGTGTGTCAGCCTGGTCTTCGAGTTTGTCCCCTGTAGTGCTGACCAGAGGCAGGCTGTGTGTTTGTTGGTCCTTGAGTTTGCGTATTCGTGTCCATACTTTCCTTGTGTCTGTGTAGGAGTTTATTGATGTTATGAATGTACGCCAACTCTCTCGTTTTGCCTCACGGCGCAAACGTTTTCCTAAAGCCTTGGCCGGTTTGAACAAGAGGAGGTTTCCCGACGTGGGGTACCGACGAAGGATACCCCACGCCTTGTTCTGGGCCTCTCGCGCCCGCCTACAGTCCTTATTCCACCACGGCCTCCTCTGGTTGCGCGGGGCACCAGAGAATTTCCATAGATGCCACCCATCCCTGCTATCAGCCAACCAGAGCTTGTCCAGTGCTTCATTTTCAGACGATATACGAAATAGCCATAAATTAGAGGTTGGTGACCCGCATCCTGCAGTGCAATAATACGTGGCCACCAGCAAATGGTAGATCCCTTTCTCCTCCCCTTGTGCTTACTACCTGGGTGCCGACATGGCAGTTTCGACCTCAAATGGCATGAAAGCTTGTTACGTTTGTGCTAAAAATACCCATGATAATGATTGCTATTCTAGTTAGGTACACTACGTTCACTTAAAAAAAAATTATTATCCCAGAAAGCCACCTCCCTGCCATCCAAAGCGCCCACTGACCCCTCTGTGTCCACTGCATGCAACCCAGCTCTCCACGAGAAACGTTGGCTCACTCCTGCTGCTATTTATTATTCAGCAAATCTTGCAAAAAAAGTTTTAACCTATAACTTCTTGTTCAAATCGAAGTGAAATAAAATAAATAACATCTCTTGCTTGCAAGCACCACGCAAACATACAAACCGGTTAAACCCTTTGTACTTTCAAAGAACGGACCTCGGAATTTTTTTAGGATTCGTTTTCACAACCATGAGAAAACGTAATTTTCAGCACTTGTCTGTGCTTCTTTGCTAGTCCTTGTCATTTGTGCTGTTGGTTAAGATCAGAAAGAACCAACTGGCCCCAGTTGAGACGCTAAGTCAGAAACACAACAAGCAAGTGACATGATCGTGGCCGCCCACTTCGAACACGCACTCTAAGATGCCTTTGAGCTTTCGCATCTCATAGACATAAATCCGGCGCTGCCGCAAAAAGAGCAGAACAAATTATTGCATTTGCTGGGTCGCTACAGCGAGTGTTTTTCGTCAAACTCTAAATGACGTGAGACACTCCTAGCGAAGCACCAAATATTACTCAAAGATGGAGCCCGACCAATACGACAGTCACTGCAACGCATGTCTGCACACGAGCAGCAAGCCATCCGGACACGAGTGGAAGACATGCTCGGCAACATTATAGGGCCATCAACGACCCCCTGGGCTGCGCCGGTCGTACTCGTGAATAAAAAGGACGGGGTATTAAGGTTGTTTTCCATTGACTACCGGCGACAGAACAAAATCACCAAAAGGACATATGCGCCCTGCAACAAATCGACGGTGCCCTCGACCACTTCTGCCAAGTGGAGTACTTCTCCTGGAAGGATATAAAGACAGCCTAATGATAAATTGAAGTGGACGAGAAAGACCGATTCAAGGCTGCGTTTATAACCCCGGACGGCCTTTGCGCGTTGAAGGTGACGTCGTTAGGGCTCTTCAAGGCCCCAGCAATGCTTAAACAACTCATAGGCACTCTGCTAGCTGGCCTGAGGTGGCCAAGTCTTCTCGTATACCTCGAAGACGTTGTGGTGTTCGCGAGAACTTTTTATCAACACTTTGCAAGGCTGAAGCCTGTACTTGATGCTATTCTTTATCTTCTAAAGCACCTCGTTGGGGTTAACGCTGAAGCCTGAGAAGTGCCGCTTCGCGTACGAAGAACTCAGGTTTTTGGGCTATGTTCTCAGTGCTGCTCGGGTCCTGCCTGGCCCAGCAAAAACATCAGTCACAGCAAAATTCCCAAGAGCGAAACATAAGGAAGGGTGTCTGAAAATGTTTCGGAAGGTGCGCATACAACCGGCACTTCGTCGCAACCATTCCACGCATTGCAGAGCCACTCACACGCTTGGCGAAAGATAGCAGCCCTTTCAACTGAGAATGCGCCCAAGAAAAAAAACACTGCTAGCTGCATCAGCGGCTCAAAAACCCGCCCGTGCTCACCCATTTTGAAAGAAAACACGAACACGGAAATGCACATGGACGCCATTGACATAAGCTTTGGTGCCATGCTCGTTCAAAAGCAAAATGGTTGCGAAAAAGCAATCGCGTTTGCCAGCCGTGGAAAAACTACTGAGCCTCTGAGAAGGATTGCCTCTCAACTGTAGCGGCCATTTCAAAATTTAGCCGATACGTGTACGGGGAGCATTCAAATTTCTGACAGACGCCACTGTGCTGAGTTGGCTCGCCAAATAAATGAACCCTTCAGATCACTTTGGGCGGTAGAGCTTGTGCCTTCAAGAATTCGACGATACAATCGTCTATAAATCTGGCAGGAATCACTCTGACGCCGGATTCCTTTCCCACACCCCCATTGCCACACTATCAAAACTCCCATGAAGACTGCGTGTTCTTCGGAGTCGTGACGGAGAACAATCCACCCGTCCAGCAGCGTGCCGAGCCCGACTTACACGTCATGATCGAATACCTCGACGTACGTAACCCCGCCGTCCCAAGGCCACAAACAGAACTTACCAGCAATCATTTCGACCAACTCTGCCCTTGTAAAAAATTTAAGCACCGCAACAAAAACAACTTCACTTCAGGCCATCAATTCAAATTTTTGTGAGAGAATTTTGGAAGCCTCACACGACGACGCTTCTTTAGGGCCCAACGACACAGCTCACACTATTGAAAAAATGAAGGCGAAGTACTACTGGCTCGCTTTACATCGTACGTCACACATTAAATCAGAGCTGCCATGAATGCCAGCAACGAAAAACACCCCTGACGAGACCTGCCGGACGTATGCAGCTGATCGCTGTCCCATTGAGGCTTTTTCAACAGATTCAAATGAACCTTCTTGGCCCGTTCTCTACGTAAGGACCCGAGAAGAAGTGGATTGCCGTAGCGAGAGTATAAATGACCCGCTATGCAGAGACCGCAAATTTTTCGAGGGCGACTACACAGGAAGTCATGACGTTCTTCATCAACCAAGTTGTGCTGTGACATGGAACTCCTGAAGTTCTAATCAGGGACCGAGGAACGGCCTTCACTGCTTCAGTTTATGCAAGAAATCCTACGCTACAGCAACACGTACCGCCGAAGATCGACGCGTACCACCCCCAACGAACAGAATAAAGGAACGTCTGAACAAGATAATGGAGGATAGACTGTCCATGTACGTCGACGTCGAAGATAAGAGTTGGGACGAGGTCCTTCAGTATGTCGCATTGGCGTACAACACGGCTATCCATGAAACTAGGGAGGTGTTACCCTTAGAGCTTGTCTGCAGAAGACGGCTGACTACGATGCTGGACACTATATTTCCGCACGTGTAATATGACAACCTTAATGCCGATCTCCTGGGGTACATAGGGCGCGGAGAAGTACCGACAGCTTGCTGGAGGTCGCACAATGAAGCAGTTGCATCCTATCCGACGACGTGGACTCAGTAACAAACTTCTGTAGCGGTATTTCGCAAATTACAAGATTCTAAAATTTGTTGGCCAGCCTACCTACGAGCTGACCCCCGGTGGTGATTCCACAACATTCCGACAACGCTCGCAACCTGAAGTCGGCCACGTGGCCCACCTAAAACCTTACAAGCAAGAAGACGGTCTTTATTTTGTGTATTCCGACTGTTGTATTATTTTAGAATTGGGTTAGTGCGTTCATAGAGGACCGTAACGCCGTGCATCATGCATTGTATTAGTGTATTTGTTTATTTACCGCACTGCTACGCGGGCAGTGTTACATCGGTTCCAAGTGAAGTGCATGTTTCCTTCTATATTGCTTATGCCACATGGTTGTTATAATTTCATAAGGAGGATCTTTCCTCCTAACACCACTAGCTTAGAATAGGCTTGTATATTTCGTTTTCTTGGTGTAATTCGACGGTTCAAGAAACACCTGCGACGAAAGATAAACACTGACACAGCGGACGCCACGGCATTTTATTCGCCGACACTCGCCGACGGACGTCACTTTCTTGACTGCTGCTTCGCTGCCTGTGTATTTTCCTAATTGTTAGGGAAGAACAAGTTCACTACAATAACTTGTTTTTTCTTCGACACAACTGTATAATCTTCGACTTCGTGACAATATGATGGCAGCCTTGAGCTGTCGATGAAAACGCTCGATCTTTTGGTATGTGCCCTAGTGGTGACGGTGGTTCGGAAAGACACAAATACGGTGAACAGCTTGAAGAGCCTGGATATATTCACTAATATTTCCAAAGTCAATTTGCGTGTACGTCACTCCCATGCAACTCTCTCACAGGTGGCTCATGGTCACTGGAGAAAGGTTCAGCTAGTGCAGAGAAAACTATTATTGGTTGAAAACTTTTATAAATGAAGCCCACTGAACCTCACACAACACCATCACGCCCCTAAACCTACACAACATATTCAAGCACTCCGTTCTACATTTTGTGCGACGGTTTTTGTTGCAGAGGTTGTTACCTTATTGCCTGTTTTGTGTATGTTGTTGTTTAAAGCAAGCACCACTAGCCTACAAACTTTAGCAATAATTACTAACTTGCTTAATTCTTGCAACTTGTCAACTGCATTCCCCAGAAACCAATCGTTGAACTTTAAGTTTGGTGCAATGAGGTCCCCGTATACTGAAAAAATTCGTGACCTTCCACTATGTGAAGAAGAAGGACCTGCAAATCTAGACGCAGTCAAAGAAGTGCACGAAACAAAACAAGTTTTTTGTCATTTGTGCTAGAGCATACTTCCTGGTCAATTAGCTTGATGATATTCTGAAGGATCCAAGGAATGTTTTTGCAGACAAACATGAAATAACCTGTGTCCCTTCCGCGTTGTAAGCATCTTACTGTTTGTACAACACACAAAACCAAACCGCTAAACCACTAAGGACTCGGTACAGGTCATATCGGGCTTTTTAACGTCCACGTATAAACCTTGCACCAGCACAAGAGACGTGGCATCAATCATTACGGGCATGAAACATATAGCGGCTAGTGCACGCCCCTCCTCGTACTTCCTACAAATCTGCGCACGCATAAAACGGCAACCGGTCCGCTGCGCGTGCATAGAAGTGACAGACGTGGTCGATAGTATCCCCCGAAATCCCTTTGAAGAAGTGGTATTGGCTTATGGCGGCGTTCCAAGTGGCATGTTGCTGTTCATCCAGGAGGAATTCAATGCTACTCGAAGAGCTAAACATGAGGCGTTAACGGCGGCGCCAGCAGTAATCTGTTGTTTTCGCGCCCATTCGCGCTTGGGTTCTGCCCAACGGTTCAATTCTTGCTCTTCTTCCTCCAAATGAACGGCATGCATCCGTCCGATAATGATTTCAAACCTGGAACGATTGAAAACGAGTGGCTGTCAGATTTCCTTCACCTTCGTATGCATCTTACTGTTTGTGTAAGATGCCTTTGTAACACTTGAACACACACCCCACACACTCAATTAAGATAGAAAGCCACTAACCGCATTGAGCTATGTAATTTCGACATTAAATCTCCCACATGACAACCAGTATTTCATCGGTAGCGACATGAGAGCCTAGCTGTGCGTGCACGCCCGGCCTTTTTCTACCCGCGAACCATGCACACATAACCGGCCACCCATGTGAGCGCATACATTGGGGAGAAAGACACTGGTGAAAATCTCGCTCGGAAGGCCTTCCACAATAACAAGAAAAATATGGGCTTAAGCCGGTTTTCCAACTGGCGAAGTTTGCCTTCTACAAGGAGGAATTCGCAGCTAATTGGCGAAGTAAAATTTCAGCTGAAATGGCGACGGCGGGTTTCGGTCGTTTTAGGGGGAGCCCTTTGGCAGCCGTTACCTTGGCTTCGCGGGAACGGCGTCTGTTAATGTCTACGTAACGGAATGAGCGAACGCAGCAGCAAAGAAAGAAAGAAGATGGAGAGGAGTGTCTAGCGAAGGATGAAGTGGAGTACGACTCTTGCGCCTACGTCGTCAACTACGTGTTTGCATTTTTTGTGCAATAATATAGGCATGCACGATTAAGTGTTTGCTTTTGTGCGTTCTTATGCACGCTTATAAGTTATTACAAGAATTTTGTAACCCCACCCTGTATCGGCCTCACCGGCCAACAGTATGAGTAAATAAAAAACTCTCTCACTGCCTTTCCTTCGCACATATCTTATACGTTGCCACGGAGGAGGTTCTCTTTAGCGCTAATCCAAACCACCTGACGTTTACGCAGGAGGTTCAAACACGATATGCAATGACATGCTGGCTGGTCCCTTGTGAGTGGCTAATTCGAACAACATGACATTTGCGCGGGAGGTTCAAACAAGATGTGCAACATGCTCGCAGGCGGATGCGGCGCTCTGCGAGGTAGCGGCAGTGTAGCGCATTCCGCCGGCGTTCTGTGATCACGCAAACACCTCCTGAGACGCATCAGAAATGCGCCATGACCAATGCGACTGCAGATTGCGCTGTGCACAAATCTCCTATTAGGGAGTGCCGTAATCGTCAGCGCATTTTCTTTACGTCTATCGATGGTTCTGTTTTTTTTTTCGGAATCATGTCATAACCGCACTACCGCCGTTAGCTACCGACTGCGCGACTTCCCAAAGCGGCATCGGTGGAGGCGAGTGAGAAAATATTTGTAAAAGAGGTGTCAGCGGTGGGGGGAGGAGACACCAAGCGTCGTCGAGTAATTCAGGGACAGCGGAATGAAAACTGAGGGGGTTAGACATATACAGTAGAATAGGCCCGCTGCTGGGTTTCAAGCTAGGCTGGAGTCACTGACTCATGACAACAAGGTGGCCTATGAAACGTCTGCTGGATTTGCATTTATTAATAAAAAATACAGAAAACAATGGCAACCTACAAAAACGGACCACAAGCCACATATCAGACAGCTACGCCAAACGTAACATGTGTAAAGTGAACAACTGCACCACCAGCTTTACACAATAAAACTGAAAAACTAGGAATACACTTTTGTCTCACCCAACGAATTTTCAAAATTGCCTCAGCTACAACTTGAATACGCGAAACACATAAGTAGCATGCCCGTTTCTTATTGGCTCTTCAATATCCCCGTGTAGCTAGTGTCGGGATCCAATAGCCTTAATATTGCAAGGCACTTGTACGGCAAAATCAATAGATGCAAGGCACTTAATACAGCAACGACTAACAGTTTCCAAATCCTTACAAAGTACGTGTTCTCCCCACTTGTCACCATCTTTCCCGCACTGCCTTTAAAAATATGAAAAATTGTATTGCAAAAAACACGCGTTTAATTCCGTAATTTCCTGGTGTCCTTTTTTTTACTAGCTCTGGGCCTTTAAATTAACATTGCCCTGAATATTGCATTGACAAAATATGTGGTAGCAATATATCTATTTAGCAAATGTCTCAAACGTTGAAACTGGTGATGTATTCGTCACTACTCTGCAGAAAACATAATTTATTAATAACATTTCGTTGTGCTTTGTAATGCAAACATTTCTGGTCAAAGCAATTGCTGTGCCATCTTGATTTGAGAATGTTTTACTGATTTGAAAGTAAGACTGTTTTATTCATTACATACACCTGACAATATTACGCCACACTTCTATTGTGGGTAATTAAAATACAGTAAACAAGTTTGATTTAAATACTTGCATAAGCATGCTGCAGCAAAAGAGACCGATGAGCCATAAATTTATTTTTCCATCTTCGTGGAATTATATCACGCTACTTTTTTGTGAGGTGACTTCGAAAAAGGCATTGAGTACGCACCTTGTTCCAAGCAAAAACATTGACCACCACTCGAGAAGATATCAGCACCTACTTTTATTTCAAGCAATCACAGCAATGCGTACATTTCATACTTGCCGCTAAAACGAGCAGACATATAATAAAATTGGGCAAACTCCGCAATCGAGAAGCAAATACTGAAAAAACAGGTGATGTAGAGGAGTTCAAAGATGTTCTTCGCATTTTCGGGTGGGCTCTTTTTTCAAAAATATATTAAAATGCAACTTTTTTGGGAGAACCTGTGGTTAATAAAGTCGCCAGTTTAACCTCCACTGCACAGAAGAGTCCAAAGTACAAAGACGGAGTAAACTTCACCTCAGCAGAACTACGCAGCCAACACCAGGGCCACAAGACGTAGGAAAATGCACTTCACCCCACCGGCGATGATGGCGCAATTGCATGGACGCCGAATGTGTAGCGCGGTGGACCAAAGTCGCATTCAAACTAAGGAAAGCCTTTTTTGTCTAATTTGCTGCCAATGAAGTGTTCCCGTCGCTGCTAACACCATACCTACGGGCCGTTGCGGTGGCCCAGTAGCCGGTTTAACAATATTTATGTCCCTTGTTTAGTCCCCAAAACCTCAGTAACCACAATTGTTTGACGAAGCAGGAAATCCCAACACCTGCTTGTTGGCTCCTTACCTCCCACCAGTTTCAATCACATTCCATGGTCTAGGAATTTCGCCCCTCCACATAGCCGCGCAAAATTCCCTGTTTCAATACGCGCGGACAGAAAAAAATTTTTAACACCTCTGAAGTTGGCAGGAGAGATGTCAACAAATAGGTATGGGAGATGAAAAAGCGTCCAATTATACTAACTGATATTTGGGCAAAAAGACGTTTATAGTTTAATACCATTCCCAACAAGCCGCATTCAATGTTTATGCCATTGTGAGCACCCAGCCTAAGACCAAGAAATGTGATGAAATACAAAACACGTAAAACAAGCGCTACCAAATTTTATAGGGCTGAAAGCCTTATGAATGAGTGTTTAAGATTTGAGACTCAACATACAATCTATATATTTCTACTATTATTCAAATGAGCAGACAAATGGATGAGCTCATAAACAAGATAGAGGACCAGGCAAGAAACTGCATGCGTAATACCATTTTCAGTTATCTAGTATTCGCTAAGGCTTGGGGAAAGGAAGCAGAATAATTCCGTAATAACTGATGCTGTTGAGTTCCTTGCTAACTCTGACATAAAAAGACCTGTGTTTTTTTGGACAAATTGGAACAGCAGTAGGCAGCTATTTGTTAAATCCGAGTATCTGGCGGCACATTTGATGAGCTTTATGTATGCGGGTTTTCTAAAAAACGGAAATATGTGCGAAGGTAAAAGCAGGTATTACCACAATTTTGACTGACAGAATCACCAGGCAGATCTTTTGAGAATACAAAAATATTTCTTATAAATCCGGGTGTCTTGACAACGCACCGTTGGGGATTTACAGTCTCCAATCTTTCCGAAAAGTAAGACATATTTTTTTAGCTTACGCGTGACCAAACATGATCCCAGTGACTAGTCAGGATTTCGTTACACATTCTCAAACTCTAGCTTGATGCAATATGCGTTATGTATAATAGAATATAATGTTTGAAATAGAACGTGTGGGCTGCCAACATTAATTATAAAAAGAGGCATTTGGGCGTACGTGACTTCAAATATGGGGATTAGGTGAAGCCTATTAGCAAGCAGTACGAAGATGCCTATTGCCAATCAAAATGGTAAGCACTGAGACACAAAAAGCTAAAGCGTGCACAATACGAAAGAGGTACTAACAATCGCGGAAAAATTCTAAGGTATTCTTGGCGCTTGAATATTAAGCAAGGAGAAAGTTCTTGGGTATATAAAGAATGGTTTCCAGGTTGAGTAGGAGTGAAAACAGGTACAGATGGGTACAACAAAGCAAAATTCATTTAAAACTTTGTCAACAGAGGGAAACTTCTAAGCAGTGAAAGTTTTCTTTCAATTAAGGACTGACAGCCAGAAGCTAACATGGCGAAGACATAGAATATCTATAAATATAAACCGAAGACATAGAATGTCTTGATAGCAAGAAGCTGACGCAATTGAGTTTTCAGTGTGTTGTGCCGTATTGTTGCCGATTCTGTTGCTTAGTTGCCCCTGCTTAGCTGCCCCTGGGCCATTGACTTTTTGTTAAGCATGCTCACGGTTTTGACAGAAAATTGTCGGCAGGCACGACACCTTTCGAAAGGCGTGCATGCTTGCTCAGGCTGAGTTTGGCTGGCAGACACTGCAGACCCAAAAAAAGCACCACGCCTGGCCACTACCAGGCCCTGATAATTTGCTTCTCGTTGAAACACACAATAATTCTCTTCTGATCACCCTGATCACACAGGCTATTTTCGAATGCTTACTCGAAAGCATTGGAAAGCACTGTTTTTTTTTCAGGAAATATTATTTTCAGGAGCTGTTTCTCAAACTTCCACTTATCATTTATCAGGTAAGCCTCTAAGGGCACTTTCTGAAGATTGAGTGTCTAAAGGCTCGGGAGACGAAAGGTCCAGCAGGGTATTTTATGTCTCGCTGGATATCTAATGTCGTTGGACATTCAGGCTCTATTAGACCTTCACACCCGGAGGAGTTTTGGTGCTGTGGCACATTAAGGCTGGATTGGGCCATCCGAATCTGCGGACCTATCATCTCGTTGCATATTCCAGCTCGAGTGAAGCTTCCGTCTCCGTGGATGTTTCCTTTCGGTGGATATTCAGCCTCTTCCGTATTATATGAATGCCCGAAGCACTCTACAACCACCTTCACTACCCGATTCAGCAAATTAGTAGTGAGAGCGTCGGCGTTTCAGGGGCGAGTATACAACTTCGCCCAAGTACACGATAGTTCATACATAAATGTGCTCCTGAACTGGTCTTTTCCTGTGGTCAAGAACTCTATTTCCACAAAATAGCATCATGAACATGAAACTCCTAGTTTACGAGATATATGCTATCAGTGTCGTATTGAATGAAAAACGCCGAAACAAACATTTTGCGGATGCGGTGGGTTCCCTTTTACGGCTTTGTGTGCGTTTGTTCCGGTGTGCGAGATTTATTAAATTTCACTTAGCAAGAACGCGACAATCGCTCATCCAAAAATATCTTCCTGCGGACCAACTGAGCGTACCTGAAATCTGCGAACATTGATTTTCTCAATTGTGCACTTTGCTGTTTTCATTTATACTATGGTAGGTTTTGGGGGAGTGCACGTCTCCTTGGCACCATTCAAATAACTGAACTCTTTCTATCTGCTAGCGTAAGTTTATAAATATCAGAAATTGCTCTTTTACTGCTCTGCCTTTCGATCCTGCAGAAGACTGTGCGCAATACCGGCCTCACCAGAGTGAATGAATAAGGCATTGAAGTCTGAATTTTGTTTTTCGGTGATTTACGAAACTGAGTAAGTGAATAATTGCAAGATATTGACCTTCGACGCAACACTGCGGTGTGTTTACGCATCCCTCATACAAAAGTGTTGCTCTGGGTCTTAAATTTTCCAGCGACCGTCCATTACGCTTTTGGGATGACGGTTTGGTGAAAGCCTATCGAGTTCCTTATTCCAGATCTAAGACGAAGCTTTGTGATTCATTTGTGACCACTTCTTGTAAAAGCCGAAGACACATAAGAGTGTTAGAGTTGCAGCGGCACGTTTTCAGTGGCCGATTGGAGGCCTCAGCACGTATTCGACTGTTTCGAGGGCGGAAACACCAGCGTAATTTTTGTTGGCCAAAGTTTAAACGGAGGGTTGTGAATACAGACAAATTCTTAAAGTATTTATATGTAACTCACTGAATTTAAAACAGCACAATAAGACGGGACAAGAAAGGATGAGACACGGAAGTTTTTTGACCATCATTTTTCGCCGTTTTGAACGCAGTTAGTATGCGCATACAAACCCGACCCACAATTCTAACGCAGTTCAAAGGTCACGGAGAAAAGACTCTTTTGGAAAGCAGGAATATGACCCTTGGTAATAGGAATGGCCACAAACATGTAAGGACCACCTGTAATGCTGTTCCATACGCATCACTTTGCGTATGGAAGTCGAATTACCTGAAGATGAAGTGGAAGTTATTTGTAAACGTGGCGGGATAACAAGTTGAGATTGTAGTCTAGAGTCCGCAGACCACGTTTCGACCACTCTACGTGCGTTTATGCAGCATTCTTATAGAAAAGGCATTCTAAAATGCTGTCCTGATTGCTGCATCACCCTTGCCGATTTTCTGTGACTCTCATGACACTGACAATTGCAGGATCAGCTTCTCTTTGCCTACTGCGGGTCGCCTACCATAGGCCAGCCGCCGGTGGGTCATCGCAATTCATTCTCTCCGTTAAAACAAATCTACGACAAGCGCTGTGCCCAGAAGAAGGTGGCTTTATTTTGCTAGTTTGTAAAACGTCCAATCCAATAGATATGTACGCTAGCGCAAATGCAATACGTATATTGGCTCACGCCACTTAACTTAGTTCACTTCACGGGAGGTGTAAGCTACATTTTTCCGTGAAACTGGTGCACTAGAACAAAATCTTAGGGGAATGAAAAGTGGGAGAAGATTCGGCGAGTTAATTGCAATTAAGCAAAAATCAATCATTACTCTTTTTTTAAGCGTAAATGCACAGTAAGGGAAACAGGTTTTGTGCAGGGTGAGCTAGCATTGAAGTCAGCAGCGCAATCGCACATTTGCGATGTCTTTTTTCCTCAGGAAGAACGTATTTTCTAGTGGTAACATTTTTGTGAGGATTTGACGCACCCCTAAAAGATCTTCTTTAGGCTGCTTGCACCAAACTCTTTGTAAAAACGTGCTTGCGCGACAAAGTTATGTGTATCTGTTGCTCGGATAATTCCCGCTTATATCAATTAGAAACCGTTATTCGTGTGTGTGGCTTAGTGTGTGGCTTAGTAAATACCTTTGAGGTTTTTTTAGAATTGATTTGTTTCTTTCCACCTTTTAAATAGTGTGCAATGTTATATATTATGTCGATTACCTATGATCCCTAGTAAAATGCCAAACGGGCGACGTAGGTACCTATAAATTAAAATAATAAAGCTGGCACAAAATCCGCAGCCTTTTTGTGGAAACCGGGTGCGTTTCTCGTATCAGAACGGGGCGAAATTAGCAAGAAGAACCGTAAAGAAGATACAAAGTTTCTGGGCATACGCCACAATTTTTAATATAAAGCGCCAACTAATTGTAGGCAAAACGATATTGCCAACGTGTTTGTCAGAGCATCCAATTCCTGTTTCAGCGCACAATTCCCTGGTTCCACTTGTTGTTTTTCTGGAGTGGGCAGTTGTGCTAGTGGCGTTAGAGAGATAAAAATACATTTCAATTTTTCGCTACTTAGCCGCATTCCCCGCAGTGACAGGCCCTTTCGTCTTCTGCAAATTAAAATTTCGTTGTCGGTATTCTACAACAGATACAAGAAGTCTGATCTCAACTTGTGTGAAACTTGGTGCAACTTCGCCACGCGTTTCTTCGCTCAGTATGCGCGCTGCCTTGGGATAACACGTATAACCGCAAGTGGGGGCAATGAAAGGCTGTCAAGAGCAAACAGTGGCCAGGCTATAGTCACTAATTTCCGACATAAGGGTAAGTAATGAATGTAATGCTCACTGCTTCATACTTTATTAAGCACCACACGGTGAACAATACTGTCAGGCTGCTCTTGCAAAACTGACTCCTTTATGACCTTCAATCGCACATTTAAAATTTTTTCCGATATCTCTCACTCCCAGCCGTCGCGGGCGCCTTTTTTCTCATATCGCAACATCACTAAGCAATTCACCTTGTATGTGTATAAAATGCGAAGGTTGTCTTCAGCCCGTTCAAGTTGCCTGCTATATTTTAGCTACCTTTCTGAATGCGGCTCACTGCTTAAGTAAAGAGTGTTGTGTGAATCCGGGGGCAAGCTGTAGAAAAGGAGGCACTTTATTTTGTTGATAGGAGCACGTGGGTATTAATGGGAGAATCCTTTGCCTTGCAACACAGATAAATTACCGATGGTTTATATATTAGTTATGGTAATAAAATGAATAAGATAACGATATTGAAGCTTCCAAAGAAAAAAAGAATGCCCTTCAAGAATGACCTACAAATTAGCTACAAACAGACAGAACAAAGCACAAACGCTCTCAAAAACGAACTTACAGCATATGCCTGCAAAAATGCAAGTATTTTGATAATTTGTATGTACAAAATAATTGATTCATAGCTCTTCCAATTGTCTTCTTAAAAAATACACATTGACGAAGTAGACACCGTCAGCAAGATTGAAGTGGGTTTAACGTTCATAGTTTGCGGTATTCTTGATACGCGATCTTGAGGAATAGCAGGGGTTGCTATTCTGTTACAATGCTTTGTTATATGGCAAGAAGCAGAGAACATTCCAGTTGATACTAAAACACACTGGGAGCAATCATTCTTCACATGCTCCCTTAAAAACTAATCGCATATACGATAGCAGAAGGTGAGAAATCTGGGAGAATATTTGCTTGAACAATCTTGATACCAAAGGCGAATATCAGGCTGTGAGTTTTAACATGATGATTAATACCTCATGAAGGCACTAGTGATCATAGCAATTCTGGTTTAAGTAATAAGAATTACTCACTGGTGGGTAATGGCTACTGAAATTAAAGGCAGCATTCCTGTAGCGCATGGCACCACGAATATCCCAGGAGGTGTGGCACAGCTAAACACCGCTGCAGGTCCATCAACGTCCAGTCACTCGGCGTCCCCAGGCATACTGAGGGCCAGGAAAGGAAAGGCTGAAGGAGCGCCACCGGTTGTTTTAGTGCTCGTTTTCAATTCAACCACGCCGGTCTTTCCCTGCTGAGCGGTGATGGGTGTGGCTTCAAACGAAGACAAGGGGTGCGCAGGAGTTGGACAAAGTTAGCTGGAGGCATTCGGCGCCACCGAATCGAGGCGCCGCTCCAGCGTTGTTCCGAAAACACTGTCGCCATATCTTTTAGAAAATAAGAGTGCAAAACTATTCCTGGTCTCAACGAACACGTGCTTTTATTGCATTTATTTTCTTTGTACTTTTTGTCTGAAAGTTTTGCACGAGCGTGAATACGCCGTTGGCGTTTGTTGTGAGTTGAGGCAAGCAAATGTGTTACTATCAATATTCTCGGCGGAGAAACAGGTGACGGTTCCTTGTAGATATTCTGTGGAGTTGTGGAGAACGTTGCATACGATAGAAAATAATAGATCTGAGGGAATGTCTTGGAACAGGCGGCCTTGAGCTGGTTGCAGGAGAGGTACACGATTGTTGGTTGCATGTCAAAATCTATCCACACTTGACGCTGTGCGCACGAAATCTAAAAAAACACGCTAATCACAGTTGAAGGTAATGCCTCACATAATGCACAGTCCTGTATCAGGGCCCAAAGAGCCCTCGAGACAAAGGGACAAACTGTTCGAAGAACCCATGAATCAGAGTTTTATGACTTTTTATTTTAATCAGGTTTCTTTCGGAAAGTTAAACTAACAGCGTTTTTAAAATGAAGAATGGCTCGCCACACTTATTTGAGTGGTTTAAGCTCCCTTTATGTGTTCAGTTTCCTCCACATACGGTTCTAGACAAGCGAATTG
This sequence comes from Haemaphysalis longicornis, assembly GCF_048455015.1. Classification (NCBI taxonomy): domain Eukaryota; kingdom Metazoa; phylum Arthropoda; class Arachnida; order Ixodida; family Ixodidae; genus Haemaphysalis; species Haemaphysalis longicornis. The sequence goes on along the minus strand of NW_027526214.1, from coordinate 37,623,640 downwards.
TTATGTCTCTGTTTGTAATTATGTAGCCATGCATGTCTTGCATGGACTTGAGGGAGGTTGGCCTTGTGTGGATATTACGAACTTGGGGTTTTCAGGGGAAAGAAAAGTGTTTGGCACAAACTACATGCTGAGATTGCACGATCGACGCACGGCTTTATATAAGGCAACCTTACAAAACCAAGTGCCAGGAAACAGCGTAGCTGACATCGTAATAAGGTCATGAAAAGTTTATTGCAGTCTTTACTTTGTAATGAAAATGCGGATATCGGTGCCTACAAATAGGTGACAGGGAAACGGAAATGAGGCAAACCGAATCCACCATTTCAATTGTTAAAAAAGTCCAGTCTGTCGACGTCCTTAAAAAAAATTCGTAGATGGAGGGAGCGCTCAGACCATAACTCAGCGAAAACCAGAACATTGCGCAATACAAGCACCTTAGTAGTGTTTTACTTCTTTTTTCCAGAACTTGGTATTCGGTTGAACTCCAAAGTGTTGTGGGTTTAATATTGGTGTAATGTATCGTTGTGCGTATCCACTACAACGACTGGTATGTTTTTCGAGATAAGGATTTGTGATAATGGTACACGCGCTATATCTGTTGGGGAATTCGGTAATAGTGGTTATCTGGCACCTATACAATGAAGTTCTACGTTAATACAGTGGTAATTATCGCAAGATCTCCATTGCCATGAATTTGAAACGTTACTTAACGCTTTGGGTCAGCGGCTGAAAAAAGGGCAAAGATTTCTGAACCCACCAATGCGGTGAAATTGCAGACAGCAATTGTGTGCATCTGCAGAGCATTGAACGCGCCCCTGCAAGCATACATGAGCCTAAGGTCATAATATGTGAAAAAATGTGGTGCATCACAGAAGTTCGTTGTACAGGTATAGTCAATATAACGTAGCAGTAACCCTGCCATTCCCGCTGCCCTAAACAGACACCCAGAAGAAGCCTGAAAGTGAACGGGTTTATGGTAGGGGATTTGTATGTTAGAGAAAGGCGAGATTTGGCTATTTGATCTCAAGCTGGGTCCTGATAGTCGTTGATCCTCATCATTGTTGATTCATTGATTGCGATGTTAAACACCCCGATGCCACCACGGGCGATAAGTCGCGCCGTAGTGGAGCATTCCAGAATAACTTTGACCACTTTCGGATATTTAAAGTTCAACGCAATCTAAAACCCACGAGCACTTCCCGCCTCTATCAGAAAAGCCCCTGCCGTTGACGGAATCTGCGTCCTTGGACGCTCTTCCCCAACGCCTTAGCAAGTGAGCTACTGTGGCGCGTTTCTCATCATCGTGAAGTCGCAGTGTTTTAAAAGGTATCCCCGTTTCATACAGGCATCTCTCTGTCCCATTGTGATTGTTTTTACGTTACATTTCGGTGCCAAGATAGGGGAGAGGGACAACGTGTAAAGGAGTCTACCAACGTCCCCTCCGGCTTGGGGTTCATTGAACATAGTGATTTTGACTGCAGCTGACCGCCGTAGACTGACTTGCCTCGCCCTCAGCAAGATATCATAATGGTTTGCCCTTAAATCTCATGACCGTCCAGAAACTTCAATTGGACACTAATAAGCAACTTCAAGTCCTTAGTACAACGCTTCGGATCCACTGAACATCCCCCGAGTACCAAGTTGGTTATGACCTAGGTGCTTTAGGTCTCTTGGGGAATGTTTGCGATAGAGTTACGAGGCTCCTAAGGGTATAAACCGGGCTTTGTCACACCTCTTGTCAAATGCCTGTAAGTTTCACCAGTAAATTTACGTGCACTAAACAAAAGACCAAGAAATTAACAAGCTGAAAAAAAAAATAACACGTGAGATGCTCGAAGGAGACGAGATTGAACATAAATTACCATATATATTACGGCGTCATGCAATACAGGGAAGGCTATACGGGGCTGTCAGTCGCCTACAATCGATGTTGAATGACCTGTATAATGATGTTGAATGACCTGTATAAAATGTACTGGCAAAGCAGATGTTGAACGACCTGTGGGCACTCGACATAAAATGTACTGGCAAACGCAGTTCTCCCCGTCCAAAGAACTCCGACCACGGCTCCTACTGCCGGTCTACTTCGGTAGCTGTCCATCCGCAGTGGTTCGAAATTACCTACAGCCATCTAAACTTTTCCCACGTTGTGAACGTGAGGTGCGAAATGGCCGTTTAGGGCTTAAAGACGAAAAGACAATCGAGGGAAATTTGTTCAGATACGTCTGGCAAGTGCCTTAAACCGAAAAAATAACGAAGCTCACGCTAAAAAAGAAGACTTGAAGGTAGCAATGCGGTGGGCAACCTTCAAGACCATCACGAACAATTATGTGCACAATTTCTGCCGATTTGCTTTTTCGTTGCCGCAGTGACCTTTACAGCAGAATTATTTTGGTAAGTGTCATCTTTCATTTTTGGAAATGGTAATTATTAGACTTCACTACGTTGAACGCATTTTATGACGTGTCTTTCGCGTTCCAAACAAGGGTTGCAGCGATTACGCTGAACGCTTATGTTGTTCTCGCTAATCTCTTCCGATCTCCGTAAGTATGTAGGCATAGCTTCAATAACGTTCGCGGGGGACTCTTGGCTCTCCCCGATAGTGCACCCCCAAGCGCTAGACACTTAACGGTTTTGTTACCTTCCGGGCGGTCTTCGCAATCTTGGCCATTTTCTCTTAGTGGGTTTGGCTGGCTGTACAAACTTGCTCAGGGGACTCTGGGCGAGGAGAAAGCGAGAACCGCCGTGCTTTCCACGCTCACGTTCACGCGTTCAGCAATTTCCTTGCATTTTTAACTTGGGACTCAAAAAATTACGATTTGTAATTGCTTCCCTGTGGGAAGTCGACGGTATAGCACAGGTGTTAGGTCTCTGCAAACGAGACGAGCGCAAATACATGCACTTGGCAGCCACCGACAAGGTGCCTTTGAATGTATCGATTAACAGAAAGCGTTATGAACGCGTGGTAGCGCCTGTCGCAATCAAAGACAATTGAGCGGCAGCAATCCAAGCCGACAACAAAAAGCGTTATGTCGAGGAAGTGAAAGAAGAGATAGAGCCTCGATAGTTGGGACTGAAGTACACTTATGATCCCATCTTTATGAAATGTGAACCATTACGTTACTTTTCTCAAAACCAGCAACTCTGCCTATAACTTGTGCGCCATAAATAACACATTGAGGTGGCCAGGTCGAAACCCAGCAGAACCGTGCAGTATTCAGAAGGCGACCATCAAAACAAGCTGGTCGTGGGCGGAACCTACCAAAATCTTAAAGCAACCGAGGCATAGGACATACCTGGAAACACTGCTAGACTCGCGACACAAGGACTACGTTAATTATCGCAAACACTTTCATAGTTACCCCACATTATCTCCAGCGCAAAAGCTTGAAGACTGATGAAATGGAAACGTTTAGAGAAGCAGCACATAAATTATCGTCGTCTGTTTCGACTTGGCGACGTCAGGACTTCCGGGAAGGCTTACTACTGTGAACGCGCCGCTGGAAACGCAAGGAATATAGATGGCGACAGCTTCACTATTACCTTTAGGAATTAAAAATCGTGGTGGTTTTGGACCTATTATTTACTTAACATGAACTATTATGCGGCCGGTAAGAACGTAAAATTCCCAGCGGGGTATGCATCGCAACACCGTACATTGGTTGCAGCATTGTGAATCTCCAAAGAGCCCAATCATAATATTCAAACTGTGCCGCAGAACAGAAAAGTTCCAGTTGAGTCAAAGTGATGCTTCAGCATCTAGTGCTAAGTGGAACGAGCTTGGCGCTCAATGTTTTGACAAACTGCGGCATCCTTCGGGTGTATTGTTGGCAAATTACTATTATAGAGAACAATATGGGGACTTGAACCTTGGGCAGTGTCACTAAGAGAAAAAATGATCATGAGAAACATCTAAAAAACAAGTTGTGCGTGCAGTTCAGCAGTCCTACCTTAGGACAAAAATGAGCGTTGCGGCGCGGAAGGATGTGGAATGTTCCTCTGAGTCGGCTAAAATTATCACTTTGGTCCCCATAATCATGAACTCACTCCGGCGCAAAGTTGTCACCCACATTTCTGGCTCCCAAGGCTCCAGTCTCGTTCTTGTCGTTCCAGTATCCTTTTTCTCGCCATGCAACTTCGCCAACTGAATGAAAAATAAGACTGACACCAAGAATTTCCCGAGTGACGTTCGTGGTGACAAATTTTGCACCAACTCCCTTATTATATTTTGCAATTCCTGCCTGTCCATAGCGGTGTACCTTCCAGTTTGGCCGGTAGGCGGTGCTTGAGAGCGAGGAAGAGGACAAGGAGTGCCCTACAAACGAAAAGAAATAGGAAGAAGACCATGGAACCATTGAGTCCCTACATGGTTATCCGACGTATCTCCGAACTGAACTATGCGGTGTTACCTGAAAGCAACTGCAACGTTTCTTCTCGATGGCGACCTAAATCTGAAGTTGGGCACGTGCTGCGCCTAAAGGCGTATCAGGCCCTGCCATTGGACGCTCCCTTTTGACGTGCTGTGCGTGTACTATTTACTCGGTTACTGCTGCCTTCTTGCTGCTTTGTTTTTCATCCGTTTGCCATTTTATTTTGTTGATTCTTATTTTTTTGTTGCCCCTTCGGGCACAAGGTCTAGTAACATCGGGTCCAAGCGGCCCCTTTTGGGCGGCGTCGACCCGACTCTTGTGGTATAGTTTGAACTTCCCGTCGTGTCCATTGAAGTGAAGCTTCGCGTTTGGCCATTAGGTGGGGCTTAAGAGTGAGGAAGAGGGAGAAGATTGCTCTAAGAACGAATAAAAAGCGGAAAAAGACCGTTTAACGGTTGAGGCTGGCCAGAGCTCATTCCTGGTGGACACAAGTTCACCTTGTCAAATAAACACGGTTTACCTTTTACTTTTAACTATCGTTACAATATTCTGCAGGGGGGTGTAGCAGAGGCTTCCCTTTCAAGGCAGTAATGTTGTTCCCTACACGGAGATTGGTGAATTTTAGAGACCCTGAAGGCGCCATAAGAGGGCTGAGTGTGATAACAAGTGTGTATGGTGAGCGCGCTCACCTTAGCGGCAATAGAAATGTGAAAAAAGTTTGCTACTTTTTATGTTTTTTTTTAGAATTTAAAAATTCCACTTGCCATCGCAGTTGTATCAGTCTTCGTCACAAACAGTCCTGCGTCTTGTCTTCCACAAATTTCCATTTACTAGCGACCTGCCAAAAAACTGTTTTCTCCTGAGACCAAAATGTAACATTCAGTGCGCGTAAACTGTTCTTCAGGCTCCATACTGACGCAAGTTGTATTCATATTTGAAAACCAATGATGTAGTATAGGTCTGCTAAATGGCCATTGATGAAGTTTCTTCTTCAATTGTGTACGAAATGCTGAAACCGCAGACGAAAACAGGTATTGTGGCGATGTATTTAATACTGATTTTTACCCAGCCGAGAAAATCCGGCGGAAAGTAAAAGTGCACGTGTATTTAGGATGCCCTCAAAAATCATCACTATTACACTACCTCTCCCCCGCAAACAAAGGTACCAAACAAAAATAGGCACATGTGAGGACATATTGCCCATTATATTGTTTATTGGAAAATTTTCGGGCTTAGCACACCGAAGCATCTCTTCAGCTATGACGCGAGCAGTAGCAGAAGAGGTCAGAATTTTTTCCAATACCTGGAGATCCAAGAGTGCATTAGGTCTCGAGACAAGGGCGTTTTAACATTTTTAATCTTAGAAAAGCGGCTGGCGCTCGCAAGCAACCGGCCGGCGCACTTAGGATAAAGAAACAGCGTCGTAGCCAATTCGCAACCGCGGCAGGTAATAATATTGGCGCGTTTTAGCACAACATCAACTAAAACAGAAAACAAAAGTTCATACAAGCAACGTTCATAAAAAGAAACGTGAACAATATAGGAAAATAAATGCACAGTTGCTAGACATTGATTTCGGCGACTCGAAAGCCAGCCAAACAGTGGATTTACACTGTTGCTGCCTTCAGACCCGAAAAAGAGGTGAACAACTGTGGGGAGAAAGATGAAATAAGAAGTAAATGATACAGACAACGCTTACTCCTCTGTAAGAAGACAGAAGCCCATTTATTTGTTTTGTAGATGCCTGTGTACCGGAGTGCACATCCATTTACTCATGAGGTCGAAAATTATGCACCTCGGGTGATGTGGTCATCATCATCATATTCGCATCATTACAATCATTACAGTTATCATCAGCGTACTCAGGTCCACAGGAGGACAAAGGGATGTCCCGTTGAGCTTAAACCATCCTGATCTGCGCTTCTCGAGCCCAGAGTTTACTTCCAAATTTTCGTATATCACCCCTTCCTCGTGTATTGGCCTTCTTTTTTTTATACCTTCCTATCTAGGTATCGACTAAGGTACCCTACTTTTGCGCTAAGTGTTAGTTTGTCTTACTCATGGCCAGCCAAATGAATTTTTTTAGGTCAAATTGTGATACTTGTTACGCCAGTTTCTTCTCTGATCAAGATAGCTCGTTTCTCGTCCTTGAGTGACATTGCTAACATTATCTGTTCGATGGCGCGTAGAGCCGACCTTGGTTTGTTTTCTGGAATTTTAGCAAGGTGCCGCATTAGTAATCAGTATGTTTTCACCGGCAGTATACACTGGTTATAGATTTTTTTCTTCTTTTGACTGACCAATGTAGCCTACATTTCATTATTTGGGGGTGTTTGCCGAGTGCTCCTCAACCCATAACTATTCCGCACCGTATTTGTTTTTGGTTGTTGGTGGCAGCACTAACCATCTGTCCGGGGTGGTTATGTTCTTTCACTCTTCCTAGCTCTTTGTTCCAAAAGCTGAGGGTGATTTGGCCCGCTTATTCCATAGTAATTTTAATTTATTCACAATTTTACTGTCACAGCCCTGCTTTCTGATTGCATTTCCTCAAGCATTGTTTGCGTGTGTTCTGCCTTCTCACTAAGCAAGACTACGTCGTCCTCAATCTTCAAATGGCTAGTGTTCCATGTTTTTTTCCTAATCATGGGTTTTCCTTGTCCAGCCACTCTAATACCCAACCAGAAATGCTGTGAATAGTTTTTTCGAGATGGTATCTCCCTGTCTTACTCCCTTTTGGATCGAAAATGTATTGCTTTGCTTGTGGATTGTTTTCTGCCAACTGGATTCCTTATATATCTCTTCCAGAAGTCTTATGTACGTTTCCAGTATTACCGGGTCTTCTAGTGCTGCTATGCCGGTTGTGGTTTGTACGGAATAAAACTCTTTCGTATCTATAAATTTTTTGCAAAAGGCTTTGGTTTGTTCTGTGGATTTCTCGATCTCTTGATTGGCGAAGTGGATAGGATTCATGGTTGACTACTATTTGCTAAGTGTAGTCTGTTTTTTCGGTTGTTAAAAGTGCATGCTGTAACCTATGGAACGCAGAATGACTTTGTTAAACAGCTGAGAGTAGACTGATGGGTCAGTACCACTTGTAACACTTCGCATATCTCTTGTCATGGACCAGAATAACGTTAGCATTTTTTCATGCTGTGGACACGTTTTCAGAGGTAGGCATTCCAAAAATTGTAAATCAAATTTTCGCCATACACTTTTCACTCCCTCTAACAAAAGAGTCATCTTTAAGCTTCCCTCACTTGAAGGTTTTCCTGTATTCATGGATTTTAGAACCTTTTTTTCTTCATCTTTATTTACTTGTTCGATTTCGGAATATTAGCTTCTACTCTTAGAAGTTTACCCTGTTCAAACGTCACTGGCACACAACCTGGTCTGCATTCTTTCTGCTACTTTTGTTATCTCTACCAATTGGTGCGTCATGTTACCCCGCTCTGCTCTTAAGGCAGATTCCGTATTTACGGTGGCAAGCCTTTCTTAAGTTCCTTTCCAGCTTACCCATATTTCCAGCGATTCCTCCATCACAGCCATATTATATGAACAAATTTCGTTTCGCTTACTGGTGGTAATCACTTTTGACAGCTTGAACAACTCACTCTAATCGGCTGTGCTTGACACTTTGTGTTCTTAGGTTTGGCAAACGCTTCCTTCTTTTCTTAGTTAGTGTTCCTGTTGGTTGCACATGTCGCCTCTCGAACAGTTCCTGCCAATTCAACAAATTCCGATGTTCACCTTTCATTAACAATGTCTGCACTTACCCCATTCTGCGTGTTTTGAAGAGGAATGTTTTTGAAGAGTTCTTTTAGGTTGCTGCGATATGGCATGCAATGATTACATGCGTTTTTTTATATTCGGAAGCTGCCTGCTTTCTCTTTTGAAACTTAGCCTTAACTTGCATGTAACCAGGCTATGGTCGCTGCTCCTTATGTCAATTAGTAACACCACGTCGTGCGCGATATCTTGGTTGTCACATAAAATAAAGTCGATTTTGTATTTGAACATCGGGCCTTTCCCAAGTCCGTTTACTATTCGGTTGCTGCAAGAATAATGTGTTCGTCCCCCTCAGGTTATCTTTCCGTTCAAATCGCATCAGAGTATATCCTCGACTTCTGCGATTGTCTATTCTAAAATATACCACAGACCTTTCTCCCATTTCCTTCTTTGCGGCATTAGCCATCAAGTCTCCCTTGACAACCGTGAACTGCGTTGCTGCTCTCTTCATTGCCGATTGAACAGCATCGGATAAGCAATCTTCGGCTTCATAATCACAGATGGTTGTTTGAATCTAGGCCTGTACTATTTCTAACCTGTATCACTTCTTTACCTTAATCACAACGACCGCGACTGTGTCACTAATTTAGAAAGCCTAGTTCAAGATTCCTGGTATTTCAGATTGCAAAACAGCCACCCCATGTACTTTCTTGCCTTGGAGTCCACTGTAGCTCATTTTATGCCTGCTAGTGAGGTCTGTGGAGCCTTGTCTCTTCTGTATTACTTCAGTTACCGCTTTATTATGCCACCTCATTGCCGAGACCTGCTATTGTACTATAACTAAGATTGCTCACTAGGCAAGGTCCGCGCGTTGAACATTGCTAGGGTCAATTTCTTATGGTGGCCTGTCCGGACGCAGAGATTCTTATCACCCTCGACTGCATCTCTGTTCTGACTGTCGCGCTGGACAGCTGTTAGACAACTGAAGATGACTGAGGGCCGATAGTTGAGTTAGTCGCTCAAGTGTGATGTCGAACAACTCCACCGGATATGCGAGATTTTCCTCTGATGAGGTAGCGCTGTTTATTCCCCTGAGAACCTTGCTAGCATGGTTGAACCATTCTATTGTAGCCCATTAGTTATCGAGGATGATAATTACTGGCAGAGGGGCAGACATTTATGCCTGAATGAGCTGGGCACAGAGCGACAGACAAAAAGAGGCGAGAGAGGAAAGAAGCTGCTCGTTGACGACGTTGCCCTGCCTGGACACCTGCAGTTATAATGAGCCAGCGTCAGTCAGTTTTGCTTTTTGTACGCGCAGGGTCTGAAGGATTGAGCTGAAGTGGTGGCTTGCTTTTAAGGTCCACTGAAGTCTGGCCCTTAGAAGGAAAGCCACCCCCACGCTACAGCTACGAAAATAATGGTAGCGTCAAGCTGAGATGCCCAAAAATGCTCCTGAATTTCTTTGAACGTCCTCCCAAGCATTTTTTTACGGTTCTCATTGGAAAAAGCGTTGATTGTGTGGTTCGCCAACGAAGGTAACACTTCAGCAAGGATGCAGAAAAAATACACAATGCGGTGCTTTGTGGCATCTTGAAACATTGGGTCCACGACATAAAGGCAAACAAGCCAATTCCGCTTATTGTGGATACAAAGCGATTAGTTATCTCTGTAGCCTTTGCTCGTGTGGTCCCGACAAGTGGTTGAAATTTTCTGTGCATGCAGGAGTTGTGGAGTTATTTGACTTGTAGCAATGCGACCTGTGTCACATTTGTCCTCATTATTTTCCATGTCCAGTATTTGCGTGGTGTTTCTGATGAAGCGCGGAACCTATTTGTAGTTTTCCCCTGTTAAGTTAACATGGAACGTTCGTCTTTAGCTTTCCCTGATATCTTTGACGACTACCCAGCGAATAATTTTTTTTCCTTATAATCACGCTGGCTCCGCCGGATAGGCTTAAGGAGACTGCGGGTTGTTTATATCAATTTTAGTCGACCGCTGTTATCATATGGCCTTTCCTTGTTTTTACCTGCCTGTAAGTCGCAGCAGAAAGGTTTTTCTTAGCCTATTTATACTCTGTACACGCTTCACTACGTCCATTACTTCCTTATTCTGCTACTTTACTCATGAGGCTTTGCCAAATGCTTCTACAGTGACTATTTTTTTACTTTTGGGCCTCAGGCGGTAATATCATCAAATACACGCTGGGTGAGCTGATTTAGCTTGTCAAACTGTCACAATAGTGCCAGAATAGCGCTAGAATGTCCTTTAGATGTCTTACTGTAGGGAATCTAGCTAGGTTTGCTTTACTTGTCTTGAACCCTGGTGTGGATCAACGCGGCCACCCCCGAATCGAAAAAAAAAATCCTAAATATCTGTGAAACTATTTATGCTAGGAGGTTGAGTTTTTGTAGAAAAGTGTTCTAGAACTGCACGAAAGGTGAGTGTGAAAGTACTAGAACTTATATAGCAAATCTTCTGCCCAAAATGTGAAAATTTGAAACACGTTGGCAAAGACGGGAAGCTCGAAAAAATGTGCAAGTTTCTATGTCCAAAAGAGCAAATATTATGCAACTTTCTAAATAACCACAAACACAGAGCAAAACGCTTACAAAGGACCAACTTACGTAATATTTCTGCAAATAATACGAGGCTCTTCATGGCGTTTTTTGACTAGATAAGGTTATTCTCAGCAAGCCTTGTATTAAATTACTTTTACCAGTTAAATATTCTAAATGTTTATAGTCTGTAAACCTGTACCACAGTGACGGTTCCTTTTTCCGCAATTTCTTAATATAGAAGCTAGAAAAATTCAACAGGGAAAGAGATGAGAGATAATGACAATATTGTACAATCCTAGCTTTGTGTAGCCTATCGCATCTTCATGTGTTATTGAATAAGCACTCATTGAGGACAGCTCTAATTGATACCCTCGCCTCAACACAAACAGCGATTACGAGAATGTGATTACATAAAAATGTACATTATTTACACCAGCGTCAATAAACGTTTAAGACATTACTTTCCATGTTTTAAGAAGCGGCTTAAACCCTGAGCAACCCAGTCGTCATGTTTTTAAATCTGGGTGAGGCTCTAGAAAAGATTAGTGCTTGTTGTTTGATACAGGAAGTAAAGCCTGAAACACTAGAATGTAAGGCCTTATTCATTCTGAAGATAGCTGCCTAGCTACTAAAATTTCAGTGTACTTTAATTACGGATATTATTTATATGTTACAGGCGCACACACTCTGTGGACCTCCTCTTTTCGACACTGCCAATCTCCACGATGGCTAGCAGACCTTGTGACAAACACCAGTGACCACGCTATCTGCGGTTCAAAAGCAAAGCCCCGGGTCCCCGCATCCCGGAGCGCATTAAAAACCTGATAGGAGCCATTCGCCGTCCTAGCGACGCAGAAGGTGTAGAACTGCGGCCAAACCCTGTGCTTCCCGGTCGGCGTCTGTCATCTCAGCGTCACCAGCCACTACATTACGTCCTGTAGCAGTGTTCCGTGTTGTGACACCAGCCACCCAATGAAATATCACGGGAAGCAGTTCATGTGCGGGCAACCCTCAACAGCGCTCTTGTTTACATGGCCAAAGTCACTGACAGTTACCTTCAATATGGCGCCGTGATACTACTGACGGACACAACTAGCACCAGTGCGACCACACTCTACATCCAGCCTCAGAAATCCAGAATGGATTGGCCATGGCTCCACAACGCGGAAACCTGGGATCCGACGTCTTAGTTCAATGTACAATTTCCGAACTTGGTGAGTCAACGGTAGACCCACAGGAGATGAGAGCTATTGGAGGCCGCCAGCTCCTGTGGACGGCACGTCGCTTACAACAGCAACCCAATTTTTGCCCTCCGTTGTCGTCGTGGTCCGCTCGGGCAATCATGCATCAACGTATCCCTAGTTAGGAAGTGGTGACCATATTCTTGGGAAACCTCCGCCAGAACGTGGGGGTCGGACCACTACCTCATCCTGGTCAACCCCGGGAGTCACCGCAAGCGAGCCGGTATCATGTTTAGGTTGTCACTAGCTGAGTGGTTGTGCTCACGGAAATGACCAAATCCACCTGGGACGCTCAAGTCTAGTTCCTCAGAGAAGTAGCGCTGAGCGCCGAAAATACAACCATTTGTGGTTCGGTACCTCTGTGCATGCTACCCGAGGGCATGGAGATGCTTCTACTTCGGGCCTGCCGTGCGCCGGCCACGGCAGGCCCGAAGAGAAATATCATACCACGCAATCGGCTGAAGGACTGCACTAAGTACTGCCAGGCAGACACACATGCCGGTGGCTGGCACGACACTGGGACCCGGGCGGACCCTAACGTGTGTCAAACGCTATACAGGGGCCTGCCACCACCAGGCAGCATCCCCTGCTCATGGTAGCCAAATCCCTGGTATCACTGCTGGGACCCTGGCGGAGCTGTTTACCGACAACTTTGCTCGGCCGACTCAAACCCGGCCTACAGTTCCTGCAACCTTCATGGCCGCGGCACCAGCCATCCAACACGACCAGTGAATGGTGTTGCTCTGCTCCCCGGACATCGCGCTCCACACGCTTTAGGCAGCCCTCAATCACCATTCCAAGCGTCGGACCGCACTGGCATCTACGACGTGCCATACCAGATGTTGTGGTACCTGGGTGTCACAATAGTTGGAGCCGCTTCTGCAACTCTTCAAACACGTGTGGCATACGGGTGTCCTCCTGCCAAACTGGCTCGTGGGCTTATCATGCTGATCCTTAAGGATGGCTTGTTCTAAACAAAGCCAGAGTCCTGCCGGCCTATTTCCCTGAGGTCGTATGTTGGGAAGGTCGTACATATTACCGTTCTTGGCTGTCTTCAGCAACATACGGTCTTCAAGGATGGCGCCTTTTCTACTCCTGCTGGACCTACATTCGGGTACGACACAGTAACTAACGGGGCAATCCAAGATGCTATAGGCGCATGGTCATTGTGCGGCGCCTCGCATGCTACAACCGGCATCCCTGCAGGACACGAGCATTGGGGCGATTATTGACCGGGAGACTAACCTTCTTCGAGGCGTTTGGTCAGGGGTATCCAAAGGGAACGTGCTGATCCTGTTCTTGTTCAAATTCAAGATATACACAGGATGTACTCCTCTCCCTGGCTACATTCCCCAGTCTTGTGGCGCTGAGTGGAGGCGGTGGTGCTGGCTGACGATGAAGCGATATGGACCAACGGACCTTCCGCAAGTTGGACAGACTCTGGGAACAGTTAGACCATCCACAACGGCGGTGCTTACAGCTCTCGCATGCTAAAACGCCTGCCCTTATGATGCACCCGGGAGGCTAGAGGGCTGGGCGGGCAACTCCTCCCATCAACTTGACGGACGGCTCCTTCACTAGCGGCTGATGATAAAAAACGTGGAGCTGCCTACTGACTGCTAGCAGACATAGCTGCCGGGCGTCAAGGCCCTCCGAGAACACAGTGCATGCATGCTCAAAAGAGTGATGTAGCTCTGGCATAAGGCCACGGCCGCAAACACCAGATGGCGCAGTTTGTGTTCAATGGCATGGCCTTCTCAGCTGTGCTGTACGCGCTTCCGCTCACCTAACTGGGGCCTCGATGCTAGAAGTACTTTCGAGATGGACCAGCGCAAGGGAATCCGCATCTGTGTTAACCTCTCTCCACGACCGCGCTGGCGAGCACGTAACACTAGGCTGGCCCCTGGCCCATCTAGATGTGGGTCTTGAAGACGGGTCTGCGGCACATCACATCGAGCGCCTGGTGATCGCACGGAGCAGGGCTGCCCTCTTGCATAGGTTTCTGCAGCCTCTTCAAATCACACATGAGAGCAATTCTGACTATCTTTCAGGTGTGCGTCGAGATGCCGAACCGACCCTGGCTGCAGACGATGCCACCAGGCACCGACAAGACCTTGCGGATCCCCACAACGCTTCGTGGGTCCGATGAAAGCTGTGCACTTCACCCCAGGACATCCGCCAGTAGCAGCCACCCTGCTGGAACACGAGCTAAACGGCTATCTACATCTCTTCTCAAGCCCTTCTGCAAAGCACAGCTTAGGTGAGGCGGCTGCTGCGTGCGTGTTGAGTGAGCTGGGAGCCACGCGGAGTTTCGTCTGCTTCTCCCTGTATCTTGCACGCGGGCGAAGCTGGCCCGGCTGCACGAGACGGTCCACCTTCTCTACGACGGGGGCCTATTTGGACACAACGGGGCAGTCATTCTTACGGAATTCATGCCTGCCCATCGCCGGCCGCACGTGACTGACCAAGCCACCAACATCAGCGGCTATACGGATAGCTCCCTCCCAGCCACGCTGCACACGGTGGCCTCCCGGGGCTGCAACCTGCAGCTCCACTGGCCGATGGGTCACATTGGCACCTGGGGCAACAAGGATGCCGACGCCCGAGGGAGGGAACCCACCAGTAAGACACCCCAGTTTCCCGTACAGTTACCGCGTTTGACGATGTTCTCTTAGTCTCGCCCGGCATGACGCAGACGATGCACACCGAACGTGTGGTTGCAAGTAACCAGCCGACAGTACCGCCGCCTGCTCGCATCAATACAGACGCCCGCTGTCTCCTGCTCCGCATCCGGCTCGACTCCTGCAATGTGGCGGAGCACCTGCACAGGCACGGGCGCAACGACTCCCCAAAATATGCCGAACTTTTGAATCAGAGATGAATCTTTTTCAGATATGAAGCATTTGTGACAAGGAAGACCTCCTGTTCCCGAAGGGGCCTGTGCAGCCAAAAGACAAGTCTTCGCATGCCTGCTCTATTACCTGTAAACGACCGGCCTCACCCAGGAACAGTATCCCAGACTAGACTTTTACTGAATAGTGAGCCCCCAGTGACCACCCTATCTCTCAATCTTTGTCCTCGTTCATGTATTTCTACCTCTACTGCTATCTCTACTTTATCATTTCAGTTTGCCTTCTACTTTCTTTCCCCGCACCAGGTAGTATGTAAGTCAGCTCCCTGCAGAGTTGAAAAATACGGCCCAGATCACTTAGTTTACTTTGTTTTTGCCACAAACCAAAACCACCACTGATGTTAAACGCGGTTCATTGCACGGCCTCGTGCTCAGCCGGAGATGTTAGGTTTGAATGTAAATAACTGCCAAATAGATATGCTAATAGCCATCCATGAAGCACCTTCTTCATTTGTGTTACAGATGCTAGAATAAGTAGACAAAAACAACTATCGTGGCGAGAGCTTCAATAATGTTTTTTACCAAGACGAGCAATTAGGGCGGATAGTATTAAAGTGCCACGCACTCCATAATATTTACTATTGGACTACCTGTACCTCCGCAAACAATTCAATAAAACCGCAGTCACTGTTTTGACATATTTGCCATTATCATAGCTGAATGAATAATAGTGGGGTTTTGACACTCGAAGCTTCATTGGACGTATGAGGTAAGGCGAGCCATAAGGAAAGACTTGTGAAAAATCTCTACTTCCTGGGGATCTTTACCCTCCCCCGAAGTTTGGAGGCAACAGCGTTTCAACTTTTCGCCTCAACAAAAAGGGGCTGCCGGCTCCGGGCAATCAATGCATGACTTTGGATAAGCAGCAAAACGTCGTACCCAATGAGCCACCGAAGCAGGTAATAACGGTGGCACATTTTTAAACATTCTGTAGAAGATCAACCATGACTGCCATGGCACCTCGCACTGCCAGAGACGTTCCCCACGTTACTGCCGGCCGTGCCACTATCCGCGACCCATACGGCACGTGTGACGCGGGGAGCAGTTGGAATGCACCCGCCCAATGCCCGCTGTGAGCTAAAACTCTGCCACGCAGAAACATCCTTGAAGCAGTCGCTCGCAGTCTCCCACACAGTTCGCCTGCTAGCTATGCCTTGGTGGTCATCAATAATATAGTCCGGAACGTCTTCTCGGAACGTCTTCTTCGGAACGCCTAAATTGCAAAATTACACACATAGAACAAACGTCAATATAAGCAACGGTCAAAGACAAGAAGCCATAACAACGAATTCGGAAACTAACTGAGGTTAAAGGCATTGCAGTATAAATTAGATAAATAAAATTAACAGTGGTCCGGCATATATTACGGTTAAAATGAATGCTAATGAAACACCAGAGTAACATAGCGGCTGGCTTCCGTGTAAAAAAGAAGAGATTAAGAACTAGTGTGGGACAAAGCATGAAACAGGAAAAAAGGGATGCAGACAAAATACTTGCTTTTTTTATAAAGACTGTTGCGTTTGTTTTGTATTGGAGACGCTTGCGTTCTGCGGTCCACAGAAATATACTTATGAGTTTGGGCATTACAATTGTGGTGAGAGCATCAGCATCATAATCAGCCTACTCAGACCCACTCCAGCATAAAGGCGTCCCCTACTGATCTACAACCACTTTTGCCCGCTCTACTCAAGATTACAGTTGAATACAGTTTTCACGTACTTCAGGCACGCATTGTATTATTGGCCTTCCACTCTTCTGTATTGATCCCTTGGTATCTACTGTTACCCTTCTAGTCCACCGGTTGTCGTTTCGCCCCACGACATGGCCAGTCCAAGTACCTTTATTTTTCTATATTTGCATTATGATATCTTCTGAACCCGAGGAGGGTAGCGAAACGTGCATTACCCTAGTTAACATCCCCGCCTTTCCTGTGTTGTTCCTTCCTTCCTTCCCTCATTATAGTCTCGATTGAGTTCTGATCCAGGAAGCGTGTGTCCTATCCCTGAGTGTTTTCGTTACATCATTTGTTTCACGGCCTGTTGAGCCGACCGAAGTTTACTTTCTAGGTTTATAGTTAGCCGCAAACTTTCAGCTTAGCAAGCCATCACCGGGAGTGCGCAATGATTGTAGATTTTTTCACTGCCGAAAGTAGCTTACTTTTTCTAATAAGAAGAGTTTGCAGAGTTTACTTACCCTCCCTATTCTGCGCCTGATTTCAATATTGTGTTTGGGGTACCTACCTCAACAATCACTACCTCGGACCGTCCGTACGAGTTTATTATTTTTTTATTCATTTCCAGCATATCGTTCACTAAGCGGAGGAGGATGATGTCGACATGCATATTTCTTACAGCTTTGGAATTATAGGTATTTTTAATCCATGGCTGCGCTTTTTGGGTGTAGTTCTATATTCGTGGTTTTCCTGTGTTCTGCAGTACCGCTTAGCAAGACAACGTCACAGCAAACCTGAAATGGCTGAAGTACTCGGCTTTGATCCTTACCAACATTTCCGAAGTCAATTTCTAAATACCCACCCCCAACGAGGCTGTGATTAGTGTTGGCAAAACGGCATCTACCTGTCTTACTTCTGTTTTGATTGGACATCTACAGATTTAATTGTTTACGGCTATCTGGTACGCTCTGTCCTTATATCTGTCTTCGGGAAATGTTATGTAGGTTTCCTCCTATCGCTTCTCATTCAAGGCTTCAAGAAGGGCAGCGGGGAGTGCGGTACGGAGCAGTTTCTCGTATTCTTTAAATCCCCTGTAAACAGACTTGTGCCGAATGCGGATTAACAAGAGTAATGCGATATATGGCCTAGTACAGTTTCGTACACTAAGCTCGCTCTCTCGGCTGTTGGGAATCCAGGCTGTCAAGTATGCAGCGAAATACAATTATGCTGCCTTGATCGTAAATACCTGAGAGTAGACTGATGTATCTTTGATTCTTGATGTCTCTCTTAGGTGCCATATAAAAAACAGAATATTTTCGCGGTTTTCCATGCTGTGGGCACTTTTTAGGTATCTAAGAATTTGGCAAATATTATAAAAAAATGTTACGATAGCTAGTTTCTGCTTCAGAAGATCCACGGTTGTGCCATCACGCCGAGCAGCGTTTCCCGTGTCCTTGCCTTTCAAAGCCTTCCAAAGTTCTTTTTGGTACTAGTGGGGCACCGTAAGTTCAGCTTGCACGCTCAATAGTTTTCCCTGGTTTAACGTAGCTGGCACACAGCCTGGTGAAGTATCGTTCTGCTGCCTTTCTTATCGCGTCTATGCTGTGTTTATTGCTACTCTGCCCGTTCGGAAGGCGTGTATCCTGTATTTGCTGACGACTAGCTTTCTTTCAATTGTCATGCAGCATCGGCATATTGGCAGCGTTTTTGAAGGTCGTTTATTTTGCCACTTGGCAGAGATGGGAGGGCATAAGTTCACGATGACGAAAGGTGAATAACTGAATATGAAGATGTAATCTTCAGGTATGAAATCTAGGACAAACGTTGGTGCGGACACATCGTCTACGCCGATGGCGGTGGCCGCACGATGCCCAGTCTCGACGGACACAAGGCGAGGCAGGACCATAACAAGTGGCGTAGGTCGGTGATCGCGTCGCTCCAGCTGCAAACTGGCCAACTAATCGCTGTGGTACGGGTTGTAGCATGAGAGACTGCGTAAGCTACTATGCTCCCACAGAACCACACAATGCCCCTTTCAATTCCCGAGCTTCGCGGAGTTTATGAACAACTTTATCCAAAGCGTTCATTTGCGCTTGTTCCTGGAGAGTCACTATAGGGGTGAAGGCTGAAGGCCCACCTAAGAAGCAATGGCCGCGGTGACATCTACGACTGAATGCAGGCAACTCGCTTGAGTTTTCATGTCAAGATGACTGCTCCACATGATGAAGTAATCGGCATAAATGAGAAAGTTAACACCATTTACATCAAGGGGCGCCATGGCAGTGGAATGAACGTCCGAAAAAGGTAGGAGCCAATAGTCGATCCTTGGGGCACAGCATGTACAGGAACAAAACACTCAGCAGCTTTTCTGCGAATGGCTGTTGTAAATGTTCTGTTTCGAAGGAAGGACTGGACGAACTGCCGTACCAGCATGGGAAGGTGGACCATATCAATTTAGTCCTGCACAGCAGAGTGACTGATGTTGCCGCACGCTTTTGGGATGTTCATTGCTAAGACGGTCCGAAAAGCATGCCTTCGGATGGACGACAATGTGAATGCGGGTAACATGCCAAGTTGGTCCTCCGTTCCAGGTGATGGGCGAAAGCCTATTTGTGGGGTGTGGTAACAACCATGCAGTTCAAGCAACCATGACAAGCGAGTGGCCCTCATTTTCTCTTCAAGGTTGCAAATTGTCGCCGGAAGTGATGTTAGCTGAAGGATTTCGGGTACCGTACCTGGCTTGCCAGGCTTTGGTATAAGAACAACAGATGACGTTTTCTAGCGGCCAGAGACGACACCACTAAGCCAAACCTTGGTAATAGAATGGAGCAGCTAAGTGAGCACATAATTGCTTCAATTCTTCACGGTTTTGTAAGCAATAGCATCTGGATTATGTGCAGTTTTCCGCTTAGTAATATGTACTGCCGCAAGCAATTTCACCATCATAAACCCCGTGCCAATACCATCGATGTCAGAAGCCAATAGAGTCTTGTCCAAATGGGCAGGAAAGAATCTCGGACGAGACAAGAGATTCCGAACAAGTGGCGCATCAATGGGCGAAAAAAAACAGTCTGGATGCTGCATGGCGAAATTTTCGGGATATAACAAGTGGCAAAGCAAGCATGGGCAGCCGGATGCGGAGGTCCGCTCCAGGCTCCATCGCAGGGAATATCCGACAGACATACATTCGACGTCTTCGAAGAAAATCACATCACACCAAGTGTACCCGTAACACGCGATATGTCCCTTCCGGATCGGCGTGTCTTTGGTGCTCTGAACTGCTAACGCTAGCCGGCGTGCAGGGAAGGAAGGTCGTGAGAGCCTGAAAGATCGGCTTGTCTGACACTCACACAGAGATAAAAGATTCCGATATCCGGAACAGGCCGATTCACGTCCCTCCCAGTGGTGGTAGGGGCACCATCAAATGCTTTTAGAATACTGTCGACAAGACCTTTTGCCACCCCCACCGACCGCGCAGCCAGCCAAGGCCAAAAACTGTCCAAATTCACGACAAAGCATTTGCCTCGCTGGCGGCCGGCCTGTGACGGGTATAATTCCTTAAAGGGACCCAGAAAAACCTTTTGTAAAAGTTACAAAAAGCCTTTTTTTGTCGTGTAGTACAAATATAGGGAAGCAATGCCGTTGGAAATATTGATCTACATTCAGTATTAGCTGCGCCAGAAGCAATTAGGTGCACCTCTTCCCCCATGTCGATCGATTCCTCCTCCTTCTCTGCTTCTTTCACTGGGAGTAGCCATGTGAAATCGCGACGCTCGACTTCCGTTCTCGACTTCCGTTCTCCGCTAGCTACATTTCTGATCCTAGGCACGCGTCAATCGCTGCAGACCCGCCTTTGCCTCGGGATTGCACAGGAAGGAGGAAGAGCAGCCGGAAGGCAATGACAATGACGTTGCAGGCGACCGACGACCGGCCAAATCAGGAATGCGCCTCGCCGTTGTGTCAGCCCCGGTCGTCGTTGCGTGAACCGTGGTCGGCTTGCTGTGGCGGCGCGCTCATCGGCTGAGAAAACCGATTTTCAAAAATTGTTTACAAATTATCCGTACAACGTATGGGGCTCTCACTTGGCTCAAAAATGCCCCGTTATGTGTTCTACCACCTGAATGCATTTGATTGCCACCTTCACAAGGCTTTTCTGGTTCCCTTTAATGGTGGGCTGGTAATCACTTTCTCAGTAATCATGCTCCTGGTGCCTTAAACGAGTGCCTGGCTACCACCACCAAGTGAGGTCTCGTGCATAGAAGGTCCCGCGATATTACTGCACCGCACGTGAGGTGCGCAAAGCACAGAGGATGCACCCACAAACGCATCGCGCACACGCCTGGCACACGGACTTGATACAAGGTAAACGAACTCCGAATAAGGTTTATTTATGTCCCCACGAGCCACGTGCTTGCCTTGCGTAGCAGGAAACCACAATTAATGGTGCGTTGTAAATTCAACTGCAACCACCACTACCTCCTAATACGAGTTCTGTCACCATTCATGGAATAGTGAAATTTGCAAGCAACAAGCCACCACATACACGGCGGTCTTTCCTAAAGGCCCCTCAGCATGCACACAATGATCAAATATACAAGTGGACATGTGGCCATTGAAACACGAAAAAGCAGGCAGAACTTTCGTTTGTTGAACAAGCAGAGCCCAAACGTAAAGCTTGTTGTTAGGGTTACGAGTTTTTATCTCACCAATCTTCGATGACAGGCCCTGCGGTTTGACTGTAAGACGCCGGACACAGCTTTAGTCACTAGGGTGATCAGAAGTCCAAGCGCAGCAGAAGCACTGATGGCAGGTGGGATACCTGGTTAACCATTAAACGCAACAGCGAAGAGGGTGAGCTGTGGAAATCGCGGCCGGCGTTTCGGGTCCAAAATAGGGTGGGGGCGGCAGCATCGTAGATGGGTTTGTGTACACAGGTCTGTTCGTTGGTCACGTCACCTCTGGCATAAAGTCTCGGCGCCGCGAGACTTTAGTGACCTCTGCGAACCGGTGAGTAATTTGCTCATCAACAGCCGCCGCATCCTCAGCATCGGGTTCCGACGTAGGTGTAGGCTGCACCGATATTTTCGTCTGCGGCGACCAAATTGAGTGCGCAGAGCCACTGTACAATACTGGTTGTTCAGGTGCACGGTGGAAATCAGGAAGGTATGGCCAGTCTTTGTGCTCCCACGGCAGGCTCAAGAACGCCTGTAGGTTCAGCGGATGCGTATGTGCTTACTGCTTGGAAGAACTGCAACTTTGGCTTGTTGGTTTATGTTCATGATTGAAAAAAGCGCTACCTAAACACGGAGACAAATGAAGAGAAGATACCATTGCACTCGGACAAAGAGGCTTCGCCCTGCGTCTCGTAATTTATATTAGCGTTTAAGTAGCCCTTTTTAAATCATGGACTGCTTAGAGGTGGAGTTAATGGCGGCGACGTAATGTCTCGGTTAGTTTTCGCTTGGTCGAGCACGTCGAGGATATGATATGGTTAGCCTTACATTTGCATAGGCCAAAATCGTAGACACTTGGATCTCAGTCATTCTCTCATCCAGAATTGAGTGAGGGCAGTCATTTGTGCATAAGGCCAGGTCGAAATCACTTGCAACATTAAACCACACTCGACTTGTAGGGTTGCGTTCGCGAGATCCACCCGTAGTAGTACAAGGAGGTGGCAGTGTAGGAGGTCCTTGTAGCATTACAAGACAGTAGGCCATTTTGTCATGTAGCGCGCTTCTATGATAGGATGTGTCGGCCTCACACTGCAGCAACGCCTTATCTTGGCGCAGCCCACACCCTACAACAACGTACCATTGTAAATCACACCCCTCCTGAAACATTCCGTATATATAGAATTATAGGAATGCGGAGTCTATTCCTAGCATAGCACAAAGCCACCCCAAAACAAGAAATACTTTTGAGAAGCACATGCAAATGAAACAGTGCACGCATTTTGAAATATTTGACAGCTTTTTTAAGTATGTAGGATCACTAGAAACGCGAAATGATTGTCCGTATGAATTACGTAGGTACGGAGCATACGGAAATCAGACGGAGCGTGATTTTGCTTACTATTGAAGATCATCATCATCATAATCATCACCAGCGCATCTACGCCCACTGCAGGGCAAAGGCCTCTCCCATTATTCTCCAATTACCTCGGTCCTGTGCCACCTGTGACCAATTTATCCCCGCAAACTTCTTGATCTCATCTGCCCATCTAACTTTCGGCCGCCCCCTACAGCGCTTGCCTTCTCTAGGAATCCACTCTGTTACCCTTAATGACCAGCGGTTATCTTTCCTTCGCATTACATGCCCTGCCCACGTCCATTTCTTCTTTTTAATTTCTACTAATATGTCTTTAACACCATGTTTGCTCCCTGACCCACTCCGCTCTCTTCTTGTCCCTTAATGTTACACCTATCATTTTCCGCTCCATTGCCCGCTGAGTCGTTCTCAATTTAAGTTGAACCCTCTTAGTGAGCCTCCAAGTTTCTGCCCCGTAGGTGAGTACCGGTAAGATGCAGCTGCCATACACTTTCTTCTTCAACGACAATGGTGGGCTGCTATTCATTATCTGAGAATGCCTGACATATGCACCCCACCCCATTCTGATCCTTCTAATTATCTCTGCCTCATGGTTGGGATGTGGGGTCACAAATTGGAATAAGTATATATATTCGCTTACCACTTCTACTGCCTCGCCATCTATCTCAAACTGCGGTGCTGTCCCGAGGTGATTGATCATACCTTTAGTTTTCTGCATATTATTTTCAGGCCCACGGTTCTACTCGGTTCGCCCAGTGCGGAAAGCATGCTTTGCAATTCGTCCACCGAGTTACTTAGCAAGGCAACGTCATCAGCGAATCTGAGGTTACTGAGGTATTCTCCATTAACCCTTACTCCCACCTGTTCCCAATATTGAAGATGAAAACACGAAACCTGTGCCAAACGCTCATATTGGGCGAACTCATATAATTCTTCTGTTTGTGGAACTAATATCGACATTCAATATGCTTAGGGGCACAACACTCCGTATGAACTCCGTACTTCCATAGTTACGGATGTACGGAACTTTTCAGTAGGAACCGTTCAACTACGTAAACCTGCACGGGAACCACGTCACGTCCTGAAGTGCGAGCGTTCTGCTATTGAGTATTTGCCGACGATCCGGTGCAGTCTATGTCGGGCAGTAGTTGAAGCCACGCAGCAGCTTTGTTTTGCTTCGGGCGAGCAGCAAACCCGTGAATCTTTAAGGTGCCGATGCATGCATCTAGGTTTTCTTGTGTGACACGGTTCGGAATGGTTGCAAGGGTTTTATTTGTTAAATCCTTAATCGCGGGCCCTGCGCCGTTGTGATCCATGTGTAAAATCTACTGGGGAGTCCATAGTTAGGCAAGAACCCTCCTCTTGGGAACCATGAGGGTTGACTTCTTTTCCTAATCACTAGTTAGACAATAATGGACGACGCAATTGGTTTTTGACGTATCGGTGAGCGGACGTCTCCGACGGCAGTTCTTGTTTTTCTTCTTCAGTGACCAAGTCTGACTGGTCACCTGGGTGTGGGATACGGCTGAAACCGAACCACTCAGATATTGATCTGCCTCGGAAATTGGTTTTGTTGCGAAAACATCGCCGCATTCTCCAGTTGCCTCCTTAGCACATGTAGATGGTGGGGTCCCCGACACCGAAGTTTACAGCGGAGGCGGGGACGGCTAGCCGAATCTGCTCCCGGCAAGCTAGGCCTACCCGCTGCTCGATGATCATGAACTTTAACAACACATAGAAAATCTACAGAATAAACAGAGACTGGTAGTGTGTATGTGTTCGTTACCTGTTCTGACAATATAAAATTCGTTTGGCGCAGGGGAAGTAGATCCGCGGTGTGCGAGATTTTCCTGCAGAGTGATGCGAAGTCATTTCTGTTGCCTTCGTAAGATTTGCCGCGTTTCCTCGATCACTGCCATGTTTAAGGCACGAAGGGCATAAACATGACATGAAGGCCGCGTGTTCAAATTCTATAGGTATGTGTAGACAGCTCGGGTAATTGAATTCGATCCGCTGCACTTGACACTTTTATGTTCTTACGTTAACAAATAGTTTATTTGTTTTCTTAGCTTGCTTTTCAGTTTGTTCTCCTATATGTTGTATCTCCCACACCTCCTTCTGAGTCACGGAGTGTCGGTTTTAGGTTGTCAATAGGCCTGTCTTTACTGGCATTGTCCTGCTCATTCTGAATTGTAACTTGCTTTGAAGCGCTGTTTTCAATTCCTGCCATCTGGCTCGGACAGACTGTATGCGGGGTTACTTAGTTATCACAAGTGGACTTTTTGCGCAACGAACAGCAACATTGCGCGCGAACTGTATTTACCCTTGCGCTCTTCGCAGGTCCTGTCACCCACAATGTTCCTTCCGCGCAACGAACTGCCACTCAAATGGCAGCAGCCACAAGCGGACCCGTTCTGCTTCACCATCGCCTGTATGAAGCAGCAAAATGCACCAGCACGTCACAAGAGAATGAGCACGGAGCGCTGCTTGCCCTACATCGGCTATAAGGGGGCGCCGCCCACGGGACCTTACTTCAGTTCGGCGGCAGTGTGCAGCGAACAGTATTTAACCATGCGTTCTTTGGAGATCCTATCACGTGCCAAGTTTCTTCCGCGCAACGAGCAGCCACTCAAATGTCCGCAGGCACTAGCGGACCCGTTCTGCTTCACCATCGCCCGTATCAAGCAACAGAAAGCACCGGCAGTCGACAGCAGGACGAGCAAGGAGCGCCTCTTGCGCCTACATCAACTAAAGAGGGCAGCGCCCACAGGACCTGACTTCAGTTCGGCAGCACTCCGCAGAGAACAGAAAATAATTGTGCGCTCTTAGGAGGTGAAAGACAATTCGTTCATTATTTCATATATAGTGCTATCTGCACTGCTGCTTAACACAGCAATATGTGATGTTCTGTTGTATTTTAGTGCGTTTCTTTTGTGGGTCAGATGTGTTGTGTTCTTCTCTTCTTCACGTTATCAGTGGCGTGAGTAATGAGGAGATGAAAGAACCTTAACTACGCAAATGACGATATAAAACGGGAAGTGAGAGCTGACGTGCGCACACTCAGAGATCGTTAAATTCTGCAACGACACCTGCGATGCTAACAATGATGTGAAAAACCATATAAAACAACTTCGAAAAGTAATCCAGCCCCTGACCAGACAGAACGATGATAATCGTAGAGACCCAAGAGCTCAATAAAAAGTAAACGAAGTTGAACAGCACCAGAGGGGTAACAACTGAGAAATACAAGGAGTGCAAGAGGAAGGTAACGGATCTGATGTCGTCAGAAGGATCGGAACCCTTGTGGGGGAGCCCATTCTGGACATTGACAAAGACATATACCACCGTGCCCCCACGTTCAGACATCGAGAAAAAAACATCATCATTCGTTTTGTGCAGCGTTTCAAGAGGAATAAGGTGCTCACGAATTGCAGAAAGGAAATAGCCTACACAAAGCATCTCGACGACGGTGGCGAAAGCCCGGCAGTCTACGTAAATGAGCGTATCACAAGCACAACTAAGAAGCTGATTGGGGCAGCGAGGGCGCAGAAAAAAAAGCAGGGTGGATGTTTGTGTGGTAGAAGGGTGGGAAAGCTTTAGTGCAAAATGAAGACAGTGTTCGCATCAGAATCGCACGTATGTGTGATGTACACCAAATAAACCAGTATATGGCTTCTGGGACTGAACACGGTAGCTAAAAGCTTCAATGAAACCTAAAGATTCCGACTGTCGGCAACCGAACTGCGCTAATTTTAACGAACACATTGGAACAGGAAAGGGACTCCTTTCAACGTTACCTGTGAATGCGAGGAACGTTAGGAATAAAACAGGCGAGCTGAGTCTTTATTAAACTCGCTCAAAATGAAATTTTCTACCTTGATCTTTACCGAAACCTGGGTAGCAATGACAGACTCGGTAGCATACTTTGAAGTTTATGAAAACATAATGCATAAAGCACAATGCATAAAAGAGCAGCCGGCATAGCTATCTACCTAAAAACTGATTTGCAGCATTAAATTATTGACCAACTAACAAGTATAAAACAAAACGTTGAAAGCTTGTTTTTAAGAGTGTCAAACGTTTCAATTAGTGCTGTATAGCGCCCACCAGCTGGTACTGTTTCCGAGTTTATGGCTTTTGTTGAAAACACTCGGTATTGCTTAGAAACCTTATAACTAAAATTCACGATCTTAGGCGATAATAATATCGACGTACTATGAGTACCCGGCTGGCGAATGAATTCTTGAACACTGTCTACGCGCATGCTTGTAGCACTTTTATAATGTTACCAACCAGGATCACTAGCCCTACGGCAAGTCTCTTTGATATCTGCATTACAAACATAGAAAATAATCTTTGAGAAGTTATTATCTACGCCCACCTCACGGATCATTCGCCGATCTTTTGCCTTTGGCCTTAGGCAACTAAAAAACATGGTAGAACAATAGAAAACTGCCCTTGTCGTCGACACATAGAAGACGAATCATTAAATCACTTTTCTTTCCTTTTTTTGAACATAAGAGCTTGGATGACATATTTTAAGACGATAAACCAAATACTGCGTATCAAACCTTCTCAGAGATGATGACGATGAATAAACTTTAACGGAAACCTGGTGCTTATGTTAGGGCACCCGCCCCGTGGGAGGCTTCCTTAGTCCAGGAATTAAAATTTAAAAGAGAAAAATAAAATTACTACGACGCAGCCTTTCCACTCCTGCTTAGCAAGAGCGCGAATAAGAAAACCCTGCGTAATATTGGGCTTGCTGAAAGGAATAAAAGAAACAGACCGCAAATACCATATTTCCATACGAAAACGCGACCCTGTGTTGCTGGTGGAGTACCAAAAGTGTAGGAACAAAAAATCCACACTTGCCGAAAGCAAAATGTGACTTTTCCCAAAATAAATTTACGAGAATTCATGGAGATTTGAGAAGTATGTCAGCGGCTGACAACCAATTATTAAACCGAAAGTCAGTTAAATATTATGCGGCAGATATTGTTATAAACACACGCATAGTAGGACATAAACTTGCAGACATAATAAATCGCACTTTATTAACATTGGCAAATATAAAGTAAATGCAATGAGTGCTCATTACCCCAAACAATTCAGTATGCAAACAAAGACGATTATGCCTATACCGACTAGGTCATGTGAAATTCCTAAAATAACAGGTAATTTGGACAAGGATCGGCTGCTGGTAATGAGGTTTAAACACCTTGCCCCTCAAATATACGTGCCACATTAACAGTCCGATACTGTCACACCTAATCAACAGTAAGCTTGAAACGAGAGAATTTCTCGACTACTTAAAAGTACCAAAAGTTCCCCCCGTTTATAAAGTGGGAGAATTGGAAATAAACAACTACCAACCAATATCGGTCATACTGGTATTTTCAAGGGAATTTGAAAGTATTACCATGTACAGACTAACTTTTTTTCGAAAAATGGACACAATTACTCCAGGGCGTTATGTTTTTCAAAAACATAAATCCATGAAACTGGCGTTAACACAGAACAAAAAAAATTGTACAGGACATTGAAAACAAACAACTTACACTTGGGCTATTCTTACATCCACAAAAAGCGTTCGATACCGTGCAGCATCACATACTCATTGAAAAACTTAAAATACTTGAAATATATGACGTGTAGCGTTAAACGCAATGAAAAATCATTTCACAAATAGATATAAATGCGTGTCTGTCAACAAGCGTTTCTGCCAACATTTTTTTCTGTCAACATGGGATTCTGTCTGTCCCTGAGGGCTCTATTTAAGGGCCGCTGTTATATCTCATGTACATCAAAGATAATACAGGAATTCCTGGTTGTTCAGAATTGATAATGTACGCCGATGATACAAACGTTATTTTTTATAGAAAAACTGTAGACTGCATACAAAAATCAGCTGATGCGTACCTCATGAATCAATTTCAAATGCTCGAAACAAATCATTTGCGCCTTATTATTAAAAATTACAGCATCTCCCGTGGGGAACCCTGATGAGGATGCGAATCATCATGGGGGTTCCATGTGGTTTCATTGTTGGGCCGTAATATTTAGTTATCTGGTGTTTAGTAGTGCCAGAGCGGATTCGGTGTAAGGGTACCACGCCACTGGCAAAGACTCGCAAGTACTGTTGTGTGGCGGTGAGTAGGCGGTGGTTCTCGAGGTGGCAAAGCTCGTCCATTATGGTTTTTTCGATGTTGTCGTCTCTGTGGTAGTATCGGTAGTCACTGTCAGTGGGCCTGTCCGATTTACGGGCGTTCTGGCAGCCCGCGGGCTGCCAGAAGCTCGCTCTCGGGCAGGAAGTTGCGTCATGATTACGTTGCTCAAGCGGCTTGGGATACACCAGAAGCCGGTACCGAGAAACCGCAGCCGCGACGACCGCTGCGGAGCAAACTTTTTACGCTCGTCTGCTACAGTTTCGGCGGCTAAAATGTCGGACGCCGCAAGTGCGCTCGCTGCTCTCGTCGACGCGTTTTGTGCGGACCGTCGTCTTCTTGAAAATGAGGATGATTGCGAGGTCGACGTCTTCATTGTTTGCGTTGTCCTCGCGATAATCGAGCGGGTAGAACGGCACCGCGTACCCCTCTACGTGGAGGCGGTTGTGCCGACGTACGTGAACTTTGAGTTAAAGCGACTGTTTCGCCTGTCGCGGCATACTGTGGCAGCCCTGGTCGCCGAATTTGAAAGCTCGGCGTTTTACGCAGAAGGACGGCGTGGACGCCCAAAAATGCCTGCCGAGAAGACAGTACTCATCGCCCTTTCATACATCGGGACCCAGTGTACCATGTACATGATCGCTGACAAATTTGATGTCAGCGAATCGTCTGTTCATGCTGCGGTCTACCGAGTCATCAGATTCCTGCTCTCAATCAGCGGACGCGAAATCTGCTGGCCTGACCTAGCCGAACGGGAGTGGAACAAGCGGGCATTTGCGCCCTCGCTCGTCAAACGGAGGGCTGCCGGACGTGATCGGCGCTATTGATGGGTGTCATGTCCGCATTTCTAGGCCCTCGGAGTCCGAAGAGAGTTACTATAATCGCAAGAAGTTTCACTCTATCGTACACCAGGGGATTTGCAATGCGGACATGGTGTGCATCGACGTGTTCGCTGGCTTTCCCGGCAGCGCCCACGACGCCAGATTGCTGCGGGAGAGCTTTTAAGTGGTAATGCCTTTCTTAAGCGACCCTAAACCTGCGTCCACCGGCGATGCCCGCATAGCATACCCACGTGGGGGATTGGCCAGGAATCTCCTCGTCTTCCTTGGCAACGGGGGGAGGTGGGCGCGCGCTGCCTGGCCGCTGACATGGCACATACCCATGTCGGGGATTGGCCAGGAATAGGGCGTGAGAAGGGCTAATGCACCCGCTTAAAGGAGTACAGACACGAAATTTCAAAGCTGAGATCCGCTCTAGCAATCAAGTACGACAACACAAATAGGTGCCTGTGAATAAATGCATCTTTCTTTCTTTGTAGTTGTGTGTGTGTGTGTGTGTGTGATCTCTCTTTCGCGAACATTACCGAACCGCGCAAATTCAACTCGTGCATTCGCACTTTCACATTCTTCCCCTCGGCGAAATGCGGGGAATTTTTTTTTCTTTCCAGAGGCAGCATCGAAATGCGAAGGTGAGAAAAATGAATGTTTAGCCAGCTGGCGAGAGAAACATCAGGGTGGTTGATCAGCATACACAGAAATTCGCGCACTTACTGCAATGAAGGGTAGGTTGCTAGGCATAACTTTGGCTGTGAGCAGACGAATAATTTGCAGGGAATAATCGACCAAACTGAGTCAGTAGATCAAGTTTCTCGACCTAGACAGCTAACTTGGCAGATGCGTGAAGTTGTGCTACGCACATGCTTAGTTGCTTCCGCGAAAGCTCCAATTACATCGCATTCAAATTCACTTGCAGGGGGATACATCTTGGGTGACTCGGCGTACCCGCTGCTTCCATGGTTGCTGCCGCCTTACCGGCAGACGACCGCCTTTCAGCCATCGATGCAGATGTTCAACACCGTCCACAGCAAGCAATGGGTGGCCGTGGAAGGTGCCTTCGGCATCCTGAAGGATCGGTTCCAGCGCCTTCATCACATCGATTTGGCCAGTGTGCAGCACGCGGTGGAGATTGTTGTTGCCGCCTGTGTGCTGCACAACATGGCGATGAGGTGCTGCGACACACCTGCGGAGCTCGCGGGCACCGACAGCGGCACAGATGTGGCGCCAACTGACTGTGGCGACGATGGCGACACGTCGGCAATGGCCAGCTCCTCGCGGGACAGGCTTGCGCAGGCCTTGTAGGAGGCTCAGACTTTTTATTTTTTTCCTTCATGGCTTTTTCACTGTTACTTGACCTGTGCTCCCACTGTGAGCCCGTGACGTTTTGTATTTCATTTCTGCCATGTTTCCGCTATTTGAATGGACGTGCTTCTTGCAGTTCTATGACCTGGGCTTCCACTGGGAGCCCGTGACGTTTTGTATTTTATTTATGCCATGTTCCGGTATTTGTACTCGCTTCTTGCAGCTCTATGACCTGGGCTTCCACTGAGAGGTCGTGACTTTTTGTTTCTCTAATGTTTCCGCTATTTGGATGAACGTGCGTCTTGCAGTTCTATGACCTGGGCTTCTACTGCGAGCCCGGGACGTTTTGTATTTTATTTCTGCCATGTTTCGGTATTTGTACTCGCTTCTTGCAGCTCTATGACCTGGGCTTTCAGTGGGAGCCCGTGATGTTTGGTATTTTATTTATGCCATTTTTCGGTATTTGGATGAACGTGCTTCTTGCACTTCTATGACCTGGGCTTCCACTGGGAGCCCGGGACGTTTTGTATTTTATTTCTGCCATTTTTCCGCTATTCGGATGAACTTGCTTCTTACAGCTCTAAGCCCTGTTATGTTTCCGTCATTTGGGGATAATTTGTTTTTTGCTGTTTCATGACCTGGTCTTGTACCGTGAGCCCAGTACTTTTGCTATCTTTTATTCGTATTCTCAAGTCACTACTACGGGGCCGTGGTTCTCAAATGGGATTCCCTAAACCCACGAGCAAACATTTTTCTCCCGGTCTTTGGCGCCCAGTCAGGCCGTTGCACATTTACACTGTACGCACCGCACAACTAGTGCACTTAGGTGAACCAATTTCACTCTTACTCACAACCGGTGAGGGGCTCTCATAAAAAGCCTTAAAGTTAATTGTGCTGGGTGAGTAGGGACGCCTACTTTCCTTTTAGGCCGCTCAGTGACATGGTAGTCTCCAGAGTAGTGTCAGCGAGGGACAGAGTGAAAATCACGCTCCATCTGAGCACGCTCAGGTTCCGCATCAGGGGCTACATCCCACAATATGGACCAGACACCTAGCTAGTGGCCTCTTTTCAAGCTGATGTGAATAGGTACGCACGAGATCGTGCCGGAATGAAAAATGCGTTGATAGAGTTCGAGGAAACCAAAGTAATGAAGGCAAAACTTGCCTTTGCTTACCGTGATTAAGTTGGGCTGTAACTGCACAAAATATCCTCATTTTTGTATGCGTGGAATGTTTTCGAAACTTGTCTTGATGTTTTCTGAACACCTGTTGGAGCACGCTTTTTCGGGCCGCGATGGTGTTTTTGAAACACATACCGAAAGAGGTGCAATGGTAGTGCAGAGATTTTGCTTTGTGTGCGGCTGTACCGCGTAATGATGAACTGGCTGACACAAAGTGATCAGGCAGTGTTGCTAATTAAAGGCACCTATTTCACGCTTCAGTTGTGTTAATTACCTTAGGTATCGCCCCCCCCCCCCCGATTCTTCTGCAGGGGGTCCCATCGCTTGCATATGCCCACAAGGAGTCCCCGTCCCCCATCGATGCCTGAGAACCACCGCTGTGGAGCATTACTTCACACTACTCCTCAGGTTGCTCGGCCCCACAAGGGGCGTAGAAGGTCCAACAGAGAAAAACATAAAAAACATATGAAAAAATGTTTCTTCTGTGCAGCAATAACCACTTTATACAAATCGTGAATACAATAAAAGAAACACAGTAATAAAAAAACGTATGTGTTGAAATGTGTAAACAACTGGGCATGAATGGAGCTTTAAATAATGGAATTATTAGGTCCAACTAAGATTCTGCCATGAGGCAACGGCACCAAGGTGTCACGCCCAATGGCAACCTGAACAAGTGAAAGAAAGACAAAGCAACGGCTGCAATAACTAAATAAATAAATAAGTAAATAAATAAATATATATATATATATATATATATATATATATATATATATATATATATATATATATATATATATATATATATATATATATATATATATATATATATATATATATATATATATATAAAAGGTTAGTAGAGACAGAGACACACGAGAAGGACATTGAAAATAAAAATAAAAGTTTACTGACGTTTCAGGGAGAGGACTCCCTTTCTTCACAGTACCATATATATATGTGTGTGTGGGGGGGGGTTGGGTGTGTGTGTACATAAACGTATACAACCACACAATCAAGTTTGCTCCTTAGAGCTTACTTAGGAAGGATGTGGGAAGAGGAGGGAGAGCGGGAGGGGGCGGGGATGTGCACGAAGCGCTGCAGCAAGCGCACTTTGGATGGCCTCGTTGCACTCCTTGTTCCACTGGTTTTCCACTTCCACACGCTCCCGGTGACGTCTCTCCCTGTTAGCCTCTGATTCCTTGAGGTAATCAAGAAGGCCACCCACAAGTGTGTGAACGTTTTCCTGCCGCCTCTTCTTGGCCGTGTTGGTCATTGCTGGCGGGGACGGCAGGCACCTCTGGCGGCACAGGGGATGTGGCAGATAGGCTGGGCAGCCGAGAACTAGACGCTGGTTCTTCTTGCGCGGTTCTCTCTGCTGCCGTCTTCGTGCTTGGACCTGCTCTGGCAAGAGCACAAGGCACACGCACACTTTTAGGCAATCACTAAAGGGTATTAATTCTTCTAGTTTAACATCGCAATGAAGCATGCGATTTTCACGGGGAGAGCGATAAGCAACATAAATTATTTTATTATTTTGCATGGAGTAGCATGGCGCCCTGACCATTCAAAGAAAAAGAACCCGTTGTGAGTACAGCACCACCTGAGCGCAAAATAACTCCAGGAAGCCATTATTTCAAACATCCCACACAACATGCACACGTCCAGTACGAGCCATTGACCGGGCGAAAGGTTTTGAATTAATAGGCCTTCATGCTGCCCGTCATATTACCGTCACACTTGTATTACAACTCACATTAACCTCTACGAATTACACTTAATCCGCTCAAGACAAAAGTTATTGGTGCACAAAATCTCCGAACCACCACATTTTAAAGTCAATTATGAGACCATTTCACAAGACAAGCTTACTCCTCGTTTGTTCAGACCCTGGGGCCCGCCGACATGACGAGCTTCGGCTTCACGGAGTGGCTCGTCTTGAATATTTCTTCCAGTGGCCTGAGCATATAAAATATACCGACACAAGCTTCTCGATCGAGAAGACACGTACGTTGTCTCTGTGAGAACGCTGTGCCATACATGGGCTAGCACTGCTACATTTGTGAAGAATAGCTGTTATCCTTTTATTTCCACACTGACTGGCATGCAAAAGCAATTCTTTTATGCCCGCTGAACGCATCTCATTTTGTCACGCGCATTAGACGCACCAATCATTCAAAAACTTCATTGTTTGCCCCCTATTATGTTACGTTGTTGAATTTAAACCTTTAAATTTAGGGAAGTAGGGTTTTCATATCAACCCACAAGTTACCTGTTGAAACAGATATGTCTTCGTAAATGCATACGCAAAAAAAAACTAAATCAATTACAACAGTGAAAGAAAATCTACCTCTTAAAAAATTAATTCCCGTTCGTCTCTTGCGCGGACAAGCTTGGATTTTAAGCAAAGCGCGATCCTACCATGTTCGCCAGCTGTTGCCCATATAATTTTGAAATCAAAGTTCATTATAGCACCATTTTTTTCCTGCACGAAATCGTTAATTACTGGCAGTGAATTTTCCCTAATTAATATATTCCTGCAAGTATGCACACATTCTCGACCTATAGTGGCCATTGGAGAACGGTTTTGATAAGCGTGCTCACTCTTCGAACGTCCACTTCTCCGCCCCCTTGCCTGTCGTGTTGCTCGAACTGACCAGCTTCTTGTAGCGCCTTTCCAGGTTGCGCCATTTGTTTTCCACTTGGGAAGGCGTCATGCATCCTGGGAACACGTCGTTAATTTTTTCCGAGAGGGCCTCCCACGGCTGCCGTTTCATCAGCATTCTTTTAGACGGGTTATTTTGTATGTACTTGTAGGCCTCAATCAAAAAAAGAGTTTTCGCCTCATTCCACAGTTCTTCGTTCACCGACTCCGTCCTCTCAGGGGCAGCCGGCACCGTTTGGACGCGCACACCATCTACAGAATAAACGAAAATTTTAATTCCTTTCACGCGGACAACCGATGTACTCGCTTAAAACCACTAACCTGAAGTAATAAAAACAGGCATGCCTTCTTCTAGAATGGCGAAGCCGTCCTCGCCCACGAGCTGAAATAGGCCCTCCATGTGAATGAGACGATGAACCGCAAATCACCGTTACCGTTTGGGCGCGAATAATCTGTCGTCTGACTTCACGTGCAAAAAAAGAAAACAAAACGGGAGCTGCGATGAGAAAAAATAAACTGAAATGCGCGCAAAAGTGCTTTTTAATATCAAATAAATAAACTCAAAACCATCAAATCCAAAAGAACAAGAAATATTCGCAATTTTATTTTGAAACTCGCCGAGCCGCTCTCCTTTTGTCGTCTGGTAGCAGCGTCGTCTGCTAGCTGCCAGATTGGTGCCCGCTCGCCGCCATACCACAAACGCCCGGGCGGCTCTGGCAGCTTGCGTGGATCCAGAAGTGGCCGACCTGGAAAAATGGAAGATGTTCTGGCGCCGCCGGAAGTGACGTTTTGGGCTGCCGAGAAAAACGAATGACCGGCTCTCGCCTCTGGCAGCCCGCGGGAAGCCCCGGGCAGCCAGAAGTGGAAAATCGAACAGGCCCAGTGCTGCTGCGGTAACGGTTGTTGACGTTGGTGCACCGAGTGAGAGCAATGTACACGCCCTCGCCTTCTCAGCTTTGTCTTCTTCTCCTTTTTTTTAAGCGGTTCCCCTACGGGCAAGATGACGACCATACTTGGATTTTTTGGTTCGCCAATTCCTAAGGGCATCCTGCACAATCATCATCAGCGGTTCCTGGCCAGGCATGCACAGTGGGGCTGCGGACGGCGGACAACAACGAAAAGGAAGGGAGGGACACAGCCCCGAGCATGAGAAGCTCCCCATCTAATATGACAAAGTACTTCATATTTAAGCCGGCAAGTAAACGAGATACCAGTCAAATAGACTAGCGAATGAACTCTACTATTCTTTTTTGTACTCCAGACTGAGTTTTGGCATAAGAAATTGGTGTACCACGCGGCGTATAACTGCAATAGCTTGAATATTTTGCACAAAATAATTTTTCGCATTTGCGAGAACTACCAGGGAAAAAAAAACAAAATTTACAAACCCACTTTTTATAAAGTACAACACGCTTAAACCTGATCAAATCTATTACTTTTTACTCTCACAAAACTTTCGTGACAATCGACTTCATAACTTACTAACCGTGAAACCCAGCACATGCCCAAAACACAGGCGCCGAATTCCACCACCTACAATTCGCAGTAATTATGGTAAAAAGATTATTCCTAATCAGTGTGCAAAAAATTGATAGCAGTGGTACAAAAATAATTTCCGAAGAATATTTGCACCATTCAAAAGCAAATGCTAAAAATGTCTATTCCGTAATGCTACATCATTGTCTAAATTTTAAAGTTTTGTTTCTTGTGAAATATTGCTTCGTTAGTATTGTTTTAACACCAAAAAACGTTCATGGTATGTTTGAATATGCGACCTATATATATGATATATTACTCATGCTGTAAACAAATTCATTCGGCCTATTGTTAGATCCTCATCATCATCACCAGCCTATCTACGCCCACTGCAGGGCAAAGGCCTCTCCCATTATTCTCCAATTACCTCGGTCCTGTGCCAACTGTGAGCAATTTATCCTCGCAAACTTCTTGATCTCATCTGCCCATCTAACTTTCTGCCGCACGCTGCAACGCTTGCCTTCTCTAGGGATCCCCTCTGCTACCCTTAATGACCAGCGGTTATCTTGCCTTCGCATTACATGCCCTGCCCACGTCCATTTCTTCTTCTTAATTTCTACTAATATGTCTTTAACACCAGTTTGCTCCCTGACCCACTCCGCTCTCTTCTTGTCCCTTAATGTTACACCTATCATTTTCCGCTCCATTGCCCGCTGAGTCGTTCTCAATTTAAATTGAACCCTCTTAGGGAGCCTCCAAGTTTCTGCCCCGTAGGTGAGTACTGGTAAGATGCAGCTGTCTTACACTTTCCTCTTCAGCGACAATGGTAGGCTGCTTTTCATTATCTGAGAATGTCTGAAATATGCACCCCACCCCATTCTGATCCTTCTAATTATCTCTGCCTCATGGTTGGGATCTGGGGTTACAAATTGGAATAAGTAGATATATTCGCTTACCACTTCCACTGCCTCGCCACCTATCTTAAACTGCTGTGCTGTCACGAGGTTATTGATCATTACTTTATTTTTCTGCATATTATTTTCAGGCCCACGGTTCTACTCTGTTCGCCCAGTGCGGAAAGCATGCTTTGCAATTCGTCCCCCGAGTTACTTAGCAAGGCAACGTCATCAGCAAATCTGAGATTACTCAGGTATTCCTCATTAACCCTTACTCCCATCTTTTCCCAATCCAACGTTCTGAATACTTCTTGTAAGCATGCTGTGAATAACATTGGAGAGATTGTGTCTCCTTGTCTGACACCCTTCCTTATAGGTATTTTACTGCTCTCCCTATGGAGGATCATGGTAGCTGTAGACCCATTGTAGATATCCTCTAGTATTCTTACATAATGCTCATCTACCCCCTGGTTACGTAATGCCTGAATGACTGCTAGGGTTTCGAGTGAAATGCTTTCTCATAATCTATGAAGGCTATATATAGGGGTTCAGTATACTCAGCGCACTTCTCTATCACCTGATTGATCGTGTGAATATGGTCCACTGTTGAATAACCTTTACGGAACTCTGCTTGTTCTTTAGGTTGACTGAAATCTAGGGTTGCAGAGATTCCGTTAGCGATTACCTTGGAAAATACCTTGTAGACGACTGACAATAAGCTGATCGGCCTGTAATTTTTCATGTCCATCATGTTGCCTTTCTTATGGATTAGGATGATGTTCGCGTTCTTCAAAGATTCCGGTATCATTGCGGTCATTAGGCATTGCGTATACAGGATTGCCAGTTTTTCAAGTACAATTTCTACGCCATCCTTCAAGAGGTCTGCTGTTATCTGATCCTCACCAGGTGCTTTTCCCCCTTTCATTTCTTTCAAAGCCTTCCTTACTTCTTCGGTCGTTACTGGTGTGATGTCTATCTCCTCTAAACTACTGTTTCGTTCTGAATTATCGTGGATGTCCCGGCTACTGTACAGATCCCTGTAGATCTCATCGGCCACTGTGACTATTTTGTCCGTATTTGTGATGACATTTCCTTGCTTATCTTTAGTGCATACATCTGATTTTTCCTCACGCCAAGAGGTCTCTTCACTGCGTTCAGGCTACCTCCGTTCTTTACAGCGTATTCAATCCTCTCCATATTATACTTCCGTATGTCAGCTGTCTTACGCTTATTGATTAACTTCGAGAGCTCGGCTAGTTCTATTCGGTCAGCTACGGTAGAGATTCTCATGGTTTGCCGTTTCCTGATTAGATCTTTCGTCTCCTGTGAAGGTTTACCAGTATCCTGTCTAGCCATAGTGCCCCGGACGTCTACTGCACACTCCGTGATAATGCGGGTAAGGTTGTCGCTGGCTTCCTGTGTCGTAGGCTCGGCTTCCTCGTTAAGGGCGTAATATCGGTTCTGCAGCGCGATTATGAGTTCTTCTACTTTACGTCTTACTGTTAGCTCAATTATCGGCTTCTTTCGAACTAGCTTGTTGCGGTCCCTCCTCAAATCTAGCCTAATTCGTGATCTTACCATACGGTGGTCACTACACCTTACCCTTCCAAACACTTCCACATCCCGCACGACGCCAGGGTTATCGCATATTATGAAGTCTATTTCATTTTTGTGCTTCCCATTCGGGCTCCTCCAGGTCCACTTCGGACTCTCCAGTTTACAGAAGAAGGTATTCATTATGTGTAGAGTATTCCGTTCTGCAAACTCTACTAGTAGGTCCCCCCTGCTATTTCTACAGCCCAGACCATAGTTCCCAACTGCCTTGTCTCCAGCCTGATTCTTGCTTACTTTAGCATTAAAGTCCCCCATACCTACGGTATACTGTGTTTTTACTTTAGCCATTGGCGATTCCGCATCTTCATAGAAGCGTTCCACTACTTGGTCGTCGTGGCTGGATGTGGGCGCGTAGCCCTGCACCACTTTGAGCTTGTATCTCTTATTGAGCCTAAATACAAGACCTGCTGCCCTTTCGTTAATGCTATAGTATTCGTCTATGTTGCCAGCTATGCTTTTATTGACGAGAAATCCCACTCCCAGTTCTCTTCTGTTCTTTACACCACGGTAACGTAGGACGTGTCCATTTTTCAGCACCGTAAAGGCTTCGCCTGCCCTCCTAACCTGGCTAAGCACTATTACATCCCATTTATTGCCCTCTAATTCCTCGAACAACACCTCGAGATTTGCGTCGCTGGATAAGGTTCGTGCATTAAACATTGCCAGGTTCAGATTCCATTGGCGGCCTGTCCGGATCCAGGGATTCTTAGCACGCTCTGCTGCGTCACAGGTCTGACCAACGCCGTGGTCAGTTGCTTCGCAGCCGCTGGGGACTGAGGGCCGAGGGTTAATTGGCGTATTCATGGGAGGTTGTGGCCGTTACTACACCAGGGTGGCCAATCCTGCTCTGGTGAGGGAGTGCATTACCGGCAATGGTCGCCGGGGTCAGGCCGCACCCCAAGCCACTTTCTGCAATTCCATGAATACGCGGATATTTTTTTTAATCCGGTGGTAATTGTACGGCACCGGGATTCGAACCACGGTCCTTCTGCACGCGAGGCACGCCATCGCTGCATCTCTACGCCATCGTTATATCTTCTACGCCATTGCTATTGTTAGATATATATGTATACTCCCTTCCCTATAGTGTATGCCCTATTACTTTTTGTACGTTGTATGCGCACCTAATGTTTCTAATTATAAAATTCCACAATCAAAAATACACCCCTGAACGCTTTATCTATGCACGTGGATATATTTTTGTAGTATTGTCCTTCATTTTTTATACGTGAATCTGTGTAATGTGTTTTACTCTTTTGTTACGTTGAATTTGTGTTACGTCCACCATCTGCTTTTGCTCAGATCCGGCTGTTTGAATCTAGATCGTTTCTGTGAAAGTGTAATACTTCTAAGAAGGCGGTGCCCCGTCAGGCGATGCCGGCCTATAGCCTCGGCACTCTCTTACAGCTGTCTAAGAAAATACAGGAAACAAAAATCACCCTTAGATTGCATTTAAACATACTGCAGTCACTGCTCTTTTCCGAATCTTGCTGACTCTGTGTCTTGCATAATACCTGGGTTTTGACATTAAAGGAAGTCAGTTTTTTTTTAACCGTAGCGTCTAATCTATGTTAATTTCATATTATTTTTTTTTGTAGAAGAATGTGTTCATCCACCGCAGGGTATTTCTCTCTGCACATCCCAAGAGTGCTTCTTCTAAACTGTCTCGATTGTGTTTTCCGAAGGTTTCCACCAACCTTTCTCCCATTTGCTTCCTTATGACATCGCCATAAAGTCTGCCATCACAATTGTGAACTACGTTGTTGAATTTTTTATGGCTGATTACATGCCCTCGTCGAAGCAGTGTACCGACTTAACCTCATTGCTTGTGCATGCCGCATATGCCGCTACTATTTTCACTCTGTGTCGCTTGTTTAGGTGATCACAACCGCTGCGACGCTCTCGCTTATGCAGGACAACTCATCCACGTTTCCAGGCATTTATCTGTGGATTGAAAACTCTATCCTATGTTGTTTCCTCTAATGGAGTACCTTGTAGGATAGCACCAGCCCGCCAGTAGGCTTCATTAGGTCTTCTCCTGTACTTACGCCCTCCGTTTAAACCTCTTATATTCCACCTAATGTCCCACAGCTCCCCAGGAAGTACCGCTAAGCTTCCCTCACCTTAGAGTGCGTGCGCCTTTACCCTTGCCGGGGTAAAGTTCTAAAAACACCCTGTACAAACCCATAGATTCCTAGCACCCTCTGCTGCATCTCTGTTCTGATTGTAACCGTGCAACGGAGCTGTAGAGCTGCTGCCTACTAAGGGCCTATAATTTACTTGGGCGGTCATGGAAGGTGGCATCAAAGTGCTATACCGGCATGGCCAGGTCCTTCTGAGAGGAGGAAATGCTGTTTATATCCATAAAAGCCTTACGTCCTAGCGTGATTGAATTGTTATACTGTAGCCCCTTAGGTATACGGGATCATGGTTAGTTCAGGAGCAGGAAGCACTCCATACCTGCATGAGTTTTGAGTTGGACACAGAGATACAGACGCCACAGAGCGAGAAGGCGAGAGCAGTTTGCCGCGGATGACGTATTCTCACATGCATGAATTGAAAATTTCACAGCCATTGTCGGTTCTCTCTTCAATTCGTTCTTTTCAGAGAGAAGTAGTCCAGCCACTCGCTTACTGATGAGATCCACTGACGTGTGGTCGTTTGAAAGGTAAGGCACAGCCATGCCGAAACCTGTTTCTACAAAAAGTGACTAGTTTGAAGCTAAGCTTACCACAAATGCTGGTGAAATTTTATACAAGTGCTTAATCGCCTTTCTGAAACTATTGTAAGCACAAAAACTATTTATCATGCGCACCATTAACAACGGTAACGTTTTGGCCGGGATTCGAAAAAGGTGGGCAACATTATGCTTAGTAAAGTGCGGAAATATTAAGAGCACGACCAGGATGCAAGGTCTCTATTTCCCTATTTTGAACACACAAATCAATCATATCTAGGAAGACTTTGCTCGGGTGGTAACAGCAAGTCGTTGTACGTTTGTGCGAGTCCATGGTTTTTTGCGGTATTGAAATTTTACCGATGATACCTGTGTCACCCGGACCGTCGTATTATTTGTATCCATGTGGGGGAATATAGTTTCTGACGTAGCCCTCAAGCCATCCCAATTTGTCTTCTCCGTGACCGAGTAACCGATGCTGCGGAAGAAGTATTTTTAGCTTTGGCAACAATCTTTGTGCCATGCCTAGAGAATCATGTATTTTTAGTTCAAATGTAACCCCAATTGGCTAGGCCGGTTAAGATTGCAGTTACTAATGGTTATTGTATTCGCGGTTTTACGAGCACTGCGAATAATATGGCTTTCTTTGTTTCAAACTGACTGTGAGATCTGGTGATAAGGTGTTTTGCTAGCATATTTCAAATGCCTTATTGTCCCGCAAGGTGCATTGCTTGCCTATTTTTCTATTTTGAAAATTCGGAATCGCAAAATGTTGCTTTGGCGACTACTTTAACAACCAAGCTGCTTATCCAATCATAATGTTTTGTGTATGCTCTTAAAAATACCACGAAATAGCCTGGC
Source organism: Haemaphysalis longicornis (assembly GCF_048455015.1). NCBI lineage: Eukaryota > Metazoa > Arthropoda > Arachnida > Ixodida > Ixodidae > Haemaphysalis > Haemaphysalis longicornis. Next base: position 37,581,437 of record NW_027526214.1, on the reverse strand, counting down.
GTGCGCGTGTGAGCGCGGGCCTCACGGCGACACCCGGTAGATAACAAAACCAAGAAAAGTGTACGACAGCCGTCCTGTATACTTTTTTTTTAATTTTCTGAACTGCGCCTTTGAAGGGGAGCGCGGCGTCAGCCTGAGCGCTGAGGCGCTTCTCTAGTCACGTGTGGTGCGGTGTCAGTGGCTGCGGCGGCAGTGTTAACGGCGTGCGCCGTTATGCTTAGCTAAAAGTTCCGGCGGTAGTGTAGGTACATGTCTTAACAACAAGTTTATTCTCTATTCTTGCGTTTGCGTGTACCATTGTGGGAGAATCTTTCCCTTTCATGGCATTAAGTTTGTTATGCTCTTTAACGGTGCAGCCGCGGGTGAAAGCATTCCGTGACTCCGTCAACACGCAGTGTTTCCTTTCATGTGCTGGGCTTGGCACACTGCTGAAGTTCGTCACAGCCAGCTGCACGGGATTTTCCAGCCCGCTTAAGCAGCGATGCCTGTGAGGAGGCTGGGCACGTGCATCCACCTTGCCACATGTATATGCCCGATACAACAAGTGCAACTGTAAGGAAGAGAAGGAAAGCTCCTCTGGCTAAAAAACTATGGACAAAACAAAACAGAATATTGAACGAAGAAAACAAAACTTTTTACTGCTAACCTAATAAACCAGAAAACATACGTTCAAATATGAACCCGAAATTTCATACTTTGTCCTTGATTCTGGGTCACCTTTAACGGGAGAAACAATTTCATTTTTGAACCTCTAATGGATATGCGGGTGTCTATCACAAAGTAAGCATGCAGTTGTTGCGCATGGCTTAGGAAATATCATTCATGCTGCAATTATTATGCGCAATTGCCATTGCAAGCTAATTGCCATTACAATAGAATTCAACTAACACACGAAAATTCTTGTGGCTTTTGATAATTGAACTATCGCTCAATTCAGCCACTGTGGGTTTTGTTAATTGAGCACCGCTCTTAATCAAAGGCGCACGTACAATACTCCTTGCATAATACGTCCAGTTTTAAATAAATCGTTAAATGGAATAGCGGCAACAAAACGCTGAGAAGCTTCCGAGAGCACTTATTTCTTGTGGAGCGGGCTGCCGGATCTGGTCACAACTGGTGTTGTACGGAACGGGGTGTCAAGGAGCGGCGGTCATGAAACTAGTTCTCTTTTGTAGGAACGGAGGAACGCAACCGTTCCAATAAAGTTCGGTAGAACTGGAACGCTCTCTGGTTAAGTTTTTGGAGGAATGGCAGGAACGGCGTTCCTTCTGCAAACGTTTGATAGCTAGGATTTGTGTCTTCTTCATGCCAAGGCTCGAGCACAAAAATCCTCAAGTCACAACTGTGTTTATCTTCCAATGAGCTGGAAAATTTGCCTTCAGATCATCGGTATGTGCTTCCTCGAATGTCAAAGGAGGAAGAATAACCACACAGCAGGGGCAGCAGCTTGTGCCTGCTTTTATGCAGGTTGAGCTTGCGACGCGTTCGACTGGGGAATAGCGTAGCCGCGAGAATGATTTTCACCTGTCATCATTTGTCTGGGGAAGCCAGGTTAGACTATAGAGACGAAACACTCTTTGCGGGACGCGGCCTAAATAATCGGGCTGGTGCGGGCGGGGGCTGATTGAAAAAGCGGGCTTCATGGAAGAGAACAGGGTCGTGTTTCCTGCAAAGCCCAAATACTTTTCTGCTGGCGCCGACTGCAAGCTTTCCCTGAGATAACGCCACGGTTTTTACTGTGGCCCTTCCCGCACAGGTAGGGACGTGCAGGAGCAGAAAGACGACCATTGTCGCTAGACACCCTAATTGTCACCGGATGGGGTCTAGAAAAGCCCAACGTCGAAAAGGGGACGAAAACAAACCACAGCCGCTGGATCAAAGCCGGTGGATTATGGCACTCAAGTTGCGCTTTTGAGTGCCATGATCCACCGGCTTGAGTGCCATGATCCACCGGCTTTGATCCAGCGGCTGTGGTTTAACTTCCGCCTACCCCTTTGTAGTGGCTGGGTGGCTGGGTTTGGGAAGCCACACCTTGCAAGCAACAGGTTTCCTTCAGGGTACAAAGGTTCAGATAGTGCCACACAGCATGCCCGTGTTTCTGTCAGTTCGCGCATTAACAACAAGTATTATTTATTTTTTGCGGTACAATGAAAATAGATTGCTCGGTAAATGGTGGGCCAAAAAAATGTAACTATATTTTTAAGTTACCGTCTTTATTTCCAAGTAAGTTAGACGGAGGGTGAATGATGCCTGCGACGCACTATTTTTGAGAGCGCCTGTAAGAAAAACTGCTGTGTTCTCAGTGAGCTCTTTTCCTCACTGCGCCCACGTCCATGGTACTGCGCCCATGAACGTGACAACGATTCTATTCGTTCCTGTCATTTGTAATTCTCCCGGCATGGTGCCGGCGTGAGGCCGAGAATGTGTTCAATTCCATGGTGTCGCGGAAATTACACACCACAGTGCAAAATGTCGCTGTCTCGGTTTCCTCAAGAGGGCAAGTTGCGAAGCTTATGGATACGTGCGATACGCCGAGAAGACTTCCAACCAACACGAAACTCCACGGTAGCTCCTTAACGTCTAAAATATTGTTTGTGCCGCGAATGCAAACACATAGAATTGAACACATTAGCGCATAAAAATGTTTAAAATCCAGTATACCAAACGCATAATAAAACGTCGTTGAAAGAGTTGGTACTGAGTCGAAGGTAAAACTCTTTCTCCTGTACATGCACATACATCACTTCGCATCCGGCGATATTTTGTACAGTACATCCCCATCATGCCCCCCTCTACAACAAACCACCGCAAGAAAGCAAAGAAAAAAAAACTAGGTACACTAAGCACGCGTGCATTCCTTTTAGTTTTTTTATCAATCAATCTGGTCTTCGTTGCACTCGGTGTCGCTCCTACTTCAAACTAACCAACGATCGCAATTACGGTGGCGTTACGTAGGGAGGGGAAAGCTGAGCCCCGCCGGCTACCAGCAACAGCTGTTGCTAACAGCCCCTTTGGGAAAGACAGGGGCGTCCCTTGTGCTTCACCATTGTGTAAACTGGACTTCAAAAAACGCCCACCTCCCCTCGCGGGAACCACTGTGTAGATGCGACGCATAGGCGGAGCGGCGAAGGGACCGCGTTTTCAAGCGCGCATATCGCTGAGGGGACTGCGTAAGCCGCCCCAGTCGATGACGACGTTGGCGTACTTGTAAAGAGGCGTGGACTCTAGGTGTTTGAGCCAAGCGTGGATGTGGCTTCGCCGGAGAACGGCACACCGGTTATATGCGCAGCGCGCCCGAAGGAGAGGAAACCGCGGAAGAAAGAGTACTGCACATGCGCCGGCCCCAGCGCGTCGGCCGCGGCTATGACGCAACACAATCCACTTTAATCCAATCCAATCCAAATCCAATCCAAATCAAATCCAGGCCAAGCCAATCCAAGCCAATCCAATCGAATCGAATCTAATCCAATGCCCCGCGCGAGAGAGTGTCCGCTATCGGAGAGGAGAGGGGGTGAGTGGCGGAGAGCGCAGCTGTCGCGGCGAGGAGAATTGGGGAGGGGTGGACAACGCCGACGACAACGACGACGACGACGCCGGAGGGACAAGGCGAGTGAATCAGATGCTCTGCATCTAAAACTTAAAGGCGACTGTTGCCGTCTCGTCACACCAGCCGGTTAAATTTTTTTTCTTTTAATAAAAAGCGATGTATGGCTAGGGTTTTCAGGATATGCGCGAATTGAAAAGGTAATTTCCCCATGGGGCGACTGAAGGTGACCGCCGCGAGCGTGGAAAGCACGCGCGATGGGCACGCGAAGGGCGAAGCCAGCAAGGTTGTTACCCCCTCACGATCAACTCCATCCACTGAGTGGCTACACGGAGATTCTCGCGCATTACCGGCAAACTCACCTTCGTCTCCCACCACCACACTGGCGCCTCTCCAGAGAGGACGCTACAACTTGGCGGCGACTCCAAACGAATACTTATCCACATTCCACCCGCCTCCACCTCATCCTCCCCGCCCAACAACCTTCCCTCTGCGCTTACTGTCCCCAGCCTGGCATCCTCTACCACATCATATGGGAGTGCCAACGAACTCCAGACTTGCCCCCCCTTTCCAACCCAACCTTCGAGCAGTGAAGGGCTTCCCTGGTCAGCCCGGATCCGGATATCCAGCTTAAGTTTCTGACCCGAGCACGGACGGCCAGCCGAAGTCAAGGCATCCCGGACTAGGGACGCCTTCCACGGGGCGACGCCCACACATTAACCTCTGCTGGAGAAATAATTTTTTTTCTCTCTCTCTCTCCCTCTAGGGGCGAGAAAATGCCCAACGATATAGGCATTGTGTCCTCAGCGGATTTTTGGGTGGTTTTTTGTTGCAAAATACACATTTTGTGAGGTCAATGTGAATATAAAGCTTTTTCCTGTATCACTCTGGTGACGATTCGCAGACCGTGAACCACGCTAGGCCTGTAAGGTTTTCTGGGGAAACCGAAAATATTTTAATTGATAAAGAAATCTGGTAAATATTGAGCTACCAGTTGCGAGTTGGGTTGCTAGGACAAATAATTAAAACGAGGTGATTTTAAGCATGTAAACATAAATCGAAGGTTGGGTTACCCGAACAGAATTGGTGTTCCAGTCATGTCTCGCTGATATTGACACCACCGTTCCCGAGAAAAATTGTTCATAATGTGAGTAGTCCATAATAATGAATCCAGTCAAAAACACAAGCATTACGAAGTATTGGTTAAGAAAAGCTCGTTTTACGAAGAATTGTTTAAGTAAAAACGATACAGAAAGCGCAGTCCCTTTACACTTAACACCAGCCTCTTCCTCCACCTAACTGACCGGAGAAGCCTTGCCTTTTATGCCTCAGGAGTTGCTCTTCCCAGCATATGCTGCAGTGTGAAATCTCGTTTGGAGAGGAAAGGGTGTTACCCTGTCGTCACTAACCTAGAATGTCACGAATATCCTCGATCTAATTCGGTAGTTCCGGTACAAAAGCTTTCAGAGATAAATGCGTGCTTCGGCTTTTCATGCTCCGGAAAAAATTATAAATTCCTGGTACAAAATGTGACCTCGCAGGTCACCAGGCACCTTTTCTGGTTTTGCTTTGTCGGCCCGTTTCAATAATACCGAGATAAATGTGCGTGTATATACCTGTTTCGTCCCTAAAATAGCCGTTCATAGTCCGGACTGCGGGTTTCCATATTAAGGGGGCAGAATTGCATGGCAACAGACCGGTCGCCGAAACTTTCGTCTGTAATGTGGCATGTCCATAATAACGGGGTCCATAATTACGAGACATGACTGTATTTGTATGCACAATCCATACGACTTAATCACCATTTAAGAGATATAGAACCTGATGATGATGATGGTTGGATGTTAATGGCACAAGGCCAACTGGGGCAAAGAGCGCCAAAATAGTGGTTAAATATGAGAGGTGAGAACGTAGACACTAAAATCAGTAAGCAAGAACAAAATTAAAATCAATAAAAGACAGTGAGAATGGCTGGTGTAAAAGGCCAGGTTGTGATGGTGCATGGCATGAAATCAGGCTTTAAAAAACTACGCGTGATAGGAAATCAGATGTAAAAAGTTGATGTCACTGAGAATCCTAAAAGTTCGTTGCACAGGAATCACAGGACCATCGGCTAGAAAGAGAGCTGGGTGTAGTGGATTGTGTTGTCTGTAGAGTTGAGGGAACGGCTTGCGTCTTGTTGTCTGGAGTGCTTTGCATGTAATGAGTATATGAAGTACGGATATGCCCTCCCCACACCTTCTACAGAGGGGTCTTGGAGATCCATTGAGCAGGTGGGAGTGTGTCGCGTGTGTGTGGCCTATCCGTAATCTAGCTAGGGCAATTTCGATTAGTCTGTTGTGTGAGTCACTAGTGTATTGTCCTAAGTGTGGCTTTATTATGTGTAACTTGTTGTTTGTGTATTCCAGTCGGCTTGCCATCTTTTGCGAAGGTGTTGTCGGATGTGTGGCTTGAGGTCAGTGTAGGGTATTGTTGTTATATCCACTGTGTTTGCAAGTGCAGCAGCGGCGGCCATTTCATCCGCGGTCTCATTTCCCGCGATTCCAGCATGGTCTGGAACCTAGCACAGGTTTAGTTAAAAATTATTTGCATAATAGACATTATGAAATTAAAGCCAAAATTGACAACGTCGTTTTTCTTGGGTCTGTGTGAAGGCAATGCACGCACGACGCTCAAAGAGTCTATGAAGATGACAGACTTAGGAATTTGTTTTTTAAGAATGTGCTGAACGATGAGTAAAATGCCATATGCTTCTGCTGAGAAGATAGTGGAGTGTACATTCATGGTTCTGCAAGAAATAAAGTTGGGAACATGAGCGGCGCATGACACCATACTTGAAGTTTTCCAGGCATCGCTATAGAATTCGGCACAGTTATATTTATCCTGAAACGACAAGAAATGCTGCAGAATTGCAGCTCTCGGAACCCTGTTTTTATCTATTTTCATAAAAGAAACATCATAACAAACAGGCTGCAGTTGCCATGGTGATATAACGTCAGAAAATGATGACGATGTACAGACATCTAAAAACCCAACGGAAATACCTGAAGCTTCCTCTCTCACCCTCAGAGAGTAGGGCAAAGAAACAGATGGACGATTTGAGAATAGCTGCGTTGTAGAGGTATTGTTGAGGACAGGTTGAAAAGGATGGTTATTGAATGGTGATACCTTAAACGCATGTAATAAATCTATGTACATTCGTTGATGTTCCAGGCACCATTTGTTACTTTCAGCGTACAGACTCTGGGCTGGGTTAGTGCGGAACGCAGCACACGCAAGGCGTAGGCCCAAATGGAGCACTGGGTCAAGCATTTTTAGTGCTGTTTTTGATGCCGCCCCATACCCAACTCTACCGTAGTCTAGCCGAGACCCGACTAAGGCGGTAAAGACGCGAACAAGGAGTTTTTTGTCTGAAGAATTGGACTTGTAGGAGAGGACTTTGAGAATGTTTAGTGTTTTCAGGCATTTATGTTTAAGTTGTTTGATGTGTGGAATGAACGTGAGGTTTTCATCAAATATGACAGCTAAAAACTTGTGCTCCTTTCTTACAGGGATAGAAGCGCGATGAAGGGTAATCTCAGGGTCTGCCCTAATCCCGCGCTTGCGGAAGAACAACACATAAATACTCTTTCCAGGGTTCAGTTTAGAACCATTTGTGTGAGCCCAGACAGCAAGTTGGTTCACCCCAAGCTGGACTTGGCGTTCACAAACTGAAACGTTACAGGACCCAAAAGATATTTGAAGGTCATCTAATATAGAACAGGAAATGGTTGGTGGCAATTCTTTCCGAAGTGAGTTCATCTAAACAATAAAGAGTGTGCAGCTCAAGACACCCCCTTGAGGGACGCCATTTTCCTGCACGTATACATTGGAAAGAGCACTGCCAACCCTCACTCGAAAGGTCCTTTCCTACTTGTAGCTACTGAGCCTGTTCAGCATGTTGCCGGAAGCCCCAAACGACTTGAGCTCACACAAAATGCCGTACCGCCAGGCCGTGTCATAGGCCTTCTCCATATCGAAGAAGACTGTTATACAATACTGCTCATGAATGAAGGCATCTTTTAGATATGTTTCCAATGCAACCAGTTGATCATTGGTGGATCTCCCAGCCCTCAAGCCAGCCTAGCAGCTGTCGAGACGACCTTTGTACTCTAAAAAGTACATGAGTCTCCTATTGATCATCTTTTCGAACAGCTTACAAAGGCAGCTTGTGAGGGCGATGGGACGATAACTTGTGGAAAACGAAGGGTCCTTCCCCTCTTTCAGAAAGGCCACTACGATGGCCTCCTTACATGACCCTGGGAGGTGCCGTGAAAGAAATATTTTGTTGTTGAGGTGAAGGAGGGTTTCAAGTGTGTCTGTGTGCAAGTGTGGAGTCATACTGCATGTAATGTTCTCTGCGCCTGCAGCTGAAGGTTTTCAAGTACTAAGTGCGATCTTCAGCTCATGGAGTGAGAAGGGGGTGTTATACGATGAGGTCGATTTATTACTGTCTCGCAAGGACTTCTTCTCACGTGATGTTTTGTGTTTTATGAAAGTGTTAGTGTGGTGCGCTGAACTGGACACCTGTTGGAAGTGTTGTGTGAGTGTGTTAGCCTGGTCTTCCTGTGTGTGTCCCCTGTTGTACTAACGAGGGGCAGGCTGTGTGTCTGTTGTCCTTTTAGTTTACGTATTCGTGTCCATACTTTTCGCGTGTAAGTGTACGAGTTGATAGAGTGAGGAAGGTGCGCCAACTCTCCCTTTAAAAGAAATCGCGTTATCTGACGTGGGGTACCGGAGAAGGACACCTCACGCCTTGTTCTGGGACCCTCGCACCCGCCTACAGTCCTCATTCCAACACGGCCTCCTTTGTGTGCGCGGTTCGCTGGAGGCAGCGAGTGCTGGAGGTGGCGATGGACTTTTCGGCAGCGTCGAGGATGTGCGCCGTGATGAGTTGGGATGCTTCCTCAACGTGTAGATGTTCCATGGTTGTGTGGTGTACTTTAGATGTTTCTGTAAATAGACTCCAGTTTGTTTTGATTCTTTAAACCTGTTATGGGAAGATGGACTGCACGGTCCTTTACCTATATATGTTAGGGAAGTGGGGAAGTGGTCACTACCATATGGGTCAGTGCCAACGCCCCACTCAAGACATGGAAAGAGAATTGCAGAACCAATAGCCAAGTCAAGATGTGAGCATGTATTATGTCCTAACTTATGGTATGTAGGCTGCTTTTTGTTGAAAAGGCATGCTCCTGAAGATGTAAGAAACCTATCAATCAGGCGACCCCGGGCATCCGTACGAGAAGAGCTCCATAGAGAATTGTGAGCATTAAGGTAGCCTGTTAGGATGTACGGTTCGGGCAGCTGGTCGACCAGCGCCTCGAAGTCAGAGCTCGAATGTGCATAATCAGGACGATTGTAAATGGAGCATACCGTTATCAACCTATTAAAAATTATTGTGCGTATATCTACTGCCTCAAGAACGGTGTTGAGAGTGATAGGGTGGCATGCTGCGGGTTTCCGGGCAATTATGGCTACACCGCTCGAAGAGTGTTTGCAGCCAACCCTATCCTTTCTGAATACCATATACCTATTTAGGAAATTTGCGTGATTGGGATTGAAATGCCTCTCCTGAAGACACATCACACTTGGCTAGTTCGAATGCAATATCTCAAGGACATCATCAAGATTTTTAATGAGGCCTCTACAGTTCCATTGAGTAATATTTTTCCTCCCCATTATGGAGATTTAGAAGCTACTGAAGTCTGTCTGTATGTGTGTTCATGTGTCTTTCGGGGCTGTTACTCTAGGATTTGGCTTTTTGGGCCTTTCTGATGCTGGTTTGGGCGTCGGATGCCCCTCCTTGCGCTGCGTTGCAGGTAGGAACGGCCCGACATCTATCTCGTCATCGGATTTCCGAGGGGTGCCCGACGGACCGGCCTCCTGGGCTTGGCCCCCCTTTGGGAGCCCTTTGTTTGAGCCGCCACCACCGCGAGTGTCGGGGACGCTAAAGGTGGCACGGGCGGTGCGGTCCGGTGGGAGCCGATGCGGGGACCCTGGTCTCCAACACCTCGGTACCCTCAAACACACTGTAGGACAAGGAGGTGGATGCGGGAGCTGCAGCGGTCTCAACAGCAGTGGTTTGCACCACAACCGCTGCTGCCTCAGCAAGCGGCCTGGTGCCGGATTGGGCTGCGTGAGGCCACCCAGCGGGGGGTGGGGGTGGGACCAGGTCAGACTCGCTGAACTGGGTCCCTATCGACACCAGACGCCGCTCCACCCACCGGCGAGCCGCGTCAGCGTGCCTCCCAAGGAGGAAAGAGGCGAACCTCTTTCGCGCCTCCGGGAAGGTGATGTTCTCAGTTACCTTGATGTTGATTATCTTTTTTTCCAGTTGGAACTTTTCACACTTTCGGGAGTACGTTGCATGCGGCCCGCCGCAGTTCACACAAGACAGGGTATCAGATGGACAATTGTCGCTTGGATGATCATCCGCCGCGCATTACGCACACGTCGTTCGGCCACGGCAAGAGTTTGTACCATGTCCGAACCGCTGGCACTTAAAAGAGCGCCGCGGGTTCGGGATGTACGGACGGACGGAGCAAGAATAAAACCTGCATTTATTTGTTGTGGGAGTACTGCGCGGTCAAAAGACAAGATAATGTGCTTGGTGGGAATCTCCTTGTCGTCTCTGCGGATAGTGATGCGTTTCACGGCAGTGACGCCCTGATCCTTCAACCCGGCAAGGAGATCCGCATTCGTTTGGTTCAAGAGATCTGTCTCGGATATTACACACTGCGAGCTGTTGAGGCTCCGATGGGGTGTGATCCTGATGTCGAGATCAGCCTGTCTAGTCTGAGCTAGAAGCTTTGCAGACTTCTGCTTGTCATTCATTTCGATTAGCAGTTCACCTGACCAACTGTTTTTTTTGCACTTATACGAATTTCCTATTATGGCTTCAAGATAGTTGGCGATCAAAAAGACTGACTGAGATGCAAAAGGCTGGGTTGGATTGAGGGACTCCGTGACAAGAAATCGAGAATAATGATGTGTTTCAGGAAGTCAAAGATGGCCATGGGGGAAACGATACTTCGGTGCGGCCCCTTTTAGGGGGCCGATCACGGTTGGGGGGGGGGGGTTTGAAAATACCATACGGCATAGTATAAAAGCAGGGTGACAAGGGCACTTTCTCCTTTGACCTTACCCTGGTATTCAAAGAGGTCCCGGAGCTCCCTGCCTGGTAGACAGGCAGGGAACCCATCGGCCGGAGCTTGACCAAGGCTCCGACGGCCACCGTTTACGTCTTCTACCCTTCACCTTTAAACACCTCGCCACGGTTGGACATGGCTTATGTATGGGAGCTCGGGGTCCGCGGGGTCGCTGCTCACAGTCAATGTGAATAATGAAGGTGCCCCGTGCGGGGAAGAGATGTAGAACCTGGGAACGATGTCAAAAAGGCCCGCCCTTCCTCCACGACCATACCCTAGACCAGTGCTCGCCAATTCATTTAGCAAGGCAGCCCTGCGGACGTTATAATCTTCATAAGAAGGTTTTCTGCATTCTGGAGGGCGAGCTTATAATTGTTGTTTATTTCTTTATTTGCAATACTGCCAGTCTTGTTCCGAGACCATAGCAGGTGGGCATACAGATTGTACATGGCGGTGGTGCCTAAATAAATATCCGCGCAGAAACAAAAGCAGGAATGTAGTGAAATGACAGTAATCACAAAGTATAGGAGTGAAAAATATACAAATTAGTTTACTTTTAGTTATTGATAAGAAGAATACGGAGCTGAAATTCTTGAACAACACACTTGAAAACTTACAACATGTACTCAAATTACAACAAATAGCATTATCAAGTCACACTTTTTAGCTTCTAACAAGACAAAGATACCAACAGCAAAAAGAAGGTGAATTGTGCATGAAATGCACTGGCACACAGGCAAATAATCGCAAATTTTAAAAAACACAACTTGCCTATATATACTCCTATAATACGCTTTCACTGGTGGCGCAATGCCTCTGGGGGTGCGAGTGTTACAGCATTAAAAACATATTTTCTAATTTTGGTGCAAAGTCAGATAACGATTTCGAGGTAGTTAATGAAGATTCCAAACAGTTCCAGGCCATTAAGGGAAGTGGAAAAATCGAGTGGTTGCACCTGTTATTGCGGTAGGAATACTCTTTCAGTGTGTGTGAATGTTTGTGCCTGGTAACGCGGGAGTCTGATGGACGGTTGTACAATGATGGGCCAATTTTATATTGGTTGTGACGTAGCTGAAAAAGAAATTTAAGGCGTGCTTGTTTTGCTCTATTCGCAAGTGTTAAGATGCCAGAGCATGCTAGCATATTTGTGGGAGAATCAGTGCGCTTATATTTGTTGGAGAGAAATCTTGCTGCCTTCCTCGATACATTTTCAACCTTTTGAATGTTAGTGACTCTATAAGGAAACCATTCTGTGTTAGCGTATTTTAAGACTGGTCTTACGTAAGTGGTATAGGCGAAAGGTTGGTTGAGTGAGGGGCCAACCGAGGGCGTCTGCGTAGATAAAAGAGCTTGGGCACAGTAACCAAAGTAATAATATAGATGTGCGCATCTGAAGTAATCTGAAATCTGAAGTAATCGTGACGCCTAAATATTTGTTTTCATTCACTTTTTCAAGCCTGCTGCCTCTAATGGTGTAGTCATACTCAACAGCTACTTTTTTTCCAGTAATCGTCATGCACACTTTTTTGGGGGTTAATCGACATTTGCCACATGTCGCACCATTGGAAAGATGGTGTAGATTCGCTTAGTGCAAGGTGATCTGAATGACTGTTATATTTCTTTGTAAAAAAGGCAGTTATGATTTGGATATTGCGAGTGTGCATGTAATTTGTGTAACTAAACTGTACGAAATTTTAAAAAAATACATAAACAAGGCCTTACACCATCGTAAATACCGGTTCATTGTCTTAGCTGATTCACATGCTGCAAAAAGAGCCATTTAAATTACAACCTTTTGTAAATGAAAAAAAAAACGTGTGCTTAAAAATTCATTTGTCTGCATAACAGGTGTCCACAGGACGAGCTATTAAACAAAAGTATATGAATGTCGAATTTCCAAAGATGCGTCGAAAAGAACAAAAGTGGGATCAATGAAAAATAAATTCACTGCTCGAGATTGTTGTCCATAACCCGCAGAAATAAAATTATAACGGCTGTCGCAAACAGGCAAACAGCAGATAATTTGATCGCTGAAAAGTTTTCGCGCCGAAATCTCTGTACACCGAAATGTCCATGCACCGAAATGTCCATACACACATTATTCCACGCAGGGAAATGTAGGGTATACAGAAATTACCGTACACAGAAATTTCCGCACCGAAATATCCAACCCCAAAATGTCCTAGACCCGTCTGGAGTTTGTGCGTCCAAAGCGTTTCTTTGGGTTTTTTTTATCTCCGGATAATCTGCTGCCGGCGGTGTAAGCATTCGTATAATGTACGTAGTTAGATTGTATTTTCAAATGCCTCGCCTAATTTCTCCCCAGGTATATCCGACACCGTATTTTATTTTGAGAAATGAAACGAAACGTAATATAACGAGCCGTTCCAATGTTCGATGTGTAACTGGAACGCCTTCCTTTCACCATAAAAAAACTTGTAACTGGAACTGTTTTAAACATTGGGAACAAACCAGGACCGAGGTTCCGTTCCTGTTATACGGGAACGAGTACAACACTGGTCACAACCAGATATGCCGCGCCGGAATTCTACAACAGGTGGATGCCGGCATTCGCATGATGGCGAAGGATTCTAAAAGTGATAAAAATCACGTGACCACTACACCTGCGTGACATGTATAAATGTCACGCAGGGTTAGTGGTAACGTACCTTTTTTATATGCTGGTTGTGTTATACTGTTCTGCCGTTCCGTTTTTTCTCGCGCACGCACAGCGTGCTGGGCCGCATTGCGATGCACGCGCTCAAGAGAGAGAGAGAGAGAGAGAGAGAAAATTTTATTTTGCGGAAAAAAAATTGGGCGCCCGTTGTCGGACTCCTCATTTCATTATTCCGTTGGAGCTTCCTGCCTTATCCGCACGTTACACCAGACGCAGCTGAGTTTCGCTGCTGGAGTTAGCCAGTTCTGTCTCCCACTGCTCATCAGAATTTTTGGGATTGGGATAACATATAATTTTTGGCATGCCCAGACCATGTGGTAGAGGGTAACGATCTGACCACAGTTTGAGCAGGTGGCGGTTTAGAGTGTGGGGTGGATGGCGTGAAGTTTAGATAGGTGTGGGAACATGTTTATCTGAAAGAGCCTGAGTTGTTGCGCCTGTTCCTTGGTGAGTGTCGGGTGGGCAGGAGGATACTCTTGCCTACTCAGCTTGTAGTTCTGTGTGATGCCTTCGTATGTTATTAGGGGATGAGTCGCTTGAAGCCAGTCGTCTCGCGGTGCCCGGTAGGCTAATTCTCTGGCTGTCGTGTGGGCCTTGTTATTGCCGCGGAAGGACGAGTGGGCAGGCGCCAAACCAGACTGATCTTGCGTTGAGGGGGTCGCTGGAGAATTCTTGTAGCTGGTCTTGATATTCTTTCGCGTAGGTAGCTTCGGCATGCTGCTTGAGAATCAGCAGCGATTGTATCAGCTGAGGTGTGGGCAGTGCAAAAGCGATGGCTGCTTCTTCGGCTTGGGTAGTGTTGATTACAGTAAGTGTGACACTGGCGACGTGCTCGGTGCATGTGGTGACGACCGCTGTCATCGTATCCTGGCGAACCTATGGGGCAGCGTCCATGTACAGAGTTCTGGGGTTTGATCCATGGACTATATATAATGTCTGTACTCTCGCCGCACGTGTTTCTTTGTTAAACTGAGGGCCCATATTCCGCGGAATGGGAGCTACATAAATGTTTCCCCTTATGGGTGTGGGTATGTCCGAGGAAGAACTGCTTTGGTCTTCAGGGGTATTATATACAAGGCGACAAAGCAGTTGGCGTGCTGTTCTTCTGGTGGCTAGACTTTGGTGCTGGTTTACTGAATAAGCCTCTATGAGCTCCTCCACAGTTTCGCGTACTCCATATTTGAGACGTCTGTCCCTTGCCGTGCTCACGGGGATACGAAGTGCTTATTATATGCTTTCGGAATGAGTGTATCAAGTTTGGTTACGTCGCTTTTGGAGAGGATTGCATACGGGATGGCGTAATTGTTGCGAGAGATGATGAAAGCTTGGACAAGCCGTAGTGTGTCTGCTGCCTTCATACCTCTAGTCTTCTTGGTGATTCGGCTGAGAATGTGAACAATTTGTCGCGTTTGAGTGAGGTGCCAAAAAAGTGCCCAGTTGCAGCAGTATTTTTGAAAGGTCATCGCCAGTATCTTTGTATGAGAAGGCGCGATCGTAGATCCGTTAAGGGTGATTTGGATGCCTAGGTCTTGGTGTTTTCGACTTTTGCGCTTCCGGACAAGGAGAAGCTCAGATTTTTATTGAGAGCAGCATAAACTATACCTCGCTGCTTAAGCATGCACGATTTCAGCATCCTGAGGAAGACGACTTTCCATTTGCCCTACAGAACCTGCACCCGCCCATAACTTCATATCATCGGCATACAGGCCAATTCGAAGGTCAGGGATGACATCTATTAGTTTAGAAAGGCCTATGAGGGCTATATTGAATAGGCTATGTTGAATAGTAGTGGAGAAAGAACTGCGCCTGTGACGCACCTCGACCTCCAACATGAATGGGAGGTGATTGCGCGTCACCGACCTTCAGGACTGCTTGCTGGTTTGTAAGAAAATCTCTGATGTAATTGTATGCCCTGGCTCCTCAGTGGAAGCGATTGCGATTGTTCAGGATCGTTTGATTTACATTATCAAACGCCCCTTTTAAATCAGGAGCGAGAATTCCTTTAGGCGGGTGTATATTGGCCTGCATCATGATTTCCTCTTTCAGCTAAAGAAGAATATCTTGGGCACTGAGACTTGGTCGAAATCCATACATGGATGTAGGAAGTACCTTCTGGCTATTGTTGAAAGCAGCGAGGATGACGTTCTCGAGTAGCTTTCCTATATAGGACGTCACGAAATTGACGGGAGAATCTCGACACTTGGCTCTTTTCAAGGTTTCGGTAATAAATGAACCTCAGCCGTCTTTCATTCCGGTGGTTTTACTCCCTTTTCGTGACAGCCATTCATGAATTGTGTGAGGGATGTGGCAGAGTCATGGTCATGGTTGGTCAGTATCTTGTTTTTGATACTGTCTTGGCCGGGTGTGGTATTTTTAATATCTTGTCTAGCACTGCCCATACCTCACATTTGTCAATGGGCCTATCCAGGTGGATGTTTTAATCGCCCGAGTAGTCTGGATCTGAGTATGGCGGAGTAAGAGGCCGGTATCTTTGCTTAAGTTTTTGAGGAGGTCGTCCTTGGTGCCTGGGAAAGCGCGCAAAATGTTTTTCATTGTCTTGGTAGTTTCCCCTTTACTTTTTGAAGGGTAAACCAAATATCTGAGTAGTCGCCACGTCTTAGATATGGTGAGAGTACCACCGAGGCTGTCGCAGATCGTGAGCCAAATATGCTTGCAAGGTTCAGCAACATATTTGGCCGCGTCCTTATTCAGGGTGGCTATTGGAAATTTAAGTTTCCAATTGTGCTTTTGCTCTTTCATGTACGATTGAGCTACCGGCGCGCTTCCCATAAGTGGGGTAGTTTGGTGTCTATATGTGGAACGTGTGTAGTAGTATTCAGTTGTAGCGTTGTGGCTTTTTCATCAGCTCGCAGCACTTGCTTCCAGGTGTTGATGTCCTGCATTTTGGCGCAAGGAACCTCAGCCCTGCGCTCGCGGAACTTGTCCCAGTTTGTTACTTGAACTTCGCCTAGGGCTGCTTGATATTCTTACCCGTAAAGGGTCGTTGGAACGACCAAGGGGTCACTACTTAGATTTGCCTCCAGGTTCACCCAATTCACGTCGTTGACGCTTTTATTAAAAGCAAAGTCTGGGTACGTGTCGTGAGTTACGCTATTGCCCATTAGTGTCAGCCTACTGCAGTCCGTAAGTAGCACCAAATCCTCGTCACCCACGCAGAAGAGGAGCACATTGCCTCTCTTGTTCGCATGTCGGCATACCTATTGGGGGTGGAACCTGGTTAAAATTCCCAAGGACAATAAGGGGATTGGATCCCGCTGTGGTAGTTGCTTGTTGCACTATCTTGTCAATGCAGACTTGCTTATTTTTTAGTCGGTCGTAGACATTGAGGCGAAACAGGCTTTTCCACTTCTGTACCTTCCTCGGGATGAGCTCGCTGAGGATTCAAGATTGTTCTGCTTGTGTTATGGCGTGGTGTATAGCAGTGACGGATTTCTTGATTAGTGTGCAAGAATTAGCCCCCTTTGAGTCCTCATGTGTGATATATCCGGGAAGCCCAGCGTGTGCGTTGGTTTCTTGAAGCACAATGACGTCGGGTGCAGTGGACACTGATTCAATGTACTGCAGGTGTAAACCAACCTTTTTTTATGCTCCTGCAATTCCATTGCCAGATGAGTTTTTTGGACGTTCCTGCATTCGCCTAACAATGGAGGAACGTAGAGAGGTCACTGTCGGCCGTGTCTGTCCTGATCAGTCGATCATACGGCTTTCCTTTCCGACATGACTGCGTGAGAAACAGCGTTAACTTTCCATGTGGACAAGGTGGTTCAGTAGGAGCGTATTTGTTTGCTGGCACTGTGCCATGATCTGTGCGAGCGAGCTAACCTGCGCAATGAGAGCACCAAGTTGCTCATTAACAGTTTGAGCATGTTTCTCGATGGCTTCCTGTCATTCTGTTCTGATGTCATCAAGTTTGTGTGGGAGTGGGATCATGATTCGGAGTGGTTGTTTGACTCGCATGGGAGATTTTGCGTTTTTTTCTTGCCCTGCTTGTGTGTGCTGGGCTCTGGTATTGGACTGCATCAATTGAGGTATGGCTGCTTTGAGCGATGCAATTTTGCTTCCAAGACAGGTGATTTCTTGGAGGTTAGTGCATTCATTGCAGGTGAGTTTGTGGGAATGAGCAATGGTAGAGAGAATCTGAGACCAGCCCACCTGCGGAGTCAGCGTTTCTTGGTTGCTCGAGCTTGTCGGCGCCCACAGCTTTGACTGGCTGCTGCTGGTGGTGGCCCTGGACTTGGAGCACGACCGTGATAGTGAGGAGCACCTGCCTTGAGAGGACCCTCTGCTGCGCGATCTTTCGCAGCCGCCAGAGGGTAGGCTTTCGGCACAGGTATCCTTGTCCCACTTCTTCCGGCGAAGGTAGTAGGGCTACTTGAAACGTCGCGGGCAGTCTTTGCTCGCTGTCAAGTGCTCGCCCTGACAGAGTGAGCATTTGGGGCAGCATGTGTGGTCCGGCTCTGGATTTTACCTTCCACACTTTGCGAAGACACTTGTATAAGGTGTTGGGCAAACATCAGCGCGGTGGCCTGACTGATGGCAGTTGTGGCAGTAAGGAATTTTTTGCTTGTATATTTAGCACCCTGTCTCCACTCCTTTATAGTATACGTAGAAGGGTACCTTGTTGCCTAGAACCGTGATCAGTACTTGTTGAACTGCTTCCGAGACGATGACATCTTAGAAATTCAGTACCGGGGAGCGAGTTCTTCGAGGACATCCTTCATTGAGTAGTGTTGAGGATATTGTGTATTATGCCTCGGGAGAGCCGTACGGGGGAAGTTTATATCGGCTCACCCGGTAGGTTTTCCCTTGCAGGATTATCCCATGATGCGGTTGAGGGCTCATGCTGCTTGCTTTTGTGTTGTTCTTATAGTTCTCACTCGCGTACACCCGGACTCGGAGCTCAGCATGTCTTCACGTGATTTCGGCGGCCGAGAGAATGCTCTACGCGAGGAGTGCCGGGGTTTGCTTGCGTAGTTCGAGTTCTTCCTTGGGGCGAATTAAAATCTTGAAATCTTCTTTCGGTACAGAGTGCGGTCTTGGCTGTGTTGCGTTGGCACCCGGCTCATGCTCTTTTTATGTTTGGTTTGGCTGAGTTGCTGCGCGGTGGAATCCAGGCTTGCTGTGTTTTTTCTGCGTGTAGCCTTGCTGGCCACCTCAATTCTCCTTTTGTTGTCTTCTTGCACACTTGGGGTTTCTAGTCTTTTCTGGACTTCCACCTCCTTATCTCTTTTGTCGACAGGCATAGCTGCCGCGCGTGCAGCCATCACCGCTGCCGCCAGCGCGTCGTATTCGTACCGGTGTCGGCAGCGCCGATGTTAAGTTTCCAAAGCGGCTCCTGCCTTGAATCTTCAAAGTACCGCGGAATTGCGAAACACTCAATCACAGCCCGAGGCTTGGCATCGGAGTGATCCCTAAAGCTTCATAAAAGTGGCCGTCGAGCTTTCTCTCGCGAACAATGGACCTATTTGTTGCTCTTTGGAGCACTTTTCCAGGAGGCCATTAGATGCGCGTTTGCTCAGGTTGGCCCCCTTGTGGCTTTTTTCCACGCTGAATGACTTTGTATTCAAAAAGCGTTGCAATTGTTCTCCAGCAAGTCGACGTTCTCGTATGGTGCTGATTATTTATCTTCGTCACTGTAGTAGGTTCAAGCGGACCGATCTTTTTTTGCGCGCTGACGTCCAGACCAGCATATGAGGTTTCGTTTATGCTTTTCTATCAAGGGGAGCAGGAAGAAAAAAAGCACTTTTCCTAGTTAAGCGGTTCGCCCTTCTGTTCAGTGTGTGTAGGACCATGCACACATCTGGCAATTGTGCACATTCTTGTAGAGAAACTGCGACAAGAAAATCAGAGACAATGACATTTTTGCCCGTTGTGCGGTTCTTCCCAGTGCACTTTTGCAAAAGAACATATACGAGTTCGCCAGTCGGATGAGCGTAATGTGGCGGCGTAGTTGCGTGTCGGTGTTCTATAAGTTTCTTCCTTTCGTTTGAGTTTGTCTTGTCTGTGTGTGCGCACCTTTTCCTTTCAGTTTACCTGGGTTTGTGACGCTATTCAACAGTAAGAATTTTGTGACTCTGTCAACACGCACCGTTTTCCTTGTTAAACCTGGCTTTCCGCAGTTACAACTTGCTTTGAACTTGGCTGTAGGATCGGATACCGAAGCAACGCTCAGAAGCGTAACTTTTTCAGCCGCCATCGGACCTGCAGCTTCGCAGCCAACGAAAAACAGTTATACCCCGCGCGGACAAAGAACTGAGGAAAACGGGCAAGGTATGTGACATTCGTTTTGTTAAGGTAGCTTTGTGAAGACGTATAGGTATGTCAATATTGATAAAGTCGTCGAGATCGACATGGTTCACTGGGAAACGGAAGAAGGTGCGGGTCCCAAACACTTTTCCAACCTTGCCATCTACGTGTCGAGGTAGAAGATCGGCAGCGATCTCTGAAAAATAGAAAGCCAGCGTCTATGCACGAGGTAATCACAAATACACCGAACATGCACAATAGCGACCAGAGGAGCTGACAAACCAAGAACCGCCTCTTCCAATGCATTGAAAATGCTTCACCAAAGTTATGTAGTTCGTGAACATTAGTATTATAAAGTTCCACTTTTTCCCATTCTGAAGTCTGACTGCATACAAAACTTTCTCTTTTCCAATTTTTTAAACAGTTACTGCACTGATCTAAGTGACGTAAATTTGGACCATTTTGGCTAGTTGGTTTTTCTCTTCAACCTTGTGCGCACGTTATTTTAGCACACGAAGGTTGCGAGCTGCCTAGTCACCGAATTGCAATCAGGCAATCAGCTACCGATGCTCTGACAATTCCCACTGAAATGTCTATTATAAAGAAAGCAGTTGTTGAGCACGAATGTGAGGAAACATCAATCGTGGAGGAATAAATTTCTGTGAATATCATAGCAAACGAATTTCAGTGCACTCGTGACAGCCACTGCTACGTGACTATTCCTTAAAAAGCGGTCGTTAATTATATTTTACCCACTGGTCAGAATCTCTCGGGGTCCGTTTGATATATATCGAGAACTGGAACCGCCGCAACCAAATTATGAGCATCATTCTTCTGCTGTGCGCAGCCAATTGAGGTGAGAGGAGGAGAGAAGGAGACATAATCGTGTATGTGAAGTTGTCAGCCCCGCGGCCGAGTCTCCATTCCAGGACCCCTTGAGTCTGTCCGGCTTCTTTGGCTCGCTGCACCAGCAAAAGCTGCTCGTCAGGGTCCGAGCTGGACAGTGCCCGCTCCCAGTGCTCAGGGGAGGAAAAACGGAGGGGTAAGTTGGTGTTCTCATTACAGCCCCACATGACATGGTAGAGGGTGCCCGGAGCCTCGCAGAATCAGAATCGCAAGGTGTACAGGGTTGGGGCCAGAAAGTGGATTCTAGTGGGGGGGGGGGGGTGGACAGTGTTTGTCTGAATGCCTCGGAGGTTGCGCTCTTCTTCTTTAGTGAGGCATTTGTGCGCAGGAGTATATAGCATTCGTTCCAGACGGTGATGCTGAGTGATTTCATGGAACAAAAAAAGAGGGGAGACCTGCCATTGCTCACCGAAACTCCTGGGCACGCTGATGGGCGGTTCGTTGCCAGATACGGCGGAGTGGGCTGGAGCAGAAATACTCCACACGGGATGTCGAGGAGGCTGCTGGAGAAATTGTTCGGGCAGGTCGTGATACGCAACAGCTGGAGAAGGTTCTATAGGCTTCTTGGCCGTCTGTGATTAATATTTTTGCCTAAGTTTGTACAATCACTAGGGAGATGAGCGCTTCCTGCGCCTGCACAGAACGGATAGTGGGAGTTGATTCGCACATAACGAGGTTTCCAGAGCTGATCTCTCACCGCATGCAGAAGACGCTCGTTCTCCAAGTATAACTCGCCACAGCTGCGCCGTGGTGGCGAGAGTCACGGAAGCCCGCCTTCTCTCCACTGCGGAAGCTTGGATATACGGAACTGAAAAAAGTATCTCTAACAGTTGCACCCAGCGTCTTGTCTGCAGGTTTGCGAAATGAAGCACACACACTTAGGGTATCGGCAAATTTTTCCGTGTCGACCTCGGTTGTTTAAAAATTCCTAGCGAAAGTGTGTGCGTGCTTCTCAGAGACCACCCATTTTCTCTGACGCACGTTTGTCAAGCAAAGAAAACCCACTTACACAGATTTACTAATATTACCCCAAAAGTTCAAGCGTTTGGCGTAATCGTCGGTAAACTTGCTCAGAACGAGAAACACACGTCATAGGGTACACCCCTCCAAGGTGATGCCCGCCACTTATCACTTCCAAAAAATGAGGCAAGCTGACACTTCAACAACAAAGGTGAAGAACACATCGTTGCGGCAGCGAAGAAGCAAATCGGCCGAAGTCATGGAGTTAAACCTTCGTCATGGTCGTGAATATTGCATACAGCTTCTTTACCTTCAAGTCTTTCGCATCATTTTGAGCTTACTTTCTTTTGTTTATATTTGGGCTTTTCGCTGTCTCTTTAAAAACACTGCCCCTACAAAGCTATTTAAAATTCTCAAACTACTGGAAAAACCCCGGGATAACGTGAGTATGGCCTTTCGCGGCACCGTATAGAGTAAGTTAGCTAAGAATGCTTCACTTGCCCTCACACCAGATGTGACTGGCCTTAACACCAGGAGGCGATCCCCACACCGAAAAAAAGGAAACGTTGATATGTGTAAAAATTATGGGTCTAAGAGGGTAAAGTTTGGAACATAGATGCAAAACCTTGAAGAAAGATGGCTGAGAAAGGATTAAAACATACATGGCAGATTCCTTGACTTCAATTTGAAAATTCGCTCAACTCCGTCTAAACAGTTCTGTTATGAAGGGAAGCTTCGAAAAAATAGGTGATGATGGTGATGGTTGGAGTTTTTTGCCGCCAGGCCAGCTGGGGCAAACTGCGCCAAACAAAAGTGTCTAAATGAAAATAATGGCTACTAAAGCAACAACAACAATAAAATAAATAACCGGCAATGGTGATGGCTGCTGTATAAGGCCAGCTTTGATTACGCATTTTAAGAAATGAGGTTTAAAAAGTTGACATCAGACAAATATTTCAAAAACGCTGCACATAAACCATGGCATTGCCAACCAAAAAGAATGAAGGGTGTAGCGGAATATCTTGTCTGTATAGTTCCTTGAAGTGCCTGTGTCGTGTGTCGAGTTCATTGCATGCGATTAGGATGTTGACTACGGATAGGCCCTCCGACACCTGCTACACCCGGTGCTTGGAGATCTCGTGAACCGGTGTGAGTGTGCTACATGTGTGTGGCCTTTCCCCAACCTAGCTAAGGTAACTTCAATATGTCTGCTGTGTGAGTCAGTAGTGTATGCAAGGTAAATGTAACTGGTAGTGAAGCTTCATTAAAGCCAAAACCTTCACAAAACGGCGACTCTCGAGCTGCACATGGGGCTTAGTGCCATCTGTATGAGGAGGGAACACTTCGGCGGAACAAAAAATAATTTGGATGTGACGCATGATCCGGTCAAAAAGTGAAATCATTTTCGTACCATTAGTGCGAAAAGTTTACTTCAAAATATTTTTAGCACGCCTATGATCGGCGAGGGCTCATGTCATAGCCATCTGACGCAACTTAGCGAGCCCTTGGCGTGTGTGCTTCAAGTCAACGCCTGCCTAAATCTAGTACAGACTCGTGGCTACAGAAACGTACCTAAGCATGCTGTCGTATGATTCACCTCAATGTTTCTAAAAACATGTTGCATTTTCTGTGAAACCTTATTCGGTATTCATGCCTTCACGTCTGTATAAAAGCAACCAGATCTTTATTTTGGTTACTGTAGGTAGCAAACCAGGAACCGGGCACACACCTTCTTCTGCCATAGGATGCCGAGCACAAAATGACACTCGACCACTCTCCCCAACCACCCTTCATATCAAAAACGTGCCCACTCCTCACCACGATACAAATTTTAACCAACGGCACCTCTAGGCTGTTTAATTGCTCCGCACATACGCAGGTTGCGTGCGTGCTTTAAGTATAGATCAAGGTTATAGAAGGTTTGCTCAGTTTGTGTGCTTCAGTTCTATGAGAAGATATAACGCATAGTCATGCTATAATCAAGACATTTAAATTTTATTTCAGTATAAACATAAAACAAATGTGCCATACTCTAAAAAAATCAGCACGCATACAATAAGTACAAAATGTTCGTTGGCACTACATGTATTATAATTTTCCTTACGAGCCGAAGCATTAACATTACCCGTAACACATAGCATTAAGAGCAATGAAAGCCGCAACCGCAGAACTACCCCAAAACAAGAGAAAAGAACTAGGCACTGCACCTTGACGCTGAAGGAGGCGAAGCATCGTGGCGGTTCCGTGTGGCTCCATTGTGTTGGGGTTAGGTTGAGTGATCTGGTTTTTACTAGCGCCAGAGGAATTCCGCCTGCGAGTCCCCACCGGTGGCAAAGGCATGTAAGTGCTGTTGTGTTATTGTGAGTAGGCGGTGGTTGTCGAGGCGCCGAAACTCGTCCATCATGTTCTTGTCGATGTTGTCTCTGTGGTAGAATCGGTATTCTGTGTAATGGTTGGTGGCAATGCTTACGAAGCGATTTCATTTTCACTGTGAAGAGTGTGCAGCTCAAAACACCGCCTTGAGGCACGCCATTTTCAAAACATGTACATTAGAAAGTGCACTACCAATTCTTGCACGGAAAAATTGTTCAGACATGTAGCTAGAAAGAGTGGTAAGCATGTTGCCCAAAACACCGAATTGCTTCAAGTAACTCGAGATGCCGCACCGCCATGCCGTGTCGTAGCCTTTTTCCACATCAAAGAAGATTGTAAGGCCGCACTGCTGGTGAATGAAGGCATCTTTTATGTAGGATTCCGAAGCAAACAAGTTTATCATTGGTGGAGGGCCCCGCCCTGAAGTCTACCTGGCAGCTCTCGAGAAGACCGTTGTAGTCAAGGAGGTACATGAGCCTGCGATTGATCATCTCCTCCAAGAGCTTGCACGGGCAGCTCGTCCGGGCTGTAGGATGGTATCTTGAAAAAGACGATGGGTCCTTTCCCTCCTTCAAGAAAGCCACTACTATGGCCTCCCTCCAAGACTTTGAATATGCCACAAAAGCCAAAATTTATTATATAGATGAAAGTGTTTCAAGTGTGTCTGTGTGTATGTGTTGAAACATTGTGTATGTGATTTTGTCTGGGCCTGGAGCTGAAGGTTTACACGTGTCTAGAGCATCCCTCAGCTCGTGTAGTGAAAACAGGGAGTTGTAAGAAGTCTGTGATATGTTGTTGTCATGTAGGGATTTCTTTTCACTAGAGTCTTTATACTTGAGGAAACTGTGGGTAGTGTGCTGAACTGGACACGTGTTGGAAATGATTTGCGAGTGTGCTAGCCTGGTCTTCCTGTGTGTCCCCTCCTTTTGTACTGACCGGGATCAGGCTGTGTGTTTGTTGTCCTTGGAGTATGCGTAGACGTGTCCATACCTTGCGTGCGTCTGCGTATGAGTGTTTAGATGTTATGAATGTGCGCCAACTATCTCGTTTTGCCACACGGCGCACATGTTTTCCTAATGCCTTTGCCTGATTGAATGAGAGGAGGTTTACCGACGTGGGGTACCGACGGAGGATACCCCACGCCTTCGTGTGGTCCTCTCGCCCTCGCCTACAGTGCTAATTCTACCACGGCCTCCGCTGGTTGCGCGGGGCACTGGAGGCGTGGCGAGTAGAATTTTCAGCGGCGTCGAGGATGTGTGCCGTGAGGAGTTGATCGGCTTCATCTACGTGTAGGTGTCTTATGGTTGTGTAGTGTAGTTTTGATGTCTCTGTGAACTTGTTCGAGTTAGCTCGTGCTTCATTAAAACTATTAAGGGAAGACAAACTGCTTGGGCCTTTACCTATATATGTTAGTGAGGGGGGGAAGTGGTCACTGTCATATAGGTCAGTGCCCACACCCCACTCGAGAAGAGGAAAGAGAACTGCGGAGCCAAGAGCCAAGTCAACATATGAGTATGTGTTGTGTCCTATGGTATAGCATGTAGGCTGTTTATTCTTCAAAAGGAATGCTCCAGAAGATGTAAGAAACTTCTCTATCAGGCGATCCCGGGCAGCGGTAGGAGAAGAGCCCCAAAAAGAATTGTGAGCATTAAGGTTACCTGTTATGATGTATGGTTCGGGCAACTGGTAGACCAGCGCCACGAAGTGAGAGTTCGAAAGTGCAAGATCAGGAGCAATATATACGCAGCATACCGTTATCAACCCAATAAATGTTATTGTTCCAATTTCTACAACCTCAGTGACACTGTTGAGATTACACGGGGGAAGTATAACGATTTCCGGACAATTATGGCCGCACCGCGAGAAGAGAGTGTGCATCCATTCCTGTCCTTTCAGAAGATCATGTAACTACTCGAGAAATTTGTGTTCTTGGAATTCAAATGTGTTTTTCTCAACACACATTACACTTGGCTTAATATCATGCAGTATTTCACATACATCGTCAAGATTTTTAATGTGGCCTCTGCCGTTTTATTGGACTATGTTTTCTCTTCTCATTGTGAAGTGTTCCGAGCTGCTCGACTGTATTGTTTGTGTGTCGTGTTTAGGGGCTGTGACTCTCGTTTTTTTGTCTTGTCGGAAGGCTTGGGTGGTGGGACGCGTTCCTTGCGGTGCTCTGCCGAGAAGAACGGTACGACATCCATTTCATCCTCGGATGTCCTCGGAGCGCCTGAAGGATCAGGCTCCTTCGACCGCGCACCTTTGCGGCGCGCTTTTCCTTGCCTGCAACCGCCGAGGGTTTCAAAAAAGGCTCGTGTGGTACAGGTGGTGCGGTGGGGCTGGGAGCTGCCGCTGGCTCCCTCATTTCCATCTCAGCGTTCTCGCATGTGGTTTGGAATGGTGGAGGGAAGTGGAGGATGCAGCATCACTCCCACAAGACGCGGTTGTCTCCACAACCGCTGTTGGCTCAGCGAGCGGTGCGGAGGCGGGTTGGGCTGCTCGGGGCAACCTAGCGGAAGCGGAGTGGGACCAAGACCGCCACGCGGTACTGGGTCCCCACTGAAACCAGACGCTGCTCCATCCCCCGGCGAGCAGCGTAGTCGTACCTCTCCAAGGGGAAAGAGGGGAACCTCTTGTGTGCCTCTGCGTAGGTGATGTCCTCGGTGATCTTAACATTATTATCTGCTGCTCCTGTTGGAACTTTTCACATTTTCACGAGTACGCTGCATGGGGTCCCTGCCAGTTGGCCCATGTGAAGGTTCCGGATTCACAGTTGTCTGAAGCATGGTCATGCTGGCCGCACTTTGCACATGTACTCCAGCTACGGCAAGAGTTTGTTCCATGCTTTGAACCGTTGGCACTTGAAGCAGCGCCGTGGGTTTGACATGTATGGGCGGACAGAACAATGTATGTAACCGCCATTTATGAATTCTGGAAGAGTGGATCGATCTAAGGCCAAGATAATGTGTTTATTTGCTACCTGTTTTTTATGGTGGCATATTGATATGCGCTTTACAGCCGTGACGCCCTGATCCCTTAAGCATTCCAGAAGGTAGGCCGCGGTCTCAGACATGGGGTCTGCCTCAGAGATCAAACCCTGACAACTGTTAAGGCTGCGGTGGGGTGTGACCCTGATATCCAGATCTGCCATGCGGGTTTGTTTCAGCAGAATTTTGAATTGCTGCTGAGTTTTTACTTAACTAGCACTTCACCAGTTCCGATATTTTTGCCGTCGTATGTTTTGCCTATGATACCTTTTAGGTATTTCGAAACAAGAAATACAGATTGAGAAAATACCGGCTTCGATTTGTCCACAAGTTCAATGATAAAAAATCCAGGGTAGTTATATGGCTTTGGGAGCGATATAAGGCAAAGAAAGAAAGGATACTTCGGTGCGGCCCTTTTTCAGGGACCCATCACGTTTGGGGGGTGGTTTAGAAAATGCCATATCATATAGAAAAAACCAGTGAACGGGGGTACTTTCTTCGACAGCCTTACCCTCATAGCTGAAGAGGTCGCGGAGCTCCCTGCCTGGTAAACAGAAAGGGAGTCCATCCACCGGAGCTAAGTGGAATGCGACGGCCACCATTTATGGTTTTTACCCTTCACCATACAACAAATCGCCACGGTTGGATCCAGCATAACTTTGGGGGCACGGGGTCCACAATGGCGCCAACACGTTCAGCAAGATTGCTCAAGGTGCCCCGTGCGGGGCCGAGAAAATACCGATAATCAGATATAAATGGCAACGGCTCTAAAGAATACCGAAGACACGTAAAATGCCTTCGATATAACAACTTACCAAATGTTCCTGCAAAGAATACAATGTTTCTGATATCGTTTTATGACTTGACAAAAGTAGTGTGTACAAAAGTTTATTAAGTAAATTTGGGCATTTATATATTCCAGACGTAGACACAGTATAAAAAAGACGAACGGAGTTCGACTGTTTGTAGTTGCCAAATTTCGAAAGAAAGAACCTTGAAGAAAGCCCTGGGATCACAGTTTCTGTTACGGCTATACCGCCGTACCTATGCGTGGCATATCACACTTATATATGGTGTTGCAGATGCAGTCATTGGGGACAGCCGTAGTTGGTATCCTTCCCTAATCACCAACAGCCTATAGAAATGCAGGATTCGAAAACATGCAACAATACTAACCACACCATCATAATACCCTAAACAAAAATGCCAGTCTCTCATTTTTAAGAGGAGTAATACATCAGCAACCCAGCAGTGACCATTTTAACAGAGGGTCAGGTACTAGAAAATATCTAGCAAATGCTGTTTGATACTGGAATAGAAGCCAGCAACAGTAGAAAGTAAGAAAATATTGATACTGAAGAAACCTGCCTTGTTACAGAAAGTTTAGACGACTATCAGTCAACGAGGATTGTCTCAATAGTATGGATGTTAATAAAATGGTGAAGGTTCGCCGTTGTTGAACAGACATCGCAGTTTTTGTAACCTTGGTCCTCTAAAACCATTCCACCAATTATTCGTATATTGTTTCCGCGTGGGGATGAAGCGGGAGGATAAAAGGGCTCCTGCAATTTTTCGAGTAACCGGACGTGAACGTACCAAAACTTGCCTCAGATAACGTTTGTGCTGCGAGCTCCATTTGTGCGGTTACTGTATATAATCTTAGGGTGATGTGAACTTTCATTAGCAGAAGCACCACTTCAGGTTGGCTGTCAATAGTGTATTTCCTGAGCGCTCGGAAGGAACTTTTAGTCGTTTAAACGCGGATCTGAAACGAGCTCTTTTTAGGTAATTCTCTGTAGTTGAGATTGCAGTTTAACTAAGTCGTGGGACAACAAAAATATATCAAAGCTTGGAGTAAAAAAGTTGTCGTCCGGTCCGACATAAAACAGGACACGGCACGAAAGCCGATTTCAAAACATGGAGAATGTGGCTTCACAATTTTGTGAATTGAACTGATCTCAAGAAATGTTTATGTCCTTATTCGGGCATATAACCAATTTCCAAGGTCATAAGAAGCAACCTACTGTTTATGTAAAAGCAGAAAAGACAAAAGTAAAAGTTTGCAGTAGACTAATGAATGTTTGAAATCCTCACAAACTGAAGATTGCGGGACCATGTGCCTAGCAAAAGTCCCAGGAAAACCAAGCAACAAAACTGAAAACATATACCTTAAACCCCAAAAACACAAAAAAGGTTGCCTTCGCAAATAAAGTGTGCATACTGAGAAAACTGCCGAACTGACGGTCTTCTCTAGCCTTACCTTGGCTTTTCTTGAATCCACCAGTGTCTTGAAAAAAGATTGCTAGAAATTCAGGCAAAGCTTGCACTCACGCACAATATTCGAACGGCGGAGCTCTTCCAGATAAGTATTACCAAACACGTGGTTCAGGTTTAATGCTCCTGTTTATTTGCAAAGATGATGGGTTAATAATCGTTGCCATATCCATCGAAGAAGTAGCCGTCTTCTTCAGGGTGAGGGGTAGATTCAACGTTATCATAAGACTTCAACACTTCCTCCTGCTCTTCTTCATTGACTCAGGGCAGTGACGCCGGGATCAGCAGGTCGACTCACGAATGAATGGACCACTACCACTAGTTGTCACATCACCATTTATACACATTGGCTTCCAGAGAATGCGGAGTCCGCGGTCACCTAGCGAAAGCAGGGCGCCTTTCGTTCTTTAATTTCAACGCTGGAGTTATTTAAATGGACGGTAGAACTTGAGGACAGTGCTGGAGATTTTTTACTAGAGCCATGGCGCGAACCAGCTACTCGGGGTCGCTACAGGGCATGGTCTCTCTAATGCTCGCCATTTTCTCGCTTTGCGGGGCTCTTGGTATTTTTTTCTTAGAGCCACTGCGCTCCCGAGGACGCTTGGTACTCTCCGTGAGGCACGCGCGGAGGGGCGCTCGTTATTTTTTGGTATTTTGTTCCCTTCAATGGTGACCTTGCGGCTAGCTACAAGAGCTCCGTTGTAAGATGAAAGTTTTTCTTTGCGAAGGGAGGTAATGAAGCACAATATAAACCCCCTTTAAATCCAAATCCAAAACGCAAAAGTCCGACTCTCAACTTGAACTCCGCGAATGTCCGAAAGCAATGCAAGGACTATGTACCCAAAGAAAATAATAATTGTGAAATGCTGCTCTGGAGGATGGTCAAACATTACCAGTAAAATATGCCAGTAAATTGTGCCAGACATGCGCCCACTCCTTTTCTACCTAAACAACAGATAATATTTTTCATGGGTCATTTCTGAAACAAATCGCTCGAGACACACATGAAGGTGCCCCTTTTCATCATGATGGTGATCCTCACCATACAATTCAGAAAAAAGTGTTCGCTAGATTCATTTGCCCCTTCCCCAAACGTTGTTATGGCGACAAAAACTATTGCTTTTTTATAGTTCTAAAAGAAGGCGTAAACAAGTCCTTATGTAACCAAAACTGCCAGGAGAATGCCGTTCAGTTCCCTGTACCCGAAGATCTCGATGATAAGCTTCGTTTCCCGGACGTCCCCGTATGTGGGAGTGCCTGATGCTAAGCTTTGTCATATGACCTAAGCCACTCGGTATGAGTGGCCACATGAAGCTCGCTCTCTTCCTCCATGAGGGAGACTGAAGGGCTGAAAAATCTCAGGGCGCTTCCAAGGTGACAGACAGTTCCCCGTTATAGAAATCGAACAGCGTTGGATCAGTTGCCAACTAAATGTCCGGCGACTTGAAAAGTAGGCGAACATTGCAAAATGTCGCGCACAAGAGAAGGAGCTATGATAACACACAACAGGTACCTAAAGAGTCCAAGGAACAATAGAACTCGTAGACAGCTTTCATGTGACCATTGGCCTTACTTGTAAATGCCCAATCAAGAACAGATCACAAAATTTTATCCCGAAGTGAGCAGTTTAGTGAGGAAAGAAATTTCCGATTCGGCGTTGCCGTTTACTGTAAATAAAAAGAAGGCATGAGAGGACACAAGGGTCATACCATATAAAAATCTAAAGCCACCACCAATAAACACAGGGATCCTAATCCTAGAAGTACAAACTGTGAAACTGGTCTAAAATTTTGAGAAAAAAGTGAAAACCAGAGGCCAAAATATAACCCAGGCAATGCAAGACCGTGACCGTTGAAAAGTGAAAAAAAAACATTAACCAGCTAGGTACCTAATTAGAACAGAAGCATAATTATAAATGAAAATATAAGTGAAAGAGAAAATGTTTGAAGAATCTAAATAAAATGTGCGTATCTAAAAAAGCCTAACAAAAGACGAAAAACAAACAAACACGAAGGATAAAGCCGTAACCAAGAAACAACAAATAAACAAAAAGGCGGGGTTTTTAAGAAAAGAAAAACAAACCTTTTGATCTATAAACGAAGCACCAACGCAGCCTTTGAGACCATACAATTTAATACTAATCAAAATAGAGGGGACAGTGGCGCTACAATCGTCCAACCTTCATGGAGATGAACGTCTGACGTAGAGTCGTGATATTCGAATTTGGCCTAACTTGTGGCGGGACGACTATTATATGTGCTAAGCTTCGTAATTTTCCGTGCGAATTGTTTTGGCTTCGGCGTCGAAAGCGTCGGAGGCTTGTTCCGGCACAGAATTGCCGTTGTCTTCGGATTCCAGTGGTTGCGATGAGCAAATACTACATCGCTGGAATGGAAAGGAATCGCCTTGTATCTTCTACATAAGAACCTTTTTTGTGATACGTCATTTAAAACACATGCAACTCAGTATTACACACCAGGTAGGGCAAGCATACTGTTTTATTTATAAAATTTCTTAGTAAATAGACTGTATGGTTCATCCTTGCCCCGTTCTCTATCACGCTTGAGATGACAATACGAGCGCGGTAGTGGCGAAGCCCAGTAAAAATATTTTATCCCCAGTAAATTTGTGTGTACAGTTGTGATTTGTAAAATAGTGTCTATTATTACGGAAACCGCGATAATTACCTTCAGAAATTTCTCACGCCAGTCTCTTATTAGATAAGCATGCTATCGGGAGTTTCTGTAAATAAATATTCTTTATCTGGTTTAGGCATTTGCTTCTGTACAAACTTGCTATTCGGTTTTTTCTACAAGTTGGCGATGCATCCACTTTTACGTACTGTGCTTCAAGAGCCCATAAGTTACAATTTACCTTTTCTTCTGGTCTCTACGAAGGAGCCGAACAAGACCCCATTGGGTTTTGTAAAAAAAGTTATGGATTCTTTTCATTCCCTTTCTCCGCGGTTTTCGCTGGAGTACCTGTTTAGTCTTTCAATGAAGGCTATGACAAAACATTTAATTTATATACTGCTCCCCGTGCTTCTTTATTGCAAGCCATACCTTCGGGATCATAACAATATTTTAGGCCGTGTCAGGTGTATTTGCGTGCCGCCGAATGCCAAAACGTTTTTCGTTAAGGTACATTCCGAAACTGTTCTAGTTAAAACATGGCTGCACGAAAAAGGAATGTCGATTCCTTGGCCAGACAAGTGCCGATTGTGCAATAACCCAGAGACTATTGATCATTGTTTTGTGCTTTGCCGTGACGTGGTGTCCGTCTGTCATTGTAACTTAAGCACAGCAAGCGCAGCAAAACTTTGACAACCCATAATGTATTATTGCTGTTTAACGCACCAGAAACTGTCGAAAATGTTAGACAAAAAGTCGGTGACTGCCATACGCATCTAGAGTTTCAAACCGAGTTATCTACCAGTCAAGAGCCAACTAGAAATTCCTTCTAATATCAATCGGACCTCTAAGCGCAGCCAACTTGAAGCTAGCGCTTGGTGCGGTTGGGCGGTGAGAAATTATATTATCATTCCTTTGTTTCAAGGCGATATTTACGGGGAAAAGGAACACGAGAAGTCGAACATCGTTGTTGAGAAAAACCTGGTAATATCGAAACTTTTCCCCAATGACCATGATTGCCTGCCGAACAAAAGCCTATTTTCTCAGAGTTAAAAACGAAACTGTCAAAATCTAACGCCGACGTCGATGTAAGTCAGCCGGGGTCGTAAGCCAATGCGCAACACCACATTATCAAACACCAAGCGAGAGTCCAACCTGGCATAGCGAAATGTGCTTTGTCCTCAACCTCTATAGCCGTTCGTACTGCCAAACTCGTCTCAAGATTAGGAGAGGTCCGTTCATTAAGCAAATCCGCGATACGTTAGGTTATGTTCTGTCAGAAAATTGCGGACTTTGTAAAATAATGTGCGAAATTGCCTTACTTGCAGTGAGTTTGGTGGTATCTTTTCCCCAGTCGGTTTTACTCGAACTTGAATGTCTTAAACGTGGTTTGAGAAGTTGGATTTGCAGCAGTGCCTGAAGTTTACATTTGACAAGTATGCCTTACTCGAACTTTATCGCTATGTGTAACGCATAGACAGATAAAAATTTAAGGTGTATATGCGCATTGTATCTCGAAAATACTATAATATGGTTGCCGGCTCAAACGCCAAACTATCCCTGTTTAGTACCGACTAAGCCCAGCGGCGTTCCTATTTCGTCGTGAAGTCTATTTGCGGGAACTTCCTAAAATCGTCTCGACGAATATCGGAGATATCGTCCGGCAAACTCGGCTGAACCGAATTCAACCACGCAAGAATTTCCCCCACCTCTTGTTTATAGAAAGCTTCGGATAATTGAAGTACTCCGGTTTTGCTGGATCACCTACCATAAGTGCAATCAATCCGCAACTGAAATACGTTATGAAAGTGAAAATACCGAAAAGAACATAGGTGCTGAAGAAAACGAGTACACGTTTAATTAGTATCACAATTTTTTTGAGTAAAAAGCAAACATTTTCAACAAATTTACCCGAACTAAGATCTGCCGTCATCATTACCAGCCTTCTAAGACCACTGCAGGACGAAGGCATCGCCGAAAGACCTCCAACTAATCCTCAGCAACGGTCGAATTTTTTCGTTTTCTCTGAAAAACTTCACTTTGTCTCTCCATCGAGTAATTTTTCTTTCCCTTCTTTCTGATCCTTTCTCTATATCCCTTTCAAACCCGGGTAGTCGTCCAGTTGTCATTTCGCCCAACTGCGAGGCCAGCTCACGTACATTTTTTTATTATCATCTGTATTACATTGTATCGTACTTTGGTCCCTACTCGAGAAGCGCGTTTTCTTTTACTTGACGTTAATCCACCCAATTTTTTTTCCTTTGAGCACTGAGCCGACTAAATTTTCTTCGAAGCTGTTCAGTCAGTGCAATCTTTCCGCTTCATATGACATCACCGCACGGACGCATTGGTTGTCGATAATTTTCAGTGACAGAGGTAGATTACTTTTTTTATGTAACAGCGCTAGCCCAATTCTGTTCAGCAGATATTTTGTGCGAGATTTTTTTCTCGTGGTTGGCTTCAGCATAGACGACCACAGCGAGGTAGCCACATAGTGAAAATTTTTTGAGCTCATTTGAAAACATGCTGAACAGGCACTTTTGGTGAGTTTAGTGATTTTTATATATGGTTTATTGATATTAAACTTAACAGCCATGGCCTTGCTTTCCAAATTTACGAAGGAATAAGTTTCCGCAAAAGACGAGGACGTAGAGGCAAGATAACAAGGCGAACTCAAGTTCCATCTTCATTTTGCATGCAATAGCAACACACATGTATACTTCATACCGGTGTTACCCTCTTTCCTATCACCAGTTCGACAAACATTTTTTTTCAGGTGTCCGCAGACCCACTTAGCCAGCCTCAAGAATCTGCATAACCGAAATGGCCTAAGTATTCTCCGTTTTTTATAATCTCTTGTTTTCTCAGTACCCCCTAGATACAAGCTGTTCGCATATTTGTAGTGATCGTATCAAACTATCCTACGCACTAAGGCAGAGCGGATTCGTCGTCATGCTTGCAAAGAATTATCTTGTCCGCAATTATTCTGTTTGTGCTGCATATTATGCATCATCTTATCCACAATGTGTTAGGAGGTCCCCCGAGAGTTCATACTTTGGGACCTCCTCATGTACTGCGTTTATCTGTGCCTTTATATGTATACTTACCATTCAATAAACTTCAAACTTCAAAACTTCTAACTTGATATATCGTCCCGGAGTCATATAAAGCTGTCCGCTATTCTACTGCCTTTAAATGCTTTGTCTTTAAATGACTGCCTTTAAATGGCGTCGTCGCCTGTTCTTTACACTTGGCTTAACCGCAATAATATCCAACCTCGAAAATATAAATATTCCGACATTCTACCCATAAATGCCTTGAAAACGGAAGAAAGAGTTTTGATAAAGTCGATAAGTAGCACCTGATGAAATTCAACATGGGTAATCTAAAAAGTACTCTTTAAACCTGGCGCTGGCAGCGCAATACTGGAGTTTTCAAATCTGCTTTATCAATATCCAACCGTCATACAGTAGGAACCCTTAAAACACACAAACGCACATTCCGCGAACATTATCCTTTATCCATCGGTTGTTAAAAATAAACGGCGAGAGCATTTTACATGGCGATCTCAGTTCTCCTAACTTAGTTTTCTTATTTACACCGGTTCTATAATTATTGATGCCGAAACGCCGATAATACAGTGATGTTTAAGCATATACATATTGTTCGGAACGACATTTCGTACTCCGAATAAACTTAAATTGAAAATCACGCTTACGGCTGTGACCTGCGCAAAAAAGAAGGTCAATTTGTTGATGTTTTTTTCGTGCGCTCACACTGTAACCAAGCTTACCTACACATTGTCTTATTAATGCTTCTCCTTACCTTACTATAATTGTGAAGGTATTGAAGGTTTGAGCATAGACGCTAGGTTTTTTGATATTTACTAACAATATCTGTATTATGTAACTTAAAACGTTTTTCGGTCACCATTAGCACACAACTACGTCCTCTGCTGCACAAAGGCCAGTCTCATCGACCTCATACAACTCCTATCCCGTGCAGCTGGAATTTAGTCTTTGCCACCGAAATTATTTACTTTACAACATAAGGTTTATATATTGCAACTTATTTTTAGTCCCACAGCCTTGCTTTCTGTACTTCTGTCTTTAGGCATTTCTTTTTTCACAGGTGTTCTCCGAACTCGCTTAGCGAGATCGTTTCCCCTGCAAAGATGAAATTGCCCATAGCATACTACGTTTATTCATAATACTGTGTTGTTCCTCCAGACAAGCCGCCTGAAGTTCTAGGAAGGTGGTATCCCCCTCCCTGTCGTACCTTTTTACAGATCAAGAAGTTTTCTGGTGGATTGAAAAGGTTTTCTAGCCCGTACATCTTTTCTACGTGTCGTGTAGGGGTCTTATGTGGGTCTCTTCTATCCCCTGGACATTCATTTGTGCCAGTACTGCGCAACGCTAAGGAAATCGAACACTTTTTTGTGGTCAACTAATTTCCGGTAACAAGGTTTACGGTACTCAAGATATTTTTATAAGTTCTGTTACAACGCGTATGTGATCCAGTGTTGAGTATGCTTTTCTAAACCAAGCCTTTTCTTTGGCTTGATACAAATCTAGGCCGTTAGTTATTCAGTTTTGTTTTCGTGAATAGCTTGCATACGACAGATATTAGGCTGATGGGTTCGGGGTTTGTAAGGTCGGTGGTGCATCACTCCGATGCATAAAGATACGAAAAAAAAAACTGCAGAAAAGCAGTGCTCAAGGTTTAGGTACATGTTTACAAGGTTTAGTTACAAAAGTTTCGGGCCCTTCTGCACAACGCGTTGCGGGCGGCTCCACGTGAACAAATTGCAGTATGCGGCGACTTCAACGCCGCGCACAAGGAGTTAGGCTACAGTCGCACAACAGTCAAAGGAAGGGAGCTGCTGGACGACGCTACGAACTCCGGCTTCACCATATATACAGACCCAGTGGCCCCAACCGGAATAGGCATGTCCGTCACAAAGGACACCAACCCAGACCTGTCTTTCGTTCGAGTGGCAAGCACGGCTAGAGGTGAAGTAAAGTGGACCAACACAGGCTACATCCTGAGTAGTGACCAATACATCCTCGAAGTGCTCCTACCGACATCTGGGCTGTACACCCCAGCGCAACGGCGAACACACAAGATTACGGACTGGGCTCGATTTCGCTCAGCCCTGGAAGAAAAGCAACAGGAAATCGCAGACATCGATGAATGGACGACGACTATTAAACAGGCGACTTCCGTAGCGACCACGGAGTTGTAAACGGACGAAGACATCCAGCAAGTAGATAGCAGGTTGGCCCACATGCTAGAGGCGGGACAATCGCTGCAGAGACGATGGAAACGCCAACGACACAACCAAATGCTTCGCAAAAGAGTAGCGGAGCGTGGAAGAGCCATCGAAAAATACAGCCAAAAATTGTGCGCCCAAAGATGGCACGCCGCATGCAGCGCGGCCGACACCCAGCTGCACAAAGGCCAGACCTGGAACTTACTCGGGAACCTCTTAAACGGCACGACGACCCAAGGATACCAGCGGCACCGACTGGCTCAGATCATGTTTACTGCAATGAAGGCAATGGGAGAAGACGAAACAGGCAAGCGCATCAACGTTCGATACTTGCCCAGCACCGCGTCTCAGAGGCACGAAGAGTATCAAGGAACAGCCAACCTGACCCTAGGCCGCTATCTAGAAGAGTGGGAGGTACGAGCCGTGCGGCAGAATCTCAACTGCAAATCGGCGGCAGGCCCGGACCACGTAACCAACAAGGCCCTAAGGAACCTCGGCGACGGAGAAGTCACGGCCCTCACAAAATACTTCAATCGATGCTGGCAAACGGGAAAACTGCCCCTACAGTGAAACACGCCCCGAACGGTCCTGATACCCAATCCCGGCAAACCACCCGGCATCGAGAACCTGCGCCCGATCTCCCTTACATCCTGTGTGGGAAAGATCTTGAAACATGTCCCAATGAACAGACGGCAGCGCTACCTAGAAACGGAAGGCCTCTACCCCGGCACCATGCTGGGATTCAGGGAGAGACTGAGCACCCAGGACGCAATGCTCCTGGTACGGCATGAGATACTAGAAACATCCATACTTTCTGCGCTCAATATTTTCTATTTTGTTAGCCCCTCATGTGGCGGAAGCCGATGGAAGCGTGTATGATACCTTACTCTGTTCACGAAGTGCACGCTTACGTACGCAGATAATTTTCTTGGTAGTTTCTCTCTGCGTGGGCGGCGAAACAAAAGTCTCCCGGCAGTGTAAAGATCTGCAATTTTTGTAAAAAATATTTAAAGGCATTTTAAGGTCCATCAGTGTTTTTTTGTACAAAAAACCCTACGCCATGTTTTGAAAAGAATTCTAGCAACACCCAGCTGAAAGTACGGGCTCGAAGGCCGGTGAAATAGCTTGAAAAAGACAAGCCTCAATGTAAAAAATAGCAGCTATTTAAGGTAGGCAGTAACTTTATGTTGTTTTGTAACTTGAGGGCATTTATGATTTTTAATTATAATTTTAGTCCTCAGTGTCACTATCCCGCTGCTGGAACATCAGAAATATTACCACAACTTTGGACAGCTAATTGCACTTGAAATTGTTCCATGTTAGTAATAAAATTTCCTAACTATGCACCAATATTTAGCTTGGTCCCAATATTAAAATATGTTGCGACTACAACTGGAGTAGTCGATTATTAAGGAGGTGAAGCAAACATTTTGTGGTCAGTGATGTCAAAACGGCATGCACTCCGTGCATCGGGGTCAGCTATTTCCCATGGCGTAGTAAAAGCCTATGCTGCAACAAAAAACTAGGAATGTTCATGTGGCTTTCGCCAAATTCTGGCACCTTTTTTTTCTTTTCTGCCGTAATTCTAAATAAAAAAACTATATTTAGGGCGTCAAACAATTTACAAATTATAAAAGAAAATGAGCCTAGAATGACGAAAACGCACTTCCCTAAAACAAATACCGTGTGGTGCATAATAAGCTGCTGGTATAGAAAATGTACATGCATATTATTGGTTTATGAAGACAGACGTTCGTTTTAGGCGTTATATTTTCTATTTAAACGTGTATACACAAAATATCTCGAGATAGCAAACTTCGAACCTGCGGGCTTTCGATTCTGTTGTTTGAATTTTGCGCCATTTGCGAATGTTTGTCTACTGGAAATTGCATTGGGGGACTTAGGGAAATAATCCATCCTATTTATTTTATTTTTGCAATCAAAATTTGTTATGTTAACACATTTTGTTTAAGGCTGGAGGTTCGAGGCCAACAATTGTATTTTATTTGTACAAGTCAACACCGCCGTCTGCTTCATTATTTTCTCAATATCCAAAGTGGTGCATAAATGCCTTCCGTTGTGAAAATTAAAACTGTATAAAGTACACAAAGTGTGTAATAACGTTATATTTTGAACTGTTGAAAAGTTTAGTGTTTGATAACTTGTTTTGAAACCGCAAAAATGACAATTCTATATATCCCGGTCATATGAGCCAATACAACCCACTTGTAATGACGTCCGGCGTGCAACAGGCGAAACTGTTAGGCGTGTTCGGCGCAGTTCAGCTTAAACGTGCAACATGATGAGAGCCGTGAATTTTACTCAAAAGCCTACTGTTGACATTGTGAATGAGTGAAGATTGTGTGCAGCCGTGTTAATTTTGTTGTGAGCTCCATTCGTCTGCATGAGTTTAGCGAGTGGACAGTTGTCACCGGATGCAACACTATTTAGACCGTTGCCGTGGCCCCCTTGTTCACCGCCTTCCTCTAGTGAGTATTGTGCATCTCAACATTATTACCAATGAAATATCACGCATTATTAGTCTTGTCAGTGTATCTGTGAAGAGGCATTCAGCTACTCCATTGCCGGCGTTCTGTGCAATGCGCCTTCGAAAGAAAACAGTAGCATTACAGAAGGAACGGAGTGATAAGTGGATAAACATTTGCGCTTTGTTTTCTTAGTTTCCACCCCGTCCGCTCCGTTGGCTTGCGCCTTCTCTCGAAGTTACGTACCAACCAACCGAAGTTAAAACTCTTGTGAAGCGTGCCTTAACAAAAACTGTTGTTGGCCACGCGATCTTCGATGGATTAACAGCGCAGGTATACAAGGACATAACAAGAAGAGAAGATAGGGCAAAGCGCTGAACTACAACGCAGTTTTATTCAAACAAAAAAGACATAAACCGGGCAACATCCAGTAGGAATGGCAACCCCACCTAACGTAGACACCATCTCGCGCACTGGCAGCTACACCTACTCCTACTGGTGACGTGATGTTGATTCGAGGTCGTGGCCTAGCTGTGTGGATTTTTATCTATATTCTTTAGCGCCGCCTCGTTTCCCAGTCGTGCGTAAAGGCACAACGCCTTAAAAGTGTCTTCGGGATTGTTTGTGTTTGCAGCATAGAAGGCGCATTTTGTACAGACAAGAAAAAAAAAACAGAACGAGCAAATGTTCGCCACAACGGGCAAACCCTGATCCGGGGAAGTGATGTAATGAAAACGCGTGGCAGGCAGTTCCATTTTTACTTCCTGTGCATACCTTTCGGCGATTTGGGCCGAGAAACTGCCGAATGAAAAAATTTGTGCGATGGTATTTACTTTCAGTCCTTCAGTATTTTAGCATAGGCAGCTTGAAAGAATGCAATTGTAATATTTTTATTTTTTGCACCCCGGTCTTCCGAATATAGCAACCTTGTTTTAGCCCAATTTGGTGTCTCTTGTAAGTCTAGCGCTGAAGTGCAAAAGTAGCACAACACTCGTAAAAAGACTGACTGCCAACTTTTACATGTGAAAGACCTACCCCGAATAGCATGCTATACAGTCAATTCATCCCACCTATGCAACAAAAAAGCGTGCTTCAGGCCGTAAAATTGACCCCGTATCAAACAAAGATTGTGTGTCTCATGTTTTGCTTCACGTGCATCTTGCTTGCGGCCTGAATATTCCGTCGGCCAGTCATGTTTTTTTCCTTTAATACCACCCAAGCACCCAAGTCCATACATTCTGCATGTGCTGCAGTACTGAGACAAATATGTTAACTTGCTTTCCCCATGTAGCTCCTGGTGCAAGCCAATGCAATCTCATTAGAAACCCTGCACTGCATTCAAGGAATGGCGTTGAAGGTGTTCTTATGTGGCCTCATTAATTGTGCATTGATGCAAAGTTAAACTACAGAAATATCCAGCTTGCTTGAGATCAGGGTATAGTAGGTTCAGTAGTAGCCAAATGTCTATATCTTGTTTTATTGCACCTGGTTTTTAAGCAATGCCTCAGCCACCACCGTTACATTGCCGTTGTTTGCTTGAAGACTCAAAGGCCACTGAAAGGACATCAGCTAAATGCACTAGATTTAAATAAAGCCTTTTTAAACAACTGACTACAATCAAATACAAGCCTCGGCCATTCAAATAAAGTGGCCACTGGAAATGTAAAATAAACAGAGTTTAAATGGAGATACTTTGTTTGAATGTGATTGTGCAGTAAAAAGTTCTTGCACTAGTTTTATGCATACTGCTGAACCATGCATACCTCCCCTAAATCAGAGGGCTAACAGGAAAAAGCACGAGTTTATCAATGCTGTGATTTTTGAAGGTTTAGCTACGCATATATACCAACAAGCCCAGCTCGCCATTCTGCTGCAGGATATTTACTTCCTTGGCAGTGACCCTGTCCGTGTTCGTGCATGTTTTAGTTTGCCACGTTTTGTGGATCTCGTTTCATTCGTGTATATATTGTAACTTCAATCAGCGAAGCGGTTAGGATAGATACAAAAAAATATTTTGCAAGTTCAGATGGGACCTGAATGCTGGGCTAAAAGGTCCGCAGACTCACCATTCACGAAATACAGTTCTTGTAAATATCGGAAACCTCACGTTGGCAATCATAGTTATTTTAAATGTTGTCTTAGTAGGGCCAAAGCGGATAATAAATATAAGGCCAAATCCTTGTTGTAGTGGACACGGCCATCGCCGCCAGAGGCCAGGTGGCATATAGCGTCTGGTGCGTTCCAGAACAGATTATGTTTTTATTCATTTACAGGATACTGACAGTTTCACTCAAGAAGCACTAGGCAGGAGTGGACAAGTAAAATCTCTACACAAAAGAGGAACAGGTGTAGTTCTAGAGAACGATCCAGAATAACCTGCCTATAACAAGATAACAAACAAATTTTGTTCACATTGCAGAATAATACAGCAATATAGAATGCATAAATGGGAAAACTTAAAGCTAAAAATTCGTTCCCTCAATGTAATGTCAAATCAACATGCAGAGCGCACTGGGAAGCAAAGAGGGGAAGAAGCGAAACCAAATTATTTAGAATAAACTGCAAACCACTGGAGAAAGCATTCTAACCAGTGAAACCGAACACTAAAGAGATACCGGGGGAATGTCGGACTCTTCGTGTATCGTGATTGCGGAAATGAATAATTGCACACTATGACGGTATTCAGCAGCCCGTCTGTTACATTCGCGGAGTGTACGGGGTACAACCTATGTTTAAAAGCATATCAGTACGACATGAGTATTCCCTTATGTTTTTAAAAGGTTGCGCAAGCGTGAATCGTCAAGATATACTTAAGAAAAAAGGCAAATGCTTTAGAATGCGTAGAGAAAGTGGAAAGGGAGGGAGATATCGAGTGGAATTCACCAAAAGATTGTGGTGTGCAGAGTAAAACTAATCAAAGTGTTTTACTCCAAAGCCAACATTTTTTACCGAAACGAAGGTACAAAAATAGGTAGGGAGGGAGGAAAGCCAGGTAGGAAAAAGGTAAAAAGATATAGAAAATCGGGCGCATTAACTTACGAATAAGTAATTTGTGCACCGATCCAATTCCTTATTAGGCATCTTAGAAAATGTGCCCGGCTCAGAAACACTTTAGCTATAAAGCTGTGATGAATACCTATTTCAACGTGCACAAAAATGAAAAGTATTGTTCTAGGTTAAAAGTTCTCATGCCGCCGTTACTGTTCTCATAGCAGCAGCACGAGATATCGCATCGGTGTCTTCAATAGTGCCCGCAGACGCTCATCAGTTGTTGGGTAAAAGAGAGTGAAACTAAACACCCTTTATGGTGCCGCACAGTCTGTGATCATAACCTTGCGAAGAGGTAGTTCTCCATGAGGCTGATTTTTGCTCTTTCGCTCCCCTACAGCATGCGCGGACTGTGGCCGCAAAAGAGCAGTTGTCAATCTAACTTTGTGCCGCCTCCTGCCACACTTGCCTTCTGTAGTTATCCCCCCTGTTACCTTGAATGTCCGAAGGGTATTTCGCCTTCACAATACATGCCCCTCTCACACCTATTTCTGCTTGCTAATATCTACTAATATGTCCTTAACACGAGTTTGTTCCCTGACCGACTCCGCTCTCTTCCTTTCCCAGAATGTTATAACATCCTCTTCCATTCTATTGCCTGGTGAGTCGTCCTTAATTTAAGTTATTCTGTTTTAGTAAGCCTGGGAGTTTCTGCCCCGTAGGTGAGTACTGGTAAGATGCAGCTGTAATACACTTTATTTTTAAGGAACAAGTGTAGGCAGCTATTCATCATTACACCAGTGCATAAGCTCTCTTAACAATATCGATTTTCTTGTACCCATGCCTAGATTGAAGAACTGGCTGGCAAGGGAGCTGCTACAGCAACGTCTGCACAAGGCGCCTGCTCAAGCTACTTTTAACGGTCATCTTGGC
This sequence comes from Haemaphysalis longicornis, assembly GCF_048455015.1. NCBI lineage: Eukaryota > Metazoa > Arthropoda > Arachnida > Ixodida > Ixodidae > Haemaphysalis > Haemaphysalis longicornis. The sequence goes on along the minus strand of NW_027526214.1, from coordinate 37,537,950 downwards.
AAAGCAGTTCTCCTGGTTTGGGAAAAAATGGAAGCACGCTTTTTCCAACCTGCAAGTGGTATCTTGCATTGTGTGTAACTAGATATTTCGTGTTGTTACAATAATCAATTATTAACCAAGTAATGTGCAGGCCCAATATTATTATTATCATTCTCATCCTGTGCAAACATCAGGTTTGTTGACAACCTTGGGATTCCTGCTTTTTATTGCTTGAAGACGTATTAAATTTTTTTCAGCATTTTGACTACGAAATCTTCTCTTACTTTCCTACCATTCCGGTCTCCAACCGTTTTGCTCATTTCTGGCAGCGCAAAAAACGCAAACTCTTCAAGAATTCCTATGGTAACTGAGCGATGAAGACACGCACCATTTATTCAGGTCTGTGCTTCCTCGCATTTTTATTTTGTGTTATGGTTCTTTGATCGTATCACTTGGTGTTAATTATGCAGTCGTGTAAATCTGTCTTGGAACTATTTTTCAATCACTTCTGTGTTCCCCGTTTTTTTTTTCTTTCGTTCCCTAGGCATATCACATTGTGGGAAATATCAAAATAGTTTCACTTTGTGTTGTGTTTTTAACCACCACTCAATGTTTTGTTTCTAAAGTATTTTTGTGAGATTATTGTTGTCCTGTCGTTTCGCTATGTGTGAATCCTTTCGTCACGTAAATTTCCACTTTTGTTGTAACGGCCGTACAGCCATTTCCGTATATGTACCTTTTCTACTGTTCATAACAATTTTCGTAGATGTGCGTTCTTTAAAGAAGCTCATGGCGCTCGCAACCACCACTCAACAGCACTTCTCTGATTCCCAAGTGCTTTGATTTTGTTCGCCAATCTTTTCCCTAGGTGTGAATTATTTAGTTTTGTTACGTTGGCTTGTCCTTGCAACCGCAATTCAATGATTCCTGTTTCCAGACTTTTCTTGCGTTGTTTTCCACCCATTTATTTTTCTGTGAGACATTTGAAGTTGCAGGCCTATCTCATTCTTGCACCGTGTGTTTATGTGTTGCCTTTCTTTCCTAATTTTGCAAATATTTGTGGTGTGCGTGACCTAGTTATATTCATCAATATTTGTGCTATTCCTGTAATTAAACAATCTGCACCCTTTCAGCCAGTGCAGATAGACATCAAATATTAGGTGGTTGCGTTGCGAAACATATTACATAATTCTGAAATCAATAAAACTGTTTCATCTGAACTCTTTTGTGTGTACATTGAAAACTTTCTTTCTGCCCCGCTGAACTTTTTTACAGCTAGCTTGGCAAGACTGTCATTTTGATCAGTTTATTTTTTATTTGCTTTTCTGATAGTTTATTTGCGGAAGGCCTGTAGAGCCGTACTGTGTGGTCCAATTCGATGTCGCCAGTGCGTTTGCCTTGGTGTCAAGGGCACTTATGCTGATCAGGATTGGTTTGCTGTTAGTTACTGCAGCTTGGTTTCGATGTGATATTTGTTGTTTAGAGTTGTGCTTTGGGTGCTGCTACAAGAGTCGTTGGTCAGCTTGGCCCTTTACATATGAGACCTCATGCAATACGAACCACTTTAAAAATGGAAACACATTGCTCTAAAAACGAGGTGCCAACTAACGCATACAATGCTCTGAATAGCTAGCATGAGATGTATTTTAAGCACAAGTGCTCAAAGCATGTAGGCAACCTCACAAAGGGGGCTGGCCAAGCTCCAAATATTGTATAAAGATTGTAAATTTCATTCCTTGTCCCCGCTTCCTGAAAAAAATAATATATGTATTCCTGCTGCTGTTTTTCCCAGAGCTGATCTCTCGTGAGCGCCGTTTTGGTAAATGTACCTGAAGGCAGCCTGCTGGTTTTAGCGACAGGAAGAAGCGTCTGCGAGTCACTCGAGTATTAGAGCTTCTCGGACTTTCAGGTGGTTCTAGAGAGATTACAAGGGATTTCCTGGCTTCTGAAAGTGTCGCTGGATGGTCTGGCTCCTGGTATGTTCCCCAGCACAGAATCATACAGTGGATCTTGCATGCAGCTTTCCAGAAGCATCAGTGAAACATTGGGCCTCTGGACACTGACGTGTACTTCTTGAAGTTGGTGTGCAGTTTGGTCCACGCGGGAATACCACACTTGAAGCTTGGCCTGTAAAGAAAGATTCTGGCATAAGATCACGGCGCAGGATTACGGTATTGTTTGTGGAATCTTGTAACACCGATATCGGCTTCCAGTACATTTCCCCTGTCACAATAGGTAGGTTTTCAAATACGAACGTCGAATCGCTCGCACTGGTTGGTTTTTCAACCGTACTCTTTTGCAGCTGTTCGGGGCTCCCCTCGAATAAATGTCGGTGCTTTCCTAAGGTGCAATTCAAAACCTGTTTTCCGTAGATCTCCTTGACCCCACAGTTCTCTGTTTTATAGCCAGTTTTTCTGCACTTGCCACAGCTACTAGGCCGTCGTGACATTCGAGAGTCACTAGCACGGTGGGCTAGTTTCCCGCCGATGAAGCAATCTTGGGTCTTCCTTAATTTGGCGGCCTGATCTGCACTATAGGTCTCCTACGGTTCATCTTGGGGTCTACCCAAATTGTTGGTCGCCTGTGCCTTCATAAAGTGGTCGCAAGCTTCTGCCATTTCCCTAGTTGTCTTGTAGTGTTTTTCCTTAATAAAGACTGTTAGCTGCACCTGAAAGCTCTTCAGAAATTGTTGTGCAATCACCGTGTCCCGTAGTTCACATTTGTGCGACGCCGGTGCCTCTAAACACCTGTCGAAATAGCCAGACAGGCGGAAAACGAACTGTATGCCTCTTTCACCATCTTTGGCTTTCACGTGCATGAACGCTTCGTTCTACCCCTGCAAAGTGGAGCGACATCGTTCAAGCTGGGCGAGCTTCCTTTTTTTTATTCTAGCGGTCCTCGTGGGTCATTCTTTCTATCACTGTCAGCGTTTCACAAGCCAGGCACAAGATCAGAGCAACTGCCCATTCACTTCAGAGCCACTTCTGCTAAAACGCGTTTTCCTTCAACCTGACAAGATAGTCATCGAGATCGTCTCTGTCGTCATCAAACGGAGGACTAAGCTTGTTGCGCGCGCACAGACTACGGGTTGAGCTGATGAGCACTCCACTTATAACCATCCCTCTCAAGCACTTGCAACCGGATGTTAATCTCTAACGTCTTCCGTCCACTAGAATGGTTCTTTTTACCGTTATTGGTTGTAAAAATTTGATTTCGCTAAGAAACGTAAAATTGCGTTGTAGAGAGATCATAGGATCATCCGCTAAAAACAGTTGTGGGTGTAGTGGGATGTGTTGTCGGTATTGTCATGGGAAATGTTTGCGTCTTGTTCTGTGGAGTGCTCTGCATGTATTGAGATTGTGAATTACTGATGGGCCCTCCCTACACCTGCTACACAAGGGTCTTACAGAGCCAGTGCTTAAATGGGAGTGCGTTGCTTGTGTGTTGCCTATCCGCAACCCAGCTAGGGCCAATTCGATGAATCTGTTGTGCGAGTCAGTAGTGTATGGCCCTAGGTGTGGTTTTAATATGTGTAACGTGTTGTAGGTCTGTGTACTCCAGTCGGCGTGCCAGGTTCTGCCAAGGTATTCTCTTATGTGTGGGTTGAGATCGGTGTACGGTATTTTTCTACTGTCCACTGTGTTCGTGTGTGCCGCAGCGGCGGCCATTCGGTCCGCGGTCTCATTTCCTGCAATCCCACAGTGACCCGTTCCCCAACATACAATCACTTTGATATTTTTGGCATACGCTAACATTAAAGTCTTAAAAACTACATTTATGACATTATATTTAGAACGGTTTTGTCATGGTAATGCACGTACAACGCTGAGTGAATCTGTGTAGATGATGTACGGTTGAATGTGATGTTGAACAATATGACCAGCAACAAAAAATGCCATACCCTTCCGCCGTGAAGATGCTCGAATTTACATGCATTGATGTAGAGGCCATAAAGTTGGGTCCCTGCTCAGCACATGACACCGCGTTGGAAGTATTTGATGTATCACTAAAAATTGTGCAGCCTGATACTTTGGCTGCAGTTACTCGAAATGTGGCAAAATCTCGATTTGTGGTACCCTGTTTTTCTGTATGTGTGAACGACAGGTCACACGATACAGGGAAAATTGCCAGGGGGCTGAGGGTAGGTGCTGTATCATAGTATATGTGATGTGTTCTGGGCCGGGGGCTGAGGTTTTACAAGTGTTCAGAGCGGTCCTCAGTTCATGAAACGAAAACTCGGAGGTATAAGAGAATGTTGACCTATTGGTAGCTAGTATAGGCTTCTTTTCGTCCGCGTATTTGCGTTTCATAAAAGTGTTCGTGTAGTGTGCTGAACTGAACACGTGTTAAAAGTGTTGTGCAAGTGCATTAGCATTGTCTTCCAGTGTATCCCCTGTTGTACTAACCACGGACAGGTTATGTGTCTTATGTCTATTGAGGTTCCTTTTTCTTGTCCATACTTTGTGTGTGTCTGTGCGTGATTTTATGGATGCCAGGAAGCCGCGCCTACTCTCCCTTTTAGCCTCACGGCGCACGCGCTTACCAAGCGCCTTTGCTCGTTTAAAGGATATGAGGTTCTGCGCTATAGGGTACCGACGAAGGACACCCCACGCCTTGTACTGGGCCTCTCGCGCCCCCCTAAAGTCCTCATTCCACCAGGGCCTCCTCGGGTTGTATCGTGCGCTGGAGGCCTGGGCAATAGGCTTTCGGCGGCGTCGAGAATGTGCGCCGTGAGTACTTGGGCGGCTTCCTCTACGTGTAAGTGTGCTATGGCTGTGTGTTGTAGTTTAGATGTATGTGTAAATGTACTCCAGCTAGCTCTTGCTTCATTGAACCTGTTTTCGGAAGGAGGACTGCATGGCCTTTACCAAAATATGTAAGTGAAGTGAGGAAGTGGTCACTACCGTATGGGTCCGTGCCCACACCCCACTCAAGAGAGGGGAAGAAAACTGCAGAACCAATAGCCAAGTCAAGATATATGTAATATGTTCTAAGCAACGTTATGTGGGCTGTTTTTGGTTGAAAAGGCATGCCCCAGAGGATGTAAGAAACCTCCATCAGGCGTCCTCGGGATTCCGTTCGGGAGGATCCCCAACGAGAGTTGTGCGCATTAAGGTCACCTGTCAGACTGTACGGTTTGGGTAGCTGGTTAACCGGTGCCTCGTAAACAGCGCTCTAGGTGCAAAATCAGGAGGGGTGTAAATGTAGCATACCGTTATAAACCTATTAGGTATTATCGTACGGATTGCTACAGCGTCAAGGACAGTGTTTAAAGAAAGAGGGTGGCATGGTAATGATTTCTGGGCGACAATGGCGACACCATGCAGCCAACCCTCTCCGTTCTGAATACCACGTACCTATTTAGAAATTTGTTTGTTTGGAATTTAAATGTGTTTCTTGAAGACACAGGACACTTGTCTGATTGGAGTGCAGTATCTCGTCCACATCATCAGAACTTTTAAGAAGGCCTCTGCAGTTCCAGTATATTATGTTTTCTCTTCCCTTTATTTAGTGTGAGAGCTACTGGAGTGCGTATGTTCATGTGTCGTCTTTCGGGGCTGTTCCTCTGAGATTGGGCTTTTTGGAACTTTCTGTAGGCTTGGACGTGGGAGGCCGCTCCTTGTGCTGCACTGCAGGCAAGAACGGCGTGGCGTCCTTGTCGTCGTCCGATGTCCTGGATGTGCCCGTCTAACCGCCCCCCCCCCCCGACCTGGCCCCCCTTCCGGGGCCATCGCCGTGGGCGTCAGAGGCGACTAAAGAGACACGGGCGATGCGGAGGCGATGGGAGCCGATGCGGGACCCCCGTTGTTTTTACCCTCGGCACCCTCCAGCGCACTGGAGGAGAGGCAGGGACCGGAGCGGCATCGGTCTCAACAGAGACAGTTGGCACCACAACCGCTGCTGCCTCAGCAACCGGTGTGGTGCCAGGTTGGGCTGCATGGGGCGGCGGCGGGACCAAGTGCGACTACCGGTACTGGGCCCCAGCGTAAGCCAGACGTCGCTCATCACCCCGGCGATCTGCGTCGGCGTGCCTCCCCAGGGGGAAGAATGCGAACCGCTTTCACGCCTCTGGGAAGGTGTTGTTTGCAGTTGCCTTCACATTTATAATCACTTTCTCCTGCTTAAACTTCTGACATATTCGAGAGGAGGCGGCGTGAGGTCCCAGGCAGTTGGCGCTGGTGAGGGTTGATGATCGACACTTGTCAGATGGATGATCATGCTTGGCGCACGTTGCGCAGGTCAGACGGCGACGACAAGAGTTGAATCCGTGCCCGAACCGCTGGCACCTAAAGCAGCGAAGCCGGTTCGGAATGTATCGGCAAATGGAGCATCGAATAAAGCGTGCGTTGATATGCTCAGGAAGCGAGGAGCGGTTGAAGGTCAAGATATGTTTCTTTGAGATTATCTTATCGTCCCGGCGCATCGTGAAGCGGCGCACGGCTGTGACGCCCTGATCCTTTAAATTTTCAAGATGGTCGCCATCTGTCGCGGTAAGGAGGTCTGGATCAGAAATAACACCCTGCGAGCTATTCAGGCGGCGGAGGGGTAGGACCCTGATTTCCAGATCGACCATTTTCGTCAGACCACGAAGTGTGTTTGCCTGCTGCTGGTTTTTTAACTCAACAAGCACTTCACCTGTGTGTTGTTTTTTGGCATTGTAGGTTGCCCAATTATTCCGTCAAAGAATTTTGTAATCAGAAATACCGATTGTGAAGCAAGAGGGCGGGCTTTGTCAAGAGATTCGACTACAAGAAAACGAGAGTAGTTGTTCATGGTTGTCGAAAATACAGTTGTTGAAGGAGGTGGGAATGAAACTTCTGTGCGGCCGCTTTTCAGGGACCGATCACGTTTGGGGGGGGGGTAGAAAATAGAAAATACCATATAGCATAGTATAGAAAGCAGGGAGACGGGGGTACTTTATTCGTCAGCCTTACCCTCATAGCTGAAGAGGTCCCGAAGCTCCCCGCCTGGTAAACAGACAAGGAGCGCATCAGCCAAAGCTTGACCTGGGCACCGACGGCCAGCGTTTGAGGTTTCATCCCTTCACCTTAAAATTCCTAGCCACAATAGATTACACCGAGAGTATGAGGGTTCGCGGTCCGCAATGACGTCAACGCAATCACCAAGATTTTCAAGGTGCCTCATGCGGGGCAAATCGTGATATAGTCTGAGTAGCGCATATTCATAATGTTATGCCGGGGGTGGTGTTAAGTTTTTGTGGAAGCTCCATCAGTTGTACAATAAATAATGTTGGAGAAAGCACCCGTCGTTGTGGCGTTCCGTTGTTAAGGGCCGTTGGTATTGGACGATGCCCACAGTCGCCGTGCGATTCGTGAGGAATGCTTCGATATACTGGAACATTCGTTTTCCACAGTTAGTGTCACTTAGGTTTTGGAGGATGCCGTCGTGGCTCACATAATCAAATGTTTCGTTCAAATTGATCGCGAGGATAGCCCTGCCGGAGTTAGGAGAACTGTGCGCCTAGACGTCTTCCTTTTGTGGATGAGGACATCATGAGTGGCCGGGTGAGGCCTGAAGTAGAACATTCTAGGCGGATAAATGTCTTAGGCTTCTAAGTATTGTTGTCAACGCGCGAGGATCACGCGCTCAAAAAGCTTCTCTACACACGACGTGAGTGATTGAGGGAGCAGTTTTTACAGCTTCGTAGGTTTCCTGGCTTCGGAATGAGACTTTTTTACCGTGTTTCTTCTGAGCCGGTATTGGGCCCAGTTCCAAGCAAAGGAATGGAATATGATCGGTGCAGCATTACGGGACAAGAAGAGAGCAAATGGTTTCAGGGAACAACTATCTATTAACGATATATTAGTAGAAATTAAGAAGAATTGGGCGTGGGCAGGGCATGCATACGAGGGGAAGATTACCTTTGGGCATTGGGCGAAAATAGCTGATCTTTAAAGAAGGCAAGCGTGGCAGGGGCGGCAGAAAGTGAAATGGGCAGATGAGGCCAAGTAGTTTGCGGGGATAAATTTGTCTCAGTTAGCACAGGACCGGGAGAATAGAACATCCAATAGAATTTCTCTATATGGGTAAAATATATGTCGCATGATACAAAGAGAAGATTCTGTGGCGCTATAAAATTGGTGACAGAAGGCTTCATAGTATAAAAGGGGCACAGAAAGCTCCGAGGCTTCCTCTGTAAACCTGTAAGAGAAGAGTGCAGAAGAAGATGGACAGTTTAGGACTTGTTGACGGATGGATTTATTGCAACAACTCACTTTAAAGGACGGTTACGCATTGATGAGACTTTAAATGCATAAAGCAGGTCCTTGTATTCTAACTGGCGATAAACAGAGCATTCATTGAACTGAATGTACAGGCCGCGTGCCGGGCTCGGGGTGAAATCAACCGACCTAACGGGAAGTGCCAATTTTAGCACTGGCGGGAGCATTTGCAATGCTGTTTTCGTCACCGCCCCGTACGGCCCACTGAATAAGTTCAAACGAGAGTGAACAAAGGTAATATACTGCGGAGCAGGAGTTTTTTGTCGCCCGCATACGAATGTTGTGAGCGGACCACAAAGATAATTATGGTTTTCACACATTTATGCTTAAGTTCTTGATTTGCGGAACGAACGTGAGTTTGCGATCAAACGTAATATCAAAAACCTGTGCTTGTACTGCATACGGTTTTACTGAGTAGATGTGGCACTCTTCGCCGCAGTTTTTATTACGGTGCATCCGAAATACTCGGTGCTGCTACGGAGCTCCTCCTCACCCATACCGACCCTTTTTCACAACGTTTAGCACTGCAATTATTCCCCTCGCAACCACCGATGCCTTTTTTTTCAACTTTCGCAATCGGCTGACAGCGGCAGTGGCGCCGTTATCAGATGATAGCGGAGAAAAACAAGCAGCGCGAATGGGTGTAAAACAGCCAGTAAGTTCCCACCACCACCACCGCCGAGATAGTAGCCATGGCCGTCGCCACCACAAATTCCACCTCTCCCACTCTCTGCGCGTACCTAAAGGTTGAAAGCAACTTGCCCATGTGGAACGCCGGCGTGAGCACACATTTCTTTAGTGTGTTGAAAGACATTCCGAGCGAGATTGTCGCGTCACCGAATCTCATTGACCATCTGGTCACAGTTCTTCTGGTGGAAAAAAAAAAACAATAAATCTTATTATGGGCACATATAAAGTTTTTCTTTCTCTTCTCGCCACGTTATATCACGCCTAACTATGCACCCACCCGAGTTTTCCGGTTTAGGCGTGCACGCTTAGGGTGTTGAGGTGATGAGCTCGCTTCGACGTCTTAATTCGATGTGGGAACACAAACATAAGGCATTGTTCCATCCGCCTTACCGAAGAAAACAGAAAAGCCAACTCACACAAGAGGAGGCCATGGACCAATGACAGGCGGCCACAACCAAAGTCGGGGGCGCAATGGCTACACAGGATACTGGTCAACTTTCCCAGGACGTGAAATCTATAATTATAAACGGCAATTAATGACAATCTCCACCCCAGCTGACAGAATAAAACTATCGCAGCTTTCAAAAGTTATCAATAAGTGTAAGACGGCTGATGTACGAAAAAATAAAATCAAGGGTACACAATATGCTGTAATGTACAGGAGCAACCTTAAAATAGTGAACAGGCGTCTAGGCGTGGGAAAAAATTAGAAGTATGCACCTATTGACAAGCAAGGCAATATCATCACAAGTAGAGATACAATATTCATAGTAGCCGAGGAGTTCTACAGAGATGTGTCCAGTAGCCGGGACGGGACATCTAGGATAATGACGAACGAGAAGGCAGTTCAGATGAGATAGACGACCCTCCAGTAACGACATAGGCAAGGAAAGTTTAAGAAAAATGAAAGGGGGTAAAGCACCTGGCGAAGAATAAATAACAGCACACCTCTTGAAGGATGGCGGGCAAATTGTACTATTAAAACTGGCAAAACTGTACACGCAATGCCCAATTACCGCGGATGTCTCAGAAGAATGCGAACATATTAGAATGCGAACAAATGTGATATCAAGGATATAAAAACTACAGGCCAATCAACATACTCTGATTCCTCTACAAGTTACTTACCAAGGTAATACCTAACGGAATTTTTGCCACCTGATATTTTCGTCAAATAAATGATCAAGTAGGCTGCCGTAACGGATATTCAACATTACACTATATTCACACGATCAATCAAGTGATAGAGAATCCGCGAAGTATACTCAACCCCTACATATTGCCTATGTAGGTTATGAGAAAGCATTTGCCTGGGTCTAAATCTCAGCAGTCATTTAAGCATTAAGGAAGCTGGGCGTAGACGAGCATTATGTAAGACTACTAGATGATATTTTAATGGGTTCACAGCTTTTATCATCCTAAATAAAGGAGATTCGTATAATACCAATAAAGAAGGGTGTGAGACAATGAGACACAATCTTTCCATTATAATTCACAGCAGTTTTACAAGCAGTGTTCATAACATTGAATTTTGAACAGGTGGGATTAAGGGTGAACGGAGAATACCTCAGTAACATCAGATATGCTGATGAAGATGCCCTTCTAAGCAATATAGTGGGTCAATTTGCGAAGCATGCCTACCGTACTGTACAAAAATCGACGAACCGTGGGTCTCAAAATTATTATGCAAAAAATAAAGCACTGCCTAATAACCTCGGTAGAGAACAGCCGTTTGAGATAGGTGGCGAGGAAGTAGAAGTGGTAAGCGAATATATATACTTAGGCGACCAAGTTGTGACCACGCATCCCAACCATAAGCCGGAGATAATTGGAAGGATAAGAATGTGGTGAACAGCATTCGTCAGGCATTCTCAGATAATAAATGGCAGCCTACCGCTGCTGCTGAAGAAAAAAACCCATGACAGCTGCATCCTACTGATACTCGCCTACGGGGAAAAATTGGGATGCTCACTAAGAGGGCCGAATGTATATAGAGGACGACTCAATGAGCATTGAAACGGAAGGTGACAGGTGAAACGTTAAGGTACAAGAACAGAGCAAAGGGGTTCAGGAAACAAACGCGTGTTACGAACATTGTAAAAATTAGAAGAAACGGGCGGAGGCAGAAATGTAATGCGAGTGCAAGATAACTGTTTGTATTTGGTGTGACAGAATAGATACCTATAGAACTCTAGGAAGCCAAGGAGCGGTAGAAAGTTGCATGGGCTGAGGATGACAAAAAGGTAGAGATGCAACGGGAAAATAGAAAAGAACGCCGACAGGAGTGGATGAAGCAGGTTGAGGGAGCGCGACGTCCAGGTTGAAGACTCGAAGCTCTTTGGGTTTGCGGGACCCGAGCTCGAGATGGCTCTGCCTTGCGCCTTGGCATCCGATAGGCAAGGTGCGACTCCTGTCTCGTTGAGGCGCGCAAAGTTGGCGCACTCCGCCTTTCGGACGTCCCTCCGCCTGCTGCCCGTGGGCGACCGGCAGCGCACGGTTGCATCCTGCCCTCTGCAACAGGGACGCATACCGAAAGTGGCTGCCAAGAAATCCCTTGTATACGAGGGCGACGGCTCGCCTTTCTCGGCGAGGCTCCAGCGTATGCGACGCCATTGTCACAGCCCCGCGACGGCAGTGTCGCCGACAGTGTCACATTAAATCGACAAGTTGCCCCCATCAGTCGTGTAGTCTATGAAACTCTGCAGACCATTCAATATGTTGTACGTGTGTCCACGTTTTTCTATGGAACGATAGCAAGGCAGCCTTGCCCATCACTTAGAAATCTATACTCCCGGCGTCTGTTCTCTTATGAGAAAATTATAAGCCACTGGCCGTGTCTGTCATTTACGCTCAGGGCAACTAAAAGCGTTGCTGCGCTTCCTATAAACGATGCACTTGCAGAAGAACGTAGCACTAAATACCACACTCTATGAACCCCTGAGCTCTATATTGCATAGTGTCCCAGCGTAGATATACCTCTTTTAGATGCGACGCTTAAAGGAGCACCTCTTGCCGGCGGCCCTCTCCTGCGTCAGTCGTCGTCGGCGTCCGCGTCTGCACAGCTGCGTCCCTCCACCGCTCTGCCCTCTCCTCTTGCCGTGGTAGCGCGCTCTCTCCCCCAACATCTGTGGCGCGCGCAGTGCGGCGCGCTCTCACTCCGCCGGTGAGCGGCGCTGCGGGCGGCGCAAGCCCGCTGTGCGCATGTGCAGCGCCCCTCTCTCCGCGGTATCCTCTCCTTGAGGCGCGCTGCGCATTAGGCGGAGTGCCGCGCTCCGGCAGGTCTCTCAGTCGACGGTTGTCCGCGCTACGAATGCTACCTCTCTCTCTCTCTCTCTCTCGCATTACCCGACAATCGCTCACGTAATTCGAGTAATCGACCCAACGGACACGCACAATAGAACCCCTTTCAGCGTCGCATCACACCAGGGTTCCCTCGAGGGGATGTGGGCGTAATTTTTGTCCTGTTCTTACGTTTCATGTTATTTTCATCTTTTTTTTTCTGCCGATGAGTACCTTATTTATGTGTGGGATAGAAAACTAGACGAGATCGTCGTTTTGTTTCCGGCTCTACTTCCCTTCCTACCTTCTTGACTTCCTTACTTCCTTACTTCTTTTATTATTTGCTTCCTGCCTACCTTCTTTCCTACCTTCCTTCCTTACTTCTTTCCATTAGCTAGCTTGTTGCCAGCTATAGCCTCAACTAAATGGGCGAGCTCTAAGGTCAAAGCAGGTCACCCCTTATAGCAGGTTAATTTTACAGTATAATAACATGGCTATCACAGAACATTTCAAAATAATCTTCGCAGGAGTATATCTCCAGAGAGTATTCCACATTGCATACGTAAGAATTGGGCCTTTGCACCCCTCTTTAAAAATCTTTTAGGGTGTCCCTAATTGTCCAGAAGTTGTTTTATGTCAATGTATAAGCTTAGAAGCTAACCTAGGAGCAGATGGCACGATGGTATTAACTTCTCGCACGTGACACTTCTTTGCTCGAATGTTTACCCCAGATTACTAACTCCCAGATAATCAAATTATAAGTGTAGCATATCAAATCCCACATCATTTTTTGCTGATTGATAATAATTAAGCTCAGAAAAAACGCTTGCGCACTTCATGTAATGATTCCGGAGGAAAATGAAAAAAAAATCTTACCTTGTTCGAACACATGCCTATTTATAAATTCCAAATATACCGCAACACACACCCCATAGTAAGAGAGTAAACAGGCAATACGTTCCGTTACACTCTCTTTTTCATTTTGTAGATTTGAGTGTAAATTGTAATGCCATTTTCGTATTCGTATTCTCCGCTCACATTGCGCGCAAGCACCAGCAGAAAATTGGAAACACCTGCGTAGCCTTTAGGGACCGTAAACGCTTTTACATTATGAAGAATCCTTACACTTTGATCTCAATTGGAGCCCAGGAATCAACCTTATAGCTGGCAGTGATTGCATTCTAGACAATAGTATTGGCTCGTATGCAGGCTGAATATATTTTTTGGTGACCTGACGACTACAAATGTGAGTTGGTTTTGACTGTTTTTAAGTTGTTTTGACCGCAAAAGTCTGCTGTTCTGTTTATTCATCGTTAAACTGCAAACCTTTTTTCTAAACACGCATCGAAGTTCGCGTAGTAGCAGCAGAAGTGAATAACGAGAAACAATCTACAAACATTAACACAGAAGCATGCAGAACATCAGGTAAACACTCCACGGTAGCGTGAGCGCCTCCTAATGTGTGATCTCTAAACGAGATTTAATGAATGAGACGCGTAAGGAGTGGTTACAGAGTCTAACAAAATGTAAATAGAGATAGCGAAGTGTATCCCAACAAAACTTTTATTCTGAACATTAAACCACTCCTTGCTTTCTCAAGTAACGGACGCAGGCTTCATCTGCTGCCCCTTCACAACCTACATTGTGAATGTGCGCCGTATTTTAGGGGCCATCTGTTCACAGATTGGCCAAACTTGAGCCTTATCTGAATATCAGTGTGTCATACCGAAAAAAATACCGGTTCGGTTACGGCTGTGGTTCAGGCGAAATCATTTCGTTCCGGTTCAGTTCCGGTTGGACAAAATCACGTACCAAACCGGTTCGCGAACCGGTTTGGGAGCTTAAACTGGTTCGCGAACCAGTTCGACGAGTTGAAATATAACTATAATTAGAAAAAAAACATTCCTAATTTAAAACGACAGTCAAATCAAAATACAAACAAAAATTCAGAACGCTGCTGTTCCCCAAGGGCAGTGGTGCAATTGCAGAGCAAACTTTAGGCAATTACGAGATATTAGAAAAACAGATGAAGTGGCGACGATTTACCATCTACCTTCTCGCCGAGAGTTTCTAGTGTCGTAGCAACTATTCATAACGCCACCGCCAAGAGATATAACGGTGGGATGTTTTTTCTGGCATTTCTTTTTTTGTTGAAATTGCAATTGTTGCTATGGTATCGCCAATCGCGCTAACCTTGAAGCCCTAAATTTAGGCCTGTTTACTGTCGTGTTAAAATACTAGCACTTAATACCAATGGCGCGGAATTTTTATATTTCTAACAAAACAGAGAAATCCTACAACATGCACATAATTACTACCAATGAATTGGAATATTTTGTCACCCTGAATTATTTGTTAGCTGTCACCTTATCGTATGTGTCAGCCGCACTTTTGTTAAAATTAGGCTTTATTTTACGCTCAGTCACTGCATTATGCTCTGACTTCTGCAATTCCTATAGTGATAGCTATACCGGATGTGTGCAATACAATCAGTATGTCATTGTACCACCTTACCCCGGCCATCTTTCGGTGTGCTACATTGCGGAGTTTTGTAATAGAGTATGCTGTTACGAAATGAAAGGGAAATTTGATGCGCGGAGCATGAGATGGGACATTTCTGGTTAGACGCTCTTATTCATCCACAGCAGTTTTCCCCTCCGGAACGAGTAGCAGTAAAAGTATTGTACTGAGTTGGTCAGTCAGTGCAAGTGCACCTTCCAAAAAAAGGAGATCTGAAAGAGCCAAAACCGCAGAGCCAGCACAAAAGATCATCACTGAGCGAATGGAAGAGTGTGAGGTACCAGCCTAACTTTCTGCTGGGCATCTGCTTTATAGGTCTTTGTTTCAAAGACAAGTTCGAGGGGTGCAGTTTTTAGCCAAGGTATTAAGTGCGCACCTTTACTGTTTTCTCGAAGATATATGTTGCTATTTGAATTTGTAAAAACTGAACTTTTCCACTGTGCTGTCCTACAAAACGTACGACGGGTCTCATTTTCTTCACATTGATGACACGTTTGTGTGTGTAAAGGCCGGTCAAAGAAAAGTGTCGAGCAATATACAAGTTTTGTGCAGTTTTTTAACCTATTTGGTTTACTTAGTTATGCGTAATATTTTAGAACAACATTATTCAAGTTTTATATTTGTTGTTTTTCGTGTAAACGCATACATTTTTTTTAAACTGGCGCTGTTGATGCCCCATGCTACATCTGTTCTCCGAGCCGCATCATATGTTGCTGTCCGGTAGACTTACTTGAACCAGCTGGTAATATTAAACGTGGACCAAAATGTCACACACGGACGTTCTCGATTTCATCTACTTCAAAAAAACCTTCGTGGGTAAGTGAGATCAAGGCCGCTTGTGTTCAGCAGCAAATGGCTTAGCTACTGAGCAGCTCCTGCAGCCAAACTTGTCAAGTTTAACAAGTTTCAGGAGTCAACACTTTTAAACAATTTCATTTTTTGGTTCAGTTCCTGTTCGGGTTCAGTGTGCTCAAAAAATTACCGTTCAGGTTTGGATTCAGTTGCGGAACAAATATCGGTTCAGTTCCGGTTTTTGGTTCGGTTCTTGTCCGGTTCGAAACTTTAAGAATATATTCGAAAATTGTGCTCAGTATGATCGCCGAGAGTTTTGCAACAAAATTCCGTTGGTGGGTGTTGTACGAAAGAAGAGTCGTGTGAGAAATTTAAGTATAAAACAACAAGCATACAGAAAGTGAACACACCAGCCAGAGGCGCGAAAGAAGTTAGGTTTTTGCCCACAATAAGTTGCTCCAACCCAGCCCGCCGTGTAAAAGACGGCCACGCGGTCTTGGCAGCGGCTCAGTACTGAGAGCGGAACTTCTTCGTGTCTCTTGCCGCCCGCAGATTTCCTTCAGATGTACAAGCTTTCTCACAAATCCTTGCGATCTGGCAGTGGCCACGGTGGAGACCGGGTCTGCGCTGAACAATGTCGCTCGCCCCAAATCTGCACCCCGGTATCCAAGCTCACCATAAAAATACGGCCAAGAACAACGTGGACAGCCGCTGAGGCCCCTATCTCTGCAACACCACCCTATGAAACATCGGAATCCTTGACGGCCGAAGCAGTTGTGTACACCCGTGTACACCCGTAAAGGTACACGGTCAAGAAAAACACTGTCAGTAACTCTAAAGGCTTCTGATGACGACGCAAGCTTTATGCGGAACTGCCTCTTCCAAAGTAGAGGGTGGATTGTGACGTCCAAACCTAAAGCAAAACTGATTATTTTATCATTTGTCGCCACAAGGACCTTGTATAGCTTCTAGTTACTTAAACCGATTGGCGAAACTTTTTATATTGCGACGCCTGCTTAAAAAACTTGATGCACGCAAGACTGTGACTTCCATTCTCCCTTTTTAAGTTTCTTGTGTCTGGCAAAAAGACGATTAGTTAGCACACAAACTTTTTAATTGTTATAAGACGTTCAAAAGTGACAGCGATTGTTTCTGCACTCTTCAGTGAGATTGGCAATGGTCGCGCGTAAACCGTGGGAGTGATATACTGCCATACTGACACGTCATCAGTAACTGTCAGTTTCTCCGCGGACACGGCCTAGCTTAGCCTGTGTCTTTTTTATCTCTAAACATTTCCCCCATAATTTAGTAGGAAGTCATAGAGGCGCGTCCTGATGCCCGACAGACCAGTCCCCCGGTAGCATAGGGCACACGCCGGCCCTGCGGCGCAAAGAACGTAACCGCGGCCTATACCGTCACAGAAAAAGTCCAGTGGATGCCTTTTGCCGAACCATATGCCCGTGTTTTAGCGACACGGATCACAGACACGGCACCACGCCTGTAAGCTGCAACTGCAGCAAGCCTTCGCATTCGAGCTGTACTCTGACTCAGCATCGCTGGCTTGCGCGTGCGGCGTCAACTCAAGCGTCCGAATCGTCAAATATTTGGCAGACACAGGGCAATCCCCAGATGTGGCTTTCTTGTGAAATTTAAGGTATTATGGAGTGCTACATGGCCATCGCGACATAATGGCGACGCGTAACTCTTGATGTACCCTTCCTAAAGCTTCCTTTGCGTTCATGACATGGACGACCGCCTATTCACGATGTGTCTATTTTAACAGTGGTGACTAATCCAGCGAAGGCTTATATATTGTGTGGCGCTATTCAATTTCTTCGATGCGAAGGGGTCCTACCACGTCTGAGTTTGAAAACTTTGCATCGAACTTCCGAAGGCAAAAACTGGGTCACTCTTAATGTGTCCCATATAAGTTATATTCTCGCAAACATTCTCGAGGCTTCTTTAGAGAGCAAATCAATTTTGGCAAGGTTTATACAGGACTGGCAGTTTCCATTTTTGACATAAAGACAAGCCAAAGGTTGAGGAAGCTAACAATGGCACACCCCATTATCGTCCCGCATGGCTACCGTACATCGTGTTCCTCACTACGTGCTCGCATTGATGCCACCGCCATTCGAAATTTTAGTATGATATTGAGTCGAATGTTTTTCTGCCATTTTTGTAAAACCGTTTATTGGTTTGGGATTTTCGTTCGAACCACGTAACTTCAATCAAATGTTCTCGTGTGAAATATAACTCTTTCTTCTCTCGGACCTCTTCGAAGATAGAGAGAAACAAAACTTTTTTAGACACAACAGGGACGGGGTAGGGAAGAAAATGTGTGAGGAGCTGTTGGCGGCCATCCTGTTCCCGCAGGCAGCGGGCCGCGGCTGCCTTTCACCCGAGAGATCAGGGCCTCCTGCTCTTCGACCTGGCAACTGTGCAACACGCACTCAAGGGTAGGTCCCAATACTTTTTTTGACAAGCTTGTGACAAAATAGGCGACCAGTATCTCTCCAGTCAGCCGTCTTTGTGTCCTTAACCTGTTATAAAATTGCTGACGCGTATATACTCCTTACACGTTCCGAACTGTTACACGAATGGCACTGGCTTCTGCTGCCGTTTCCAAAGTTTGCAGTTTCAGATGACTACTCCACACTCTTCGTGGCCTACTCTCGCTTCGGCTTCTGCTAACAGCTGTGTGGTAAATGCTTTGGTAGCGCAGACAGTGTGAACGGTGGGCCAGAGGTTGACTGGTCCCGCAACCTAACTGACATGAAGGGCAATAAGTCACATTACACGCTAAAATGTGGGATTTACTTTCGTTGTCGCACGCGTACCATCTGAGGCAGACAGCGTTGTGTTGATGCGAGAAAACCGTTTGCTGTGTCTAAGTGTTTGGGTTCTCTGCGTCGCGGAACCCACGGGCACAGATTGACGCATCAGTTGATAGTTATTGTTTCGCGATCAGCACACCACCAGTATGGGGGAATGGTAGGTTGTGGCTATACTCCTCCTGCCAAAGAACTACATTTTTTCACGAGTCACTAGTCTGTATGACGCTGTTCTCATAGGAAACATGCCTTTTTTGAAATAACCCACAAGCCATGCTGTAAAAACCACAATTACACCACCAATTAGCTGGTGTCTGAGCAGATTTCTTTGCATCATTACATTAAAAGCTGCTGAAAACTCACATCGAACTTGTAACTTCCCTACAACAGGCACACACAATTAAAACTGCCTACACAGCTCACATTCCCATAAAGGATCGACTAAGACAGCAAACACAAAATTCTTTCCCAATAATATCTCAGGTACACAGAACATCTTTCAGTGTCACTAATATCACCATAAAAAAACATACCACACAATACCCTAGGATCCGGGGATAAAAGGTGAGAAAGAAGAACAAATGACCGTTAGTGCTAGCATAGCAGTGAGTGGTTGTCACGCGGGGATGATGTGCCAGCTAAGCAAGCCGCTTTAGAGCATCATGCCGAGGACTAAAGCACGCGTAACCGGCGGTATATAGCCAGCATGAGGCCATGCTTGTAGAGGGATAAATCCCAGTTTACATGCTTTCACAGAGAACCCGAAGCTTCAGCTCTTTTTGAACCATGGTTTATGGATGACTAATAGGCCGGATAACCCCCCGCTCGTGACCCCAGAGTTTTACGCAGCTGCCCCGCTGCTCCATTCTTCCAAGTTCTAAATAATTTTTCTGTTCCTGATTTATACTGAGTCATCAGAGCCCGAAAATGCGGCGCTCTCATTCCCCAACATGCAGGAAAACTCATGTGTCGCTTCACGTGAAAACACAAAAACCACGTTTCTCCACATCTAGTGACCCGAAAATTGCATATTTACCACAGCGCTGGCCGATAATATAACCTCGCCTCTCTTCGTCACAGTTTGAACGTCAATAAAAAAACAACTCCAACCTGTCAACATGTGGTTTAAAACCAAGAGCATCGATCTCAGGAAACGCCGCAGTGCCTCCACAGCGACCCGCTCTCTGCCGAACATTCCGCGCGGGACCACGCTGATGACGTAACTGAAGGACTGAGCTCCGCTCCGTAGTCGCAACTTCTTCAGGTAAGCCCAGGTACCGCCATTTGAACACTCAATTTATCCGAAGGCGTTCCATTTTAGAAGACTAGAGAGTGCGTGTACTACTTTATTACGAATCGCTAGGTGACATTATGTCGTCGCAGTTTCTGCGGAACATAGGTGCCCCGCTGGCAACATCTGGGTATCCGACTCCACTTTCTGAACTCTGTGGCAAACGCGCCTACCATCTTACGCATGAGCCATCCTCCAGTTTAAGCCCACTATACCACTAGGGTTACTTGCGCACATCACGAACCAGGTCGTTGACGTCTCGCCGCCGTCTCCACGACTCACCGTACATGCTGTCGAGAACCCATCACCCCCTCAGAGCACGGGCTCGATATCGACGACAAACGCCGCCAGCAGAATTAAATGTTGAGGTATCTAGAACAACGCCCACATCGCGTCACCGCAACTAATACCGAAGCACAGAAAGCAGCGCTGACGAACCACATCGAAATCACAGGGTCGCTGTTAGTTACATGGTCATTTCGACGACAGGGCGTGGAGTTGTACACCATACTGTTCAGCTGTACGTCAGAAAACAGCCGCCAGCTGTCGAGATGGAGGCCTTTATATTGTTGTCACCGATAAAGTCACAAAACTGGATTTACTCACCGACGGTTTTTCAAACGGCGTATGCTATCCACGAGCATTCCTGGGTAATAAAAGTATTTGCACATGCTTCCAGCTCAGTGCGGCGAATCAATAAAGAATGATGACCTACGGCTTACTCCACGTTACCATACAGCCAAAAAACAAAAATGAGGCGCCCAGTTCTGAGGTGATACTTTCAAGAGGCCACACTGCAGGCCATTGAGAGATTCAATCAGGAGGATAGAGGCAATACCGGTAAAGGTCCGGCTTGTGAAAAGGGAATTAACAATGCCAAAGTGGGCGTGTGGGAACTGTTGTGTTGGCAGGAGAAAATTCCCGAGCTATGGAAACCGGTTTTATGTGCACGAGCTCGGTAGCAGTCATCTTAAAGCCTGGTTTTATTGTGGTTTGCCGACCGACAGCGAATTCCGTCTAGAGGCAGGATGAGTTACGCCGGCACATTATCAGCGCCTTCATCTGCCGTCCGGAACGCTCTATCATCCTGTTTGTACAAGGGTGGTGGGAACCGCACTGTCAAAATACTCGATACAGTGGAAAGGACGACGTGCCTCAACAGATTCAATGAAGGGTCTTGCGCAATGTGCGGATCGGTATCGCACATGCAGGAACCTCACAGCTGGTCAGATATTCATTGTAAAAATGTGCAGCTGATGCAGAGACCACCTATCTGTAGTTGACCATTTGCACATGTAGCGCACTCCACTCGACCTAAACACGTCCCTGCCCTCTACAAACGACACATTCCACCAAACCTTAAAATATTTTATACGACCATTATATAGTTTTTATCAACATAGTTGTGTGTTTGGTTCAAAGGTTAAAGCTTTGTGTCCTATATAATTTGTTGTGTGAGCCTCTTATCAAGAGCATACCAATGTTAACAATATAAACATTTTGTATATTTGTATGTACCTTGCATTTCCCTGCCAGAACCATTTGGTCCATATTGTCACGAAGACAAGGACGATGCAGTGGTGTTGAATGAGAAACACGTTTATTGGAGCTAACTTGTGCACCCTAACAACTCAAAAGAATACAGAGGCGGCGAAGCAGCGGTCAACAAAGTGACTTGCACAGGCGAGTGTCGTCGAATCGAATGCCCCGGCGTCCGCACCGCAGGCTTTTTATCTTTTGGCGCGCGTGGTTCTGGAAACGTCGATTCGCGTCGAGAACATAGTAGACCCAAGAAGATTATTCTGGGCTGTTCAAGTTAGATCGGAATGTCTCCCTATCACAACAGATAACACATGCGGCACAGAAAGAAAGAATGGAACACGCGCTTCCCTTGGGGCAGAGATAACACAGACCGGCGCAGCCGGGCGGTAAAAGCAAAACAGAAATAAACAAACCCAATGTATGGTTCGCGGCATTCCCCCCCCTCTAAGAGTGCATCGACCCGATGCTAACATAAGCGACAGTCCGAACAAATGAAAATAAAAGTTCGTCATCGTCCGTAGAAAGGTTTTAAGCGAACCACGTGGACGACTTCAGGCCGCGTGCGTCGTCGTGATGTGCCGGAGTCACCATCGGGGATCACTTCGTAGTTAAGTTGGCCAACACGTCGTAGAATCTGGTAGGGTCGGAAATACCGTCGCAGGAGCTTCTCACTGAGTCCGCGTCGTCGGATGGGAGTCCAAACCCACACACGATCCCCTGGTTGGTACTCGGCGTCTCGGCGTCGGAGGTTGTAGCGGCCCGCATCCACCAGCTGCTGGTCCGTTATACGAACTCGAGCGAGCTGGCGGGCCTCCTCCGCACGTTGAAGATATATAGGTGGACGTCGGCGTTGAGGTCGTCGTCTTCTACGTGTGGAAGCATGGCGTCGAGCATCGTAGTCGGCCTTCTACCGTAGACAAGCTCGAACGGCGTCAGCTCTGTCGTCTCCTGGATAGCCGTGTTGTACGCAAACGTGACATAAGGGAGCACTTCGTCCCAAGTCTTATGTTCAACGTCAACGTACATTGACAGCATATCTGCGATTGTCTTGTTCAGACATTCTGTTAGTCCGTTCGTTTGGGGGTGGTACGCCGTCATTCTTCGGTGATCCGTGTTGCTGTAGCGTAATACTCCTTGCATCAGCTCCGCAGTAAATGCTGTTCCGCGGTCTGTGATTAGGACTTCCGGGGCTCCATGTCGCAGCACAACTTGGCTTACAAAGAACTTCGCCACTTCTTGTGCAGTCCCCCTCGGAAGAGCGGCGGTCTCTGCGTAGCGCTTCATGTAGTCTGTCGCTACGACAATCCACTTGTTCTGTGATCGTGACGTAGGGAACGGGCCTAAAAGGTCCATTCTAATCTGTTGAAATGGTCTCGATGGGACGGCGATCGGTTGCAGAAGTCCGGCGGGTCTTGTCGGCGGCGTTTTTCGTCGCTGGCAGTCACGGCAGCTCCGGACGTAGTGGGTGACGTCAGAGGTAAGGCCGGGCCAGTAGTACCTCGCCTTGATTTTCCAAGAGTGCGGGCGGTGCCCAGATGTCCGGAAGACGGGTCGTCGTGGCACGCTTCCAAACTTTCGTCACGAAGGTCCGCGGGGATGACGAGAAGGTAATTCGCACTTGTTCCGGGGCTGAAATTCTTCACAAGGACGGAGTTTCTTAGGCTGAATGCTGGTAAGCTGCGTATGAAGGTCCTAGGAACGGCGACGTTGCATCCCTGGAGGTACTCGATTATGACGCGTAAGTCGGGGTCGGCACGCTGCTGGGCGGCTAGGTCGCTCTCCGTCACGATCCCGAAGAACGCGCTGTCTTCATCAGAGTCTTGTAGTGGTGGGTCGACGGGGGTGCGGGACAGGCAGTCGGCGTCGGAGTGTTTCCTACCGGATTTATAAACGACTGTAACGTCGAACTCCTGCTGGCGCAAGCTCCACCGCCCAAGACGGCCAGAGGGGTCCTTCAAATTGGCGAGCCAACACAGCGCATGGTGGTCTGTTAAAACCTTGAATGGCCTTCCATACACGTATGGGCGAAATTTTGAAATAGCCCATATAATAGCCAGGCACTCTTTCTCAGAGGCAGAATAGTTTTTCTCCTCCTTCGACAGACCACGGCTAGCATAGGCGATTACCCTTTCGCAGCCGCTTTGCTTTTGGACAAGGACGGCACCCAAGCCTATATCACTGGCGTCCGTATGCATTTCCGTTTCGGCATTTCCGTCGAAATGAACGAGCACGGGCGGGCTTTGCAGGCGTTTTTGCAGATCGGCGAATGCTTTTTCTCGGTCGCTTTCCCAGCTGTCTTTCGTGAGTGGCTCTGCAATGCGTGCGAAGTTTGCGACGAAGCGCCGGTAGTATGCGCACAGCCCTAGAAATCTCCGCACACCCTTCTTCTCTTTCGGCCTTGGGAAGTTCGCAATGGCTGAAGTTTTTGCCGGGTCAGGTAGGACTCCCGCGGCGTTGACGACGTGGCCCAAGAACTTGAGTTCCCCGTATGCGAAACGGCACTTTTCAGGCTTCAGCGTCAACCCCGACGTACGAATGGCCTCGAGTACAGACTCCAACCTTGCAAGGTGTTCGTCGAAAGTCCCGGCGAATACCACTACGTCGTCGAGGTATACGAGGCAGGTGTGCCACTTAAGGCCAGCTAGCACAGTGTCCATGACTCTTTGAAACGTCGCTGGTGCTGTACACAGCCCAAACGGCATCACCTTGAACTCGTATAGGCCGTCTGGGGTTATAAATGCAGTCTTCTCTCGGTCTATCTCGTCCACTTCAATTTGCCAGTAGCCGGTCTTCAGGTCCATCGATGAGAAGTACTTCGCGTGGCAGACGTGGTCGAGGGCGTCGTCGATTCGGGGGAGGGGGTACACGTCCTTTTTCGTGATTTTGTTCAGTCGCCGGTAATCAACGCAAAACCTTAATGTGCCGTCTTTTTTCTTTACGAGTACGACGGGCGCAGCCCAGGGGCTTTTCGATGGCTGTATAATGTCATCGCTCAGCATGTTTCTCGCGACTTGAGTCCGGATAGCTTCCCGTTCGTGTGAAGAGACGCGATACGGTGACTGTCGGGTAGGTCGGGCTCCATCTTCGGTTATTATTCGGTGCTTCGCTAGAGGGGTCTGTCATAGTTTTGCGCTCGACGAAAAACATTCGCTATAGCGACGCAGCAAAGCCAATAATTTTTTTCGTTTTTCTTGCGGTAGCGCCGGATTTACGTCGAATGGCTGCGGGAGCTTGAATGTTTCTACGGGTGTGCGTTTAAAGTCGGCGACTGCGATCACATCACTTGCTTCTTGCGTTTCTTCGAGGAACGCAATTGCAGCTCCCTTGTTTAAATGCTGGTACTCTTCGGTGAAATTAGTGACCAAAACGTGAGATTGGCGTTGCTTAAAGTGCGCAATGCCTCTTGCGACGGAGACACCGCGGTCGAGAAGCAACCTTCGATCACTCTCTACGATAGCGTCGATGTCAGAAGCAGCATCCTCACAGTAGACGGCGATCATCAAGCTTGCGTGGGGTGGCAGGGTGATGTGATCGTCGGCGATCCTGACAGCAGCACGGTGATCGGGGTTCGGCTGCGGCGTCGTGGAGTGATTGGAGGAAAATGTTATCGACTTGGTCTCCAGATCAATTATTGCGCCGTTGTCCGTCAAAAAGTCCATTCCGAGAATCACGTCGCGGGAGCAGTTAGGAAGAACGACGAACGCCGCAGGGTACGTTGTGCCGTCTATAGTGACGCGCGATGTGCACTTTCCACTTGGCGTCACGGGGTGGCCTCCTGCTGTGCGTATGTGCGGACCGTCCCATCTGGTCATAACTTTCTTCAGTTTAGACGCAAATGGTCCACTCATTACCGAATAGTCAGCTCCCGTGTCTACGAGGGCGACTACGTCAAAGCGGTCGATGGACACATCGACGTCAGATGCAGTCGTCCTCGAGTTCCGGGTTCGTCGGGGCGTCGTATCTCTGCTTGTACATGTTGATGGTCGGGCACTGTGCATCGTCGTTGTCGTCGTCTTCTCAACGGACGTCTCGGTCAGGTCGGGTACGCGTCGCGCCGTGTAGCTTCGTCGTGTTCGGGAGTCTCGTCAGGGTTAGGTCGGGTCGGCGTGATGAGGGCATTTCGTGAATCACTGTCTTCAGCGCGTCCTTGCGTCGTTGGAGGGTTTCTAGTTTTTCTACGGCGGTTCGGCGATTGGTAGGGGTAGGGTGACGGCGAGCGGTTGAAACGCGCTGGGCCACGGCTGGTTTCAGATAGATACTCGTCGATCTCACGTGGTCGTTGGCCAGGGAGAGGGCGAGGTGCTTCGACGGAGAAACCACGCAGTCCGAGTTTTTTGTATGGGCAGCGACGGTAAATGTGGTCGGCCTCTCCGCAGTGGTAGCACAGAGGACGGTTATCGGGAGTTCGCCATACGTCCGTCATCCTCGGCGTCTGGTTTCGAGCTACCGGGGGTCGGGCGGGTGACAGTGGGCGGCGGTACGGCGGAGCCTCTTGACGGCGTGTTGGAGCAGGGCGGGGTCGACGAACAGCCGCGGAGTATGTCATAGCTTGTGGCTCTCGGGGTACCTCGGATGGCGTAGAAGTTCCCAACGCTTGTTGCACTTCTTCTCTAATCACGTCGGTGAGGGAAGCGACTTGGGGCTGCGGCGGCGTTGGGAGAAGTTTCCGCAGCTCCTCTCTCACTATTGCGCGGATAGTCTCGCGTAGGCTGTCGGCCGGGATCCGCGTGCTGCCAAAGTCGTTCGCATTGGCCGCGCCAACAATGTTGCGGTCATACTGCTTAGCACGTATTTCGAGGGCTTTCTCAATGGTGCTGGCTTCGGTCACGAATTCGGCGACGGTTTTGGGCGGATTTCGGACAAGTCCAGCAAACAGTTCCTCCTTCACTCCGCGTATTAAGAAGCGCAACTTCTTTTCTTCCGTCATTTCGGGGTCCACGCGGCGAAATAGCTGCTTTATCTCCTCAACGAAGATCACGACACCTTCGTTGGGGTGTTGCATGCGCGTTTCCAACAAAAGGGCGGCTCTGTCTTTCCGCACGACGGTAGTGAAGGTCTTAGTAAACTCGCTTTTGAACTGAGCCCAGTTTGTCAAGGAGCTCTCGTGGTTCTCGAACCAAGTACGAGCCGAATCTTCCAAGTAAAAGAAAACGTGCCGGAACGTTTCTACGTCGTCCCACCTGTTGAATTTCCGGACGTGCTCCAGTTTCTTCAACCATTCTTCTGGGTCTTCTGCGGGGGCTCCTCGGAACGATGGCGGTTCCCGGGGCTGCTGCAGGACGATTGGCGACGTAGTTTCTTGCACCATGGTGTTGGTTGCAGCGTTCCTTTTCTTGGGCCCTTCTGGCATCAATCCGAACTCGGGCGGTAAATCTTGCAGGCGGGGGCTGGCTCTTGTTGGACTGGTTTGGCGGCTTTTCGAGGTTGTAGTGGGCATGAAGGGTGCGTACCCAGCACCTCCACCAGATGTCACGAAGACAAGGACGATGCAGTGGTGTTGAATGAGAAACACGTTTATTGGAGCGAACTTGTGCTCCCCTAACAACTCAAAAGAATACAGAGGCGGCGAAGCAGCGGTCAACAAAGTGACTTGCACAGGCGAGTGTCGTCGAATCGAATGCCCCGGCGTCCGCACCGCAGGCTTTTTATCTTTTGGCGCGCGTGGTTCTCGAAACGTCGATTCGCATCGAGAACATAGTAGATCCAAGAAGATTATTCTGGGCTGTTCACGTTAGATCGGAATGCTCTCCTTATCACAACAGATAACACATGCGGCACAGAAAGAAAGAATGGAACACGCGCTTCCCTTGGCGCAGAGATAACACAGACCGGCACAGCCGGGCGGTAAAAGCAAAACACAAATAAACAAACCCAATGTATGGTTCGCGGCAATATCAGTTCTCATGGAATCATTGTCGGGTAGGCTAAAAAACTAGAACGAACCACTCGATGGCTTCCAAGCATGGGTAATTTAACTGGCAACAAGGTGGCTCCGGAAAAGAATGCTTTACATGGACTTACACAGCAAGGTGGCCTAGAAAAGCTCTACTGAACCTCAATTTAGAAATACCGATAACATAGAACTCTACCAAAAACTGCTCTCAATCCACACATTAGAAAAGTACTCCAAAAGTAAAAAGTACAAAAACGAGTGAACAACTGGACAACAAGCTTCACATACCGAAATTGAAACAATACACTTCTCATCCATATAACCAATTTGCGGAATTTTTCTTAGCTAGTATATGGATAGGCCACACACATGAGGCAGGCGCGAGTTTTCTCACTGGGTCCTCAATATCCTTGTGTACCTGCTGCGGCGAACCCATAGCCTAAACAATTTTTGCATTTAATGTAAGCCACTTGTTACAAGAAACATAAAGAGTTTCGAAAACTTAGCAAAACAAATGTTCTCACACACCTATCACTCTTTCCCCCCCAAATTTCAACGTTCTCAGATACGTTTTTCCTATCAGAAAGTCTATTACCGCAGCCTTTTCTCACGCTTATTCATAACGTGGCCCTATACAACAGCACTTTAGGTATTTAAAACCAAGTGACCGTAAATTTACAAAAAAAGATTTATACATTTTAAAACTCGTGTATTGGAAACGACCTATTTTTCTTTCCTTGTGCGTTGTGTTTACTTAAGACCGATATTGCATAATTACTATAATTATTACATTGGCAAAAAAATGATTTCCTATTCTGATTCCCTAATATATTTACATATATTTATATATATTATTAGTGACTGAAAATTTGAAACTGGAGACTCATTCGTTAAAACTCTGCAGTAAACGTTATTTATTCAAAAATATTAGGTTTGGTTTGTAATCCAAATATGTCTGGTAAATCAATTGGAGCTGCCGTGCCCATTTTAGAAGTTCTAAACAATGTGAAAGCAAGGCTGCTTCTACACATCAAAGTTGCTGTTACAAATATATAACAATATGAAACCAAACTTGTATTACTCATATTAGAAAAATATTTGGATGTAATTTAAACACTTGCTTGTGTAAGCTGCAAACGAGGAGACAAATCTATAAATTCATTTTTATTTTGTTCGTGGAGTAATCATTCGCTACGTTAATGTTTGTGAAGTACTACAGAATAATGTTTAGAGTACGTACCTGCTACCGCAAGTGCATACATTGACCACCCCTCGACCATATATTATTGTGCACTTTCACATCAAACAATCAGAGTAACCTGTAAGTTTCAAAACTGTAAAGAAACGTTTGACATCCACCTAAATGCAGCCATACGGCTACAAAGGAAAGCTATACAGCTTTCACGGAAACTTCGCAGTTGAAGAAAAATTCGTCCTGGTCCAATTTTTTTTCTACAACTGCGAAGTTCCGTGAGGGCTGCATAGCTTTCATTTGTAGCCGTATGGCTGCATTTAGGTGGATGTCAAACTTTCCTTTACAGAAACTTACTCCATCTTGGGGATTTCCTCTAAATCTGGTCGAATAAGTTTCAAAACTGTCTGTTGAGTATATATACAAAAAATTGTTCCCACCTCCCAATTGAGAAACAAAGAAAAAATGAATAGGTCAGGTTGTGGCCTCAAGCAGATGTACTTCTGTTTTTAGCGTTAAATAATTTCTTAAGAAGATAACATTCAATATCAAATTTTCTCTTTTAAAACTGATTTAACTCAAAGTCCCCTATTCGCCCTCCTAATGGAGAAAAGCGGCCAAAGTCTTAAGGCGCTGTCAACCCACTTCAGCCAAAATCCAAAAGCAGGACGAGCGCTAGAACCATTTGATGCTATTTCCACCAACTGCTGCGAATTGCATGGATGCTGAATGCGAAGCGCGATAGACTGTATTTTCATTAAAACCAGGGAAAGTGAATTTTTATTTGGCTGCAAATGACACTGTTCTGTACCGCTGCTATTGCCATTCCTACGGGGAGTTGGTGTGCCCATTTGCTGGTTTGACAGTGTTTAGATAACTGGTTTGATTCCCGATAGCACCTTAACTGCCATTTGTTCATGAGCTGTACCTACTAGCGTAGCAGTCGGCGAAGCATCGCATGTACGCTTGTGCAACGCTTGTGTGGAGAGTCCTGGGATTGCAGCTTGATACAGTGTGCTTGATGATGATGTTTGTGTTTAATTGCGCAAAGCCGACGAGGGCAAAGAGCGCCAGAGAAGTTATTTAATGAAAATAAGTGATTACCAAAAAGCGTAGGTATAAAACGTTTAAACTGGACATAGTAAGATCAATAAAGATAATGGTGATGGCTGGTGTATAGGGCCAGATTTGGTAATGCATGATAGGAAATGAGGTTTAAAAACTTAACGTCTGAAAAATACTTAAACACGCGTTTCACAGAAACCATGGCATCGTCACCGAGAAACAACGATCGGTGTAGGGGAATATGTTGTCTGTATAGTTCTCTGAAGTGTTTGTGTCGTGTTTTGTGAAGTGCCTTGCATTGAATGAGTATGGGGACTACAGATAGCCCTCTTCACACCTGCTACACAGGGGTGTTGGAGATCCTTTGAGCAGGTGCGAGTGCGTTACATGCGTATGGTTTATCGGCAACCTAGATAAGGCAACTTCAATGTGCCTGTTGTGTGAGTCAGTAGTGTATTGTCCCAAGTGTTGTTTTAAGACGTGTAGTTTGTTGTCTGTCTGTTCGTTCCAGTCTGCTTGCCACGTTTTGCGGAGTTGATGTCTTGTGTGTGGCTTGAGGTCTGTGTAAAGTAGTGTTGTTATGTTTTCTGTGTTTCGGAGTGCAGCATTGGCGGCGATTTCATCCGCCAGTTCATTTTCGCCAATGCCAGAGTGGCCTGGCACCCAACACACAATCACCTCAAGGTTTGAGGAATACGCCAGCATAATTGATTTAAAGACAAGGTTAACTACAAGGTTTTTCAAAGACTTTTCGGATGTTAATGCACGGACGACGCTCAGCGAATCTGTATACATGATGGATTTAGGAATATTATGTTCAACTATGTGATTTACAGCCAGAAAGATGCCATATGCTTCTGCAGAAAAAAATACTTGTCTTTGCATTCATCATTCTACCTCCTTCAAAATTGGGTCCATGAGCAGCACAAGACACCGCAGTGAACGTTTTGGAAGGATCTCTGAAAACCTCTGCAGCCCTGTATTTATCCTGCAGATACATGAAGTGCTGCTGAATCGCAATTCTTGGGGCCCTGTTCTTATAAAGATGCGCAAAAGACAGGTCACAGAGCACCGGGCGCAGATTCCATTTTGGTATAAAATCAGTGATGGGTGTCTTGTGAATGTCTAAAAAGGGTAACTCAGGCTCAGAAGCTTCCTTTCTTACCCTAAGTTAAAAAGGCAGAGAGATGGATGGGCGATTTAAGAACAGTTGTTGTGAGGATGTGTTATTTATGGTGGAATTAAAAGGGTGGTTAGTCAGGGCCATGATTTTCATCGAGGCATACAACAAATCCATGTAAATCCTCTGGTGATATAGGGACCATTTATCACACTCGGCGTAGAGGCTCTCGACTGGGCTAGTGCGAAAAGCACCACATGCAAGGCGAAGACCCAGATGCAGCACTCGGTCGAGCATTTTCAGTGCCCTTTTTGTGGCAGACCCATAAATGACGCTTCCATAGTCCAATCGTTACCCCACTACGCTTGTAAAAATACGTAAGAGGAGTTGCTTGTCCG
Organism: Haemaphysalis longicornis; assembly: GCF_048455015.1. Classification (NCBI taxonomy): domain Eukaryota; kingdom Metazoa; phylum Arthropoda; class Arachnida; order Ixodida; family Ixodidae; genus Haemaphysalis; species Haemaphysalis longicornis. Next base: position 37,507,112 of record NW_027526214.1, on the reverse strand, counting down.
TTCCATAGGACTGGTGTGACAAGATTTTAAGAATGTTGAGAGCCTTTAAACATTTATGTTTCAATTGCTTAATGTGAGGGATGATAGTGTGTTTTTCATCCAACACCACTCCTAAAAACTTATGTTCCTTCCTCACAGGAAGCGAAACACTATAAGTGTAATGTCTTGGTCCGGATGGATCCCACGCTTCCTGGAGAAGACAACACAGGTGCTTTTTTTGGATTAGGTTTAAACCCATTGTTGTCTGCCCAGCTGGCAAGTTTTTTAACAGCGAGCTGGAGTTGACGCTCACAGATGGACATATTGCATGATTTAAAAGATACCTGGACGTCGTCTACATACATGGAATAAGAAATTGTACGTGGCAATGCCTTCCCAAAGGAGGTCGTTTTAACTGTGAAAAGAGTGCAGCTTAAAACTCCACCTTGCGGAACGCCATTTTCTTGTACATGAACCCTTGAGAGTGCGCTACCAACTCTCACGCGAAAAGTTCTTTCGGACAAATAACTAACAAGAATGTTCATCATGTTCCCTGACACACCAAATGACTTCAGGTCACTGAGGATCCCGTAGCGCAAGGCGGTGTCATATGCCTTCTCAAGGTCAAAAAACACCGTTTTGCAAAACTCTGTGTTAATGAAAGCGTCCTTTTTGTATGATTCAAGGGCGACAAGTCGGTCATTTGTAGATCGCCCCACCCTGAAGCCTGCCTGGCAGCCCTCTAGAAGACCGTTGTACTCAACAAAGTACACAAGTCTCCTGTTTAATATCTTCTCGAGGAGCTTGCACAGGCAGCTTGTAAGGGCGATGGGCCAATAGCTAGCGGGAGAGGAAGGGTACTTCCCTCCCTCCAGGAAAGCCACTACTATGGCCTCCCTCCAAGAGCTTGGAATGTGCTCCGATAGCCATATGTTATTGTATAGATGTAGAAGTGTTTCAAGAGCGTCTGAGTGTAGGTGTTGTATCATGGTGTATGTGGTTTTGTCTGCACCTGGAGCTGAAGGCTTACATGTTGCCAGGGCTGCCTTCAGATCATGAATTGAAAAAAGAGAATTGTAAGAAGTTTGCGACCTGTTGCTGTCACGCAATGACTTCTTCTCCGCAGACGTTTTGTGCTTCATGACACTGTGTAGTGTGCGGAGCTGGACACGTGTTCAAAGTGTTGTGCAAGGGTGTTGGCCTGGTCCTCGAGTGTGTCCCCTGTTGTGCTAACCAGGGGCAGGATGTGTGTCTGTTGTCCTTTCAGCTTGCGTATATGTGTCCAGTCTTTGTCTGTGTCCGTGTATGAATTAATGGATGTCAAGAAGGTGCGCAATCTCTCTCGTTTTGCCTCACGCCGCACACGCTTTCCCATCGCCTTTGCCATTTTGAACAAGAGGAGGTTTCCCGACTAGGGGTACCGACGAAGGATACCCCACGCCTTATTCTGGGCCTCCCGCGCCCGCCTGCAGTCATCATTCTACCACGGCCTCCACTGGTTGCGCGGGGCACCACAGGCGTGGGTAATGGACTTATCGGCGGCGTCGAGGATGTGCGACGTGAGTAGTTGGGAAGGTTGTTCAACGTGTAGGTGTCTAATGGTTGTGTGGTGTAGTTTGGATGTCTCTGCAAATGTACTCCAGTTTGCTCTGACTTCATTGAACCTGTTATGGGAAGGTGAACTGTTCGGGCCTTTACCTACGTAATTTAACAACTTATGGGTACGAGCTAGTTGGTACTCCATCTAGACACCGTAGAGCGCAGAAGGCAAGACAAAGGACGAAGGGGACACGAACGAGCGCTACTTAAAACTGAATTTTATAAACAACACAAAAACATATATATAGGAAAGATTATCACGCTCATGTGACCACGAAAGGTTGCGAAGCCACCTCGTCATGCAGGCATAATCAGTAGCGTCCATCCAAGAAGGCCAGCTCCTTCGAGGTCAAAGATATGGACGTCGTGCTTACGCAGTCACCAATCTTCTGCATTTCCGCTTCTTCGATAATCTCCCGCGTGCCCTGATCAGAGATGTATGTTAATGTGGTTTGGGAAGTGGTCACTACCACATGGGTTAGTGCCAACATCCCACTCAAGAGATGGAGAGAGAACTCTGGAACCAATAGCCAAGTCGAGGCGTGAGTATGTGTTGCATCCTATATTAAGGTATGTAGGCTTGTTCCCATTGAATAGACATGCTCCTGAGGATGTTAGAAATTTTTCTATAAGGCGACCTCGGGCATCCGTGCGAGAAGAGCCCCAGAGTACATTCTGTGCATTGAGGTCGCCTAAAAGGATAAATGGTGCAGGTAGCTGACCTCAAAGGACCTCGAAAGCCGAGCTCGAGAGCTGGAAATTAGGGAGGATGTAAACGGAGCATATTTTTATTAGCCTATTGAAGATTATGGTACGAATGGCAACAGCCTCAAGGACGGTATGTAATTGGATAGTGTGACACCCCAGGGACTTTCGGCCAATGATGACCACACCACCGGAAGATGTAGCACCACCGTCCCTGTCCTTCCTAATTACCAGGTAACTATTCAAAAAGTTTGTAGGTTTGGAATTTAAATGTGTTTCTTGTATACACATGACACTTGGCTGATTGGAGTGCAGTATTTTGTACACATCGTCAAGATTTTTATGGAGGCCTCTACGGTTCCATTGAAATATGGTTTCTCTTCCCATTATTTAGTGTGTTAGCTACTGGAGTGTGTACGTTTATGGGTCGTCTTTCGGGGCTGTGACTCTCGTCTTTTTGGGCTTGTCGGGAGGCTTTGGCGTCGGGACAAGTTCCTTGCGGTGCACCGCAGACAAGAACGGTCCGACATCCGTTTCGGCGCCTGATGTTTTCGGAGTGCCTGACTGATCGGGCCCCTTGGACCGCGCACACTTTTGGGCGCGCTTTGATTGACCCACAACCACCGAGGGTTTAAGGAATGCCTCGGATAACGAAGGCGGTGCGGTGGGGGTGGGAGCTGCCGCTGGTTCCTCCGTCTCCATCTCGTCTGCGCCCTCGCCTTTGGTTTGGGAAGGTGGAGCAGAAGTGGAGGATGCAGCATCGCTCCAAGCAGACGCGGTTGCCCCCACAGCAGCTGCTTGTTTAGCGAGCGGTGCGGAGGCGGATTGGGCTGCCTGAGGCAACCCAGGGGGGCGGGGGCGGGACCGAGTCCGACTCGCAGTGCTGGGTCCCCGCTGAAACCAGACGCCGCTCCGCCCCCCGGCGAGTTGCGTCGGCGTACCTCCCCAGAGGGAAAGAGGCGAACCTCTCCCGCGGCTCTGGGTAGGTGATGTTCTCTGTTACTTTCACGCTGATTTTCTTTTCAAGTTTAAATTTCTCGCACTTCCTGGAGTAGGCCGCATGTGGGCCCCTGCAGTTTCCGCAAGTGAGGATAGAATTGCAATTGTCGGTGGGGTGGTCCTGCGCTGCGCATTTCGCACAGGTTGTTTTGGCGGGGCAAGAGGTTGTACTGTGCCCCAACCGCTGGCAGTTAAAGCAGAGGCGCGGGTGCGGTATGTACGGGCGAATAGAGCATTGGATGTAGCCTGCATTTATATATTGCGGAAGTGTCGATCGGTCGAAGGTCAGGATAATGTGCTTGGCGGGGATTATCTTATCGTCCCTGCTCATCGTGATGCCGCGCACGGCTGTGACGCCATCATCCTTTAACCCTTCAAGAAGGTCGGAATCTGTTTCTGTAAGGAGATCCGACTCTGAAATCACACCCTGGGAGCTATTCAGGCTCCGGTGGGACGTGATCTTGATGATGTCCAGGTCATGGATGCGAGTTTGGGCAAGAAGTGTGCGGGATCGCTTTTCAGTGTTGAGTTCGACAAGGATTTCTCCTGTCCTGAGCTTTTTGGGTTGATACCTTTCACCTGATGTGGTTTGCATAAATTTCGAGACCAGGAATACCGACAGTGAAGCGACGGGTCTTGTTATGTCAGCTGACTCGATCACAAGAAAACGAGAATAGTTATTCACGTTTGTTGAAAAGACAGTTGTTGCAAGAGGTGTGAATGAAACTTCGGTGCGGCCCCTTTTCGGGGGGCGATCACGTCTGGGGGGCTTTTTAGAAAATGCCATATATCATAGTATAGACGCAGGGTAGGGGGTACTTTCTTCTTTGACTTTACCCTGATTGTCAAAGAAGTCCCGGAGCTCGCTGCCTGGTAAACGGACAGGGAGCTCATCCGCCGGAGCTTGACCGAGGCTCCGACGGCCACCGTTCGTGGTTTCTAATCCTCCACCTATAACACATCGCCACGGTTGGATCCAGATTATGTTTGGAGGCTCGATGTCCGCGGTATCGCCGGTGCCGTCACCAAGATGCTCAAGGTGTCCTAGCGGGGTGATACAGTGCACAAACAAGCCAAAGAAACGCACATTCTTCCATTCATAAACTTGTAGTGTCTTAGGTTCCACTGAGCGAGCGAATTGCGATGACCCATTGGCGACCGGCAGAATAAATGCTGAGCCGACTGACTCTGCCAGAAAAGGTCGGTGAGCCTTGCTGTAGCGCAGCCAAGCGAAGTGATTTCCTCTCCAAGTCACACGAAAACGCCACAGAAAATGGGCGAGGAACAGAGTGGGGGACAGCAATTTTGAATTGATTTTTGTATTAACTAAACTCGCGTACACGCACTCCGGACTACAATTTGCGCTAATATTTCTGCAATGTTTACAAACGCCTTCAGTATCCCTTTAAGGCAGGGCAACCAAATGAAACCGATGGGCCAATACGATTACACAGGCATATTTATTGATGATTGCTTATGGAGGCAATGCAATGCGTCACTAGACTACTATAGGCTACGCCACAGGTGTAGTGGAAGTTTGATGGCTTGTTTCCACACAATAATGGGCTTATCATGTACAATGATTGTTAGAATGTTGCTGTTACAATAAGTGTGATGGTTCTGCGTACTAACGTAAACTTCTTTTGAATGAATGAAACCTTTTTTGTCTTGGCTTCTTTTATTGCTTGATAATTTACACAAGTTGAATGCAGTGCTGTACAATAGGGGTTTTTGAGATATTGTATTCTTCAATTGCACTAAAGTTTCTTAAAAAACGTTTCCCATTGTACCACCTATTCTTAGGTGTCAATGTTGTCAGTGGTGTAAAATGAACGATTGCGCCCGATGGCTGAAAACGTTTGTAATAATTGTGGAGAAAATGGAATTCGTGGATTGTCAGGGTTTTCTTCACATTGTTCAGCTGAGGTACTGTTTTATACTCGCAGTTGTTGTTTCTAGTCGGACTAAAGAAGGTGAGGTTACTGTGTCAGGTGAAGTGCTCTTTTGCTTCTTGGCTTCTTTGGTTTTTCTTCTTTGCTGCTTTGGTTTTGGTTCTGGCCGATATTACCACCTGTTTTTCTGTAATTGTTGAAGCCTGCAAGGAACAGAGCCCGTGAAGTATTGGCTTTGGAGAACAATTTTTAAATGCGAATGGATTTTTTAGTCGGGGGTTGTCGTGCTCCGTCGACGTGCGCCTGCATTCCTCCAGCGCGAGCACACGTGAGCGCGCGCCTCGTAGTTCTGCCTGCGTCGTCGTCGTCGTCGTAAATGCGAATGCATTTCTTAGTCGGGCGTTGTCGTGCTCCGTCGGCGTGCGCCCGCAGGTGTTATCTCTCCGCGCTCCTCCTCGCCCCTAGCAACAGCTGTGGCGCGCCTAGCAACCAGAGTAGGCGGTGGCTCGCGTGGGAGTAGCGGAGGGCAAGGGGGGTGGTGGAGAGCGCTCGGGCTTGTGAGGGCGCTCGCCTCGCGGAGCTCGGTAGGAGTAGCGGAGAGTGAGTGGAGAGGAGGGGCGCGCTCGGGCGTGTGAGGGCGCTCGCATCGCGGAGCTCGGCGGGAGAGAGAGCTTGCGCGCGGGGCGGGCGTGTTGCGCGGGTCTCTCTCTCCTCTCTGCGTACCCTCTCTCCACTCGCTGCGCTCGGAAAATGTATATAAATGCAGTGGAGCGCACGCCTCTTTCCGTTACTGCTTGCCGCTGCGCACTCATCGGTGCACCCAATGCATTCGCATTTCCGCACGATCCCCTTCGGGGAAGTGGGGGGAGTTTTTTTTTTCAGTGTGTCACGTTGTCATGCATCAACGGCATCTCATATCTCTGTGAATGCACCGCTTCTTGCGTGAGACGTAATAGTGAGAAAAATCTGGGTGAATTGTATTCTGTTTATAAACACATGTGAGGGATCAATGACAGGGGAAGCTAATAGCTTTTTTCGTTTTTGTGGGTTGATCATTGAGGCGCGTGCCGTGTGTATTAACCTAAGCGCAGTTAAAACAGAGCATTAACCTTTATCATCATTACAATTTGCACAAAATTTGTTCCGAACTGCCAGAACTCGCCTTTTGCCTTTTTGCCATGAAAACAGGTCTACCTTCTTATCTCGCTTGTTACGGTACGTACGCCAAAAACCACTGGCAAGCATTTTAAGCAAAGCCCTCCGTTTATGGTACCAATACCTCAAACTTATCAGTTATAGCGTGCTTGATGCGCGTCTAAATAACTCCATACTCCTTGATGACCTCTTATTATTACATCAAACCCATTTAAAAGCTCTGCGCTGTTCTGGGCTTGCAATAGATATGAAAGTGTTGCTATGTTCTAACTTTTATCTATGTAACGACAGGGCAAGTCCTGTGGGCAATAAGTGGAGTTTATTGAAAGTCCACCACGCAGCTGATTTTGGTGGTGTTCTTCATGATTGTAGAATTATATCATGTTTGTATAGGTGAAGTTTACAGAATTACCTGCAAAACAATTATTTTTCAGCAGAAGATGCAAATAAGCATTCGTAAAACACAAGCTGATTTTATTTCGGCATTTAATTTTTTGAATAAGATGCCTTCTGCACTAGAACAATTTCGTACATAAACAGAGCGAACACAGGCTGTCCTGAAATGCAGCAGACGTGTTCTACAAACGCTTTGTGGCAGAAGTTTCATTTTCATCCTGTACGGTATTGGAGCCGCTAAGAGGGAATCATTTCCCCTAATAAATCTGCCTTTAGTGCATAATATATGGTCCATACATTTATCAACCAGTGCCTGACTTTGCAGACCATTGTTTCATGGAGACCGGGCTGCAGTGTCCCTTTTAAAATGAGTAGAAATATTTGGTCTCTCTTTCTCTGTTTTTTTTCTTTTCGGCCATATCGGCTTTCAACTCGAGCCTCAGAAATGCGTGATTTCTTAGGCTAGAGAGTGACCACTGCTAGATCAGCAGTGGAAGTGGTCGCTCTCCGCTAGGTGCACTAGAAAAGACAGTCAAAAGTTTTTTATTATATAAGATAAATATTACCGCAACAGCCGGATTGCCTGGCCACAAAGTGCGCCACTAATATGTTGCGGTATTAAAAAGTTACTCAAAACAATATTTTTTTATTTTCTTGTTTATAATATAGTGATTACGCACCATTCTTGTAGAACTTGCTAGATTGACGCATGATGAGTGGCTACAGATTATTGAAGTTTTGCCGTGACTTGTGCCTGCATTTAGTTCCGGAGATTCCTTCCGTTTTTAATGCAGGTTAGAGACCTACCGGTGTGAACGTGCTTTAGATGTGACTGCATCTCATTCACTCGGCTCGTCCATGCAGTGGCGGCGTTGTTGTCGTCCGCCCCTCCCCCATTCTCCTCGACGAGTGAGCTGCGCTCTCCGCCGCTCACCCCCTCTCCTCTCCGATGCCCCTCTCTCGTCCACACCACTCCCCCTACACTATAAAAAAATGATAGCGGCGCCCGCTTTCGATCCCACGACCCTGTGGCCTGAACAAGAGAGTGCTCTTCCCACTGCGCCGCAAAACCGAGACAGAATGAAATGCTACGAACGCGCTTTATATCCTTGACTCATTCAAACTACGTCAAGAAGCTATTGATTCAACGCATGAGGGGGCAATGATTAACACTTGCAATAAAAGAAAAGAAGCTCCCACCTACAGCAACAATGATGGGGTAAAGGTCGTTGCGACAGCGAAGCCCCAAGCATACCACTTAGAGATTGACCAAGATTGGCCAATAAAACATACTAATAATTATAAAACATAATATTCGTACGCGTTCCTGACACGTTTCAGGCGATTTATGAATCAATCCAAGGGAAACACGAAGTGAACCCCACGATGCGTCGTATCTAAACAGGGTTCCCCTCGCGGGGAGGTGGGCGCCATTTTTTCGTTCAAACAACCCATTTCTATAAGCGTTGTCGTGCTCCACTGATTTTTGTCACGGATAGCATAGGTAAGCCTACCACTCACTTTTGTGTTTTTATGCCAATGCTCGCGTCACCTGTCTTCTGCGTCTCCTCTCAGAAGATATTGAACTAAATCCCGGCCAAACCAGCGGTTGTCTGGTCCACTCCTTGTGCTGTGTTTTTATTTAGTGCTTGTTTTCCGTCTGACGATAAATTAACCCGCCCAAACCTTTTCTTTTCTGACAAACTGTCACCTTAATTTTCTTGAGGCTCTCATTTCCTGTTTAGAATAAAACCATAAATCTCTGCTACAAGATATTAAAGAAATACGCACTACACAAACCCCAATTTCTATTAGGCACTGATTTCCTCCTGCTCTTGTGAGCGCGTCTTTTACGCAACTCCGTTGGTTATGAGCGTGTTCTGGGTTGTATGCGCACTACACGTATTTGTTCCCGCTCACTGTTCCTCACACTCGCGCGCACGGGCACATGACGTACTGACGCCACTATCGCTGTTGACGCGCGCACTGCACTGTAATCACCCTACACGGGCACTCGTAGGGGTTGCGTCTCTACAACGTTTTTCCGCGCCAGGTCCTGATAGCCTCCCCGAGAAGCGGCTGAAAGGTAGTATCGCTGCGTCAAGACGCTTATTGTTCATTTTTTTAACCAATTTCTTTGTGATGGCATCCGTCTGTCTGTATAAAATATGGTTGAAGTAACACTGGTTTTTATGCAGGCAATGGCTCCGATCCCTCTAACTACCGTCCCACAGACTGCTTTAGCTTTTAAATTACCTGAACATATTTTACGCTCTCGCATTTCGAGCCCCTTTGAAATCAACTACTTCTTCTACGATAAAAAACATGGCTTCTGGCCCGGGCTGAAGTGTGAAAACGAGATCTTCGACTTTACTACTGACATTCACCTCAACTTAGACTAGTTTTTAGATTTTTCGCATCCAACCAAAATCGTCTCCTACCATATGGCAAATAGCACACAATACTTTTTCCAAAGAAACCTGGAATACGCCTATTATGTTTGGAATCCTCATGTATCGTACCTAATCGATGCTATTTAATAATTCAAAACCGCGCATCCCGCTTCATCACTCCAGAATATTATTCGCATCTCAGCGTCTTCAACATTAAAACGTACCGCTCCCTCCCTCCCTCACCACTAGACGTGAAATCGGGCCTATACGCCTCTTCCACCAACGGATAGATTGATTGTCGAGATTAACGCACCCACGGATCCCAGGCGTTGAGGCCCACCGTAGTGGAGGGCTCCGGAATAATTTCGACCACATCGGGATGTTTAACGTGCGTCGAAATGTTGTACACACTGATATTTTTGCTTTTCGCCTCCATTAGAAAGGCAGCCGCCGTGATCTGAAATCGAACCAGCGACCTCGTGCTCTGCAGCGCAATGCCTTAGCTACTGAGCAGCCTCTGTGGGTGTCTTCCAGAAACTGTAATATTACTTTCATCATCTCTGCAATTCCCTCCTGCTCACAACATCCCGGTGCTCCCGCCGTCTTTCGAATTCTGTAAGCATCTAACGATTGCATGGTTAATCGAACGCATTCAATGTGAAATAATGTTAAATAAGACACGCAAACAATACAAAACAAGGGTGAAACAATGTGCTAGATTCGATTTTCCCTAATGTAATCCCGAGAAATTTGAAGAAATACTGTTACCTCACCTTAGCCTTTAGTTTATTATCATACCCACAATTCCCACTGCTGCCTTTCCTATTTTATAATTATTTTGCGGTTGTAGCAATTTTCTATGAACAGTGCTGCGAACCGTATTTTTGTGATGCTATGTACAAGAACGACTCTGCCCCCTTCCACGTAATACCCCTCTTGGGTCTTTAAGGGTTGAAGAAATAATCATGATAACGATGATGAAGAAGAAGATGATGATTCTGATTTTATTCGGTAAACTGGGAAAGAACATAGTTGCAAAAAGTTGTGTTCCACTACACCATTGCTTGTAAAACAGTGTTTTTGACCAAGTGAAAAACTACTGACACGTGGCTATACCATCATTTCGAGCTCAAATCCGAACAGTGGAAGTGGTTTTCTAAATGCTATGTATTCCTGTTTTAAGTGCGAATGCACTTCTTAAGCGAGCCAGAATCGTCCGCCGCCGTAGTCCGCATAGCAACAGCTGCGGGTACGCTCGCTCCTCGTCTTCCCTAGCAACGGGGGGAGATGGGCGCGCGCTCCCGGGCCGCTGACATGGCACATACCCACGTGGGGGATTGGCCAGGAATCGGGCGTGAGAAGGGCTAATGCACCCGCTTAAAGGAGTACAGACATAAAATTTCAAAGCTGAGATCCGCTATAGCAATCAAGTACAACGACAACACAAATAGGTGTCTGTGAATAAATGCATCTTTCTTTCTTTGTAGTTGTGTGTGTGTGTGTGTGTGTGATGTCTCTTTCGCGAACATTACCAAACCGCGCAAATTCAACTCGTGCATTCGCACTTTCACATTCTTCCCCTCGGGGAAATGCGGGGAATTTTTTTACTAAGTTTCTCGATATTACGGTGGCCTTAAGTAGAAAAAGCCTCCACGAAATCCTTAAATGCCAAAGGTGCCATAATGAATGTAGCAAAGCACTTGGCCTTCTTCAAGTACTGCTAACGCTGAGTAGTCACAACATTTGTCAAACAAACTAGGCACAGAAATAATAGAGCTTAGACATACTTTTTCGCAAAGTCCTGGCCTTCACAATAAAAACGAGAAACACCGGTCAAAAATGGACAAAGAAAATGTTTTGTTTTTCATACGTTTTGTTTTTCAGACATACTTCTACAGTAAAGCCAAAATGTTTAGCATATTTTGGTTTTTAAATGTTGTTGAACCAGCGCCCGTCGTTTTTATTACAACGTTCGGTTATAACTGCAACAACCACTCCACGAAAGCTGAAGGCCCTTGAGCTCAAGGTACTCCTGATCGCAACCCAGCACAATTGTCTCTGGCTTCACACGAACCACACGCTCTTATTGATTTCTTACTGCAATATCTTGGCGAGAAGGTTTTCTCACGATTTATTGTGTTCTCAGGAGCTGTTTGTACAGCTCCCTTTTCTCATTTATGAGCTCACCCTCTAGCTGTACTTTTTCAGTGGTGGCACTGTACCACATACCTAGTCTTGGTGCTCCTCATTATTTGGCGTATGTTAGGGGAGTGCGTCAAACTCCGGTCGGGTTGCTTAACGAGGCAATATTTTCGCCCCATCGAAAACATGAGTTTCCTGGAATGAGGCTCCTACTCAGTAAACAAAACCCACTAAATCAATCACGAGCCCTTATTCATTGCGGCTGAGAGATTTTTTGGGTAGTTTTTTTCTAAATACGAAAAAAAATTTCTACACCTGCAGCATAACCGTTGTTTATGTCGTTACAGTCTGTTACTATTGCCTGCACCAATCGAAGCATCGGCCGACTTCATACATGCAGGAGGTAGTTTGTCTTGTCATAATAGTTCTCCTTTTTGGTCCTTGAGGCCCGCTACTATGCCAACAATAACTATTTTTTGTGATATATGTTGAAGTGGTTGTTTTGCCAATTTAAAGCATATGTGCTGCGTCTTTATTCAAGAAATGCTGAAATAGTGTCAGCATTGAAATTCCACTCGGACCAGTACTCAAACTAAAATAGTCACACACATATACCCAGATTTTAATGATCACAATTAGGACCTTTAAATGAAACTAGGGTAGACAGCAGTGGGAAATGTGAGAGCGAAAACTTCATTTAAAATATTCTCTGGTGCAGGTTAGGCTGGCCTCAGTGTACTTCAGTATGCAGTTTTTTCTAAGTCCTGCTGACAAGGTGTCAGTACCTGGAGGAGGACAGCTTATTTGCCATTTTTAGAACTACCACAAACAGGAGTATGAGAACTAGATCTGGTGAATCTGGCAAGCACAGATTTCTTTCAGTGAACACAAGACGCGCCTTTTAACTGGTTCGGTAACTAAAATTTCTGTGCACTAATGGGGGCGAAATTTCAAACGAATAAAAAAATGAAAAAATGGGGTTATGGTAAACTTGTTATTAAACCGAAGCAAGAAAAGCAGATGTGGCATGAAGCCCGCAGCTTTTTTCCGAAAAACGGCCACATTTTTTGGTGTTTAGCACGGGGTGGAAGTAGCGCAAGAAACCATAAAACAAATACGAACTTTCCGAACGTCAAGCGAAGTTTGATATATGGCGCAAGCTAATTTTAAACTAAAATAATTGCAAACGGGATACTTAGAGATTTCAACAGTCTTGGTTTTCCGCGGAAACTTCCCTTTTTTCATTTTGATTTCCGGTTCTTCTAGCAGGGTCAGCAGTGCAGCGTCGTGTTACCGAGAAAAAACCCAGCAGCAACCTTTCGCGAGCAGACCGCTTTCGCGGTAGAGAAGGATACTTCTTTAAGTTTTTATTTTCTTGTTTCTCTAATCTACAAGAGACACCGGACTCTTTTCAACATGTGCGAAACTTGTTGCATCTTTTTGGTGCGTTTTATGGGTCAGTTTGCTGCACACATTGCCACTTTGCTCAGAACCTCACATAAAACTATCGAAACGCTGTCATGAGTGCCGACGCTCGATGGCCAACACACAGGTGTCCAGATTTCGTTCACTAAAATCCAGATTAGGCGTTATGTTTTGAATTAGGTGCTCACAGATTCGTATTTGGTAAACTGCACATAGCGAAGATTTACCATACGTGCTTTTATTTGCAAAATTGACGGCGTTGTCACCAGGAAGCGCGTATTGAAAACATAATTTCCGATTTGCCTCGATACCAGCTCCGCCGGGCACGTCCTTGCTCAAGTCACAACAGAACTTGATTAGTCATTCAAGATATATTCTGCATAAAACATGAAGGTTGTCTTCAGCCCGTTCATGTTGCTTGCTGTAATTAAGCTACCTCTCTGAAGCCGGCTCGCTGCCTAAATTAAGGTTCTTCAAATATTTCGTGGGTGAACAATGAATGAGGTCACAGACAATGAAGTCAGCAGACAATGAAGTCACTGTTTTTTAGGGCAGTGCTTGGGCATCAGTGGGGGAAAGCTTCGTCTTGCCAGGGAGATAAAAACACTACTGCCTTTGAGATACTGGTGATAAGGATAACGGTGATGAATATCATATAAAAGCTTGTGAAGGATAACAGAGAATTAGAAATTATTGCTACAGAGATTTCTACAGAGAGAACACAGCAAAAAAAGCTTGAGAAAAGTGAACTTACAGAATATTTCTGCAACAAAGACGGCATATTTCAATTGTTATTTGTGTGGAAAAGTTTTGGTATGGAACTCTTCTTTAAAGCATTCTTTGCAAGTAAACATTGAAGAAGTGTGGACAATCAGCTACATTAAAATACTTTGAATGTTCATTATTTGTGACTTTCTTGACACGTCGCAATAAGAAATAAGACGGCTTGATATCTTATGACCAGGTTTAGTCAACGCAATTTCAGTAAGCAGACCACACACCCAATCGGTACTAAGATACAGATGATGCCACTATGCATGATATGCTTCGTGAAATACTAATGGCGCTGGCCATCAGAGACGTCGAAATACTTGGGACAATATTCACATGAACAATATCAAAACCCTTTGGAAACAGTCTGCCATTGAGCTTTAATACGTTGCGTAATATCCCATCAAGGCGCCAGTGAATATGTCCATTCAGATTGATGCACTATGAATAACTTAGTGTCGGATTGTTGCTACTAAAAATGACCGCTGGGATGCAGTAGCGCATCGCGCCATGGTTGACACAGGAGGTGTTGCGGCTAGAAAGACCGCTGCGGGTCCCTCCAGTTCAATCTGCTAGGCGCGCACAGGTGAAATAGGGGTTGGGGATGTGGAGGTTGAAGGGGTGGACAACTTCTTTCAGTGTTATTTTTCAACGCAACTCCTTTGGTCTTGTCCTGATGTGTGGTTACGTGGGCGGCTTCTGAATGCAGCGTAAGGGCATGCATGGGCGCGACAAAGTCAGCTGGAGGCAATCTGTCGCCATTAAACATAGGTGGTGATTTATACCCCTTCGGAGGACAGCGCCAAGACAAACGAGTAGAGAAAAGGGCAAAACACGGCGGGCTTCCGCAAAGCTGCCTTTTTATTGGCACTTATTTTCTTTATTTTTTCTAGTTTGATTCTATTACACGAATGTGAATGCGCGCTTTGAAGTGGGTTGAAGTTAGGGTAAGTGAAGTTGCTAATATTACGATTCTCTGTAGGACGGCCAGATGTGGTAAACTGTCCCATTGTAAAGCACGACAACTGATAAGAGAGTGTAGACACATCTCGAAGGCCAGAATTTGTAACTGGCTCAGACGTTCTGCAAAAACGGGCAATCCAGAGGCACCCCGGCGAAAAAAAGCCACGTTTACACTATAACAACAAATTTGCAACAGCCTTGGGACAGGACCTAAAACAGTCAATTGCCGTTACGTAATACCACGCCCTGGATGATAGTTATGGGTCAATTAGGACTATATAATATTTGAAAATCATACACCAACAACAACACGTGGCGCAAAGTGATGTGGAATGATACATATTTTTCTCGTGGCTTGCTAGGCAATATTGGGTGTACCTGCGTTCACCTGTATTTATGCGGGGACATCCGCATCTTTTTACAACAAAGACAGGAAAAAGGTTGTGCTAGCGAAAGTATTCGCACCGTGGAAAGTAATAGGTATTCTTCCCTTTGCCTGTTAAAGCCCCACAGATAGGAACCCGAGTGCGCACATTTAGCTGTTAGGATTAATGCCATGGTATTGAATTTGTTTGAAATGTAGTCCCGTATATTGTAGGTTCTCTCATAAAGAGGGACGGGCGGCGACCCTGTCATCAATTTATGAAAAAAAGGAAAGGTACGACAAGCGGTACGACGTCTTTAAAGCTTGAAAGTTTGAGCCACATCACGGGAAAACAAAAGGCCCCCTTGTGAGCTGGCAATCGTGAACAGTTATAATAATTTCGCACTTATTACCGTCATTAGGGGGTACGGAGATTTCGTGGAAGATATTTTAGAGGTTTCTTTACATATTGCAGCAGAAATGAACTCGGGATCACTACATTTTTGTCTATTATCTAGCTGGTAACTGGCTGGTACAACCGCAACGTTCAAAGAACTGCAATGACCTCCGGAATAATATAAATAAGGAAAATCAAATCTTGCTTCTTTTCGTATTGCATAAATTGTGTCAAAAATTATCCTATGGCTGAATATTGTGCGATAGCAATATTTCGTTTTTTTTATTTTCTACTATTTTTGTTCGAGTTGCGAATTTCAAATTGTTGAAAAAGCAACCTCAGAGCGGGGTTGTTGTTGCCGCCGCGGCTGATTTTGCGTGCGCCGCACGATCTCTACCCCGAGGCCCGGCCAACGAATTACCCGCATTCCGTGCAGGCACTAACGAGCTGACTGCGGCGCAACCTGACCCCGTATTGTCACTGATAGGCGACTTCGGCGAGGTATTCACTGAGCAAGTGGGTTGTACCAGGTTGGTGCAACACTGCATTGACACCGGCGATGCTCAACCACGAAAATGCAATCCCCGGCCCGTTAGACTAGATAAACTGCACGCAACTTATGAGGCGCTGGAGCAACTGCTCACAGCAGGCATTATGCACCACTCGGGGAGTCCTTGGTGGTTCCCAGCGGTGCTGGTTTGAAAGAAAGACGGTAGCTGGTGCTTATGTGTTGGCTACTGGCGGCTGAATGCGGTCACAAAAAAGGATGCGTATCTCTTCCCGATTGTAAGCGATATCGTCGCGAATCTTGGTGGCGCAAAGCACTTCGGTATTTCGCACGCCAGCAAGGGGTACTCCCAGGTCGAGATGCGTCCCGGCGATGATTTCAAGACGGCGTTCTCGTGCCGTCGGGGGCTGTGCGAGGTCGTACGTAGGCGCTTCGGTTTTTGCGGGAGTCCCAGCACAATCCAACGCTTGATCAGCCGGGTGCTCGTTGAGGCAAAGCGGCAGCAACGCCCTCGGCTATTTGGACGACCACGTCGTCTACCATCGAACCTCAAAGGAGCACCTCTGCCGCCTGAATGACGTCAGTGCATCACCATCGGCTTGCATCACCATCAATCCTGCCAAGGCGCAAATATGCACCCCTCAGGTGAGCCTGCTCAGCTCTCAGATCGAACGTTTACGGGCATCCCCCGATCCCGTGAAACGTCGGCCGATCTCGGAGTTTCTCACGCCGAGAGATTTCGCTGGAGTCCGACGCTTCCTTGGGATGATCGGCTACTACTGCCAGCTTATCCCCGTTTGCGTGCGCCCGCAAGACCCCTTTGATAAGGTTGTTGAGGAAATCCGACACCTGGGACTGGGGGGAGGAGCAGGACAGCAGCCTACACCAGATCGCGAAAGCTGTTTCAGACACTGCATGGCGAAACTGCAGGCCGTTCGTTATCCAGACGGATGCGAGTGCCATGTCCACAGGGTAAGTTCTCCTCCATGCGAAAGTAGAACAACTGTGACCCGTGGCTTTTGCGAGCGGTGCACTGACACCGGCAGACCGAAACTACCCGGTCACCGTGAAAGAGTGCCTGGCCATAATCTACGGCCTTCAGAATTTTGAGATGTACGTAGAGGGGGTCAAATTCGCGATCGAGACCGATCACAGGACCCTGACATGGCATTTTAGCCAGGAGAGTTCCCTCCCTGCGCGGCACAGGCGTGTCGTGGCGGTGGCGCGGCGCACCCTTGGCACCTAACGGGATTGTCGGGGGCCCGTATGGCTGGTCGCGGTGCGCAAAAAAGAAGGGCCTTTTTGGCTCCAGCGGCAAGCGAAGAGAGACGTGAGTACCGGAAGTTCGGCTTTGCCTTTTTTGCCAGCTCCCATTGTGCATTTCTCCTGACCTACGCTGTGTGGCTGGGTCAAAACCAGCGACGAGTCGAACCACGTTATTCGATCGCCATTATACGCGTGTTTCGCTGTTTCGTAGTGTTTTGTCGGTTCTCTTCTGTTCTCTGACGCTGCACCCCTAGGCTGTCCGTGGCGGAGTTCAGTGGAGCTAGCCTTGCTGCCGTCTCTAGTGGAAAATAGGTCATCATAAGAACCTTGGTCTCCACAAGGTAAAATTCAAGATAAATACCAGGGACCTTGCCATTCCAAGAACCCTGAACGCAGATCCTTAAGAAGTCCTAAAGTAACCCGGCACTTGGTAGGTATTTGTATATTACAAAAAGGCGAGATGTGGCTGTTAATTTACCGCTGGGTATGCGCCAGCCATCACATTGGTCGTCATCATAATCGATTGATATCTATGTTTAGCAGCCTGACGCTACACAGGCGAAGAGGCCTGCTTTAGTAGAGGGTTGCCAAATAATTTTGACCATCTACGGTTATCTAACGTTCGGTGCAATCTCGAACACTCGGTGTGTTTTTCGCCTCATTTGGAAAAAGAAGCCGCCGGCGCCCGGGAAAACAATCTGTGTCTGTGGATTCAGGTGCACAACGCCTTAGCCGCTGAGCCACCGCAGCGGTTTCCTCATCATTGTAAACTCGCTCTGCCATACAGTTTATCCCATTCTATTTTTCTTACGTTACTTTCGGTGAGGAAAGGACGGATTGTCTCTCCTTGGTTAAATGACCATGAACATCCCCTTCAGCTTGAGTGTCGCAGAACCCCGCGGTTTGGACCGCTGTTGGCCACCGTTTACTGCTTAGCTTCACCATCATTAACACGCTGGAAAGGCGCCCCTCTCCCATACTTACGACCGACCAGAACCTTCAATGGAATGAAGGTTCCAAAGTCATGTTCAGGGTACCACGCTGTAGATCCACTGTGTGTCTCCTGAGTATCAAGCTAGTGATCACCTGGACACGCTAGGTTGGTTGGGGAAGGTTTCTCTCACCTTTACTTGGCGGCTAAGGGAAGCGACGAGGTTTCATCATTCCCCATGACCGCCTGCCTTTGACTTGCTAGAGTCTATCAACGAGCTAGAATGGAAAGACGCCGAAATTAACAAGCATAAAAAGACTGTAGGTGATATTCGCGAAGAAGGCGAGTTTGGGTACAATTATTACGGCGTCATGAAATGCAGCCAAAGATATGCGGAGCTGTTATTCTGCTGTAACCAATATTGAAAAGTTTCTGGCTACGGCACCTGGCCCAATCCAGAAAGCTCTTGCCGCGTCGGCTCCAGCAGGTCAATATCGGTATTTGTGCATCCGAAGTCGCGCAACATCTGAAAAGTATATGATCTTTTTTATATTGCCAGCGCGAGGAGCAAAATAAGTCATTCTGAGCATACGCTTGTTCCATTCCTACGAAAAAACGAAAAGACATTCCACAAGCGTTTGTTCAGCAACACCGTTAAATTCTCCATAGAAGAAAAATTCGTCGTCAGAGTGCAGGATTTAGTATTCCAAAATGCTGAGAACGTTGCTTAGCGCAAATACATACACATTGCAGACACCAACGAGCTATGGTGAGAGTATGAACGACAGAAAAGTGGGAGGAACACAAGGTTGTTCCTGCCACAATCAAAGGCAATTAGCGGCAGCTATTCTACCACTCCACAAATTACTTGATGTCGAGTGAGTGAAGGAAGCGGTAGAGCCTCCATTGTATGGTTTGGAAAAAATCCGTGTGCGCGACCTAAGAAAATAATACTTGTTGCCGGACGTTTCTCAGAACTAGCATGGTCCCAGTGTCGGGGTTGTGCGGCGGGTTGCCCAGTGCAAATTTTCATTATTTAATCTCAACGAATTTGGAAAGGCTGAGCAACCTTCACTTATCACTTCTTCCGTATGCACTAAGACAGCGAGGGGCGGTTTCAATTACCCAAAGAACCGTGCAGTGTGCAGACAACGAGCATAATAGCGGGCTAGCCACTAGTGGAACCTAACAAAATTCACACGCCACATCAGCGCAGGACCATTCTGTAAACAGCCCTACAATCACTGCACATGACTACCTTAATTATCGCCTAGTTACATTGACATTAGTATTGCCCCGACATTACCTCCAGGAAAAAGGCTTCAGCACAGAAGGACTGGAAACCTTTAAATTCTGGACAGACATTCACGAGTCAGCTTCGTTTTGGCAACTTCAGGTGATTCTGGAAGCTGCACGACGTTTCTAGAGCTGCTGGAAATGCAGGAGAGCGCGTTTGCCGACAGCTTTACCAGTAAAGTCTGGAACAAAACATTTCCTGTTATGGACATCCCGACTCAATACGAGATACTTTGCGGGCTTTTGAGAACTTCAAATTTTCTGCCCTTTATGTTCCAGACCTCAGTGCAGTTGTTACAGCATTGTGAAGCTCCAAAAAACCTGGTCCGCACGTACAATCTCTACCAAAGTGCAGAAGAGTTCCGCACCAAAAAAAGAGATGCATCACCGTGTAGTGCTAAGAGAGGTTATCCGGCCACTGAATCTTTGAATAAGCTGTATGATTGTCGGTGAATACTTGTGATAGAGAACAACACCACGACTTTCTCCAGATTCAGTGCCATCTAGAAAAACGTACATAGGCCTACGTGCTATGCGTGCCGTTAATACCTCCTACCTACGGCCAGACACGAAGCTCTGGGGCGCGGGAGGATCGCATTCCTCATTGATGTTAACTAGCTCTGTCGTTAACGTTGTCATCGCCGTTTCGGGCAGTCAGAGACCCGGTCTCTCTTCTAAAGTTCTTAAGTTCCAGTGTCCTCCAGAATCCTTTTCTGGTGATATCACCATGAATAGCTTTACGGCAAAAGAAACAAACTACAAGAATAGCGCGAGTAACGTCAGGCATGACAACAGGTGAGTAATCGTGTGATATGGGACCATTTTCACAAACATTTTGTTCGATACCCGTCGATGCTTGATTTGTGAACAGCCTAAAGACGTGATGGTGTGGTTGATGTCGGCAACAAGTATTACTGCGGAGTGCCACTTGTCATAGATTGTCGGTAATTTTGGAAATACGACTTCAAATGGCACTGAAATCAGTCTTCGTCACCTAAGATTTCGCGTCTGTTCTTGTGATGAGCTGCTATTTATCAGCGACCCATCATAAACCATAAAACACCTCAGAGAACAATATAAGTTTTATGAGCGCAAAAAAGTTGCTTCCGCTTCTCTACTGAAAAAAATTACAAATGTGTTTTGAAGACCAGTCACTGTAAAAAAGTATACTGAATGGCCATTCATGAAGCACCCTTTTTGTTTGTATTACAGACGCGAGAAGAGGTAGACGAAAGTAGGTGTGGCGAGAGCTTCAATATTGATTTTCACCAAGCCGAGGAATTTCGGCGCAGGCTATTATTAGTACTGGTTCATTCGGGATGCCCTTCAAAATATTCACTATTGGACTACTTCTCCCCAAAAAACAATTGTATAAAACAAAAATAACCTTCAGTTGATCACGTATTAGTTATTTTTATGGTTTATTTGAAAATTGTTTCTTTTAACACGCGAAGCTAGACCGGAGGTATGAGCGTAGCTGTAGCGGATGACATCGGAATAATATTGACAACCTTATGATCTTTTTTGTACGCACAAATATGGAGCCAACGGAATTTTATGTTTTGGCCTCCCAAAATTGCGGCTACCACTACCGGAATTGGGATCGGAAGAACAACGTCGTAGCCTCTCAGCCAACGCCGGAAGTAATAATGCTCCCCACCCCTGACCTTTTATTAGCCGAATTTCCCGCTTGTGGTTGGTGTAAGCAGTAACAATATTTCCGTGGTAAGTATATTTATTTTTTTGGTATCCTCACGAACACAGGCATTAGAGAGGGAAGTGGTTTACTATGTTTACAAAGAGGTTGCAAAACAGCCCACAAATATAAAAAAAATCCGGGAACAAAATTAGGTAAATGCGATGTAATACAATCGATCTGTTCAGACAAAGTTAGCTAGTGTTGTCCAAAATTTGGTGATCCCAAATTGTTGCCGTCAGCACGGTCATGTGGTTAAATTCTTGTTATGTACGTGGTATGAATGGCGGTGAAAAAGACGAAGAAGGCTCACACTAAGGCGTTAAGTTTCAAAGGAGCGAAGGTGCAGGCAACCTTCACGACCGTCATGACGGCTTGAGTCCACAATTGCAGCCGATATCATTTGTCTGCACTGCCGCAAAGACATCACTCCATCAATGGTGCTATAGATGTGACCATCCTTTGTTTTTTTCGAAAGCGATAATCTTTGGACATACGCTTCGAGGGGCGAACTCCGGAGTCTATCATTCCTGGCAAATGTAGCCAGGGCTATGACGAACACTAACTTTTGTTGGCCCAATTTTGGCCAATCCATGCGACAGGAAAGTTGTGCGGTCACCACAAGGTATGTCCACATGAGCGCTAGGAGTTTTTCTGGTTTTCTAACTGCCGGACCGTCGGCCCGAGTCACACGCTAACGCTTGATCACCATGTTCTAGCTATTTGTAACTGGGCAAATGGAAATAACGATTTGGTGAACAGCTTCGCTGTTAAAAGTGTTACTTCTGGTACGACTGCAAGCCGCCTTTATAAACTTGATTTTTGCGATTTCATATGTTCCGAGGGGGCAGATTGAGTTCATAACCTAGGTAGCTGTGATAAAAAAGCGCATAAAGGAGATAAAGGCGAATGATTGTTTTACGTGATTCAAAGGAAGTTAAGCCAATGTTTCGTTTCATAGGGCTAACGTTAACGGTCCGGTTGTAGTTTTTCGGACCATTTCAATTGAGTGGTTAGATTTTCTTGGTGAAATCGCAAACGGATGCAGCATAGTCCAGTTTAAAGCAGATAAGGTTCTTGTAAAGAGTGTTTTTAATGTTGAGGGAGGCTCTGATAAATTTCCACTACGAACCCACTCTCTTTTATTCAGGTACGCCGTATGCATGTCCCATGGAAGGTGAGTAGAACTCTGTATTACGAGATAATTGGAAGTGCTGGCGGATTCTAACGGAGAATAATTTACAGAAAACGTGAGTTATGAAGGGTTAGTTGTAGATACGTGACGAAAGTGGCATTTATATTCTTTTGCCCATGTTTCTCAGCGCACAAAAATAGCAATAAAATTGATTTATATATTAACAGATAGTTGTCATAAAAATTCCACAGCAGAGGACTGAATCATCGCCAAACAAATGAATCTGAGGAGTAACAGATAAGGTTGAGTCAATATTATAAGTAATGAGTCGCCGTTCTGCCAGAACAGATCCTTGAGGAACGCGAGAATAGATGTTCTTTGGTGGTGTAACACTTTCGTTGGCTGAACCAGGTGAAAACACCCAACAAAAAATTCATACCGAAATAACGACTTGAAATCAACATAAATGTCATGTAGATTGTGAAGTAGCAGCTTCTGACGTACTTTATCAAATGCTTTTCAAACGTCCAAGAAAATGCACTCAGAGAGAGATGAACATTGAAGAATGGTGTTTAGTATTTGTGGTAATATTATAACTTCAGATTCACACTAATATTTTGTTCTAAAACTATGTTCGCATTTAGTAAGAATGAGTAAATTAAACAAAAACCTCTAGAGTTAGAGTTTATACATGTTTTAATATCTGACAAGGTATCTAGGTGAGAGATTGGAGAGCAGTTAGAATATGAATACTTGAACTTGGGTATTACAAAGTGCCGTTACCTTTGCAATATTTTAGTCGATGGGAAAAAAGCCTTCATGAAGCGAGCATTCCAAATACTTTGTAAAAATGAACCGTAAGACGAGTCTGTTTCAAACAATTTGCCATGATGGTATCATACACAGGAGACGAGGAATGAATTTGGAAATTTATTACACGTTACACACCAGCGTAGTTTGTATAATAAAATGAGGGTTAATCACAACGGGAGTTATTCCGAACAGCGATATACACAGTGACAGTGAAAGTTCTGGCAAAAAGAATAAGTAAGGGATTCACCACACAAATGAGTGGATGACATTGTAAGCACTAAAAACTAGGGTTAACATTTCGCTAGCTTTTACATTACTACTGAGCCAAATTTTATTTGCCTCCATTCCAACATAGTCGGTAGCGTGGGGTCAAAATAGCAATATTTCGCAATTATAAGGAGGAGTGCACTTCTGTGCGAATTTTTGCAGGCTCTCCGTCGAACGTAGCTGGAGAATTGCTAATCAGTACATTCAACCACAGTGCGTTGAAGTTGGATGTGAAGGTGCAAACAGGAGAGTATTTGTTGTTGGTTTTTTCGCCTGAGCAACAAAAACGTCCAGTTTCAACAATACGAATAAAGTCGTTGCAGCGGAAACTTTGAAGACATGTGCAAGTTCAATATTATTGGACAAAAAATTGATTTACCGTCGCCATAAACTGTTGCCACAGCTTTTACATGTTTTCGACTAAAACAAATTAGGCTTGCGATAGCAGAGTATGATCACTTAGTCCTGGCAGATGTGTAGTATTGCAAATGAAATGGTGGTGGAGATAATTTTGACATATATCATGTTTGCTACCGAATCAATGGTACTGGTAGGTGGCTCTACTAATTTTGACAAGGAAATATTTCAACAAACATTTATAGGCCGCTTGCAAACGCGGAAAAGGGGCTGATAATACGTAGTTCTCTTAGAAATGAAATGTTTGGGATAATTAAATTTGCTATTAGAAGCAGAGGAGGCGAATGGTGGTGAGAGGTGCCAAAATTTTTAGCTGCGTGCAGTTCGTTGATAAAGGACAAGGCTGATGGAGGAGGGCGGTGGCATACACATACATAATTGAGATTGGAGAGTTGTATACTAGTTCGTACCATCTCCAGATCTGACGAAACGCGAACACACTGAGATAGTAGGGGTTCAAAAACAGCTATCAATATGCCGCCCCCTTTGCCGGCTGTCCGCTTACATTGGTCAAACAAAAAAGAATGAGCACTGTCGAGAAATTGGTGGTCAACAATGTCTGGACGCAGCCAGGTCTCTGTTAGTGCTATGACATCGGCATTAGTCATAGTAACGTGGAAATAGAGATAATGGCATTGTTTAAGAACACTATTCATGCCGGTTTAAAGAAATGATAGGCGATTCAGTTTTCTTCCACAGCCCCTTAAGTTTTTTTAGCTTTTGTTGGTCGGCACAATGTGCGGTCGTGTGTTATTGGGCATTTGAAGCTGCACGTTCTCTGTAGTGACTCAGGTGGGGGGTTGTTGAAGTATTGTTTTTTGTTCCTAAAGAGCTTGTCGGTCCGGAGTTCAAAGTTGTTTCATTTGACTGAGTAATATAATTATAATGCTTTGTTGATAGCATGAGTGCAGCACAATACAAGATACGGGCCTGCCAAAGCCGCAGTGTACTTGAATGGCAGTGCCTTGCAGACAGCGACAGATGCATCTTTAGCAAACAATTACCACAAGAAACAACGAAATAAAAGTTCGGAAACACAACAGCCTACCGATCACGCGTTAATGTGTCTAGGAGCCTTTCCGAGACTACATTTTGTTTTAACTCCTATTATGCAGGGGGGAGTGAAATAAACATTCGAGGGACATAGTACTCCCGGAGTCTTCTACCGTAACTTATATTACAGCGGTGTGTAACATAACGTTTCTTTTGTGTCAAGCAACAAGCTGGCACATTGGGAATTTTGTAGTGACAGTACCAAACATGTTTAAAGACAAGGGTTTCGAACAGCAGAAAATTGAAACATAAAAATTACGAAATTTTGAACACATCTGATTTGGGGGAGAGATCATAGGCAACACTCTTCAGAATACAACGAAGAATAAAATCGACCCGGTTTACCAAAAATTGTCTGCCATGACAATATATAGATATTCCATACAGGACTACAGTGTAGCATAGGGCATGAACTACGTGCTTTTGGACAGACAACGCCACGTAAAATTTATTATTTTACAAAACGCAACGCACTGCGCAAAGTTTTTCACAAACATGCGCAAAACGAGCATTCCAATAAAAATCCCCGCCGAAGAACACGCCAAAGTAGTTAAGTGAACGGTCGCATTGAATAGGGTGTCATGAACAAGGATTGCCACATGATGTGTAAAAATACAATGGGGATGATATGGTAATTTGCTTCAGAGTGTTGTGGATACAGATTAGTTCATTTTAGACACATTGATATCGACCACAATATTCTGAAACCTGTCCATCACTTTTATTTTCGCCATTTGTATGGAAGGGATCGCGTCAGTGTAATTTCGAGCGTAGCAAACAAGGACAGTGTCATCAGCCTACTGATATATATTACGTTCACAACCTAAGATAAGTAGTTGAAATATAGGTTAAATATTACCGGACTTAAAATTGAAACTTGATGGATGCAAGCTCTAATTTCCGCCAAGTTGCTACAAAATATACCAAGAGACACAAGTTGGCGCCTATGTGACAAATTTTTAAGCACATGCAAAATTGCAGCCCGAACTCCTAGCAAAGAACGTTTAGTGAGTAATTGATTCTGACACACGCTGTAAAATAATTTTGCGAACGTCGAGGAACACTGCACAAGCAATCTGATTGTGCTCAATTGCAAAGTTAGTGTGTGAACAATGTTGAAACCACAACTGAGTACGTCTTTTCGCCACAAATCCATACTGGTTAGGAGTAAAATTCAATGCTTTTTAAAGAGCTGCTCATCATTTGATGTTATCTTTTCCAAGTATCTGCCCAATACATGACAGGATTGAATTATCGATAGTTGTCTATTTTGCTGCTTGCACCACTACAAAAAAAGGTATAAACAGCGCTTTTTTGAAATATTGGGGTATGATACCAGTGAAAATAACATTGCTTCAAAGAAAACGTAGCACACTCTTTATCGCATCGAAAGTTCTTGGCAGCTCTAAAATTGAAATACCGTTCATTTCTGGAAACATATTTGGTTTCATATTGAAAAGGAGAAATTTCACGTCGTATTCTGAAAGCATGGCCAGAATGCCGCATTCTGAAATACTTCTTTGGTAGGTGCGAAAATCTCGATCAGATCTCGCTACACCAGATATTTTAAACAAAGTGAGTTCAAGACATTAGGAGGGGTGTGCTCGTTTGAAAAAAAAAACGAGACATCAATTCAACAAGGCGATTAGCGTTTACATCAGCACCTCTAGGATTGTTAATTAGGGAACACGTTTTCCTGATGTCAAAACGAGCGTGCGCAAATTTTTGAGGCTGCTCTTAGGTTTTGCTAGACGGATCGAAGCATTGACCTTACTTCTAAGTTTTTAAAATCTAAGCTGCAAAGCAGTACAATTATAAATTCTCTTTGATTGTACCCACAGTAGATCTTTTGCTTTGATTGCCGCAAGTATTTCTGCAGACATCCACTTTCCATCAAAGTTACGTTGTTTCAATATACAGACACGTGAATCTACAAGCCGGAAACTATTAAGCAGCATAACAAAATTTTTGAAGGCCTCCCCCGGAGGAACAGTCATCAAAAAGTTATGCCAGTCGTGGTTTATTACGAATTTGTCAAAGGCTATGGAGTCAACAATTGAGATTTCTTTTAGTTAACTTGAAGCGACCAGTTCAGTAGTGTCATCAGTAAAGAGCTGCAAACCATGTAATGATCAGGAAGTTTCGATTCAATAAAGGCAGATTTGATAACGAAGGTATGGGCACTTATTTTTATTATCTATACAGGATATGCAAAGGTTACCTGCAAGAAATTCTTCACGAGTGGTTTAACATATTGTGTTTTGCAAGCCCCACTTGGAAATTCCATCCAAATAATTACTATCAAGAGCCGTCGAAGGGCGTAGTGTATCTTTGTTTAAAACACCAATTATGCATTCATGGTTCATTAATGACATGGCAGCCAGGGCACCAGCAAGCTCAAGTTCATGAATATTCATGAATGTCATAGGTTGGTTTTGAGCATGACATGTTGCTTGCGAAAAGTCTTCCTTCCCAGAGATGTCTCTATGTATAAGTTTTTGCGTGCGGAAAATATTACTTTTAAAGTACGAGAAACAGACGATAATAGAGAGATTTTTGCCTGGGCAAAATGCAAATAACCTGTGAGCCCGCTCGATTTCATATCCAGATAACGGAACTATTACACATGGGAAACCCTCACTTATGAAGGCTTGTGATTCAGCGCAAGTTCTCTGGGAGTGGGGCATACGAAGAAAACTCGGGTATGTACGGTGTGGCTGGTCATCTTCTCATCAAGAAGTGATGGCAAACAGCCAAACTGAGCTGTTAGTTGGTAGTCTATATATTCATTTGCAGCCACACTCGCGTTGCTGTCATCAAGCCTTTTAATTTTAACTTCAGCAGCATCCTATCTACTCCCACAATTTCAATTTCGTCTCCTATGTTCTTATCGCGGCTCTTCGTCAGTCAATAAATCTGCCTCAATGTAGTCCGATTTCAGCGAGCGCATGAAAACATAATGTAGACAATAAAAATATTTTTCATCTAGTGAGAGGGTTCTAAAGGCACGTTTTCAAGTTCTGCAAACCTGATGATGCGTTTGGTTCCCCGGGTTACTCCCGATATCGCCAGATTGAAGTAACAAGAACACCATCAAAAACCATTCGCAAGCATGTTTTAGACATCACGTCTGAGTGCGGCAGCAGAACAACAAAGGGATTCGTGTCCTTTATAGCATACAAAGGCTACGGTTTACAAACCTCCTATGGCCAGAAGCGACGTGCGTTAGGCATGCTGTCTGCAATTCTCTCGCAGCCAGTAAAGAGATTGCCACCAAAGCTGTTATTTAAACTATTCGCAGGTGCTGATAACTTAGCTGACGAGGGTGCTGCTGAGAATGACGCGCGTGTCAACGAGGTCAAACGGGAAAAGGAACCGCGTGTTCTGGAAAAGCCTGGTTAAACCAATCTCTCCACAGACCGTTTGATCCTAATGCTTTCCGTTGACGATGACGATGGGGCGACCGCAGCATCTGGAACTGAAGTAAAATCAGCGATGGAGAGCGTTGACGTACCCTGGGCACGTTATCTGCGCTGCTCTCGATCCCCACTAAAATTACTATTTCCTATAACATGCTATGAATTAGAGCCGTGCACGGGCCGAAAATTTCGGCCGGAGCCCAGACCAGGCCCGGTGCTTATCGCAGTAGGCCCGGCCGGACAAGACGAAGAAGGCCGACGGGCCGGCCCTGCCCGGACCTTTACCTGACCTTATGGGCCGGGCCTGGCCCGGCCCGGCTGCGTGTTTCCAACCCAAATACCCTAGGAGCCCGCGCCTCATTGCGGCACGTTTGGAAGCGAAAATTACCTGAAGGCGGTAAAATGCATCGGAATGAAAATGTGAACAGGAAAAACCAACATTAAACGAGCAAAAAAACCTTAAATAAACGTAAACATCATGCACATATCCCTAGCGCAGCTGACCTTCGCTCAGAAACATACCAAAGAATTGAAACCGACATAAAGGTGACCGAACTGCCCAACCTAAAAAAAAGATGAACTGAAAACCCCCCAACCACGAATAAATTTATGGTAATATTAGAGAATTGTCAAGAAAAGTAGCCGAAACAGAAATGGCCCAAACAATTGAAAAGTAAAAAAATGAACTGGAGCACACCTAACGGGGACAAAACCACCCTGAATTTTGTGTAGGATTTCATAATGTGACATAAATAAATTAAAACAAGCAATTAAAATCGAATAGAACATTGGGCATTTGAACCTGATTGGGCGTTTGAACCTGAGTATTGTTTTACTGTGCCGGGCCAGCCCGGGCCATCAGAATGGCACGGCCCGTCCGAAGAATTTACATTTTGGCCCGAGTCCGGCTCGAGCCCGGGTGTAACGTAAGTCGACTTTCTTGAGCCCCACCTACGGGCCCGGCCGGGCCCGGGCTTTTGGGTAGGCCCGAGCCCGTGCACACCTCTACTGTACCTAGACATGGTTTGACTAGTTTGGCGATATAGTATGTCAGTGTTTTACTCGGTGTTTCCTATGACTCGCCACCATAAATATTCTTTCACTTTTCCTACCCCTTCATTTGCCAAGCTGAGATGAAAGTTTTTGCCATTGTTATTCCGCTATACTTAAGACTTTTCATATTTGATTAATCCTCACGGGGTTTGTTCTGGATTGTATTTAAGCCAACCTTTTCTTCGTTTGTTTTTCCTTCTCACTCAGCAAGACTATGTCGTCCGCAAACGTCAAATGGCTCATGTATTCCCATTCCTACCTATTCGGATGGTTCCCAGTGAATGTCTTTTTTAGCCCTTCCAGACATGGTATGAATATTTTTGGCAACATAGAACGTTCCTGTTTTACTCACTTCTGGGTCGGACATTTATTACTTGGCTTGTAAAGGGCTATCCTGTCCGAGCATTCTTTATATAAAAGTACTAGGAGTCTTATTTATGTTACCTCTATTTTTTGTTTATTGCGCCATTTTGCCACAGGGCATCAGAGAAATGAAAGGAATGATAAAAAAAGGAAAGTGACGTAAGGCATGTGGAGTCATCGAATACAAAGTGCTGTATAAGCCATTCTCACATAAAAAGTCCAACCGCTGCTTGTAGGGAGGACCCTGCGTCAAGCGAGGAATATCGGATTTACGGCCTCGGCGAGGTCTTGTGCCTAACATGGGCCCGGTTTGTGCTGGCTAAAGTGCTCGACTTGTCCCCTGGAGGTGGTTGACGGTCTCTTCCGCAGCGAAACAGCGTAGTGGGGGCAGGTTGCATAAGTCATCGGAAGGCTGGAAGTTCGTTTTGCACGAACACCAGGCGTCGATGCAACGCACAGGTGAGTTCTTTCGAGGGTGAACGAGGGGGAAGGTTAGTGTCACGCGGAGGAAAAAGGGCACAGGTGGAGCATCGGAGACACTGGTTTTTTTCAGTGGAAGACCGCCCGGCAGTGACAGCTGCAGAACCGGTGGGAGGTGTACAATTCAGGCAGGATATGCAGGCACGTCGGTCTCGACGCGGGTGGTCAAGATACGGTGGATCCAGAGGATGCAAAGTGCACAGGAAAGATTTCAGTATCCAGTGCACATCCCATGTTATTCCCATTATACTGTCTACAGGCAATTACTCGCGAGTAGCCTGTGTTTATTCTGTGTGGACCACCAGGCAAGACAGTTGGCCAACACAAAGATGTGGACCCAGGACACACATGCCCTATCAAATGATTATCTGCTATGCAAAACCGACGGAAGCAGACCCTCAAATACATAAGCGCATGTCTGGTGTACAGACCTCATATCATGGCAAAGAAGACTTGTGTGGATGATGCCATTGTCCATCTCAGCATCCATGTTGTCTGGGACGCCATGTTATGTGCTAGGGAGGAGAGGTTTGGGCTCCTGCACTAGGAGAATAATTTTTGAACACCCGAGAAGCAGGTGTGAGTGGCCTGTGGATGCTGCCTTGCTGTGGCTCAGCTGAACCTGGTGTCAAAAGTGATGCGTGGTCATATACCTGCGCTAGTGCGGTGGAGGTAGGAATCAATTTCTTCTTTCAAGACGAGCCGATTGTTGTTGGTGTAGAACTTGCTTTAATGTGTTACTTTGTGCCTCCGCTTGAAGGGTCTGAAAACACGTCGTGCAAGGAAGGCCCGGGATCACTCGAAGTGCTTTCCTGTTTGCGGGTGCAAAGCATCCAGTCGTGCTAATTAAGATGATCGAACTGGCTTGATCGACGACACGAGGCTGAGAAAATGCCGGCACTAAAATACGCAGAACGCGAGATCACGCGCCCGCTGAGTTCTGGCAGTTGCGACGGAACACGTTTAGCATTCTGGCAGCTTTTTTCAAGTGGAACATAGCCATGAAGCTGTCGATCAAGCAGCGCCTATTTTCAACCGCAATAGACGCATCTGAGCAGTGATATCCAGGAATTCGTGATTCAAAGACAAACATAATAGTGTCTTTGGCAACTAGCGTCGACCGCACAAAGTAATGTCGCAGAAATTTGTATAGCTTTTTGTTGCCCGCTGAGTTCATTATGTACAGACCCCAAAGTCTAATCATCTGCATATTCGAGGAAAATGGTGTCCGGTATATCAACGAGCTTCCATGTCAAATACAATACCCCCCAGGTAATTAGCGCAACCGAGAGCACCAAGTTTCAGTGCACACCTCACCCAAAAACAAACTTCACCACGCTTTCGTTTCCAATGCGAGTGTAGAAACAGCAGCTCTACTGAAAGGTCACCATGAAACAGCCTAATGCATGTGCAACGAGGGGCCACTTTAGAATACTTATTATTGTATAGTAGTTTACGTTGTCAAACGCCTTTTTGAATCAATAGCCACCATCGTGAGCGTTTTGGTGGATCTGTCTCCAACGAACACTAAAAAGGGGGGTGGGTATAGGCCGTCGTCTAGGCCCAGGTGCGTACGAAACCCAATTTGAGTCGTGTGGTATCATCCGTATTCTTCTAGCCACCATGTAATGCGAATGGCTAGAACCCATTCAAGCAGCTTACAGAGGGTCATATTAGTGTAATCTGGGGAAGAATACCTAGACGTCGAGGGGGCTTCCCAAGTTTTCGTATAGGCCTCAATTCAGCGTGCTTCAAGGTTACACGATCGTCCCGATGGTGTTCGACCAGTTGAGTAGCCACTGTAGACTAATACCTTAGATATTCTTGATCACCTCGCTAGTAACACCGCCGGAGGCTGGGGTTGAGCACAACTTTGACTTGCCGCTTCCCGCCAGAATATCTGCCACAGCGAATGGTTCGTGAATTCTGTCAAGGTCTTCCTTACTGGGAGGTGAACCAGCTTCTGCTGGCAGAGTAGGTGAGCAGACAAATTGTGGTGGAGCTTGGGCGTACGTTAGGAAAAACTCCTTCGACACTACTGGAGCAAAATGTCCAGGGGTACAGCCCGAAACGAGGCTCGCAATGAAAGCCGGGTCTTTGGGGCTTCCACCGGGCTCCATACCTTAAAACTTGCTCCCGATAGACGCGGTGGTAGAGGAATGCACTTGTTAGGCAAAATAACCTCTTCGAGCAAAGATTTGGTGTAAGGCATGAATTTTCTTTGCGGTCGCTTGTTCTAGCCTGCTTATAAGGACGCTACAGGAGAACTTTTACGTAGGCAGGGGTTTTCGAAACATGGCTTGAAAACATAACAAATGGTCATAACAAACCAGTACCTGGTTATTTTTATCAGCAACAAATTATTCACGCCAACTCCATAAGTTGGCATAAATAATTTGAGGAAGTACCTATCGTGCGGTGTTTTTAGCAAACGAAATGCCTACATTCATTAATTAAATACCTGTATAAATAAACGACCACAGGTGAACAGTGACCAATGGCATGAACCGGAGAGATGGCAGTAGTAAGCACTTTTTTGAGTTGGAGGTAAATGATGCAACTTGAGTCCTATGTCACCATCCTTGTGTAGGTTTCGTCTTAGGGTGGGCATGACAGCTACCGATTTCTTGTTTTGTTTTCTCCGCTTACAATTGATGTGATGCGAATTCGTGACAACTGGTCCTAAGAGGCTAATACAGCCTCGTGGCCGAGTAACAGGCGACTGTATTCCCCGGTTTGTTGCACTTCTTGCGCGGCTGCGGGTGAGTTTATAATAAAAAAGCTTTCTGATAATATACAGTTGCTTGTAAAAGGGTTTAGTAAACTCTGCTAATTTCCGATTTCCTTTATTCCTGATATAGATTCGATCCACGGTTGAATACCATTTTCTAAATGTAGCCTGCTCTCTGGATTTTCCATATCCTGACTTTCACATATGCGGCTATATATTACTTTGGTTCACGCCTTTTAAATAGCTGAAAATAGGCGAAAGGGTGCGTAGTTCGTAAGGTCTTTGGGATGTTCTTTCTGACGAATTAGAATAATATTGGAAGTTTTCCAAGATATGGTGAATTTTGGGTCTTTATCGTTTCTAATAAAGAAGACCAAGAGGATCTAGTACAATATCCCCTCCCTCCGACAAACGATCGATGCCTCTAAGCTTCTTCTCATCTCTTTCGGTATTTACGGGGGGGACATGACAAGTTAGGCTGGTACTCTCCGAAATTACTCCGGGTATATTGTCGCTGGTATAGAGCTGGTTTAGAATATGCTGTCTCTATATCCGACCTACGTTGTTCGTCCTTCTACCGTGCTTTTCTCCAATATTACATATCTTGTAGTTGCCGAGTTCCAGCTTCCTCTTATTTGCTTTCGAGCTTCCCCCTAGTTACAGCGTTTGCCCACTTACTACCATGTTTTATGTGCATGTGTCATTTGTTTAACTTCTATGAAACAGTTTAGAAAGTTTGGTAATAAATCAAAACCGGTGTGCTCGAAATATTCTTGCTCTCAAATGTGACAACTTCCGTCATTTTTTTAGTTTTCTGGTTTCTTCCCTACATGTCGCTCTCCCACAGCTGCTGATGATTTCCTAAAGGCCGATAATAGGTTGTCATTTCTCTGCTATATCATGACCTCGTTTTGCTCGTTCAGAAGAGTGAATTTACGCACAAAAAATGCTCGAAAACCGACTACCAAGAATCCTCAACACATTTCTTTCTAGAAACATAGCATTAGAAGGTATCACCTTTAGGAATCAGCGCAATTTCTTCATCTCCTCCAAGAACGTTGTTTCGTGGTGTATTTTGATGTGTGCTTGATTTTTTTTCTCCGTGTAGAGGTTCCTGGCGTTTTATGTTCGTATTTGCCACTGACGAAAGGTCAAATATACGTCATTCCGTGTGTGTTTAATGCTCTTTTTATTACAGTCGTCGAGCCCACACTTTCTGTGGTTGTTTTCTCCGTGTCGTTGTATTTTAGTAATTTTTATTGAATTTAATGACATTTATGCTATATTTTAATTATGTTCTTGTGTCACTACATTTCAATAATTTCCTACAAACCCGATTTCTGTAACGAACACGAAATCGGGTTCGGATACGGGTTCGAATTTTCTGACAACGTTTCCAAATGCTGTTCAAGGGGCCAGTGGGGGAAAGGGGGGGAGGTCTGCGGCTCCGTCAAGCTGACATCTAGTCGGCTTTTTCTGCGGGCCTCCATCGTCATGTATTTACTTGATGCGAATAGCGGTCAAGCAACCTTACAATTTTTTTTGCACTTTACATTCCGGCGATCTGGCTCTGACAGACTTTCTGATGAGTTTCTTCGTTCGCACAAGTTTGCTTCCTTCCCCTTCCAGATAGAGCATAAGCGTGCATCCCACGATTCTATGAGCGCTGCTGCAGATCTTATTTAGTACGTCGGTTCGTGCACGACCCCTGGTTTGTCATTTTGAAGCAAGTGAAATTTGTTTTTTTTTGTTTTAACATCGGGCGCTTCCTTGTTCACTCCCTATTCTATTGTTTGTAGAAGAATGTGTTCATCCACCTTAGGTTATTTATATGTTCGCATACCTCCTGCGTATCTCCTCGACTGTGGCGATTGCCTATTCCGAAGTTGGCCACTGACCTTTCACACACTTCCTTCATAGAGACCGTGTTACAGTCCTCCATAACACTCATGAACCGTGTTGTTGCCTTCTTCATTGCTGATTTGACGGCCCCATAGAAGCTGCTCAATGGCTTCCTGCTAATACAATATTAGGGCATAGAGGTCCGTACAAATTTAAGCCTGTATCGCTCCTTCAGCTTGATCAGAAGAAACCATGACTCTCCTGGGATCGGTAGCAGTGGACTGGATACCTGAACAAGAAGGAATGGAAGCAATAAAAAGCTTATCAGCTGGCACAAGAGCTGCAGCCCAGGCTCTTGCCACCTTCGAACCAGATCAAACGCTCACGGTCCCAACAGCAGCTAAATTGAAGGACCACTCCAAGGAAGTAGAGAACTACCACAGCTCTCTGAAACACCCCCACGACACCAAAAAACCCTAAAAAGAGAAGCTCAAACAGACACATTGGACATTCCAGCTAGACAGCACAAGATATGGGGAGATCCTGACACACCACCCCTACTTGCTCCACCTGTAACCTAATACTCGACCAAGATCACAACATCTGGGAATGCACAACTATACACAACACTAACACTACAAAGACACCCAAAAAAGGATGGCTGTCTATCCTGACCAAAAGGATGGCTGACCAACAAGCACCACCGAAGATCAAAAGCAAACGGCGGCGTACATGAGTCAGCGGCTTGAAGATGTCACCACAGGTTCTCTTGAATGAGAACTAAACAGGCCTGTATGCATATATATAATAAAAACTTTTGTCTCTCTCCCTCTCCCGCTAATGCAGAAAAACTTCACCATCATTTATGTTGTATTGCCGTGGATTAAAATTTTATCAGCTGTTCTTTGTTCTCTTAGAGCGAAGAGAACACGGTATCATTGTACAGTGTAGAACAAAGAGAACACAGTATTCACTGTACCATACCATATGCGTGCTGGTGAGCTATATGAGGTCTTCCTTTGTCCTTCTAAAACGCTGGAGACTTTATTATCCAACGTAAGGTCCGAGAGGCCCTCTAGTTGATTGTGGGAGTTTAACGTACTGCAGTACACAGGCGAGGAGACGCGCCGCAGGGCGGGGCTCCGGATCAATTTTGACACCTCGAGATGTATACCGTGCGCCGAAATCGAGAGCTGCTCTAATATTACCAGTAACATTACCTCACTAAACAAGGTTGCGTTCATTGAAGAATACGATGGTCAAGTATGAAAGCAGCATGTCCGGAACCAGAGGTTCTGAGCACCCTCTCCTCGGTCTCTGTTATGATTGTCGCTCGGGGCATGGGTTGCACACCTTAGGGTGACTGATGGCCGAGAGTTGAGTAGGTCGCTCAAGGGAGGTGGTTACCAACCACTAAACCAGGGTGGCCAGATCCTTCTCTGGTAAAGCAGGGCTCTTTATGTGCCTATGTCCCAGCATGGTTGAAGCATTGTAAAGCCGCGTGTTGGGTATCTGTGATGATGGTTACTTCCAGAGCGCGCAGAACTGTATACCTGCATTACTCGGGCACAGACACCGAGACGAAAAGCAGTGACAGAGGGAGAGAAGCTTCCCGTGGACGAAGTTGCCACGGACGCCTGACTTGAAATTGGGCCAACGTTTGTCAGTTCTGCTCTTTATTCACGCACTTCTGAAGGAGTTAGCTGAGCCGCTGTCTCACTGATGAGATCCACAGACGTATGTGCGTTTAAAAGGTAACCCAGTGCAAAGCTGAACTGCAGAGCTACGAACAAAATGACTAGTTTGAAGCGCAGCTGGTCAAAATGCTACTGAAGGTAAGTCCTCTCCCACGTATGTGTACTATTAAAATCCACAAAACTGTTTATCATTCGCTCCGCCAATAACGGTGATATTTTCTCGGGGTTGCACAAGAGTTAGGCAACAGTGTGCTCTCTAAAATTCGGAAATCTAGAAACCACCAAACCGTGTAAAGACTGTACTTCGGTATTTTGACGTAAACACCGATTACATAGTTAGGTAGCCCTTGCCGGAACGGTCATGGTAATGCTAGTAATTTTCCTTGCCCCCAACGTTTGTAGTGTTGTTCAAATTTCAGCACTGCTTCAATCTTCACTCTGGGACATTGTCCTCTGCCTAACCAAGTAGGTACTTGGCGTTTCTGACGTCACGCTTAGATAGTTTGGAGTGATTTCTACTTTGTAACTTATATTTCAGTTCTGCAGAAAGTCTTTTTTGACTTTGCCAATATACTTGGCGAATAATTGACTAGAAAATATTTTCCATTTTTTCTAGTTTAACTGCACTGGCGGGGCCGGCTAGGCTTGCGTTACAGCTGGTTTTTTATACCGCGTTTCGACGAGCTTGTTATGCGTCCTTCCCTTGTTTCTGCGTGCCTTAGCAATGCAGCAGATAGGTGTTTGTTAACTCTTTTGCATTGTTTAGAGACCGATCCCGGTGCAGAACTTGTTTATTCTGCTATTTTGCAGAGGGAGCTTTGCCAAATCCTAATACAGTGACTGTTTCGTATAAATTTCAACTTTTCGCTCTACATTTGCCAAAGCAGCGTTTAGCGGGGTGATTTATCTTGCAAAACTATGGGAAGAGTCCCACGATAACGCGTGTAAATCGTTATAGGTGTCATCCGGTTGAGAAAAATGGCTACGTTTGTTTTACTTCTCTTGAAATCAGGTGTGACCCAACCCAGCCGCCACCGCACAAAAAGAACGCTTCTACCTGCAAAACTTATCGGGGAGGGAGGTTTCATTTTGTACAAAAGTGTTCTAGAAATTAGTGAAAACTGATTGCCAACTGATAAGAACTTACCTTGCAGATTCCTCGCCGGAAACTTGAAAATTTGTGCAGCTCCATTTAAAAAAGTTCGCAATGACAGTAAGCTTCAAAATTTTGTGAATAATAATACCTTTTTTGCAACTCTTGGAAATATTCACAGAGACAGAGCAAAATGATTAATAATCACCAGCTTACGTTATGTTTCTGCAAAGAATACAAAGCTCTTCATGTCGTTTATGACTAGTTAAAAGTATTCACTAGAAACCTTTTCCTACATAACTTTTACGAGATAAACATAACACACGTTGAAATATTGGTCGGTTTGGCGTATCTTATTTGCGACATTTCTTAAAATAAAACCTTGAAGATGACCAAGGGATGAAAGTTTATGCGGAGATCATGTCATAAGAGCCTTGTGTATCAGATAAAGAAAAAGATAACCCATTATGCACTTTTATAAAAATACACCCGTTGGGGACAGCCTTAGCTTATACACTCCCCTAAACACCAACTGCATTTACCCGTGGACCATACAAAAACCGTTAATATATTTATAATAGCATCATTATAGCTTAAACACAAGTGTCTCAGTTATAGGAAGATGCCTAACACCTCGCCAAGGCCGCCGTCATTATTATAAAGCAAGGTCACGTTCTGGAAAATGTATTGCATGTTGTATGATATTCGAAGTGAAGCCAACAATGAAATAAAGTAAT
Source organism: Haemaphysalis longicornis (assembly GCF_048455015.1). Taxonomy (NCBI): domain Eukaryota; kingdom Metazoa; phylum Arthropoda; class Arachnida; order Ixodida; family Ixodidae; genus Haemaphysalis; species Haemaphysalis longicornis. The sequence goes on along the minus strand of NW_027526214.1, from coordinate 37,469,135 downwards.
GCTTTATTCACACCAAAGAGACCTGCTAGCAACCAAATTTTAGACGACTATAATTCAACGAATATAGTTTAAATGTTATGAGCATAAAAAGTTGAATGTTAGCCGATACTAAACAGACATCACAGCTTTTGTACATTAGTAATCTAAAGAATGCGCGCGATGAGATAAAATTTGTGTGCGCGTAGGACTGGAGTGGAACGTTCCCAAGTATTCACAAATTTGTCGAGTAGCGCGATGTGAATGTGATAAAACTGGGTTCAGATTTTATGTGTTTACTGGAGCTTCTGTCTGTAGGAACGAGTGTTTGTCTTGTTGTGGTGGTATGAAATTTCAGTGGCGGCAATACCATCAGCATTTCTCACCAGCGCATCTATCCACTTCATAAACGGCTGGCCACAATCATCATCAGTGCTGCCTGGCCAGGTCAGCGGGTCCACGCGACACAGAGAAAGAACACAGCAGCTCTCCAGGGGTGGTCGTATGCCATCGCCGCTCTCGAGTTCCAAGGGCGGGACTTGCATACCTATAATAAATGTAGCAGTGCCAGAGCATGAGTGAGCCTACGGCTACCTTTCCTAGAAAAGAAAGACTAACAGAAATACACTCAGGTTGGATAACAATGCTACATTTTCGGTGTGCTCGAAAGAAGCCTTTACTCGCTTGAATGCTGAACATAAACGAGTTCTGAATCACGTAATCTCTGAAGGTAGGAGTGAAGGGAGAACAAGGTGAAGTAGTGGGAGAAGACATGCATGTAAATGGTTAGCAAAGAAATCGTAGACCCTCAAGACAAAAATTGAGACACGGCACAAGAGCCTAAATTGCGAAAAATTAGGAATGGCTCTTCCCAAACTGGGCATTCGTACTAAGAAATAGAAGAGAAAGTTATGAAAGCAGAGGTTGTGTACGTGCTCAGACATAAAACCAAATCACAAGACCGTAAGCAGCAAGCTCATTGCTGATCTGATGCCGCAAAAAGACAAAAGCAAAGCTGTGGGAAAGACTATTTCAGATTGTACTGAATTTTAAGCTGTACGCAAGTAAAAAATGGCGCGACAAAATCAAAAGAACACAACCTTCAATGCACGCCAAAGAGTTCAAAAACCCGATAAAACTTTGGCGACCTTCTCACTTCAAATTGCAAGACGGGGGAAACAGCAGATCTGGTGATCTCCCCTTACTTTTTCTTCAAATTTATTGAGTTTATTCCTTTTAAAGCAACGATTTTTGAAAAATTACTGGACGCTTGCACTCATTGAATCCGGAAGCTGTTCAGTTGCGCTTTGCCGGATAAACATTTAGCTTTCAGTATCCTTTTTTTCAATAGTTGCGGGATTAGTAATCAAAAAGGTAGCGCTGTTGTCCGCGGCAAGTGGTGGGTGCGAAGTCATCCACAGCATTGTAGACTTCAACCAGCTCTTTGCCATCAACTCTAAGAAGCGGTAGCGGCATCTGGAGGTGGACTCGGGAAGTACTTGCGCACTTGTACTCATGTCTACCATTATCCATTTTGGGTTCTAGAGAATGATGTGTCCGCGGTGACCCTTCCCAAGTTTGGTGCCTTTGATCCTTAACAAAAGCACTTCAGTTGTTTATATGTTCCGCAGCACTTGACGACAGTGTTTTTTTTATTTCACTAAAGCTGCTATGAAATTCATAGAGTCGGGCGTAGCAGCGAGGCATGCGCTCCTGATTGCGCCCCATTTTCTTGCTAATTGGGGTATTGCCATTCTTTTGGTTGAAGTCGCTGCGCTCCTGGTGGGGTGAATTTGTTGCTCTGAGGCCTGCGCTCAAGAGCACTTGGGGTTTTCTCAGTATTCTTTCCTGCAGTGGCGAACGTACGGCCAGTAACAAGAATTCCGCTGCTAAAAGACGTTTTTCAATGCATAGGAGTATAAAAAAAGTGTAATAAGACACTCTTCCCGGCCAAAACCTAAACTGCGAAAATGCTATTTAACCTTGAACTGAACCAAAGTTCAAAACCATTGCCAGGACTACGTACCAAGGGTAAACGTTACCCACCTCGACTCTAGTGATAGCGAAGTGGGATAGACGCCGGGTCATAACCCCAAATACCTATGATAAATTCCTTACACGAGAAGCATTTTTCCTTCCTGATATCACTTGTTATTCTTCGTCACTGCTAACCCTTTACGCCTAAGTCTTTTCGGCTCGTACTGTGCTTACGTTTACCAATTTTCGTTGTGAACGTCCGCGGAACGATTTTCGGGACATCGCTTACCCACTTAGGTCTTCAGGCGAGCACTCAGAACGAATTTTCGTTAGCCCCTACACTTTGGAGACTTGTATTTTCTCCCATAACTACTTTACGAAGCTGAATTACCAGGTAACGCCCCACCCGTACAAATCAAAAGGAAACATCTCTGTTTTGAAAGGCGGCCGTACTCAAATGTCCATGAATAGTAATAAGTTCAAATGAGCAGTGGCGTTTGTGCCAACATCATTGTCGACTCAGTAAGATGTTGAAAACACTTACGGTGGTAAATATATTTGGCGCCTAAAGTAAAAAAATGCTGCTTGTAAGCTTCCGTATAGTATTCTTGCTTTGTTCTTTGACAGCACTGACAAAATCTACAGTGAAGATTATTAGGCGATGTATTTACATATGTAAACCTGGTGGCAAATGGGCTGGCGAGCAAGACCACATTGCACGATCATATTGCACGACCACATTGCACGACCACATTGCACGACCATCTCCGTGCCATCTGACGTCGTCATTCGGGTGTCGAGATATTACGAAATATCGTGTACGTCAACTCACATTATATACCCTTCCTTTTCAAACGCTTTAAGGTTCAACGGTTTTCCCAATCAGAGTTTGGGGCTATGAGCTCCTACCAATTTACCGTTGCGTTCAGTTTTATGATACTTTGCAGTAAATGCTAGTGTATAATACAGGCTTTTACATTTGTTTTGTTTAACAGCTTGTTCGTTCCTTTTGGTGTCCAGTTTCACCATGTATAGTGGGTTTAGTGGATACAGGATGTTACCAATTGTCGTGCAGTATTCGAAAATATTATCTGCTCCGTTTTGTTTTTGCTGCTCAAACTCTCAGCTAATAAGCAAATGTATGTTCTGGGCAAAAGTGTAAAAACCATGGCTGCAGATTAGCTCAGCTAACCTTGGATATGCAGAGCAAAAGGTAGGTTTAGTCTGGTTGGGTCTTAGTTTCTCTTGGGAAACATTTCATGTAGCTGTAAGGCAGACCACCCCTCAAAGCGAGGCCAGGCATCGCATATATTCAGGGCAAACGCGGCGTCCTTCTTCCACGAGCGCAAGAAATGAACGACCGGTGGCCGCTACAGCTGCCGCTAGGTTGATAAGTGGAGCAGAACATCAAAAAGGGGCCTTGTGTGAAGCTCCGAAAATGGGCCCGGCGAGCCACTTGATGCGCTGCAAAAGGTGTGCCGCAGGGGGCGGGGAAGCCGTAGTCTGCGGTCCGAGACGAAACCGGTGGACGACAGTAGTAGAGTTTGATTCAAAGAACAACAATAAAATACTTCTCGCACAAGTTTGCTGCAAAAACGGGACAATGTGTTTTGTGTTCCTTAAGGGCATGGCAAACCACGTGCACCTCTGTGCGTCCGCACTGATAAACTCAAGGGGATTGCGCCGAGCCCGTTCCGATTCATCTTTGTGCTGGCTCCTCTCCCCAACAGAATCGCTCCAGGCTTGCGACTCTCACATAAGGATGTAGTGTACCCTGACGTCGTGGCGCTACGGACCAATGAATAAAGTGAAGCCGTCCCTCCGGAAGGCTCTGGGAGCAGGTGGAGCACTACTTTTAAGCCGTGGGTCACAGCTCTAGGACGCCAAACGTAGCACCTTATCCTGCACACGGGAGGCTACAGGGATCACTGGGCAACACCGCACCGCACACTCCACGAACGGCCTTTTCTCTGAGCTCTTACAGTGGAGTACCTAAGGCTGCGCATTGTTTGACGGCTCACTGGCTGCCGGCCGGCAAGGCCCTCCGGCAATGCTGTGCACGGGTGTTATAAAGGGCGCCTCATCTTCTGTATAGAAGCAACGGCTGCTCACACCGGTTGGCGGAGCGCGTATTCCACGGCATCGATTACTCAGCTCTGCTTTACGCACCTCCCCTCACCAACATGGAGCCACAGCGCCGGTAGCAGTTCGGGACGGACCAGCACTACGATAATCGACGTCTGCGTTGGCCAACCCTTCTTGTCCCTGGTGGTGGGAACTTACACCTGCGTGGGCCCATCGTGGTGCGCCCATGTCGATGTGCCTGGGCAGTCGAGGTGCGGGCATTGAAGACGGGGCTGAGGCACATCGAGCACTTTGGACCGCACGGAATGGGACTATCCGCTGCAGAGGTTCCGGCGCCGGCCCGAATCGCACATGCGAGCGTGGCGCACTTTCTTCAAGTGCATCAAGATGCCAAACCGACTCTGTCTGGAGCCGCCACTGTCGGCCATCGGGGAGGCCCAGCGAATTACAAAGACCCTCGGCGCTGCGGAACAAGATTACGACATCGATCAAGTCCACCCTACACGAAGCATCTACACTGCTGCAGGCCGAGCTGAGCGGGTACCTTTAGCTCTTCGCGAACGGCTTCATAAAGCACAGCACGGTTGAGCAGGCGGCTGCATGCGTGGCGTCCGAGATTGGAGCCAACCGGTGCTTTCTGCATATCCTTCCGCGCATCCTCCACACGGGTGATGCTGGCCGGTCTGATACTATCAGTGGACGTCCGTCGAGAGTGGTGCCCGTGATGGTCAGCCACACGGAATCTATGGTTGCACAGCTAAGGCTGCACATGGCCGGCCAGCACACCAAGACCAGTGGCTACTAGGAGTGCTGGGACTTTCTTTTCCTCACCGGCAGCATACGACATTGAGCATCAATATTTTTACAGCTGCGTGGGCTCATCCAGGTGCGCCCATGTCGATGTGCCTGGCCAGTCGAGGTGCGGGCATTGAAGATGGGGCTGTGGCATATCAAGCGCTAGGTACCGCCCGGAACGGGGCTATTCGACTGCAGAGATTCCGGAGCCGACCCAAATTGCACATTTCATGTAGCTGTAAGTCAGACCACGCCTCAAACCGAGGTCGGGCCTCGCATTTATTCAGGGCAAACGCGGCGTTCCTTTTCACCGGGCCCAATGAATGCACGAGAAGTGGCCGCGACAGCCATTGCTAAGTTGATAAGTTGTGCAGAAAATGATAAAGGGGCCTTTGTGGGAAGCTCCAAAAGCGGGCCCAGGGAGTCAGTTGATGCGTACCAAGAGTTGTGCCACAGGGGCGGTGAGCGCGGAGTATGCGGTTCGAGACGAAACCGGTGGACGACAGTACTAGAGCTTTGATTCAAAGAACAACAGAAAGATACTTTTCGCACATGTTTACTGCAAAGACGGGACAATGTGTTTTGTGTTCATTTGGGGCAGGGCAAACCACGTTCACTTCTGCCGCGCCACCCACCACCGCCGTCTCAGCTTGTGGTACCGAAACGTGTTGAGCAGCGATTGCCACACGGAGCACCCAAACGCTGAATGGGAGCAGCTTTGCCGCTACAAGCTAAGGAAAAGAAAGGCTAAGAGGGATATTTTACGTGCACGCTCACAACAATGTCTTCACTCCAGAAGTGGAATGTCTAATGGTGGGGCCATGTATTCTGGCACGCGCTGTTGGGCTCCGCCTCATTTCGCCACCCTGTGTACATGGCGGCCCTGAACATCCAGTGTGCAGGACGCGCAAGCTACGTCGTTTTTGTCGTGCTCACCTTGGGTAACGACGCTGTAGTTTGTTGTTTTTATGTACGAGTCTCCTGGTGGCGGCGACCGTGCCTGTCGAAACCGGGCAGAAGTTACGAGTTCGAGCAAGAGAAACGATTCGATGGCAGTGAATAGCTAGGTACTTGGCCTAGTGTTGTACGATGATTTCATAAAGGGTTTCTGCCCCTGCTCTACCCATGTCGTGCAAAAGCGACAAAAAGTCATAGATAGTCGGATCCATGTCGGAGGAAATGGCTGGAGATACGGCGTCTTCTCTCCAACACGTCTGGCCTTAAATTGTAAGGGCTCGTCTTGAGCGGCTGGTTACGGGTTCACGACATGGTGCTGGGAACGTACGTGGTTGAGTGCTGTGATTGGGGTGGTCGCGTAACCGCGCATGGTGCGTGTAGCCGCGTAGATATTTGCAGGGAAAAGCGGTGCGACACCGGAGCCACCACTGGGTCGAACTCGCACAGCACAGAAAAGATGGAAAGTGGCTGAAGGGCAGAGGTCTCAAGAAGCATGTATGAAAATATACAGCCATGAGTTTGCACAATATTTTTTGGCGGTCACAAGGGATCCCCCTCAAGTAAGGGGCGTTCAGATTTTCATCACGGTATATCGCTGCATTATTTCATTCAAAACGTTTTTGTTCAAATATCGTCAGTACAAAAAGCACATGCGCTGCATTAGATTGTTTTACCTCGCTTGCGAAGAAAAGAAGAAAAAATATTGGCTGATGTTCTCACATGACAGGCAGGCAATCTTAGGGGAAAGAAGGAAAGATGCAACAGAAACGAATCAGTTACCCTTTCAGGAACAAGGAAAATTGGGTGGTCCCTACAGCCCTTTTAAACACTGGGAAAGAGTGCTCACAGTATACCCTGCCTTCTCTTTTAAATGTATTTGAGTGCGGAGATTTTGATATGTATAAATGTTCTAATCGTCAATTACGTGTCATGTGTACTAAATTGTGTTAACCTTTCTATGCTCTCATTTGCTTTCTTGTTGAACTTTTTTTTATACCTGTTAAAAATAACGAGTATTACGTGCAAAAAAAGTCTGATTGTTAGCTTTTATTGTTACTTTTTTTCGGTTAGCTTTATAACTGTGTGTTTTCTTTTGTTGCGATGCTTCTGTCTTAGCAAAAAGGCGGCTGCGTCCTCGCCAAGCTGTCTATTACAGCTTTTTTCCGCGGTTCTTTTTTCTGTATCAGTGTTTATATATTTGTATCTGTGTTTATGGAAGAGAAATAATGTTTCATTTATATCATTATTATTTTTTAATGCGTATTCCATATTCAGAGATATTATTTCGTGTATCTCCCCGTAAAAAACGTGAAAATATTTCTTCAATCCTGCATTTACATAGCGCATTCACAAACTGTGGAAAACATCAGGTTTTTAAGCAGCTTCGACTACGTCTGCGCAATCATAACCAGCCACACCCCGAAAGACGGTTTTCTGCACGCCATATTTATATGTTACCACCGACTTTTATTATTTTGTTTTCTTTTCCAGCTTTTGCGTGTTTTTTGTGCCCAGTTTCACCTTGCATACTTGGTGTGTCCTTTGCAATCGAAATAGGCATGATTCAAGGAACGAGGCTTTCCTATACTCCTTGAAAGAGTTTAATTGAAGGAGTTTATTATTTTGATCGTGGCCAGCTTGGAGGCGGGCAATTAGTGTTTAAGAAAATTTGTTCACAATGTTTACCCTAATTTACTCGCCGGTGTTGTATAATTACAAATATGGCGAGCAATCGGCTGCTGCACAATTATGCAACGCATGAAACACTTTTTATTTGCTGCAGAAGGGTTCTGCAGAACAATGGCTCTGCACTACTGCTTCTTAGCTGTCAGCACTGTTAACGGGTTTCAGTGTCCTTCGTAGACTGTTCAAGCAAAGCGAATTGTGATTTGTGTTGAGGCAATGATCTATCCATATATGATTTGTATTTGTGTGTAAGATGTGGGTATTTGGTGGATATAACAAAGTTCGGGATTTGGGGAGAACGATGTGTTCGGAAGAAGCTATATGGTTATATTATACGATCGCCGTTCAGCTTTAAATAGAGCAACATAAAACAGGTTCTACCAGAAAATGCCGCGAGAGAAACAATAATCAGGTCGTTAAAAGACCAATATCGCCTTTACTTTTCTGAAGAAGAATGCCATTTTTAATGACGATAGAGAGGGACGGAGAAATTTAGATGAGGCCCACGCAATTCAAAATTTTAGTTGGTAATAATAAGGCCATTCTACCCAATTCCTAAAAAACAATACACAGACGGCGGAGGTCCGCTTACTAGATATTGCCACAAATTCCTACAGCGAGATGACGGCACATTTTCGACAGCCTACGATGCGAATATTCAATCCCCAAAGTTAGTATGTGATATGGTTGTGTGGGTAGCCTAGCCGGTCTTCGAAATGAATTAATACCCTCTGGTGAACCAGGGAGTATACGAGCAGAACAACGTAGCTGCCGGCTTAGATGTGGCTCTTGACTTATCTCTAAATAGAATATTATAAGTACATAGCTTGGAAGTGGGCTTTTTTTCTTCGTAACAATATATCTGTCGATGAGAATTTTAGAATTCAGAAAAAACTATGAAGTTGTGCAACAGGGCCAACTTTAAACACTCTCAGCTTTTTTGTGGAAACAACACCACAGCTGGGTGAACTGGAACACCCTAAGCGGCGCAGTCTTGGCGTTAATTTATTATTGTTCGTTTTTTATACTATCACCACTCCTAGGCTTTCTCGATATTTGAATTTCTGACAATAACACACACGGGAACTCGCGCCTAATTTATTGGTGAATGCTTCTTACAGCGGATATCAGGTACCTATAAGGTGCGATAGCTACTATATTGGAGCGTTAATAACAAGGTACCGAGTTCGATGGCATTTTGGAAACGTTATACGAAGGCTTGGATCACAGACTCAAAAAGGGCAGAGATTTCCGATCTCGCCCGTCATGATATATTGGCGCATAGATATTTTATGCATCTTCTGCACCTGGTGAACAATTTGGTGTGTCACAAAAGTTCTGTAGTGTAGATTTAAAGTCCAGAAATGGAACAATTCCTGTCCCACTACGATAAACGCAAAAATGAAGAACATTAAAAGGGACATGTATAGGGTAGCTGATTTGTAGGTGACAAAATTGGAGATGCGGCCTTTGAGACCTTAACTTGGTATTACCCAGTCACACCTCATCATTCTTCATTGAGGTTTTAGGACGTTTAACCACCGAGGCTGCTGCTGCTACTGCTGGTGCTGCCGATTGATAGTGGTATCCCCTATGTAGCGGGGTGATTACGCGTCAACCTACCAAAGACGCTAACAAAAAAACAATATCCCTATGTTATATCCTCTTCGTTTATAACTAGCTGTGCCCTTAGAGCAGGCAAATAAGCTTATCAGGCACACAATACTCTTTTTTTCTGTTACAGGTGGTAGCTGTCCTAGGCAATATTCACCTGTGTCCTTTCGTGCACCAGCATTTTAATCTTTCTTTCGTCGTCTCGACAGCCTTGAAGTTAAGTGCCTTTTGAGTCCCTGTTTGATTCCTGTTTGTGTACCCTTTGAGTCCTCTTTTATCCGTGTTAGAGGACATCCTGGTTTATGTCCTCGATGGGTGCTGACCTCCTGTGCGCATTTCCGCCATGCCATGTCAGGTGTCGTATAATATTTTTATATATTTTTATAGAGAACTGCGTAAACTTGATTTCTAATCCCTGGAGTTCTGCAAAGCACTTCTCTGTATACGTTGTCTTATACCCCCTTAATCTCAAAGAAGCTCTTCCATAGGGTCTATCCCGGGCTTTCGCAATATCAATACACACTTGTTATGAAGAACAAGTTATGACCCAATCGCCTGTCTTGTCCACATTTATTCTTCGGTTCAACAAAGATTTGATTTTCTTGCATGCATGGTAGGATTTTTCATTTTACCGCCTGCATTGCGAATCTATGCCCCACTGGCGTTACTGTAAGTGGTGTTTATAAATTAAAACTGCCTTCGTCACCTCGGCCTTTATATAAATATTTCATGCTACTTTCTAGGCAACCCTCTGACATTTCTGTACTTTGCATCACCTTATTATTTCCGTCACAAACGCTGCCTTACTTCTAGGTCCAAGCATGTGTAGCAGCACTGCAGAAGACGACGAAGAATTACTCTGAGTATAGGCATAGTTTGGCTACTCATAGCTACCGTGGCTCGTCAGCTGCTCCCTTCTCTTCTAAATATATGTGTCGTTCTGTTTCTCAGCGTAGTCATTGACTCATGCTGCAACAGAACTCATCCACTTCCCTTGCATTGGTTCTGCCAAGTCTTCGGGCTACTTTGAAATAAGTTCATGCACAGCGCTCCACAGATATGGTCTTTGCTGCGCCGGCACGCTTTCCCGGAGTGTTTTTCACTGCTTCTGAACCATCACCACGCCCTCATTTCACCAACTGCGTGACCGAACTGCCAGATTCGTTTCGCTCAGTTCGTGCAACCGCACCCCACTGCCAGCAACGTGCGTGTCCCCAAGAGCCCATCGAGCTGGCGCTATCCCCCTACGTTTTCGTCCACCATGACGCGGTGAACAAACCACTTCAGCGCCTTTGTGACGGACCCTACCGCGTCATTCATCGTGCTGTAAGGCGTTTCACCGTGGATTTTGGTGGCAGACAGGACACTGTCTCTGTTGGTGACCTCAAGCCAGCGTTCCTTGAGGAGCCGCTTTCCACACAACCAGACGAATCTCCAATACAAATTGCGGTTCCCCTTCCCAGCCACCTTAACCGCAACAGCCAGCATAATCCACAAGCGGGCCCCCCAAAATATCCTTCCTACCTACTCCCCGGCTCCACCGCTAGAGGGGGGCGTCCTGTAGCAGCACTCCGGAAGCCAAAGAAGAACCACTCTGAGGCTCGCTGCGCGAGCCCCCTCGCACGTTCAGCGAGTGCTCATAGGAATTCCGAGCGTAAAGCCAGGAATAGCTGCAGCTGCATCGTCAGATGCTGCCTTCTTTTCAAAATATATGTGTTATTTCGGCTCGGCGTACTCATTGCCTCGTTTGGCCGTACGTGTTAGGCTGCGTTGGTATTCTGTCCAGGTCCCCTCCTGTTTGTGGAGAAACCGTTTGCCCTGTTTTTACCAATGAAGTTTGGTCTAGCTTACTTTCCTTTCCGCTGTCTTTTTGGCGCGGATGTTATAGGTGCAGGATTGCATAACTCTATTTCTCTAAAATTGTCACTCATAACTCCATGAATATGCCCCAACGCCTGCCCTCGTTCTAAACGTCTCCCCTGCTCATCATTCAAGAATATTCGATGTTTCCTGATCTTTGTTTTTTACGTAGTTTCCACTATTATTGGATGCGCTTTTACCCTTCTTCTGTTTTTTTGCTATCCTATGTTGCTTTTTTCCAGTTATTCTCTGCTTGCACAATTTCCTGCACTTCTAGGTTTTTCCGGGGTTGATACCAAATTTTCCCTTCACTACCTCCGGTTCCATGGCAGTTCTTTTTGCCTCTGTAAGTTATGCGCACGCCTTTTTTTCGCTGGCCAATAGGCTCTTTTCTTTCCACCGGTTTCGTCTCTTGTCTTTCTTGATCTTATCGTTTGGTCGTACTCCCAATGTTGGGCTTGGGACTGTTTGATTTCCACTTCCATCATATCACCGACGATTTTTACTTTTCATTTTTCAAATTAGTTCCTCCTGTTTCACGGATTTCTAACTTTGTCCGGGTGGCGTATCCAAAATGAAAGGTAATCCGCGTATGCTCGCTTCCTAAGCTGTCGACCCTCTTGTCATCTACCCTCATTTCACACAATCTGTCGTATGCGGTATAGGACACTAGAATATAGTCTATTCTGGACTGTCTGTTACTACTTTCCCACGTTGTTGGTCTGTCACACTTGTTTTTTGTGTTTACTATAAAATCTGGTTTTCCTGACATAGATCTATCACTAGAGAACCATTGTGATCAGTGTACCAGTCAGTGTACCAGGTGACCAGTCGCGGAATAGTGGACGACTCTGGAATAATTTTCACCACTTGAGCGTTATCGCTTTTTGCCTCCATCAGAAAAGCAGCTGCCGCCGCCAGGAATTGCACCCGCTTCATTGGAGTCGGCAGCACAACGCCTTATCACCCAACCACTGCGGCGGGTTCCTCATGATTGTGAATTCGCTCTTTCATACACGTTATCCCAAAATCAGCCAGACATGGCTCCGCTGCGCCTCCGTCGTTCTTCCTTTACATTTTAGGGCGAAACCTGGGAGAGTGACTGCGTGTTACAAAGGAGACCACCATTGTCTCCTTCCACTTAATGTTCGGAGGAACCACACAATTTTACTGCTGCAGAACACATGCACGCTCAGGCCCTCCTCAGCTCCCCGCCCACCTCCACTCACGGCTATCTCCCCCTATTTGAAAGGACAGCTGACCCGCATTTTGCAGTGGTAGTGCAATGGCCTGGGCGGCCACAGCGGGGAGCAGATTAGGCACGTGCTGGGGGAGCCCTTCGACATTCTACGCTGGATAGGGCTTACGTCTCCGGTGCTCTTCTATGGACTATCTGAAGAACACGCGCTTAGCCTGGCGTATCTTTAGGCACTTCTGGGGCCGACCAGCGCGAGCCAGTGTGCCCTGCTCGTGGTCAGCATATTTCTGATATCACCGAGGGTACCCTGGTGGAGATGTTTGCCGACCCGTTTGCTTGAGAAGCTCAACCGCTGGCTTTAGTGGCCTCACCGGGCGCGCGCCAGGCGCCCCAAACGACAGGAGCGGGCTGCCCTCTGCTCAACCGACACCACCCTTCATAAGCTGGAAGCCACCCTGAATCGCGGCACCAAGCAGTGGCGTGCTCCTGGCATTAACAGGGCGACATACTTGATGCTGGAGAACCGGACATCTCCCAGCTGGAGCCGCTTCTGCGAATATTCAATCAGGTCTGGCAGACTGTTGTCCTCCCGCCACCTGGCCTCGTGGGGCTCATATGTCGTACACTCAAAGTTGGTCAGCACTCAACGGCGCCGGAGTCCTACCAGCTGTTCTCCCTGACGTCAGGTTCAGCGAAAGCCATATACAGTACCGTTTTAACACGTTTTGATTGGACAATGAAGCAGAGCGGCGTCCTCCCTGAGCAGAATTTTGGCTTCAGAGGTACCGCTGTACTGCTGACTCGATGGCGAATTTTATTTACATTCCAGAACAGGGTGGTCACGGCAAAAAAGTGGCCTTCTTGCTACTGCTGGACAGCATGGTCGCCCCTCGACAGAGTCGCCTACGGACAAATCCCCGAGGCCCTGGGCAGCATGGGCCTTGTGCGGCACCTCGGAAGATACATCCTGGCGTTCTTGCAATACCTCAACTTGTGGCTGAAGGCCGGGCGTCTAGACCTCCGCCCTGAGACACTCAAGGGGAGTGTGCCGAACCCGTTCCTATTCATCTTGGAGCTGTCTCCTCTCCCCAACTGAATCGCTCTCAGCTTGCGACTCTCACTTGGGGATGTAGTGTGCGCTGACGTGGTTGCGCTACGGACCAACGGAATAAAGTGAAGCTACCCCTCCGGAAGGCTCTGGGAGCAGTTGGAGCACTACTCTAATGCTCTGGCTGACAGCTCTATGAGACAAAACGTAGCACCTCATCCTGCACATGGGAGGCTACGGGGCTCTCAAGGCAACACCGCACCTCGCACTCTACGGACGGCCTTTTCTCTATGCAATTACAGTGAACTACCTAAGGCTGCGCGTTGATTGACGGCTCACTGGCTTCCGGCCGGCAAGGACCTCCGGCAATGCAGTGCACGGGTGCTATAGAGGGCGCCTCATCTTCTGTCTCGAAGCAAGGGCTGCTCACAGCGGTTTGCGGAGCACGTACTTCACGGCATCGCCTACTCAGCTCGGCTGTACACACCTCCCCTCGCCAAAATGGAGCCGCGGCGCCGGAAGTAGTTGGGCACGAACCTGCGCTGCGGTAATCGGCCTCTGCATTCGCCTCCCCTCCATGTCTCCGGTGGACGGAAATTACACCGGCGTGGGCCCATCAAGGTGCGCCCATGTCAACGTGCCTGGCCTGTCGAGGTGAGGGCATTGAAGATGGGGCTGTGGCTTATTAAGCGTTTCGGACCGCACGGAACGGGACTATTCCGCTGTAGAGGTTCCGGAGTCGGTCCAAATCGCCCATAAAGCGCGGTGCACTGTCTTCAAGAAGTGCATCAGGATGCCGAACGGACTTTGTCTGGAGCCGCCACTGTCGGCTATCGGGGAGGCCCAGTGGATTACCAAGACCCTCGGCGCTGCGCAACAAGATTACGACACCGACCTAGGCCACCCGCCACGAAGCATCCGCACTGCTGCAGGCCGAGCTGAGCGGCTACCTGCATCTCTTCGCGAACGGCTTCGTAAAATACAGCACGGTTTAGCAGGCGGCTGAAAGCGTGGCGTCCGAGATTGGAGCCAACCGGCACTTGCTGCATACACTTCGGCGAATCCTCCACACGGGTGATGCTGGCCGGTCTGCCCCTATCGGCCGACGTCCTCGTAGAGAGGGTTGCCCGGGACGGTCAGCCACACGGAATCTATGGTTGCCCTGCTAAGGCTGCACACGGCCGGCCAGCGCACCAACACCAGTGGCTACTAGGAGAACTGGGACTTCCTTTGCCTCACAGGCCACATACGACATTGAGCATCAATATTTTCAATGTGCTCCCCACAGTATATGCTCATGCTTTCGTGGCTGCGTCTGCTCACGCCACTATTTCTAGCAGTTTACATTAAAGTCTCATCCCATTAAAATGTGTCGCTCTGGTCTGTCAACATTGCACTGCGAGCTGAAGGACCCAAACACTTAGTGCTGACGCCTAGCACATCGACGCCCGGAGCAAAGAAAGCCGAGAAAAGGATGCGCCTCCTGCGACATTGTCGATTTCTTAGCTGTGTGTGACAGAACGGAGAATGCTTTGGTGACGCCGTAGCCTACGTGCGCACCTGATGGCCTTTTAGCGGAAACGCAAGGCCACATAAGGGCAAGTCGAGAGGTGACGGTAAGCGTGGTGAGTGTTCTGCTTGAGCGAAGTGTCGTAATTTTCCGCCAGGTAGAGGATATAGATGAGGGGACCGTTGATGAGACACGAGATGACCTAGTGGACAGCGAGACGTTAGACGATGGACAATATCGCTATAAGGTTCTCAGCACGGCAGCGAATCTAGGTCTTAAGCTTGAGGAACGCCGGTAATCAGGGCGACGGCCGACAAACTTCCACCCATCACATGGCAAGGGCAAGCCTCCCTAACTAGAGTTCCTAAAATTTCCATATAGTTGCAGCGATTATGCAAGCCGTTTTCAGCAGCCGTCCACAAAAACGACGAGCTCAGCACAGCTGACAAGTTGAATAACTTCAGCATCGTTGTGAGTGGAGGAGCGGGATCAGCCATATCCGGACTGCAAGCTACCGATGACTGCTACAAGAACGATATCGAAATACTGAAATCGCGCTTGGGAGGTGACCGCACCACCGTGAAAAATATTCTGGCGTGGCTCTTGGATGTGAACTCTGTGTCATCGTCATCCGACGTCCGTCAACTGTAGCAACTTTATGATCGGGTCCAGGTCCACATCCGAAGCGTGAAGACGCTTGTCCCGATCTACTGCCCCATGCTGCGCGAAATCGCGCCAAGGGCCTACCAACTGACATCGTCCTGATATTCCATGAGGGGCAAATTAAATCACGTTCATCACCTGGCACGTCACCAAATGCACTTCGAAACTAGTCCAGTGAAACGGCCCAGCCCGACCGGGAGCTTCAATTGCATTTAGAATTATTGCAACATCAGCGTAAGTTAAGAGAGCCCCTTGCTGAAAACGCCGCGCAGAAAATTCATCGCAACGTAGATTGTGGACCAAAAGCCAACCATCCGCGTGACAATCGTATGTCTGCACTGCAAGGCGCAGCGCGCCGGGCACAGCAGTGCATTTGTTCCAACTCATGAGAGCCCACTGGCAAAGCCAGTTATTTAAAAGACCTAAGCCTATCACGCAAAAAACACATGGTCGCCGAAGCCGGAAGATGTTTCCATTGCCCCAAGAAGGGCTACACGGGTATACAGTGAAGCACCAGCCTAATGTTGGCAAATGATAAAGGATGTATGAAATGTCGATGTGTACCACAGACATCCGTAAGAACGATGAAGGAAAAGTTACCTCAACCCCTGTGATCTTGGTCTCCAAACAAGCGGGTTCAGTCGTGCTGCCACAGACTCTCACTCCCTAAATAGCTCGCGTGGCAACTTCCGGGCGCAACCGAGTTCTCTTTGATAGATTAAGTCAGTGAAGCTTTATTACCTGGAATGTTGCCCAGGGACCCAGTTGTGAATCGCTTGAATGGGAGAGGTGTTTAGTTGGCGTGTTTTGAAGTCAACGCATGCGGAAAACAATGCAGAAGGTTCGAGTCCGCATTTTCGCTGCAAAAAACAAACTTACGATCAGTATCAAGGCCCTGGAAGTAGACGCGATTTGCAAAGAAAACACTCCTGTACCAGAACAAAGAATTACAAATGAAATGAAAAATACGCACATTGAAACGAAATCTTTTTGAGTACAAGGAATGGAAGACAAACAGACTGCGGCCCTTATTGGATCCGATTAATATTGGGAGATAGTTATCTGTGCAGTGAGGCCAGTGCAAGGGAATCTGAAGGCCATAGAGACGAACCTGGGATGGAGTATAAAAGGTCTATTGCCTGCTGCAGCAAAAATATTTCAGTGTGCCAACAGTGTTGTCCATAGAACATCCGTTGCTGATTAAAAAATCTCAAAATTCTTAGTCGTTTTTGATACCTTGAAAGCGTCGGAGTCCAGGCCGAAGATGAGCGAGCCATGAGCACTCACTAAGTGTTGAGGAATTAAAGAGATAACCTCTCGAACAAAGGCAAGCGGTTTGAACTTCCGTTGCCATGGAAAGAGATGGTCGATCTATGTGAAAATGACACAGTTGGAAACATGCGTCTGCACAGTTTGACAAAGAAGCTCAACAGAGTCCCTAAACTTTTTGAAAGATATGAATCGACTGTTTGAGAATATCTCATGGAAGGATATTTGGAGAGAGTACTATGAACAAAAGGGCACTCATCAGAAAGACTATGTTACACACCGCATCGAGCAGTGATGCGCAAGGACCGAGCTATAACCAAAGTACGCATCGTGTTCGACCCTCGCCTCACCAATCTGGTGCGGAGTTGTTGAACGGCAACCTAGACGTCGGTGCGAGTCTAGTTACCTAGGTAGCACTGTTATTGTCTCGTTTCCGATGGAAAAAGTTGCTATGATTGCCGACATTGCAATAGCGTTCCTTCAAATTGCCCTCCGGGAATAGTAAAGAGATGCGGTTTGCTTCTTGCGGTTCAGCACACCACCCACAGTAGATTTACCACTGCCAGAACAAGATGTCTGGAGAATGACTCGGGTGTATTTTGAAGGCCCGTCGGGTTTTTTGTTACTGGAAGCAATGTTGAAGCACAATTTTCGCTCCGTCGAGAACCGGTTCCCAGTGACAGCTCAACTACTGCAAGACTTGATGTGCATAGATGATCTCCTAATTGAAGGTAATACTGCTGAAATTGCAATCCAGATGCACAAGA
The DNA here is from genome assembly GCF_048455015.1 of Haemaphysalis longicornis. Taxonomy (NCBI): domain Eukaryota; kingdom Metazoa; phylum Arthropoda; class Arachnida; order Ixodida; family Ixodidae; genus Haemaphysalis; species Haemaphysalis longicornis. The sequence continues at coordinate 37,451,730 of NW_027526214.1, read as the reverse complement.
AGATATTTCGGATATTTCCTGAAGCTCACATGAAACTTTTTAAATACGCCAGCAACGATCATATTGTAGCTGCAGAGTACGAAAAAGAAATAGCTTCAGGAAAAAAATTCTTTCCTCGGCCTCTGAAATCCTGAAAGTGTTGAACTGCATTGAAACAAGCAGTCGGACTGTTTTTGTGTAAGCGGGATGGCATCCTCACTTAATCGACGAGCATCAACGCAGCAAACGGTTCACTCTTCAGGCGGTGGCAAGGATCTACAATACACTTTGGGTTTTGTCGCTTTTTTTTTGATGCAGCCGCAAATTTTCTTTCAAGATCTCTGGGAGGAGAACCTCGACTGAGATGACCCGTACCGACCAAGTTGTCTGCTGTCTGGCTAAAATGGAGCAAGCAGGTCGGCTTGCTTCAGGACCCTCCGAATCTTAAGTTCCTAGAAACCGGCATTGAAGCCCGTTACCAGAAATCACAGCTCCACGTTTTGTCGACACAAGTCCCTGGGCTTACGAGTGTTAGCCTACATCCCCACATTCGACGCCAGTGGTGCCGTCAGCACAATCTCACTGTACGCTAGGCAACCCTCTTAGCGTCACCGTTAGGAAGGTTGCCTAGCGAGGTTGCAATTTATTTCTGCTGTGCTCGCGTACCTTATGCACGACTAATTCGTCAAGAAAAACGACCTCGGCATTGTCCACACGACATTTTGGTCGGATTGCCAGGTAACACTTCGCTGGTTAAGCAAAGACCCCACTACTTGGAAGGTGTTTGTGCGAAACAGCACGCAATTCATCCGAACGTTAACGAATAACACGTAGTGGAGACTTTGTCCTGGTAAAGAGAACCCAGAATTGAAGAACCAAATGGTTCTACTAAGTCAATGACAGAGTCTAAGACAGCAGTGGACCTTGGCGCGAATCGAAGAGTTGATAGGCCTACTAGATGGCATTGTCTAGCATTGCTATCTACGTTTTCCCGGCGGCAATACCGTGCAGCGTCCCGTACAGATACTGGTGCAGAACGGTTGTTTGGGCTAGTTAGTGCATAGTGAAATTCAAAACAGGGCAAAAAGACGGGACAAGGAAACAGCGCCCTGTGTCGTCGTTTCCTTTACCAGCCTTTTTGCGCTGTTTTGAATTTCCGATACTTTACCGTTCGCAACCACCTAGTGTCATATGTGGGGGGGGGCTGTTGGGAGTTCATTTTCCTCACCAGCAGCAGACGATGTTGATCATCGTAATATTTATTATACTCCTCATGAGCTGTCGCATGCTCTTGTGACTGGACCGGATCACGACCGCGTGTTCTAGCAGTTTCCATTAAAGAATCATCCAATCAAGATGTGTGGCTCCACTTTGTGAGCATAGTGCCGCAGCTGGAGAATCCATAGGTCCAACAAGGAGTGCTCCATTGAAGCCCAGATTTACACGGTGGCCTCCCGAAGCTGCGACGTGCGGCTCCGATGATTGTAGTGCTACACTGGCATAAGGGGCAACGCGGACGCCGTCGGCCGAGCCAGACAGGTCCACCCCAGTTTCCTGGTACTTCACCGCCTTCAAGGAGGCCTGCATCCTCTTGGCACGCAAGGGACAGACAATGCACCCCCACCCTGCGGTTGAGAGTGGTCTTGAAGCGCGGCCTCTGCCTGCACGCGTCAGCAGGGACGACCTCTGCCTCCCGCTCAGCTATTAGCTTGACTGCTGGAATGCTGCGGAGCACCTGCAATTACAGTAGCCAAACGAATGTCCAACATGTGGGGACTGTTCGAAACCACAGGTGCTGGAGCACCTACTAGGTTTTTGCCCCTCTAACGTGATTCTGTGAGCAGAGCTCCACACAGCGCTCATCGTCAAAGACTCCCAAGTCCCAGCATACATGACATTGCACCTGCTGCAACCCCACTGGACGTCTTCGTCTGTCTGCTCCATTTCATGCAGAGGATCGGCCTCACTCACTGGCTGTAGCCCGGCTCCAGTGTTATTGACTGATGTTCCCGGACAGACAGCCTTGTCTATCATATTTCTCCTCCACATATATTTCTCTTTCTACTCCTCACTGTTTTTTCACTCCCCAATTTATTTCTTCCGGCTCGCACTGGATTCTATGAAGAGGAGAGAGAGAGAAAAGGTTTATTGTAAGAGCATTTACGGTGTTCCTGTAGGAGTGGCTCCCTCTTCACCGTAATCCATAAGCTGTCTTAGCACCGGCTGCCCTCTCGGTGAGCCGGAGCTGGTTCGAGAAGCAGGGGCTGGACAGCAGCGTCTCGCACTTCTCTTGAGGACTTTAAAGGCGGGGAAGGGGTGGTGGGCAAAGGTTTTTTCGACACTCTAGGGTAATATGTCGTAGTGTACCAGGTTCTTGGCAGTGTTTGCATTCTGCTGGATACTGGGTGGGGGACATCTTGTAAAGCCTATTTGGATGCGGGAAGATGTTGGTTTGTAGGAGTTTATGTGTTGTTTCTTTAGATTTCGTGGGGTTTGGGTGGGGTAGCGGGAAAGTCCGTCGATTAAGTTTGCAATGTGGTATTTCGTGTTAAGTTAGAAGAGGTGCATGTTTCTCCACATCCTCCAGAGGCCTCGTCGGCAAGTTCTCGGGCTTTTTGGTGGGCAAATTTGTTGCGCTCCATAGAAGCATGGGCAGCCGTCCATACAATCGTAAGTTTTGTGTGAGGAAATTTGGCTGAGAGCATTCAGTCCGTTGCTGGTGCCACCCAACCCGACCTGAAGCTCATGCACGCTTCGTGGGAGTCTCGTACGACCACCGTTGCTTCCGTCTGTGTGGGGGCCAGTTCCACAGCTAGCTTCTCTGCTTCTTTGGTTGTTGCGGTTAGCGGTTATTAAGCTTGCGCTGTCAAGGAGCTCTGTCTTTGTGGTGACTACCACTGTCATTGCTCTTCTACAACGGATTGTGGATGCATTCGTGTAGACTGTTTTCATGGGGGTGCCGCATTTCTTGTCTAAAGCTTTCGCACTACCTTCTCGTCGACCGCAGTGGTGAACCGGATGCATGTACTTTGGCAGTGGGTTGGATAAGATATTATGCCGCCACCGATCAGGAAGCTGCTTGTTCTGCCTCGTGTCTTGGGAGCTCAATTTGATTCTGCTCAACAGTTTGGGCCGGATTTTTCGTTGCAAGCCGTGCTTTCTGGCTGGAGAGGTGGCTCTCTATGAGCTCGTCCACCGTATTGTACAGGCTCATGCATACGACCTTATCGGTTGACGCGCTCACGGGGATCCCAAGGTCTTGCTTCGTGGCTTTACGGATGACGGTGTTAAGTTTTCACGTATCTGCCGCGGTTAGAGCCATGTAGGGCACTGCGTATGTTAGCCTCGATGCAACAAAGGCCTGGACAAGACGGACGATATCGTCTTCTTTCATGCCACGGTGTCTATTTGTGACTCTACGAATCATGTGCACAACTTGTTCGGTCGTTCTGGTCAGACGATCGAGCATTATGTACCATATTCTACCCGGTTGCACAAAAAGCCCAAGCGCCCTGATTGAGCTGCAGGGCACACTTTTGTGTCCCTGTGAATTTATTTCAATGTTGACCTTCTCAGTTTTAGTGCAACAACGTCGGACCATCAAGAGGTCTGATTTCTAAGGGGGACACTCGAGTCCACTTTCCTTTGCGTACTGCTTTACAGCATCGGCAGCTTGCTGCAGGCAGTATTGAATTCTCCCGAGTGAGTCAGTGCCAGTCCAAATTGTTATATCATTGCGGAGAGCGCATGGTATAAATTTGAAATACTCTCTAGCCTTGCCGTTAGACATAGGAGCGCGATGTTAAATACGAGCGGGGAGAGGACCGAGCTCTCGGCTGTACCTCTACCTCCACGGGTGATGGGATCGGAGGTGATATCGCCGATTTTGAGTGTGGCTGTGCGGTCAGAAAGAAAGTCAACAGTGTAGTTGTATGTTCTCTCCCCGCATTCTGCGTTATTAAGGTTTCGTAGAATTGCCTCATGTGACACGTTATAAAAGCCCACTTCAGGTCGGACACTGGTATTGCTCGCGGGGAGTGTCGAGTGGCGGGTGCGAGGATTTCTTCTTTTAGCTGAATCAGCACGTCCTGGGTTCCGAGACGCTCAAAATCCGAACATGGTGTCTGGCATTTGGTGGGTTTCATCCAAACATTGCTGCCCACGGTTGAGCAAACCCTTTCCATTACCTTTCCCATGCACGATGTGAGGGAAATTGGCCGCAAATTATCAATATGCGGACATTTGCCTGGCTTGGGAATAAACCTTATCTCGGCTGTTTTCCACTGCTGCGGGATCTTGCCTTTAGTCCAAAAGTTGTTAAAATACTCCAACAATGTCTCGAGAGCCTCGTCGTGTAGGTTGGCTAGTAGTTTGGAGGAGATGTGATCGGGTCTTGGAGCGCTGTTGCGCTTGTTTTCCGAAATTACAGCCTGGAGTTCGTACAATTGGAACTGTTTGTCGGGGCCTTCATTCGGCTTTCCTGTGTGAGGTAGTGGGTAGTAGCTTTTTTCGGTCTGGAGGTACTTTGTTGCGAGATCCTTGAGGAGCTGGTTCGAGTCTTCTTGATGTGAATTGATTGTCGGATCATACGACGATTGGTTTCCCTCTTGCTGAGAAACCAACCAGGTGACGGAGAAGAAACAATGTCTTTACTTTCTGGTGGATAAGGTTCCCTGCAGGCCGACACAAAGGTGAAGCCAGTTTTTCTTGCATAACGACAAGGCGCATTCAGCCGCGTGTTTGGGGATTTGAGCGATCTTTTTGTGGAGGTTTTTTGTGCCTCTTTTCCATCTCCTTGTTAGCCTTCGACTGGCTTCCCACAGGTGGATAAGTCTCCTATTCACGAGGGGTGTTAAATATGTAGTAGCAATCTTTAGGGTGGGGGTTTTGCAATCCTTTATTATTTCAGCGGTTTTGCATTTATTTTAGTTTTCATTTGTACCAACTCACCCATCTGGCCATTCTGCTGCAAGATGTATACGTCAATGGCAGTGACGCTGTCCGGGTTGGTGCATGCTTCCTTTGACTACATTTTGAGGACATGGCTTCATCCATGTAGGTATTGTCACTTCAATCAACCAAGCGGTTAGGATAGACATAGGCAAATATTTTGCAAGTTCAGTTGGGACCTGTAGGTGGAGTAAATGTCCTCAGAGTCTCCATTCACGAAATATAGTTCTATATATAGTGGTACCTCACATTAACAGTCATAGTTACATTTAAGATTGCCTTATTAGAGCCAATGGTGACATTAGATTATATCCATTCCGCTCTCTTCCCCTGTCCCTTATGTTACACACATCATCTATTGTTGTATTGCCTGCTGAGTCGTTTACACCCTTTTATTGACCTTGGACGTATCTGCCCTGTAGGTGTGTAGCGTTAAGGTGCAGCTGTCATACACTGTTTTTTTAGGGACAATGGTAGGCGGCCATTCTGTATTATACGAATCTTAAAAGCTGTGTTAACAACACAGATTTTCCTGCACCCCTGCCTAATTGAAGAACTTGCTTGCATGGGAGTTGCTACAGCAACAGTTGGCACAAGGCGCCTACTCAAGCTACTGTTGAGGATCAACTTGGCGGAGGAGTTCTCCTGGTTTGGGAAAAACAGAAGCACACTTTTTTGCACCTGGGAGTGGCAGGTGTGGTACTAGATATCTTCGTCTTGTTACAGACATCAAACTCTTTCACCAGACAGTGTATAGGGCCCAGATTTTTATTGTGAGCTACATCATGCGCCAATATCAGATTTGTCGAGAACCTGAGGCTTAGTTTTTATTGCTAGATGAGGTATAAGTATATTTCAGCCTTTTTACCACGGAATGTTTAACTTTTCAACCAATCCGGTATGAAACTATTTTGGCAGTTTCTGGCACCACAACAAAAAAGGCAAACTGTGCAGGAATTCCTACCATAACTGATAATGGAAGCATGCACCATTGAACCACCATTGAATTCTTTCCGTGCTTCCATGCGTTTTTATTTTGTGTTTTTGTTCTTTGAGCGTATTCCTTGGTGTGAATCACGAAGTCGTGTAAATCAGTCTTGTAACTATTATTCAATCATTTCCGTGTTCCATGTTTTTTGTTTGTTCCCGAATCATATCACTTTGTGTGAAATATTGAAATAGTGTAACTTTGTATTGTTTTTCTAACCAGAATTCAATAAGTTATTTCTAAAGTGTTTTTTTGCTTTATTCTTGTCCTGCCATTTGACTAGGTGTGATTTATTTCATCACGTAAATTTCTACTGCTATGTAACCGCCATACCAGCATTTCTGTATACACAGCTTTCCTAATGTCCATAACCATTTCCCTAGATTTTGGTAAGTTAAAGTACCCTGAATTTGTATTGCACACACAACCACCACTTAACACCAGTTTTGTGTTTTCCAAGGTGCTTTTGTTTTATTGTAGAGCACTGTAGAACAGCTATCTATATACGTCTTGCATGCGTACCGCTACAATATCCATAAGATGTACCACCAAGGTAACGTCCCGTACACAGCACATAAAAGTACCCTACAACACCTATTCTACGTTATCCTTTGTGTGATTTGGATGTTTTTTGTAGTTGTAGCAACGTTGAATTTATGTATTTTAGACCCAAATGGTACGTCTCCTGTACATCTGCAATGTCGATTGCTGACGTCTCCGCGATATCGGCAATGTAACGTGGTTTGCTGGCTTATGAAGGAAGCGACCGGACTTCTTTACGCTCCGTCACTGTCTGCAGTAGACTTGCTGGAGGCCATCAATAAACTCGAACGTAAGACGCCTAACTTAGCAATCTGAACTAGACATAAGGTGAGATCCTCGAAGGAGATTAGTTTGAACATTATAATTATGACGTCATAAAATTACTGGAAATGAATTCTTTGGCTTTCAGTAGGAAGAAAGATTTTTTAGGCGGTCTTTGGCCACGCGCCATAAATTTGTTTGCGATGGCACATTGCCCCATCCAAACGACTTCTACCACTTCGGCTCTTGCATGTGGACCGCCCGAGTCATCTAGTCGAAGTCGCTCCCAATGTCTAACATTACGGAAATTTATTTTGTCTTTGTCAACGTGAGGGGCAAAATAAGTCGATCGGAGGACCCCGTGTTTCAAACCAACAAGATCAGCAAAGGCTGGTCGAAAGCGAATTCTCCAGCAACGCCTCAAGTCTCCACAGTAAAAAGTCGTCGGTACCGCGCAGGATTTAGTATTCCGAAATGCTACAAAGAAGGCTCAGCGCAAATACATGCATGTGAGATCGACCAACTCGGTACTGTAGAGCAATGGCACGAACACATAGTCAAATCTAAGTCAAGGGCAATTTAGCGGTAGCAATTTAGGCAGACAACAAAAAACGTCTTGTCAAGGGAGTGAAATAAGAGCTATAGCCTTCAATGTGGGGGTTCGAGTACAACCTGGTTACCTACTTCACGAAAGGCAAATTGTTATCATACGTTTATCAGAACCAGCAAGGTCCCCTTGTATATGCTGCAAGGGGGGTTGTACCCACGTGCAAATCTGAAATGTGCAATCTGATGTAGGTTTCATGACCTGAACAACACTTGTGTCTCACTTGTGCCCATTGTAATCAGGCGGCCTGGTAGTTAACCACAACAACCGTGCAGTGAGTAGACAACGAGGATTAAAATGGGCTTGTCACGAGCGGAAATAACCAAAATGCAAATGCCACCGAGGCAAAGAAACAACTATATGCCCCGCTGAACTTGCTGAACAACGACTACCCTAATTAACGCCAAGACTGTGAGAGTTGCCGGCCATCATATATCGACAAGAGCTTGAAGACTGAGTCACTGAAAATTTTTAGATAAGCTGATTGCACAATTTATTCATCCGCGGCACCATGGTGACGTCAGGACTTCCTAGAAGCTTTAAGATGGTTTAGGCAATGCTGGAAACCCACACGGTATAGTTTGCCGACAGCTTTAAAAGTACCTTTACAATGAACAGACACTTTACGGCTGTGAAGCTACGGTTTACTCAACATGAAACATCTTGCAGCCGCGAAAGAACATCAAGTTTATACCCGTGTATTTACCAGAAAGCAGTGCAGTCATTGCACTGTTGTGAAGCTCTGAAGGACTAGGTCCGCACATTCAAGCTGTGCCTCAGAGCACAGGAGTTCTAGACGAGTCGTAGAAACGCCTAACCGCGTAGTGTTTAGAGGATCCGACGTGACGCGGAAGCTTAGCGTGAACTGCGAAATTCAGAACACGCATTGTCAGTACAACGCCACCTGTATAAACATTGCGTAACGCGTCGCCCACTTACCAATTGGAACAGTAGGGACGCTAAGTTGAGACACTCATCCGCTGTGTGGCGTGCGCCGGTGGACGTTCCGCTTTACGTCACTGCTCGCGAGTCGCGAGCGCTGCACCCACTTTTATGACGCGTGTCTCTGAGCTTATCTGTTGGGTTTCAAGATCCGTTTCGCTCACCTCTATGCCGTTACGAAGCGCGAGTTCTTGGGCGCACTGGGGATCTCGCTCACCGTGTCGCTTGATTGATTCATACGTGCGCCATGTTTCGTACAACATAGTGCAATAACATGAATAATGTCACATAGACAAATAGGAAACATAGAAACGAATTTTGCGGACGGTAGAGCTGGAAGTTCACTGATATATTTCTCCATGGAAGATTCGAAGAAAAAAAAACAATTGCGTGCACATTTTCTGTTCAAGCGCTCACCTCTACTGTTACTTTCCAAAAAATACGTCGTGCTTGTAAATTTCAGGAGAATATTAAAAAAAAATACAAGAGCAAGCAGTTGAGTGTCCATCCACGCTGTAAGGTCGCTTCTACAGAACAGTCCCCAAATTTAAAAGTGTGTAGCTATGCGGAGTGTGAACAGCGTAGAGAAGACAAGGCTTAAATGCAGAGCGGACAGAGGACCGATTCCCCACTGAGAACATTTTGGGGCCCGTGATCCCAGTACGTATGATCGCAAGCCGGCATCAGCCAGCGCAACCACAAGTGGTTTTGCGTCCGCCGTGGTGCAGACGGTTTTATCATCGACAGACCAGGACAGACAGGCCAGTTACAAACAAGAAGGCGTAGGAGCGCCGCTTTGGGGACGCTAGACAGACTGTACACTATTTTGCATAGTTTCCCCGAAGTGGCTGTGTCTGGCGGACATCAAAGCATGCAGGAATGCTACGGAGTTTGAAAGGTTAGAATAGAGCAGCAACTGAGTGAGTATTTGGCCATTTTTGGCTTACACGTTAGCCTATGATCATACGGGCGGCTTTGGTCAGTAAATAAGCGTGACAGAAATAACAGCGTGTCTTGATTCAGATACATTGCGTCAGGAGACAAACGTTGATCGCTCAGCAAGTTCGGCATCAGTTCAGAGATGGTACCTTATTATGAGCTGCCATCAATGTTGGGAGCGCAGGAAGGCGTTGAATGTTCCGCTGCGTATGCGCCAATCATCACCTTTATCGTTGTCATTCTGAGCTCACTCTGTCGCTAAAGTTATCATTCATGGTTTTGGCAGTCTTGGCGCGAGTATTGATTCCATTGTCATTACGTCACAGTGGCGTCCAGGATTCGTTTCATGACATGTCAACTTAGGCAGCTGAATAAGAAATGAAATTGGTTCCGAGCATAGCGTGAGTGACAATTCGCATGACAATTCATCTGATCGTGCTCCAGAGGCAAAATTTAGCAACAGTGATTTCGTTCGTACAGGAATGTTTTCATTTGTAAACATCGAGCAGGCGCCACAATTCATTTGAGGGCTAGGTGATGACTTTCTGCGGAGCATGCTCACCATAGGTTCAACGTCAACACGAAAACGTGTATCTGGTCATGTTGTGTCAGTAATTTAGAAAAGACGACTTTTTCTCGCAGAGGAAGTCGGCTTGGCGAGAGCGGATAACATGTTGCTACAGGCTCCGTAATACCAAATAGTATTGTGGTTCGAAGACCAACCACTGTAAAATACCTTTTGAAATGACCATCTACAAAGCACCATCTTCCTTTGCGTAACAGATGGTAGAACAAGTACATAAAAACAAGTATCGCGGGGAGACCAGCTACAGTGACTTTAACCTATCCGACGAAATCCGGCATATTATATTTTAAAGACCGGCTTATTCGCGACGCATGCCAAAGTATCGACTATTAAACTACTTCTACCATAGAAAGAAATGGCAAAAAACTAAGAGACACCTACTGGAGAAGACATATAGAGGAATATCATGTCTGAGGGATAATTGTGAGGTTTGACGCCCCAAAGCTATACTTAAGCTATGAGGCGGGCCGTAGTGGAACACTAAAGAATTAATTTGACTACCGTGAAATCGCTAGCGAGCTCCAAAGTGTCTCAACAACAACGTTTTAAATTTGACCTGTAAAAAGGGGCTGCTACCTCGAACGGAACCACCTACTTGGAATGAGTAACACAACGTTGTGACCACTGAACAACCGCTGCAAATAATAACATTGTCGCATTGTTAGGAATTGTATGGCAGATCAAGAGCAGCTGGCGAAGAAACTTGCGCTGCCAGATCAGTGTGCCTAGTGACTGCAGACCCAGTCCACGGACGTCAGCCACGAGGCCCGTGTCGCGCGGCCCGCAGTTGTAATCAAGCCGCCGAGCTGTTGCCAGCGTGTTAGCAATCGGAAACGCACAAGCACCTCCGGAGCCATGGCTGCCCGCCTCCTGCGCAGTTCGGCTTCTGCTTATCGCTCGGCGTTCCTCAATAAATTATTGCGGAATGCGTTCTCACGTCCACTTCAAATCTAAAACGAAGCATGCAATGAAGGAGCATTGAAGCAATGGTCATAGACTAGCAGCGAGAACAACCAATTCGGAAACAAAGTTAAGGCAACGTTATGACAGGGTGAATTTGCATAATAAAATAAACATTGGCCGCTCATATATTACGGTGACATGAAACTGCATTCATGCTGGAAAAGAAAGAAAACAACTGTGGGACGCAGGTTGAAATATTATGATGTGATGCCAGCGGAATACAGTTTTTTATCAAAAGAAAAGCGCCTCATTTTGTCATGGAGAGGTCTGTGTACTGGAGGTGACATAAATATACTAATGTGGTTGGGGAATACAGTTGTGGACATATCATCATTACTAATAGCAATATTACCACCCTACTCTGGCCAATTGCGAGACGAATGCCTATTCTATTGATATCGAACCGCGCCGGCCCTGCGTTGCTGCGCTCGTGTTTACCCCCTAATTTAGGTATTTCGTCCATTCATCGCATTTTCGCTTTCCGCCTCTTCTACATCTATTTCTTGGTATCTACTCTGTGGCTCTACTTTTCCACCGATTGTCGGTTGGTGTCACTACACGCCAGCTCAAGTCATTTGTTCTTTTTACTGCAAAGCAGTATATGACTGCACCCCCGCTCTCCCCCCTCCGTTTTCATTCCGGTGACATCGAATTACTCGTCCCGCTGACAACTCTTTCAGAACTGTTTTTCTCTCTCCTCCACCGATGCTACTTTGGCAAGTTGTGCAGTGGGCAGCTAACGGCGGTAGTGCGGTTATCAGATAATTGAGGAAAATAAACAGAAGCACGAATGGAAATTTAAAAATGCACTGCACATTACCATACGCCTAATATAAAATTTGTGCGCAGCGCGACCTGCAATCTTCCCGGTCAGGGCGCATTTCTGCTTCGTCTCAGGAAGTGTTCGCGTGATCAGCGAAAGCCCGGCGCCGTAGGCTACTCTGCTGCTACCTCCCAGCGCAGCCGCCGATGGCCAGCATATTGCGAATCGTTTTTGAACTTCCCGCACAAATGTTCTGTCGTTCGAATTAGCCCAGCAAAGGAAGCAGCGAGCATGCTATTTCAGGCCGTGTTTTAAGTTCCCGCGGTTTTGATTAGCGGTTTTGATTAGCGGAAAATGGAACATGGTGTCCGGAAAGTGTCAGGCGAGGGCGCTCCTTGGTGGTGACGTATGAGACGTATGTGAGGGAAAGGTAGTAATGGAGATTACGCAGTAGCCGCACGTGTCGTATTTCATCTCACCTTCCCCTAGACGCTCTTCGTCGCTTTCTTTCGTCGCTGGTGCGTTCACCGCATTCTGCGTGCACGGCTTTCGGGTGGAAAAAGAGGGATGTGCATGCACAGCTTGGGTTCATGCCGCTACCGATGAAATGGAATTTGTGCTGTTGGAAGATTTAAATATCAAAATTACCTGGCTCAATGCGCTCAGTCGGCTATCCTGCTTAATCGACTGGCTCGGGTGTGCGTTGATGTGTTACACTGAGATCTTACAGATTACAGATACCGTGAGATGCGTACCGGTGAGAAAGAACCGAGCAGCCACATGTTTCTATACTAGAGTAGAGGTCAAGGCCTTGGAACGCCAGCGTGAACCAGCATCTCTTCTTGAGAGGGCTATCAGGGGATACTTTCGAAGGCGTGTGTAACTTGTAAGCACCCGCACATTACCGGTGGCCAGCTTATGCGTGCGCAGGTTTGTAGCAGGGAGGTGGGAGAGTACACGAGGAGCTGTAGGTTGTATGCCCGTAATAATGGATGACACGTCCGCTGTGCTGGTGCGAGGTTGAAACGTGGGCGACAAACGGACCGATGGGACCGATCCAGAGTCCTTAGTGCTAGAGCGGATTGGGTTGACGGGTTACACAACAGTAAGATGCTTACGACTAGGAAGGGACACAGGCAGCTTCATGTTTGAAGAAGCAACCCTATTTTTCTTTCAAGCTGTAAAGTAAGGCACCAAGGTTGAGCTTCGTATGTCATTCCCGTCAGTATGCACGGTTGTAGATTTTTCTGCCGAGTTACCGAGGTAGGCTACTTTTTCATTATTTAGGAGAGTTTGCCGTGTGCTCCCCCACCCATGTCTATTCTGCAGCAGTTTATTTGTAATGGTTGGGGTCACCACTAACAATTTGTCCCAGGTAGTTATAATTTTCTGCTTTTTATTGCGTTTCGTTTGCTAAAGTGAAAGGACATTTTTGGCATGCCTCTTTCTCAATACTTCAGAATTATCCACATTTATTTTATCTCCATAGCCGTACTTTCTGATTGAAATTCCTGGGCTATTGTTTGCTTGAGTTATGCAGCCTCAATATCCAAAACTATGTAGTCCCCAAACCAGCAATTGCTTAACACCCTATGATTTCCCAGTAAAACTTTCTGATTACCCTCCCCCACGCAGAAATGTAGTAAATACTTTGGCGAGATGGTATCTCCCTGTCTCACACCATTTTGGATCGAAAATGTATCGCTTTGATAGTCGAGGGTTAACCTAAAGGTGCATCTTTACATGACTTCTAAAATTTTAACGTTGGTTTTCTTTATTCTCTTCTGTTTTAGGGCTTCTATCCCGGCTTCGCTGAGTTTTTAATCGAAGTCTTTGTCATAATCTATAAATACCATGGGAAAAGTTTTTGTGTACTCTGCGAATTGACGACATGGGTATGATTCATGGTTGGGTACCATTTTCTAGCCCCAGCCAGTTTTCTCCATTTTTGGAACCCAGGCTGTCACCTACGTCGCTAACTATATCTTTGTTTAACAGCTTGCAAAGAATTGACTGTACGCTGATTGGTCTGTAATTCTTGAGATCCTTGGAATCTGCTTTGCTATTAAACAGAAATATTTTGGTGTTTTTTCTTGCGGCTGGAATTTTTGAGTCTTAAAGCATTCGAAAACAATACAGGAAAATTTTTTACGACAATATCCGCTAGCTCCTTCAAAAGATCTACAGTTATGCCGTCATCCTCTGCAGCTTTCTGTGTTCATGCCTTCGACTGCCTTTCCAAGATCCTCTTTACTTACAAATAGGATATCACACGCTGAGCTTGCAATCTAAGCAGTTTCTCCTTGTCTAACGTCGCTGACATACAGGCTGTGATAGAATTGTTCTGCAAGCTTGATTATCGTGTACAAGGTGTGCGCTATGTTACCTGCTGGTATATGGGGCCGTACATCATGTATTTGCCGATGGATAGCTTTCCGTTTGTTGCTTTCCAGATTGTCCCTGTTTGCAGCGTTTCTTAAATCACTGCCATGTTGTATGTGCGAAGGTTGTTTTCTCTACTTGCGTTATCCAGTTTCGACCGCTCATCCAATTCAATCCGATCCGCCGTACTTGATAATTTTATGTTCTTATGTTTGCCACTTATTTTCTTTGCTTTCTCAGTTCTTGGTTTGTTTCCTGCAAGTTGTCTCCGCCACAGCTCCTGGTGATACACTGAGCGTCGATATGACGTTTTCAGTTCTTTATGTTCAAGAGGATGAGTTTGTTTTGAGGAGGTATTTTAAACTCCAGCTATTCTATCTGACTGACTCTATTCGAGTTATTGTAGTTTTCACAAGTTGCGTCCTCGCTGTTTTTCGGGGCGCTTCTATGTTGATTTCCTAAGGTTTTGTTTGTATAATAATCGGTTATTTTTCCCAGGGTATTTCTCTCTGCACGGGGCATGAATGTGCCTCCGAGATTGTGGCAAATATGTTTTCAAAAGCTTCCTACTTACCTTTCCCCCATTTGCATAGTAGCGACCTTCGTAATAAACTCTCCCATCCCAATCGTGCACTGTGTTGTAGCCAACGTTATTGCTGATTCGACGTTCTGGTGGAAGCTATCTTGGGGTTGGTCATGAGAGCATGCGGTGGCTGCGCATGCCGGTGCCATTTTGAGCCTGGGTAGCTCCTTTATTTTGGTAACAACTGCCGTGACTCTCCCTGGAATGCTGAAAACCTTCACGTTTTCGGGTATTTCTACGGGATAAAAAATTCTACCCCATGTTATTGCTTCCCTCGCAATACACTGTAGCATATATTATGCCAACAAGTAAGCTCCATGAAGCCTTCTTGTGCCCCAACTTCGCTGTAACATTACTTTTCCCACTTAAAGTACGAGAACTCATGTGACAGTACCGATAAGCTTCGCTCATCAGTCAAGGTGCGTTCGTTGAACAATGCAGGGTCAACTTCTAGAGGCCGCCTGTTCCTACCCAGAGATTTTTAGCATCCTCGGCTGTATCTGTGCTGTATATGTCACCATTTACAGGTGTTCTAAGGCAGCTGGAACAGAGGGGGAGATTTTCTTAAGTTTGATCATGGGACGTGTTGGTCAACCACTAAGCCAGGGGCGCCAGATCCCTCTCCGATAAGGGAGTGGTGTGTAAGTGAGTGAGAGCCTTCAGAGCATGGTGGAATCGTTATAAGGCAGCTCCTTAGGTATCCGGTATGATGGTTGGATTTGTTAGCCACAGAGGATAAAATGCAAAAGAGTAATAGATTGAGATAGCTTTCTTGCAGACGACATTTCCCCACACGGCTGCAGTAATAGTGAGCCAATAATTGTCGGTTTTTCGTTACTAACGCGCTCTTATGAAAGGATTAGTTTATCCGCTGGCGTACCGATGAGGTCCAGGGTTGTCTGGCGGTTGGAATGGTAAGCCGCTGCCTAGCGGCTACGATGTGGCTACGAAATGTGGTTATGAAAAAACTCGTAGTTACAAGCTTCGTGGCCAAGAAGATTGCTGATGTTATATTAAAGTGCTTTCTGGTCTTTTGCTTATATTTTACCCTGAAAGCATTCTATCGTACGCCCTGCCACCAACGATAACCTTCTGGCGGGGACGCGCAAAAGTTAGGCATCAATGTTCTCTCGAAAATCCGGAAACATTGCCGCACAGGGCAAGGTGCAAGAACTTTATTTCCATAATTTCTACATAAAGACCCATTGCATATTGAGGTAGGCCTCGCTCGAACGGCCAAGGCAAGTGGTTGTATATTTCAATGGGCCGAAGGATGGTCGAGGTATTTAAATTTTAGCATTGCTAACTGTGTTCCCCGTGGGCTTTTCCCTATTCCTATCCCAGTATGGTAATGGAGGTTCAGACGTAGTGATGAACAAACTGTGTTATTTTCCTTTGTATCTTAGTATGCAATGCTGTAGAAGAAAATTTGTAGCTTTGCCAAGAATCTTTCACCGCTGCCAATCGAACAATTTTCTTGTTTTTTAAATTTAACTCTATTGGCTTGGTGTGTTGGGCTTGGTTATACTGCGCTTTGTATACATCTCGTTTGACGTGGAATGTTTTATACAGATTTTTTTGGTTTGTAATTGCTCGTACGATGCCACAGACAAGTTGTTTTGTAACGCATTTGAACTGGTCTAACGCCGCCCCGGATGTATTATTTATTGTGCCATTATGCAAATGCAGCTTGGTAATTATCTCAGTGGTGAAACTTTTGTTTACATTTAAGCTTTAGACTCTTAGTTTAACAAAAATCCGCCGAGCGAGCTCATTTATTTTGCCAAACTATTTCAACAGCCCCGTTATAACGCGAACATGGTCTATAAGGAATTACCTTCTTCTGGAGGTACGCAAGGTTTGTTGTACTTCCTTCACACCTTGTGTGATGCGTTGCCCCCAGACATGCGTACATGCACCGAAGAAAAGTAAACTTTCATGCCTGTAGAAGGCATAATTCTTGGATGTTCATAATTGGCACAAGGGTGCTCTAGAACTATATGAAATATAAATAAAAATTGGTCAGAAAAACATGGCAGCTTTCCTGAAGAAAGTCATAAATATATTACAACGCTTAAAATGTGTCATGACTAGAGAGCAAAATACTTTGAAATGACCAACTTACGAATTCTTTCTGCAAAGAATAAAACGTCGTTCTGTAGTTTTACAAGTATGCAAGTACCAGGGAAAAAGCGTTTTTGAATACCTTTTAGCCAGCAATCCTTTCAGATGTGGACACAGAAAGGAGTGGCTGTTGTTATGAGCCAAACCTATAGATTATAGCATATTGAAATATTCCAAGAGATGCGAGAATATGCCAAGGCTATATCAACGCAGCCTTTGGTAGAAGATTACATCGCCGTATGTTATTGAAGAGGACAGCAGTACTTGATAGCCCCTCCCCCCCAGATACCACCGACATTTACCAGTAGCGAATTCCAGATATCTGTAACCATATTTCCTACATAATTATTATTTCCAAAAGAAAAAAATTACTCCAATTTCCCGGTGTGGATGGAACTGTAAAAAATAACGTTAAATGATATCCACAACAATTGCCAATGCGACATTCTCTGAATTCACACATGAGACTCTACAAAAAGTGAAACGAAAGATTGTGATTGCCGTTACTTCGAATTCGCTTGGGCGGTAACCGGAACGCAGCAGGGTCTGCCATAGCCGGGCTTGAGTGGTGGACGCCGCCGCCGTAGCACGGTCGTGCGTCGGGATCAAGAAAACGAATAGGCTTGTCTTTCGAAGGGTGATACCGCGGAACCTAGCCACCCTGATGAGATAGCCCGGGCCCACACTACCGCACCAGACAAGCGTAGAAACCGAAAAGATTCGGCATCAGAACTCAGTGATTCCCATTTATAGCGATTTAAACAAAGTTTCAGGATTTTGAGAAAGCTGAGGGAACTTTTATAATCGCCATTTATCAGGACAAGTTGCTTCTTCCACCTTTTGTCATGGATAAGAACGCAACCGAATTGGTATTTATCAATGTAGAAAACGGAGTCACATTCGTGGCAAGCAAAGCTCCAAAAGGTAGCGTTTCTCTAGGTGCCCGATGTCTGTGCGCGGTCTTTACATTCTCTTTTTCGGCCGTTCAAACATCCTTAACGTATCTCTGGCGTACGACCACCTAATTAGGTCGGGTGCATGGTAACCTGGATGTGCTCTCGAAGAAGTTAATCAAGTCGTGCGAAGGAAGCGTGCAATGTACACGAAGCTGCGCAAAACAGGGCCGAAACAACCATCAAGCAGACGACAAAGTTGTACTGCCAACGCGACCGCAGGCGAGCACGCACCTCCGCCCGGTGATGACGACTGGTGATTCCTTTGATGATGATGATGATTGGTTATGAATAGTTTCCCCCTTTGTATAAACGCGATGACTTGTCATCTTACCAAAAAAGAACATACCTCTGTTTTAAACGATTGGATTCATACTAGCAGAGAACAAATTCGCAGCGCCAGATTCAGTGTGTTGTGTCAGTGAAACCCTGCGCAGCCACCTCTCCCCACGCCGCCGTCTCCGCCGCTTTGGGAGCTTATTGTGTCGCGCGTGCGAGAGGACCGTTGGCTGCTAATGGCAGCAAGCTTCGTTTAACACCAGGGTTTCTCGATTTGGCGAAGACGGGTAATACCCCTCCGGCGCAGGAGTCACCATCTAAAAGCAGGGTTAAGTAATAAAAGTACTTTGTACATGTTGTTTGATAATTTAGGTGAATCCAGCAACGCTCGAAGTTCAGGCATTATTGATGGTGAAATTGCCCGTCTAGCTACCTACATTTTAGACGACCTAAATTTTACCTAAATCTGAACACTAGGATTGCCTCAGTGGTATTGGTGGTAAACAAATATTGACTGTTTGAAGTTATTACGCCGACTTCGCAAGTTTTGCAACCTTTCTCCTCTAAAACAGTTCGCACAAACGACCAATTTTGTGTGCGTGTAGGAATCGAGCACAACTTTCAAACGTATTCAAAAATATCTCGAGTAGCGGTACCAGAACGTGCAAAAACTAGGTTCACAATTGATGTCAATGCTGGAAGCGCTATTTGAGGGGATTACCTGTTTGTATTCCCATAGTGATTTAAATCAGCTCCAACAGAAGGAACACTTCAGGTTGGATACTAATGCCGCATTTTCTGGATGATCAAAAATATTTTAGAGGTGTAAACGGTTTTGTGAAACCAGCTCTTAATAAGTAAATTTTAGTATGTGACCGTGAACAAAAAACTTGTTCAGTGTTTGGAGAAGATGTGAATATGAAGCCTTAGCGGAAAAACAGTAGTCGGCAGTGACGAAACAAAATGGGGCATAGCACAAATGCCCAATTGCGAGAACTACATAATGCGTCTCAAACATATGGTCAATTGCACTAGAAAATCGAAAAAAACTCACTAAAAAGAACGGACGTCGTTATTCTGACATAATACAAAATGACCAATTCGAAAGAAGCAGACCTAGTGCTTAATAAATGCCACAATACATAAAAGGGAATGTATGTAGAAGACTAGTGCAGAATGTATTGAAGTCACGAAAACTGAAAAAGCAATAAAGCCAAAAAAATGCAATAATAATTTGTCTGAATTCACAATGTGGATGCGAAGGCTGAGGGAGCATCAAAGCTGGTGGTATTTCCTAGAGGTTCCTTGAATTGTCTTTATTTTATCCCTGTAATAAAGCAAGTCGTTAAAAAATTGGGAATCGTGCATATATGGGCAAGACTTGAATGGTGAATGCCATGTTTCTGAGGATTGCCAAACACACTCTTGACTTCAAGTACCATTGTTTATCTGCATAGATGCCGTTACAGTAACCTTGTCGTATCCATCGAAGACGTAGCGGTTTTCTCTATGGCTAGTGGTACGTTTTAAACTTTTTTAAACCCGTTTCGCCAAAAAGGGTGTAGCATAAGTGGAAAAAGGGTGTTGGGAGGCCTTTACACCCTTTTTCTTGAGTCTCAACACCCTTCTCCAGCTGTACACCCGTTTTGTTTGAAAAAAAGGGTGTTGATCAACTTCAACACCCTTGGTTTTTCTTAGGGTGTTGAAAGGGTGTGGAAAAGGTGTTCAGCTGTTCATTGAATAAGGCCGTGTTTGGAGGCATATTAATGCTATGAAGAATAAGACATCCCCTCAAATACTCCTCTACATGTAAGAAATTTGCAAATGCAAAAAAAAAATAATTGCTCATATGCAATGATCGCTCGCTTCCTTATTCGGTGCACCACATGCCCCAAGTTTAGCTTTGGGACGTTATACACCAATTTCAACCTTCAAAATTAAAAAAAAAACTGTAGTCGTGTGCCGAAAAGGATATTTACCGACTGCAACACGCTCGGCTTTCTGTTGGTTTTTGAAACGGTGTGAAATAGGTGTGCAGTTGCAAAAAAAGAACAGCGGAGCTCGGCGTCAACCCAGTTTCTTCCGCTGCTGCTAAGCTTGTTATGTTTGCTAAGCTTTAGAATGTTCTTGCTAAGCTAGGATGACCGCTGAGGGGTGAGGCCAAGTTTAACCGGATTTTACAACGCTGTTCCAGTGTGCCCAGCTTCCCCCCCCCCCAACTGCCAGGGATCCAATGGAGAAACAAGCTTGGTCGGACCCCAGCTATGCTGTTTCTCCATCCTTGCAATACTATTGCAAGCTGCGCCAATTTCTTGCCTTTTAGAATAAAAAAAGACTAGTATCTTTGAAATAGTACAGTAAGAGGTGCGGACACCCATACGCCCCTTGTGTTCACACTAACCACTCAAGTCAAGTCTAACAAGCTGGAAAGCCGACTTCACTGTTATAATATTCTATCTGTGGTGGTGCATCCTTTACAGGTGCCTCAGTTTTTTTCTAGTTGGCGGCCTTTTCTTACACCCTTTTTCTTACACACTTTTTTCTTTACGCCCTTTTTCTTAGTTTTGAACTCCCTAATTTGTAGCTTTACACCTTTCTGGGAAAAAGGGTGTTGAAATAATGAACACCCTTTTTGAACTGTGTTGAGGTGGCGGGATGGATTTATATGATATTTAATAAAGTTCTATAAGGTATGGATCACAAAAACTACCGCGTAATAAAAAATTTTTTGCAAATCGGCGTGTTGATTTGTATATTCGCATAGTAAAATCCAGACATCCAAAATTAGCGCTAAAATATTCGTTTTTTGCGACAAGCCCACTGACTCCACCGGGGGGCTTTCTTCTGCTGGATAAAAAAGCAAGAACAGCACATGTATTGCGAAGTAAGTATGCACTCCCTGTACGGCTTGCATCCCGTGTTCCAACTGTAACTTGTGCGTATGGGCTGTTTGTGTTGAATGCTGCGCGCTCCGCCATTTGACATTGCCACTGCGCATGCCATCGCCTCAAAAAAGGGTGTGAGACTCAACACCCTTTTTTTGGGGTTTTGAGCATCATCACCACCCTTTATTAAGGGTGTTGAGCTCAACACCCTTTCTTTATCTGCACAGCCTTTTTTTTGCCAAAACACCTTTTAAGGATGTTAGCCATGGGACAAGATTTTTACACCCTTTTCGGCCAAAAAGGGTGTAAAAAAGTTTAGTGTGTACACGGTAATCATCAGCATAGTAAACTTCCAGCAGCTGTTCCCATTTTATTCTTAATCCATTGCGTAGTGGAAAACGCTTGGTGGTGCTAACAAGGCAAGTGCTAACAAGCACTTGACTTTTCAATTGGTATTTTTTTCCAACAATGGCTAAATAAAGGCCAGTAACAACAGATACTCTGTTAAAAAGAAGTTTCTTCGTGCAACGAGATCTGGTTAAATTCTACTAAAAGTCATTCCTCGAGTTTAAAATCCAAACTGCCAAAGCCCTATTCCAAAGTTAAACTCAGCCGAATTACCACACCAAAAACAAGTCTACGTATACAAAGTAAACGCTACGCGCACGACTCCGGTCATATGAGAGCTTTAGAGACACCGAAACTATAATGCTACCAACCGAGGACCAATTTCGGCCAGGGAAGCATAGTTTTTCTTTCCACCAGTCTGCAAATGTTAATCGCCTTCACCGCCAATAACCCTTTACCCTGCCTATCCTGGTGTGACATTGGGGTTCTGTGCACAAACACCGGGCGTGGATGTCTTGAGAACGAAATAAAAACGTAACGCTTACCAGACGGGGACAACGAAAAGCTACGACAGACACAGGCATGTCTTCTTCGCCGTTTGTTCAGCGCCACGTTTCCTTTTTATTTAGGCATGAACCAATTCGCTCTCTAACAGGCTCGAGTCTCGGGAACGATTGCGGGAACCTATCTGACCTCTATGTTCCTTGAATAAAAAAACGCTAGCACTTGCAACAAGGTGTTATGAGCATCACACTTTGGGGCCGAGCATTTCTCTTTATCCAGTTCGCTTAGAAGTGTGGCTTAATAATGATCCACCTGTTCATAAGAGAACTGGAATACTCCAGTGTCAAAAAAATTAACCAGTTCAAATCAGCAATCTATACATGTGTGCCAA
This sequence comes from Haemaphysalis longicornis, assembly GCF_048455015.1. Classification (NCBI taxonomy): domain Eukaryota; kingdom Metazoa; phylum Arthropoda; class Arachnida; order Ixodida; family Ixodidae; genus Haemaphysalis; species Haemaphysalis longicornis. Next base: position 37,429,760 of record NW_027526214.1, on the reverse strand, counting down.
CATCACTGTCGACCCAGTTGGGCTTTAGTGACACTTCGTATGGTATGTCTACTTTATTCTGAACATTAAAAATTGGGGGTTGTAAGCTACGGTTTCGAATTGTTTTTTGAAGTGCCTGGGCAGAACTTACAAAATCATAGTTAAGACTAACAGGCAATCTATAGCCATATGGAAAACCGGGGGCCAATACGCATGGGGAGGCAAGCTTGTGGCAGAATGCTCCGACGCACTTCGGGTTTCAAGATACTATAAGGGCCTGCGCGCCAACCCACGCTCGCCAAAGTGTCTTTTCCGTCGGTGCAAAGTGGAAAGAATTACAGTGAACATTTGGTGTTAGGGGTGCCTCGTATTTTTACGTTCCCTTTATTTTATGGCCCTTACAATTTTGCGGCATATTTTGGAGTATATAACCGGCCGTCATTTCTTCTTTCCTTTTGAGTTCCTTTTTTCTTTTTATGTCCGATTTTATCTTTCATACTTGTATTGGTACGTGGGAAGGAGACCCATTATTACAGATTACACAAACATCTATAACTCTCTGCTTTTTCCCTTTGGTGGGGTAATTCTCTGGTAACAACCAGCTGCAAGTTCTGTTCAAAAAATAAAAGAATGCGATGGGGTACTTGTTGCACAAATTCGATGCAGGGACATGCAAGAAATATTATCTCTTTGATGAGGGCAAAGGGAACCATGACCACTTTACCCTGTTACCAACCACCATCCAATCTTCGGCTAGCGATAGGTGTTAAGGAGTGATTCTGATGCATAAAACATCGACTTAGAATGTGATTTGCATTGCCGCTTGCATTGTAACAAAGAAACAGGAAAGCGACCACCTTTCGACGCGCACGCACAAACCAATGCCTTGACACCAGATGTGGAAGTTGTGTGAAACCAAAAGTGGAGCTCGCGTGGCCAGGAGTATTGGCGACCCAGTGTACAGAGTTCGACCACTGTACAAAGGACTGCCTTTTTGACATTTGTACAAAAGTATCCCGTCTCTCCCCGCCAAAAAGGGGAAGCATCGGAAATAGCCTTCGCATTTCTAGGTGCGAAGGCGCTCTCTTCTAATACCGCTGGTCACGCCGGTATCTATCAGCGGGCTCCGCTGCACGTATCCAAAGCCGCGTGTTCGCACGTTGTTGACAGTTCTGACCTGTGTTCAGGGAGGCCCAGAACATCCCCTGCGGAGGCCGCTCCGGCAATGTCGTGTTAGCATCGTTACCTTGGTTAATCGCGATGTGGGTTTTATCATATATAAAAGTCCCTGCACGAGGTCAATGTCCCATCGAAGTGGAACAGAAGTGACGAGAGCGATGAAGATCAACGATGCGATGGGACTTAACAGCGAGGTATTCGTCATAATGCTGTACGATAATTTCGTTGAGGGTCCCTGCCCCAAAACTACTCATATCCTGGAGGCAGCAATGTAAAGTCATGTATAGTCAGACCCATGTCGGGCGAAAAGGTTGCAGACACGGCGTTTTCGCTTCCACTCGTCTGGGCTGAACTTTTTGTCGGGCCTCGTATTGAGAGTTCGGGTCGCGGTTATGGGATCGTTGACGAGCAATCTGGTTGAGTGCCACTATCTGTGGGGCTCACGTTGCACCGCATGGTGCGTGTAGCCCCGACAATCTTGTCCAGGGCAAGGGAGTGCGACGCTGGAGCCACCATCGTCTCGAACACGCACAGCACAGCAAAAATGTAAGGTTGCTGAAGGGCAGAGGTCTCATGAAGCATAGATGAAACTATTCGGCGATGTTTTTACGCTATATTTACGCCGGACATACGGGAACTGCCTCAAGGTGCGGAGAAGACACATTGTTGTTTTCTACTGCTTGGGTCGAGACGCCGGGAGACAATGCCCAAATATTCAATTCTCCTCACAATATATAGTTGCATTATTTGTACCAAAACCGCACCTGGTAAATTGTTGTCAGGACAAAAAAGACATTCACGGGATTAGAACGTTTTGCCTAACTTGCGAAAAAACTCACAAGAAATTATTGAACCCCTTAGTCACCTCACAAGCAGCGTATTTCTGGCTAAGGACGGAAAGATATTTCTCAATGCGTTTTCTAGGATATTCGCTCGCATATCTCTGTTTATAAAAAAAGAGTAATCAATTCTTGAATCTGGCATCTACCCAGCGGAATGAGGAACTGTGAGGGAAAACGATAACGTTATTCGGGTCCTATTTACTACCTTCGTCCAATAAGAAGCACCCAGTAGCCCCGTTACAATTTTCTCGGCGCAATTTATTTCTGAAGTGGAGGCGTGTTTCCTGGATATAAAATGCACATTATCCGAATAAACACGCTTTTCTATAGGCATTGCATCAATGAAGTTGCCAATGCTATCGTTGCCAGCTTAGCGGTTGAGAAATATAGAGAAAGAAGTGTTATAATGGTTATGGAACTTTCCTAGTTTGTTTGGTTGAATAACTTCTAGTATAGTTTTTTTTTCTTTCGCAGATATACAAAGCATAAACCCTTCTTACTTGGTGCATTTTGCAAATGGGCGCCTGCTTAACAAAGATGGTTATGAAATAAAATATAAATTTGTTTTACTACGTTTCCTCCCGGACACTTCAGCTTGTATATTAACTTTTGATAGTAAAATAAATATTCCTATTTTACTTTCGTACATGTTTGACGTCGTATCTGTCTTTGGTCATAAATAGGTATACAAATGAAGAAAATGGCTGTTACCGTAATTTACTCCCCACAGGGGGCAAAATTGGGTGTTTCGCTTTGCAGTGCTGGTCAATTTGTAAACACTGAGTTTGGTTATGTAATTTGAGCTGAATATATATTCACAATACATCATCACGCAGAGAAGTTTAATGTGATGGTAAACAATACTACAAGGAAACACCAGATTAGTGGAGCAAGTTGCCTGAGCTTTCGCTGGATAAAGTTTGCGGTAATCCATTCTAGCGGATATTTGGAAAAGCAGTTTGTGCACTGCAAATTAGGGTGCAGAAAAAAAAAGCGCAATAAAAAAAAAAAAAGTTTGGATTGCCAGGATTCCATATGTAGCTTGCAGTTGATGTTATCAAAAATCTTTCTTCTGACCCCCTTCCGGCTTTTTCAGCTCTCAATAAGATACGAACATCAGAACGCGTGCAATATTTCGCCCCGTTCGTTGTTCGCAAACATTGTCATTACACTGATATCAGTGCAAGTATTTCATTCGGCGAAGTCTTCGAGTAACCATCCTTCGTCTTTAAAATGCAGTTTAGATAAAGAATCTTCTTTCTGTTTTGAGCCAGAGGTAAAACGAAGAAACCACGCTATGCACGTGTTAAAATATATATCTTGCCAACGGTCCTCAAGCTGGCGGGGTACTGTTGTAAGTGGCGAAAACGCGCACCCAAAGTCCACCAACATACTCTTTCCCTAACCAGGGTGATATAACGAACAACAAAAAGATTTCATACTCTTACAGAGGCTGCCAGAGTACTGGTCATTCTCCAGCCTACTAGCTCACTGTTTGTTTACCATAGGCAAAACTCAAGTTTTTTCTTCGTACTTAGGCACCCCAGTGACGCGTTTTCTACAAATTCATTTTTACAAAGTAGTTTGTTTTACAAATACATATATCTCTCCTCTTTTTCGCTTTGGTGTGGTAATTCTTAGGTAATAACCATTTCAAGTTCTGGTAAAAAATAAAAGAACACCTCGGGATATTTTTGCACAAACTCGTTGCAGTGACATGCAAGAAATGTTATTAGTGTGATTGAGGCAGAGCGAACAACCCGCACTTTTACCGTGCCACCTGCCGCCGCCGATTGCTCGGCGACCGATACGTGTCGAGCAGCTATTGTGATACAGAATATGATGAGCATTACCTCTACCACCTTTCGACGCCCATACGCACGCGAATGTCTTCAAAGCAGAAGTGGATCTTTTGTTAAACCAGAAGTGGAGCTACCATGACCAGGAGTTTCGGCGGCCCCGTATACATAGTCTGACCTCTGTTGAAGGGGCGGCCTCTTTATACCTCTGTACGGTTGTTTTTTTTTCCTCTTTCCACCAAAACAAAGAAGCATTGGCAATAGGTTTCGGATGCCTAGCTCCAGCAGTGCAATCCCCTAATCTTGCTGGTTACACGGGTGGCTATCAGACGGGTTTACTGCACGTATCGAAAGCATCGCGTTCGTGCATTGTTGACAGTTTTGACCTGTGCACATTGAGGTACAGAACATCTCCTGCAGACAACCTTCCTCCTATATCCTGTTTGTCATCTTGACCTTGGGTAATCACACTGTAGATTTTTAAGTATATACGAGTCCCTTTGGAGCGTGAATGTTCAATCGAATCTTGAATTCAAAGCGCACACAAGAAACGAGGACGATAGGGAGGGCGCGACACACAGGCGCTGACTAACAACTCAAGTTTATTGCTGTGACGTCTGGCATATAAATACAGCAGAAATCCAGGCAACAAAGAAATCGAACCATAACATGTGAAAATAAAATAGAACGATTACGCCACGACATCACTACCACCACGTGCTTACAAACCGTCTAGATAGTTGATATCTTTTGATGATAGCGTGACAGAAGGGACACTTACACACTTTTCTTCTCTTCTGTCGCGCTATCATTAAAAGATATCAACTATCTAGACGGTTTGTAAGCACGTGGTGGTAGTGATGCCGTGGCGTAATTGTTATATTTTATTTTATCATGTTATGGGTAGATTTCTTTGTTGCCCTGATTTCTGCTTTATTTATATGCCAGACGTCACAACAATAAACTTCAGTTGTTAGTGAGCGCCTGTGTGTCGTGCCCTCCCTATAGTCCTAGTTTTTTGTTTGCGCTGTGAATTCAAGATTATTGAGCAACAACTCGCCCAAGCATCAACTTTGTCCAATCGAAACCGCGCTGAAGTAATCAGTGCGATGAAGATAAACGATGCGATGACAGTGAATCGCGCGCTATTTTCTATAAAGTTCTGCTATAATTTCATTGAGTGTCCCTGCCCCATATATAGTCATGTCCTGAAGGCAGCCATGGAAAGCAACGGATAGTCGGATGTACGCCGGACGAAAGTGTTTGCGACACAACGTCTTCGCTCCGACTTGTCTGGCCTGAACTTGTTGTGGCTTGTCTTGAGAGGGATTGTCGTGAGTTTGGCACAGGGGACGAGGAATCTCGTTGAGTGCTAGCAGCTGCGGAGCTCGCAATACCCCGCATAGTGCGAGTAGCTGCGACTATCTTGTCCAGAGAAAGGGAGTGCAAAAGGAGTGCTGTTATTGCAAATTTGGTGGCTGGTTTTCTTTAGGACTAATTTGAGTTTTTGATTCTTCCACAATTATGCAATGGGTAAATTCTTTTTACCTTCTGCGTTTTTCAAATCGGCTCCTGCTTTCAAAAAAACGGTGTTAAAATGATAATAAATTTATTTTACCAAGTTTCAACCTTGACTCTTCCGCGTGCAGGTGATCTTTTGATACTAAAGTAACTATTTGCATTTTACTAACGTCATCTGTTGACGTTGTATATCTCTTTGATCATAAAAATGTACACGGTTAGCAGAAAACTACTTTTACCGTGACCTAATCTGTAGAGTGGGCAAAATAGGTAAGCCTGCTAGTAACCAACCATTGTGTTTACAAAGCCGTGTATATAACTAGCTTTCCTTCTGGTGTGAGCCAGAGGAAGAAATATTAAACCCTGCAATGCACCATTTAAAATATACATCAGCCCACTGGAGCTGAAGCTGGTGGGGCACGATTGTATTCAAGGTGACGGGTAGTGGTGATAACACGCAGCAAAGTCTACGAACACACGCTTTTACTCTCCAGCGTAATATATAGAACAGTGGAGAGCTTCAATGCTTTAGCAGTGGCTATCAGAGCACTGGATAAGCTCCGGACTACTTGCTGACTGTCTGTTTGCCATGAGCTAAATACAAGTTTCTTCGCACCACGGCACCCCAGTGACTGATATGATAGAAATTGATTCGTTTTTATCTAGAACCTCATGGAGAAACCCCAGAAACATGATCAGTATGTCAAAAGCGGCTGCACTCTACCGCACGTACTCAACATCTAAAGCTTGATAAATATCTTCGTTTTTTGATTCTAAATTTACATCAAAGAATATTTTGAAGGGTGTACTGATGAGTCGTGTCAAGCCAAGACAATAAGAACGTTTAAGCCCTTTCGAAATAAACACCAAAACACCTGCCACAACCCACATAAATAAATCTGGTATTGTCAATCTGCTTATCAGGATTATACCACACAGTTACCCTAACAGCTGCCAGGGTGGGAAATCTCAGCCAAATCGAATGAATTATACAGACACCGACTAGCTCTAAAGCCTAAAAACCATTACGCGAAAGCGATGAGACGCGTTGCTATTTCTTGAGAGGACAAGGACATTCAAAAAAAGCGTGTATTCTTTATATTGTTTTATTCTATAATTTCTGCATTATTATAAGTAGGCTTGATTTGTTTTCAAGTGAGACCACATAGCTCGATCCAGCATCGCTCTAACAAACAGGAATGATTCGGCATAAGACAATCTCCGGTAGTGGCCGACAAACAGTGCACAAAATTCCCGCGACATCATCATCCCATTGAGAACTATTCCTAACATTTCTTCACTCGAAACTGGTGGGGACCACCAGCTGGCAACTCTCTTGAAAAACCGTTACTTGAAGAGCTTTATACACAGGAGAGCAACCTACAACATCTTCCCAGCGGTTTAGAAATAGGTTCGCCTCTTTCGCGGGTTAGGTACGCCGATGCAGCTCGTTTGTAGGAAGGAGCAGCTCTTGATTTGTATAATGATACGGATCGTGAGTGGGCTTTATCCTGTCTCTACGCACCATGTGATTGCCTCCTGGAGGTCTACACCGTTCCTCCGGCCTTGCGGATCCGCTAGAGCTCGCAAATGCCTTTTTGGTAGCTAAGCTTGTTTTACCATATGCTCTTCACTAGCCACGAGTACCTGTTAGGACATCGGTTCAAGACAAGGGGGTATTCGCTAACGGTCGAATTGGATTGAAGTAAATTTTGTTGACAAACAGTGAAAATGAAACGTGAATGGGCATAGAGGCACTGGAAGGTTCAACGGTAAGAATCGCCGGCGTGAGCTCCATTGATGATTGCAAAATTTAAAAAAAGAAATACCTAGCAAAACTACAATACAACATGACCAGATAAACACTCAGCATAAAACAGAAAACGATTAAACCAAAACCAAGAAAAACATAGTGCACAAAGAAGCAAGTACACTGTAAAACAATGATACAACAGCAATCTATTAAAACATCGAACAAAAATGACATTAACAAACAATTACTTTAACAAAACTAATAACAAACAAACAAAATAAAACAAGAATCCCCCTCTGTTTTTCCTGCCACTCTTTTTTATAGGGGCATTTCTCGTGCCAGCTGGGTTAACATCCCAAGCATTGTACCCACACAAGGTTCGGAGCACCAGGCCAGCAAGCCACTTGCAGTGTTGTTCTCGTTCCTTTAAAATAGGAACGAAAGCTCGTTCCTCGTTTCTTCCCAATTTTAAAACGAGTTCTCGTTACAAGTTCCTTTATTGCGAAAGGAACGCGTTCCAGTTCCAATTCAATAATTCGGACGTGTCGTTACATTAACGTTGCAATTAGGTTTTTAAATTATAGTGTCGGGCAATCCTGGGGCGAAATTAGGGGAGAAATTTAAACTAAAATGGAACTGCGTATATTATACGAAAAATAACACCGCCGGCAGCAGAATATCTGGACATAAAAATATTCAAAAGAAAAACTCCTAGGCGAATTTTTTTAGCGAGCACCGGACAAACTCCAGACGGCTCAAGGACATTTTGGTGCACGATGTTTCGGTGCGGAAGTTTCGGTGTACGGACATATAGGTTACAGGCGTTTCGGTGCACGGACATTTCGGTGTACGGACGTTTCGGTGCGCGATCTTTTCGGCGAACAATTTATCCGGTGCTTGCCTGTTTGCGACAAACGTTATCATATAATTTCCGCCTAACGTGGGTTATGGACAACAATTGGGAGCAGTGAATAATTTTTTGATTGATGCCATGTTTGATCTTTCCCAGGTATTTTTTAGAAATTCTACATTTATATATTTTTATTTATAAATATTCCTGAGGACACCTGTTATTGCGCTAATTCTTTCGCACGTGTGTTTTTTTATTCACAACAGGTTGGTATTTATATCCGCACTTTTTTAGCTAAGACAATTATTCCGTGTTTATGACGGTCCGACACCTTTTTTTATTTTTTAAAATTTACACACCCTCAAATTACATAAAAACCATGCACACTCTCAATATCCAAAACGTAACGTTAGCTAGCCCCCCAGAATGCAGAAAACCTTATGGAGTGCATTACGTAGGCTTGGCTGCCTTGCTGAAATGAATTTGCGAACTCTGGTCTAGGATGTTGTCGAGGAGGAAGAACGGGCATTTTTGAAAACTGCCGCAGCTTCTATATTTCCTATATGTTTCTTAAGCGCATACAGATTGTCCGTACAAATTCCACCCATCTTGTTTGGGAAAACCAACCTTCGTTTTATGTTTACATGCCTATTATCATCATCATCAGGAGCAGCCTATCTACGCCCACTGCAGGGCAAAGCCCCTCCCATTATTCTCCAATTACCTCGGTCCAGTGCTAAATGTGACCAATTTATCCCCGCACACCTCTTGATCTCATCTGCCTATATAACTTTCTGCCGACCCCTGCAACGCTTGGCTTCTCTAGGGATCGACTCTGTTACCCTTAGTGACCAGCGGTTATCTTGCCTTCGCATTACATGCCCTGCCCACGTCCATTTCTTTTTCCTAATTTCTACTAATGTGTCCTTAACACATTGTTTGTTCCCTGACCCACTCCGCTCTCTTCTTGTCGCCGAATGTTACACCTATCATTTTCCGCTCCCTTGCACGCTGAGTCGTTCTGAATTTAAGTTAAACCCTATTAGTGAGCCTCCATGTTTCTGCCCCGTAGGTGAGTACCGGTAAGATGCAGCTGTCATACACTTTCTTCTTCAGCGACAATCATAGGCTGCTATTCCTTATCTGAGAATGTCTGCCATATGCACCCCACCCCATTCTTATTCCTGTAATTATTTATTTATTTATTTTTATTTATTTATTTATTATTTTTATTTATTTATCTGTGCCTCATGGTTGGAATCTGGGGCCAAAACTTGGCCTAAGTAGATATATTCGCTTACCACATCCACTGCCTCGCCACCTATCTGAAACTGCTGTGCAGTCCCGAGGTTATTGATCATTGCTTTAGTTTTCTGCATACTAATTTTCAGGCCCACGGTCCTTCTCTGTTCGTCCAGTGCGGAAAGCATGCTTTACAATTCGTCCCCCGAGTTACTTAGCAAGGCGACGTCATCAGCAAATCTGAGGTTACTGAGGTATTCTCCATTAACCCTTACTCCAACCTGTTCCCAATCCAACGATCTGAATACTTCTTGTAAACATGCTCTGAATAACATTGGAGAGATTGTGTTTCCTTGTCCGACACCCTTCCTTTTAGGTATTTCACTGCTCTCCTTATGAAGGATGATGGTAGCTGTGGACCCATTGTAGATATCCTCTTATATTCTTTCATAATGCTCATCTGCCCCCTGGTTCCGTAATGCCTGAATGACTGCTAGGGTTTCGACCGAGTCAAATGCTTTCTCATAATCTATGAAGGCTATAAAAACTCCCATTTCCCATCGCGGGAACCCCTGTGTAGATGCGACGCACATGGGGTTCACGCTGCAGGGTTGGACAGCGGAGGAACGGCGCTGGAACGATGTAGCGGAGCAGTGCCGGCACCGCGTTTTATAGCGCGCATAACGGTGAGGGGACGCGCCGGCGCCAGTGCGTCTGCCGCGGCTATGACGCAACACAATCAACAGAATCCACTTCAATCCAATCCAATCCAAGCCCAGTCAAGCCAAGCCAATCCACCAGAATCCAATCAAATGTCCGTCGCGAGAGAGTGTTCGCTATCGGAGAGGAGAGAGGGTAATTGGCGGAGCACGAAGCTGAAGCGGCGAGGAGAATGGGGGAGGGGTGGACGCTGACGATGATGACACCGGCGCCGGATGCAGGTATAAGGCGGGTGAAAGAGATGCCTTATCATCTAATATAGGGGTTCAGTATATTCAGCGCGCTTCTCTATCACCTTATTGATCGTGTGAATATGGCCCATTGTTGCATAACCTTTACGGAACCCTGCTTGTTGTTTAGGTTGACAGAAATCTAAGGTTGGAGAAATTCTGTTAGCGATTACCTTGGTAAGTACCTTGTAGACGACTGACAGTAAGCTGATCGGCCTGTGATTGTCCATGTGCTTCATGTCGACTTTCTTATGGATTAGGATGATGTCCGCGTTCTTCCAAGATTCCGGTACACTTGCGGTCATTAGGCATTGCGAATATAGGTTTGCCAGTTTTTCAAGTACAATTTCTCCGCCATCCTTCAAGAGGTCTGCTGTTATCTGATCCTCACCAGGTGCTTTGCCCCCTTTCATTTCTTTCAACGCCTTCCATACTTCTTCGGTCGTTACTGGTGGGATGTCTATCTTCTCTGAACTACTGTCTCGTTCGGCATTATCCTGGATGTCCCGGCTACTGTACAGGTCCCTGTAGACCTCCTCGGCCTCTGTGACTATTTTATCTCTATTTGTGATGACATTGCCTTGCTTTTCTTGAAGTGCATACATCTGATTTTTCCCCGCGCCAAGACGCGTCTTCACTGCTTTCAGGCTACCTCCGTTCTTTACAGCGTGTTCGATCCTCTCCATACTATACTTCCGTATGTCAGCTGTCTTACGCCGAATGATTACCTTCGAAAGCTCCGCTAATTCTATACTGTCCGCTGCGGTAGAGATTGTCATGGTTTGCCGTTTCCTGATTAGATCTTTCGTCTCCTGTGAAAGTTTACCAGTATCCTGTCTAGCCATAGTACCCCCGACTTCTAATGCACACTCCGTGATAATGAGTTTAAGGTTGTCGCTGTCTTCCTGTGTCGTAAGCTCGGCTTCATCGTTAAGGGCTGAATATCGGTTCTGCAGCGCGATCCTGAATTATTCTGCTTTACGTCTTACTCTTAGCTCATTTATTGGCTTCTTTCATACTAGCTTGTTGCGGTCTCTCTCTTGAAATCTAGCCTAATTCGAGATGTTACCATACGGTGCTTGCTACACCTTACCATTCCGAATATGCCTATATTCACCACATCTAGTTCTTTGATCTAGCGCCCCTCCCCCTCGCCCACCTCCCCGCCTGCACGCTCGAATCTCGCCCTGATTTCTGTTTCAGTCATTATTTTCGGTTTTCCGTGAAAATCCTACAGGCGTGGTGGAGTTCATATTATCCGAAGCCTCACTGCAGTTATACAGGAAACAGCTTTACAGTCACCACGAGGTCACGAAACCTCTTCAATGTGCAACAAAAAGCCACCCCAAAAGCCGCTGAGAACACAATGGCCACTATCGTTTGCTGGCTACGCCCTTCCGCGCGCCGCGGTCATACCGATGGCACCCCCACTCCAGGAATTGCTCTTTCTTCGCCCTAAGTCGCCCCATTGGGAATCAACTCTTCAAGTCGCGCATATCATGGACTCCCAAAGCATACATTGCTTTCTCCAATTACATGGAGCAAAAAAAATGAATAGGCTTGTGTGACGAGAGCTGCAACAGTCGTCTTCAAGTTTTCTAAATCCAGTTCGCACAATGGTGAACCACAAGTGACACCCCCCTCTCTATACCAACGGGGCTTGTAGCCGGTGGGACTCAGCCTTCCCCTCCCCTAAGTAACGCCACCGTAAGTCCGATCGTTGGTTGGTTTGTTTTAAGTAGAACCGACACCGAATGCAACGAATGCGAGATTGATTGAGAAAATAATTAAAACGGAATGCACACACGCTTAATCTACCTCGTCTTTCTGTTGTTTTTGGCGGGTGTTTTGCTGTGAGGGGGGGCGAGAGGACGGACTAAAAGCAACAGCGCCTTGCACCGACGGGTCAAGTGAAAGCAAAGCGCTTTGGTAACACCTAAAGTAGTAATGTTGTTCACATGAATGTTACAAAAAAGGTTTAAAGGATGCAAAGTAACAACGTTAATTTTTACCATTTACTACAGAAATTGGGTTTTACGTGGCAATGCTCCGCCAGGTTTTAGCGTTCGTTTGCACGCACGGCGGCGCAAGCAGAAGTCTCGGACGTAAAATCAAATCAAGTCACGAAATTACAATATAAAGGTAAAATATTCAAAAATGCCTAGGGCATCCCGTGGCTCAAAATGTCTGAGCCAAGAAGTCGTACACCAAAATGTCCATGCACAGAAATGTCCGCACGAAACTTCCTGCACCTAAATGTCCGACACCGAAATCTCCGGATCCCGTATTAGACCATCTTTCCCCGCCAGGGGTCAATTCTATCGGCCAGACGCGCGTCCTGGCCTCCCTAGGCAAACGATGAAAGGTGAAAAGCATTCTCGCGACTACGCTATTCACACGTCAAACGCCGCGTAAGTTCAACCACCATAAAAGCAAGCACGAGCTGCGGCCTGCTGCGTGGTTATTCTTCTGCCTTTGACCATCGAGGAAGCACTTACAGCTGAATGGTGGGAAATTAACCAGCTTATAGGAAGAGAAACGCAGTAGCGACAAGTGGATTTTTGTACTCGAGCCTTGGCATCAAAAACGAGCCAAATGCTAGCGATGTAACGGCAGGAACGCGGTTCCTGACGTCTCTTCAAAAAACCTAACGAGTTCCCGTTACAGTTCCACTAACCCTTAATGAAACGGTGGCGTTCCTCGGTTCCTCCAAAAACGAACCAGTTCCAGTTTCTTCTAACGCCGTTCGTACAACACTTGACACTTGTACCTATGTTACTGGTAGGGGCCCGGTCCACCAAGGCAACCGCCTGTTGCAGGACATACCATCATACTCTTTCATCCCCGGCAATGGCGCAACGCGACATGATTGCCGGGAGCCCCGCCAGATAGACAAGGGTAAGGGCCCCTCGCAATGGTAAAGGCAGATTTCCTGACCTGGATTCCCCTATAGCGGCATCATCATCATCACCACAGCAGCGTCTATTATATACATTGCCTACTCTCCATAATAATCATCTTTAACGCGGGTGTTTGCGTGAGCAGTCCCAACCACGGGCAAAGAATAAAAATCAAGTCCCGGTTACGACAAGATGTCTATTGCCATCTCTCTCGCCTGATCGGCGCTCTACATACTCTTGAAGAATCCGCACTCGAGCAGGGATGCCTGTACCGGATAAAGAGACCGGTGGGTGCGCGGCGGTACCAGGATTCGAACCCAGTGCCTCCCGTATGCGAGGTGAGTGGTGCACCTCTTAGCGATGGCTGAGGTAAATTTTCCTGCGTTTTTGCAGGAGTGTTGTTTCATGTGAGCAATTTCCCCTGCAATCCGGGGGAATTTCACAAGCTTTGTAGTCCCACAAAGGGGCCGAACGCCGTGCCGGCGAGTCGCTTGTACGTATTTTAACGGCAGGTGCCCGGCGCACCCAAGGCGCATGAGTGCGCATGGTTCCTTCCACAGCCACTGTACACGCTCAACTCGCCAGCGCCTGTGGTAGGACATGCCACTAGACTCTTCCACCATCGGCAATGGCGCAAAGCGGAATTAAGGCCGGGTGCCCCTCCAGATGGACCATGGCTTTGGGTGCCTCGCAAGGGTAAACTCCGATTTCTAGGCGTGGATTCCTTTTCAAGGGACCGCGCTCGACCAGGGACGTCTTTAGCTGTTAAAAAAAAGCCGGTAGGTTCCCGGCGGTGCCAGAATTCCAACCCAGTACATTCCGCATACGATGCGAGTGCTGTACCTGGAACCATTGCGGCGGTTGAAAACACCAAAACAAAAATACATAATACTTTAGTTACAATTCATTGAAACAGAAAGACGTAACAAGAAATACTTTTGTTTAGAAATAAAAATTGGAAGTGAATTAGAGAATTTAATATCAGGGGTTAGTGAATGCCGGAGAGAAATGGGTTAGCACACTAATGCACCTCCTGCACAACTCGTGCTACCTGTCTCACCCTTGACACCCTCACTGGTGTCGTTTGCAGCCAAGGACACTATAAACGGTGAACAGTATAAGAAGCCCAGTCTTTCCCTAACTATGATTACATGTGACCAAGAATAGGAGGTCTCATTGTTCAAGTATTCATCAAAGGGCAAGGAACACGCCCTACTAAGTTCAATTATTAAGAAAAATAAAAACATGCAATAATTGCCCTAAATTACTGTAGGTAAAACGTGCATTCAAGTTCAAATGCCCTTCATATAGGGGAGCGAAAACTAATTTGTGAAATTGCACGGACGTAATTATTAACCTTGATGAGCACGAGATGGTGTAGGTGAATCTTCTAAGCACCATGGCTCTTCAAGGATATCAACCTAGTAGGAACACACAAATCTTCTTAATACCTATATTTTGTTTCCCAAATATGAATTGCTGCCCACTTTGAGTTGTGTGGCTATGATCACCCTAAAATTCTTAGAATAGCGTCTTCAATGGCCTATTGGGTCTGCTGCATGAAGAACCTTCCTTCCTTGGTCCCGCGCAAGCTTTTGTCTTGTGTGGTCCCACTTGATCTTTCTCATAATTTCGTTTTTCCCTCCTTTGATTTATCCGCCTTCCCCTATTCTTAAACCCGTCTCCTGTTATCCACACGGCCATCCTCGCGGTCCACCAGTTAAACTTCCGTCTCTGTTGTCAGTCGACGAGCCCTTCGTTTAGCATTCGAACAATCATATCTCTTATCAAACATTCTTGTCTCATCCAGGAAGGTTGTCAGCGGCCCTAAGCGTTACTTATATAAACCGTCGTTTGGTGGCTCATTCAGAAAGAAAACGTTTGCTTATTGCCCGGTTACGAGGATGCCAATTTTTCTACTCTAATTTTACAACAGACAGAAAAAATGGTTGTGTAAAATTTCTTGTGCATGCAGATAGCTTGTTACACGTTAAATGTGAGTATGGCCGAGCACACCTCAGCCCAGACTAATACTGGGAGAATGAGTGAGCGCGAAAACTTAGGTAGGTTGAGCTTCAGGCGCTGATTGTTCGGCTGTGCTCGCCCAGCGAGGGGCATCATCCACTCCGGAGAGGCTTGGTCCGCAGCGGCTTCCCTGGCCCTTTTAACCAGGGCACGCTACATTGAAAAGTGTGTGGTGGCGATCTGGCCCACCCACTGTTCGTCGGAAGGTGAGAACTGGGGTCAAAAAATTTGGTTCTGGAACACTGCTAGACCATGTTGCACAGGATGCCATGTTAGGGTCCGAAGTTTACAGTAGCGTTGTGGACTCTGGGGTATATCAACAGAGCAGGGTGCAGTAAGAATGAGAATTCGTGTGAAGTCGGCGACAGGCAATCACCTCGCATCTGGATAAATTGAAATGTGGTGGTGGAAACTGTCGTCGTCTGTGATGGTACCAAACTAGGATTGTTGTGTTCGAATAAAGAGGAATAGACTTGGGAAATCGAAGGAGCTCCGTGTCTTCGCCTTATTGAGAAAGAGTTAGATGGGTATAAACGCTGGCTATGGCGTGTGCCCCTTGTTTCTTCGAATAATTGTGACCGGGGTAGGAAAGATGGAAATTTCGGTACCTGGCGTACACTTTGAAGAATTTTGATTGCCGCGGGTTACATGCGACTGGGCAGGAAATTGCGGCAGCATGCTTGGGAGTCGGTCATTATTGTAAGGTGGCCACTCCTGGTAATGCCAGCCGAAGCACTGGCAATTCTACTGCGTACTGAATATTTATCGTGGAAACGGTAGAGGCCGCCACTTCTGCAACATTGGCGTCGGGGACGCCACTGCACTGGGAGGTTATTTCGGGTGCGGAGATGCGTCCATGTAAGGCGTTTTCTAAGGGTTCATTTCCGGGCGGCTTGACGTGCCTTCTTGTAGGTGTACTGCATTTTTCTGAGGATATCGGCAAATTTTATCGATTATTGGATGCCTACTGAAAGGCATTGCCTCCAAGAATATTCTGGGAGGCCTCAACCCAGGCGGGTAAGTGTAGCCCGGCTGGTTGGCGTGAACTTCAGGAACGTGTTTTTGGAGATGGGTTCAGATACCTGTAGTTCCTTCATATATTCTGGACACCTAGCTATAGAAGTGTGCTTGTGGCTACTTTTGGAGGTAGCCTACATGCGGCCTTGTAGGTTTGCGAAGGGCGATGTTTGGTTTCTTCTTCTTCAAGAATTTCAGGGCCAAATATAGTGTCTTGTGCGTATACTGGCAAATCATAAAGTCGTGATTGATGTATGGAATGTAAGTGTATTCAAGCCGAATTCCTAAAGTATAAGCTATGCGGATAAGGTGCATCAGTTAGTTGACCGTTCTTTGAAGGGGAATAATAGTCTGGGTACAAGATCAAGTTTTTGGTATCCCAAAGTCTTGGATGCGTAGGTTTGGGACATTGAAGAAGGATTGGTCATTACTGTTACGTTCTAGATCGGGTATAGGATAAGTGCATTTCTGAGAACTTATTTGCGCAGGATTAAAAGGTTATATTTCCGGGGGCACCCTCGAGATTTCGGGCTTGTAGGTATTGCTAGGTGAACTGAATAGCAGCTTAAACTGTGTATTTCTTGTCGCCCAGCGATCTATGAAATCACCGATTTTTAGTACGCCCGCGTATATAGCACGGTATTATGGCGGGATGGCTTTTCGTAGGGTTGGTAAGTGTCATGCTACTGTAGAAGGATGATGAGGACACTACCGACCCATGCGGTACGCCCTTAGGTATGGCAGGATGGAATTCCACTTTACGTACCTGATGCGCACTGTAGCTTTGCTGTGGGTCAGGAGTGAGTGTGAAAATTTAAGGGGATAAGCCCCAAGGGGGTGGGGCTGTTGGCGTCTCCTATAGTCGTCGTGGTCGCCGTAATCGTCGTTCTTATCATGTAGTCACGGTACTGAAACACCTGTACACCCATTTACGCCTCGCGCTAAAGCGTAAAGCGTACTAAAACACCGGAAAACTCGTTTTGGCGTCGCGCTTTAGCGCTTTGTAATGGGTAGTAAAAACATCTGGATGTCTTTTACACATGGCCAGAGAAAGCTTGGTGCTTCAAATATAAGAGTTGGGTTTAGAAAGCTGCATATCTTTGCTCCCAAAAGGTTCGCCTAGGTTGGCGAAAACGTGAAGGCGTGAAGACTAAACTGATACACTGCATGCATTGCCCCTCATCAGATCCTACATTTGCGGAGATGGCCCGGGATTGTTTATGTGCGCTCGCCACAGACGCAGATGCGATGTTTTGGAGAATGTCGGAGTGCGAGGTCTTGTGAAAGGCCCCATTAGTGTCATCAACTAAAATAAACCACTTTCTGTGGTTATTAGTTTACCCAGTGCTCCCACTTTAAATTTTAGAAGGATGTCTTGTGCTTAGAAAGGGGAGCGGGAGCCATACGTCTTCTCAGTGAAGTAGCCCTTGTCTCCATATGGGTCAAGAGTGTACCCGTTGTTGAAACAGTTGGTCGACACTTAAAATCAGTGATATGTGGCTTATATTCTTAAGATCCACTCTTTCCAATAATGAAGAAAAATGTGGTTTACTGAATTTACACAGATGGTTTAAGAAACCCCTCATCAAATACCAGTTGATGCAGTTTAGGAGATTATTCAATACATAATGTAGGTGTTTTCCGATTAGTTTATTGGGAATTTTCTAGACCCACAGAAGTGTTGCGGTTGAGGTTTACGCTGCCTCGTCGATTTGAACAATGGGAATTTTTTCGCTTTCGTTTAGCTTGACAAAGACAACCACACATTTTTCTACCCCTGATAAAGACGTTTTTACTTTTGTTTATAATAATTGTCTATAGTGGATTTTTAATAATAATTGTAATGGCTACTACTAAGCATTCTGGTTGTATTTTCTTAAGAGCTTTTTGCAAGTGTGCTGTTCATTCCCCTGGCACGGCTATATGGTCGGCAATGCTGACATGGCTCAGTTGTCCCCATTTACCCAAAATGCTGCTTTATTGCATAATGCTTTTGAAATATTTCTTCTGGACATGAGGTAAACAATTTTGGCGATACCGGATCTCGACGTCGCATTCAATTGTGAATGAGGAAATTTTTCTATATTTTTAAAATGATGATACTGCAGTAAGTATATAATATATATGTCATTGAGGAGTCATGCATGGCTGCTTTGTTTCCTGGTCCGTTAATGCCTCCAGCACTACCCACACTCTTTAAAAAAATTCTTTTAAAAATCTTTATTGCTGTAGGGCGAGATTTGTGATTTTTCTGGCTTTTTCCGTTATTAATAGCAGTAATGTAGTCCTTTGCATAGTATTCGTTTCTAGACACAAGCTCAGCACTAGGACATCGTAAGTCTAGGTTGTCGCTTGTGACCTTATCTATTTTTTCTGTAAACAGCTGCATACAACCAATAGTAGGCTCACAGATCTGAAGTTTTGAGGATGTCTTTTTCCGTGGGAATCAAGGGATGTTGGCGTTTTTGCAGGCCATAGGTATATTTTGAGTCTCTGGGCCGTCTGTAAATGGTATAGCAACCTTTTCTAGAAGGATATCTCCTTATCCCTCATTTTGAACATTATTCACTTTGCCATGGTTAAAAACACTATTCACCGTTTTCGTGCGCTTGCGCTCACTTTTGAACTGCCCCTCCAATCTAAGCAAAACACCCAAAGAAAGGTTCTAATCTCAGTTGCGTATTCTGTTCTCACGGCGCTGACATATCACATGCCTCAAAATTGCTCTACTATTCCATTTGTGTAGTGTGTAATCTGAGTAGTGTTGTGTTAGTTATTTAGTGCTTACATTCTGACTCTGCCAATAGTAGCTTCTCCATAGTTACTTCTTAGCTTCCTCATTCCTCTAGCTTTACCGGCACCACAGCGAAGTCGTTTTCACCCAATTATTCGATTCTATTACCTCCCATATTTTGGTTTAATCAACCATACCCCTCTATTTTGTGTTATTACAAAAGATGTGAATTATTATGCCTTGTTTTTCTATTAGAATGAAGGTTTTATTAAGCGCCGTTTCTCCTGCAGCTGATCACTCTGGTTTCAGTTTTGATGACTCCCTTCCTGAATATGCATGTTCACAACTGGCCCCCCGTCTCTTTCCCTCTCCCTCGACTGCCTATCTTTTCTTATCCAGAGCTTGTCCATCCTTACTCAGTGCCACCGGCTGGTTCCCTTCAATTTCTGTATGTCTGCCCGGCTTGGCGTGTCCCGCGACTCCCCTGCTTATATTGTGGCACTCGGGGGCATGTGTCCCGCTTTTGTAGCATGCGCCCCCAAGATGAAAAATCGCTTACTTCAGCATCCAACAAGGCAGCAGTTAACCGTGTTACGCGTACTAACCCAACGATTCCAGAACTCAAAATGCTTCCAGCGGCCTTCTACCCCAACATCAGAAGCGCAGCTCACTACCACCGAGACAAAGTTTGTCATTCCAATCCCGCCGCCGTTCCGCCTCGCCGCTTCGTCAGGCCTTCTAGGGCTCGAACTAACATATGGAATAATGATATAGAAACAGCGCGGTAGGACAAAACCAATGAGGAAAGAAACCAGACAGGCTAAGCGTTGACCCGTCTGGTTTCGTTCCGCGTGTATTTTGTCCTACCGCGCTATTTTTATGTCTTGCCGACGTACCGACTCACCCATCTTCCTATCCTACCACATGGAAAAGTATAAACGACAGTTTTTCGAGGCGGAAATGCATTGCATCCAATTTTTATGAGTCCCCCTGATTCGCCATCCAAGACATTTTCTGTTTTTGAAGGAATTCATATTCAAGGTCTTGTGGACACGGGAGGTAGTACTTTATATTCGTGCAGACGTGTGTTCCAAATTGCGTAGTAAGAACCTTCTAGGTTGGTCCGTTTCTACGTGGTGCTGACAATGCCATAATTCATTCTTCCGGACTCTGTACACTCTGTGTTACAATTGCCGGCATTCTAAATCAAATTCAGCTCGCAGTACTACCTTCATTAGTTCATCAGATGATATTTAGTTCGGACATTCTACAATCAGCGTCTGCTGTGATCTCTTGTGCATAACCCTTGCTTCGTGTTACCGACACAGATTTGCACAGTGGTTTCGGTTCCCCAGAACGATTGCTGGCCTTCTGCGATTTCTCTCAGCCTCCTGGAAAAAGAAGCCGTGGCCTTTTACATATTTTTATGAAGAAAATAACATACTTGACTAAGTACAGGCAGATAATGACACAGCCTTTTAATGACATTTCTCAGTTTCCAAAACCCTTCGACAACGATTTGCCGACTAACTTCCCGCCTTGAGATCGCACGGCGATACAGACAGCACCCGGAGTCATTTACTGTATTCTGTACGCTGAGTGCTCTGCGTCACACATTAACGAACCCAAAAATATCACGGAGGAAATTAGGCAGCACAGAAACGATATCTAGAAACAAAACAGACAGCGCACTGCCGTTGCCTCGCACTCTAAAGTGGCCGACCACAACATTGAGTTCCCCGAAATGGCCATTCTCGTAAGGGAAACAAATTTGAGCATGTGGCTTTACCCGGCACTTGTTGCGTCGTGCAGCGAAGGGCTTTTTCAAAGGTCATCAGGGCTGAAACATTATAGGGCACAGCTGCAGTTTGGCCCCAGTCGCCCCTGAGGAAGAATCTAAGCCGGGTTCAAAATGCGTGATTTCTTTAAATTGCTAATGGTTGGAGCAGATTTTTCTTTGTAGTTATATTTGAGGACCCGCCGTGGTGGCTCAGTAGCTAAGGTCTTGCGCTACTGAGCACGATGTCACGGGTTTGATTCCCGTCCATGGCGGCCACTTCTCTAATGGAGGCGAACAGCGAAAACGCCGGTGTGTGCGAGATTTCGGCGCACAGTAAAGACCCCACGTATTAAAAATAATGTGGAGCCCCCCAATACTGCTCGCCTCATCGCCTGCATTTAGTCGCCACGTTAAACCCTACAATCAAACAGTTTTAATTTGTGTGTGCCCTTTGCATCACGGAGAAGCTTATGTATTGACCAAATACTGGAATCCTACAATCTTTGAGATGCACAGTGAAACACATATTCTTAAACGTGATGAAACGTAATAATAGGTACAGTCCTTTTAAAGGGTAATTTTTATTTATCTGATTGTCATACGAACAAGAATTAAGGTGTTTGTTACCTAATTGTTTTTGTAAACCTGCATGTATTGGCTGCAGGGGGACAATATGTTTAGGTGTAATGCATTCTGAACTTCCCAATAACGACAAGTAATGTAAATGCGCGAAATGATAGAGTCGTCTCCGCAACAGTTGTGTATATATCTGTATCATACACACCTTAAATTAAGGGTTGTGTCACACTACACACGAACCGGGGACAATTTTTGCATACTCCATAAATACGAAGAAACATTAAGCACTTGCAGGGGGACGTGGGTTAAAAATGGCTTTACACATATTTTCCAGCACTCCGTGTAGTTAACTTTCAAAAAGTCCTAGCCCTCTGATAATTTTCTCATACAAGCAAAAGGAATCATCCTCTTAAATCTTGGTGTAAAAGTAAAACTATAAGCCAGGAGAGGAAACCAGGTTTTTTCCGCACGTTACCATAAAACCGCAATGATCACAGACACTTAAACCATTAAATGTTTAAAACTTTAGTTTTAGCTCGATTACAGAAAATACATAGATTTGTATGCTTCTTAAACCAGGCGAATATTACACTATAATCTAGTAAGTTTCAGTTTGTTAGTGTAAGTTTTTTTTTTCATAGCTTCCACTTACCGGTAAATCCTGCAAAAAAAACATTAGAGTTCGTGTATTAGCGGTGTTTTAAAAGTCATTCTTTGTTAAACACAGATTTTGTTTAGCTGTCGAGAAGAAGTACCTTATAATAAAAATAAGGGTGCAATAAAGAGAACATCAAATTATCATGTTGTGAACGCGGATGTTTTTGGGTTTCAATCTATACAATGTGCGCCAATGTAACTCATCAAATACAGCAAAACGTTTTACCATAAGACCTACAATTTTTATCAAAACATTGAAACGAGTTCTTTTATTACAACCAAAGTTGTTAACGTACGTATAACATAAGCGGTACTACTCTAACCGCCCGAAGCATTCGTAATGTGTAGCAAATATTTCTTGGGGTAATTAGGCCTGGCTACAAAGCTGTTCAACTGGCTTCCCATTCTGTATGGCGAAAGTGGATGGTGAAGAAAGATGTCACATCCATCTGATCATTGTTGAAAATACTTTTTAGCTGATCCGTTTTCTGATCCTTTCTGATCCGTTTTCTGATCCTTTATCATATCTTGCTCATTACGCCGAACACCTGTGTGTAATGAAATAAAAGTAAAGGAAATGCATTGATGTATTCAAAGCTTTCTTCTCAGGCCGTTAGCAGAGCCCCTATAAAGAATGAACATAGTAAGAACAGTCGTATGTCGTGGCGGAGTGCTTAGACGACATGTATTGGACAAGGATTTGTTTGCAGTGCTTTGAGTTCTTTGTAAAGATATCCTGCGCTCTCCTGATTATCTGAATGTGAGTTCGTAAGGACTTCTTTCAGTTTTATTCTGTGCTCTCTGATTGTTTCAGTCAGATAAAAGCACTACTGAACTGTGAATTTGCCAATAATTGTCTATTCCTTTGAAGGGGTGCAGAAAACGGTAAACCAAGAAGATGCATACTGCATTTTTCTACCATTTAAACCTTCCCGTTTAGAACATATAGCTTCAGCTAGGCCGACATCGCAAGATTCTAAAAAACCTGCGCTTTCTTTTCCTTCTCTGGCGACCCTTTGGGTAGTGGTCTGTTTCTCGAGATTAAAATAGATGCAGTGCAGAAGACTGAAACCAAATATGCGGCTTTTTTAGAGTTACTTGAATAAGCTCGAGAAAGAAAGGGTCAGAATGATTTTAAAAGAGTTCTTTTTATTTAGCATAAATCACTGGATGCAAGGGAAACATCTTCATGACCCTTGTTAACACTGGGTTTAAATAAAACGAGGGCGTTATTTCTCAAAGAGTACTCCTGCCATGTAACAACACCAAAAAAACCGAACAAAAAAATCAGTATTTAGTAGGCTTTTATTTGTATTTTGCCACGAAGGTGGGTGCACGCAAAAGTTATGGAGGCAAAAAGCAGGAGCACGAATACTGAGTCTTAAGCGTCCAGATATAGTGGAAAACACAAAGTGGAATAAGTTGTCTGCAAAGGAACGTTTGACGTCCGGCTAATAATTTAAGCAGTTTTTCCGCGTTAGATTCCTACACCAGGACAAATTTGTTATTTGCGAAGTTTTTGAGCAAGCTCTAATGCTTTCCTAAGTAGCCGTAACTTGAAAAAAAGGCGGCAACGGCAGAGGCAGCAGCTTTCCGTGGTTTTCGTTCCCAATAACGTTTTGGTTCGGGGTGACGCGTCTTGAGTTTCCGTTCTTCTTCCACAAAGTGAACGACATGCGTCTGTCTCATAGCAAGTTAACAGCTCGAAGGTCTCGACATTCATTCTAGCTGACACACACGCGGTTGTCTATCTCTTTTCAGTCGTAGCCACCCAAGTGTCTCTGCAACACGTGAACCCAGACTCAAACTAATCAAATGTGGACAGCTTACAGGACGCATTGAGCCATGAGATCCCACGTTTATATGTCCGACCGTCACAACGGGTATGTCGTCGGTAGCGGCACTGCGCCGTGCTGCGCGTGCATGGAACCTCTTTCCGGACCCAACCAGTGCACGCTTAAACCTGAAATCGCTGCTGGCGGCATAACTAGGCATGAAGTATTCGGGCGATGGCATTTACTATTTTGAGGCTCCAAAAAAGGTTTGTAAATTATAACGGCCTCTGCCCGTACCACTTGCGTATAACCAGCCTTTGCCATTTGTAAAATAAATTAAAATGCCAAACGGCAATTGATGTTTGAACCACCCAAACGTGGAAATAAAATAAAGTGGGAAAATCCTACCAAGCGCACCACCGCCAGGAGAGCGGGCGCGGGGACTCCCCTGATCTTCTCAGGGAAGTATCAGGAAAGTTTGGGATGACGCAAAGGGAAATGGGAGAAGGGAACGGTTGTGGGAAATAGGAAAGAATGAGGACAGCGAGGTTTCGATCTGATCCTTCTTTTCCGACTCCTTTTCAGGACTGAATTGCACTTAACGAGGGTATCAGACAATAACAATATTGCGAATCTTGCGGCCCCTGCACGGGGTAACCGCTCACCCTTAGGGCTTGTGGAATTTGCTCCGACCATCGAATACAGGAAAGTCAGCCTAGCTGGGGGCCGGACGCGCAGTTCCTGCCAAACCACCGGATCTGCTGCCGGCGTTTACTCGTAATACACGTCCATTGATGGGACTGGTATAACTTTATGCTCTCGCCCCAAGACTTCAGTTTACGAATGGTCATCTATTTTCCTTGGCGTGACGGACCGGCCTTTACTTTGGCCCCCTCATGCGTTGTGAGTTACAGGAATTGCGACGCTCCAAGCCTCACATACAGACTGTAACGCCCGCCCTTGAGACTCCGGTGACAAGGGATCATCTACCTTTGGCCAGTGACAAGCTCGAATTTAGGCCCCCTCTGGCATTGTGGAATACAGGGTTCGCTCCGCCACGGCCTGTACACAAACTGTACACGTGAGCGCAATAGTTATGAACGTTCACCCTATGGCCTCCTCCCACGCCTAATCACAGGGGGGCGTTGGCCTTGGCGTCCTCTCACGCTGTATTACGGGGGCTCGTTACTTCCCCTAGCAAAAGAGAGTCATAGTTAATCGAACGTGTCTTCTTTCGGCCAAAGCTGCTTACCAAGAGGGTGTTTGGCACGCCGCCGCCAACCCCTGCAGACAACCTGAACCTCGTGACCAGGAACCTCCGTGGCGGTAGCTAGGAGCACGATCTCCGTGCTGGAGTTGCTGTGATCTAGAATTTCAGAGGACTCTTTTCTGCGAAATTCCTCGCACTCCTGCACTCTCGCCCCCAAAATGGGGTACAATCGCCACAACCCTCGGCCTGGCGACCAGTTCACATAGAGGCACCTTCCAAGCACCGGTTACAGAGGTTCGCTACACCCCCAGTCTCATTATGGCATACCCCTTGCTTTAGGAATAGTGCGCCCGGCATAGATGAACTGTACTACTTGAGCGCAGTCGGAACTTCAAAACATAAACCCCGGGCCTCCTCCCACGCTGGATGACAGGGGCTCGTTACCACCTCCAGCCTTTTGTCTCCTACCACACTGGATTACGGGGACTCGTTACTTCCCCTAGCCAACGAAAGTCTTAGTTGATACACACAAGTATTTACCGCAAATTTTTCCGAATTACCATTCCAAGCACCAACCTCAGCAGCCACCGAGGCAGTCCGGGCCCGCGCCCGCTTCTTGCCTTGGTGTTCTTGGAAGGCACTCACCATCAATGTGCCTTGGGAGTTGCTGTGAACTCCTATGGGCGTAAATACTCAATACAGAGGGCCTGGTGCACCACTGACTCGTGTCTTTGCGACGCACCAAAGCAGGACAGCTGAAACCGGCCGACACAGCCCAGTCCGCGGCAGGGGCTGTAACGAGCACGCAGACCGTACGGTTTACCCTCCTCGGGCGATGGCAGACAGAAAGACTGTATATGGGGCCAGAGGAAGATCTGATAATATTTATAGCCAGAATAACTATGACAAGCTTGTCAACGGGGCCGCCGATTCGAAAATGTCCCTCAGTATGGCTTTTAAGCTAAATAAGAACGACATGCTCTCGTTGGCGTTTCAACAGATCAAGTTGCTTTTCACTGGCCGGTACCCGCAGTGAGTGGGCTAGGTGGGATTTTATGCCGCAACGTCAGCGGCTATGGCTGCTGCTACATTCTCGATGTTGGCGGTAGATGCGGCGTTCGGGCGTTTTTACACCCGTTCGTTCTAATGCTGATTCCTCGCAATCATCTGATAACGGCGCTGCAGCTCCTATTTGCCGACTGCGCAACTCGTTAAGAAGCACCGTTCGTCATGAGGGCAATATCCGTTGTTATAACCGATCTGTCGGCCGGGCTAAGGAGGAGCCTCGGAGCTGCTCCGAGGGAATCGACTTAGCTGGATTAAAAACGGAGGGGAGAGTGGTAAGGCAAATTTTCCGTCACATTTAAATGAAAGCAGGTGTGAAAAGTATCAAATGCCCATCATAAATCAATATCTTTTCATAGTGCCTGCGTAGGTTCAGGTATTGGTTCATCGCTTCGGCGGAGTAATACTCTAAATAAACAAATTGAACTTGCACCCCAGTTTAATCGAGAAAGAGGACACATGGTACTGTTTTGTGGTATTGGCAAGGTTCCTCAGATAAATGCAGTCAGACAATGAACTCTTCGAAGGGGCACATGAGGTTTTTGGGGAGTTTTCATAAGCGAAGGAAACACTTTGTTCTTTCCGCTGTGGATGAAGCGGTATATATTTTATTTCAGCCTCACAAGGTGAAGGACATCCAAGTTGTGTGATCACTCACCTGCTCCTCAAGTGGGAAAGTGTTTCTACCCTAAGTGTTCTCCGCTAGGTAATGTCCTAATAACCCAATGTATGTGGGAAGAAGACAGTATGAATAGGGAAAAAGTTAAAATATATACTTTTGGCCCCTGATGGATTAAGTTGCTTTGGAGGGCAATTTACATTTATTCGTTAGGAGAACCCAATGGTGCCGTTTTCAGAGTGGGCTGCAGTAGTGTCGTTATTATCAGCTTGTACAATTCCCAACGAACAAATCTATGTGCTCACAATGCTATTATCGCTCGTTCTTGGTGCGTCAGGTTTTTCCCAGACGTGGAACGGGCTTTGCTTGCAATAAATAGGAGCTGTTCCCATGAACTACCCGAGTTTTCAAAATACCAGCCCTTTATTGGAAGTCGTTTCCTCAATGTCAGATGTTTAGCAGATCCCGCTGCACACACCCTAATCTGCACTAACGAGTACGAATTCTTGGGCAAAATTGTCTGGTGATTTTGGCGAATTGATAGCGCAAAGAACGAGAACAAGAAATAGGACACACTAAGCACCACTAACTTCAAACTCGTTTTATTTCAGATACACGCTCAAATAGGTATCCACAGAATACCCGCACTAACTTTCCAATCTCACAGCCAATGCTGACGTGTAGGAACCATGAGCAGAAAAGTTGCCTCTTTATCTGAAAACCGAGTGACTGCGCGTTCACACAGGAAAACCCCGCTTTTATATTGAACACCGTACTCTACTATTTGAAAACCTAGTGACTGCACGTTCACACAAGATAACCCCGCTTTTATATTGAACACTATCCTCTACTGTTTCATTGTTTAGTATAATATTTTTCTTACGTGAGCATTGGCAGTGAGAGGGGCAAGTGAATGCGGGTAGACTGTGGATGCTCATATAAAGAAAACTAAGTTTAGGTTAGCGCTGTGTTGTGTGTACTCTTGTCCTCGTTCTTTGCGCTACGAATGCGTCAAAATCCGCACTCCTCGCACGGGCTTATCCTTGAACGTGCCGCACCACACCCATCCTTCTTTACCTAGTGCACAGTGATGTGCACATGAACATCTCGTGGGATTAAGCATCATCGCTGTGGTGTCCGATATATATATAAATTTAAATATTGTAAGGGTATAGTTGACCCTCCGGTAGTAGACCGAATGTTGTTTTTTGGCAGGAGCAGAAGCAAGGCGAGCGCAGGTACAAGCGTAGAGACGATGGCCGAACATACGCGCCATGCACCTTCAGCCGTACTTCTTCCACTGCTACCAGCGTGCGCGCATACCGTCGTGCATAGATTGGCCACGATCACATGGTACTTTCTTGATATGGCGCATACCCGGATAAGCTGATGGCGTTACCAGACCTGCTCGTTATTTTTGCTACAATGGCCCCCGGTAAAAAGGAGCCAACCTGGCGACTTAGGGTAAGGACGACACCAGGGGGTCGTAGTAGGGCTTCAGTCGTTGAACGTGTACTGTTTCACGCCCCCGGCCGCGACGATCAGAGGAAGGGGTGACTGGTTCCACAAAGTTATTTACGGGCGAAGTGCGGGCGATGACTTTGTAAGGGCCATGATATTTGGTGACAAGTTTTGAGGAGAGACCCGGTGTTGGGCAGGACACCTAAAGCCAGATATGTGAGCCAGGTTCAAATGTTGGAGGGGTGGTGAAATCGTCACGGCTATGCTTCTGGCGCTGTTGATCTGCAGTTGTAAAGGAACGGGCGAGTTGGCGACACTATTCGGCTTGCTGCGCTAGTTGGGAAACCGGGTTAAATGCTATGGCGTCAGGGTTGGAGTGATCCGATTGGAGTAATCCGACGACACGTACATTGATACCATATCTCCCAGGGTGCGGTTGAAGCGCTCTGTGAGCCCATTGGTTTGCGGGCGGTACGAGGAGCTCGTGTGGTGAAGAACGTGGCATTCGGCAACTAGAGCTTTCACAAACAACGCCGGATAGAAAACGCGGCCACGATCACTCAGAAGTTCCCGAGGCGCTTCATGACGAAGTACAAAGTGACGCAAAAGAAAACTGGCGAAGTCGCGAGTCGTGGACGCCGGCAAGGCGACTATTTCGGCGTACCTTGTGAGGTGGTGGACCACTACAATTATCCACCGGTTCCTGGCAGCCATTAAAGGCAGGGCCCTGTACATATCGATTCCAAGGCGGTCAGAGGGTTTCGAGGGGCACGGTAGTGGTTGCAATGGGGCTGTACAGCCAGTAGGCGGTGATTTGCGACGCTAACACTCTGGACAATAGGGCACGTATTTACGCACGTAGGTATGCATGCCCCTCCAATAGTAACGTAGGCGTAGTGGCTCGTACGTTTTCAGGACGCCAGCGTGCGCTCAACTCGGGTCGGCATGAAAGGCGGAGCAGATGTCGGCACGAAGATGGCGTGGGATAACCAAAAGCCACTTGTGACCATCCGAGTTGTAATTCTGATGATAAAGGAGCTCTTCAGGCAGTTGGTAGTAAGAGGCTTAATCGCCGCAGTGCTCTGGGTTCAGCGGTAGCTGAAGGACCAGACAGTACGCCGATGATAAATGCTATCCATGGGTACACACGCTGCTCGGCAGTCATGTTGGTGACACTGGGCCACGACAAGTTACAGTCCCCTGTGGCAATGTGAGACACGTCAGCCGGTATTGGAGAGCGTGAGAGTGCGTCAGCATCCGAATGCTTACGGCCGGAACGGTAAACCACGCGGATATCATATTCTTGCAGGCAAAGAGCTCACCGCCCAAGACAACCTGAAGGATCCTTCTGGGAGGCGAGCCAACAAAGCGCGTGGTGATTGGTCACCACGTCAAATGGGCGGCCATACAAGTATGGGCAGAACTTCTCAAGCACCCATATTATGGCCAAACATTCCTTCTCCGTGACGGAGTAATTTGTTTCTGCTTTCCTCAGTGCCTGACATGCGTACGCAACAACATACTCCTCGCAGCGGATTTACTCTGAGCGAGCACAGCACCGATGCCAATCCCACTCGCATCAGTGTGCACTTCGGTGGGGCCCTACGGGTTGAAATGCCGTAATATAGGCGGGGATGTCAACATACGACGCAGTGTCGCAAACGCCTCGTCACAGGATGGTGACCAAGCAGAAATGCCGCTGTCATTAGCGCGTTCAGTGTTGTCGGCTTCGGGAACTCTGCAACGGCTCGAAGCTTTGTTGCGTCGGGGCTGATGCCGTCTTTGGAAACGACATGATCCAGGATGGTAAGCTTGCGTGCGGCGAAGCGGCATTTTTGGAGGTTTACCTGCAGCCCAGCGTTCGCAAGGCTGGGTAACAGAGGTAACAGAGGCACGTATTTCATTTGAGGCCACGGAGGAGACTGTCCATCATTCTTTCGAACGTGGCGGGGGCGTTGCAAAGCCCAAATGGCATCCCAGGCAGCACAGCACGTCCGAGTCTTGACCGGCCAACCTACGGCTGTTCTCTAGAATGCTATGCCATCGGCAACAAACTGGCCAGTGTTGAACGTAAGATAAACGGTTTGAATACGGCCACCATCCTCTGCGCACGTTTTCGGCAGCCAATCTTCTTAAGTTGGTCAGCTTTCGCTCGTTAACGGTCAACACGGTTTGCCCCCGGCGAAAGTTACTCAGAAGTTATCTGGCGGATCAACCACCGGCGATTAACGGCACTTGCTCCAGCAACGTTCAATCAAAAGACATGCGGCAGGTTTCCCGCCGCCGAGTACTCGCTTGTTGCTTGAAAGCGGGTTTACAAAAGATGATCCGCTTGTGCACGACCACCAGGCCACCGCTTTCTTTCCGCTTGCAGAGGAACACCTGATGAATGGCTGTTGTCCAGTTCTAGAGTACGCGTGTTTGGTAGGCAGCCGTTGTTCAAAACTTCTTTTGGAAACGTCCGTTATCGGGTGCACTTATGAATCTGCACGCGCCTGCTCTTCGAAAGGTGAATGGTTGACGTCTGTCGCAAGTCTAGCACCGCCCGTGCCCAATCGCCGGAATTCCCAAGGTAATGTGTGAACACACGCCCAGCCACCGAACAGTGTGCTGTATATACATGTGCGCTCATGGACAAATGAACAAGGACACAAAAATATTAACCGAATACGCTAAACGAAAAGTAATGGATAGTGAAGACAAAATAATGGCTTGCTAGTCGTATATTTGAAACGGCACATTTTCAGTCTTGTGTTGTGACATGTGTTCGCGCTTTGTGGATAAAGCCTGCTTGCCACTTTGGAAACACGTCAAGTTAAGGATAAGCTGAAATGCTGCTGCAAACGATCGACGAATGGCGGCGTTTTCCAGTGCCCGGACAAAGAAAGTTCGGTAGTTTCATTTTTTCTGGCCATTTTCTTGCGCGACTAAGGTTCGGAGCAGAAACAAGTTACGGCTCGATTTTCCGCTTCTGCTTCAGTGTCACGGTGTAGTTCACGGAAGCTAAATTGAATTTACTGTTGCTAACGATGCTCGATACGTCTAGCGTTGCTGACGGACAGGTGGTAGGCGCAGCGGAGGGGGCTATAAAGTCTGAAATAATTGCCGGTGCTCTTGATGACATTGTGAGGAATGGAGGTGTTTGGTACCGTATGCAGGTTTTTATCGTACGAGCTCTGTTCATATATGCGGCTGGGCGGTTTCATCGCACTATCGTGTGACTTCGATAGCTGGACCACTTTGAACCAGGCAAAATACAATATGCGACTGCTCAGCGTTTCGGAGCTAAAACTTCCCTTGGAAAAAAAAGGAAACACGGGAATAGTTTAAAATCCGAGCTTTGCAATAACAGCGTTTTCCCATTTTCGTTTTATCTGATTCCTGGCTGAAAAACTTTTCTAATGCTTTCTCGGGTTCTGTTTCTTTGGAAAATATTTCTTTTCTTTAACCAATTTGTAGTTCAGGAGCACCTCGGCTGAACGCGCGAAAGTTGTGCGCTCTCACCTTGGATGGGGTGTGGCTCACGGTGTTCTCTTTGGGGGCCCTCACTATATCTCAGGCCCGGGAGTTTTTGTCTTTTCTCCGACACGTGGAGGGGTCTATTTCCTGATTAATGCCACAAAAAAGCAAGCATCACTGCCTACTCGCAAGCGCGTGCTTATTCTGGTAGGGCGTTTTCACAGTAATGAACGTTTGTGGTCGAGTGATCTCATTGAACGGGGACAATTTAGTCAGTCACTCAAACTCCTTGCGCACTCAAAACACAACAGAACCCCCAAAACTCTACGTACAGTTTCACGCTTACAAGGGGTTGGTACACAGCGCCGAAGAACAGGAAATGCAAGAAATAAGCCGCGAAGTTGACCAGCGACTGCATATAGGACCGCCAAGGCAGTATTGACGTTGTTTAGGCCATGCCAGGGGTGCATAATGAGCAAAATTGAAGACAGTGCGGTTGGTTTTTCTGCGTCTTTCACAGTGATTTCCGCTCCCACCGCTTCACGTGCACGTGTAGTATTTTGCTCAGGTATTCCTGGCAGTGTAATCTAAACGTCGTGCACGTTTACTTCCACTGCTCCAAGAGTGTTGTAGAGTCCCTTTAAAGCAAGATACATTGCACATTGTAAGTGTAAATATCTGTAGGTGCCTTGAACTGCCTTTATTAGTTTGGTGGCAGTGTGAGCTGTGCCTAGTGGTAACTTGTCCATTTTTTTATTTTTGTTTTGTGCTGCAGGTGCTCCTGAGCTTGGCAGCTGTGGTTTCAATTGGAACCATGTTCATGACCACAGTAGCGTTTGCATCAAATTGAAGTAGCATCACTGTAGGAGCAGCTATTGAGAAAATTTATCTGCCTCACATTTTGTGATGAACAGTCTTGGTCAGTTGGTGAATTTAATTGTTTGCTTAAAAGCACGAACGATTGCTATTACGAGGTTATGAATTCTGCACTTGGCTGCAGAAACAGCTCGACTATACCCATTTTAGGGCTGGATGAAAGCTGCAGCAGCACAAATAATATGCCTCCTGCAGTGGAACGGCCCGACGAGTATGTTGCATGGCTGAAGTTCAACCATGGCTGAGCGGCTCTGGTTCAACAGCTGGGCCCCAAGCAAAGATCAATAGCCGTCGTCTGTAAAAGTTGAGCGGCCGTGGGTTGTTAATGGTTGAACGGCTGCCGGCCAATGAAAGAACGGCAAGACGACGGCAAAGTATGGCGGCCGAAGCGAGGTTGTAGGCCCCTTGTCGATGCTTTGGTCAAAGTTGAGCAGCTGTTGAGCTTAAACCAGGGAACTTTCAGCACACGGCCAAGGCCCACTTTTGAGTATGGGCTTTACACTCTGATGGAGCAACGGCCGAGCAGAAATCACCCGGCCAGAGATGGACAGCTCATGCTTAGCCGTACATGCCTGTGCAGCTTGGGATAACATTAAATTCGTAAATGGAGTCTGGGTTTGCAAATGCCGTCTTTGCGGAATCAGCCTCGGCCATGGGAACTTGCCAGTACCCGGAGCGTACGTCGAGTGACGAGAAAAATTCCACTCCCGGCAGGCAGTCCAGCGCATCGTCGATACGCTGCAGAGGGTACACGTCTTTTCTTGTGATGGTATTCAAGCGGCGATAATCAACGGAAAACCGAATAGAGCCGTCTTTCTTCTGAAGCAGAACCACTGATGAAGCCCACGGACTCTTCGAGGAACGCATAACACCTCGTTGAAGTATATCTGTGACGTGGTCTTCAATGGTTCGCCGCTCAGTCGCAGACACAATATGGGCGCTGTCGAAGTGTAGCATGTGATCCTGTGTCGACTGAGTGCGTAACAGTAGACGCGCAGCCCAGCGAGGTTTGCGTGCAATCAAAGGAAGAGCGAAACTTCCAAAGCAATAAAGTAATACGTTCTCGCTGAGTTGCATCCAGATTGGCGTCGATGCAGTGAGCAAAGGCATCGGACGGCAATAGCCCGGGCGAACATGGAGAAGCACTCAGCTCACTGATCTCAACATGAGAAAGATCACCTGGTATGTCAAAAACTAGACGAGCATCTACAAGCTCTGCGAAGCCAATTGTTTCTCCCTGTAGAAGAGCGCATGGCGTCGCTGACGGATCGGTCACCAACATAGTGGTGGCGCCATCACGAACAGTCAAAACGGCGGAAGGTAGGGGAAGGCATTTCCGGCGAAAGAAAATGACAGAAGGTGTTAACAAAAAATCCAACCACTCAGGAACTGACTACAGCGTTCTTTGCCCCTCAATGCACACCCTCAAAGAAGGGCTAAAGAAACCCGCGCCGGCGCCGGTGCCCGCGTTGGCCGCAGACGCGGCCGCGGAGACGCCAGCGCCATCTCTCGCCCCCGCCGCGGATCTTCCCGCGGCGAAGTGCGAGGAGGTGGCGCCGCTCGTTGGCACCCCAGAAAAAAAAGAACTGAAACTAAAGCGTGGCAAACTGTTCGCATTGCGACGAAGTGAAACATCCCCCTCGCGAGGGGCACCATCAAATGCAGATCATTTCAGGGGGCGCACGACGTTAAGTAGTTTGCGTTACGTTAATGTTGTTGCACTTGTGGCAACTGCTGATGAGAGAGCGCTCGTCAGCAGTTTTTTGAATGAGTCAACGATATAAGGCGCGTTCGTAGCGTCCCATTTTGTGTCGGCTTTGTGGCGCAGTGGGTAGAGCCCCGTGTATATTGCGTTCCGCCCGCAGGGTCGAGGGATCAAAACCAGGCGCCGGATAGTATTTTCTTTTATATAGTGGAGGGGGAGGGGTGCGGACAACGACGGTGCGGACTACGACGGAGCAGCGCGGGTGACATCGTGAGTTACTGATGTGGTCTGCGTTTAACAGTGGCTTCGGGGACAGAGGTACAGCCCAGGGGCACGATGACCGAGGAGCTGGGCGGGACGTCGGTGTCTTCAGCAACGAGTAATTTTGTAGCGCCATTACAGGAATCGTCCAAAAAAAGCTCTGAAGAAAGCTCGAGTTAGCACGCGAACAATTATTGATAGCGTTATTGTGGGAAGGAAAGTCCAACCAAGGATGATGTCGTGAGAGCAAACTGGCAGCACGATGAATTCAATGGTGTAGGAATTGTTCTGGATGACGACACGAGCAGTACAAGCGGCATGCGGCTTTAAGGGCAGTGAACTGGCGGTGCGTAACGAGAGTCTAGAAAGGGGCGTCATGACTTTTCCAATAGAACGGCAGAGGTTGGCATGGATGACCAAAACAGCGGCTCCAGTGTCGATGAGAGCAATAGTAAGGACACCTTCCACAATTACGTCGATAACATTTTTAGCGAGAAATTAGGACTTCTAGGATTCGATGGCGACGCAGTTCTTGCCTCCGGAACTGCGGCTTCTAGTTTTCCTCTTCGGCAATAGTAGGTTGGCGATGCATGGGAGACACCGAACGGCGACATGGAGAAGCTGAACGGCGGCCAGCGAAAATTGGACGGTCAGTAGGCTCAGGAGGCAAATTGTGCGGCGCTGGTTGAGCGGCATACGGCGAAAAGTAAGGGGTTCCGTAAAAAGGCGCCTGCGGCTAGCTGGCGGCGCGCGGCAATATGCGGCGGCGACAGTAGCGAGCGACATGCCGTGGCGTGCCACATGCATGACAAATCGGACGATTGTCCTGTGTACGCCACGCACCCGTTAGCTGGGGACTGCTCACCGGGCTTATCGGCGGTGGTGCTGGTAACGAAGCTGGAGCACAGGGCGCTAGTAGAAAGGAACCGGCAGGTGGGCATACAACTGGTCGGCGAGAGAACGAAGCAGGCTGGTGCGATAGCCGTCCTGCTAGCGAAGCGTAAGTCAGATGCGCACCTAAGGGCAGGTTATGCTGAGCTGCTGGTAGTGCCTCAGCGACCTCTTTCTTGATGACATTCTGAAGCGAAGGCGCCAGTGTGGAAGGCGGGTCTGAGATGTAGGCTAGGAGGGAGACTTGGCGGGCCACCTCTTTCCGAATGAAATCTTTGATTCGCCCAAACAGCTCTGGGTCCTCCTCATATACTGCCTCCACACTTGATTCGGGCTTCTCCAGAACACAAGCGTGCCGGGTGAGGGCTTGGTGCTTCCGCAGCTCGTCGAAACTCTGGCAAAGGCGGACGACGTCAGCGACAGTTCGGGGGTCCTTGGATAGTAGCATCTGAAAGGCGTCGTCATCGACTCCCTTTAACATGTGTCGGAGCTTCTTTGTTTCTGTCATGGAGGAGTCGACGCGTTTGCACAGGTCGATGACATCCTCTATATAGCTAGTGAACGTCTCCCCAGGCTGCTGTCCTCGCATTCGTAAGCGCTGCTCCGCTTGAAGCTTCCTGATCGTAGGGCGCCCCAAGACTTCCATGAAGTTACAGCGGAAGGAGAACCACGTCTTTTTGCGGGATTCGTTATTATTCCACCACGTTTCCGCAAGGTTGGTAAGAGAGAAGGTGACATTGATCAATTTGTTCTTGTCATCCCATCGGTTGTGGTTACTCACACGTTCGTACATGAAAAGCCAGTTCTCAGCATCATTTCTGTCGGTGCCGTTGAACTTGGTTGGGTCCCGCACGCGCAGTGAGCCCGAGCAGATGATGGTTGGTGCCGCCGACGGAGGCTTCTGGATGGATTCGTGGTTCATCGTAGACAGCGTTCGGTTCCATAGCTCCAGGATGGGACCGAAACACCTGACCTGCACCAATTATAAGGGATATAGTTTACCCTCCTGTAGTAGACCGAACGTTATTTATTGGCAGGAGCAGAAGCAAGGCGAGCGCAGGTACAAGCGTACAGACGATGGCCGAACACACGCGCCAAGCACCTTCTGCCGTACTTCCTCCACTTCTACCAGCGTGCGCACATACCGTCGTGCATAGATTGACCACGATCGCATGATATTCTTTCGTGATGTGGCGCATACCTGGGTGAGCTGATGGCATTACAAGAGCTGCTTGTTATCTTTGCTACAATATATATACATATAATATATATATATATATATATATATATATATATATATATATATATATATATATATATATATATATATATATATATATATATAGTCAGGTAAAAGATAAGAACATTTTTGTGGTTAACTTGTTTATTATAAATTAGTCCGACAGTTTCGGAAGTGGAACTTCCTTCCACAGGGACAATCCCACAATGAACACCGAATCCTTATGCACACTGCATGCGAGGGAGTCTCTCTTCCTTTCCCTCATCAAGGAGGGGAATACGCAAGAGAATGTAAAAAATCCGGTAACAACACGGCACTTGCTGAGTGGAGAGGATTTAAAAAAAAAGAAAAAGGAAAGGCGGTGGTTTTAGTGAGAAAACTGCCCGGGTGGGGGAAGGGAGCGGGACCAAAGGTTTCTATCGGCCCGCAGCGGCTGGGATAAAAGAGAACTGACAAACAAAATACAGACAACGCATGAGCACAGATGGGAAGAGCGGGGCGGTGGTGAACTAACTAAGGACGCGGTCTTGGCCCGGCATTTGTTTCGCGGGTTCACCGAGAACAGATCGTTAAACGGAGAGGCATTGCTTTTACCAAGAAACCAGTGATAAGTCTTCTTTGTTTGCCCTTTGAAGGGCCGCGACATGACGACATAGAAAGGCACTAGCGGCAGCCAGCGGCGAACCGCACAGCAGTCGGCCCGCGCGGAAGACAGGAATCAAGTTACACGGGGGCGCGGCGAGTTCGGAGAAGGCGACGAGTGCCCCGTCCGTCCTTGGCCGCAGCGTAGAGTAATGTAAAGGCACACATACGACGCGACAAGCGTAAAGTTCAATGGAGGGCCGACACTTTAAAATCATATCCAACAGCACGTAAAATACCTAAAGGACTGCGGCTAAGGCTGGCACCAGCAATGACCGATCTTAATGCAGATGAAATGGCGCGGTGGTTCTTGAGGACGCATCTTTGCAGCTAATGCAGGTAATAATAGGACACGGAGAAAGGAAGACATTAGAATTAGAGAAGTTGGAAACTTCCCTTCGGAGCAGCCCGGAGATATCCGAAACGGAAAGAATGGAACTGAAGAGACACGAATCCCAAAAAGAAGGAGGTGTAATGAACCAAAAATTTCAAAAGATGCGGAGAGACAATATCCCCATTCCAGATCACTCCTTTAGGGAGCAGGGAGTTGGATGCTCAGGAAGCCAAACCAGAACTGAGAATATTCCATTCCGGATAATCCAACTGCTGTACCCTTGTGTGAGGAGAAAAGCGTATGTCCTGTTCCTGTGAGTCAAACCCCTTCTGAAAGTTCGGCACATCCACAATCCAACGTTGTCAACCTTTCGGACGTACGGCTCATAAAATCTGAACTTAAACTGCTGTCAAAAGGTCTCACATTCTGTCCCTCTACGGGTAAATTGAATGAATTTCAGCTGTACCTGGACTTAGACAATTTTGCGAGGAACTTGCGCCTTCGTGAATACTTCTACAACCGGGAAACGAACCCAGACAAAAATATCCCGGGAGCATAAGACAAATGTTGGAGACCGAGCGATGGTCGGGACAAACATCTCGATATGTACATTTTGGCCGTTCAAAAAGACGTGTTGAATGCATTAAACAAAACAAACCCTGTCCGCAACAACCTATCAACTGATGAGCGGAAGGCCCTTTTCTCCCTCCACCATCGGGATGACATTGTTATAAAGCCGGCGGACAAGGGCGGAGCAATAGTCGTAATTAACAAAACCGACTACATTAGGGAAGGACTCCGACAACTGAGTGATGAGAATTTTTATGAGGAACTTCCTGCGGACCCAACACAACCGTTCGTATCGAAAAACACCCTTGAACTCACAAGGCTTCTTGAAAATGGCGATATAACTAAGGACATGTTTAAAGCAATGACGCCCACCCAATCAGGACCGGGACGCTTTTACCTACTCCCCAAAATTCACAAACCTGTCAATCCAGGCCGCCCTATTGTATCTTGTAATGGTACTCCAACAGAATCAATTTCCAGCTTTCTTGATTTTATTTTGAAAAACGCAGTTCCCACAATTCCGGCCTATATCAAGGAACTAAACCATTTTTTGAGAGAGATGTCTGGACTGGTAAACCCCCCTGGCAGCTTCGTGGTTACAATGGATGTCTCTTCGCTTTACAACAATATCCCACATTCAGACGGCATCAGGTTTACCGTGGACGCATGTAAAAACGCTGAAATGACACTAGAGATTAATGAGCACGCCCTTACTACCCTACTTGACCTGGTGCTTCGTTACAATTATTTGCAATTCGAAAACAAACATTACCTTCAAATTAGCGGCACAGCTATGGGCACAAAAATGGCACCAAATTACGCGAACTTGTTAATGGCGGCACTCGAGGGACCCTTCTTGGAAGCTCAACCCTTTCGCCCGCTCATATACAAGCGATTCCTGGATGACATCTTTTTTGTCTGGCCACATAACGAGGCAAGCTTGCATAAGTTTATTTCGGATTTCAACGCGGCCCACCCTTCTATATATTTTACGCATAATATCTCAAGGACATCGGTAAGCTTTCTCGACGTCACCATTCAGGTAGAGGGCACGACCACGATCACAGCCCTATATAGAAAACCCACAGATCGCCAGCAGTATCTGCACTTTGAAAGTGACCATCCACGGCATTGCAAGATGAGCATTCCCTACTCCCAGGCCCACAGATACCGCAGAATTTGCTCTGACAACGCCGACTTTGACCACAATTCCCAACAACTCAAAAATGCCCTCATTCGTCAAAAGTACCCAGCAGCAGTGGTCGATGACTCCATCAACAGAGCTCGTAACCTAAACCGCGAGGAAATTCTACATGGAGGGAATCCCAGGAATGAAGGAAGCCAGACAAATATTGTCCTCACCCACTCATCTGCGTTGCCTAAACTTACTAACATTCTTTCGAGACATTTTAATATACTGCAACAAAGTAGCCGGCTATCTTCAATTTTCCAAAAGGCCCCCCGAGTTGTTTATCGCCGCGGAAAAAACCTGAACGATATGTTAGTCAGAGCCAAGACGACTACCATTGAGGGCACTCAACGGGGATGCCAGCCGTGCAAGAAAACACGTTGTAAGGTCTGTTCACACAAGACAACCACCACTACTGCTAAAGCCAGCTCCTCAGATTACGTATTCAAAATAAATGGGCATCTTACCTGTGACAGCCAAAATGTAGTCTACATGCTTCACTGTGACATCTGTGGAATGCAGTGCATCGGACAAACAGAAACCGCCTTCCGTAAACGCTTTACTAACCACCGTTCTCACGCTAAAACACTACCCAACTTGCCCATTGTAAGACATGTCAGCCTCCCAGGACATTCATTCGACCAAATTAAAGTCACTCTGCTAGAGAC
Organism: Haemaphysalis longicornis; assembly: GCF_048455015.1. Lineage (NCBI taxonomy): Eukaryota > Metazoa > Arthropoda > Arachnida > Ixodida > Ixodidae > Haemaphysalis > Haemaphysalis longicornis. The sequence continues at coordinate 37,389,988 of NW_027526214.1, read as the reverse complement.
CGGTTTTTCACACTAAACGGGAACGCGAACAGAAGGAATCGTATCTTATTTATAGGTTCAAAACGCTGACTCATGGTATCAACGAGAGCGCTGGCTGCATGTCGTGCCTCCGGAGGACCACGGACGTTGATTGACAGCAGTTAGTGGATGCACATTGTTCCACCCCCTTTCTCCTAGCATAAAAGTGTTTTTTTTGTTTACTCATTCAGGACCACCCGCTATTAGCTCAGCATGCAACGGGCGCATACCGAGAGAAAGCACTGCCCAAAAAAGCCGCCTAATCCCCGCGCTGCACGTGCTGCGCGATAAATGCTGTCCACGTTGGGACAACTAAGAGTAAGAAGAGAGAGTGAGGTGACGTTGAACGGCAGGGCCAGTCTGGCCGTACCTTGAGATTGTCGTGTTCTGTTAAGACATAGCGGTGGCGTAATACAATGGTTTTATGTGTCGGCCCTCCATTGAACTTCACGCTTGTCGCGTCGTATGTGTGCCTTTACATTACTCTACGCTGCGGCCAAGGACGGACGGGGCACTCGTCGCCTTCTCCGAACTCGCCGCGCCCCTGTGTAACTTGATCCCTGTATCAACGCGGTCCCACCGCTGTGCGGCTCGCCGCTGGCTGCCGCTAGTGCCTTTCTCTGTCGCCATGTCGCGGCCCTTCAAAGGGCAAACAAAGTAGACTTATCACCGGTTTCTTGGTAAAAGCAATGCCTCTCCGTTTAACGGTCTGTTCTGGGTGAACCCACGAAACAAATGCGGGGCCAAGACCGCGTCCTTAGTTACTACACCACCGCCTCGCTCTTCCCATCTGTGCTCATGCGTTGTCTGTATTTTGTTTGTCAGTTCTCTTTCATCCCAGCCGCAGCGGGCCGATAGAAACCTCTGGTCCCGCTCCCTTCCCCCACCCGGGCTGTTTTCTCACTAAAACCACCGCCTTTTCATTTTCTTTTTTTAAATCCTCTCCACTCAGCTAGTGCCGTGTTGTTACCGGATTTTTTACGTTCTCTTACGTATTCCCCTCCTTGATGAGGGAGGCGAAGAGAGACTCCCTCGCATGCAGTGTGCATAAGGATTTGGGTGTTCATTGTGGGATTGTCCCTGAGGAAGGAAGTTCCACTTCCGGAACTGTCGGACTAATTTATAATAAACAAGTTACCCGCAAAGTTGTTCTTATCTTTTACCTGACCGTTTCTTCTGGCCCGTTGGAAAACTCATCAATATATATATATATTTATTTATATTGAGAGACTGCGACAGGTAGGCAGGTTCGTACGATTTATGATCCTCTTACTCCCGCTTCCTCTCCCTCTCCTTCTCCGCTTGACTTCGGTTACACCACCTTCTTGGCCGATTGCCCGCTGCACGCGCTTCCAGTTTTGGCTTTAGGTTTTCGCCTTCACACTCGGCCACGACTGCGAGCCAGAGCGAAGCGTACCGGATTGTCAGTCTGCACGTCCAATCTTATTTTTCATGCACGGCACATGGACAACGAAGTTGTCTCTTTTCCGCTTGTCAAGGTTTGAAGTGCCTGCGGGAGTGGCCACTCGCCAAGTATTCGCGCCAAAGCGTGATGACAAATGGCCCGTCAAACTTGGGTAGAAGCTTCTGGCCTGTTGCCTGAGTCGCTCGTTGCACCAATACCTAGTCACCCACCATACTACGGTGCGCGTCGATGACGCTGATCGTAGTATTTCTTCTGGGTCCTCTGCGCATCGATAGCGTTCCTCCGTGTTTCTGTTCTTATATTGCGGCACACCACCTTCCGATCGACTTTGACGGGGGTGTCCAAACTGGCCGCGACATCAAACTTCAGAAGCTGCCCGAAACGACTTCGTACGGGGTTTTTCCTGTGGAGAATTGGAAGAACATGTTGAACGAGTAACCAGCGGATGGCAGGTGCCTGTTCCAGTCGGCATCCCCTGCCATGTGGGTCTCCAGGTACGGTGCCAGTCGTGTTTGAATCATCTGGTCAGTTCTTTCTGTAGGGCCGTTAGCCTGGGGTGGTAGGAGTATGCAAAATGGTGTTCGACTTCCACTCGGCGAATAAAGAAGCATAGTTGGCGGCTGCGGAAAGTAGTTGAGTGGTCTGAAATTAGCTTTTTGGGCATTCCATGTCTCCGTTGGAAATTCGCTTTCAGGAACTCGATCACGTGACTTGCAGCTAGGGAGGGCACAGCGGATACCTCAACGTATTTTGAGAGGTAGCCCATGGCGACAATGATGTAGCGGTTTCCGTCAGCCGTGGTGGGCAACGGCCCTACGTGATATATGCCAATGATGTTAAATACTGCCTCTGGAGGCGTGCTGGGATGAGTAAGCCTGGCTGACCTCCCGAAATTCTCTTGTACCGCTGGAAAACTTCACAACTGGCGACCTAAGACCGAATTTGGCTGTACATCGTTGGCCGCCAAATGCGCTACAGTACTTACTGGGGAGTTGCGCGCTGGCCGATGTGTCCGCCCTCTGGGGAATTATGACCGGCGCCCAAAATCTCAGCCCTCAACGCCGCAGAGACTGCAATGACGTGGTGTTCCTCGTTGCGACTTTTGGACCACACGCGGCGATATAGCGGTCCGTTGCGAAGGATGAAGTTGGGGTTTCCTGATGAGGTGCTCAGAACACCAATCATCGCAGCCAGGGGGGGATCGTCACGTTGTGCTTTACTAACGTCTTCCTCCGGAAATAGGATTCAACGGTCCCCACGGCAAGACTGCGAGCATTCACCATCGGGGTGACGTGAGAGCGCGTAAGCGAGCTGGTTCAGTGCCCCTGGGCGATGGCGTACGTGGTACGTGTCCTCTTGCAAAATTTTGATCCACCTGGCGATCTTGTGCTTGAGATGGCTCTTGGTGAACATCCACGTAATTGCGGCGGTGTCCGTCACCACCGTGAACTCAAGTGCGAACAAGTAATGCCAGAACTTACAGACGCTACGACGCTACAGACAATGGCGAGGCACACCAGCTCATTCGAGTGGTAATGCCGCTCGGGGTTGGACGGCTTCCGGCTAGCGTACGCCACGATATACTCCTTGCCGGTTGTATCGCGCTGCATAAGCACAGCCCTGAGGCCAACCTGGCTGGAATTGGTGTGCACTTCTGTCTCCCAGTCTTCGCTATCATGGCCTAGCACCGGGCAACGGGTGAGCTTCTCTTTCAGCATTTGAAAAGCCTCTTGTTGAGCAGCACCCCAAACAAATCTTGTGTCTTTTCTTGTGAGGTCTGTAACGGGGGCAGCTGAAGAAGCGAAGTGAGGGACGAATCTACGTAAGTACGAGGCGACGCCAAGAAATTATTGAACATCTTTTAGGCAGGATGGCGTGGGGTAGTTCACCACGGCTGCGATTCGTTCAGGAAGCGGCTCTCTCCTGTAGGTGGAAATCCTGTACCCCAGGTAAGGGATGGAGGTGGTCTGAACCTGCATTTGTCGCGGTCCAGTCGAAATCTAGCCTCGTACAGCCGTGTTAATAAATATTCCAGATTTGGGAGCTGGCCTTCGGGGTTTGACTCAAGAACAAGAATATTGTCCATATATACGACACAAGATTCGTCTTTCAAGGACCCGAGGACTGAGTTCATGTCCCTTTGGAAGGTTATAGGTGCCGTCCGAAATCCGAATGGCACGCGGTTATTTTCAAAAAGTCCTGACGGGGTACGAAAGGCTGACCTACATTTGTCCTCGTCCGAAACGGGAATTTGGCAGTTTCCGGCACGTAGGTCCATTGATGAAAAGTACGTAGATTTACGCAGTGTGTCGAGAGCGTCGTAGATGCGAGGCAACGGGTATGAGTCCGGTACCATGAGATTGTTCAGCTCCCGGTAGTCATTGTGAGAGACTGCGTCCGGTAGGCAGGTTCGTACGCTTTATTCTCCTCGAGCTCCCGTTTCCTGTGCCCATCCCTCCACGCTTCTTTAGGGCAAATGCCGGCTGAACACGCTTCCACTTTTCGCTATCGGTTTTCGCCTTCATAGTATATATATATATAAATATATACAGAAAGAGAGGTCGGCAGTCTGCAACGCCAAAGGAGGCATAGGACTGTGGTTAGGCTTTTTTTTTTGCTACGGTTAATGAGGTGAACGTTTTTTTAAATATACGGAAGAAAGAAAAAAAGAAAAACACGCGCCACGAGTGGGGACCCAACCCACACATTTCGGTTAAATCTCGAATGCCTTACCAATTCGGCTATGTGGGCGACTATGTTCTCCTTCACTTTCAGGGCTATTTATATGTACTATAAAAGTATATGACGCTTGAGGGTGGTAGCCAGCGCCACTCTGACTGCACGGGGAGAAGGGGACCTTCTTTTCGACCCCCGGTGCATGACTCGAACGTCTACAGCCTGTCATGAGCGGGAAGCCCTCTTATGCTACCTAGGCATCAAGCCTGCCAGAACCGAGAGCCTCGCTGGGCTTTGGCGGAATAATATAATAAGGAAATGAGGGGCTCGTTAAGGAAATACAGAAAGAGAGGTCGGCGGTCTGCAACGCCAAAGGAGGCATAGGAGTGTGGTTAGGCTTTTGCTTTTTTTTGCTACGGTTAATGAGGTGAACATTTTTTTTAAATATACGGAAGAAAGAAAGAAAGAAAAACACTGCCCAGAGTGGGGACCGAACCCACGCCTTTCGATTAGATCTCGAATGTCTTACCAATTCGGCTATCTGGTCGACTGTGTTCTCCTTCACTTTCTGGGCTATTTATAAGTACTAGAAATGCATCTGACGCTTGAGGGTGGTAGCCAGCGCCACTCTGACTACACGGGGAGAAAGGGGCCTTCGTTTCAACCCCCGGGGCGTGACTGGAACGTCTACAGCCTGTCATTACGGGTTAATTAACCTCATTACCGTAGCAAAAAAAAGCCTAACCACACTCCTATGCCTCATTTAGCGTTGCAGACTGCCGACCTCTCTTCCTGTATTTCCTTAACAAGCCCCTCATTTCCTTGTTATATTATTCTGCGAAAGCCTAGCGAGGGTCTCGGTTCTGGCAGCCTTGATGCCTAGGTTGCCTAAGAGGGCTTCCCGCCAGTTACCCGCTCATGACCGGCTGTAGACGTTCGAGTCACGCCCCCGGGGTCACAAAGAAGGTCCCCTTCTCCCCGTGTAGTCAGAGTGGCGCTGGCTACCACCCTCAAGCGTCAGATACATTTCTAGTACATATAAATAGCCCAGAAAGTGAATGAGATAGCCGAATGAGATAGCCGAATGAGATAGCCGAATGAAATAGCCCAGATAGCCGAATTGGTAAGGCATTCGAGATGTAATCGAAAGGCGTGGGTACGGCCACACTCTGGGCGCGTGTTTTTCTTTCTTTCTTTCTTCCGTATATTTAAAAAAAATGTTCACCTCATTAACCGTAGCAAAAAAAGGCTAACCACATTCCTAAGCCTGCTTTGGCGTTGCAGACTGGCGACGTCTCTTTCTGTATTTCCTTAACGAGCCCCTCATTTCCTTATTATATATATAGGTATATATATATATATATATATATATATATATATATATATATATATATATATATATAGTGTGAAGGCACAAACCAGAAGCCAAAGCTGGGAGCGCATTCAGCGACGGGCAATCGCCCACGATGCCCACGAGGCATCGCATCAGATGCCACGTGGGGAAGCAGAGGAGAGCGAAGCGGGAGCTGGGGGAATAAAGCCTACCACTCGGCTACCCCGTCGCTGTTTCTTACAAACGGCTGAGGGCAACCGCTATATCATTGTCGCCGTGGACTACCGCTCGAAATACGTCGAGGTAGCCTCTGTGCCCTCTCTTGATGCAAGTGACGTGATTCACTTCCTGTGGACACATGGAATGCCAAAAAAGCTGATATCAGACCGTTCAACGACTTTCCGGAGCCGCCAGCTACGCTCTTTTCGTCGCCGAGCGGAACTCGAACACCATTTGGCGTCGTCCTAACACCATCAGGCTACTGGCCTTACAGAAAGAACTAATGAAACAATTCAAGCACGGCTGGCACCGTACGTGGAGACCCGCGAGGCAGGGGATGCCGACTTGAACAAGCACCTGCAGTCCGCTGCTTGCTTCCTGAAAACGTCCTTCCATTCGTCCACTGGAAAAACCTCGTACGAAGTCGTTTCGGGCAACTTCAGAAGTTGGATGTCGCGGCCAGTTTGTACACTGCCGTCAAATTCGGCAGACCTGTCGATCGGCAGGTTGTGTGCCGCAATATCAGAACAGAAGCACGGATTAACGCTATCGATGCGCAGAGGATCCCAGAAGAAATACTACGATCACCGACATCGACGTGCACTGCAGTATGGCGTCGCTGACCAGGTATAGGTGCAACGAGGAACTCGGGCATCCGGCCAGAAGCGTCTACCTAAGTTTGACAGGACATTTTTATCATGTACCGCTTAGGCGCGAATACTTGGCGTGTGGCCACTCCCTCGGGCACTGCAAACCTTGACAAGCGGAAAAGAGACAACATCGCTGTCCATGTGTCGTGCATGAAAAAGAAGATTGGATGTGCAGACTGACACTTCGCTACGCTTCGGTCAGGCTCGCAGTCGTGGCCCAGTGTGAAGGCGAAAACCAGAAGCCAATGCTAGGAGCGCATTCAGTGGGCAATCACCCACGAATTTGATGTAACAGAGGCCAAGTGGCGAATCAGGGGAGAAGGAAGTGGGAGCGGGGGGAATAAAGCGTACCGCTCGGCTACCCGGTCGCTGTTTCTTACAATATTTATATATATATATATATATATATATATATATACGGTCGAACAAAAGAAGTTTCCAATGGTCCAGAAAAAATATCAAAAAGTAGAGTCCGACGCAAGTCTCAAAAAACAAAAACAAACATGTTTACTAACGTTTCGACTGGTGGTCCAGTCTTCATCGGAGTAACATTTACAGTACACTGCAGAACGCTTTTATAGGTGCGTGTGGAGAGAGGAGGAAGTTGCGCTACAGTGCGCCCTCTTTGAAAGAAATCATACGTCATCATTCAGCAAAACAAGAAAAAACGCAAGACATACACATGAGAGGGAATGCACTGCCCTCCCTCTTTTTTGGGAGAAAAGGTGCGCTACAATGCGCCCTGTTTAAAAGTAGTTATTGGCAAGTGGTACAACAAAGAGAAAAGAAAAATGCAAAGGGGCGTCTAGGAAGGAGGTAAATTGGCGCGTCTCCTCATAGGAATTAACAGAAGAAGCGGGGGCGGGGAAGAGAAAGGAGTAAAGGCGGCAGAACGAGATAAGGAAGTGGGGAACGCGCGTCAGCACGTCATCGCTTTTCGTCTTAGGAATGTGTCAACAGAAGAAGCGGGGTGAAAGCGGCAGAACGAGATAAGGAACTGGGGAGCACGCGTCAGCGCGCCTTCGCTTTTCGTCTTAGGAATGTGTCACGTGAAGCCGGCGCTATGTGGCTAAGCCGGCGCTAAGAGGCTAATTGAGTGAACCTGGAGGGATAAAGCCGGCGCTGGTATGCCTAAAAAGAGGATTGGTCACGCAAGAAGCGAACGGAAGAAAGGCGAGTAATTATTGTGGCAAACATGTCAACGCACCTAAGCCTTCGTTCAGCCCAGAGGATGCGGTTTTGAACTTAAATATGAGATATGATTCGCGAACTTCGCGTGCGTGGTTGCTGTTGAAATTGGATTCAATTATTGTTACCTTCAAATTATTAAATGAATGACCCGGGATTCCGACGTGACGGGACAAAGGAAGGTTAGGAAGAGACTTGGCGTGTGCCCTATGATTGTTGAACCTTAATCTAAAAGCGTTCGCCGTCTTGCCAATATATTGCAGGTTGCAGGTATTGCACTCGAGCAGGTAAACTACGTTGGCGCTGTCACAGTTAAAATTTCCCTTCAGTTTTACAGAGAAGTGCGAGGCGGTGCTAGAGGCGGTTTTTGTTTTCGTCATGTGGGGGCATACCTGACAACGAGGCTTGTTGCAGGGCCCACAACCGGTCACTGGTGAATGGCTGAGCCTCGAAGATGTCAGAATGTCGCGCAGGTTTTTGTTTCGCCTATAGACAACACGTGGTGGTTCGGAAAATATAGATGCTAGTCGAGGACTTTGATTTAATATGTTGTGATGCTTTCGAAGTATGCCAGAAACATTCGGCACAGATGCGGAGTGAGTGAGAACTAGGTTACTTGAAGGGCGTCGGTCGGCTGGACAAATGTGGGCACCAATGACCTTCCTTCAAAAAAGGCGACGGCCGTGTTCGAAGAATACCGCTCCCTGCTTGACGCGATCACCATGAAGCGGCCCCAAGTGTCGCGCGTGTACGCCAGCCTAATTCTCCCTAGGAGCACTGATCGCCGTCGTGGCGGCCGAAACCGTTCCCTGGTGACCCGCTGCAATCAGGAAGCTTGCCGCTTCAATCAACTGCTCCGTAACTTCTGCCGCCGTTTCCGCACTACATTCTACCTGGACCATGGCTTGGAGTGGCTCCCGGCGGCACGGGTACTAGCTGCCGACGGACTTCACGTCAGTTTTGAGGGAGTCGCCATCATGGCCAGTCATATCCGGCGCCTGTGTCTTCGAAGACCCAGCGATGATACTACGTGGTGCAGCTTCGCTTCAGCTGATCCACGGAGCCAGACAACCCAGGACTCCCCCCGACATAATAGGACGCCATCGGTTCCACAGAGACACATGCCATCGGCTCCAGCCGTGGGCCGTCTACCCCAGCCGTCGGCTCCGCACAGACCCCAGCCAAGTCCCCGCCTCTACAACCTTCGGAGCAGCGATGCTGAGCCCTCAACAAGCAACCGCCAAAATTGACTTCCCACCTTAGACACTGGTAAATCTGCTGCTTTAACCGTGTCTAGGAACTTCCAAAATGCTAGAAAATTGGCAGAAAAACGCATTCGCTTTGAATTGCACGTAACCTCACTCACCCACTATTTGAATGAATCTGCTGTTCCGAAAGGTCTCATGTTGAAATTAGAACCCGCTACGTCTGAATTGTCCCCTCATAACCAAGCTAGATGGAAAAATGTCCTAACTTCTGCATCTCTAGAATTAACCAGTATTGTTTTAGATCACTACAAATCGGAAGTTAAATCTGTGCATGAGCAAGAATCGACTTTGGTGCCTCTTCTCACCAAACATGAATCTGATTCTCTAGCTGTCTTTGAACTCAAGAAAAAGTCTTCAATAGCCACGATGAAGTCTAAAAAAATGTCTCGCGACATGGTCCCTCTTCCGAAGCAATTTGAATTACCCCCTCCTATGCCATCATCCTCTAAAATGACCGAGAAGAGTGACTTCCCCACCAGTAATTTAGTGAACTTGTCCAGTGTTGTGCTGACAGAGATCGAAGTTCGCGCACTATACAAAGGTTTAAGTTTTTGTCCAGCAACGGGAGGTTTCAGCAAATTCCAGCTTCTTAAAGATTTAGACAATTTCGCTCGCAACATGAGATTGCGTGAATTCTTTCATGGGCGCCCTAACACGGACAATGCCGGCTCTTTACCCAGCTCCAAGCACTGGACGCCACCGACTCAGCGCGATAAATGTCTAGATCTATATATTAGAGCAGTACAACATGACGTGCTTGAAGCCTATAAAAAGCAGACGCCTTTTAGACCCAACCTTTCAATTAAAGAGAAAGAATCACTTGAGAAGTTGGCATGTCGCCACGAAATTGTAATCAAGCCCGCTGATAAAGGTGGAGCAATAGTGATAATGAATCGAGATGATTACATCAAAGAAGCAGACCGACAATTGTCCGACACATCCTTTTACAAAATTCTTGAATATGATCCAACTTTTGAATATAAAGAAATTGTCAAGGAAAACCTCGAAGCACTACTGGAGGCCAAAGAAATAGACAAAACGACGGTGCGTTCTCTGATACCACTCAGCCCAATAGCAGGCAGGTTCTACCTTTTGCCCAAAATTCATAAGGCACATGTCCCTGGTCGCCCAATCGTATCTGGCATAGGCACGGTTACCGAAAATATTTCCCTCTATGTCGACAACTTAATCAACAAAATTCCCCCTAACTTTCCTTCATACATACGAGATACCAACCACTTTCTGTCTGAAATATTAGACCTTGAGATTCCCAGTGGCTGTCTGCTTGTCACCATGGACGTCACGTCCCTATATACCAATATTCCCCACTCTGATGGAATACAAGCGGTGATCCACGCTTACAGTGAATCACGGGAGCCTAAGCCCGTCGAGAATTCTACATTGGCTTTATTACTGAGATTGATTCTTGAGCTAAACAATTTCGAGTTCAATGGCAAACACTATGTTCAAGTCAGTGGTACATCCATGGGCACAAGGATAGGGCCAAATTATGCAAATATTTTCATGGGGGTCCTCGAGGAGGAGTTTCTTGCAAGCATCGACTTGAAGCCATTTTTTTACAAGCGCTTTATTGATGATGTCTTTCTGATTTGGCCACACGGAGAATCCATTCTCCTAAGATTTATAGCCGAGTTTAACGCGGTCCACCCTAACATTTCTTTCTCACACCAGTTTTCCGCTACCAGCATCAACTTCCTCGACGTGACGGTATCTGTCTCGCAGAACAAATTAGAGACCACCCTTTACCGAAAACCGACGGACTCCCATCAATATTTGCATTTTCAAAGTAGTCACATTAAGCACTGGAAAACGGGCATACCCTACAGTCAAGCGCACCGCTTCCGCCGGATATGCTCCAAGGAAACAGATTTTCTTTCCAACTGTGAGGGACTAAAAAACGATCTGCTCAAACAAAAGTACCCGCCCCAATTAATTGACGATTCCATTCGCCGAGCAGGAGCGCTGAGCCGCAATGAACTCCTTAACTCCAGGAAGCCAGCCGACCGACGCCCTTCAAGTAACCCAGTTCTCACTCACTCCGCATCTGTGCCGAATGTTTCTGGCATACTTCGAAAGCATCACAACATATTAAATCAAAGTCCTCGACTAGCATCTATATTTTCCGAACCACCACGTGGTTTCTATAGGCGAAACAAAAACCTGCGCGACATTCTGACATCTTCGAGGCTCAGCCATTCACCAGTGACCGGTTGTGGGCCCTGCAACAAGCCTCGTTGTCAGGTATGCCCCCACATGACGAAAACAAAAACCGCCTCTAGCACCGCCTCGCACTTCTCTGTAAAACTGAAGGGAAATTTTAACTGTGACAGCGCCAACGTAGTTTACCTGCTCGAGTGCAATACCTGCCACCTGCAATATATTGGCAAGACGGCGAACGCTTTTAGATTAAGGTTCAACAATCATAGGGCACACGCCAAGTCTCTTCCTAACCTTCCTTTGTCCCGTCACGTCGGAATCCCGGGTCATTCATTTAATAATTTGAAGGTAACAATAATTGAATCCAATTTCAACAGCAACCACGCACGCGAAGTTCGCGAATCATATCTCATATTTAAGTTCAAAACCGCATCCTCTGGGCTGAACGAAGGCTTAGGCGCGTTGACATGTTTGCCACAATAATTACTCGCCTTTCTTCCGTTCGCTTCTTGCGTGACCAATCCTCTTTTTAGGCATACCAGCGCCGGCTTTATCCCTCCAGGTTCACTCAATTAGCCTCTTAGCGCCGGCTTAGCCACATAGCGCCGGCTTCACGTGACACATTCCTAAGACGAAAAGCTAAGGCGCGCTGACGCGTGCTCCCCAGTTCCTTATCTCGTTCTGCCGCTTTCACCCCGCTTCTTCTGTTGACACATTCCTAAGACGAAAAGCGATGACGTGCTGACGCGCGTTCCCCACTTCCTTATCTCGTTCTGCCGCCTTTACTCCTTTCTCTTCCCCGCCCCCGCTTCTTCTGTTAATTCCTATGAGGAGACGCGCCAATTTACCTCCTTCCTAGACGCCCCGTTGCATTTTTCTTTTCTCTTTGTTGTACCACTTGCCAATAACTACTTTTAAACAGGGCGCATTGTAGCGCACCTTTTCTCCCAAAAAAGAGAGAGGGCAGTGCATTCCCTCTCATGTGTATGTCTTGCGTTTTTTCTTGTTTTGCTGAATGATGACGTATGATTTCTTTCAAAGAGGGCGCACTGTAGCGCAACTTCCTCCTCTCTCCACACGCACCTATAAAAGCGTTCTGCAGTGTACTGTAAATGTTACTCCGATGAAGACTGGACCACCAGTCGAAACGTTAGTAAACAGGTTTGTTTTTGTTTTTTGAGACTTGCGTCGGACTGTACTTTTTGATATATATATATATATATATATATATATATATATATATATATATATATATATATATATATATATATATATATATATATATATATATATATATATATATATATATATATATATATATATATATATATATATATATATATATATATATATATATATATATATAATGGGTATAGCTTCTAACAAAACTGTTTATTGGTCGACGTTCGATTTGATGCCGATCTTTCTGAAGACAACATTACGTATTTCTGCGCACGTATTTATAAGCTCGTCGTCCAACGACGCCGAAAAAAGAGAGAGGGGGGATTTGGGGAGAAAGGTAGCAACAAACACGCTCTCGGCGAGGTGAGGTGAAGGTTTTCAAAAAAGAGAGAGGGAGAGAAAAAAAGGAAAAGAAAGAAAACGCAAAACAAAAACAAACTTAAACATGCAGAAAAGAGAGAGGAGTACACAACTCTTTCAAAAACACTGTCCTCCATCGTTCGTCAGCTTGTAGAACGAGTGACAGGTAGCGCCCTCTTCAGATGGGGGCCGCTCTGCTTAAGAAACGAAAGCGCAAAGCAGTAACAAGGACGCTCTCACACCATCACTGGGTGGCACAGCATTCTAATGGTCACTGACCTTACGGGAAGAGTTTACAGGAAGCGGTCGCAGCCGCATACATATCTCAGTGACGCTAACCCTACAAAACAAACAGGCAGGCTCGTTAAGAGTGTAGGTACGATCTCCGTACTGTGGCTCCAAGCATGCACCATTCCACCTAGCGGCAGGACGGGCGAGCGCCATTCATCATTCTTAGCTCTATTCTTCTGCCCTTCCCGGGCAGCCGACAGGGTCGTCCCTGACCATGAACCAGGGAGAAGGAGCTTAACTAATCCTCTAACCGCACGCGGGAGTCGCGCGGGTCCTTTGTTGGAGTAAACGGCGGCGGGCCCCTCGATGTTGTTTGTGGCATATGCCGCCTGTGCGGACACCCCAGAAAGGGAATAAATAAAATAAGAAAAGCTTGATTACTTGTTAAAACAACGCGGAGACTTACAATTTAGATAGGGGATTATTCTGCAGCCAGATTATCAACAGCATGTATAGACGACATAATGCCCGCGCTAACATTCATTCCTGCCTTTACGGTGTTGAATTTGTAAATAATGTAAGATTCACGTTGTTCGCGTTCTCTTGTAGTAGAAAATCCACTCTGTAAAAGTGTGACCCTCATGGAGTCGAACGGGTGGTTTTCGGAGTTAATATGTCGTGATAAGGGTAGATTCGGGAGTGAACGAACATGTGCGCGATGGTTGTTGAAGCGCATGCGGAATGCCGTGTCCGTCTGGCCAATGTATTGGATGCCACAAACACCGCACTCCAGAAGGTGCACCACATTAGAAGAGTCGCAGTCGAGTGTCGCGTGAATTTGATGCTTGAAATTTCAGTTGGTGCTTTCTGCCACCGTCGTTGTCTTCATGTGTTTACATACGCGGCACCGTGCGTTTCCGCATGGTCGACACCCACCCTTGGGTGCCCCCCCAGTTTTGGCGTGTACAAGGTAATCTTTAATATTTTTGCGACGCCTGTATACGACCCGAGGAGGGGTGGGGAAGATTTTCGAAAGACGTTCACTCTGTTGTAGCATGTTGAAGTGCTTTTTCAAAATTTTGTTTATGTTTGAGGAGTTGCCCCCGAACGTCAAAACTAGGTTGCCTCTCCCCTTCTGGTTTAGTTCCTTTTCATGGTGCAGCAACTCTTGGCGATCAAGGTTGACCGCTTTGCAAATAGCGTCGTTGACTATGGGTGGTGGGTATTGTTGCTTCGCGAGTACATTGCGCAAGTTTTCTGCGTTTGCCTCGAAGTCCTCGGTGCGGGAACAAATTCTCCTAAATCGGTGGGCCTGCGATTATGGGATACTCGTTTTGCAGTTGGGCGGATGACAACTGTCGAAGTGCAGATACTCCTGCCTATCGGTATGTTTTTTGTACACGGTAGTGGTCAGTTCTCCTTTGTCTGTATTTGTGTGCACGTCAAGAAAATTGATTTATGTGGTTGAATAGGTATAATTGAATGCGATGCTTGGATGGACCTTGTTGAAACACTCAATGAAGTCGATTAAGTCATCCTCCGTACCGTTCCAAATAAGGAATACATCGTCCAGAAAGCGTTTCTAAAAGAATGGCTTAATTTCACGGGTTGATAGAAATTTTGCTTCGAGATCGTTCAGGAATATATTAGCGTAGTTGGGTGCCATTCGAGTACCCATCGCAGTGCCGTTTATTTGTTGGTAATACTGATTGTGGAATTCAAAGCTATTTAATTCCAGCACTACCTTGGTCAAAGTTTCAATGACTTGTGGGCTTGGCGACTCATGGTCCCGATGTATGCTATAGGATTCAACCAGGGCTTCAATCCCATCTTGGTGAGGTATATTTGTGTACAGAGAAGTTATATCTAGAGTTACAAGGAAGTCGCCATCAGGGATTTTTCATGCAAATGCATTTGCATGAATTGACATGCTGGCCGCGCAAATGTTCCGACCTCCTCTCCCTCAGATGACACGCGTGATCAGCTGCTGACGCCTAATTTTTTTAAGATAAGGAAAACGATTGACAAGCGGGTGCGCCATGATCTACATGTGCGTACACTCAAAATATACCTAAAGGCTGGGACCGCCCCCCGGGGCATTCTTCAATCACTAATACCATCGATGCATACGTTTACCAAACGTGAAACACAAAATTGGAACGAAACTCTTAAATTCGCATCACTTCAGCTAACTAAAATCGTAGTGGATCATTGTTATAATAGACTAGCGTCTCTGAGGGCGGAGGAGCTTCGTGCTAGGAATAATATTGTCCTTTCTGCGCTGGAGGCCAGCGAACTAGAATTTTTCGAGAAAAATAAGACAGATGAAACAACGAGAATCAAAATTAAAATTGTCAAGGGATAAAGTTCCATACTCAAACGAGTTTTCTCAAATCAATTCAGCTCCGCACCACACAGACATTGGAAATTCCAAAATTACACCCTCAATTCCACCCTGCAAGTCAAAAGAAATGTCAAAAACTCAAAAGAACATAGATGAAAACATAATTAACCTTTCCGGGGTATTCATGAGCGGTCGTTAATCTCGCGCGGGTTTACATTTTGCCCAAGTACCGGCCGATACAATGAGTTTAGCTTGCTGAAATATCTTAACACTTTTTCACGAAATATACGCCTAGAAGAATATTTTTTCTATAAGCCGGACAAAGAGCGCACTGCCCCAACCTCCGTCAATGTAGGGCAGCAGTGGACACCGAAATCAGAGCGGGAAAAACACTTGGACTCGTACATTGAGGCCGTTCAAAGAGACGTCCTGCGGGCTTGTAACGCGCGCAAACCAGGGGCCCAGAACCTTTCTAAAGAGGAGCGCGAGGCACTTAAGGCACTGGGTGATCAAACAGACATTGTCATAAAACCGGCCGATAAAGGCGGAGGTATTGTAATACTTAGTAAATCAGACTACATTCAAGAAGGCCACCGTTAGTTAAATAACGAATTTTTCTACCAAGAACTTGACAGGGATCCAACTGTTGAACATCAGGAAATAATAACAACAACACCAAATAATCTTGTCAAAATTGGGGAAATAGAGCCACGCCTCTCTAAAGCACTTACAGCAGCACACGCAACGCCAGGAAGGTTTTACATGCTACCTAAAGTCCATAAAGAAGGAAACCCTGGTAGGCCAATAATTTCGGGAAGAGGCACGCTCACCGAACCAATATAAAGCTACATAGACTCCCTGATTAAGCAAATACCCGCTACCCATTCGTCGTATCTTCGTGATACTGACCACTTCCTACGGGAAATCGACAACATAAAAATCTCTGATGGCGCCTTCCTTGTAACTCTAGATGTAACTTCTCTGTACACAAATATACCTCACCGAGATGGGATTCAAGCCTGGTTGAATCCTCTAGCATACATCGGGACCATGAGTTGCCAAGCCCACAAGTCATTGAAACTTTGACCAAGCTAGTGCTGGAAATAAATAGCTTTGAATTCCACAATCAGTGTTACCTACAAATAAACGGCACGGCGATTGGTACTCGAATGGCACCCAACTAGGCTAATATATTTATGAAGGATCTCGAAACAAAATTTCTATCAACCCGTGAAATTAAGCCATTCTTTTAGAAACGCTTTCTGGACGATGTATTCCTTATTTGGAACGGTACGGAGGATGACTTAATCGACTTCATTGAGTGTTTCAACAAGGTCCATCCAAGCATCGCATTCAATTATACCTATTCAACCACATAAATCAATTTTCTTGACGTGCACACAAATACAGACAAAGGAGAACTGACCACTACCGTGTACAAAAAACATACCGATAGGCAGGAGTATCTGCACTTCGACAGTTGTCATCCGCCCAACTGCAAAACGAGTATCCCATAATCGCAGGCCCACCGATTTAGGAGAATTTGTTCCCGCACCGAGGACTTCGAGGCAAACGCAGAAAACTTGCGCAATGTACTCGCGAAGCAACAATACCCACCACCCATAGTCAACGACGCTATTTGCAAAGCGGTCAACCTTGATCGCCAAGAGTTGCTGCACCATGAAAAGGAACTAAACCAGAAGGGGAGAGGCAACCTAGTTTTGACGTTCGGGGGCAACTCCTCAAACATAAACAAAATTTTGAAAAAGCACTTCAACATGCTACAACAGAGTGAACGTCTTTCGAAAATCTTCCCCACCCCTCCTCGGGTCGTATACAGGCGTCGCAAAAATATTAAAGATTACCTTGTACACGCCAAAACTGGGGGGGCACCCAAGGGTGGGTGTCGACCATGCGGAAACGCACGGTGCCGCGTATGTAAACACATGAAGACAACGACGGTGGCAGAAAGCACCAACTGAAATTTCAAGCATCAAATTCACGCGACACTCGACTGCGACTCTTCTAATGTGGTGCACCTTCTGGAGTGCGGTGTTTGTGGCATCCAATACATTGGCCAGACGGACACGGCATTCCGCATGCGCTTCAACAACCATCGCGCACATGTTCGTTCACTCCCGAATCTACCCTTATCACGACATATTAACTCCGAAAACCACCCGTTCGACTCCATGAGGGTCACACTTTTAGAGAGTGGATTTTCTACTACAAGAGAACGCGAACAACGTGAATCTTACATTATTTACAAATTCAACACCGTAAAGGCAGGAATGAATGTTAGCGCGGGCATTATGTCGTCTATACATGCTGTTGATAATCTGGCTGCAGAATAATCCCCTATCTAAATTGTAAGTCTCTGCGTTGTTTTAACAAGTAATCAAGCTTTTCTTATTTTATTTATTCCCTTTCTGGGGTGTCCGCACAGGCGGCATATGCCACAAACAACATCGAGGGGCCCGCCGCCGTTTACTCCAACAAAGGACCCGCGCGACTCCCGCGTGCGGTTAGAGGATTAGTTAAGCTCCTTCTCCCTGGTTCATGGTCAGGGACGACCCTGTCGGCTGCCCGGGAAGGGCAGAAGAATAGAGCTAAGAATGATGAATGGCGCTCGCCCGTCCTGCCGGTAGGTGGAATGGTGCATGCTTGGAGCCACAGTACGGAGATCGTACCTACACTCTTAACGAGCCTGCCTGTTTGTTTTGTAGGGTTAGCGTCACTGAGATATGTATGCGGCTGCGACCGCTTCCTGTAAACTCTTCCCGTAAGGTCAGTGACCATTAGAATGCTGTGCCACCCAGTGATGGTGTGAGAGCGTCCCTGTTACTGCTTTGCGCTTTCGTTTCTTAAGCAGAGCGGCCCCCCTCTAAAGCGGGCGCTACCTGTCACTCGTTCTACAAGCTGACGAACGATGAAGGACAGTGTTTTTGAAAAAGTTGTGTACTCCTCTCTCTTTTCTGCATGTTTAGGTTTGTTTTTGTTTTGCGTTTTCTTTTTTTTCCTTTTTTTCTCTCTCTCTCTCTCTCTTTTTTGCAAACCTTAACCTCACCTCGCCGAGAGTGTGTTTGTTGCTACCTTTCTTCCCAAATCCCCCCTCTCTCTTTTTTTGGCGTCGTTGGACGACGAGCTTATATATACGTGCAAGGAAATACGAAATATTGTCTTGAGAAAGATCGGCATCCGATCGAAACGTCGACCAATAAATAGTTTTGTTAGGAGCTATACCTATTTTTTTTACTATTTGCTACGGCAACTAAAGACAGCCCTTCTCGCAATCAAACTATATATATATATATATATATAAGCAAAGCGAGGGCCTCGGTTCTGACAGTGTTGGTTCCATGGGAAGCTTAAGACGATTCAACGCTTGTCGACCACTCTGGAAAAATCGCAGACACTCCAGTCACGGTCCGGGGATTAAAATGGGTGTCCCCTTCACACCGAGTAGTCCGAGTGGCGCTGGCTACCACCAGTAAGCACAGGAAACAAAAATACCTTAACAAAAATGCCCCAGAAAGTGGAAGGGAAAATAGCCCCGTGGTATCGTACTTATTATTGCACTAGACCAGTGTTCTGGAGGTCGTGGGTTCAGATTCAGCCTGGCTGGCATTTTTTTCCCACTTTCTTTCGAAATTCTTTATCTGTTTCAATGACCTCCCACATCTCCCACTTTGCTTTCCCAGGTTTTCTTGACTGCCAACTCTTAATTCTGACTTATTTTCAACGAGCCCCGCATTTATTATTATGATTCGCTACATGCATAGCGAGGGCCTCTGTTCTGGAAATATTGGTGCCTTAGGAAGCTTAAGAGGGTTCAACGTTGTTCGACATTCTTTACATGTCGTAGACTCTCGGACAACAGCCCGGAAGTTTAAAAGAAGGTCACCTTCAATCCGAGTATTCCAAGTGGCGGTGCCTACTACCCCCAAGAACAGGAAAGAAAAATACCTGAACGTAAATACCCGACAAAGTAGAGGAGAAAATCTCCCCTCCGGTAGCGTAGTGGCTACCGGTCCAGACCGATATTCGGGAGGCCCGGCGTTCGGATCCCACCTGGCGGGCTTTTTTCTCCACTTTCATTTCAAATTCTTTATCAGTTTAAATTACCTACCACATCCTTCCCTTTCTTAGACAAGGTTTTCTTGACTGCCAGCTCCTGCCAAGATACAATAGGGCGGCCTGGATTGCCAGGTTGGTGAATTTTAGGGAGTATATATATATATATATATATATATATATATATATATATATATATATATATATATATACATATATATATATATATATATATATATATATATATATATATATATATATATATATATATATATATATATATATATATATATATATATATATATATATATATATATATATATATATATATATATATATATATATATATATATATATATATATATATATATAGAGAGATATATATATATATATATATATATATATATATATATATATATATATATATATATATATCTTTGAACAAGGTAAAATCACGGTTGTTGCCTACGTTTAAGCACAGAGACTTGCTTTCGTCAGGGCAATCTCTCACTTGGCTGGCACGGTTTATATAGGAGTAGGTCCCCAGGTTAGAGGAAAGAAGGAAAGAAGAAAGTGAAATTAGAAGCGGATTTGGTTGGGAGTATATCGGGGGAGATAATGAGGGGAAAGAATGTTGTATAGTTTCAGCTGCGAAGTAGGTCACAGGGAAGTCAGGTGGGGGGTTGATATTCCGGAACTTTTTGGAGGAAGGTTGAGAGGGTGTTTGTTGACCCGCCGCACGGCATACCGAAATGTTCTCAGAACTTTTGTAAGCTGCGGAGATGGAGAGATCTAGGTCGTTATCAGAAACTATCTGCTAGCCTCAGGTCAAAAGAGAAGGTAGAGAAGGGGGGAATGACTAGGTCAAGGAAAAAGAAAAAAAGAAAAATAAAAGGGAAAAAGAACGGAACAAAAACAGCGAGGGAAACTACACAAACTCATACACAAAAGAAAAAAGGATAACCCGACAACTGAAATGGCACGAGTCGCCCACGGCAACATTCATGGAACAGGCCTGTCTCGAAATTCAAAAACCAAAAGGTAAGGTTAAAGTGACGTACGGGGCACAAGACAAAGCGGAGCAAAAAAAGAGAAATCAAAGAAATAAAATGCAATTCCAAAGGAATGGTTGGAGGGATGCGGGCAAATCTTCAGCAAATCCTCCAGAGCTGTAGCGCAGCATTTTGACATTCAGAACACAATTTTGATTACCTTAATTTGTATATACTTCAGTGAAACTTTGTCTCATTGGGACAAAATACCGAGAATACTCTTCAATTCACAAATTCAAGTCCATGGAACCTAATGGAATTAGTGCGTCTAGGCGCAACTTGGGATCCTTGCGATATTCACCTGGAATACAGCCCAATTTGACTATACTTTATCCAAACACTATGACCTCTTCCTCGGCTCCTTACGAGGTCACCTGATTCCTTTTGTTTTTATTCCTTAGCTTCCAGCTAATAGTCGTCTGCATCCCTAGAACCTTTGCTTTTGGAATTCCATTTTATTTTGTTTATTTCTCTTTGTTTTTGTCCACTTTGTCTCGTGCCCCATACGTCACTCTAACTTTAACTTTTCGTTTTAGAGATTGAGAACAGGCGTGTGTTAATATTTTTAATATATGGAAGAAAGAAAGAAAGAAAAACACGTACCCAGGGTGGAGACCGAACCCACGCCTTTCGATTAGATCTCGAATGCCTTAACAATTAGGCTATCTGGGCGGCTGTGTTCTCCTTCACTTTCTGGGCTATTTATATTTACTAGAAGTGTATCTGACGCTTGAGGGTGGTAGCCAGCGCCACTCAGACTACACGGAAAGAAGGGGACCTCCTTTTCAACCCCCGGGGCATGACTAGAATGTCCACAGCCGGTCATGAGCGCGTAACTGGCGGGAAGCCCTCTTACGCTACCTAGGCATCAAGGCTGTTCTGATCTTCATTACCCGTAGTAAAAAAAGAGCTTAACCACACCCCTATGCCTCCTTTGGCGTTGTAGACTGCCGACCTATCTTTCTGTATTTCCCCAACGAGCGCCTCATGTCCTTACTATATTATTCTGCGAAAGCCTAGCGAGGGTCTCGGTTCTGGCAGCCTTGATGCCTAGGTCGCGTAAGAGGGCTTCCCGCCAGTTACCCGCTCATGACCGGCTGTAGACGTTCTAGTCACGCCCCGGGGGGTGAAAAGAAGGTCCCCTTCTCCCCGTGTAGTCTGAGTGGCGCTGCCTACCACCCTCAAGCGTCAGATACAATTCTAGTAAATATAAATAGCCCAGAACGTGAAGGAGAACACAGCCGCCCAGATAGCCGAATTGGTAAGGCATTCGAGATCTAATCGAAAGGCGTGGGTTCGGTCCCAACTCTGGGCGCGTGTTTTCTTTCTTTCTTTCTTTCTTTCTTCCGTATATTAAAAAAATATTAACTGCATTAACCGTAGTAAAAAAAGAGCCTTACCACACCCCTATGCCTCCTTTGGCGTTGTAGACTGCCGACCTATCTTTCTGTATATATATATATATTTATATATATATATTTATATATATATATAGAAATATATATACGTATATATATATATATATATATATATATATATATATATACATATATATATAATCCAGGGAGTAGTAGAACTTTGAAGATGGTAGAGAACACAAGAGAAGAAAAACTTCGAACAAGGTAAAAGCACGATTGTGGCCTACGTTTCAGCAAAGAGAACTTGCTTTCCTCAGGCCCTGAGGAAAGCAAGTTCTCTTTGCTGAAACGTAGGACACAATCGTGCTTTTACCTTGCTGGAAGTTTTTCTTCTCTTACATATATATATATATGTATATATATATATATATATACATAATGCCGCGAACCATGCATTGGGTTTGTTTATTTGTGTTTTGCTTCTTTTTACCCCCGGGCCGTGACTCGAGTGTCTACGACATGTCGAGTGGTCGACCAGCATTGAGCCCTCTTAAGCTACCTATGGGATAAAGACAGCCAAAACAGAGGCCCTCGCGATGCATTTAGCGAATCAGAATAGGAAATGAGGGGCTCGTTGAAACTAAGACAGAAATAAGAATTAGCAGTCAAGGAAACCTCGGAAAGCAAAGGGGAGGATGTAGGTGGTCAAGATAAAGAATTTGGAAAATAATAAATTCGAGAAAAAATGCCCGCCAGGTGGGATATACGATCGAGGAGTCACAGTGAAAACATAACAATATTTATTCTAATGTTTCGACCGTGGGCCGGTCTTTTTCAAAGATCAAGACATAATGTCAGGAAACATTTGGCCTTGTGTCGTCTATACGTGGCGTTGAAAATCTGTCTGCGGAATAATCCCCTATCAAAGTGGTAAGTCGCTGTGTTGTTTAAACAAGTAATCAAGCTATTCTTATTTTATTTATTCCCTTTTTGAGGTTTCCCCACAGGCAGCATATAACAAAAACAACGTCGAGGCGCTCGCCGTTGTTTACTCCAAAAAAGGACCTGCGTGCGGGTAGAGGATTAGTTAAGAGCCTTTTCCCGGGTTCATGGTCAGTGACAACCCCTTCGACTGCACTGACAGGGCGCAAGAATACACCTAACAATTATGAATGCCGCCAGCCCGTCGTGAAGGTCGGCGAAATTTGTGAGCCACAGTGCGGAGATCGTATACCTACACTTTTAACGAGCCTGCCTATTTATTTGTAGGGTTGGCGTTATTGAAACGTGTTAGCTGCTGCGACCGCTTCCTGTAACCTCTTTCCATAGTGTCAGTGGCTATTGGAATTCCGTCCCTCCAGTGATTGTGAGATACTCCCTGTTACTGCTTTGCGCTTTTCTTTCTTGAGCAGAGCGCTGCTCTTTTGAAGCGGGCGGTTCCTGTCACTCTTTCTACAAACTGACAAATGATAGAGGACAGCCTTTTGAAAGAGTTGGGTACTCTTCTTTCTGCTCTTCATGTTCGGGTTTTTTTTTTCTCTTTCTCTTTTTTGAAAACCTTTACCAAGCTTCGCCGAGAGTGTGTGTTTTTTGCTCCTTTTACCCCCAATACCCCGCTTTGCCTTTTTTTGGCCGTCGTTCGGATGACGAGCTTATAAACGCGTACAGAGAAATACGAAATGTTGTCTTTAGAAAGGTTAACAACCGACCGAAACGTCGACAAATAAACAGTAGTGGTAGAAGCTTTGCACACTTTTTCCACATATATATATATATATATATATATATATATATATATCCTGGTAACTCGGAAAAAGTGGCGGGTACAATCCCTAAGGATGACATGTGCCGGTTGGAAAAGAAGGATATGGCCCAACGTGAGGGAGAATAGAACATTGCGCACTCGGCTGGACTAGGTGTGCGCCACCGCATAGGCTGAGGAGTGGACCTTTGTGGAACAGGACTCCCAGTAACGGCGTAGTTTCAGGGGCACAGTGCCTTTCTGGGTGACCGCGGCTGGGTACGAGAACCATGGTACCACTTTTAGTGCCCTGAACGTGTGGCCGGCCATGCTTCCTGGGAAGGGCATTGTAGTCTTCTTTGTTAGGTATTTCGCTATGGGCGTTTTGCTTGACGAGTTAAATTACCGTTTTTATTGGCCCGAGTTTTTCCGTAGCCCTCCTCATATTTTCGGTAGCTGCCCGTGTTCGCTTCACAGCGCGCGAGAGCATTTCACCCCAGGGCCATGTCGGGCCGTCGAGCCGAAACCAGTCGGAGCTCCTGGGTTGTTCCGCGCAAGTTTGGAAGGAATGCGGACGCCACTGGGCTTGTCGACGTTCTCCGCCCGATCATGAACCTCTGCGAGAACGTCACAAATCGGCTGGCAGGTCAAGGGCTAGAACGCGGTGGTTGCGACCACTGGCCATCTTTCCAGCTGAGCATTGCATTGCCACGGTTCACGGGCTACGATGGCTGTATGAAAGTGGCGGCCTTCCTGCGCGACCTCACCGTATACAAGGCGGCGTCGGGTGCCTCGGACGAGTCCGTCCTAGCCTTCCGCCCTGCGGTTGGTCTTGAGGGATCGGCCGGTCACTCGTCGCACCTGCAGGCTCCGTTCGAGTCCTGAGCGGACTTTGTGGCGTGCTTCTGCGAGGAGTTCCTGCCTCCCGACTACGAATAACGCATCCGCAATGAGTTGGACGCACGTACACAGCACCTGCGTGAGTGCTTGCTTGAGTAAATTCGAGCATACAAGTACCTCTTCAAGCGAGCTGTGCCGGGTGCGCCTGATGCAGAAATGGTGATGCACGACTTACGACGATGCCAACCGCGATTCCCACTTTACTTACGGGGTCGTGAGTACTCAAGCCTAGGGTAGATGGCACGATCAGCCCGGGGAATTGAGGAAGCTCTCATATCGGAGTATAATTACGGGCCCCCTCCGCCAGTAGTGGAGGCGATTGAGCCTGCTAGGGCATGGAGATACACCTTTGAGGCTTCTCCAGAGCGAATGCCACAGCTGAGTGCGGCAGGGGCTGGCTCAAATTCAACCGTGCGCTAGATTTCTGCCCTTGGCGACCGGCAGTTGGAGCGCAGAAGAGCACAAAATGGTGCGGCCCGCGGCGGGAACTCCCGCAGCTGTTTGAGCCAGACTTCCTGCCTTGGGAAAACAGGCCCTCTTTACTTTGAAGCTCACCCCTTCCTGATCCGAGTAATTCTCTTTGGGGTCGGCAAACGAAATCCCCTGAGCTCTAGAAGTCCTCCTCGCCCAGTTGTCGAGACAGGAGGGTCGACAGGCTACGTGCCTGTCGGAAATCAAGCTGGCAGCTGTTAACAGTGTAAAAATCCAGGACACATTTGTCGTGAGGGTCCCCGTGTGATGGCTGGTCGCCGAAATACAAATAGCCTTCGATACGAGGAAATGCCGTTTGAGACAATGATGGCGAATAACGCATCGCCGAGTGGCCCAGAAATGCAGGTGGCGAGTACTGGTGCTTTTTACCCACTTCTTGCCGTGTTAAAGCGCGCTCACAGCCCACAGCACAACATGTTTATATTCACGTGCATTGTGCAGAAGTTTACACATTGACACTGGTGGCAGTTTGACACTCTATGGTGATAGTCTTTGAACTTTGCCGAGCACGTCGTGTCAATTTGCCCACATGCAGCACCCGTTCGCAAGTCGCCAATTGTGCTGTTGTTCAAGCGCGTGGTGCGGTGCCCTTGAACATTTCTTATGGACACCGAAATTGTTAGCAGCGCTTTACGTACTACCCTGGCTTGGCGGTATCCATCATTCTGGGAAGATTTCACTGTTCGCAATGGCCTACTGCTTGACGTGGCGGGAGGTGGTTAGAAAATCGACAATAATGCAGAATAGATACCTTTTGTGGCATCAGCGCATATCTGTACCATGCCATAGTAAGCCTCAGTAGAAACAAAATCGGTGTGGCCTGAGCGAATCAGGCAGTTGCTTGAGGAGTCTTCTTGCAGTGACTATGAGAGGGAGCAGTTCGCCTCCGTGTTGGAACCATCTGCTGAAATGTTCATGCAGTCCCCTGGGCTCCCATCCCACATCGCATCCCCGCTGTGGACGCCCCTTCTTGGAACTGCAATCCACGGCCGCTCAGCATCCAGAAAAAGGCGAAAATGGACGTCGCCCTCGAGAAGATGCTGAACACGGCGGTTGTGCTGCCATCTCAGAAGCCCAAACATATCCGGTGGTGTAGGTGCCAACAAATACGGTAGTGTTACTCTCTGCGTTGACTACCGTCGGCTCAACGACGTAACTGTGATAGAGGCTTATCCATTTGATGCCGTAGAATTCATTTTTTCCTCGCTTGGTGGTGCACGCGTGTTTACCACCCTAGATTGCTTACGCGGCTTCTTGCGAACTGAAACGCACCCGGATGATAGTCTTGAAAGAGCGCCCACGTGCTACAGAGGTATTTTCGATTTTGTGCACATGCAAAGAACTCCCCGAGATCGTTTCGATGATTGATGGACATATTTCTTGACGGTGTACGTTATAAGTACGCGATGGCCTATATGGATAACGCCGTCATCTTTTTGCGTACCTTTGATGAGCATCTCCTGCATCTTAGAGACGTGCTTGAAGCATGAAACGCCCCGGTTTCACCATCAATCCCAAAACGGTTCAAGTCGCAACAACCAAGGTTTACTTGCTAGGCTTTGTCGTAGACAACGGAGCTTCGTTCTAACGACGCCAAACTGAAGGCAATTAGAGAGTATCCGTGGCAGCGTAAGGTTAAGAGCTTGCAGAGCTTCTTGGGCATGATAGCCTTATACGATAGCTTTATCTCTCATTGTGCTGAGCTATCACGTTCTCTAAACCAGCTCCTACGGAAAAGTGTGAAATGCAAATGGGAGAAGGCTTAAAAGCAAGCTTTTGAAGCACTGTCTCCCGCAATCGCGGAGACGGCAGCATCAAGGAAACCGGACCTTGACAAACAATTTGTCTTGCAGAGCGATGCTAGCAACTATGGAGTGGCCGCAGTGATGATGCAGGGGTTTGAGGGCGTTCTCTATACGGTCGCGTTTGCTAGTCATATGCTCACTCCGGCTGCGCGCAATTACACGGTCATAGAACGTGAGTGCCTAGCAATCGTCTTTGCACTAAATATATTTAACTTTGACCTAAATGATGCCTCTTTCACTATTCAGACAGACCATATGACATTAACGTGGCTGCCGAATTTGCAGAACCCTGCTGGTCGTCTTGCCCGCTGGTTGCTTGCCCTTCAGTGCGCCGATTTTACCATCCAGAACAGAGAGTCCGCCGAGCCAAGTCGCTGACGCGCTATCTCGCGCGTCCCTACCGTCATCTGTGGATGCGGTAGTGCCGGCGCTGGTGCCTGCAGTCAGTGCTTACGCACGCTTGGGCACGCTGGTGAGCAGGGCAGACCTTCCCGCTGCGCAACATGCCGCCGGACTTTGCCGTAACATCATTGAGCACCTCGAAGCACAGAGAACTGTTCCACCAGCAACAGTGGCAAGTTTGATTCATATGTGTTGGCGGAGTACGGCCTCCTGCTGCGGTATAATCCACAGGAAGATGACAGTGCAACTTCACAATTCCGCTCGGTTGTACCGCGAAAGCTTCAAAGAGCTTTCATTTATTACATTCACGATTGAGTCCTGGCTGGACTTATGAGAAGTTGTGTCGGACAGTCACGTGGCCGGAAACGAGGCAGGATATGCAAAGGTACGCAAGCAGCTGTCACGTGTCTCAAACAGGAAACCCCGAGATGGTTGTCCGTCGGGATTTATGCAGTCTGTTAAGAGTAAAAGCCCCTGGCACATCATCGCTTGCAATATAGTGGCTCCTTACCCCCGTAGCCCGCGTGGTGTGGCGACCAAAACTTTCACAAAGTGGTTCGAGCTGGTCCCCCTACGTACAGTCAATACCCCGAATATATGGAAGTGCAAAATGGAAGTGTGTGCGCTTTGGGTCCCCCGCACAGATCGGTACGAATAACGCTACGAATTTCAAGAAAAATTTGTTTGAATAAAACTGTGTAGCCGCAAGAGTGAAACACAAGCTTACGACCACGTACCTCCCTCAGGCAAACATCTCTGGGCGTGTGAATCGCAATCTCAAGGCCAAGTTGATTCCCCACACGAAGCAGCATTAGGATTGGGACGCTACGTTGCCTGAAATCACGCTCGCCACACGTACAACACTGAATCGTTCAACTAGGTTCACGCCGGGCTATTTAAATTACGGAAGGGAGATGCCAATTCCTCTCGACAGGACACTTCCAGAGTTTGACGCGGGCACTCGTCTGTCTCCTCATACTGTGGCCGTTGGTCAGCGCCTGCGTCAGGCGATACAGGCTGCCCGGAGCAGCCGGACGTTGCTCGTCGCCGGTAGGTGAACTACTACAACCGGTGCTGTCGAAATGTTCAGTTTGCTGTTGGCGACATGGTTTCCCGGCACACTCATGACCTAAGCGATGCTCCACGCATGTTTTCCGCGTCGCTTGCCCCTAAATGGGAGGGCCCTTTTACAGTAAATGAGAAGCTGTCTTCTATGAGGCATCATTTACGCCAGAGCAGTACGGGGGAACATGCAGGCCCGGTTAATATAGCAGGCCTTAAACAGTACCATGTGGACGGTACAGTACCACCGTACCAATAATATAATAGGTTAATATAAAAGTAATGTTAATATCAGGAATAATAAACTGTACCATGGCGGTACTTTTGGTCGCAGCGCCGCTTATTTCTAAATGGTGTGTGCACAGCCATAATAATAAACTTCTATGTCATGTTTCTACTGCGTCCTTTTCGGGAATTTTTTTTTCGTTTACCTTTTCCTAACCCTAAATTTGATGCTTCATCAGTCCCACGTGATGCACTTCTTAATATTTTTCCCCCAGCTAGAGTTGTGTTTCTTGACGGGCATTCATTTTTACTTCTTTTGTGTCATGCACCCATTTCTGCGTTCGCTCTGGCTGCGCCCGAAATCACCATCGCATTGTTAAGATGACTATCACCACTGCAACATCGACGCCCATTTTGTGCGTGATCCGGTGACATCATGGGCTCCTGACCCCTTGCCTTAGAACCACGTTCCTGGCAACACAACGCGTACTCCAGGCCGTCGCTGGTCCCTCATCTCCACTGTGCTACCTTGGCGGGTGTGCTCTTCGGTGCATTTTCGGCACCCGACCTACGCTATATCCTGCTGGCTGGAGGTACCACTGCTTCATTCCCAGGATGTCCGACACGGCCTCTTTTGTAATGGGTTCTTCAAACAAAATCTCCTGTATATACGCTTCTGTGACAGTACGCTTGCAAGAATCATCCCGTGGCTACTTTGGCAGAGGACGTCCTCAAATTTTCACTTTTTTGTCCCACAGCTCTTTCGTGGACAGCATCATCATCTTGATGTTGGAACGTGTAATCTTTCCAGTTACTTTCTGCTCTTTCTCGGCATCCTCGAAGACTGTCTCCAAACTTTTCGTCGGAGGGGGGGACATGGCGGACTCGGCTGGACTTGGTGAGCGGAGCCAGATGGGCTGAGGAGTTGACCTTTGTGGAACGGAGCCCCAACAAAAGGTGTGGTTTGAGGGGCACAGTGTCTTTCCAGGGAACCGCGGCTGGCTGCAGAAACTCGGTACCCCAATATCTGTATGTATGTGTATATATGTGTATAAGTATGTATATATATATATATATATATATATATATATAGAAATAAGGGTTGGCAGTCGAGAAAACCTCGGAAAGCAAAGGGGAGGATGTGGTAGATCATTGAAACAGATTAAGAATTTGGAAAGAAAGAAAGAAAGTGAAGAAAAAATGCCCGCCAGGTGGGATCCGAACCCACGACCTCCAGAATACCGGTCTGGTGCGATAACCACTACGCTACCGGCGGGGCGATTTTCCCATTCACTTTCTGGGGTATTTATGTTTGATATGTTTGTTTCCTGTGCTTGGGGGTGGTAGCCAGCGCCATTCGGACTAATCGGGGTGAAGGGGACCTTCTTTTTAACCCCCGGGTCGTGACTCGAGTGTCTACGACATGTCCAGAGTGGTCGACCAGCTTTGAACCCTCTTAAGCTCCCGTTGGCAACAAGACTGCCAGAACCGAGGCCCTCGCTATGCATGTAGCGAATCAGAATAGGAAATGAGGGGCTCGTTGAAAATAACACAGAAATAAGGGTTGGCAGTCGAGAAAACCTCGGAAAGCAAAGGGGAGGATGTGGTAGATCATTGAAACAGATTAAGAATTTGGAAAGAAAGAAAGAAAGTGAAGAAAAAATGCCCGCCAGGTGGGATCCGAACCCACGACCTCCAGAATACCGGTCTGGTGCGATAACCACTACGATACCGGCGGGGCGATTTTCCCATTCACTTTCTGGGGTATTTATGTTAGGTATGTTTGTTTCCTGTGCTTGGGGGTGGTAGCCAGCGCCATTCGGACTAATCGGGGTGAAGGGGACCTTCTTTTTAACCCCCGGGTCGTGACTCGAGTGTCTACGACATGTCCAGAGTGGTCGACCAGCTTTGAACCCTCTTAAGCTCCCTTTGGCAACAAGACTGCCAGAACAGAGGCCCTCGCTATGCATGTAGCGAATCAGAATAGGAAATGAGGGGCTCGTTGAAAATAACACAGAAATAAGGGTTGGCAGTCGAGAAAACCTCGGAAAGCAAAGGGGAGGATGTGGTAGATCATTGAAACAGATTAAGAATTTGGAAAGAAAGAAAGAAAGTGAAGAAAAAATGCCCGCCAGGTGGGATCCGAACCCACGACCTCCAGAATACCGGTCTGGTGCGATAACCACTACGCTACCGGCGGGGAGATTTTCCCATTCACTTTCTGGGGTATTTATGTTAGGTATGTTTGTTTCCTGTGCTTGGGGGTGGTAGCCAGCGCCATTCGGACTAATCGGGGTGAAGGGGACCTTGTTTTTAACCCCCGGGTCGTGACTCGAGTGTCTACGACATGTCCAGAGTGGTCGACCAGCTTTGAACCCTCTTAAGCTCCCTTTGGCAACAAGACTGCCAGAACAGAGGCCCTCGCTATGCATGTAGCGAATCAGAATAGGAAATGAGGGGCTCGTTGAAAATAACACAGAAATAAGGGTTGGCAGTCGAGAAAACCTCGGAAAGCAAAGGGGAGGATGTGGTAGATCATTGAAACAGATTAAGAATTTGGAAAGAAAGAAAGAAAGTGAAGAAAAAATGCCCGCCAGGTGGGATCCGAACCCACGACCTCCAGAATACCGGTCTGGTGCGATAACCACTACGCTACCAGCGGGGCGATTTTCCCATTCACTTTCTGGGGTATTTATGTTAGGTATGTTTGTTTCCTGTGCTTGGGGGTGGTAGCCAGCGCCATTCGGACTAATCGGGGTGAAGGGGACCTTCTTTTTAACCCCCGGGTCCTGACTCGAGTGTCTACGACATGTCCAGAGTGGTCGACCAGCTTTGAACCCTCTTAAGCTCCCTTTGGCAACAAGACTGCCAGAACAGAGGCCCTCGCTATGCATGTAGCGAATCAGAATAGGAAATGAGGGGCTATTTTCAACGAGCTATTTTCAACGGGCCCCTCATTTCCTATTCTGATTCGCTACATGCATAGCGAGGGCCTCTGTTCTGGCAGTCTTGTTGCAAAGGGAGCTTAAGAGGGTTCAAAGCTGGTCGACCACTCTGGACATGTCGTAGACACTCGAGTCACGACCCGGGGGTTAAAAAGAAGGTCCCCTTCACCCCGATTAGTCCGAATGGCGCTGGCTACCACCCCAAGCACAGGAAACAAACATACCTAACATAAATACCCCAGAAAGTGAATGGGAAAATCGCCCCGCCGGTAGCGTAGTGGTTATCGCACCAGACCGGTATTCTGGAGGTCGTGGGTTCGGATCCCACCTGGCGGGCATTTTTTCTTCACTTTCTTTCTTTCTTTCCAAATTCTTAATCTGTTTCAATGATCTACCACATCCTCCCCTTTGCTTTCCGAGGTTTTCTCGACTGCCAACCCTTATTTCTGTGTTATTTTCAACGAGCCCCTCATTTCCTATTCTGATTCGCTACATGCATAGCGAGGGCCTCTGTTCTGGCAGTCTTGTTGCCAAAGGGAGCTTAAGAGGGTTCAAAGCTGGTCGACCACTCTGGACATGTCGTAGACACTCGAGTCACGACCCGGGGGTTAAAAAGAAGGTCCCCTTCACCCCGATTAGTCCGAATGGCGCTGGCTACCACCCCCAAGCACAGGAAACAAACATACCTAACAGAAATACCCCAGAAAGTGAATGGGAAAATCGCCCCGCCGGTAGCGTAGTGGTTATCGCACCAGACCGGTATTCTGGAGGTCGTGCGTTCGGATCCCACCTGGCGGGCATTTTTTCTTCACTTTCTTTCTTTCTTTCCAAATTCTTAATCTGTTTCAATGATCTACCACATCCTCCCCTTTGCTTTCAGAGGTTTTCTCGACTGCCAACCCTTATTTCTGTGTTATTTTCAATGAGCCCCTCATTTCCTATTCTGATTCGCTACATGCATAGCGAGGGCCTCTGTTCTGGCAGTCTTGTTGCCAAAGGGAGCTTAAGAGGGTTCAAAGCTGGTCGACCACTCTGGACATGTCGTAGACACTCGAGTCACGACCCGGGGGTTAAAAAGAGGGTCCCCTTCACCCCGATTAGTCCGAATGGCGCTGGCTACCACCCCCAAGCACAGGAAACAAACATACCTAACATAAATACCCCAGAAAGTGAATGGGAAAATCGCCCCGCCGGTAGCGTAGTGGTTATCGCACCAGACCGGTATTCTGGAGGTCGTGGGTTCGGATCCCACCTGGCGGGC
Source organism: Haemaphysalis longicornis (assembly GCF_048455015.1). Taxonomy (NCBI): domain Eukaryota; kingdom Metazoa; phylum Arthropoda; class Arachnida; order Ixodida; family Ixodidae; genus Haemaphysalis; species Haemaphysalis longicornis. The sequence goes on along the minus strand of NW_027526214.1, from coordinate 37,357,598 downwards.
ATTTTTTCTTCACTTTCTTTCTTTCTTTCCAAATTCTTAATCTGTTTCAATGATCTACCACATCCTCCCCTTTGCTTTCCGAGGTTTTCTCGACTGCCAACCCTTATTTCTGTGTTATTTTCAACGAGCCCCTCATTTCCTATTCTGATTCGCTACATGCATAGCGAGGGCCTCTGTTCTGGCAGTCTTGTTGCCAAAGGGAGCTTAAGAGGGTTCAAAGCTGGTCGACCACTCTGGACATGTCGTAGACACTCGAGTCACGACCCGGGGGTTAAAAAGAAGGTCCCCTTCACCCCGATTAGTCCGAATGGCGCTGGCTACCACCCCCAAGCACAGGAAACAAACATACCTAACATAAATACCCCAGAAAGTGAATGGGAAAATCGCCCCGCCGGTAGCGTAGTGGTTATCGCACCAGACCGGTATTCTGGAGGTCGTGGGTTCGGATCCCACCTGGCGGGCATTTTTTCTTCACTTTCTTTCTTTCTTTTTAAATTCTTAATCTGTTTCAATGATCTACCACATCCCCTTTGCTTTCCGAGGTTTTCTCGACTGCCAACCCTTATTTCTGTGTTATTTTTAACGAGCCCCTCATTTCCTATTCTGATTCGCTACATGCATAGCGAGGGCCTCTGTTCTGGCAGTCTTGTTGCCAAAGGGAGCTTAAGAGGGTTCAAAGCTGGTCGACCACTCTGGACATGTCGTAGACACTCGAGTCACGACCCGGGGGTTAAAAAGAAGGTCCCCTTCACCCCGATTAGTCCGAATGGCGCTGGCTACCACCCCCAAGCACAGGAAACAAACATACCTAACATAAATACCCCAGAAAGTGAATGGGAAAATCGCCCCGCCGGTAGCGTAGTGGTTATCGCACCAGACCGGTATTCTGGAGGTCGTGGGTTCGGATCCCACCTGGCGGGCATTTTTTCTTCACTTTCTTTCTTTCTTTCCAAATTCTTAATCTGTTTCAATGATCTACCACATCCTCCCCTTTGCTTTCCGAGGTTTTCTCGACTGCCAACCCTTATTTCTGTGTTATTTTCAACGAGCCCCTCATTTCCTATTCTGATTCGCTACATGCATAGCGAGGGCCTCTGTTCTGGCAGTCTTGTTGCCAAAGGGAGCTTAAGAGGGTTCAAAGCTGGTCGACCACTCTGGACATGTCGTAGACACTCGAGTCACGACCCGGGGGTTAAAAAGAAGGTCCCCTTCACCCCGATTAGTCCGAATGGCGCTGGCTACCACCCCCAAGCACAGGAAACAAACATACCTAACATAAATACCCCAGAAAGTGAATGGGAAAATCGCCCCGCCGGTAGCGTAGTGGTTATCGCACCAGACCGGTATTCTGGAGGTCGTGGGTTCGGATCCCACCTGGCGGGCATTTTTTCTTCACTTTCTTTCTTTCTTTCCAAATTCTTAATCTGTTTCAATGATCTACCACATCCTCCCCTTTGCTTTCCGAGGTTTTCTCGACTGCCAACCCTTATTTCTGTGTTATTTTCAACGAGCCCCTCATTTCCTATTCTGATTCGCTACATGCATAGCGAGGGCCTCTGTTCTGGCAGTCTTGTTGCCAAAGGGAGCTTAAGAGGGTTCAAAGCTGGTCGACCACTCTGGACATGTCGTAGACCCTCGAGTCACGACCCGGGGGTTAAAAAGAAGGTCCCCTTCACCCCGATTAGTCCGAATGGCGCTGGCTACCACCTCCAAGCACAGGAAACAAACATACCTAACATAAATACCCCAGAGAGTGAATGGGAAAATCGCCCCGCCGGTAGCGTAGTGGTTATCGCACCAGACCGGTATTCTGGAGGTCGTGGGTTCGGATCCCACCTGGCGGGCATTTTTTCTTCACTTTCTTTCTTTCTTTCCAAATTCTTAATCTGTTTCAATGATCTACCACATCCTCCCCTTTGCTTTCCGAGGTTTTCTCGACTGCCAACCCTTATTTCTGTGTTATTTTCAACGAGCCCCTCATTTCCTATTCTGATTCACTACATATATATATATATATATATATATATATATATATATATATATATGTATTCATGTTTGTATGTATATAAATATATATATAATGGGAAATGAAGGGCTCGGTGAACTTAGAATGAAAATTAGGGTTGGCCATCAAGAAAACCTAGGAAAGCACAGGGGAGGTTGCGGTGGGTCATTGAAACAGATAAAAAAAATTTTTGAGTCCAAAAGAAATTCGTGAAAAAATTCCCGCCGGGTGGGATCCGAACCCACGACCTCCAGAATACCGGTCTGGTGCGATAACCACTACGCTACCAGCGGCGCTGTTTCCCCACCAGTTTCTCGGATATATCTGTTAAGCTGTTTTTGTTGCCTGTAATTGGAGGTGGTAGCCAGTGCTACTCGGACTAGACGGGGTGAAGGGGACCTTCTTTTATACCACCGGGCGGTGACTCGAGTGTCTACGACTGTCGAGAGTGGTCGACCAGCGTTGAACCCTCTTAAGCTACCTTTGGCACCAAGACTGCCAGAACAGGGGCCCTCACTAAGCGTGTAGCGAATCAGAAAATGGGAAATGAAGGGCTCGGTGATATAAGACAAAAAATAAGGGTTGGCAGTCAAGAAAACCTCGGAAAGCAAAGGGGTGGTTGTGGTCTGTCATAAAAACAGATAAAAGATTTTTCGAGTAGGAAAGAAATTGGTGAAAAAATGGTGGGTTCGGATCCCACCCGGCGGGCAATTTTTCACCGATTTCGTTCCGACTCAAAAAATTCTTTATCTGGTTCTATGACCCACCTAGAAAACCTTTATCAAGGTTTTCTTGACTGCTAACACTTATTTTCTTTCGTATATATATATATGAATATGTATATATATAATATATATATATATATATAAATATATATATATGTATATATATATATGTATGTATATTTACATTTATTTATATATATATATATAAATTGTTGGGTCCTGTCAAACCGGGGCGCAGAGAAGATGTCTTTGCGAAGACGCAGGGGCGACGTATATATTAGGCGAGCTGCCTAATTTGTCAGGGGAAACACACGGAGAGCGCCGGTTGGTGGCTGGCAATATGGCGGCCAAGAACAGAACACACGAGCCGCTATCTAACGCACTCCTTCGTCGTCCTCTGAGGTGCTGCATCACTAGGACCATACCCAGCCTTAGGATTAGCTTGTCCATCCTGCATAATACTGTCATCCCACAGTTTGGCACGTGACATTACCCCCTCTCCTAAAAAGCATCGTCTTCACGCTACAATTATCCTCGGGAAATGTAGTCCGCTGCTAGATGCATTCTGATCATCGCGAGAAGTATTGTTTTATGCGGACAGAATGCACAATTTCTGGGGGAGGTCAGGAACGTCCTGTGGCGCTTGCGCTCGCTGGAGCGACTTCATAGGTAACATTGCTAGCTGTTGAAACACGGTGTACGGGCCGAAGTAACGCCGCATAAGTTTTTCCGAGACTCCCCGGTGCCTAACTGGAGTCCACACCCAGACGTGGTCTCCAGGGGAAAAGGTTGCATCTCGGTGGCGAAGATTGTAGCGAGCGGCATCACAACGCTGGTGCTGTTGTATTCGCTGGCGTGCCAGCGCGCGTGCCTCTTCTGCGCTGCGCACAAGCTCGTGAAGGGGGCTTCCTTGGTCCTCGTGGATATCGGGTAGCCGCATGGCGTCAAGCGTTGTGGAAGGGTCCCTACCATAGACAAGTGCAAATGGCGTCGTTTGCGTCGTATCTTGTTGGGCCGTATTATACTCAAACGTTAAGTAAGGCAAACCTGTATTCCACGTCTTGTGTTCCCCATCGGCGTACGTACTGGTCATGTCGGCTATTGTTGGGTTCAGACGTTCCGTTAAGCCGTTGGTCAGGCGGTTGTACGCACCGGCTTTGCGGTCTGACGTACCGCTCAATCTCAACACTTCTCGGAGCAGTTGCGCCGTAAAAGCCGTTCAACGGTCGGTAATCAACACTGCGGGTGCGCCATGGCGCAGCCCAATTCTTGTTAGAAAAAATTGCGCAACCTCAAGCGCTCTAGCCCGTGAAAGCGCCTTCGTTTCGGCATACTTGGTTAAGTAATCCGTGGCCACTACTATCCATTTGTTCCGAGTTGTGGAAGTTGGAAAGCCGCTGAGCAAGTCCACGCCAACATGTTCAAAAGGCGTTCTAAGAACCTGAACTGGCTGCAAACGTACGGCTGACTGGCCGGGTGGTGCTTTCCGTCGCTGGCAGCCACGGCAAGTTCGGGCATACTGCCGTAGGATGGCCGATAGCTTCGGCCAGTAGTACTTCCGCTTGATCCGTGCCAGCGTTCGTGTGTAAACGAAGTGACCTGCGCTAGGCTCGCTTTGACAGGCCTGCAAGATTTAATTCCTGAGAAGGTTGGGTACGACAAGCAGGTAGTTACTCCCACTCGACTAGAAATTTCTCTTATAGAGGATGTTGCTCCGCAGACAGTGAAGTGAAGTTTATTTTCTTTTCATAGAAAAGAGAGGACCGAGGCAAAAGGTGGTGAAGCCTGACGAGGCCTCGGTAGCCTAAGCCGGTAAGTCGTACAGATACAAACGCAAAAACACCTAATACATAAAAGGGGCAGCAAAATACAAAACTAATATATAAGCAGTGCACTTACTAGAATACACAACATGTGCATAATCATGGGAAAGTACAAATTGATACTTGTACAAGTGCAATTTCGTACATACGGATGAGATAATGTAAATCATTCGACTTAAGTACTTGTGTGAAAAAGATAGAAATATAGATATATACGCTTTCATCAATGTATACACATACATACAAATGCGCATTTATATCGAAGACGGTAAATTGTATTTTTACTTTAGAAGTTCACCTTCAATCAGACGTTGTTTGGTCTTTTTTACCCTGTTTCCCGATAGAAAGAAACTCATCAGTAAAAAGGAATTTGTTTAAGGCGTTGGGTACGTGATAACACAGTTTTTGTTCACCATAAGTTGTTCGCGTTCGCGGATATCTTAGTTTTATCACGGGAAGATTGTAACCTATGTTGCTATCAGGAACAGAGTAAAAGCAATTCTGGTGAATGTATCGAAGAAGCCGCAGATAATACACTTGGTCGGCTTTTAGAATGGAGTGTTTAAGTAACAATGGTTCCGTACGTAAGTTTCGTGGTGCACCATATTATCGCTCAATATCAAGCAAGGCTGTTTTTTATCACGACAACTAAGCTTTGGTAATTGGAGGATGTGGTCGTACCCAAAACAAGATTACAATAACAAAATCTTGAAAAAACAGGGCAATATACATAGACACTTTTAATCAAACAGGCAGTAGATTAGAAATCCTATAAAATTCGCAAACAATTTTACTTAGTTCAGAAGCAAGTTTGGAAATATGAACAGACAATGAAAGATTTTTATTAAACCACACACCGACAATTTTTTTGGAATAAACCTGATTGGTTGATATACTGTCATAATTAATATGTATACAATTAGTTTCCACGGTGTTGATGTGTTTCAAAAAAGAATATTTCGTTTTACTGATATTTCCACTAAGCTTGTTCTTGTATACCGAATCACGAAGGTTGATTAGATAAGCATTGACTATACTTTCAAGCGGCGGTAATGAACAGGAAGAGAAGAAAATATTAGTGTCATCAGCGTACACTACCAGATCGGGAGAGTTATGTATGCCGGATAGGTCATTGATATATATAATGAATAATAACGGCCCTAGTACTGATCCCTGTGGGACACCATGCGTGACCACCTTTATATCAGAGATATGTTATTTGTTCGAACATATTGGGACCTCTTACTCAGATCACTCCTTAATAGGTTCAACGCAATACCTAGAACCCCATAGTTACAAAATTTCTTAAGAAAGGTCTCATAGTGTACGCAATCAAATGCCTTGCGAAAATCTAAAAAAAGGCCAAGGGTGCATTTATTGTTCTCAATATTATCTATTATTTTGTCTTTACAACCAACAGTGCTTGCTCTGTGGTGTTATTTTTCATGAATCTATACAGTGATTCAACAATCACATTGTATTTGTGCAGAAAATCGGCTATCCTAGAATTGATAGTACCTTCAAAAATTTTGGACAACACAGGCAGAACGAAAATGGGTCGGTAATTCGACAGTTCAAGATGCCATCCTTCGCAAGCAGCCATCATTCTTTTTGACCATCACGACAGTGACGCCTAGGGGCTTGTCGTCTAGCATCTTGTCCACTTCTGCCTTTTCGCATCGCGTTATTTTGCGGACACTCGGTAGGGGATCTGCCGAACCGGTCTTTCATTTGCCGGAGTAATCATTCGGTGTTTGACCAACTGGGTTTGGCGGATAGCCGACGACGACGAAAAGCAGTCCCGAAAACTGTTTAAGAGCTCAGAAAGCTGGCGTTGCTCGGAAGGTGGGAGGTTGCGGTTAACGTCGATTACGAGCTTTTTTGGCACCACCGCTGACGCTTTCCTCTGCAAAACAAAGCATTTCGTTGCGTTGTCGATGTCTTCGAAGACGGCAATCGTCATTCACCCGCTCAAACTGTTCAAGCCAGTACACTCCGTCTTCGTAATCCCCGCCCTGGAAGTGGGCGGGTTCGCGCGGCTGCTGAAAAGTCACCGTAGTGGGCATTGCCTGTGCCCTTATTTCTGGCTGAGACGCCTGCCTTCTTGATGCAGACTCCAAGAGAGGGCCCTGTTTTGGAGGAAGACCGAGTTTCCGGCAGCTACACTGACGAACCGGAGTGTGGACGGGTGAAGGTCTCTCGGGACTAACGTACGGGGGCGTATGGGGCATTTGAAGCACCCTCCACCAGTGTTGAGTCATCTCAAACAGGGGCGCAGAGAAGTTGTCTCGGTGAAGACGAATGGGCAAAGTATTTATTAGTCGAGGTGCCTAATTTCTCAGGGGAAGCACACAGAGAGCACCTGTCCGTGGCTAGCCATAAGGCGACCAAGAACAGAGCACACCAGCCGCTACGGAACATACCCATGCGGAGGATTAGCATGTCCGTCCTGCAAAATGCTGTCATCCCACAGTTTGGCACGTGAGAATATATATATATATATATATATATATATAAATATATATATTCATATATAGTAAATGTTGGCCGTCAAGAAAACCACGAAAAGCAAAGGGGGAATGTGGTAGGTCATAAAAACAGATGAAGACTTTTGTGGGTCAGAAAGAAAGTGGTGAAAAAATGCCCGGCGACTGGGATCCGAACCCACGACCTCCAGAATACCGGTTTGGTACGATGACCACTACGCTAACGGCGGGGCTGTTTCGCCACCATTTTGTCGTGCATTTATGTTAAGGTATTCTTTTGTGTTTCTGCACTTGGGGGTGGCAGCCGGTGCCACTCGGACCACTCGGGCTGAAGGAGACCTTCTTTTAACGCCCGAGCCGTGACTAGAGTACGACATGTCGAGAGTGCTCGACCAGCGTTGAACACTCTTAATCTACCTTTGGCACCAAGACTGCCAGAACAGAGGCCCTGGCTATGCATCGTCATCTTCAGTAGACGACAATTAGATTTCCTACAGCCCCCTGTGTTACATAGGTAGCTGACGGCGGCTATAGGAATATGGTTTTCCAGTTGCTTGGAAGTTTCTCACGTGTTTATGAGTAATACGTGGACACCAAATGATCGTTTAGCCAGAAACTCGACCAAATGTATTTTGCAAACACTGATAAAAGCTCGAGAAAGCCAGATTCCACTTGGCTACGAATTTCTTCACGTTCCTTTGCAGACACGCAATAAGAGGTTTGGCGAAGAGGTCTTGCTGCGTCATCAGTGATTATACGATGCTTCGTGAGTGGCGTCTGTCGGATCACAGATGTCGAAGAGAAGCAATCTATAAACTTCATGAGCAGTTTGCGGAGTGCTTGGCGCTGCGTGAACAGCAAGCTGGAGTTGACATGAATCGAGGGAACGGGACTGCTGTCGTCCAGGGGGGCGCCTTGAAAGGCGAAGCAGTCTTCGTAGCCCCCAGGAATTTCCTCGAAATAGGCGACTGCAGTATGTTTGGCGACGTGTTGGTGCTCATTACTGAAATTTGTCAGCAATATTTCTTCTTTGCCATCCACTAAGTGCACGACACCTCGGGCAACTGCAATGACTGAATAAAAGCGCATCGACACGATCTGCGATGCCGTGAACAGGGCTTCGCACGTCGTAGTTGATGGATACGAGCATACAGGATCGCTGCGATATGTTGACGTCGTCGTCGATAACCCACAACGATGAGCGACATTCTTGGCTTTCTAGCCGGTGGGGGCTCAACGATAAGGTGATTAATCGCTCGCCCACGTCGATGACAGCATTATACTCTCTTAAAAATTCTATTACTAAATAAACTCCCGGCCGCTCTCCCTGAAGCCCACGAAAGTGCCGACGAAAGTAGCGTCTCCTATGCTGATCCTGGCATCGCACTTCCCCACCGGCGTCATTAGGCGGCCCCCAGCAATTCGAATTTGAATATTAAGCCGTTGCTTTTTTTGCTTAAGCCTTTGCTTAAGCCTTTGCTTAAGTCTTTGCTTTTTTTAACCGATCGGCAAGGGTCAGGCTAATGATCGAGTAATCCGATCCGGTGTGAATCAGAGAAACAAATTCATGTCCATCTAAAGATACGACGACATCGGCGCTTGCGCCATCGGCGATAGTCACTCTCGTCGTCGTGTTTTCCTACGGCGGCTTCGCATGATTTCGAAGGTCTTGCAGGGTTATGCTATCAGCAGCCCAGCCTCCTGTGGCTGCTGCTTCTAGTTTCTTCGCCTAGGGCTTGCGGATCTTCCACTCGACATACCTCCAGCGTCGCGGCGGCTAAGTGGAGCGTCGTTCCCTTAGGACGGTGATCTGAATCGGCGAGGCTCGAGGGCGAGGCGTTTTGGCGAGGAGCGAGGAAGTCTTTAATGGCAGCAGGTCTTTGCCCGAAGCGAGGCCGGGAAGCAGCAGGATAAAATCCGGGAAGGCCAACCTCGTGATACGGGCAAAGGTGGCAAACATGGCCTTGTTCACCACAGTGGTAGCCCAAGGGTTGGTTGTCACTGGTACGCCAGAGGTCAGTCTTCCGCACTTGTCCTCGGAATGGATTTCCCGACGGCCAGGGGCGTGTACCGGCGTCCGCTGCCTGGGGACAGACGTCGGCTTGAGGAATACAGCTTGGCCCGGGGGCGCTCGCAGGATGCGGTTGCCAACGAACGTCCGACGCATAGCTTGCTTGGAGCGCCTGTGGCTGTTGTTCCGGGGCTGCAAACGTTAAGGCCTGCCTGATTTCTTGGCGCACGATGTCGACGAATGATGCAGACGCCGGCCCGGACGCAACGAGTACGTGCAGCTGGAGCTCCTCCCGAACGATAGATCGAAAGCGCTTCCGCAGTGATTGATCGGTGGACGCAGCAGTCTGCCGGCCCCATGGAGGGTCGGCAGACTGCTGCGGCCCTGTGGAGGGTCTGCCGGCCCCACGGTCGTACTGTCGGCGCCGCTCCTGTAGGTCTCGTTCAATGGCTGTCGCCTCTTTAATGAAATCCTTTACAGTACGAGGAGGATTTCGCAAGAGGCCAGAGAACAGCTGCTCTTTTACACTGTGCATTAGGTGTCGCAGCTTATTCTGCTCGGATATATAGGGATCGGCTCTCCGAAATAGACAAACCATGCAGTCCTCGAACATCGCGACCGTTTCGTTGGGCTTTTGAATTCGGGATTCCAGAAGTCGCTGGGCGAGCTCTAGGCGGTCTGTGCAGGCAAACGACTCAAGGAGGATCCGCTGAAATTCATCCCACGACGACAATTCACCCTCGCCTCACGGTTTTTGTTCCAGGTCCCGGCGCCGTCGTCTAGCGAGTAGTACACATGGCCAAGTTTTTGTTGAGTGTTCCGCTGGTTGAAGGACGCGACACGCTCAAACTGCTCCAGCCAGTCCTCGACGTCTTCGAACGCGACACCACGAAAGACGACAGGAATGTGCGGCTGATGTATTGTTAACTGAGATGCAACTGGTTGCGCCATTACTTGCGGTTGACGAACTTGGGGTCCCGGTGCGTCGCTGGTAAGGAAGCCGTACTCAGGAGACAGGCCGAGTTGGCGGCGGCTAATTCGATGAACCGGGGTGTCAAAGAAGCGTGGCTGTAACGGGCTGCCTGGAGGGGTCTGGACATCAAGTGGTCGTACCCAGCCCCTTCACCAGTGTAGCTTACAACAAATGCGTGCTCTGGGTGGTAGGGGTTCTAACGAGGTACGGAGGACCAAAGAGCGACAGCGAAGGGTCTAACCTGACATCACTCGAGAACCGAGGGTCTGTCCCAAGCGCGCGCAATCCGAAGACAATGATTTTGTTTCTTCTGCCTCGTCGTCGATCACCGTGGCGTGTGCCCTTTCTTATACAACACGTGACAATATATGGCATGAGTACGCAAGAATGAAGATATGTCGGTCTCGTATTTTTTGGTCCCGGAAGGTGGAGCATTCGCATCTGTCTACTCTGACTCCTTTGTTGTGTGCCCCCCTGCGCAGATCATTCATGTCGACACCTGTTTTCTGCCCACTCTTGTGGTTTCGCACTGTCTTGCTGTGGTTGCGCCATGAATATCAGGCCGTTTTAGACGACACACTGCGCCAAACATTGATGCAACCCGAACCGTTTCTAAAGTAGTTGACGTACTCCGGTCAGCGCTGTTCAGAATGGCTCTGCACCTCCTTCAGCACAATGAACTCCTGCTACTGCACCTCATATCTATGTGCGTTAGCCAGCGAAACAATGTTTCAGGTGTATGTGTCGTGTCCAGCCTGAGAACTTTGAAAACTGCCCCCTTTTTTCATCGTTGTTTATTGTTAGGGCCTGGGTAGTGGTATGGCATGGCTTGCCACGAGAAGATTACTAAGCTTGTCAATTTTGGAAGAAGACAGTGGGAATGTTTTTGCGGTTAGCTTCTATAACATTTCCTTGACAACAAGGCTGTTTCCTGCGCTTTTTGAATTATGTGCATAACTTAGCTGGGTGTATGGCATCAGAGTTCACCGACTGCGGAAGGGGTGCCTTTGTTTCTTCCTTTGCGGGCATTTTTAGTAGCATCTACTTTCTGACTAATTTTTGTTCTACGTTCTTGCACGGCCAATGAGAATAATGGGCTTTCGACCATCATCAGGTACGGTGCTTCCAAATAACCATTCATGTCTCTTTCACGACTTGATACCCTTGATGTCCGCCTTTCTGCACATTATTTTGATGGCTTAGATAGTCGAAAATGTTACTTGGCCTTGTTGGGGCATTCGTGTTCTCCGCCGCCTTCTACTCTGGCTAAGTCGGTTTCCCGTATTGCTCCTAGGGTGCCGCCGTTCTCGCGCACCTTCCAACTATCCAGCGTGGGCAATTCTATTGTTCACAATTTTTTTCTGACTTTCTCGAAGTGTTTCTCCGCCTTTCGTTTGTAGCTGAGCCAGGGCGGCGTTTTCTTCTCAGTTCTGGTTCCTCGCTCTTTCTTGACCTTCAACTCGGCACCGATATATTGTACAGAGATCTACGTCCACTATGTTTTAAAAAGTCTGTTGTATTGCATTCGTTTGTAGTATTTGTGCTCAGGGAGGTTTTTTTGCTGCTCTTATTACTCTTGGGGCATTCCTTAGGTAAACGCAACAGCATAATGTAAATGAAGAGGCCTCGACTGGCAATGCTGAAGTCATGTCGACATATAACCAATTGTATTTCAATTTATTGGCCAAACAGCAAGAAGACAGTCGATCATCCGAGGGTGGAGATAAATGACAGCGGAACAATGACCCATCGTCTGGAATATATGTCCGGGAAGGCAGACCCCATATCTCCTGTGAAGTGTCTGAAGATGTTGGGTTGAAGGAAATCTAAAGGAGAGGGGAATTTATTTTTTGAAGTTAGCAGGAAATGAATATAGCGAGTTTTTTTTTTATTCTAAGGACACCGAATCCTTTTCAAGCTTGATTTTGCATCCCAGAAAGGACGTCAGACTTTGAGTACTCCGATTATTGCAGCCGTTCAAAATTGGTTTCCGGCCACCCACAGGTGCTACATGATGGGCTCAGACTCGAAGACAGAAAGCTTAAGAAATGATTGCAGCCTTGGCCCCTTCTCAACACTCGGATACGTAGCCTTTGAATAAGAGGAGCCCCGAATAGCGATTTGTTATTGTCTATTTATTTATTTAATTATTGTTTCCTCAATGACCCCGGCTTGAGGCATTACATGAAGTGTGGGCGTACATACGCCATAGGGTGACATCGAAAAACATCATGAGGGTGTTTAAATGGTTCTCTCAAAAACACTTGAAATCAATGATAAAGGTGGTTTGGGCAGGCAGATCATTCCAGTTTCGAGCAGTGCACAGAAGAAGATTGCTGATATGTTGTTGTACTCGCGTACTCGGGACACACTGCGTTAGGATGGGTGGTGCATGAAATGCGAGTCGCTCTTCCGATGAGCTGATCATCGATGGGCAAGAAAAGCAAAAAATTTCTGATAATGACAAAGTCGTACAATTTTCCGGCGGGATACAATTGTGGAAAGATTAGGGTTTCTTTCCAGGGCAGAGAAACATGAACCGCGACAGTACCCAGGAAGTTACAATCTTCTTATGCATTTTTGGATGGATTTCATACAGTTATGAGGTTGGTTTGGTAACGGACGAAAATGGCATTAGCATATTCAAGCTTGGTTTCTAGAAATGTTAAGTAAGCAACAAGTTTAACAGCAGGGCAGGTCAGAGCAGTATTAAAGTAAAGATATCCAAGCACCCGGTAAGAATTGGCAATGTTTTTGATGTGAGTGGACCAAGTTAAATCAGCTTAAATAGGCACCCCAAGGTATTAGGAGCTCAGAAGTTTTGATACGCCGATTGTTAAGCGAATATTTTTGTAAGATGGAAGTGCAGCGACGTTGAAAGAATCAAGCTTCGTTTTAGAGCCGTTTTAAGAGATCAGCTAACTGTTACACGAATGTTGGATGCGTTTAAGGTCTTTTTGACAAGTGGAGTTATCAGAGCTATCATTTATCGGACGCGAAATTACACAATCAACCACGAAGAGACCAATGCCAGAGTGAATTTTAACATCCAAATCATTTATATATATCAAAAAGAGAAGCGGCCCCAGGACCGTATACTTCGGTATGTCTTAGAGTACTCGTGTAATGATAATGAAAAAGAATTGACATAAAGGAACGCCTGTCGGCATGTTAGAAAACCCACGATTCAGTTAACAAAACACGAGTGAAGGTTGACAGATGCCAATTTCACTAGAAAGCAATGAGGCGAACTTTGTCAAAGGATTTCTGAAAATTCATATAAATGGCATCAGTAGGTACGTTGCGATGTACACGTACTATTATCACGCAGAAAAAGAGCGAGTTGTCAGTGAGAACAGGGTGCCTGGGCAAGCCCTCTTCTATATAGACGGAGCAAACCCACGTGCGCAGCCCCGAACATTGGTGGGTATTTGTAGCAAAGTGAGTTTGCTTTTATAAAACATTAAACTGCGTGAGTGAGGCGTAAACAATGCCTCGACAGGTGCGGGATGGCGGAATTTGCTTATCCGCAGGGACCCGTGGACATGTAACGATGTGCACCCACTCGGTGCAATCCTTGAAATACCAAGATGTGTCTCCTCGTGGACTCATAAGCCACGGAAATGCCTGCCGCTAGTACACCACTGACTCCTCAGCCTGAAATGTCATGAGTTTTGAAAGCCCAGCAGCATTATATACTGTCGTGACACAACGATGTAATGCTTAAGATTGTCCGCACCTGCCTCAGCTCCAGAAAAACTGTGTAAATATTGCTTAGGAACTGGGCCAACAAAACGAAGAAATGAGTAGTCTCATGAGCCGCCTGGAGTATACGGGCTCCGAATCCTAACTCCAGAACTTATGATGGAACATATGATTAAAACCCTGCCCTGACCAATATAGCCAAAATGTTTTTCAGAGATACAGGTGGAGAGCAGCTCCAGGCCTATTATACATCAGGATTTGCTGCTGCCCTGCGGGCATCTCGCAGCTCTCATGGTCCTTATCTTAGGCGGCAGCGCCAGCCATGAATTTGCATACGTCACTGATATTGGAGGCTGACGAAGCGTTTCTTGAATGACGAAAATTGCCAGGTAGGAGAGGTGACCACCTATTATTGATAAAACAGAATTCCCCTTTATATCTTGGTCCCTAATGATCGGTAAATTTCCAAGTTTGTTTTCAAGGATAGGCCCTTAATTAATAAGGAGGGTGGCATGGTATATATAGAAGATAACTACACATTTTGTAAAAGTAACCATTTTGTAAGGAAAGGTTTATACATTTTTCCACTCTAAACGAAAACCACGTATTACTTCGACATTGTTCGAGTGAATACATGCTATTTTGAGTGATGCTGATGAATATTCAGCGACCACACTCGAGAAATGTTTTTTGAAAAGGTGTCAATAAACTGTAGCGGCTGCAGTTTAAAAAGGCAAAGGTGCCTCAGAATTTTATTCAGAGGCAGCCAAGATAAAAGTATATCAGCGACGTATGCAAAGACAAAGATCTGTTCAGACTTGACACAGATGGATGTTTTTGCAGCAGCTGCGCTGCGTTGTGTACACTCAATTAAATGTGGCTGCCTTAGCCCATCTTGCTACGTACAAAATAGATTGCGCCATTGCCGTAGCTTTATATTTTCACGTAGGGTAATTCACCATTAATTAGAAATACCTTCATTGCCTACAATTTTTTGTTGTGTGAGCCGGTCATCGGGGTGGTAAAAAGGTATAGAAACCATTCCTAGATATCAGTTTAAAATTGTAATGAGTAACAAGCTTATTCCAAGAGAGAAGCGATGGAAACAAAAAACTTCTGCAGCACTGCAGAAATACTCGTGTCACCATTGTGTCAAAGACAATGCGATTGCTGTGCTTGAAGCCGCAGTGATAGCAGAGGTCCAAGCTGGGTAGCCCCGATAAAATTACTTCATTGAGCATATTTAAATAAAGTTATTATAACTCTACAATATCCTGTATTTCGTAGTGTGTAGTACACCTGACACGTTTAGATTAAAACACTTGTAAGGTCCCCCATAAATGTGTTTGCGTGACTGCGTCTCGGAAATGTCAGCAAAAAACTTACCGAACACTGAAATCAATGAGTGCGAATTTATGCTTTATTAAAAATTTTAGAGACAAGGTTTCTATCGGAAAAATTGTGTAATAGACAATTTAAATCTTGTTTGAAACGCAAACCAGTCAAATGATTGATCAAATATACAAACCTTGATACTACAACTTCATAAACTCTTCATATTTAGACAATGAAAGCGGAAATACAAGTAACAGAAGCAAAAATACACACTTAGTTACATGTGAAGAAGTCGGTTCATATGTCTTCCGTTGAGGCCTTTTATCACTTCAGAATAGAATCCAGAACATCTGTGAATGTGAAAAGACCGTTCTAGAAGAAGGTAAAGGGGATGTTTTCGGTATTTTCAGCTATAGTAGGCATACATAAGGGAGAGCACACGACGAAAAATAAACTGCGTTTGAGGAGTACAATACTGCGTCGAAAAGGTATTCTGGTTGACAACCTAAATATAAATGTTTTTGTAAAAGGTACGAAAATGGTATTCAGTAAAGGAAACAGGGTGACGTTTGGTGGTGTAAAACACAACCACTCACCTAATGGCATGCAATCATAATTCACTTCGTCAATTATAATTTTGAGAATCATTCAACAGTTGTTTTATAATGTTATACTCTGAAAATATAACCTAGCACCAGACACTTTTGATCGAAGAGTAATCAAGACTCATTTGTTTATAAAAACCTACCTCAGTTCACTCTCTGTTAGTTGCACCTATGAACGCACATTTTTAGTGAAAAGTCGAGTTTATTTCTTAGACTCCAGTCTGCGTCTCGAAACTGCATAAAATAATTGCTGCTGTACGTTTGTTTGACCTTTATCAATACTAGGGTGCGGCAGAAACAATATTTTCATAGGCGTATATTGATGTGCACATTTTCGGAATTTTAATATGTATTAGCACACTCAAAATCGTTTCATTATGGGTTTCATTTCAATGACTGCTTCTTTGTAAACAATAGGGCTACCAATTATCCTTAAAAGAGAGTTTCGCGTGTTACTAAAACATGAATTTCGATGTTTGGAGGCGGAAGCACATTCGTGTACTTTAGTCAGTACTTAAATGAACGTGTTGATTTGAAAGCGTAATATCTAGCTTAATAAAGAATTAAAATATCATACAAGTGAACATCAAGTATTACATTCAACACGGGTATTCTAGGTTTATAATTGACAATTTTTTTATGTATACGAGAAACAAATTAAAAGATAAATAGAAAGTTTATTCAAGATAGAGTGCGCTAGCTCAGAGATTTAAAACTAGTTTTTTGAGAAACCAAAGATTAGTTCATTCTTGATTTTTTACTGGTATACGCAGTTTTTCCAAAATAAACTTGGCGGTGCCATTTTAGATACTCTACAAATATGGTGTTTTTTATTTTATAATTTCTGCCAAGTTGTAGACAGTGCTAACTGCGGGAAATAAAGAAACGAGAATTCTCAATGAACGTTCGAAACCCGCCACACTGTATATATGCATTCATAACTGGCTACTCCGCTAGTCGTTTTCAAGACATGAAAACTGTGTGGTTACAAAGTGGCTGCAAGCGCCTACGCTTTTTTCCAGATTATCACAAAAAAGTAGTTTACCATAGAATCTTACGCCGTTTTTTTTTTCTTCAGGGCGGGGTTCCTAGCGGAAAAGCGTAGGGCAAGGATCGCAACACCAGTCACCAGTCACCACAACACCAGTCACATTGAATTTATGCCTCTAAAACGTCTATCTTCGGGGCTCATTTCGGCGACGTGGACTCAGAGTTGCTACGAAGTGGACGCAAGAATTTGTAGGCGTCTTCTTTTGCGACCACCACAAAGGCAGTACATATTCTGATGTAATTTTCTGTAGTCTCTCGTGTCAGGTTTTTTGCCCCGGGCAATAGTAAGATAAGTGCAGTGATTGCGAAATAGCTGTAGCCGGGGAGTGCATACATGCGTACACATCTGGTAACCCCACTATTATTTCCTGGTTCCAGGTGCGGCGGGAAAAAACCCAGGGAAACTGTGTGAAGGCGCACTCCCTTCCCGACCATTGCAATGGAAGACATTTAGACGTGGAATGGGACGTTTGTTCATGTTCTAGAATATGCGTAAACGTAACTTTTACAACTAGTAAAACAGTTCTATCACCATGTTATCGAGCCCCAGACTCTATCGATAATTTCACACAAGAACTCTACACTATTGTCCAAGTCTTAACTTCTCGCCTTCCCCGTTGTAACTTGTTGTTGCTCGGCGACTGCGATTTCCCAGACATTGATTGGGTCTTTTCAAAAACTTTCTTGATTTGTGCCTGATGTTTACTTTCGCCAAAGTAGCTAGGATGCCCAGTCGTGGTGCCAACAAACCCGATTTAGTTTTAGTCTCAAGATGTTGTAAACTCAATTCAATTGATCTATGGTATCAGTGACCACCAAATCTTCATATATGGCCTTTCCATCTCTATTTTAACGTAGCAACCTCTCAATAAAAACATCTGCGATTATAACAAAGCCAATTTTCTAAAAATAACAAAGAACAAGCTGATTTCTATGAAACGTTTTTTTCCATTTTGCTGCTTCAACAACAGTTGGACAAAACTGAGTGTTATTCAAAAACAGATTGCTGTCTGTAATTGATAGACAAGTACCACCACTCTGTGTTCGCGGAATGCGGAAAGACCATGGTACTCTATTTCTCTGATGCGGCTGCCAACAATAAAAACTCCTCTTCGGAGAAGCCAAATTATCGAAATCTTCTGGAAATTGAGAAAAGTATCGCACATACTTGCGCGAGTACACCTCACTGTAAAGATACAAAAAGGCAATTTTTTCGCCATGATCTCTTAGGCATCCTTCGCGACAACCAAGTAAAAGTTATGAAATATTTGGCTACTAAAACTCCGCTGCTCAAATCTCCCTGTTTGCGAATCCCCATGGTTCGGCCGTTTCCTCCACTGACTCGCGGAAATCATGCATTCTAATTTTTTATCTATATTTACGCAGCAACCCAGCACCGATGTTCCGTACTTTACCACCAGAGGCTGCGGGCAGTTTGCGGTGAATTTGTTGTTATAAGCTAAGGAATTGCGAAGCTATTCGACAACATTAAGTTCTCGAGTTTCCTAGCCCAGACAACATATCGGCTAAAATTCTGAAAAACACAAAACTAATATCCAGTATTTTCCTACAATTCTTTTTACCAATCCATTCACACTGGTTGTATTCCAAAAGACTGGCAAATTAGCAAAGTCACCCTTGTACCCATATCCGGAAACCGTCGAGACCCCACAAGCTATCATCCTATTTCATTACCATGCATTGCCTGCAAGCTGCTACAGCACGTTATCTACTCCCACATCGCAACTCATCTGGACAGAAATTTCTCCTTTTTTTCTACCACCACGGGTTCCGGCATGGGCTGTCGTGCGACACAAACCTGTAGAAACTTACTACTGATCTTCATTTTAACCTGCAATCTTCTTTTCAAACATTTAATAAACCTTACCTCTCCCAAAGCTTTTAACCGTGTTTACCACCCACGTCTAATAAGTAAACTTTCTTTTCTCAGCATAAACCCATTCGTCCGATCTCGGAATAAAAATTTTCTAAGTGGTCTTCTTCAATTTACGGTAGTCGCGAATAATGAATCGACCCATTGTAAAAGTAGTTTCCGACGTGCTGCAAAGTTCCGTTCTAGGCCCATTTTATTTTTAATCATTAGTATTGATATCCCCGATAAAATTTCATCTACCAGCCGCCTTTTTGCTGACGATTGCGTGCTTTGCCGTCGCATTTCATGTTGCACTGACCGAAGTACACTTCAGAATCACTTGTTTACCGTACATAAATGGTGTTTGCGATAGCTAATGCATCTTGATGCAACCAAATTGTAATTCATGCACATTTTTCAGAAGCACACTAACTTTTCTTCAGTATATTGGGAACATCCAACCCTTAAGCCCGGTCGAATCTTGTCTTTATGTCGGCGTAATATTATCAGGTAAACTAACATGGTCCGATGATACAGCTCGTCGCCGCTTCAGCAAAATCACTTGGCTGCATCAAAGGATCCCTTACGTCCTGCCCACCGTAATTCTGAAAATTGGCTTACAAAACCTTCACTCATTCTAAGCTTCAATATGCGTCTGATATTTGGAAACGTTATCCAAATGACCTAATCTGAAGTAATTCTGAATCGCCCTGCCAGTCTTATCCTTTCACAACACTGTCCTCGTTTACGTATTAGCACTAATAAAGTATGACTAACCCCCGCTTTAAAATTCGCCGCAAGGTCACTCGGCTGTGCCTTCTGAACCAACTATAATATAATTTTTTGTCACAACGCAATACAATTCTTCTCTCCCGCCCGCTCATCGCGTCGCCTGTTTAACTCTCTAAGTTTGCAGCGCTTGCATAGTTCAACTAACGCTTTCAAGAAATCATTTTGCTCACAGCCATTGAAGATTGAAATAGCTTGCCTGAATTCATAGTCAACAAAAAAAATAACCGGAAATTTTAACAGCTCATCTGTAATCATTTCATTTCTTTCGAAATTTACAATTGCGGCGGCGTTCTTCCGTGTATATTTATTTCCTTCGGTCGACACTGTTTTATCATGCAGTTCACCCAGGAATGTGCTTTCTACCAATGACAATTATGCATCTGTTTAATTGTGTGTTTGCCTCCCCTATATGTAATACCCTTAAAGGGGCATTTAGGAGTTCAATAATAATGATAACGATGACGATCACATAAGCGAGGGTCATCAATATAGGGAAATGAAGCAACAGAGCACCCTAATCCGTCGATACTGCATTTATGCATTCTCAAAACCTTTTCGGTTTAGTAAAAACAAAAGCAGTGCTGGAATTGCGAAAATATAAAGCAACATTGGCCGCATTTTAAGGCTTTTAGACGGCCTATACAAACAATGTACAGACCGGATAACCCTCTATAGGCAAAGCTACAACTTCCTGGTGCAAAAGGGGTATGGCAGGGCGGTAATGTCTCGCCAACACTGTTCACAGTACGTAAAATGGGTTAAGCAGGAAACATGACTTGGCAAACACGAGATTACGAGTAAAGAAGATAACATAAACCGTTTCAGATTTGCAAACGACATGGGCTTGCTCATTGAGTCAGCGGAACACTAGGCAAATTGTTTAAAAACTACAATCAGAAAGAATTACCCAGGGTTAAAAAGTGAATTCAAATGAATATAAGGTTACAATAAATAAACACCAAAAACGTCGTTATTGATGAGGTGTTGGCTGGCAGAAAGCACAGCAATTCATGCAAAAAATAATGATCGCAGTAAACTATGAACACAGAAAACTACCTTTCCATATCAGAAGACGTACTCGACTAGATGGTATACCGCCTAAATATAGCCCAAATAGCCTTGTGCCTGCCATGTAGTCACACTAATGACAACAGGCGCCCCACCAGGGTGACGAAGTGGATATCGTGAAAGGTGTTTACAGTGGGAGGAAGTACAAGCCGCTGGAGTCATAACACAAGTGAATTCCAGGATAAAGAATGAAGGTGAGTGGCGCCGGAAAGGAGCATGTTGAGGTCAGAAGGACGAGCCTACGTTTTCTCAGGCCGCTCATTATGCTGTTGAATATCGCGCAGATGAACGTTTGGTAATTGAACATACAACTTTGACCATACTGGTAATTTAACATAAAACTTTCCTTGGAGTGGAATGTTATGCCAGAAAAGCTATGTTTTGTAACGTCTCCCTTTTACGCAACCTTCGCGGGACATCGAGCGAAAGCCAAATTGCAATTGTTTAATTTTTTCACAGTTACACTGTGTGCTTGAACCCAAGGCTGGTACAATATTTCAGATTGTAGCAATGCCTTGAACTAAAACCTTGTATTCGGTAGCTAAAATGGGTACAGTGATCTTTCACTCTTGGGGTGAAGCAGCGGTAGTCTGTATGCTACGCAGCAAATTGGGTGTGAATATGCGTTGCTATGACCTCGTTGCATCCCGATGAAATTGTTTCCTTCAGTATAACTTCAGTGGGCCCTTCATGGGCTTTTCTACCTTTCGCACTAACCGGACGATCGGTTGCAGTAGGAGCCAGCAGTATTTCATCCGGCTCTTCCCTGGAGTACGCGAAATGCTGAGGTACACTTCTCATGATTCATCGTTGAAGCGTACAGGGTTCTTTCGAAGAGGCAACGGTGGCTGAAAAGGTATAGTGTCTTTTTCTGGGGCAGAGGGGATTGTACACTAACACTGAATTTCTTCAGGCTAAATTTTATTCAAAATTGTTTCCTGTCCCAACAACTCCTGTTCAAAAGGGACTGTCTTTACATTCCACTGCGACTATATATCTAATAGGCCACTGGTTCACTCTCTATTACAATATCAACAAACACGCCATCTTTTTCATAGTTTTTTGTATATACGTCTAAAGGCACAGGTCAATGGAAATCGTCATACAAATGTTTCTATGTGGTTGCGTATATAAGGTTTCTGGAAATTTCTTTTGTCATAGCCCTGTAAAGCCCAAAATTTTCAGTAAGGTAGTTTTGGTTTGCAGTCCAACACAGTGCATCTCAGCCTCTTACCATCCATAATGGTGAGCGATGTATGCGATAACAAAGGTAAACAATGCGTTAAAACATTACGAGACAAGTGTGATAGTCTGCATGTGTTATGTGTGCATTCCTTTCTCAGCACACTGGAGAAATGCGCCAGCACTAACGCACATTGGAGGCGATGTTAACGTGAGAACATTGCGCCATTGATGAAATCGTGCAAGCTGTGAAAAGCGCTGCCTTAGTCAAGTGCGTTAGGAGAGAATGATTGGGTGCAGTTTACCACGACACATCATTAGTACACTAGCGATGCAAGAAAACTTCGCACGCATTAGTTCGCCTTCGGCCTTTGGGAAATTCGCTATTACTTAAGCTTTCTGGAGGTCAGACAGGAGTTTCTTGGAATCAAATACATGTCGCAAACATTTCTGCTCCTCATTCGCTCAGCAGCATTGTTCGGGTGGCCCTGTGAACACTGCAGTTTAGATTGCTTCGTGATTTGTTGCCAATGCTGCGACATGCTTGTCGATGGCCCTATAAAACCTTAGCAGACCAGTGGGGAGCATTGGTAGCACCCCGCACGCCTATCATTAGCGCGTCCCACGCCAATCATACCTGAACTAAATTGTTGTACTGCAAGTGGTCACACAGGCGGCGTTGCGCGGCGAGATTACATGGCCATCTCATGGAGATGAGGATAAGTTTAGGGATGGCGAATGTAAGCTCAGTAGGGAATGACATGGGGCTCTCAGGGCGTTTCGTTTGGTGTTGAAGTTCGTGGTGCACGCGGCTATTCCGGCCAGACTTCAGCATCTCAGCCTCGGACTCAACTTTTCGGCAAGAGTGTGATAGCTTCCAGAGCTGTTCCCGAAGTATGGCGTGGCTGTTTACAATCAAGGGGTCCGTTACTCCTCTAAATGCGTAGACGGTTTTTTTCGTGAGTACATGAGTGCATTCACTTGCCTCCTTATCCAAGGCGGCCCTTGACACAAACTTCGTGACAGTTTTAGGTGTGAATAACTTGGAAAGAGCAAAGCTATTGCCTTTCTAGAAACATTACAAAGAACAGCTTCCTCGCTTTCCTCATTCCATATTAAGCTTCCAGGAAGAGCCTTGTCATTTCTTGAGTGAACAAAACAACACTATCGTGAGATTGCCTGCGTGTTTTAACAAGATGAGTTCTGTCCTATTCACTACCACAGTTAAAGTTCTTAAAACAGAGTCTCAACCTGCCTTTAGAAAGTTTTGCGATATTGACGTTCTTGATGCAAACAAACCTATTATGTTTTAAGTATTATAATACATATAACGCACGAATAGACAAAACTCTAGCGTTTCTCGCTAGTCTTTCCGGCTGTCACTACATATTCCCCAAAGAAATGGACACTCCATTGCCTTTTATAGGAAAACACTAAGAGTAGCATCTCAGATCACAGGTTGAAATAGACGTTCTGTGGTTCCATTTACAGCGTTGTAAACTCGGGACGGAGACCTGGAAGTAGGTGTGCAGTTTTCCTGGACATGCCTGGCGGCATCTAGAAAGCACAGGGAGCATAGAAGTTGTTTCATAACACCTCCTACAGGTAACGCCGCCAAGTAATAGGAAGGTTGTTAAGAAAATAATAATAATAGAACAAACATGTGTTCCTCAAAGAACTCGAAGAATCTAGAAACATCAAAAAATATTTTAGCCCAGTGACATGCGCTCTCAACCGCGGTAGTGTCCAGTGCTGCACCGCATCTCTATATGCGTTTACTGCATTCCCTGTTCCTTTCAGAACTTTCACACAAGTTGAAACACACGGGTAATTCTACTAGAACAGTGACGTATACAGCCTACAATATAACACAACTTTTCTCTCAGAAATGTTTGACGTACGAATAACAAACAAAGAATGAAGCATGCTCTCCACTAAACACATTAGGCATCTTGGCATGGCAACGCGTTATTACTAAACATACTACAGCAAATGGGATGGTATCGTCTCCGCAAATCTCAAGTGCTTATATCGAACGGTTGCCCGAATGGATGGGGTATGCCGAAATGACCTCTAGATAAGTAGCTATCACCAGAATACGCACATGAGAACGAAAGAAAATACCCTTGAACTATTTTACATTAGGAATTAGTGACTTCAAAGTCTGTGAATGTGAATGAGGAGTGCAGCTGTCTCAAATTATTGGTATACTTTGAACTCCCGCTGAATTCATTTGGTGGTCGAAAATGCGTTGAAACGGGTGAGCAGACACGCAGTTTTTTTTCTGCCTCGCATTGTACTGGGTACCGGCCAGAATAGCGCTTACACTATATGCATGCCCCAAAACAGTCCTCAGTGCGTTCTTCCACCAAAGTCGCCCTCATTGCCGCTCATTTTTTTGGAACAGTAGGCTTTACTGTACAAAAACCTTTATATTAACACCAGCTTTAGAAGGCTAAAACTGCGGCACTTATGTAAAGCTTGCTTAACTTTAAATAACAATGCATTGACGGGCAAAAGTTTTTAGTACAGGACAGTTTCTACTGAATAGTGAATAGCCGTAACCTACACGATTTCCTATGAGGCTCGGTCACAGGAAGATGAGACGAAGGAAACTGCTCTTGCTGCTCTACGCAATGAGCAAGTGGCCATAAAGGCTTTCGAAAGGTTCCCCAATAATTTTGTGAAAGCAAGACGAGATAGACGCCACACATTCAGATTCCTTCAAATATGTAAACCAGGGTTATGATTTAGGCTATTTGGAAACATAAGACTTTACAAGTCAAAGCGTGTCTGTTGGTATGTGGCAATGAGGAATATTTTGAATTATTAGATGTATCAAAGCTTGAAGGAACGAAGTTTTTTTTCAACAAACTTAAAGCCCGTGTTGTTTTTCTCAATAGAAGCCTATATGTTAAAAACCGAACGGAAAATCCGGAGTATTGTGACGTCGCGTAGGAAGGTTTCTTGAAATTTTTCAAAGGTTCAGTGAAATGGGATTGTTTTAAAGCGAATAGCTTCCGGAGTCCGGAATCTATTGTTGCAGGCCTCTTATAGTTCCAGCTGAAGGTTTGTCACGGCATTTCAATGAAAGAGCATATGAAAGAATTAGAGAATAAAATTTACCATAAATCATTTTGCTATGTTCGTGTAATCTATACAAATGTGTTTGGGAAATGCCGGACGTAATTTTCAGCTATTCTTTGGTGACTGCGGCTTAACGCACTACCAATAACCGGACGAGGGCTATAGGAGACGAAACAAACAAGCATATACTAGAGAAAAGCGAAGTGCACACCAATATACAAACGACTACAGAATGAATTACGTTCGACAGCTAATTAGAACTCAAGGCTCCTTCAAATGTACATAACCAAGAGAAGTGGTAATTCCAAAGGATATCTAAAGAAAAGTCCCCACGAAATGATGAGGCTGATGAGGCGCTGCCCGCGATTGGAGGCGAGGGGTGATGGGTCTACGATAATGGCATGTCGCGTGCTGGGAGGTTCACAAAGAAGGCGTATCATTGTCCTCTCTTTAACCACTCACAATCAGGCGCCGGGTTACAAAAGGAAGTGGTTAGGAGGTAACCGTGAGCTACCAATGGAAGATGGTCAACAGACAGCGGGCTGTCGGAAAGTCGGGCAAGCCATAGCTACGTTTACCAGCCATGAGTCAGGAGTCATGGCTCAGTCAAAGGATTACAAGGCACCGGGTAGGTAACTGTTGAGCCCCGGTGCCAAAATCCCTACGAGATTCGAGTGTTCTACCAGAACGTCGTGCTCCTAGAACCCGTCCCGTCCTCGCCTCCCGGCGTTCTGCCCTTTTCCACCCTGGCCTCACCAGCTCCTTGTTTTGGCCGCTTCTTTGAATGTGATGACTGGCATCTCCCGGCCGCGACAACGCGCAAACAGACGACGGAAACAAGCCGGCGGTGGAAGAGAAGACAACGAGCGGGTCCACGCGGAGCGCGGAGCACGAGAGGGGAGTGTGTCTCTTCGCTACTCGCTGCCGGCACAAGGCACAAGAAATTGACACAAGGCACAAGGCACAAGAAAGACGCAAGGCACAAAAGAAATTGTCGAGTTAATTTCTTTTGTGCCTCTTTTTAATTTCTTTTGTGCCTTGCTGCTTCTTTTTCGACGCCGCAACTACACTCGAGGCAATCCAGCGGGTCTTCACAACAAGTACACTGGGGGCATGTTTCAGTGCAGTTCTCGTCTTCTTGGTCGTGTTCACAACGAGTGCCAAAGCTCGCATGCTGTTACCAAAGAATGGCCCTGCATTTCACTTGCACCGTTTTTGGGGGACTTGTAGTGCCAAGTCAGTTGAAACATGAAGATCGAGCGCTTGGCTTTGAGCACATGCAGCATATGTGGCGGAGAGGCCGCCTATAATCTACTCGAACAAGGTATGACAGTTGTACGATCTTGACACAGAAAAGACATGACTTGGCGTCTGAGCACAGTGATTTTGCCTAGTGCCATGTTGGCCGCTGTTCCTGAGTTTCTGGAAGTTAAGTCGGAAACAAAATCAAAATACATATTTCGGTCTTTTGGTAGCGCACGCTACGATGTAGAAAACACAAGCGATATACACAGCTAGAAAAACAACACTGGGGTCGTTACGAGAGGTTATGCTTGAGATTTCCTGTAAGAAGTTGACCAAGCACCAGCATAACCTTGTGGTTTTTTCATCAGTTCAATTTCTTTGCAAACAAAAAGAATCTGACTGGCCCAACAAAGCACAAGCAAGCTTCGTGGTTGTGTTACCTGATTGCGTTGTCCTGCCAAAAAGAGAGAGAGTAAACTTTATTTATTTGCCAGCTGTATAGCTTAGTCGTCGGCCGTTAGCCCTTGGGTTCTAGCAGCGTCCTCAGCCAGCTGGATGGCCCAGAGTTAACATTCCCGGCTAGAGCTGAGCAGCACTGTCTCCCACTGTGCTTGTGATCGCCTGCCGACACTTCCATTGCATGTGCGCCAGGTCCGCTGGTTCCTGACATGTATGACACTGGAGGGAAAAGCGCCCTGGGTAGCAATAACTATACACTAGGGGATTTGGGTACGAGTGGGTCTGGAGCAGTCGCCAGATTACCGAATGCCTTTTACTGAGAGATGGGTGCGCAGGTGGGAAGCGGGCCTGGCCTAAACGGTAATGACCGATGATATCCCTGTGAGACAACATCCTGTCCCTGCCTGACATTGGGACGAGTTCCGCATCTGAAGGGCCGTCCGCTCGGTCGGTAAAGCCTCGAGCAGCTTCATGCGCAGACTCATTCCCTGCAAAGCCGGAGTGGGCGGGGGTCCAAATTAAGTTGATCTTGCCTGTCCGGTTTTCGAGGTGTAGACCTGAAATGAGGATTGCGAACGCCTCCCTTGATATATGTCCTCGTGAGAAATTTAGAATTGCTGATTTGGAGTCGCTCATGATTGTATTGATTTTTGTGGATGGAACCATGGCTAAAGCAATGGCTGCCTCTTCTCCAACCAACGAGTCTCTCGCTCGGATAGATCAGGAGACGATGGTGTTGCCCTGATTGTTGACCACGGCTATGGCCATTGCCTCGCGACCAGCGTAATCAGCCGCGTCCGCATAGGCAAGGTTCCCGACTTTTGCAAAGCGTCTTTCAGGGCACGGGCTCTGGCCTCTCGCCGCTTCTTGTTATGTGTAGGATGCATATTACGCGGGAGCGGAGAGACCTGAATATTTTCTTGTATTGTTGACGGGATCGCAAACTAGTAGGCGCACTGTGGGGGTGAGCTATACACAGCGAGTCGAGTATGTGGCGCCCCCTTGTGCTGAAGGTCAGCCGTACGAAAGCCGTACGAGTTGCCCTAGCCGTTGAGCCTCGATGAGTTCGTCCCGACTATTTGTCAGGCCAAGAGCCTCAAATCACTCCTTGGACGTGTTTAGTGGGAGACCGATGGCTCGCTTGTAGGCTCTGCGGAGGAGAGCGTCTATAGTAATTGCCTCTGCATGCTGTACCCGGAGGTACGGAGTGGCGTACGTCACCCGACCTATTACAAAGGCCTGAAAGAGGCGTAGAAGCTTGGCTTCTTTTCTTCCCTGGTTGCGACCAGCTATCCTGGATATTACCCTGGTTCTTTGGTGCACAACGTTTTCGAGCGCTAGCAAGGATTCGGAATTGTGTTCATTTGCTTGTATTCGAAGCTTGTAGGCTCTGCGGAGGAGAGCGTCTATAGTAATTGCCTCTGCATGCTGTACCCCGAGGTACGGAGTGGCGTACGTCACCCTACCTATTACAAATGCCTGAAAGAGGCGTAGAAGGTTGGCTTCTTTATTTCCGTGGTTGCGATCAGCTATCTTGGATGTTAGCCTGGTTGTTTGGTGCACAACGTTTTCGAGCGCTAGCAGGGATTTGGAATTGTGTCCATTTGCTTGTATTCGAAGCCCAAGAACGCGAATACTTGAGACGGTGGGAATGCGGTGCGAACTGGTGGCAGAAAGTTGGATTGAAGGGGGAGTGGAAGTAGATTTCCTCCCTCTACTGGTGGGACGGTAGATAAGAAGCTCTGATTTTTCGGGTGAGCAGCTGAGGCCCCGGAGTGTAACGTATTTTTCGACTGTGTTTATGGCTTGCTGGAGAGTGTCCTCAATGTCACCGCCACTACCGCCGCACACCCACAGTGTTACATCGTCGGCGTAAAGGCTATGCTGGAGCTCTTCTATGCTATTGAGGAGATTGGGCAGACCGATCATTGCCACGTTGAAAAGGAAGGGGGAAAGAACCGATCCCGGGGGGGTTCCCCTACTGTCCTGGTGAATTTTGTCTGAGTTATGTCCGCCTATAGTGATAGTTGCTGTTCGATCGGTGAGGAAGTTGCGAATGTAGGTGTACGTCCCCAGGCTCTTGAGATTCTCTAGGATTGCAGAATTTTTGACGTTATCGAAGGCTTTAACGAGGTCGAGCCTCAGGACGGCACGAGTATCTATTGTCGAGGAGCGCGCTCCGTCAATAACGTCGTGTTTCAGTCAGAGCATCACATCCTGTGTCGAGAGTTTGGAGCGAAAGCCAATCATGGTGTGTGGGTATAAAGAATTTTTTCCATGTAGGCGTTGATCCTGTTTAGGATGACATGCTGCCGGAGTTTTCCTACACAAGAGGTGAGGGAAATTGGACGAATGTTTTCAATTTGGAGCTTTTTTCCGGGTTTTGGGGTGGTTGATACGTTGGCCGTTTTCTATTGAGTGGGAATGTGCCCCGCGTCCCAACACACGTTTAAGTAGCGCGTGAGAGTCTCGATGGAGTCGTCATCTAAGTTGCGGAGTATCTTATTTGTTATGCCGTCCGGCCTCGGCGCTGAGTCGATCCGGAGGGCCGCAACGGCATCCCGTGCCTAGCTTAAGGTAATGGGACTGTCGAGGAAGGCGTTATCACTGCCCGAGTAAGGGGGGAGCGTTTGGGTAGCCGAAGGGGCAATGTAGAGATCCTGAAGGGCCTGGAGAAGCTGTTTGTTGGTTCCGTGAAATTTGTGGAGGACAATATTTAGATGGTGTCGTTACGTGGTCTTACTTTTGTCAGGGTCTATTAGAAAACGCATGATCCGCCATGTATTAGCCATGCCGATCTCTTTCTCCATGCGATCACAAGCCGCGTGCCAATTTTGTCGCACGAGTTGCCGATTATAGTCTTCGAGTTCCCTGTCAAGTCGGGCAAGCCGACTACGCAGGTTGCGGTTTAGTTTATATATGCTGAGTGGACGTCGTAGACTGTTCTTGGCCTCCCACTAATGAAGAAGCCGTGCGTCTGCTTGAAACAGGCCTGCCTCTGCGGGTATTCTTTTGGTAGCTGTGTCAGCATCTCGACGTAGTTGCTCAGCCTATGCCTAAATATCGAGTATCCCTGCCGCTCCTGAGTTGAATTTTGAGTCACAGTGGAAAGCTCGTTCTGCTGCACAAATTTTTCGAAACGCGTCCCAGCCGACCAGTCGAAGCGTTTTTCCAGACTTATGCGTAACGCCGCCGAAAACGCTTCCGATGGCTAGGATGTAATGGTCGCTACCAAGAATTTCTTGCGTGTTAAGCCACATGGCCTCTCTCCGCATGTTTTTAGTGAAGCATAGGTCAGGCGTCGTGTCTCCACTCATACAATTGCCAATTCAGTGTGGGTACAATGGGTACAATCTAGAACTTCTTGTCAATGAACTCCAACAAGGTCTAGATTGGTCTTGGCGAGCGGATAAACACCACAGAGGTTCATCTTCCTGTGGGTCGTCCATATTGTTAGGCGAATAAAAGACGGTATATTTTATTGGTCTTGAGCGAGCCCTGTTGGCCCAAGAAGCTCTCGTTGGAGTTTTGGCCATGATAACATGCGTTGTCTCTGGAATATACAGTTTTTCGGGGTTTTTAGAGTTCATTGTTTTCTAGCACTGTTCTCCCTTAAGAAGCCCGCGACTCGGTGTTCTTTGTCGCACGCAGTTCACGAGGAGAACCTATAGGTTTTCAAAAGACGCATTGCCACCATTAGGATAGGTGCTGTCATGTAATCTGACAGATGGTCTGTATCATGGAAGCATTCAAAGGAATGATAAAGCGAGCAGAAAAGCGCGGCCGGACAGAGCATGCTTTATACCCACGGACAGTCTTCGCGTATAAAAAGCACACGTCGGGCGGTAGCGTTAAATTTAGCAGTGAGGCGATGGTGCGTATACACATATGGCCATTGCAATAGTGTTGGCCACCACCCGACGAGAATGATCCGCGTAATCGAACACACGTCATGGGTGAGACTGCAGATAATTCCGAAAGACGTAGGACCATATTTTATAAATCGGTGTTTCTAGAACTTCTGCTTCCTTTGCAGTCGCTTCACCCGCTTTTTCTGCATGCGTTCCTAGGCTTTCTGGTGTAGCTCCTCACGTTGTTGTTGGATTTTTTGTCTGATTGATTCTCATATCGCCTACCAACCTAATGCCCCCGAAAACCGCGTTTTTAGACCTTTGCCAGTATCCTTGGTCTGCTTGTTTTGACAAATAAGCAATTATTTCAGCTTGTACCTAAGTTCTATCGATTTACCCTGAAATCACTGTATCACAAAACATAGCTGTAGCAACTTTGGTGTGGATGTGCCAGTTTTACCGAAATGCCTTTTTTTAATTTTGTGTATAATGCTGGAGAGCAGAGATTTTTAAGTAACAGTTTTTTTCTTATATAAGCGTTATACTTACCTTGAGAACCTGCAAGAAAGTTTCACAGTGCTTCACGCACACAATCAACATGTGCAATCAAGGAGGTGAGCTCTTTGGGTGGTTGCGTAAAATATATATTTACTGTGCTCTTCACTTTCCAACCAATATTCGTAATTTTTGTTGGCAAACAGAATGTTTATAGATAGTTTGATAGTTTGATACATAACGGCTGGACGGGTTATCGCTGAGCAGACACACCCTCCTGTTTCCCTGTAACAGAAAAATTGCTGAGAGATACAATGGTTTACAGGGTCACGCAAAAAACCATTTCTTTTCTTCATACTTTGTGCATAATTCGTGTTTTTCTATCAGTGTCAAGATTTTGTTCACCTGAAATTTTTTTTGTAAGTGTTTACTTGATATTTTTATAGCTGTATGAAGATTTTCTTAGGCTAAGACTTTCATTTCAAAATAATTAAACCAATCGTAATGGGAAGATTTGTTCCCCATTCACTTATGTAAAACTGCGTTCCCTTATAGGTGGCCGTTAAGATTTACACTAAAGAAAAACTTAATGCACCAAGAACAATGTCGAATTCTTGTACGTGGTGTGAAGGAAAAAGGAGGCGGAGACAATTGTTAAGGGTACGTAATTGCAGCAATATTTTTTTTATATTTGATATAGTGCGCTGTGCTGTGGTTTAAAGTACGTGATAGGTGAGAACTGATTTCAAATAAAACAAGAACAATTTACAAGGATTAACATGCTTGAAACGTTACACACATCCTTTACAACATTGAAAACAATACCCGAAATGTCAGCCGGATTTTGGCAGCTGCAACATTGAAAAACGGCCGCGTATCTGCTCCTTTTGTTGCAAATATCGAAGAAAGACGATTATCGACTTGCACCCCTGTAAAGTAAATCCTCCCTTCTCATTCCTGTTCACCTCTTATGCTGTTTTTCTCACGACGAATTAGTCCCAAGATAATGCAAAAGAGGTTTGTTCAAGTCAATTTAAATTTACTTACTTCTACTGCTCCACGTCGGGTGCCTCGATGCCAGCGCTGCCGTACGGCGGAGAGGCGCGTGAATAAGGTACTCTACTACAGCTTTTACAATTTTAAGTTCCCCTACCCCACGAGCGTTCGAAGCAGAAAGTAGGACCTATCTATCGGAACCTTTCTCTGCTGTTGCCGCTCGATTTCTTAAATGCCGCTTGGAGCTACAGTGGCGTGGGCAACCACAGCCGACAGTTTCTAGCAGTTTTAGTAGTGTTTCTTTTACTATCGCTAACAAGGAGCATCCGATTTTTTAAACAAAAAACACTGCAAAAATTCCTTAGCTAATAATTTTGTTCTTATTTTTGCGCAATGTTTTGATCTTTATTTGACGATGTTGACAAGTATGAACATTAACACCAAACCTACATACTTACATTTGGCTTCGGGAATATACGAGTATTTCGCAGGTTCTGTTGTAGTGACACCATCGCCATCGTTATCATGAGCTCCACAATAACTAACAGTGGTGCTTGCCAGGCAGCCTCGGTGGTGCCACGCGCAACTGAGAGTTGGAACGTGATTCAGTAGGTGGGCAGGCGGTCGTTCTTGCTGGGCCTAGGCGACCTAGATAAATGTGGGAAGCCGCTTCCGCTTCAGGCCTGCTTTCTACACTGCTTTCCTTTGTCCTGGTGGCTGAATTAGTTTTCTGGTGTTTGTTGGTTCATTTGTTGTTTTGCGCCAGCGAGGTGAAGCCACCTTGCATGCACGACCACAGCGTGCCATGTACCCCCGTCCGTAGCTTTGCCAAGGCGACTTATGGGTATCTGCTGCAAGTATCGGCGTGTGTGGGAGAAGTGTTGTTTTATAACGTGTGGTTTGTTGGCTGCCTGTTCACTCTAGTGTTGGGGCCCTATTTCAAAGGTGCTGTCTAATGCGTGTATAGGCTACAGTTGTTATGTTTACTATGTATGTATTGCAGCACGAGCGGCCATTTCTTCGGCCAGGGTTTTTCAGCGATCCCAGCGTCTCATGGGACCTAACGGAGGATAGATTCGTGCTTTTGTGCGGAAAAAGATATATTAGTGCTGAAAACTAGACTGAATATGCGATTTTTGCTTGGCATGTGGGGTGGCAATGCACGAACAACACTCAAAGAATATGTGTAGATGATGAATTTTGGAATTCGATGTTGAAAAATCTGCTGTAGATTAAGTACCAATCCTTATGCTTGGGCTAAGAAAGTGGTTTTTTGTAAGGTCCTTGTTCTCCAGGCATTACAGTTCGGACCACGAGCAGCAAAAGACAGCATATTGGAAGGATAGAAGCAGCACTCTAAAATTGTGTGCTTACGCATGAAATCTGCAGACACAAATTACTGCATTATTGCATTTCTTGATACCATAAATGTATATTTTATGAAAGATAGATCGCAAGACACACCGCAAACATGGCATGGTGGTAGAATATATGAAACATAAGATATTCTAACATCTAAGACGGAAACATTGACATCCAAAGCTTTCTCTGTCACTCTCAGCAAAAAGGTTAGGGGAAGAGGCCGGCGATTCACAAAGTGCAGATATAGATATAGGATTCCAAACAGGTTTAAAGAGATGGTTCTTCAGGAATAAACTTTTAAAAGCATAGAGCTAATGGTTGTTTGTCTGTTGGTCCTCTTGGCACTACTTGTTACACTCAGCATATATACTTTGGTTTGGGCTTGTGCGGAAAGCCGCCAACGCAATACAAATCCCTAGGTGTAGCGCTGGGTTTAGCATTCTTAGCGTTGTTTTAGTAGCTAGTAGCAGACGAGCACGCTAGACTGCCATATTCTCAGCGAGGCCCACTCAGCACCATATACAGGAGCATCAGGAGTTCTTTGTCGGCACCACACGATTCATGTAAATAACCGTAAGGATAGTATTGTTGTCACCGTTTTTTTTTTGTTGGGATCTTTATCTGAGAATTTATTGGGAGCTCGTCAGCAAGCACACCACCTAAAACGTGTGCTTCTTGTTTGCATGAATTGACGCACAAATACCAGCAATGTTGGGGCACGGATAGACATCTCGCTTTCCAGAAAACAGAACGCAAATGCTTCTTTAGGATTGAGTTTAAAACCAGTCCTGTCGGCCTAGTCGCCAAGTTTCTCGACGCCAAGCTTGACTGGACAATCACGAATTTGTTTAATAAATGAATAATTGAATATCTGGACGCCCTCTACATACATACAAGAAGAGACTGTATGTGCATATGCCATTCCACGAGACCCCATCATATTTAAGAACTGTGTGCATCGTGAAACATGGCCTCCAGGAACGCAGTTTTTTTGGACATGAACTTTTCAGCGTGCACTAAAAACTCTCACGCAAAGGACCTAGCTGGCATGCAACTAACAAGGGTGTTAAACACGCTGCTCGAAACAACAGTTTAATTAACGTCACTACAGTTGCCGTATGTCGGCAGTTCCTTCTCTGAACCTCGGTCGCCGAAAATAAACTTAATATCTGGCAGTCGGTTATTTGCCGTTTTTCTTCAGAACTCCGGCGGCTGGAGAAATTCCCAAGTGCCCAAAATACCACAGCCCGAATACTGGGTGTTCAACGTATGCTCGGTGGCTTCCATTACCTCTATGGCGGCAGTACATGTCACAAAGCTGCCATAAACTGGCAGGCCTAGAGACACACTTTCTGTGCTGCCTGTGACTGTGGCAAATATTGTGGCCTGATTTACAAACGCAGCAGGCAATATTATTTTAGCTGGAGTTGTTGCATTCGATCTTAGCCCTCATTCGCCAGTCTTTTGCATTTGGCCTTCTGGCAATTACACTAAAACGGTAGCAAAAGCGCCAAAACACTTTTTTGTAGACACATAGCAAAGGAATATTTAAGTCTGTTTTCTTCCTTTTGGAACAGCGCTCTTGGGATAATAATTTGAACGTGTTAAAACTGCTGATTGCGAAACCGATATTTTCGGGAAAAATACAAACCGACGCGATTCAGCATTACTACCCCAAGAAAAAATGTTAAGCCCTAATGAACTGGAACAACCTGGTAACTATAGTCCTATCAAAATATTCGCACAAAAAGCCGCGAATACAATGGCTCTACACAGAAACGTTACCATATATTTCAAGAAACAGCGAAATAAACGGAATGTAGACGAGGAAAGGGAAACGCGGATTTTACCAAAATGAATTCGTGACAATTTATGGAGCGAATAATCTTTTGGCTGCTTTCAACAAGCTATTCAACATGAAGACAGCTTATGCTGCTGTGCCAGAACTTGGTATGAATAGCCTGCGTCTTACAGGACACGAACTTGCAGACACTAAAAATTTCGTCTTTGCACACACAGGGCAACTCAATGAAACTGACGTTAGCGTTGAAAACTAAAACATTGTTACGAAATTTAAGTCTTATATTGCCAAGCCTGAACTGGCTCGAAAATTCATGAAGTAATCGTTGATTTGAACAATGGCTTAGGTGGTGATAGTCACAGTTTCAAAGCCCCGCCCATCGACAACAAGGCTCTTTTTGGGCCTGTTCGATGTACGGACTTTCCGCCAGTATGCGGGCTACAAGAACCTTGCCCTCGGGCAGAATATTGCGTAATAAGTTGATTGCTCAAGAGCGTCCGCTTTCTGTATGTACCAAAACCTCTAGAACAGGCTACCCGCGACTGGCACTGAAGGCCGCGAAGTTTTTTCGGTCCTTTGCTACAATACACCCCCAAAAAGGTGGAATGGCTGCTTTAGCCATCTATGTTTCGTCGGCGCGCTGGATACGTACGCGTCTCTTCCTGAAGCTGAACGGCAGCGTTTCGGAGGGACACCCACTCAATTGGGCTGCCCTTTGCCACCTCAGGGCATCCATTTTATTTCGACTTGCAAAGTTGTCCCGGTCGTTCCGAGGATGTCTTTAGTTGTCCTCGAGAATATGCTCCACTTTCCGCTTTGGTGAAGCTTTTCTCCAAATATTTTTAGGAAAGTTATTACGCATTCATTGAAACGAAGATTTACCCCCCCAACGAAATTTAAAAGCTTTATGATGCGCTGAATAACGAAAACCTTTGAGTAGCTGCTGGCAATGTTTCCGGCCGAACAAACGGAAACATTTGTAAGCGCCCGATGAAGTAGAAAGGCCGAGCACACATTAATTTATGTTGGGATGACCGTAGAATGGGGTGGGCGAGCAGCGTAAACCCGGTTGCCGTTCCAGCTGTGTGCCGGGTAAGATCTCTGCACGAGGTGGCTGATAATAATGCTCATAGTGGCGCTGATAAACATGACAATATGGCGGAAGAGAAAGCACCCCTCCTAGGGCAGAGCGTTAAAAAGAAATAAAAACTTATGCCTATCTGGCGTGTTAAACAAAGCTAAAGTTTGGTAGGGCATCAAAACGCGGAAACGACATAGCGGCAGGTGAATGCGGATAGGTGAAGGTAGCCTGGATGAACTAGACCCCGGTACACAGCACCGCTCAGAATATCATTATTCCACTTGTTCTCATTGTAGCCAATGAAGGGTGTAGTGTTCCAAGCTACTCCTTTCCTCAACATACTGCTCCTGCTACAAAGTTTCTTGAGCAGACATGCAGAGAACCAGCGGAGGAAGCACCACAAAAATACATGATCGCCCGCACAGCATTCTGTTTGTGATCATTGGATGCGGCCCGTCTGAGTTCGTCAGTCACTGTCCAAGGGTGCCTTGACGTGCGGTGTCGCTTCTTAGTCACGGCTCTGTTGAACGCGGACAACGAAAGCCTACTGTCTAATCTTTGTTCCGGTGTAACGGTAAAAAAATAGCTATCTGTAGCTCGGATATCTTGCAACGATAGATTGACGGGGGTTCCTCGTGATTCGGTCGCCGTCTGTACAGGTAGGAGTGAATACATATTGTCACGAAGCCAAGGACGATGCAGTTGTCTTGAATGAGAAACACGTTTATTGGAGCGAACTTGTGCTCCCCTAACAACTCAAAAGAATACAGAGGCGGCGAAGCAGCGGTCAACAAAGTGACTTGCACAGGCGAGTGTCGTCGAATCGAATGCCCTGGCGTCCGCACTGCAGGCTTTTAAGTGCGAATGCACTTCTTAACCGACCCTTGTCATCCGTCCGGCGCACCGCCCGCAGCCCGCTCCGCCAGCAGGTGTTATCTCTCCGCGCTCCTCCTCCTCTCCCCTAGCAACGGAGCGCGCGTAGCAAAGGAGCGGCGCCGCGTGAGGGTGCGCGCATCGACGGCGCTCCGGCGGGTTGGGCGCGGGCGCTCGCTGCTGCGCGGGTGTAGTAACGGGTTGCGCAGCGTGAGGGCGCGTCCCCTCTCCCTCTCCACGCGTACCCTCTCCACTCCACGCGTGCCCTTTCCACTCCACTTGTTTACCGCCCCTGCGTAATCAACGCGCGCATTCGCACTTTCACATGCTTCCCCTCGGGGAAATGCGTGGGGAATTTTTTATCTTTTGGCGCGCGTGGTTCTCGAAACGTCGATTCGCATCGAGAACATAGAATATCCAAGAAGATTATTCTGGGCGGTTCACGTTAGATCGGAATGCTCTCCCTATCACAATAGATAACACATGCGGCACAGAAAGAAAGAATGGAACACGCGCTTCCCTTGGCGCTGAGATAACACAGACCGGCGCAGCCGGGCGGTAAAAGCAAAACACAAATAAACAAACCCAATGTATGGTTCGCGGCATTACCCCCCCTCTAAGAGTTCATCGACCCGATGCTAACATAAGCGACAGTCCGAACAAATGAAAATAAAAGTTCGTCATCGTCCGTAGAAAGGTTTTAAGCGAACCACGTGCCGCGTGCGTCGTCG
Source organism: Haemaphysalis longicornis (assembly GCF_048455015.1). Taxonomy (NCBI): domain Eukaryota; kingdom Metazoa; phylum Arthropoda; class Arachnida; order Ixodida; family Ixodidae; genus Haemaphysalis; species Haemaphysalis longicornis. Next base: position 37,319,984 of record NW_027526214.1, on the reverse strand, counting down.
TGATGTGCCGGAGTCACCATCGGGGATCACTTCGTAGGTAAGTTGGCCAACACGTCGTAGAATCTGGTAGGGTCCGAAATACCATCGCAGGAGCTTCTCACTGAGTCCGCGTCGTCGGATGGGAGTCCAAACCCACACACGATCCCCTGGTTGGTACTCGGCGTCTTGGCGTCGGAGGTTGTAGCAGCCCGCATCCACCAGCTGCTGGTCCGTTATACGAACTCCAGCGAGCTGGCGGGCCTCCTCCGCACGTTGAAGATATCCGTGGACGTCGGCGTTGAGGTCGTCGTGTTCTACGTGCGGAAGCATGGCGTCGAGCATCGTAGTCGGCCTTCTACCATAAACAAGCTCGAACGGCGTCAGCTGTGTCGTCTCCTGGATTCCGGTTTTGTACGCAGACGTGACATACGGGAGCACTTCGTCCCAAGTCTTATGTTCAACGTCAACGTATATTGACAGCATATCTGCGATTGTCTTGTTCAGACGTTCTGTTAGTCCGTTCGTTTGGCGGTGGTACGCCGTCATTCTTCGGTGATCCATGTTGCTGTAGCGTAATACTCCTTGCATCAGCTCCGGAGTAAATGCCGTTCCGCGGTCTGTGATTAGGACTTCCGGGGCTCCATGTCGCAGCACAAGTTGGCTTATAAAGAACTTCGCCACTTCTTGCGCAGTCCCCCTCGGAAGAGCGGCGGTCTCTGCGTAGTGCGTCATGTAGTCTGTCGCTACGACAATCCACTTGTTCTGTGATCTTGATGTAGGGAAAGTGCCTAAAAGGTCCATTCCAATCTGTTGAAATGGTCTCGATGGGACGGCGATCGGTTGCAGAAGTCCGGCGGGTCTTGTCGGCGGCGTTTTTCGTCGCTGGCAGTCACGGCAGCTCCGGACGTAGTGGGTGACGTCAGACGTAAGGCCGGGGCAGTAGTACCTCACCTTGATTTTTCTAATAGTGCGGGCTGTGCCCAGATGTCCGGAAGACGGGTCGTCGTGGCACGTTTCCAAAATTTCGTCACGAAGGTCCACGGGGATGACGAGAAGGTAATTCGCTCTTGTTCCGGGGCTGAAATTCTTCTTCACAAAGACGGAGTTTCTCAGGCTGAATGTTGGTAAGCTGCGTTTGAAGGTCCTAGGAACGGCAACGTTGCACCCCTCGAGGTACTCGATTATGACGCGTAAGTCGGGGTCGGCACGCTGCTGGGCGGCTAGGTCGCTCTCCGTCACGATCCCGAAGAACGCGCTGTCTTCATCAGAGTCTTGTGGTGGTGGGTCGACGGGGGCGCGGGACAGGCAGTCGGCGTGGGAGTGTTTCCTGCCGGATTTATAAACGACTGTAACGTCGAACTCCTGCAGGCGCAAGCTCCACCGCCCAAGATGGCCAGAGGGGTCCTTCAAATTGGCGAGCCAACACAGCGCATGGTGGTCTGTTACAACCTTGAATGGCCTTCCATACACGTATGGGCGAAATTTTGCAATTGCCCATATTATAGCCAGGCACTCTTTCTCAGAGGCAGAATAGTTTTTCTCCTCCTTCGACGGACCACGGCTGGCATAGGCGATTACCCTTTCGCAGCCGCTTTGCTTTTGGACAGGACGGCACCCAAGCCTATATCACTGGCGTCCGTGTGCATTTCCGTTTCGGCATTTTCGTCGAAATGAGCGAGCACGGGCGGGCTTTGCAGGCGTTTTTGCAGCTAGCCGCATGCTTTTTCTTGGTCGTTTTCCCAGCTGAAAGGGGTGCTATCTTTCGTCAGACGCGTGAGTGGCTCTGCAATGCGTGCGAAGTTTGGGACGAAGCGCCGGTAGTATGCGCACAGCCCTAGAAATCTTCGCACGCCCTTCTTGTCTTTCGGACTTGGGAAGTTCGCAATGGCTGAAGTTTTTGCCGGGTCAGGTAGGACTCCCGCGTCGTTGACGACGTGGCCCGAGAACTTGAGTTCGCCGTATGCGAAACGGCACTTTTCAGGCTTCAGCGTCAACCCCGACGTACAAATGGCCTCGAGTACAGACTCCAACCTTGCAAGGTGTTCGTCGAAAGTCCGGGCGAATACTACTACGTCGTCGAGGTATACGAGGCAGGTGTGCCACTTAAGGCCAGCTAGCACAGTGTCCATGACTCTTTGGAACGTCGCTGGTGCTGTGCACAGCCCAAACGGCATCACCTTGAACTCGTATAGGCTGTCTGGGGTTATAAATGCAGTCTTCTGTCTGTCTCTCTCGTCCACTTCAATTTGCCAGTAGCCGGTCTTCAGGTCCATCGATGAGAAGTGCTTCGCGTGGCAGAGGTGGTCGAGGGCGTCGTCGATTCGGGGGAGGGGGTACACGTCCTTTTTCGTGATTTTGTTCAGTCGCCGGTAGTCAACGCAAAACCTTATTGTGCCGTCTTTTTTTTTTACGAGTACGACGGGCGCAGCCCAGGGGCTTTTCAATGGCTGTATAATGTCATCGCTCAGCATGTCGTCAACTTGAGTCCGGATGGCTTCCCGTTCGTGTGAGGAGACGCGGTACGGTGACTGTCGGGTAGGTCGGGCTCCATCTTCGGGTATTATTCGGTGCTTCGCTTGAGGGGTCTGACGTAGTTTTGCGCTCGACGAAAAACATTCGCTATAGCGACGCAGCAAAGCCAATAATTTTTTTCTGTTGTTCTTGCGGTAGCGCCGGATTCACGTCGAATGGCTGCGGGAGCTTGAAGGTTTCTACGGGTGTGCGTTCAAAGTCAGCGACTGCGATCACATCACGTGCTTGTTGCGTTTCTTCGAGGAACGCAATTGCAGCTCCCTTGTTTAAATGCTGGTACTCTTGGGTGAAATTAGTGACCAAAACGTGAGATTGGCGTCGCTTAAAGTGCGCAATGCCTCTTGCGACGGAGACACCGCGGTCGAGAAGCAACCTTCCATCACTCTCTACGATAGCGTCGATGTCAGAAGCAGCATCCTCACAGTTGACGGCGATCATCAAGCTTGCGCGGGGTGGCAGGGTGATGTGATCGTCGGCGATCCTGACAGCAGCACGGTGATCGTGGTTCGGCTGCGCCGTCGTGGAGTGATCGGAGGAAAATGTTATCGACTTGGTCTGCAGATCAATTATAGCGCCGTTGTCCGTCAAAACGTCCATTCCGAGAATCACGTCGCGGGAGCAGTTAGGCAGAACGACGAACGCCGCAGGGTACGTTGTGCCGTCTATGGTGACGCGCGATGTGCACGTTCCACTTGGCGTCACGAGGTGGCCTCCTGCTGTGCGTATGTGCGGACCGTCCCATCTGGTAATAACTTTCTTCAGTTTAGACGCAAATGGTCCGCTCATTACCGAATAGTCAGCTCCTGTGTCTACGAGGGCGACTATGTCAAAGCCGTCGATGGACACCTTGACTTCAGATGCAGTCTTCCTCGAGTTCCGGGATCGTCGGGGCGTCGTATCTCTGCTTGTACGTGTTGATGGTCGGGCACTGTGCATCGTCGTTGTCGTCGTCTTCTCAACGGACGTCTCGGTCAGGTCGGGTACGCGTCGCGCCGTGTAGCTGTCGTCGTGTTCGGGAGTCTCGTCAGGGTTAGGTCGGGTCGTCGGGATGAGGGCATGTCGTGAATCACTGTCTTCAGCGCGTCCTTGCGTCGTTGGAGGGTTTCCAGTTTTTCGCCGTAGAGCAACTTCACCTCCAGAAGTTGCCGCCTTTAGTTTCCCCCGCGTGGGCTGGGAGACCTTCCACGTGCGAAGTCAGCACTGCTACGGCGGAACGGCGACTTGTACGGGTAGGGCGACCGCGAACGGTTGAAACGGGCTGGTCCACGGCTGGTGTTCGACAGGTATTCTTCAATCTCAGATGGGTGCTGCCCGGGTCGGGGGCGTGGTGCGTCGAAGGAGAAACCACGTAGTCCGAGTCTCTTGTATGGGCAGCGACGGTAGATGTGGTCGGCCTCTCCGCAGTGGTAGCACAGAGGACGATTATCCGGTGTTCGCCATACGTCAGTCTTCCTCGGCGTCTGGGTTTGTGCTACCGGGGGTCGGGCGGGCGACAGTGGGCGGCGGTAGGGCGGGGCCTCTTGACGACGTGTTGGAGCAGGGCGGGGTCGGTGAACAGCCGCGGATTACGTCATAGCTTGAGGCTCGCCGTGTACTTCGAATGCCACAGAAGTTCCCAAAGCGTTTTGAACTTCTTCCCGGATCACATCAGTTAGGCAAGCGACTTGGGGTTGCGGCGTCGTCGGGAAAAGTTTCCGCAGCTCCTCTCTCACTACTGCGCGGATGGTCTCGCGTAGGCTATCAGCCAGAATCCGCATGTTGTCGATGTAGTTCGCACTGGCCGCGCCAACAAAGTTCCGGTATTAGTGCTTAGCACGCATTTCGAGCGCCTTCTCAATCGTGCTGGCTTCGGTCACGAATTCAGCGATGGTTTTGGGGGGGTTGCGGACAAGTCCAGCAAACAGCTCCTCCTTCACACCGCCCATCAAGAAGCGTAACTTCTTTTCTTCCGTCATTTCAGGGTCCGCGCGGCGAAATAATTGCTTCATCTCCTCAACGATGATCACGAACCCTTCGTTTGGGTGTTGTGTACGAGTTTCAAGCAAAAGCTAAGCTCGCTCTTTTCTCACAATGGTAGTGAATGTCTTCAGGAACTCCCTTTTGAAGTGAGTCCAGTCGGTCAAAGAACTCTCATGGTTTTCGAACCAAGTTCGAGCAGCATCCTCTAAGTAAAAGAAGACATGCCGGAAAGTTTCTTCGTCGTCCCACCTGTTGAAGATGCGGACGCGCTCCAGCTTCTCGAACCCTACTTCGGGGTCTTCAGCGGGGGCTCCCCGGAACGATGGCGGTGCCGGGGGCTGCTGCAGGACGATTGGCGACGTTGTTTCTTGCACCATGGTGTTGGTTGCAGTGTTCCTTTTCTTGGGCCCTTCTGGCATCAAACCGAACTCGGGTGGTAAATCTTGCAGGCGGGGGCTGGCTCTTGTTGGACTGGCTTGGCGGCTTCCCGAGGTTGTAGTGGGCATGAAGGGTGCGTACCCCGCACCTCCGCCAGATGTCACGAAGACAAGTACGATGCAGTTGTCTTGAATGAGAAACACGTTTATTGGAGCGAACTTGTGCTCCCCTAACAACTCAAAAGAATACAGAGGCGGCGAAGCAGCGGTCAACAAAGTGACTTGCACAGCCGAGTGTCGTCGAATCGAATGCCCCGGGGTCCGCACTGCAGGCTTTTTATCTTTTTCGCGCGTGGTTCTCGAAACGTCGATTATCATCGAGAACATAGTAGATCCAAGAAGATTATTCTGGGCTGTTCACGTTATATCGGAATGCTCTCCCTATCACAACAGATAACACATGCGGCACAGAAAGAAGAATGGAACACGCGCTTCCCTTGGCGCTGAGATAACACAGACCGGCGCAGCCGGGCGGTAAAAGCAAAACACAAATAAACAAACCCAATGTATGGTTCGCGGCAATATGTTGTCCTCTTGCCCCGTGCTGCCCAGCCTGAGCGTCTCTTTTCTGGGACGATTTACTCTGCTTTTCGCGATGGTTCTATTCAAATCCAGAGCAGCCACAACTAGAAGTTCCTTTTCTGGAGTCAAACACTAGAGGTGGTCTATTCCTGGTTTGCGAGGATCTTCATTTTCATGCGGTATGAACCCGGTCTGCGGCTACAAAGGGAAACAAGACGCAGAGTTGATGACGCATACAAAAAACTAAGTTATTTCCTGAAGGGTCGCTGCTGCTAGAGCTTCGTTGTCCGGGGCCTAAATTGTCGGGGAAAGCAATCGCAAAGGCGGGAAGAAGAATACGTGAGTTCCGGAGATATGCATCTTTTTGGGGGTCTCAAAGCGATCTCCAAGAAGGCTTGCGTATTCTTTCTTGCGAGGTTCTGCACACGTAGCCATTTTTCGATCATTTCTCACAAAGTAGCAAATATGTTCGAACGGTCATCCTGAGATATACATCTGATTTTTTCATTTCCCTTTTTGTCATCTTCTAAGTGCAATGAGTTTATGTCGAGAATGTCAAGCAGCGCGAGGCGCATCTGTTTTTGTTGTGCACATTCATAAAGTGGTTCGAGCGTACCTGTTGTCACAGGTGATGCCATTGATGCTTTCTCCGACGCGTTGGCAGCGTTCCAAGTATGTACCCTGAGATTGTCTATGAGCAGTAGCAATTTTCCGACGTCCTCGATATCGTCTCCTGGTTCAATATGGTCGGTGTGGGGCGTCAAGCAGCCGGCAATGGCTGGCATCTTCTAAGAGAGGCCTCAGAGATCACAGTATAAGAATGTTAACCAGGCAGAGGATTCCTAGGCCTTGTGATCCTGGAAGATGCGCTTCGCAGTCATGCAGTCTACTGGGTCATTCCTCCAGAGTTCGGTGACACCAATATTGAGCAACTGAACTAGGTGCCATGGAACCGTTGAAACGCATTTTTAGCACTTCTTCCTATAGTCGCTGACGATGGTGATAGTATCCCAAGCTCCTCGTCTTCTTCTTTTCTCGTCGCAGTCAGGGTGTCAGGCTTGTCTATCTAGGGCAGTCTGATCAGCTTCGAGTGTAAGAAGGCCTTCCGAGAATCTCGAGCTGTCATTGGCTGCTTGAAGCTGCTCTATATCCTGATGCAGGAAACAGCGTGGCCACACACAGGGACTTGAGTGGTCTTGGAGATTACTCTGACCCTGTCCTGAGGAGAAGGTGTAGTTTTCCAGCTAGGGTTAGCAGGGGAATCAACGCTTGCGTGGTTCTGTGCAGCAGATGCGACAACCTGTTTTTCGGCATGTAAATGTACTGTCGAGTCCAGGAAGTAAACGGTTGACCCCGTCTTGCGGAAAGTCGTGACTGAGGCTCGTGTTGCCTGAATGAGCGAGACTGGACATTATGACGAAGTGGAATCCGTAGACGCCGTTGGTGACGTACGTTTGGTAGACAATGGGGTACCTTCACCTGACTTTGGCATCCCCTGGGTTTCTATGCCGTAATGGTTTAAGACCGCGCTTTCGGATCGTCGTGAAAAAGAGCGGGTCCAGGCTGCTGATTGTGCTCAATGAGGTGGGCAGGTAGCGTGTATAAGGTGACGAGGTACCTGATTTCATGGGACTGGATGTCCTTGACGTTGATATGGCTCTCTTTTGTTAATGACCCACTGCTACCTATTGATCCAAGCGAGCGGGATCAGCGCGGGCAGTTCTGGGAGTGCGGGTGTCGTTGGTAGCGTAAAGACGTCGGCGTTGTGGCTGAGAAGCAATGATGTTATGCCATTGCCGCGCCGCTTGTCCAATTCATGAAACTACACTCAGCCGAGGAGGTAGGAATGCTGAGCCCAGGTTTATTTAGGCTGTGATGGCCGTGCCATGGTGAGGGCGAGCCGAGTAGAACCGGCTGTTATTCCAGATGTGTGCCGGACACGTGCTGTGCACGATCTCGCTGGTACTAATTAACATTGCGGCGCTGATAAACACAATACTGGCAGCGCTGCAGAATAATTAAAATGCTTCTTGTACGCATACTATTTGTTCGCGTAAAAAAGCCATTTCGTTATCTGAAAACAACATTATGCTTACGTCTATCTTCACAACGCCGCTTTTTTGAAGGAGATAAAAATTACTTGCCATCTTTAACGCAAACACAAGCACGAATTCTCGTCAGTAGAAGAGAAAAGCCGCTCTGTTCAATCGATTATTTAGGATCAAAAATAGATAAATGTTTCATTGTAAACATGCTACATCAGAATAGGACACTTTATTAACCTAAATGTTGCTCTTGCAAAGATAAGGTCGCCAATATTTGAAGCGACTTTAAAATCTCAAACAAGAAATAACCCAACAGCATTCCAAGGTTACCCTGAAACTGGCCCGACCAAACTAGGTATTGTTGCATTCTCTTGTGGTAAGAGAGTCGTCTGCTAGCTCCGTCACTGGAGCGTGGTCGCTGCCAACTCCAAATGTCCTGGCGATTCTGCCAGCGCAGGGGTAGCCAGAGGTAGTTCTACCAGAGAAAATCTAAGATTACCTGGCACCGGGGCAATTGGAGCATAGAGGGGCCGAGAAAAAGGAATTACCATCTTTTGCCTCTGCCTTCCAGTGAGCAACACCAGGCAGCAACCAGAGAAAGGTCAAACAGGTCCATTATTACCCCTTTTACAGCAAAATAGCGAACACTATACTTGCAAAAGAGAATTGAACGATTGCGTAAAAGTAAGGTGTGTTACTGCCGTAGATAATCGCGGAGAGTAGTTGGAAATCCACAACTTCCACCCAGCATCGGTTCTTCGTGTTGATAAAAATGTATTTTAAAGTTATAAGAAGAATGTTCAAGCTCTTTTTTAGTGCAAACAGTAACTTATTAGCAACACGAATTTAAACAACGTAAACTCAAAGAAACAGCGATGACTCTGATAAAATTAGAGCAGACAGCATTGAAACCAAACTACCTGCAGTGTCTTTCCACAATGTGAGGAGGAGTCTGGGGCCTGTGACTAGCTGTCGGGATTTTTACCTGTGGAAGAGGATTAAGACATAGTGATACCATTGGTGCGTACCAGTTCAAAAACCAAATTTATTCGTATGCGAACACACGCACACAGAAAAAAATTACACAATTACAGTTCGGGAGACACCAAAGTCGAAAGGACGAGCTCATGTCACAGTGGTCAAGCTGCTTGCTGACGGTGCGCCGATACCTTGGCGGCATTCCAAGGTTCCTCCACCGAGACTGGTTCTGTGTTACGGCTATGAAAAGGCAAGACGAGGGACATGTTGGGTATTAAGCAGTTTGGAAAAGAGCTGCTAGCACTGGCGGCTCACCGACCGAGGACTTGTCACACAATAGAGGTGCGCCAGGAACCGACAATGAGGGATGGCACCTCCAGTGCACCCGGATCTCGAACTGCACCCAGCCTTTTCAGAGCGTGTCTTTACGTTAGCCTGGAACCTCCTCCAGGTCGGAATACTTTCTTAACAGAACCCTTCAATTTGTGAGCCCCCGCGCGTCGCATGCTGCTCCACAGGTTGTCCACACTCCGTTCTCGTTTTCTTCCTTCGCCGCTTTCTAGCAATCGCTTGCTCTTTGTTTTCGGCTTACATCGGGCTCTGGTCGTGAGACCTAAATTTAAGAAAAGTGTTCAATACTGCAGAGCTAGACATACTAAAAAAACGTTAAGTGTATGTCTTCACCTGACAAAAATATTTTATTAGATAAACATCAGTCTGCTTCTTTCAACAATATAACTACAATGTAACTGCATTTGGTATGTCGTCCCGAAAACCTTTTATATATATATATATATATATATATATATATATAAATATATATATATATATATATATATATATATATATATATATATATATACTGTATGGCCGAAATTTAAGCTTTTCTTGGTAAGGTAAAACACTGAGTTTACGTATTTTTTTCAAGGATATTTGAAGGCTATACTAAAAATTAGTAAACGCGTACCTAATGACGCTGTCGCAGTAGTTAAAAACGAATCCAGACAGCAATAATATTAATAACACAACCCATTACACTTTTCAGAGAGCAATTCACTGGCATACCAATAATAAACTTATAAGTAAAGACAACAGACTTGAAAAAGTAGCTCCAGAAAAATTTGTAGGTTGTTGGTTCTCTTAAAACCTCTCATAGTATTTTACATCATTTACCGTCACTAACCCTAAAGCAGAGATATTCCTTTTAAAGTGTACAATAAAGCATAAGCATACAACCAATAAAAACTATGATGTCAACCGAAGTAAAACATATACTCTACTATTTTCTTTTACATTAGCAATTAAGCTGTAGGGCAATAATAAAGGGGACCACGCCAGCCTAAAACTAAAATACCTTGACACTCTGGGGAAAAAGGCTTCTCATATCACACAGTTTCCAGGGCAATACGTTGTATGTAGTCTCAAACATGCTTTTTATGAAATAGAACAACACAAAGCCTTTGACATTTAATACTTTAAACTCTTACATGTGTATAAAAATTTGCTGGATTATGTGCTGACTGCGAAGACAATACGCATGTTCATACCACCATCACCCAGAATTGCCACTAATTATTATAACCAGACTGCCTACAATTGCTTAAAAAGTATTGAATAGCAGTGACAAAAAAACTTCAAGATGCAATTGCCACCTTCAAAACAGACCGCAGAAGATGTTGGGATAGTACTGGTGCAACATTCTCTTCACTTTGAGGCATAGTCTTGTAATAGGGGAGTTGCGGTTATAGTTTCCTAGATGTGTTGTAAACAAATTTTCCGATTACAGCCGACCAGCCGACAAGTCAGGAACGCATGAGGGCACTCCACGTCCGATGCACGTTTGCGCGATAGAATTGGATGTGACTATGTTTCGTTTATATTGTGTTACACAATGTGGCGGAGGTGATAACTGCTTTTTTGGTACATCAATATGCGGTAGTATAAGTATTTTTCTTCCCTTTCAAAATGTACAAATTTTGTTTTCTAATTTTTTTTATTCGTTATTTTAAAGCATTTCACTCGTTGAGCACTAAGACTGCAGTTTTAGCCTATGTACTTCACGAGAGAGTGTGAAACCTGTAATGGGGCCGCGCATCGTTAGGCTAAGTCCGCCTGTTGCTGTAGCTCCCGCCTAAATGCTAACATAAAGAGAAAAATGGAGTTTGAAGATTTTGTGGGAGACTCATAGCTTTGCTTCGTCGGCATGATCTTCTTGGAGCGAAAGTTGTGAAACACACCGATTTTGGACAAATGAATAGCCATGTCACGCTTGTGAAAAATATGGCCCACGATTTAATGAAGAATAATGCTCTTTTAATGAAGCAGCTATCATCCGTGAATAACGCAGGGTATTTGGCAGTTGCAGGGTAGGTTTCGCGACTGTACTGCAGAAATCGTGTTTCCAGTGCGCGTTTTACGGGGTTTGCTTCTCGGGTAATTAAACTGCAGTTTCTGGAGAATAACTCACAAAGATGGGGAACGACACCTTTTCTACTTCGCCATATCGAATTCTATAATTGTGTTTATAGTTAGCCAGAACTGCCGAACATAATATCCACAAAAACGCACCTAGCTTGCTGGGCACAGAAGGCTCGCAGTACTGTGCCTGAGCAAGAGTACCAGCCAGGAAGTCTCTCAGAAGAAAAGCGACCTTTTGGAGTTGCCTCAACAAGCACACGATTCTCGTATCTTTATGATTACAGAAAGAGGAAAAAGCATACAAAGGGCAATGCTGCCCCTAATACTTTCTCACGTGCTTCACGCGACATAATACTTCTTAAATTGGCAAGCACGGGATGGATGGAGCTTCCCGTAACATTTGTCGTACTAACACTACGTTAGGCAGATGTACACAATAAATTAGGTGATGTAAAAACTTTTATTACTGAGATTTTTAAACAGGAAAAACCGCATCCTCTAAAAATGAAACAAGATGCCTTAGTACAAGCGGTCAGAGTTGTTTCAGATTTGTTCAAATATTTCACCTTTCACTCTAAAGCGGTGAATAGATATATGCATGCTGGTCAACAAAAGAGCCTACTGTACCTGCTTACCACCCTGGCATACATGCAACAAAGTGAAAAACAATAAAGGGGGGAATAGGATTAAAAACGATTGAAAGGAAGTAGTGAGTGCAGACGTCAGCTTCATTAAATTTGAGTAAACAAGTCATTGTTAGTCACCAAATAAAACTGGAGAAAGCTATAAAACGTATCGAATTTCACTTAAACAAAAAACATTACTTAGCCCGCAGTACCCTTCCAAGGACCACCATCTGTACTAGTCTATGCATCGCTCAGTTTCGAAGATTGCCTGCAGGCGCGAGAAAACATGTGATCTGTGTATCTGCCCCTGCACAATATTTCACAGCAGTTTGTTGGCGGCACGGCAGGATCGAGGGTTGATATCGCTGTAGGCGTGGCATGGGCACAAATAAAGTTCAGAGCTCTTCTAGAGCAGTCCCTAGTTGCCCTCATGTCGCCTCGACGCTTCATGGCCAGAGGCAGCAGTGTGTGCATGACAAACGGCGACTTATCAGCATGAAGGACAAACATGACTCAATTCTAATATACAGCTCATATGCTTTAAACTCTCACTGTAGCTTCACGGCTAGAAGGGAAAGTTTGTGTATGAGAAGCAGCTAACAGCCTGAAGGTCTGGCGTGAGTTCATTCAAACGTTTTACATAACAGTATCAATTTTGCCTGATATTTCTACCAGTATTCAACAACCCACCCTTGGGAAGTGGCGACATACCACTTGAAATGAGCCACATCAAACCACAGGAATCTTGCTAAGCAAGCTTTTTCAATTATTCTTGTAGATGTACATAGAAAAGGCCAAAATTACGGTAGAAAAGCGGTGACTTTGCACTCTAAATACTTGAAACCAAACCATCTTGATATGCCGCATCGTTGCTTTCCACTCTGGCCAGAGCTGTATAACCAGAAGAAAGAGTGTCTGCTTGTAATTCAGTGATATCACGCTCTAAACGGGTGACGTAAACGTTTTGTGCATGCTACACAAGTGTTGCAATTATTACGGCGTCTCTCCAACCTATACCAACTTCATCTCGCGTATGAAGGCTATCCATCTCTTAAGACAATTGTGGTGCAATAACTGAATGCAAGTGACAAAAATAAGTCTGTAATGAAGGTAAGATTATCACATAAAACCTTATGTTTGTCATATTAGTTGGTGACTGTGCGGAAGCATAAAAATATCATAAAAACGTAACCATCTTGGGTTGCCTTTAAAAAAAACTACCCCACTCAGAAGCAAAACAATTGGTCGATCACAACTAAGACACACTGTAAATCTGAACGTCTTTCAATATAAATTGGTAACCATTTTACCATAAATGTAAGATATCTGCTAAACTGTGTAAATTATTCACTTAACGAGCAACACAATGCATGAAATAAACAAAAGCCACCACAAGCGATACAACTGCAAGAAACACACTGTTTACTGATTACTTATGAAGGCCATCACACAAACTGCAGAACAAAAACGGCAAGTTCAACTGCTGCGTTATTCATACGTAATGCAACAGGCTATTTACACAATCTTTATTGCTTGCACTGCAGTGAAATACCAACAATTCCGACAAAATAGAAGGTAATTTCCGCGTTGTAAACGCAGTCAGGCTCTCAGATATTCTTTGGTTAGCAGTGTTAACATACATTCCAGCACCGTATACAACTCTGCGCCCATCAGTATTTTTCTGAAAGTAGTAAAAGTACGCAAAGTCATGCGTTGGGCCACACACTTCCAGCTTTTTGCAGTGAAAGGGTTCAAAAGCAATTATTACTGCTATGCGACTTTTAGTTCGCCCTGTTGCAATTAGGCAAAATCACGTCATGAAACCCTTGATATGTAACAGAGTACCCTTGATTAAAAAGTCATTATTCGCGCTCCTTGTTCTTTTATGCCTGTAAATTCACGCTGTCTGGTATGAATTCGTGCGGACGTTTTGGTCTCGCGTATCCCTTATATGGCTCTAATCATACATGCTTACAGCAGAAAAAAATACGTTCCTAAGGCCGCACCACGACAAGACAGAGCAGCACAACAAGCCAATGAGAATGATTACAAGTAGCTACCGCTGTATTTACTAAATGTAGTAGATGTAGATTCCCGCATTATCGTCATCATCCCGCTTAACCCCGCAGCAGGGTAACTCCTTTCCCGTTGGCTTCCAACAACTGATATCCTGCGGCGCTTCTCTTCACTGCTGGCTACCGCATTTTCCTCTTTCATCCCTCCATCGTGTTATTCGCCTTCCCATTCCGATCGATCGGCCTCGTGGTATCATTCGCCTCCTAATCAGGCACCGGTTGTCAGTTCGCCTTACTACATGACCAGACCAAACTCATTTCTTTTTCTGCACTTACGTTAAGGTATCTTTTACTTCAGTTTGTTCCCTGATTGTGGAAGCTCATGTCCTGTCACTAATTGTTACTCTTACCTTTATTTGTTTTATTACCTGTTGAGCCGATCTAACATTGCTTTCCATTTCATTATATAGACGCCAAGTTTCAGATCCATATCTCATCTTCGTGAGTATGCACTAGTATATTTTTTTCAGTCATAGAGGTAGCTTAGTATGCAATATTTCGGACTGCTCGCTGAGTGCACCCTGGAATATGCCAATTCTTCACCGTATTTTATTCTCGTAGTTGGAGTTGGTGCTATCCTTTTGACCAAGGTAGCTATACTTTCTGATTTCTCTCTGCGTTTTGTTTTCTGAGTACAAGAGGACACTTTCGGCATGCATATTCCTGATTACTTTCAATTTATTCGTAATAACTTTTAGCCCCATGGCCGCACTTTCTGTTTATCGTTGGTCAAACATTTTTGGAATTGTTTTTCAGTCTCACCGAGCAAGACTACGTCGTGAGAAAATCGCAAATGGCTTACATATTACCCAGTTATACCTGTTCCTGCGTTTTCGCAGCTAAGCCTTTTGAATACCCCTCCAGATATTCCAAATAATGTTTTGCCTAGGCGTTTTCTTCCTTGCTTACTCCCTTTTCGATTGCTGAATTATCGCGTTGCCTGTGAAGTTTTGCCGGCACCCGAATCAGTAATATATATATTCCTTCTAGGCGGTTGTTGGTCGGTTCAGTTTACTGATATTTCAGTGTTCTTAGCACGAGTGTGATGTGAACTTAGTAACGCGATTTCTCATTGTATGTGAATGCCATCTAAACAATTTTTTTAACTTGATTGACACCAGGGATGTGATTCAGCGATGATCCTTTTGGGGTACCAACCGTGTTTTGTGTATTGCTGGGAATGCCGGCTGCCACAAATGAGGCAAACTATAAATTTTGTAATCAGCTTGTAAAAAGCTGAGACTAGGCTGATGGGTCTCTTTTAAGAGATTTCTAGGTATGACCCTTTTGAACCAATCAGAATAATACGAGGGTTTGTCCAGGCTTTGGGCACGTTTGAGTATTTAGGCCCTTAAAAAAAAGTGCAGCATGCTTTTCATCATCATCATCAGCAGCAGCAGCCTATCTACGCCCACTGCAGGGCAAAGGCCTGTCGCATTGTTCTCCAATTACCTCGGTCCTGTGCCAATTGTGACCAATTTATCCCCGCAAACTTCTTGATCTCATCTGCCCATCTAACTTTCGGTCGCCCCCTGCAACACTTGCCTTCTCTAGGGATCCACTCTGTTACCCTTAATGACCAGAGGTTATCTTGCCTTCGCATTACATGCCCTGCCCACGTCCATTTCTTCTTCTTAATTTCTACTAATATTTCTTTAACACCAGTTTGCTCCCTGACCCAGTCCGGTCTCTTCTTGTCCCTCAAAGTTACACCTATCATTTTCCGCTCCATTGCCAGCTGAGTCGTTCTCAATTTAAGTTGAACCCTCTCAGTGAGCCTCCAAGCTTCTGCCCCGTAGGTGAGTACCGGTAAGATGCAGCTGTCATACACTTTCTTCTTCAGTGACAATGGTAGGCTGCTATTCATTATCTGAGAATGTCTGCCATATGCACCCCACCCCATTCTGATCCTTCTAGTTACCTCTGCCTCATGGTTGGGATCTGGGGTACAACTTGGCCTAAGTAGATATATTCGCTTACCATTTCCACTGCCTCGCAACCTATCTCAAACTGCTGTGCTGTCCCGAGATTATTGATTATTACTTTAGTTTTCTGCATATTAATTTTCAGGCCCACGGTTCTACTCTGTTCCCCAGTGCGGAAAGCGTGCTTTGCACTTCGTCCCCTGAGTTACTTAGCAAGGCAACGTCATCAGCGAATCTGAGGTTACTGAGGAATTCTCCATTAACCCTTACTCCCACCTGTTCCCAATCCAACGTTCTGAATAGTTCCTGTAAGCATGCTGTGAATAACATTGGAGAGATTGTGTCTCCTTATCTGACACCCTTCTTTATAGGTATTTTACTGCTCTCCCTATGGAGGATGATGGTAGCTGTAGACCCATTGTAGATATCCTTTAGTATTCTTACGTAATGCTCATCTACCCCCTGGTTCCGTAATGCCTGAATGACGGCTAGGGTTTCGACCGAGTCAAATGCTTTCTCATAATCTATGAAGGCTATATATAGGGGTTCAGTATACTCAGCGCACTTCTCTATCACCTGATTTATCGTGTGAATATGGTCCATTGTTGAATAACCTTTACGGAACCCTGCTTGTTCTTTAGGTTGACTGAAATCTAAGGTTGCAGAGATTCGGTTAGCGATTACCTTGGTAAAGACCTTCTAGACGACCGACAGTAAACTGATCGGCCTGTAATTTTTCAAGTCCTTTATGTGGCCATTCTTATGGATTAGGATGATGTTCGTGTTCTTCCAAGATTCCGGTATCATTGCGGTCATTAGGCATTGCGTATACAGGTTTGCCAGTTTTACAAGTACAATTTCTCCGCCATCCTTCACGAGGTCTGCTGTTATTTGGTTCCCAACAGGTGCTTTGCCCCCTTTCATTTCTTCCAAAGCCTTCCTTACTTCTTCGGTCGTTACTGGTGGGATGTCTATCTCCTCTGAACTACTGTCTCGATCGGCATTATCCTGTATGTCCCGACTACTGTACAGATCCCCATAGAACTCCTCGGCCACTGTGACTATTTTATCCCTATTTGTGACGACATTGCCTTGCTTATCCTTAAGTGCATACATCTGATTTTTTCCCACGCCAAGGCGTCTCTTCACTGATTTCAGGCTACCTCCGTTCTTTACAGCGTATTCGATCCTCTCCATATTATACTTCCGTATGTCAGCTGTCTTACGCTTATTGCTTAACTTCGAAAGCTCGGCCCTCCTCAAACCTAGCCTAATTCGAGAGCAGCGTATTTTTCTAGAGCAGCGTAAAAGCAGCAAGCTTTCACAGTACAACAAATCCCCCTATTTGAAAAGAATCCATGGTTATACCGTCGTCTCCTCCTAGTATTTTCCTTTTATTATGGTTGACAGTGCCTTCTAACATGCCGTTGAACAGTAGTGGCTCTCCGCAAGTGAAGCTGATATACTCAGTACTTTCCCCTAGTTTAACATATCTGGCACCCAGTAGGGTATAACATCATTCTGCTACCTTTATTAGCTTGTCAATATTGTGCGTAACGTTAACCATTTTGCCTGTCTGTGTGCATTCTGTGTTTACGATGGATAGCGTCTGCTTAGGTCCTTTCACGCTTCCTTCTTTTTATAGCGTTTAGTCGACACCTGCCATATTATGTGCACAAATGTCATTTGTTTTACTTCTGTTGATCTATTTAAAAAGCTTTGCTAACTGAGCGTGGTACACCGTATTTGGCACTTCATTGTTTCCGCAATTTACAATTATTATCGTTGTTTTCTTAGTTAAGAAGTATTTTTTCTGTATGCTTCTTCTCCCAAAGCTATTGCAGCTTTTTTTATTTCCATTTTTAGGTGGTCATTTACCCTGTCCACACTATCGTCGCATTCGTTTATAAGAGGAAAATTTGCTTGAAGCGGTATTTTAAACTCCCTACTGCTGGCTCTGACTGATTTTATACTGCGTTTCATACTTCTAACAAGTTTACTTCTTTTTCTTATGAGATTCGGCCCTCCTTTCCATCGAAGGATCCTATGATCAATGTACCGAATTTAACTTTGCCTCCACTACATTATATACAATACATTTTGTCACATAACATGAAGTGAATTTCGTTTTTTTTTTGTCTTCCTGTCAGGACTTTTCGGTTGGCATTTCCTGTTCTTTTGTTTGTAGAAGAACATGTTCCTTAATTGCATCTTATTTCTCGCCGCCAATATTACCAGTTACCTTATCGGCTCTTCCAATCGTCTATTCCAAAGTTTCCCACTCACTTTTCACCGGTTGGCTTCCTAACCACGTTTGCATTAGTCTCCTGTAACAATCCTAAATTGTCGTGATACAGTGTGTATCACGACAGTACGTCATTTAGAATTTGTCTGCGGATTCATATACGCAACTAGTTGTTGGCGTTTGCGCTTTTACTTTCTTGAACCTGCATCGCTTGTTTAGCTTGATCTCATGTTTTCGAAAATTTTCTAACTGCCAAAAAATTCTATGCTCTTTGCTATTTCTGTGCGGATTAAGAAATATGGCAGTGTTATTTTCTCTCTCGGAGCCTCCTGTGGCACAAAATATGCTTGCTTGTTAGCTGCATGAAGCTCTCATCGGTACTAACTTCGCCTGAGCCATGATATCCCTTTTAATGTGCGAGAGCTTATCATGTAGTGCAGCTAAGCGTTCCTCGCTAGTCAAGCTTTATGGTCTAGACCCTGCCAGGGTAAAGTTCGCAAGGCCGCCGGTCGGCACCTCGACAATCTTACCAGCCTTCGCGGTATCTCTGGCGCGTTCGCCACTCTGATAGAGTGATTTTTATCTTCTGGGACTAAAGGGCCAAAAGTTGCTTTGTCATGTGACTGGTGGTGTCGGCGAACAACAGAACCATGGTTGCCAGATCATTGTCTGGTGAGGGAGTCCAGCTTGTGGAGCAAGAATCCCTTCCAACATGGTTGAACCTATCTGGTTTAGCATGTTGGCCTTGCAGGATGATTGTTACATCCGAGCAGGTGAAACTCCATTCCAGCGTGACGTGTGCTCAGAAAGCCACACGAAGAGCGAAAAAAAGTAAAGGAACGACAAGGTGAGACAGAGAAAGAAGCATCTCGCATAGGACGTTACACCCCACACGGCAGTAACACGCACCAGCGTTGGTTCGATTATCTTGGTATACGTACCTTTCCAAAATTAGTAAGATGAGACACTAGCTTTCTTTCCACAGATCGCATCACGCCTGGGTTTTTTGAAATTGAGCCATTTTTATGCAAATTGAATACTAAGCAAACGATTCAGAGGCATGGACAGCGCACCTTCGTAATACAACCAAAAATAAATGTAGAAATTCAAAAACACTGGCCTTTATTCGTTTATTGAAGCCTCAGAGCCCCATCACGGTGTTCAAGACGTTTCGGCGCCCGTTCGATTGTGGTAGACTGACCTTTCGGCATGGTGGGAAAAGTTACCCACTGATAAATTTCTTAGGTGCTGCTTCTTTAAATTGAAGCCCATCGCGGCTCTTTTAGAAAATTGCGGATCGCTATCATGCATACGACAGGCAGAGAACATACAGTATTTACCCCAATGACGAGTAGAGCTAAACGAGCAGCCGTCCTCATGGGAGCAAAACATGCCGTTCAGCGCGCCGTCTAACCAGATGGGCACAAACTACCTAGGTCTAGCACTGAATATCGAGTGCTGTCTACATTCACCGCACTAAAACATAGTGTTTGCAACTTGTGTCCGCCGCTGTCGTCGAAGAAATTCACTCATATTCTTCCCTCTTAAAGGTTTCGTTAGGCACACAGAGTTTGCAAAATCGCTTCAGCAATAGATGTTGCCTAAATGTGTTCGTTTTTAGATCACTGGTGAGGTTGCACCAAAAGACAGCATGCCACATTTTCTTGATATAAAGCACGACTCCTAAACGCGCGTACGGAACAAACCATGCTCAGCGCCTCTTTGATGCGCTACCGCACCATCGTAACGCAAAGCGTATTAATCTCCAAAGTTCTCAGGAAGCTCGTTGATGCTGGGTGACTCGGGGGCGGTAGAGTCATAAGGCATTTTTGAAGTAGTTCCCCTTTCGAATGTACGTTGCTAACGCTATACAAATGGGAAGTCACCATTATTAGCGCAAGAAAACAAACATTGTTTGGATTCTGGGAATGCGGCTGCTGATTTAAGATGTTTGTGATTATACTATGGTCATTTCTTTTATAAACAATTTGACTTGAGCAACTAATATTGACGTGCATTTTCCCTGGGTTCTCCTGCTGACAAGAGATACAGTGCTTATTTTCGGCCATCTCGTATATGTTTTGCTTTATATTGTGACGAAGTCAAAGACGATGCAGTGGTCTTCAAGGACAGAAAGCTTATTGGAGCGAAGTTGTGCTCCCCTAACAACTCAAAGAATACACAGGCAGCGAATCAGCTATCAACATAGTGACTTACTTAGGACAGCGTCGGTGATTCGAATACAGCGTGCCTTCCTCAGTCATTTATCTTTTGGTGAGAGTGTTTCTCGAACAGTCCAAGCAGATGCAGAACCCCTTAGCTCAAAGATGATACTTCTAAGCTGTTTTGGCTAGATCGAAACGCTTTCTCTATCGAAAAAGATAACACGTGTGGCACAGCAACAAATAGTGAAATGGGTGCTTCCCCGGGCACATAGATAAGTCATAACAGAGCATGGAACAGCCTGCCGGCAAAAACAAAACATACAAAAACCCAATCGATGGACTGCAGCGTTACCCCCTTTAGGAGTGCATCGACCCAACGCTAAAATAAACGACAGGCTGAACAAACAAAAATTATGTACTTCATCTTGCGTAATAAGGTTTCAGGCGAATCACATGGACGACTTCGGGCCGCGTGCGTCATCGTGATGTACCGGTATCACAATCGAAGATCACCTCCCACGTAAGTTGCCCGACACCTTCTAATAACCGGTAGGTGCCGAAATATCGTCGCAGAAGCTTCTCACTGAGTCTACCACATGGAATAGAAGTTCAAATCCACGCACGATCCCCTGGGTGGTACTCGGCGTCTGGGCGTTGGAGGTGTAGGGTCCGGCCACCACCAGCTGCTGGTCTGCTTTGCGACCTCTAGCGAGCGTATGGGCCTCCTCTGCACACTGAAGGTATGCTTGGACGTCGGCGTTGAGGTCGTGGTCTTCTATGTGCAAACGCATGGCGTCAAGCATCGTAGTCGGTCGTGTTGCGTATACAAGCTCGAACGGGGCTACCTGCGTAGTTTTCGGGATAGCCGTGTTGTTCGGAAAAGTGACATACGGAAAGGCTTCGTCCCAAGTTTTATGTTAAACGACGACGCGCATACACAGCCTATCGGCGATCGTCTTGTTTAAACGTTCCGTTAGCACGTTTGTTTGGGGATGGTAGGCCATGGTTCTTCGGTAGTCTGTCTTGCTGTAGAGCAAGATTCCTTGCATAAGCCCCGCAGTGTTGGGCGTTACGCGGTTCCCGATTAGGACATTACGGGCTTCAAGTCACAGCACAACTTGATTTATAAAGAACTTGGCAAATTTTTTTGCACTATAACACCGGATGAGTTGCGGTCTATGCGTAGCGGATGATATAGTCTGTCGCTACGACAATTCAATTGTTCTCGGATCGTGACGTGGGGAACGCCCCCAAATGGTCCAATCCAATGTGTTGGAAGGGCCTTGATGGGATGGCAAACGGCTGGAGAGGACCGGTGGCTCTCGTCGGCGGCGTTTTTCGTCGCTAGCAGTCATGCCAGCTCCGCACGTAATGGATGACTTCGGGTGTAAGTCAAGGCCAATAGTACGTCAACTTGATTTTTCCAATTGTGCGAGCTCTGCCGGGATGTACGGAAGACGTGACGTCATGGCACGTCTTCAATGTTCGCCCGTAATATCGACGGGAATGACAAGATAATTGGTTATTGTATAACGGCTGACATTCGTCTTTATGAGGACGGAGTTATTCAGGCTGAATGCTGCGAAGTTGCGTGTAAAGGCTCTAGGCAGAGCGACCTTGCATCCTTTGAGGTAGTCGATGATGACATGTATATCGGGGATCAGCAAGCTGCTGGGCAGCTAGGTCGCTCTCTGCCACGGCTTCGAAGAACGCGCTGTCTTAATCGAAGTCGTGTGGTGGTGGGTTGACAGGAGCGCAGGACAGGCAGTCGGCGTAGAGTGTTTCTGGCAGGATTTATATACGATTGTAACCACAAACCCTTGCAGGCGCAAGCTCCACTTCCAAGACGGCTGAGGGTTCATTCGAATTGGCCAGCCAACAATGCGCATGGTGGTCTGTCACAACCTTCAATTGTCTACCATACACGTATAGGTGAAATTTGACAACTGCCCTTATAATAGCGAGGCACTCATTCTCGGAGGCTGAATACTTGCTTCCTTCGAAGACCACGGCTAGAAAATGCGATTACGTTTTCGCGACTGCTTCGATTTTGGACAAGGACAACATCCGAGCCTATATCAGTGGTGTGCGTGTGCATTTTCGTTTCGGCGTTTTCGTCGAAATGAGGGAGCACGGGCTAGTTTTGAAGGCGTTGTTGCACCTCGGAGACTGCCTTTTCTTGGGCATTTTCCTAACTGAAAGCGGTGCTATATTTCGTCAAGCACGTGACGGGGTCTTCAATGCGTGCGAAATTTTGCGAAGAAGCACGGGTATTATGCGCACAGTCCGAGAAATCTTCGTACGCCGTTTTTATCTTTTGGTCTTGGGAAGGTCGCTGTGGCTGAAGATTTTACTGAGTCAGGCGCGACTCCCTCGGCGTTGACGACAACGCACGAAAACGTAACTTTCTCTTGCCCGAAGCAACACTTTTCAGGCTTCAGCCTTAACCCCGAAGTGAGAATTGCCTCGAATACACACTCAAATCTTGTAAGGGGTTTGTTGAAAGTTCGGGCTAACACCACAATATCGCCGAGGTACACAAGACCGGGTGTGCCACTGGAGGTCGGCTAGAACAGTGTCCATGACCACTTGAAATGTTGGATGTGCCGTGCACACTCCGAAAGGCATCACCTTGGGCTCGTAAAGGCCGTCCGGGGTTATGAATGCAGTCTTCTCTCGGTATCCCTCGTCCACGTCTCTTTGCCAGTACCCTGTGTGTGATTCCATCGATGGTAAGTACTTTGCGTAGCAGAGGTGGTCGAGGGCGTCTTCGATTCGTAGCAGGGGATAAACGTCGTTTTTCATAATTTTGTTCACTCCCCGGTAGTCAATGCAAAATCTAAAGTTCCATTTTTTCTTCACTAGTACTACCGGCGCAGCTCAGTGGCGTTTCGATAGCTTTAAAATGTCGTCGCTGAGCATGTCGTCAACTTTAGTCCGGATGGCTTCCTGCTCGTGGGAAGTGACGTGTGTACTGTGACTATCGGGAAGGTCGGGCTCCATCTTCGGATATTATTTGGTGCTTTGCTAGAGGTTTCTGAACTAGATTTGAGTTCAACGAAAAACACTGGCTGTGGCGATGCAGCTAAGCCAATAATTTCTTCCGTTCTTCTTGCGGTAACGCCGGATTCGCGTCTCAGGGATTCGGAATCTTGAAGGTATCTCCGGGCGCGCGTTCAAAATCGGCAACCGTGATCACGTCTCTTGCGTCTTGCGTTTCTTCGAGGAACGCAATTGAAGCTCCTCGTTTAAATGCTGGTACTCCTCAGTTAAATGATAGCCCAAAGGTAGGATTCGAGATTGCTGAAAGCGCGAAATCCGTCTTGCGACAGAAACATGACGGTCGAGAATCAACCTTTGTTCCCTCTCTATGATAGCGTCGACGTCAGAAACAGCGTATTCACAGGAGACGGGGATCATCAAGCTTGCGTGGGGTGGCAGGGTGACATGATCATCGACGATCCTTCAGGCATCACGGTGTGCGGGGTCCGGATACGGCGTCATAGAGTAATCAGAAGAAAAAGTTACAGACCCTGCTGTGAACAATTATAGCGCGGTTGTCCATCAAAAATTGTAGCCTGAAAATTACGTCGCAGGAGGAGTAGGGCAAAATGACAATCACCGCCGGGTACGTCGTGCCGTGTATGGCAACGCGCGATGTGCACGTTCAACTCGGCATCTCGAAGTGGCCTCCTCGTGTGCTTATGTGGGGATGGTGCCGTCTAATGATAGCGTTCTTCAGCTTAAATGCAAATAGTTGGCCCATTACGGATTAGGCGGCTCAAGCCTCTATAAAGGCGACTACATCAAAGCCGTCGATGGACGCTTACGCATCGGACGCCATCTTCTTCAAGTTCCGGGGGACTCGTGGCACCGTATCTCGGCTTGTGCGCGCTGACGGTCGTGTACTACGCGTCGCTGTGGACGTCGTATTCTGAGTGGCAGGTTCGGTCATGTCGGGTAAGCGTCGCGCCGTTTTCCTCTCGTCGTGTTTGGGAGTCCCGCCAGGGTTTGATCGGGTCGTCGGGCTGACCGCATGTGGTGAATCCTGCTTTTCAGCGAGTCGCTATGTCGTTGGAGGGTTACGATTTTTGCTCCTTTGTGCAACTTTACCTCCTGAAGTAGCTGCTTTTAGTTTCCCCTGTTTGGGCTTTGGGACCTTCCACGTTAGGAGTCAGCGTTGCTACATTGGTTCTGCGACTTGTAGGGGTAGGGTGATGACGAACGGTTGAAACGGCCTGGGCCACGTCTGATTTGGGATAGGTAGTCATCGATCTGACGTGGTTGTTGGCCCGGGAGAGGGCGAAGTGCGTCGAAGGGGAAAACACACAGTCTTGTATGGGCAGCAACGATAAACATGGTCAGCCTCTCCGTATTGTGAGCACAGCGGACGATTATCGTGGGTTCACCATACGTCCGTCTTACTCGGCGTCTGGTTTTGGGCTGCAGGGGGTCCTGCGGGACACAGTGGATGGTGCTACAGCAGGGCTTCTTGACGACAGGTTGGAGCAGGGTGGCGTCGACGAGCAGCCGCGGAGTAGTTCATCGCCTTTGGTTCGATGGGTGATTCGGTCGGTGCAGAAGTCCCCAGCGCGTGTTGGACTTCTCAGATCACGTCGGTCAGAGAGGCGACTCGGGGTTGCGGCGTGGTTGGGAAAAGATTCCTCAGTTCTTCGCGAGCGACGGCGCGGATAGTTTCCCGTAAGTCTTCCATCACGAGTCAAGGGGCGTCAAAGGGGTTCACCTAAAACGCGTTGAGTGGTCGATCACACTGCCTCGAGCACATGACCAAGGTTTTCTCGATCATGGAAGCCTCCGCCAAGAATTCACGACGGTTATTGGGGGAGGGAGTATTGAATGAGTCCAGCGAAGTGCTCTTGGTTAACACGCCGCTTGAGGAAGCGCACTTTCTCTTCTGCCATTTCGGGGTGAGCTTGTCGGAACAGCATCTTCATCTCTTCAACGAACACTAAAACATCTTTGTTGGAGTGTTGTATTCGCGTCTGCAAAAGAACACATAGACGGCGAAGCAGCAGTCAACAAAGCGACGTACGTAGGCGAGCATCGGTGATTTGAATACCGCGGCATCGGCTCCGCTGGCATTTATCTTAACTAGCGAGTGTTCCCTTAATCCAAGTTACATCCAGAACAGTATAGATCAAAGAAGATTATTCTAGGCTGTTGAAGTTAGTTCGAAACGCTCTCCCTATCAAAAGAGACAACACGTGTGGCACAGAAATAAAGAATGAAACACGCGCTTCTTTTGGCACACAGATAACAGCCGGAACAGCTGGTCGGCAAGAAATATAACCAAACTTAAGCAATGGTTTGAAGCAATATATACGTTTCAGTGTTGTTCATTTTCTGAGCAATTTTTGACGTGCATACATTTTGTATGCTATTGTATTGTCCTTTCATAGATTCACTTCTAAGAGGTCCACTCGGCAGTTCACCACGTGAAGCTCAACTTCTGTAGTGCTGGTATGTAAACTTGCACCTTAGCGAACGCGATAGAAAGTTCCCCCAGGTAATTTTACAGTTGCTGAATGTTTTTTTCACGTTCCGATGCAGTTTTTGCTTTGCAGCTTTCGAAGATAAACTAGTCAAACAACTGCAACCTTAAGTTGATAAATTATGGTGCGGATACGTTTAATAGCAGATTGACAACATTTCTGGGAGTTTTTAATTTTCATTATTGCATTGCAAGTAACAGGCAACGCGTTTAAATGCATTGATGTTACTTGTACCCACTGCCCTTTCTTGTGCTTTTAAAATGTTTCTAAAGAAAACTTTCTTATCCTTATTTGCTGCCATCTGTCGTTAATTTCGGTTTTCCTCACGTAAAAATATATTTGCATAATTATATTTGCCAGTAGGGCTTAAAACAGCTAAAGAAGTTTGAGCTTAACGACAACTAATACTTACGCATTCTACTCCATTTTGAAGCCGCACAACCTGCGAAAGAGAACCAACAAATGGTAAAACATTATACGAATCCAAAAATGATTTCCTTCTGCACAAAACTATTTTTTTGCATTAGCTTAGTTTCGTAAAAATAGTTATAAAATTTCACTCTTGTGCCGCGGCACTCTGGGTATACGTCGGAATTATATATTTTGTTTAAAACAGTATGTGCTGTGTTGAATGTGGACGCAAATAGGTTCAAAAGAACTATTCGGTCAAAAATCAGAAATAATTATGTTCACGGTGTCTCTCACCTACTGACAAAAGTTGCTGCTCAAGCTGGAGGGTGTCACTGTGGTGTTTATCGCTACCAACAAATAAAGCTGCTCTGCAACATAGAGAATGGGGAAGGAATAAGCGCCAGATCCTGCTAAAAAATATGACAAGCCATTCGTGGAGTGCAATTCAGGCGTCGTTTACAACAATGTTGGGTCGTGCGGGAGTTCCTGCACCGGTCAGACTGGACGTCGTTTGGATGACCGGCTGCGGGAACACGCAGGCACTTACAAGAAAGGAACATGCAGCAATCTCGCGGTACAATGCGCGAAGTGCATGTACACTCTCAAATTTGACCAGACACGTGTGCATCGAAAAAACAAAGGTCAGAGCACCAGAGTGATCTTAGAGGCGCAGGTCCTGCACACGCGAAAGGATTCATCGGTCAGCAAGCACTCTATTGACTTGGTACAATAAGACGGCGATTATCATGAGTGATAACAACCTTCTTCTAGCGTGTTCATGTATGTAAATATAAGTTCTTTACAATCTCCACACTTTTCTGTTTCTTCTCTTTCGCGTTTTTTTTCTGTGAATTCTGTAACGAGCAAATAAACCATGTCGTTGCTAGGCAGCGGCCTGTCTTGTCAATCTTTCTTTCGTTCCGTTTAAGCTCTGTTGTTCTCAATCAAGTCCGAAAAAGTTCAGAAGGTTTATGTCCCAACAGAATATCTACTAAACGTCCGAAGTGCACGCAATATATTTAGGAAAAATTTTAAATGTTAAAAATATCTTTCTGATACCCTATATACGGGCGTTACTTGAACTATGTTAAAGAGATACTCTTGATGTCAGTGATATTTTATTTTTTGGACGCTTTTTCGCCATATTTTTCTTACGTACTTCAGATGTTGTTGGTATTTTAGGTTTTACTTTGTACATGTCTCCCGCTGTTATACTTATGTAAATGTTTCTGATGTACGTTATTTTAAAATTCCCTGTGCATGTACTTTTTAAGGTTACTGTAGGTTTGGTAACTGAATACACGAGTTTTGTAAGTCGTGAGTACTAATTTTTAGAAACGGATATGCCGAGGCCTAAATAAAATATTAGACTGAACATTTGTTAGAACAAATTTTGAGGCCGAAGCAGTTTTCTGTAGTGAGATCACATTTTACATGGTTGTACTACCTGCGTATTCAAATACCAATGCTGCCCTGAGAAATCCCTGCTGACTCTGTGCAGCCACATATTGTACGAAACAATTCTACCACCTTGAACTAGCGGTGCCAGGCTGCAGGAACAGGAGAACTTGAGACCCCTTATCATTCGACGGGTATCCGGCTCTTGCGGAACGTGACTTTCCAGCCTTGTTTTAAAAGATCTCCTTGACTGGCAGGGCTGGATCTTTTCGTCCTCTGACTTTCAACATCTTTCACAGAGTAGACTGTGCTACCGCGATCTCCAACCAGCGGCAATAGGTTTCAGGAACTCGGCGTGTGTAGCACGAGCTTGTGCGTGCTCCCCAATTCCTTCGCGAGCGTACATGAACTGGCAAGTGGAAGTTCACGCGAGAGATCACGCCACGAACACTTGGAGGAGTGCTCATGTGGGGGAAGTTGCACAATACCGGGCGCTCTTTATGAGAGGTGCGATCATGTGCGCTACTTATTTTTTTTTGGCTTCATGTTTTCTGTTTTCTTTTTAGTGAGCCGCTCACGTGGCATAAGCCTGCGCGCTTTGCTGGACGACACCAGGTGCTCTTCACAAAACGTACGCTTTCTAGCGGGCGGCTTTTTGTGGTATTGTTTTGTACTCTTCTTCGGCGGCATGCCCAAGAGCATCAAAATCACTCCACCTAAAAGTCCTGAAATATCTAGTTAAGAGTATCAAAGGGCATATGTAATGTTCATCAGCGTTTTTCTGTAAAAAAACGCCGTGCCACGTTTTGAAGCACGTTCGAGCAAAACTTAGCCGAACCTACGGGCTCGAAGGTAGCTGCAATGTCCTTAAAAGATACGAAGGTTTATGAAAACTTGTGGCCTATTAGGACTGGCTGTTACTTTAGTGTTTCAAAACTTTAGGCATTTCTTATTTGTTCGAGTTAATTTCTGTTCTGCGCCTTTAAAATGCTATCATTCTGGAGCCTCACAATTCACAGCACAACACAGAAAAGCTCAATGTGCTTGAAATTGTTCCAGGTCCGTTTAAAATTTTGCGAGTGTGCACGGCCGCTTGGCTAAGTCCTGATAATTATTATTGCGCAGCAAGAACTGGAGATGTAGCTAGTTGAATAGAAGGAAAAAACATCTTTTTGGTAAGAGAGTTAAGATGGAATGCACTCGGTGTATAGGGTTCGGCTATTTCACATGGCTTCATAAAGCCTAAGCGGCCACAGAAAAGCAGTGTTTTGCCAAAATGTGACGCCTTTTCGTTTCTTTTGTGCGCTAATTGTTAGTAGAAAAAAATTCATTCTTCGGCGTAATATTCTTTCATTTCACAACCTCTGAAGAAAACGAGCCGATAATGATGCAAACGCACTTCCATAAGAAACCGTGTGCCTTTGTCGCAATAGTTCCGGACAAATTTGATGCTGATGGGATGGGAAATGCATATGCCTAGTATGATTTTATGAACTAAGACTCTAATTTTGTGCCTTATCGTTTCTATTTTATTTGATGCGCACATAATTTCATGATATATATACGCGCGAGAAAGCGTCGAATGACCAGGATGTCGTACAACCGGGGCGTGGACAAACGCCTGCTTGGTAACGGTCTCACATGACAGGTGGGCTCAAAACCTATATAAACTACTACATTTAGTGCGTTCTCACGTGATTTGCAAACCTTCAGCTCAAATTGTGAGTTTAAAAAAGCACCATCGGTGCGCCCCCTCCCCTCTGCTACATCCGGGCTAACCCGCCAGAAAAGCACCGCGCAACGTGACACCCACGCTGTCCAGCGCTATTTATGGCCCACCAGCGCACCCCGTGCCTCGTCTGAGCATGATAAAGGTGACGTGGTCGAGGAAATTGACGTGAAAAAGCAAGTGTAACACACCGCTAACCCTCTGCCCTAAGCGAAACGAACGTAGTACAAAAGGGCAGATGAAAAAAAAAACAGCTTTTTCATACAGTGTAGAGAAAACTTTTCAACGGTCCCGGGTCGCACGTATCGGGTCAAAGATCTCAACAGACAGTTCTTTCCCTTTCGCACAGGATCCAGGATTGCGATAGAGATAACAAGATTCATACTTTGCGGGTAAACTGTTGCGGCGGAAATTATAGTTTGGCCTTTCTACAGTGACGTGCTATGGAAGCCAGCGAGTGACTCAAAATGGCGGGGCAACGCATGCGTGTCTATACCCTTAAGGCGGCGGTCGTGAATTGAGGACCCCTAGGAAATGAAGGAGCACAGTGAAAAGGTGGCTTTAAAAGATGTAAGCGGAGAACAAAGATATAGGGAGAGCGACCATCGTGAATGGAAGAAACTTGGATCGATTGGGAGGGAAAGCGGGGTTTCGGTCATCGCCGTGGGATTGTGCTGTATTCGTTTTGGCCTTCATGAGCGGCTCGATGGGAGCTTAAAAGTGACGGTGTGCCTGCCACCTGTACTTCCACTTCTCGTGGTTGGCGCGTTGGATTACTGCTGCCGGGTGGGGCCGTCGAAGGTTAACTTCCGCTCGCGAATACCCGCCTGCTCGCTTGCATGTCTTCAGCAAGTTGTCTGACCAGCATGCCGAGCTTGTACAACCAACAAGGAATGAGAAACTGGTTTCGAATAAAGAAAGGGCGATACAAGGTGGGGAAGCGCTGTAAAATATGGGAAAAATGTCGCCTTATCAGAACCTGAGTCCGTCTTACGAAGCGGACTGCTTGCACCCAAGCGTCATACGATCGGAGTTTTTAATGCATTGGTTCTATAAGGAGTTTCACGAAACGGTGCTGATAAGTCGTAAGAAGCCGGTCATCCTAAGTCGGGGGGACGTATACGCAGAATTACACTGCACAAAATATTACCTGCATCCTGATTCTTCTATCTGCAAGTCACAGTTTGTTCCTTAAGTGCTACTAAGAACTTCACAACAAGAGATGCGTTATCTCTCTTTCTTTTTATATTTTGAATGTGCTGCATTACTGAGACATACATTAATTAACCTATTTTCCTTATGTAGCTCCTGCTGCAAGCCAATGCAATCTCATGTCCACCCTGCAATGGAACATAGAAATTCTTTGCCAGGTGTCCTTATGGGACACCACTAATTCTGCGTCGATTTAAAGTTGAACTGCAAAAATATATAGCCTCATTATAATCAAGGTATAGGAATGGCAGTTGTACCCAAAGTAAGTGGGATGAATATACTATTTTTTTTCTATTTCTTGCAGGTTTTTAAGCAATGCCTCAGCCCCCACCACCACATATTGTATTATGAGGTTGAAGACGTGAAGGCTGTTAAAACAACCTTGGAAAAATGCACTTATTTAA
Source organism: Haemaphysalis longicornis (assembly GCF_048455015.1). Taxonomy (NCBI): domain Eukaryota; kingdom Metazoa; phylum Arthropoda; class Arachnida; order Ixodida; family Ixodidae; genus Haemaphysalis; species Haemaphysalis longicornis. Next base: position 37,289,411 of record NW_027526214.1, on the reverse strand, counting down.
TTGAATGCCTGCTTAAACACGTGACTCCATCCGACTTCAAAACTGACCAATTCGAATGCAGCGGCCTACGGATGATTGACATGAGCGGAGTTCAAAATAAGGTAAGTATATGAGTGACTCTTTTTGTGCAGAACAAAGGCATGGTACTACTTTAATGCTCACTGCGGTACAACATATACTGCATCAAAAACGTAGGACAAACAGAAAAAGCAGACAGGACAACCGGACAAGCTTTTCATTGTTGCGCTTTGTTATGGCTTAGTTATTGATATATACCAAAATCTAGTTAGAAGTTTGGTACGGTGGTGTGTTTACGTGTTTCTTCTTCGTCATTGTTTCAGCGCCGCGACATATTTGGGCATGTCACATAGCCCAGCCCGCCATGTGGCAACCTCATGTATGCTTCAATGGCAATGACCGTGTCCGGGCACGTGCATGCTTCCTTTTGCCACATTTCATCGACATGTCTTCATCCGTGTATATTGTCACGGAGCCAAATGATGACACAGTTGTCTTGAAAGAAAAACACGTTTGTCTGAGCAAAATTGTGCTCCCTTAACAATCGGAAAAATACACAGGCACCCAAGCAGCAGTCAACGAAGTGACTTGTTTAGGCGAGTGTGAGCTAATTGAATGTCGCGGCGGGTAGCCTCTGCCGGCATTTCTCTTCTGGCGCGGGTGTTTCTCGAACCATCGAATTACATCCAGAACACTGTATATAAAGGAAGACTATTTTATGATAAAGGCGTTACGGCAAAATAATCGCCATATAAAATGAAATATTACGTGCGGAGTAAGAAATAAGGAATGGAACACGTGTTTCACTATGGGCAGAGATAACACAACCCGCCGCAGCCTGGCGATAAAAACAAAAACGAATAAACAAATACTATACTTGGTTGCAGGCACTACCCACCTCTAAATGGGGACTAATGCATCGACTCGATGCTAAAACTAAGCGACAAAAAAACAAAACAACATCTCGTATTGCGAAGTCAGGTTTTAGAGAACCACGTGCGGGACTTCGGGCCGCGTATGTCATGATGTTACGGATCTTATCATGCTGAACATGACCCTTTATGATGGCGCATGGTTTGTGCGGATAATAATGTAGCACCGTGACTCCCAATGACGGTTTTCACACCATGTGTAATGGCATCATAGGTATCGAATAAACGCTGTCCAATTGCTTCTCTGGGTGATGTGCGAAATATTCTCGTATATTAAATATCATTCTATATGACGTCCCATGACTGCAATTGATCATAAATTATTTGCGTGACTTACCAGGACGTCTGCTAAACCACGAGTATTGGCATCATAGCTAATAAATAAACGCCGTTGAATTGCTTGTTTACATGAGTTGGCAAATTACGTTTTCATCCGAAACATGATTTATTATCATGTCGCCTGTGTCTCATATATCATAAATTAGTCATTTTAGGTACCGTGAGGTTTATATATTACGAGTATTGGCATCCTAGATATGAAAGAAGGCCGTTGAATTGGTTTATCTGAAGTGCAAACAATTCTTTGGCGCATGTCGTGAACAAGCAATTCAACAGCGTTCTTTTGATTGCTATGGTGCCAATACTCCTGATATAATAAACCTCATGCTAAATACGTGACTAATCCATGATCTATGGGAGTCATGCGACATCACAATGAAACATGTTTAGGATAACAAGATTGTTTTGCACATCATGCAAAGGAGCTATTCAACCGAGTTGTTTTGATACCTTTAATGCCACACTTGATATTTAGGGAGTATCGTAGAAAGCCACATTACTAATTCATCATCTGTAGCAGGTACGTGAAATCATACGGAGTCACTTTTGCGTTACACGATTGTTGAACACATCACCTAAAGATGCAATGCAACAGCACGTAGTTGATAAATCTGTTGCTAATACTCATGAATATTTATACCTCATTGTAAGTCACGTGACTTTACCCTAAGCCATGAAACATCATTAGGAAACAACAACATGACGTAAACCAGCAATTCAACCGCGTTTTTTTATACCTTTAATGCCAAAACTCCGAATGTAAAAAGTCACGGTTTTTTGTGTGAGTACTCTATGATACTTCGGAGTAATGTGGCATCATAAGAAATCAAGTGCGCCATGAAAAAATTATTTTGCCAATCGTTTTAACGGGAAATTCAACAGCGTTCGTTTGATCGCTATGAGTGGAATACTTGTGATGTAAGAAAGGTCGTAGCAAGTCATAAGCTCAATTCATGATCCTCAGGAGTTATGTAAAATCACAAGGATTCGTGCTCACCACGACATGAAGCTTGCGCACGATGTAAAAAAGCAATTATACAGCGCCTATTTTATACATCTGATGCCAATACTCCAGATGTAAAAAAACACCCTGGAAAGTCACGTGACAAATTCACATTCCGTAGGAGTCTTGCAACATCATAAGTAAACATGTTGAGGATGACAAGATCATTTCGCACTTCATGTCAACAAGCTATTCAACAGTTTTCTTCTATAATTATGAGGACATTACTGGTGATGTAAAAAAACGGTATGGTAAGCCGCGTGACTAATTCATAATTCTGAGGGGCAGGTGACATCATAAGGAAACATGTTGGCCATGACTAAATTATTTTGCGCATCTCGTAAGCAAGATTATCAACAGCGTTTTTTTGACAACAATGATGCCAATACTCGCGGTGTAATAAACCTCATGGTAACTCATGTGACAAATTTATGATCCATGTGAGTCGCCTGATTTCAGAAGAATTCATGTTCACCATGACAAAGATGTTTTCCTCATAATGTACACAAGTCAATCAATTGCGTTAATAGGATCCCTGTGTGGTAAATACTTAGGATGTAAGCAACGTCCTGGTAAGTCGCCTGACCTGACTACTTCATGATTCATACTAGTTTTTATAAGCAATGTTCACAAAAAATAATTATTGTGCGCATCACTTAAACCAGCTATTAAGCAGCGTTCATTTCATAGCTATACCAATAGCTGTGACCTTGAAATGTCATAGTAAGTCACGTGGCTAATTCATGATTTATGGGAGTGACTTGACAAAAGGAATGATGTTCAGCATGAGAGATTGTCGTGCACATCACGAAACAAGCAATTCCACAGCGTTCGATTGAAAGCTACAATGCCAATCCTAGTGAATAAATGAACCCCACAGTAGGTAACCTATGGAGTCATCTGACATCATTGCAAATTATGTTTTCTACAAGATTTATTTTAGATTCAAAGCATCTCTTGTTCGGCCTATGCCCTACGTCCGTCCGTTTTCCGCATCTCTACCCCTCTCCTCACCAGCTGTGTGATAGCAGGCGCGCTGGTCCTCCTCTCCCCTTCTGCACGCCAGCTGCGCGAGAAGCGCACGCGCTGCTCCTGCTCTCCCCCTCTCCACGCCAGGTGCGCGACAAGCGCGCATGCGCGTCTCCTTTCTCATCCCCTCCCCTCCACTCTACCTGCTCTTTATAATAAATCTGGTCCTCGCACCGCTCCCTCAGTTGCTGCTCCGGTTGAGACACCCTGCGCCATCCGATAAGCTGAATGGACGCCAACAATTCTGTCAGTGAATTGGCTGGCACACCTTCAACTACCGCCAGACAGTCCACTCTAAGAACCGCGAGCACCTCTGAAGACAAGGTTCTGAGAGGAGAGCTTGCTATTCTGAACGTAAACGCAAGGGTCGACAAGCGGATACCGCGCTTCCAGAACGCGAAGCCACTTCCACACGCCAAAATAAACGAAACTCCTAGATGCTTTGTATCACCACATAGTTCCATTCGGGGCGATGTATTTTTTTTTTCAGATCACCGAAACAAAAAAATAAATGGCCATCTTTGATACCAATGATGCCACTACTCGTAATGTAATAAACCTCATAACAAGTCATGTGACTCATTCGTGATCCCTTGGAGTCATGTGCAAGGAATTGTTTACCAATGGCAAACAAGGAATTGTTTACCACGACAAGAACCTTTTTGCCCATTAGGTCAGCAAGCAGTTCAAGAGCATTCATTTGATGCCTGTGATGCCAATACTTCTGATGTATCAGACATCATCGTATGCCACGTGACCAATTCAAAATATATAGGAGTCATGCGACATTATAAGTAATCAGGTTCACCATGACCACATTGTTTAGCACATAGCATAAACAGGCAATTCAGCAGCGTTCATTTGATCGGTATGATGCCAATACTCGTGATGTAAGATACCTGACCGTAAGTCACGTGAATAGAGTTAGACAGTAGTCATGCGACAGCAGAAGAAAACATGTTCAGGGTGGCAATATTGTTTTTATGTCATAAAACACAAGCCATTCATCAAAATTTATTTGATGAATGGCTTGAAAAATTTATTTGAAAAATGTCATAGTGAGTCCTGTGACAAATTCATATTCCATAGGAATCATGCAACATCATAAGGAATCATGTTCACCAGGACATCTTTGCATATAATCTAAACAATAAAATCAACAGCGTTCATTTGATAATTGTGCTGTTAATACCCGTGAATGTAACATCATGGTAAACCACGTGACTAAATCATTGCATATGGAAGTCGTGCAACTACATAGGAAGTGATGGTTGCCATGGCATGATTATTTTGCACATGAACCAATCAAGCAAGTGAATGGCGAATATTTGATGCCCATGATTGCATAATTCGTGAGTAATATACGTCAGGGTATGTCACGTGACTACTTCCTAATTAGTATGATTCATGCGACTTCATTAGAAATCATAATCACAATAACAGGCTTCATTAGCGAGCCACTAAACAAGCAATTCAATAGCGTTCATGTAATGCCCGTGACTTGGCGGCGTCTACAAGCAATTTATTAAGGCTGGGTCAGCATGGACCAGCATGACCAGCATGGACAAGTGGAGGCCGTGTTGGCGAGACACAAGTTCCCCACGTCCTAAGGTTCGGCTGCAGGATCAATGTGATCAGAACATACAACCTTCTGACATGAAGCTACCACGCCAGAAAATATTTTCCCCTTCAAGCTTAAACGTTTCAGTCGGCGTGGCAAGTGCCATCTACGAGGGATTTCTACATTTGCACGACATTAAGAATCTCATGTCAACAGCCTCCTTCGGCACTGCAAACTCTGGAGGCGCCTGCGCTGGATCCGTCGTTGTTTTTCCGCTCCTCGTACCCTTATTTAAACGCCGGTGACAAGCAAACGCCGCATTGATCATCGGCGTCACTTCCAGGTTCCACGTCAACACGTGAACCAAAGCTGCGGCCGACTCTATTCGCAGTGTGAAACTCTGCGTATAGAAAGTCCGCTCTTCGAGACCCAACCTGCCATCTGCATTGAAGTGGATAGTCGCGGCAGAGAAAGATCAGACTGCCCGCTTCGTAGTAAAGAACATCCGCTGCTTTACGCTCAGTCCAGACCACCGGAGGCTTTATTGTGCTCCGGAGCCCTCATTATGACGACTTGGACTGTTACCGGACGCTATTACGAAACTGACCTCTATGAACATTATTATCTGGATACCCTTGACTCAGACCTTTTGATTCGGACTCGGACCTCGGATACCTTTTGCCCGCAGACACACCTTTCGAATATACTTTTGGAGAGCGCGGCCTCGACACTCAGGACGAGCTGCGCTCTTCGGCCGCATTCTACAAGTGCTCCCCGACAAGCAGACTCCGTATGCCATCAAAAGGCATCTAAAAAAAATGCAAGGTGACCCGTACGACTACATCGGTTCCTACGCACCTATATAAAGGGTGTCCCTTTGGTTTTCTTCCCATGAATCGCGCCTACGCTGGCTGTACTAAAGCGTTTTCGCATGAGCTGAAAATTTGAGAGTTTTACCAGTCCGAGAGCTCTAATGGGACATAATTTGATGATGTCCCACCGGGATACAGAATGAGAAGCCAGTCAAATGCATTTGTTTGATATCTCACATCTCACAATCTAGAAAAGACTTCTTGTAGAGCTAATATCAGAACCACATGACTATTCGGTTTCGATTCTTAGTAGTTCCTAATTTTCCCCTGATATGCCGGGTAAATAAACAATTGAAATGCATGAATTAATAGCCATGACACCATCCTCGGCTTGACTATAGTAATAACGCGATAGTCGTTGAAAGTCACATGACTGTTTCTTAGTGCACTTTCAAAGTTGTCTTTTTAAATAGGTTACGTAACCCAATTCGCCTTACCTGCAAGAATATACACTGCGGCACGGTGGTATTTGTTTCCGTAAAAATTGCAATGCGCTGACGTTCTGTTCTGCACGGTTTGACACCCGGATTATGTTTGTTATCGCCTGGACTATATTGGTGGGCACCATAGATTATGTTCACTGGAGCTTGTATTACATTACTTCTGCTCGGAGTATATCGAGCAGGAAACCCTGAAGTTTTGCAATCAAACTTTAAGCTACGCTCCAGCATAAAGCCTGAGAAAAAAATTCACCGTATCCGCTTGTTTCGCTACAAATGTCACCGAAAAAATAATATTCCTCTTCAAACTCGGTTGCATCATTCCTGGTCGTTGTTGAATGGGCAATTGCGAATAGGACGCCTTCCTCTCAGTATCTTTGTCCACTACCCCACTATGTTTAGTAGACGCCCCGTAACAGACAGAAGAACCATTAACCCCGTGTAAGGTCCCCTCATGAGGCCAGTGGCCAGACGCCCCGGCCACGCGTGTGGAAGGAAAGATCGCCGCCGCTTGGTCTGGCGGCGCTGCACTGCCGACTTGTCGACGCATTGCGACGCATTGCGACGCGGCACGTTCGGCAGCCGCCTTGTATGGATAGAGGAATGCCGGGGGAATATTACCCGCCAAGTTCCCAGAATTGTTGACGTCGCGGGCCACAGAGAGGTATTTACCGGCGTCTCACCGCGCGGCTAGATTTACCCAAGCGTTGTTGTGCAGCCGCCGCTGCTCGCCCTCACCCCTGGGCGTCGCTCGTGCTTGCTCGTCCACGCGCCGGTTTTTAACCCGAAGATGGTGGCGCCTTAATGAGTATTCCATAGAGCGCTGAGGGATAGCTGTCTACGTGAATTTGGACCGCCTCTAACGTGTGTACAGAAGATAGAGGGCCGTGCCCTGGACAGTGAAATACTCTAGTAATATAGGGCCGAACTTCGCAGTTTGAAATTATTCTTGTCGGAGCTCTCAGCTAGGCAGGTTCCCGGAGATACAAGCAGTCTCGATCGCTAACGCTAGGTTGGGATTTGTGAGCCCCCTAAGCTAAAGGTAGACGTTAGGATCGCACCTGAAGTTTAGGGTACAGCTTTGTACCGGGCAACAAGGCGGATCCTGCAGGGGCAACAGAGTCCCGGCCGTAGTTACTCGAGTGGTTTGTGTACGCTCCGAGCATAGGAGAGTTAGACGGAGGTAGAATGTTTGAGTGATTAGTACGCACTTGTAGCTAGCGTCTAGCTGAAGTTTGAAGTTTTTTCTTTTAGTAGTCATGTACCCAGTTATATTACTGTAAATAGCTGTATACAAACTCTTAGTTTCCCTTAATTACTACAAACGCCTCGACTTCGTCGATTCGATCACCATCTCCGAGAACTTCAAAACCAGCACCCTGCGAGCCTCCTGCCAAATCAACCGGAGCCCGGGCGGTTGGGTTCCTGATCGACACCGGACTTCGGGGAAACAAAGCAAAACAATCTTTACTCCCCGGAGCATACCGACGCCGAGATACTTTTTACAACAATTACGAAAACTCGCACAGGCCGTCAGAAATACGCAAGAGTGCTCTCGCAGGACTACACCAAGATGCGCCTTCTCGAACAGGAAGTTTTTGCCCCCGTGGCTGCAGTAGTTCGTTTATTCTGGTAACAATCATTCATCCATGTTCTTTCTGTAAACAAACGGTAAATATCATTAGGTTGAATCTTTTGCCTAAGAAATTCGAAATGTATCGTTTGTGCTCAACGATTTTGTCAAGCATGATGCAATTTTAAAAGTTTAGAAAGGGTTACGGATATAAAAATTATTCGTTAGCTATATGCTTCAAATTTGGCCAGGGGGAACAATCGAGAGACAAATAGATAGACAAGAAGATATCCTGAAAGACTAAAATATAGGTGGTAAAGTACCTCAAGCAAGCCTGTCTTCTACTTGAAAAGGGATGTGTTGTAGGCGGCCCGCTACCCTTGAGAGGATGCCCCTGTTTGAGATGGGCGTCGGCTCGAAAGTATTAAACACACTTTTTCGCTTGACATAGCAGGGGTTACACGCGTCTTTCGTGCCTGGCACTGATCCCCATCGTTTACACTGCACCGTGAAGGAAAAAGAGACCTCATATGTAGGCGTGCACGGAACAACCTACTAGATCGAGTAGGTTGTATTGGTGACGAATGTAAATTCGACCAGTACCTAAGCAGTGGCACCCTGATGAAGGTGAAAAGAAAAAAACGCCCAATGTTCGAGAAAACGGCGCACGTTAAAGATGTTCAGGAGGTCAAACATTTTTTGGAGCCGTCCACTATGGCGCAGCTTATCCCCAATGTAGCGTCAGCGTTCAATTGATCATGGCCATGAAATGAATCCGTGATCACGGCAGAGGAGATGGTGCTCAAGGGCTCTCCTAAAAACAGGCTGCCATTGCAAGGGCTGTTGTACAGGTGGTGCTCCGGCGGGCGACGCAGGGCTGTTGTAACTAGCTTCCTCGTGATGAGCTACGGGTGAAAGATAGTGTGAACACCTCCGGCTAGGCTATACCAAGCAGCTCACGGGGTGCTTACGCCAGCTAAGAAGTCTCTACTATTTGGTGATCTTCATGAGTGACATCGCTACACGACGCAACTCGGGGTTCCCACGACTAGGGAATTTTTTTCGCAGCTCCTCTCCTACTACTGCGGAAACATTCTCCTGTAGTGTTTTGGTTGAATTGCGCCTCCCATCAACGCCGTTTATGTTGACCTTACCACCGAAGTGGCGGTCATTCCGCTACCAGAAATGTTGAGTCTCATCAACTGGTCTTGCTTCGGACACCAATGCGGCAGCAAGCTATTAAGAATAACACAGAATTCCGCACAAAGGGCTTCATTCACACTTTCATAAAAAAGAAATATTTTTTTATTCGTTCAATTTAGAATCAGCACTACAGAACATGCGGTTCATTTTTTGAACGAATTCTAAAACTCTTCCGCAGTGTAGCTGGATGCGCGTTTGTAGCAAGACCTCGGCTCACTAATTCTCGATGATCGTGGTGAACCTACTTAAATTGTTACCTGCATTTCTGGCAGGTAACAGCCGCGCAATTATAGTCTTTAAATAAAATCCGCGATTTTTTCTAAATATAAAACAACAAGTGCCTCAGTGTCTCCTCATCGTCTTAGTGACTAGACAGCCTGAACGGTTTGTTCTATTACAGCCAGTCGCTTCGGTCGACTCAGGATAGCCTATGAAGTAATGGAAATTTCCTCGTTTGCTGGAGAATTACAAATATATTCGCAACTATGGTGTTAGTCTGAACACCGTTTGTAGTGGCTGTCACGACGGGTTGTTTCCTTTGATTTCGCCGTATAAAATCCAAAAATGGGAACAAGCACTTACCATTACGAGCTGGCTAACTTGGGATTGCCTTGAAACGCTCCAGCAAGTAATACTAAAAGCGCCCCTTCGGCTGTCTTAGGTGACATACCATGAACTTCTGAGAAATAAGCATTGCCTTGTCTGCTAATTACGGCCGGAAACATTCCTTGGCACACCTCCAGGGGCAACTCAATAAATGGTACGTCTCAGTAATCGTGACGATCATGGACGTGACATTACAGCTGTGCCCTGCCCAAACTGGCGGGTCATGACTGGCTACCTTTATAAGTTAACAATGCCGGGCGAGGCTAATTGAAACGAAACCTGCCTTTTATAAACCTGCAAAACAACACACTCGCAAATACGCAATTGCCAATGAGATTACTCTCTAAAGCGAAACGCGCAAAGTTCAAAATGTAGCTTTCTCGTACACAGCACATAGCAAACACGTGAAGGTGGGCGGTACCCGGCGATTATATTTTACCGCGTCGCCGCCGCCGATCATAATTTTTCAAGTCGTGTTTGAACCTCCCTCACAAATATCGCATGGTAAGTATAAGGCATGTGATCAGTTGGACGCGGTGCACGTCCTCAAGTTGCTGCCGGTGTACTGAAGCATGCCGGCGTGCTTCAGTACGCTGCGGCAGTACTCACGCGTCGTTCTTTCGACAGAAGCGATGGTAAATGCATGCGTCGACGGAGCAAGCTGCGTTCAAGGAAGGGACCGCCTCATTTATTTTGCCTGAGGAAGTTTATAGTCCTGGTTGCTTTGATTGGTTAAAATTACACTTGTGTCCTCCGCAATAAACCTTTTGCCAAATATACAGCGAGGTTCTTAAAATCTCGTACTGTGTCAATGAAAACACTATTTATAAAATACCGAGAATGTATCCAAGTATTCTTGGGACTAAAGTAGACTTATTACATCTTGATGCATTCAATGACTTTTGTAGTTTCTCAAAAAACCTATAACACTTCAAGTCATGTCAGGCACGCTTTCACTGCAAATGTACCCTAAGTAATAATAAGCGTTGAAACGAAATTTCTTAGACGATGTTTTTACAAAATCATAAAATAAACCAAAAATACTAAAGCTGGTAATAATGTTCCCGGAGCTGCCCCTGACATAGAATTGACAGGGTCTGATTTACTGCCGTTTATGACGACACACAGAGGTCGTGACGAAAGGTACGAAGTGAGCCAGATATTTACGCTTTGGTGCATTTAAATACCGAACAATTTGTGTTAGAAAATACATTGCCGAAAACAGTCACACACTTTCTTAAAATACAAAACATTTTAATAACTAGCCAGCGTCAAAATTGCGTTATAAATTGTTGCTCAATTTCAGTAATTGTGTTGTGCACGAAAGACAAGAAATAAAGCACTAATTATTCAGGTGTTTTATAGTAGAGCTGTAAATAATATGCGGTTGGTTTTACAACAAATGCTTGAGAGTGAGATTGGCCTGAACTTGCGAACAACTATCGTCGGACCAGTTTTATCAATTGGGACTCATTTGTAATATTCGCCTTGGCGGAAAAAAATACTCCAGGACTTTATAAAAAGAAAGTCCAGATAGTGAGCTAACACCTGTGCACAAGCTTTGAATTCGTGGGAGTGAATTTCATGAGGACTAATTGCTCAAAGAACTTTAAGCTGGTGGAGAAGGTAAAAAACGCCGCCTTAAGTGAGAAGGGCTGACATCGATATAGTAGTGTTTATTGTAACCTTGTTAGAACTGAGAGACAATATAGGGTATTGATCAAAGCTTGTTCTGTTTATTTCATTCTTGGTCTACGATAAATTTGTCTGGCTTAATCACTTTGGCAAAGGCAATAAATTTGTATCTGATGAAAAGAATAAACAAACACACTTTCGGCAACGTTAGCATTCCTTAATTATCAAATCATGAGCCATTCAAAATATAATATCTTGTTTCAACTGTTTTAAGACTTCGTCACTCCCATATTGCAGATAATATATCACTTTTGCCTGCAATATGAGTTTGTTTTGGGAAGTATGAGGACATAAAAAACAGGCAAGAATCATAGATGTCCCGTATCTATGTACCAGCATATATCCAATCACGGAAGATTGCACTCGAAGCAATTGAATGGCGAAGGTGTTGCAACTCACCATTGCCGGGTGCATAGTTCAGTTGCATTATCAGTGTTTATTTGCGGAGTTGCCGTGCAAGTAATCGTCGTTGTGTACTTTAAAGAGGTGGTCATCCTCCCGGCGGTCGGTGGATGCAATTAAATCCTCAGCCTTGTAGACTTCCTCAAGGTATTCGTGATCGACTAAAGGCAGTGGTTGCAGTATATGCAATTTTTTCTAGAGGATGGAATGGCACACTCATAGGTGGGTCTTCGAATAGCCGCAAGGGTGTCTCTGAGAATGCCTCAGCCGTAGTTACTTGTAAGGTGCAGTGAGTCGTTTCATCTTTAGTATGAAAGCTGAAGCGTTTTTACATCGGCGGTAGCCTTTGACCACAGGAAGGAGTTTTTAGTTGTAGCCAATGTTGGAATAAGAGACATAGCGGTTGCCAGAAGGCATTCGCTCACGAGAGCTCTCGCTTTTCTCGCTCTTCGGACTTTCGGACATTTTTTGGTAACGACATTCCGCATGCAGCGGAAGATGGGCCGTGGCCGCGAGGCATCCGCTCAGGAGCGCCCGCCGTATTCACGATATTTTTTTTCAATGCCGAACCAACGGCAGGTAACAAAAGATTTCCTGTTAAAAAATTGTACCAGAATATTATTAGGCTAATCCAGGACGGACAAAACAAGCGCTGTAGCACGAGTTGCGGTATTGTATTATAAAGCCGTTTGGACTCATTGTCCTATGCAATAAATTTGAAATTGCTGATAGTTGACTGAAATCAGAATTGAAGTATTCGCGAACATAAGTCGAGAAATATTTGCTTACGTACAAAAGAAAGTGTTTCATGAAACTGAAAAGTGTTAGCACTACTACCACTCACCACTGATTATACATCACGAGTAAGCATAATTATAATTTTTAAATTCAGAGAAATTTACAAATAATCTGCAACAAGATCAAATTCGACAGCTCTCCTGCTTCTTTGCCCATTACTACTACTACAAAGCACGACTTGGGACATCAAGCTGAAACGTGCCACTGTCGTCACAGTATCATTTTTTATGTATAATTTATAACCAGGAATAAAAGTCACTCAAGACATCTCTAATTGTGTCCCCTTTTGTTTGCAGTGGAGGTGTAGTTATCTGCTTTGGCGTTGCAGTGAAAGGTAATATAGTTTTTTATAACTGTTATGTTTCATGGCCTGGGTAGAAAAAAGATTTGTAAAAAAAAAAAACTTGTGTACGCGAATATCGTTACTCTGTTCTGTTTTTGTCACCACAACTTTTCTGATTTACAGACCCCACAAACTCGGAGTCCTTCTTCTAGGTTTTAAAAATTTCTATCCAAAGAATCCTCATAAGGAGAGGTAAGAGTATCTTGTTTACATATATTTGCGCTTGTCTCCGAAGTTTGATGTCGTTGCTTGCAGCATTCCTGTACTTTTTGGCTTGAAAAGAACAACGTTACATTTTGCAAAGTATTTGACTAATAAAAATGTCCAGCAAGGTTTATGAATAGGTACTCGATGACAAATTTTGAGATTACAGTTTTAGAAAATGTCTACAATTTTAAGACCGGTATCCGAAACCACGCCCCTGACAGATGTTTTTGCTTTTTCGTTCTCTGCGTATTGAGTTTAATACTTTTAGTTGCTGCAATGTGTTCCCTTTTATGCAATGTTTTTGTCCATATCTTCTGTGCGTTGTTCGCAAGAGCTAGTTTCTGTCAGAAAGTTATCATTCTGCGCTCCATCTTGCGCTCTATCTTAACATAGAGCGCAAGCCACTACGGTCTGAGAGGCGCGGGTGTCTCACTGCGTTGACTGTGCACACAGAGACTGCAGTTTATGAAGGAGCTGACACATTGTTACGACGTAGTTAATACAATTGGAGTTTTCTGGGAACAGCGCATTAATAGCGAAGGGTGAAAAGCGAACGGTAGGATTCTAGGAATCACCATGTCTCTGTATATGCTCATCGAATTTAATTTTGACGGCTTCAGTGCGTTTACACGACGTGCCTAAGACTAGGCGCAGCTCAGATGTAAATTGCTGCCAGTCACTGAAGTCCTCCGTGTGGTTGTAGAATCACGTCTTCGCCACCTTGGTGAGGGAAAAGGGGATGTTCATCAGCTTGAGGGAATCGTCCCGCCCAATAAAGGAGGTGACTAGATCGTAATTACCTAGCCATTCCTGGATGTCATAGCCACACAAACAAGAAAAGAAGGGCGGGGGGGGTGCACTGGATCCTGGTTATGATGCACGGTGAGAGGGCATAACCCGCACCTTTGGCGGATTCTATTGTCGTGGGCATGGCCTCCTGCGGTAGGCGACAATCTTAACGGAGCTACACGGGTAAGGCTGGGGTCGAGATACTAAGCACACGAGTGCTTTAACTCCACCATATGTGCGATACAGGCCAGGAATCGTCGGGCACCAGTTCAGTAAGTGAATTTTGCAGAAAGCGACAGACTAGCCAGCCCAGGTTGACTACAGATATTCAAGAATACACACGAATGATGAAAGCGTGGATGACAATCTGCGCAGGCGAACGATGGCGGTAGCACTGGCCCAATCCATTTGGTAAGCAGGTTGGAACATAGCCTTTGACACATAACAACACGGGAATTGTCCACATACACCTGATAACCTCAGCCTTACAGAATGTGTCCTTCATCTCCGAACTTCGTCTCTCGAGTGGCTGAGGGTGCGCTCGATTGCTCCTTCTACCTCTCCCAGTCATCATTGCAGCTTCGTTGGTTTCGGGATTGCCAGTGGCAGACATTCTCATGCAGAACAGAAGCAGCCACAGTATTCCCAATGCAGCAACTCCTGATTAGCCTATCTTCACTTTCACCAGTCGCTAGCGTGGTCATCTGGTCTTCACTGACTTTCATGGCGATGATGTTGAGGGATGGCTCAACTACTACAATCCCGTGGGTTTAACAAACCAGTATGAGTACATGCTCAAAATTGAGAACGAATATTTTTCTCTTCCCTTAGTAGCCTTAACAATGAGTTCTCCTGTTCAAGTGCATACATGCTCCCAAGCGGTCTGAAGACAACCAGTGTCCACGGAGATGATAGTACTTCCGACTCCTCACTGCCAGTTGACCGTCATTTCTACGCCTTAAGTCCAACAACCCTATTACATTCAGCATGGCGAGCACCTCGAACTAGATATGGCTGCCCTATCTGCTACTACTGTGGTTTCCATGGACACATTTCTCACTTTATACCACGACGGCGGATAGACGAGCGAATCGCTACGCTTTCTAAGAGCGGGACAATTACTACAGCTACTTGCCTTGTCAGCCTTTGTATTCACCATCTTCCCTTTCCCATCACCACTTCCTGACATCACAGAACCTTCCATGGACTCCCATTCTTTTTTTCGCGTTCCCCTTCTCCCAATAAGTGGTCTTTTTCACCGCTTTATCCTGTTTCAGTGTTACCAACCTGACCCCCAAAAAGTAGACTAGTAAGTTTTCGGAGGAAAAATGCAGCATTTGGGACAGCCAGGATTACTCCCGAACTTCGGTCTTACATGTTGTCAATTGCAAGCATTACTTTGCTACCTGAGCAAGAATTTGTAATGTCATCTTGATTTGTGTTCACGTCTTTGAAACATAAGAACACCGTAAGCTGGCCTTTGCTTACGTGGCGCTTATAGGGATTACCTTACGCCAATGGCCTATTGAACCGTGCGTTTCTAATTTGGAGAAGCCCGCCAATACATTTAGTGTATTGTTCTTTTCTCGCTGCCTGCGCACAGGAGCTCATCCTTGGTTGGAACTTTCTTCTGTCTCCGCCATTATTTCCAGCCATCACGCAGCTATCCATATCGCGTACACAGCACATTGAAATTGTCGGCAAAACTTCAAGTTCGGAGCCGATCACGATTGCGGTAGGTTGCGAAGAAAATCGCGACCACATTGGGAAATGTCCCATTGGACGAAATTCGCCGACTGCAAGGGTGGCACCTCTTCTTGGTGACTTTAGACACGTCGGAATCCCATTGCAAGCTGCCTTGTTGGCTTTGGCGTGGGTTTCCCGAACAAGCCCTTACCTGCTTCTGCTGGTGATACGACAGCTCTTGCTGCTGCTCTGGCCTCGCTTCGCCTCTCACATTGGCTACGCCAGGGGACCTGACTCCTGTGAAGTCACCGCCTGAACGGAGTTCCGGCCCATTGCAATCCCATTCCTGGCATCCCAGACATCTGCCACCTAAAATAAAGTTTTATCTCTCGCAGCGCCGACCTAACGCCAAACTACAGAAAATTATTGCTCGATGTTCTGTCCCAACGCCGTGCATCATTCGACGTGCGTGCAATGGGCCCCACACCGACAGCTTCCCCACAACGTCGATTCATAACAGATTGTTCAGCCCGATTCTGCGGAGACGGTATCCTATTTGAATGTCTAAGCACAAGATGTTTGAAGAATATGAGGCCGATATGTCAAAGCACAGCGATTCGCCAATATACACATTTAGCATCCGAGCCCTCGTTCCGGGTAAGACAAAATATGGCTTCATGCAGTTGTGCTTAATAAAAATCTGTTACATAGATCACTCGAAAGGTATTGTACCCTATGCCCGGCATAGACGACCCTTTTAACTGTTCGCGAACGGCCGGGTAAATCTGAAACCAGTATCCTAAATGAGGATAGTGGCAAAACAAGATGCACGAAGCAGGGTAAGAAAATACGTCATTTACGAGCCCAGAGTGCCCTTTTTAGTTCAATTTGATGTGGTACCGTTTCTTAGGTGTCCATGGTAAATAAAAACAAATGATGGGCCCCTTCCTTACTGGCCTCGCATGGAAAAACTTGTCTAATTTTATCTAGACAGCATTGTAAACGTGTAGTAACTTCTTGAACATCATCGCCCTCATCTTTATCACGTCATCAACTGGCGTAGCAAGTTAGACGTTTTAGCCAAGCTAACATCGCCAGATTTCAATAAAGATTGCTCTCTCTCTCTATCTCTCCACAATATTCGCAACATCTTCAATGCCTTGATCAAGTACTGCTTCGAGTTTCCAATGCCACTGTGTAACTTAAAATTAAAAAGTGTCATTTTGCTAATATTGTCATCAATGTTCTAGCATATGTTTTGAAATATGGCGTAAGGCTGGAACAAGATAACGCTGCGGCCGACATCATTTTTTTCCGGCTGCCAAAGAGGAACATTTCTGAAGCTTTCTTCGTCTCCCAGCGTAGTTCCGGCGTTTTACATGCGACTTTGGGCACTCCCTTTTCTCTGTCTCTCTCTTTACTCGCGAACGTGCCCTTCTTCTGGGCAACCTAGTGCAAATGATATTTTTAAGCACTCAAAGACGCTCTTATGTGCGATCTCTTGCAGCGACTTATTGACGAAACGGCTCTGACTTTACCGCCTACTGACACCAGTGGCTGCGTTATTGGTTGTGTTGTTCTGCAGCAAGATGCTCAACATCGTGACAGGGGTCACACAGGTTACTTGCGCAGAGACACCAGCTGAGCCGAACTGCTGCATCGCCGAGTTAGAATGCCTTCCACTGTTGGGTCAATTGTACGGCCGCTTTTTGCCGTCTCCACAGACCACGCTCCTGTGTGGGATATCAAGAACAATACAATTTTTGGGGACGCCTAGGCTTTCCTGTGCTGCATCTGCAACAGTAAGTCTTTAAGATCACTTACAAGTTGGGTAAAAAGCATTGGTAAGCCGATGCGCTATGAAGGTGCCCGCAAACTTCCTTTATTCGACCTTCCATGCCGGAAATCTCTCGCAAAGTAAGTCACCCATCTTTTCCAATGGCACCACTCGAACACACTTCTGTGTCCGAATCTACCGAACTGCAAACGTAAGATCGCGGATATATTTATTCATACAATCAAACAAACCGTCTCAATGCACCCGTGCAGCTGCCCAACATCGGAATGCGATGCCAAAACCATCTTCTGTTTATGGGTGGAGCCTTATGAGCACGAAAGCCACCCCCTGCAAGCTGGAAATCGCATCCTGTAGTTTCCTGGCAACTTCGCCGATGCACACTCGAGGCGTGTCTTCACGAGGCCACTTCTGAACATCGCAGATTTCAGAAGACATACGGTCGGGTTCGCATTCGATTTTTTCGGCACGGCCTCTCTGTGTCGCAGAGTAAGTGGCCTTTTGTGATTTGTGCCACCACAGCAACTAAGCGATTTCACCATCCGCCGGTTTGCTTCAACCAGTTGCCTATCATTGCGCTTTGTTTGACGCTTTAGGAGAAGACTTGGGCGGGCTTTGATGTCTAACAACTGGTGGTTTCTGCTGGATTGCGATGGATGTGAACCAGTTAGCGCAATAAGCTATGACCGCTACCTCACAATGTGGTAGTGTTCCAGAAGTTGTTCTGTATTACGCCATGTGATCTTGCGATCTGAAGAATCTTGTGTACAGTGGGGCGACTGCACTGAAACTTTCTCTCGCACACCCTTGACGAAGTTCGTTGGGCTGCCGGCACCACGAATAAAACATCTGCTTTGTCACCACCCCAAAAAAGGATGGCAGAGTGTTTTCAACTCTGATATGACCTGGACGTACATCATCCAGCGCCACAGAAACTGCGACATCATCGTAGACTTTGTAAAATCCGTATAAAATTAGGCTGTCGTGCCCACCTACGGTTACTCGCGCTTCTTTCTCCTAATGTCGGTGCCCGTAGGGGCTTTGGCTATCGTCGTCTTACGTCGTTGTAGTCTTTGTTGGCGTATCTAGTCTCATGTTATCGCGACACTGAAACACCGGTGCACTCGTTTTCAAGGCCACACGCTAGAACGTACTAATGCGTCCTAAAAGAATTACACCACCCTCCCGTACTGGGAACCCTGAGTAGAATGCAAAGCAGCCATGGCGTCGATTCAAGTGCCCTTTGGTTTTCAGTTCGTCGTTTCCGTTAGGTTGAGGTACGTAGCTACTGTTATATTTACAGTTTTTTTCCATGGTTATTACCGCCCCTTTCATTTCCCAGAACTACGAAATGGCAAATTGCGTTGAGCCCATGGCGGTTTCGCCTACAACGCCGGGTTACCCTACGGAAAGACGGTGTAATTTTATTTAATGCGACGGGGCTATGTCCCTCCCTTGTCGTTGTGCCGTCCACACCCCCACTGCGCATTCTCGGCTTTCTGAACGCCCGGTGGTGTACTAACCTTTAAGGGCTCCTGGAGCGACAGTGTTACTGGTGTCTTCCTCGGCCGGCCCGTGATGAGCTGAGCATGCGCAGTGGGAGTGGTGACGGTACCACAACAAGGGATGCCCCGTCCATGAGATGCTGAAGCGACACTATTACCTGTGTCTACCTGGGCCGGCACCAGACGACCACGCTTCCCCTTAAAGGGCTCCTGGAGCGGCAGTGTTGCCGCTGTCTTCCTGGGCCGGTGGACGGACGGACGACGGACGACGGAGCAGAGAGCAAGAAATGCTTTGCGGAAAAAAAACACGGGCGATCATTTCACAAAGCCCGATCTGGGGCGCGTGTTCTATTCGAGGACACGTTGCCCGGTTGTGCTGCAGGCGGCTATTGTTTTCTAACGATGTCCCCCATCGAGCGCCCACCTATAACCCTCAGCAATACTTTGCTGGCATACTTCGCAGACAGACCCAAGGCCGAGTTCGTACCCTATGGTCCCACCGCGCTGTTCGCGCCGCTTCTCCCCCTCCGCACGTTCCCGTTCACTTTTCCCTACGATGGGTCAACTACAAAACAATCCTTTGTTCTTGTCACACTCTCGCGCGATTTCCCCACCCACCTTGAAGCCTAGAGAAGGTCGTGACGTGTGTCACGTCTTCTGGATGACAGCGGAACCTAAAAAAAGGCCGCTTTGTTGATCGCAAACGAATAATTTCGGGTAATGTCGGATGAAAAGACGGCCTCCTTGACGACTCCGAGAAGCTTCGCGCAGTCACCAGTTTTACAAACCCAACAAGATTTAAGACCTCCGAAGTTTCGTTGGCACAAGTTCCTATGTTCATCGCATCGTCCGAAACCTTCGCACCATCATTCAAACTTTCATGAAGCTCCTAAATGTATCCAGTAAAGAACCTGTGTACTGGTCGCCTGCGTGCGAAAGAGTTTTTATGGCGTTCGCTTATATCGCCCCCCATACTGCGCCATATCGAACCCCTCGTGCCAACTGAGATGCCGTGGTGTAGGTCTTGGCAGTGCAGTTGCTGAACGCAAAAAAGGCGTCGAGGAGTATGGGGTGCGTATGCCAGTCGTAGTCTCACAATGGTGAGGAGAAATGGTTCGGTTACAAAAAAAGAATGTTTGGTGATTGTTTTGGCGATCACACCCTAGAACACGATTTTCGCGTTTATGGGCGCGATCACCAACATGACCTACCAAGATTTCTCGTTGAGTCAGAAAATGACTGAATTTCATTGATAGGCTGTTCGCTAGCGTCACTTCAAACACACGACAAGAGTTGAAGAGCAGCGGAAAGACCCGTAGATCACGTCCATGCTGGAATACTTGGCGACTCCGTCCATAGTTTCAGCGTCTCAGCTCTACGACGCCACGCTTCACACTGCGCCGTTAATAACGAACTCTTATTTCACGCAACTATTTCGCAGACGGCAGCAAATGGTTGCAAGTTATTCCTCGTCATTTGCCTTCTGTGATCTATTTATGCTAACGCATTGACGCGCAATCACTGGCGTTCTCAAAAACATATCAGCGCCTGCTCATACGCTACTATTGGCACGGGTTGTACACGTTTGCTACGGAGTAGGTCCGCTCTTGCCGCACGTCTGCGCCGCAACATGCAACAGGACCCCTGTGCCACTACCATGCTCGCATGCCCTTTGGTTCACGTTGCAATTGGCATCTACGGGCCCTTTCCAGTACAACGGCAGGTAATGGTTGGGTCTACGTTCTGTGATTTACCTTACCAGGTATTCGGAAACAGCCGCAACCCTCCGTTATAGCCAAAGACGTCTCAGAATTTCTCCTACAGAGGTTATTTTTCGGCCAATGCGTGCCCTGGGAGGTCTTGGGCGATGGAGGACGGGTCTTTTTATCTGACGTTGTGCAAGCCCGGCTAAGCCAGTTCCAAGTCGTTCATAGAAAAAAATTGCAGCGGACCACCCGCACACCAATGAGTGGAGCAAAAGATTTAACCGCCCCTTTGTCAACATGCCATCACTGTCTCTCTTCAGACCATGCAAACTGGATTTTAGTTTTACCATTTGTCACGTGTGCCTATAATGCGGCGATGCAGACTACAACGGGATTCTCGCCATTCCTTCTACTTTATGGGCGTTATCCGTCCCGTACCATAAACTCCATCCTGCTCTACTGTCTTGATGTTTCCGAGTGCAGGTTCATTTCCGTGATAGATAAGCGTGCTGTAGAGTGCCGTCAACTGGCTCGATCATTCACCCGTACGTATCAAGGGCGCCAAAAATCTCGTCGTGACCCTTCAGCCGCCTCTCCTTCCTATGCCATGACATCTCGTGTGGCTCTGGATTCCATCCACGACAGCCGCCCTTTCACCGAAATTTCAAGCTAAATATCACTGCCCCTGCCAAGATCTCCATAAAATTTACCCCGTCAATTCCTTCGTTGAACCGATCACTGCCACGAAAGATCTTCATCGCTGTTGGCGCAAAACAGCTCACGTTCAGTACATGAAGCCCTAGAATGAAATCGTCGCTGTCGCATCCCCCTTATTCGGCAGCATGGCTCCTCTATTTTGGGAGGGGGGGGGGGGTGATCCTAATAAATATACTACGGCAAGAAATTGCACTTCCCCTAATTAGTATGTACCCATCGCGTTTTCAGACAAAGACAATGTATTGGCCTAGTTCTGCGACAATTCACCCAAAAAGGGTACGTGGTTAAATACGGGACAGCTCACTACAAGTTATGTGCTTTGATCTGGGGTAGGCAGCCCCATCGAGATTGCTGTGTGCGAGACTGGTTCCTACACCAGTGATCTCGCTTGGACACTTTTGATCTTCACGACAGTAATGGCTTGCTACAACATCCTGCGAATAAACAACCACTATATTAAAAAAAAATATAAATACACATTAATATTGTACTAAATATAAACGTATTTAAATGTATTTATCAAAATGTAGAGTCCAACGCACGTCTCAGAAACAATAACAAAAAGTTTTACTGATGTTTCGACCCCAGGTCCATAGGGCAGAAGGCGGTGATTAGTAAACATTAGACAGAAGGGTGTTGCAGTGTGCAATCTCATGCAAAAACATACCCGTCTTTGCCTCTATCAAGTCATGTAACTGTCCTCGATATTTATTTGAATAGCTGAAGGGTCAATTCTCAAATCCAGTTTTACAACGCAACACGCTAGGGAGATCCGGGAGTCCTGTCTCAACTACAAGTTTAGGTCACCATCGTTTGTTATCAAGGCAAGTTATATGAAAAGGACGTGTCTGTCGTGCGATTAAAATTTTGGCTTTCGCATTATCCTCGTCATCTCTCCTTCTAATTCATGTGCTGTAATTCTGCATTTCTCAGTAACGTTTTATGACTGTTCATTTTTTTCCGTTGATGATATTTTACCATGAGTTGGCGACCCCTCCGTACATGGTTATACTTGCGTTCTGGCACCTTATTCTTTAGCACAGTGGCTTTACTTAACCAGACATGACCAGCAAGTCTGGATATTAGGTCCAGGGTAGACGTCTGTGGTACCATTGGTAGCTTTGATACGTTCACCTGGTAATCTATTTGTGCACGCGGTGTCATTGCTTTCCTCTCCGATTCCTTCTTGTAGTCCTGTTTTCTAATCTTCATTGCTGACCGCCTCTGAATTCCCTGAGACCGCCTTGTGCCGACCAGAAGAGTACCTCTGGGCGCACGTCATGAGCGTGCTAAGGCTTTCTGCTATTTTATTTATGACATGTTTGACCCTGTCTCCATTTTTCTCTGCTTTTGCTGTTCTTTGTATAAGAATATACAATCATTTCCTGTTGAAACTCCCTGCCTGACTGCTTTTGTGTGCACTGACGTTTCCTCCCACCACCAGAATCCAAGCATAGTACTCTCTCATGCTTCAATTACCTGCCTCTGATTCTAAGAAGGGAAGTGCACGGCCAGATGTGGTGCATATGCGCGCAGGGACATACGTTCTTTGGACCACGCTCTTGCCCCCCCTTGAAATAGCACTGGAAACACTCTAAATAGCAATAACTAATTTTTTTCGTACTTCTTGTTCATGTCTGTACCAGGTGACTGTAATTTCATTGCAGTTTGTTTTTGTTTTATGCCTATGCAAATTTCGTGCAAAGGCATTAGTTCTTTTGGCCCTTCTGTATTACATACTTTTTCGTTCTTTTTTCTCAATGTTTATACCGCGTGACTGTAAATTGTTGGAATTTTTTTCTCTTCTAATTCCCTCATTTTTTTCGAGGCCCAACAACCATAATCCCATCATACAAACTCTCCCTTCCCATGTCTTGCCTCTCCCTTGGTGCATTCCATAGATATATTACCCTGAATCCAACTGATTCTACAATCTGAAGAAAGAAGCCCTCTGCCTGAAACGTCGGTAAACTTTTATTTTTAATGTTGTTCACATGCACATGTGTGTGTTTACTTACCTTACTTTTTCGAACTCTGTATGAGAATTTATGTTTCCAAACTATATATATATATAGGGCTTGGAAATGAGGGGCTCGTTAGGAAATAAAGAAAGAAATGCCGGCAGTCTACAACACCAAAGAAGGCATAGGGGAATGGTTAGACTATTTTTTTTACCGTTGGTGACGTTACATTAATTTTTTTTATTAATTACGCGATAAAGAAAGAAAAACACGCGCCCAGATTGGGGCCGAACTCACGCCTTTCGATTACATCTCGAATGCCAATGCCTTACCAACTAGATCTCGAAGGCCTTACCAAGGCATTCGAAATCTAATCGAAAGGCATGGGTTCGGTCCCCACTCTGGGCGCGTGTTTTTCTTTCTTTATCTCGTAATTAATT
The DNA here is from genome assembly GCF_048455015.1 of Haemaphysalis longicornis. Classification (NCBI taxonomy): domain Eukaryota; kingdom Metazoa; phylum Arthropoda; class Arachnida; order Ixodida; family Ixodidae; genus Haemaphysalis; species Haemaphysalis longicornis. Next base: position 37,265,791 of record NW_027526214.1, on the reverse strand, counting down.
ACAAAAAATAATGTAACGTCACCAACGGTAAAAAAAATAGTCTAACCATTCCCCTATGTCTTCTTTGGTGTTGCAGACTGCCGGCATTTCTTTCTGTATATATATATATATGTATATATATATATATATATACAGAAAGATAGGGCAGCAGTCTACAACGCCAAAGGAGGCATAGGGGTGTGGTTAAGGTCTTTTCTTTTTCACTACGGTTAATGAAGTAAACATTTTTTTTTATTATACAGAAGAAAGAAAGAAAGAAAAACACGCTCCCAGAGTGGGGACCGAACCCACGCCTTTCGATTACATGTCGAATGCCTTACCAATTCGGCTATCTGGGCGACTGTGTTCTCCTTCCCTTTCTGGGCTATTTATATTTTACTAGAAGTGTATCTGACGCTTGAGGGTGGTAGCCAGCGCCACTCTGACTACACGGGGAGAAGGGGACCTTCTTTTCAACCCCCGGGGCGTGACTCGAGCGTCTACAGCCTGTCATGAGCGGGTAACTGGCGGGAAGCCCTCTTATGCTACCTAGGCATCAAGGCTGCCAGAACAGAGACCCTCGCTAGGCTTTCGCAGAAGAATATAGTAAGGAAATGAGGGGCCCCTCATTTCCTTACTATATTCTTCTGCGAAAGCCTAGCGAGGGTCTCTGTTCTGGCAGCCTTGATGCCTAGGTAGCATAAGAGGGCTTCCCGCCAGTTACCCGCTCATGACAGGCTGTAGACGCTCGAGTCACGCCCCGGGGGTTGAAAAGAAGGTCCCCTTCTCCCCGTGTAGTCAGAGTGGCGCTGGCTACCACCCTCAAGCGTCAGATACACTTCTAGTAAAATATAAATAGCCCAGAAAGTGAAGGAGAACACAGTCGCCCAGATAGCCGAATTGGTAAGGCATTCGACATGTAATCGAAAGGCGTGGGTTCGGTCCCCACTCTGGGCGCGTGTTTTTCTTTCTTTCTTTCTTCTGTATAATAAAAAAAAATGTTTACTTCATTAACCGTAGTGAAAAAGAAAAGACCTTAACCACACCCCTATGCCTCCTTTGGCGTTGTAGACTGCTGCCCTATCTTTCTGTATTTCCTCAACGAGCCCCTCATTTCCTTACTATATATATATATATATATATATATATATATATATATATATATATATATATACATATATATATATATATATAGAAAGATAGGGCAGCAGTCTACAACGCCAAAGGAGGCATAGGGGTGTGGTTAGGCTCTTTTCTTTTTCACTACGGTTAATGAAGTAAACATTTTTTTATTATTTTTTTTAGTATACACAAGAAAGAAAGAAAGAAAAACACGCGCCCAGAGTGGGGACCGAACCCACGCCTTTCGATTAGATATATATTATATATATATATATATATATATATATATATATATATATATATATATATATATATATATATATATATATATATATATATATATATATATATATATATGAGAGTAAATGGGTGCGTTTGTGAGCACTTAAAAGGTTTACATTGCCAGGGCAGGCTCATCCTTCGCGTCATGGAGGCTTTTTCTGCAGTGCAGAAATATTTTCACTGCTTAAAATTTCATTCGAAATTTTATGGCTCAGGCAGGGCTCACTTTTATTGATCTGTATGTAGTTCTGCACTGGCTGTTTTCGATTAACCAAGCAAAAACTAAACCAGTACAATATATTTGTACCAATGTGAGAAATATAAGGGCTGTGAGATTTCCTTTCACAAAACGTGACTGAAATGAGACATTTAGGCTTGTCAGCTTTTCGTAGCATGCGGCACCCCTATCACACTGACTGCAAGTATTGAAATTAGCTCTCGTGTAAAAGAAGTTTTATGGAGCGAACGTCACTAAAAGAGGAAGTTATAACAAGCTTCCGTGGTCTATCGTTGGATAATAGAAATTGTCCCATAGACTTCTCGAGAGACAAGCCCGACTTACCACTCGGCCTAAGGAAGTTTTCGCCCGTTTAGTATACGTTAAATCACCCCTCCTTATCACACACGGTTTAAAAATGCCTGAACACCATTCAGTAGAGAATCTGTGACATGGAGTGACAAGTATGACATTTAGTGACAGAAAGGGGACGTTGAATTGAAAGTACACTCTGCGGGAAAAAAAGAAGAAAAACAGCGGAAGAGAAACAACTAAGGAAGGAAGTTCTCCATTCAGTCTTCAGCGAGCTTGCATTCACGATACGAATGCCGGCCTCACGAACATTCATGCCAGGTACACCCCAACTCCGAGTTTAATGTTCCTACGGTTTCAACAGTTCGTGCTTTATCGGACAAGAAAGCTTGCAAGCAAGAATGAACGGGCTGAGCTAGCCATGAGCTCATATGGTCCTGTTGTCTATTATTCCCACTCTCAGGAATTTATACACTTCAAAAAGTGCCGCGTTTTATTGACGAAGAAATTTTGGGCGTGCGCGGAACTTCAGCAGATTTCAAAAGATGTCCATGATAGCTGTGATACTGTTTCTGCGAAAAGGCACTTAAGGCACTTTGTGCTCTGAAGTTTATCAAGCCATGGGTGATTTGTTAGGATCGCGGTGAACTGAATCTGTCTTTGTGCTACATTTATAGCTCTCATTTGTGTTAACTTACTAGACATGCAGCTGCTGATTGACCGTATACCAATCAATTGCATACAATAGGAAGTGGGGGAATCTAGAGAAATAAAGCTGCTAGGCTCAATTCCTGAAGCGAACGGCACTGGCTCTAAAGCAAATGTAGAAGTAAGTTTTTGCCAGCTAATAAATATTGTAGGAAAATGGTGCTGGTCATTTTCTGTGTAGACATACGTCAAGTTCTACCCGTTTCGCTGACTCAGCTCTGAAACGCTGTAATTATTTTCGCGGTTTAATACCTCGAAATTTATGCTGCGCTGCAAGAAGAACTTATGGTGTCATGGATATTCAGGCTGCTTGCGCTGCTACAAATTTGCTGTGGCTATACGGTTCCTGCTTACTAGTTGTGGAGCGACAGGAGGAAATCCTCTTTCCTTCAGTCCCATAATATAAACACATGACGGGATGCCACTTCTTATCGACTATGTTTCTCTGGGAGCGATAACGCAGGTTCCAATGCCGGTCGGGGTGACCACTTTTCTGATGAAGCAAAAAGCGAGAACTTCGGCGACGTCAATATTTTTGCTCATTTTAAAGATGCCTAGGAGGTCAAAATTCTTCTTGAGGTCACCACTTCACTGCGGCTGCTCATCGGTGTAGCGTCCATGCGTCAAACATAAACTATTTCAAGCGATTCTAATTGGCTATTCATTCACCCCAAGGATACAAGAAACTACAGTGTCAAGGCCATTCGCACCAGCTATATCTTGACTATAGTAACTGTGGGTTTTTTTTCGGGGGAAGCCGGGGATTTTGCCGAACACGCCAAATGTCAAGCAAAAAGAAATGGAACAAGCTCAGCTGGGTGGAACATGTAGCTTTATCATAGCTTTACCGCTTTTGTACCTCATAAGGCGTTCCTGCCTACGAGGATAACCGACTGTTGCTGCACAGGCCAGTCAAACTTTTCGCTGTCCACATAACTTACACACACTAATTTAGCATAATAAAGTAATCGCGACCGTTACGAAATGCGTGAACACGTAGAAACAATACGAGTTAGTGTGCCTTTTGAAAGGCGCATAATATCATGCAAGGTGTTAGTTATCAGAAAACGATAAAAGAACAATTCTATCGATAGCTTCACCCACGAAGTCTCTTTATATATGGAGCGGTTACAAAGACTTATCAATCTGATTCTGCATGGCGCTGGGTATAAGTATCAATAAGTAAGCTTGCACTTCGGCGAGGGTGTGGTTCTCCGTCCAGGTGCAAATAAATGGGCGCCGTTGTTTATGACGGCAGCCGAATTCCCGCATTTCGTTCGCAGATGGTGCACAGAATAGTGCCGGCTGTCCAGAAGGTTTGCCAAGTCAGCTTGCGATACGCTTGCATTTTGGTGTCCAGGCCGCAAAAAAGAAACGGCAGCGATATTGCTGACGGTTTCTGCATCATTTGTCTCTAGATCAAAACAGAAAAATCAGAAAATTGAAACCAGAGAGCTTAGGACGACTCATGTTTTGTTTGGTGTCATACATTGGCTGTTGAAAGGCAGTGATTCTGCCATAGTATAGGCCGGATATTTATGCAGGACAGCAAAATACGTGGTCCACCAAATCTGCTGACGACTGTATAACTTTGTAGAATGAAAAAGAGAGCTGTCGAAGAATGTCGGATTGGTCGCAATCTTACTTTTGAAACAACCAATGAAGGGGATATCTACCGTAAGAAAGGACGACAGCATTCGAGATTACACAGCACTTTACTTTGCGAGTATACTTCCCAAGAAAAGACCTATAAAAGCCACTGATAAAGTATTTTTTAGAAAGTGCTCCACAATATTTATTCGTCACGAATTCAGAGACAAAGCAAGTGCTCGAACCCCTCTGAACTGTATTTATCCAAAGAATAAATGAGTGCATAAGGTTGGTGACGCGGCAAAAAAAGCAGCGGGAATCAGAATTATCTTCCGTTTGTCTATGTAGAGACATCACAAAGTACCCTGCCATTTGACGTAAACGATACGCCATTTTAGAACAAACATCTTCGGGTCGGTAACTGCAACCGCGAAACAGACATTTTTGCGTAATTGGGAGAAAGAGAGGAAGATGAAATTGACTGTAGTAAGCACCGACATGACCGCAGGTTTCTCAGGTACAAACATCTGCGTAGGACACGTAACTAGCTGTTGCACTTTCTCAGGGGGGAATAATTATGTATACATCTCTTCGCCTCTACGACAGCTTGTTACATTTGTTTCAACTCTAGGTATTATATTGGTATATTTATCAACTCATTAATGCATTCATTATTTTTAACCTGTGAGCACCCACTGCAGGGCAAGAACAACTGTCATAGATCTCCAATTTTCGCGGTCAGGTGCTAGCGCCGACCATTTTTTCCTGAATTAGGTCTTGATCCCATCTGCGCTACCAATCTTTCGGCCACCCTCTTCTACGCTTGCTTTCTTTAGGGATGTACTTGATTCCCCTAATGACCAACCGTTATCTTCCCTTCCCATTACACGCACGACCCGCCCCTATTTCTTGTAATTTCTACTAATATGTAGTTATACCGCGTTTGTTGCAAGACCTACTTCGTTTACTTCTTCTAATATATGTTGACAGCAACCACGTCTAGACTATCCGATGCAACGCATAAAAAAATATTTGTTGTTGTTTTTAGTTTTTATTGTCGTATCTTTCCCCTCTTGTCTGTCTCAGCCTTGTATTCCGTAACAGGACCAATTATCCCGACGTACTTATGAATGTTACAGCCCTAAGAACCAACAGGAGGGTAGTGCTATCTATTTCTAGGGCACCCTTACTCTTCAGATGTAAACTGCCGGTGTTTGCTTAAGCAGTACTGCATTTGTTGCGGACTCGTACCTACAACATCCGCCGTAGCAAAAGAGTGCAGCAACTTACCCTAATACAGGTATTTGTTTTGTAGCAAATGCGGTCATTTGCTTTACCCTGGAGAATGAATTCTGCTTCAATAAATTTCAGGAAGTGTTTATGTGGCATCAATGGTAAGTTGCATGCCAACATATGCTGACAAAGACCCGTCAAGATGCCCGACGTTTATTATACTTAAAACGCGCAATTCGACTAGGTTACCATATACATCATTTACTAGGCGTGACTAGTAACCCAAATTTCGTGACAAAACCTGGTCAAAGCCGCTGCTTCGCCTGTGCGTGATCGTTCAGAAGCACCGGTTCTATCTGGACGTTCGTTTCAGCATGAGATTCTCATGCGACCAGGTGTGGTAATAACGGTTGCTACGCCGGCGATTTGTATGTCAACCTCTCTCCTTAAATGGCCATCGGATTGGCTGGCTGTCGTTGTAACAGCGCAATGTAAAGTCTGAACCAATATTACAGTAAATGTAGCTAGAACGCACGCGGCGAGATCCTAAAATGAAGGTAAACTTTCTCAAATCAATATGTGTAGGCCGTGCTTTTCGGTCGCGATGGCCATGCTCATTAGTCTTAAACCTCATTCAATATTCTTTTTTATTATCAAAGACGTATCAAGATTTTATTACAAATTCTCATTGCATAAATTCTTTTACGTTATAACAAATATATTGGCCAAAATGTTTTGTCTAATGTCATGAACGTACCTATGTCAGTGTAAAATATTTGATTCAATGACGACTATATGCAAGCACTCTTTTGTTGTAGTAATCCGAAATAATGACTCTCAGATACTAGTGCCTGGGTATTTCTCGTAATTAAGGGCATGGTTTACCTTAGTATATAGTTATTTCATTCAGCGGCCTACACATCAAACTTGGCAGTATTAAAATTGCAGTAATTATTTTACAGTAAATAAATAATTTTCCTTCTAATGAGGGATGTAATGAAATAGTGTAAATGTTGATAGGTTAGTAATACAACAAACTACTTAAGACCAGTAACTTTATATAATTACTCATTTATTACCTGTTATTTTTGGCTACGATATGCTTGTCCGCTTCTCTTACAGCATAAAAGTTTTTTTAAGTTGAGTCTCAATGTCCGGAGAGTGTCTAGGCATTTGAATTAAGACATCTAACCTAATTATGCATAGCGCTGTAAATAAAAGGTACATAATTTGGTGTATAAAGTAATATTTTTGAGATTGCTGTGCAAATGTATATGAGTGTAACTAAAGTGTACGAGTGGGTAGTGTATGAGTGATGAATTTTTGTCAAGTAATTTCAAATTATTTCATGACTTCTTAAAAGTAATAGTGATGTAATTTCATTTTATTGGGCATTATGACGTTGTAAGATAATTTTTTCTGCATTTAAAAATTGCAGGAAAGTAATGAATAACGTACTTTAATAGTAATTTTGCCATCTCTTCTCCACACCTTGTTATCGCGAATCAAAAGTAAAATTTGCCGGGACGTACCTTGTTTTTTACAAATACAAATTCTGTAATTGCTATGCTGGTTACGCGTTGCTCGAAGTACCAGTAGGAAGAAGTGCGTCTTATCTAGCCGCCGTGCACAGGCAATTTAAAGTTTATGAGCACGCAAAGCATGCTCGCACACGTTATTGTGGTACAGTAGTATAATAAGGGAAACCAAAATTTTCAAACTACAGAAAGATTACGATTACAGAATAAATATTTTTACATACCTGATGTTTCTGATGAAGGAACGAGGAGATACCAAGAAACAATGAACATCTGACAAGTTTAAAGATCTTCGCAGTTGCACGCTCAAGATAAGTGGCACACACAATAGTAAAGATTGTATATGTCTGCTTCAATGGGAACAGATAGTAAGGTTCCTTTTCGGTATTGTGAAAAGAAGTAAATGAAGACCGGTGCCCGAATGTACTTTCATATTGAATATTGCAATATTCAGGGGGTAGTGTGAAATATCTTGTTAAAAATAGATATATAGAGGTTTTCTTGGGGCTCTTTTTTTTCCAAGAAAGCCTTCTACTCGATCGAAAGCAAAGAATTTGGCAGAAATTCCAAATAGAAAATTTAATATATTGCAGTATTACCTAAAAAAGACTCATTACAAGTTATAAAACTGTGATGGCATTTTCTTTCTATAAAAACATGAGGCAAGCGTATTGAAATAAATAATTAACAATGTAAAAGATCCAGAATACCTCAGTAGAAACATGACAAAAAGGGCGTAAACCTTTGGCACCTATGGCATTTTAAGTCTGAAGGGAAGAGTGCATGCTGTATTAAAAATGCCATCAAGGTTTCGGCAGAAGAAAGCCTCACGTGATAGGTCAATAAAACTAACAAATTTTAAAGAAATAAACAGAAATGCGTCGAAGATAGTGAAATGGATGTGAATAAAAACTAAATTTACACTAGGCATTTCGTAACATCGGGGCAACAATGAATGCTGCTCATTCCTGTATGGCCACATATCGCCAATACCATCATTATCCTGCTAATATCTTCCAGATTGCTGGTAAACTGGCTGTCCGTCTGTTCTAGCCGGCACTCAGGTATACAGCCGCTGAATAGGTCGCACGATACCGAAAACACATAACAAAAACGGAGAAGAATAAATTGTCAAATATCGCTGGAACTGCACCGCTGCTCATTGCTAGTTTACTTTGGCTGTGCAGACAACAGAGAGCACTTCAAACCAGGCCGACTACGTTTTTGATAATGACTTTATCGTTTTGTCTACAGGAGCAGCAGAGCCTTTTGCTTTTATGTAGGTTTTATTAGAAGCAAGCACTGATTGTATTTGAAAGCAGCACTTCGCGATCACTGTGCTTGTATTTTCGGGTCTTGATGCGTTCACTTATACGGAGGAGTATCCATTACTATTTGTATATTAGTTGCGCTCCGGAGACAGAAAACAAACGGCATAACCGATATCCCCTCATACTACCCTTCTAGGCACGAGTTAATCGCGTTGTATATCGAGAAATTGGATTTTAGCATTTGCCATTTTTTGAATGTTTTCCTTGAAAAACGGATTGATTTTTTTGGAAGTGCCGCTTCTCGTAACAACACTAAACTTTTCGGCTTCTGCAAGTGTAAACTCTGGAATGAGCACCGAAACCTATTGTTTTTACTCGAACTGCTGAAAAAAAAAAAACAAATACCTTCGAACATGCACGCTTTCCCCGCCTTTTCTCGTAAGGTAAGGGCTGTGTACGTCGAAGATGCACATCAGAGCCTTTTGCTTGTTATGAATGTTTCAATTCAAATAAGAGTTGATTCAAGTTCGTTGCGGGATGCTTTAACGAGAGGTCAATCAGGTGTGTCAGGTCAACATCTTTTATTTGGTGAAACGTTGGTGTATAGCTCTTTTTTTGCAGTCAAAAACATTACGGAAGTTTTTTTTCTGTATAGCGGTTATATACCCAAGCGGTTTTAATATGCTGATGACCACAACATAGGTACAGGAAGGGTCATTATGAAAAAAAATAAACATTGCGGTGAACATGATTTACTGAAAATACCTGTAAATATCATAGCCATCATTTGTGGCTTGTCCTGGAAAACATCTCCAATTGGATCATTCAAACCAGCGCATCTCCACGTCTGGATGCATCTCGTTATGTGCTGCTCAATGTGGTTGTGTGGGCTCTGTATAGACCAACTCGCATATACAGAGTTGGTAAGATGAGATCCGGACATCTCGGAGTGGCCGGGGAGCACAGGCTGTGCCCTACCTCATTGTGACTTGCAACGTCAGGGTAAGAGTTCTGGGCGAAATAAATAATTACGGAGGAAATGCGGCTCAACTTCCGGCCTAATTTCAGAATGATATGACTTTATGGTTCCCAGCAAAACTAAGAGTATCAAACAAAACAACTAGCCATAGCCTCAGCTACCGTCAGCGATATCAGGATCTAGTAGTTTGAAAAAACCGGACTAGCAACAACTGTTTCGCCCTGATCGTCGACTGCGGCGATTTACGCACATCCACAGGCCAAAGGAGGCTAATAGCTAAAGTATAGTGGGAACGCGTACTTTGTTGTGATAATTTAGGAGGGATGAGAAAAAAATTGTCTGATATAGGAACTTCCCCGGCGAGAAATGTCTGGGAAGTGTAACAAAAAATCCCGTTCGGCCGAATAACCAGAATGCACATCCAGGCTGTATTGACGGTCACTAGACGGCTGCCACCCTGGGACTGTTAGGATCTGAAACACATCGATTGCCGCTTATCTGCTATTGACCACTTCGTTCAGCCTCACCGTCGTCATGCTTCATGCTCAATTGAACCGCAGTAAAGACGTATGGCCGCGTCTGTGCTATGTGCTCTGCAGTAGCATATAGTGCCCCAGAAATCCTCGAGACCCAGGTGAGCTATATCCACATTTTCTTGGAAAAAACAATTGAACAGTTGACCAAACGCGTTATTTCTGATGTTTGAAGACAGCTCGAGTACCAGATAAGAGAACTGAAATGCATATAGATCAACTTAAAGATAATGTGCAGTCTTAGGTTACAAGAATGAAAAGTGCAGTCTTTGTGCAGTCTTTTCATTACAAGAATGAAAAGCCCAGAAAATAAAAAAAGGCCTGCACGAGTTGCGCGGTTGAGACCGCACAAGGCAATAATTGCACACACATGATCATATATGGGCTCAGGAGAAAGATCTTCAAAATGGGATTTGGGTGCAATTCTCTCTATACGTGCCCTATGTCAGCCCATCATGCTACAGCATTTCTTATTTAGTGATTTTTTCTTTTTCAAGGCCATTTCTCGCCCTATATGGCGGTCATAAGGATCTTACATACCGCTTGAATATATCACCTCAATACTGGTATCAAGGCCATATTTGGTGCTTTCTAGCTGCAAAACAAAAATAGTGCGACATGTTTTTATGCACTTGAGGGCGATCAGCCTTGGCTTTCTTGACAAGTTTTCCCATGCTCGCAAGGAGCGATATATAAAACCTTCATCAACATAAACATATCCACCTGTCCCGGCTGTCTGATCTCTTGTGGAAACACCCAGCAGCACTTCTTGAAACCTTGACTGACTTTTCTGCTCTTGCTGTGTGATTTCCTGAACGAGTCTCCCGGCCTATTTTTAATTTACTATAGCGGAGACCCAAAAACCAAGAGCCTCGTACCTCCATGTATACTCTGCCTTTTATGGCTTATAATGGCATAATTCATCGACATGGGTTCGCAGTGCTCTTTGCCTGTACTTGATGTTTTTATTCAAGAAAACATTTGTTTAGTTTGCATGCGCCATTTCTGCATCACTAAAATAACATTTCGTGCTTCGTCAGTGCATGATCCAAATAATGAGTACCGTAACAATTGCTTTTTTTCTCGCAATGCGCACAAACGAAAACAGAGCTCTTGGGAAACACATGCTTACTGTGGCTCTTATCTCTACTTGGGGTGGTGTTCCTTGACTAGGGCAGCAAAATTTTTAAACAGCTTTGAATGCTTTTATAAAAACAACACTTGAATGAGTATTTACAGGGGGTTTTTATCGAGAACTACACTAACGATTTTGGCTCTTCAATTTTTTGAATCCTCGAATGAACAACGTACATCGTTGCTTTTTCGCTCGTCCTTCGCAGGAAGAAAACACAGTCCTTCGCACATCCCCGTTTACCAAGCCTCTTATCGCGAGACAAATGCGTTATTTTTGGATAAGGCGCCGCAAAGAGTTTGGCCTTGTATGAATGTTTTCACGCAAAGAAGCATGAAAAGATGTACCGTTAAACATGCAGTGTGTAAACAATAGGGTCTAGCCCACTACTTTTTTGTACTTTTCTTGCACTTCTCAATCACAAAAACTAAAGACTTGGGACATGCCCGCTTACTGGGCCGCTTATCGCGAGTGACAGTGCTGTCGTCTGGCAAAACGAACATGTGCATTTCCCTGTTGAGCCTCTCCCCTGGCTGAATATTTGAAGTACGAATGCCCTTCTTAAGCGAGCCTGAAGCGTCCGCCGCCGTCCGCATACCAACAGCTGCGGGGGCGCGCGCTCCTCGTCTTCCTTGGCAACGGGGGGAGATGGGCGCGCGCTGCCTGGCCGCTGACATGGCACATACCCACGTGGGGCATTGGCCAGGAATCTCCTCGTCTTCCTTGGCAACGGGGGGAGATGGGCGCGTGCTGCCTGGCCGCTGACATAGCACATACCCACGTGGGGGATTGGCCAGGAATCGGGCGTGAGAAGGGCTAATGCACCCGCTTAAAGGAGTACTGACACAAAATTTCAAAGCTGAGATCCGCTCTAGCAATCAAGTAAAACGACAACACAAATAGGTGTCTGTGAATAAATGCATCTTTCTTTCTTTGTAGTTGTGTGTGTGCGTGTGATCTCTCTTTCGCGAACATTACCGAACCGCGCAAATTCAACTCGTGCATTCGCAATTTCACATTCTTTCCCTCGGGGAAATGCGGGGAATTTTTTTTAGTAAGGGAAGCATTCATTTTTTTTAAGTGGCATTTCTTGGGCACTACATTATAATTTTCTGGCCTTGCAGATCTAAATCCAGGAATCTGAAGCACTGCTTATCGCCATTTATCTCTGACTGCACAGACAAAAAAAAAACGGGGAACACTTCTGGCATGTACGCTTTCTACACCTGTTCTCGCGCGTTAAAAGCATTGTACGTCAACAATACGCATCAAAACGTTTTGCCCGTTATGAATGTTATAATTCAATGGAGCATTTATTCAGCTTTGAAGTAGCAAACGTCGATGACTTCACTGATATTTCATCCTCTAGTGATGTATATTTTTCAGAATGAGTACGATCGCTCCTTGCTATTTTTAAAACTACGGAGACACAAAGGCAGAACCCGTTTCGAATCTGTCCGCATTATGCTCATTATCGCGTGTAACGCCTTGGTTCGTTTAAAGAGGACATACGTAGATTTTGCTTGGTGAAATGCTTTTATAGAAAACATTTTAACATAAAAGCTATCTAAAACAGAAAAACAAACTCAAAAATGCAATCCTATTTCGCTTCAATAAAGCGTTTTGAACACATTTGCTTTATTGCCATAACATACCTTATTCTGACCAGACTTGAAGAGGGAGAGCTAGTATGAGGTTTATTTGTTATTTATTTATAGGCATCCTGCCACCTCAATTGTATATTCTTGATGCAGAAACTTCAATTATACAGCTTTTGAAGGCAAGCAACCTCTGTTATTGCTTCACACTTGCAACACCTTGGACAAATAGCCACAATAGATAATTGGGTTTCTGAGCCTTTGCGAGTTCCTAGAACGGTACTGCAAGGTAGCATTTTGTGCCTCTTCATGTTTATTTTATATAAATAACACTTCAGCTATAAGCTCCGCCAATAAATGTTGTACCTATTCAGATAAAACAACAATGTGTACCGGTAAAACGGGCAACAAAATTGTTCACAGAGTAAATCTTATACTGGATAAAAGAAATCAATTCAGTCAAAAAATTATTTAAAATAAACGCAATCCAAACAAATAATATTCCTGAAGACAGAATAAGGCTATCCTAGTTTATCCAACCATCCTGTTATTCTAAATACCAATTGAGCTCGCACACGTTTACGTGCTAGGTATTTTTACATTCTCGGCTGTTGAAGTATGCAAATCATCGAAGGAGTATGGCTACCTAATGCTCAATTTAATCGCATAATCGCACTGTGCAGGTAGAACACTTCGAACACGCTCTCTTACGGCAATTCTTGTTGCACGTTAATGTAATTATTCATTGACAAGGGCTTGTACAACATTTGACCTGTTATGGCTGTTTGAGTCAAAGAAGCATTGGTTCGCTTTGGAAGTGGCACTTTCAAATCCGAAGGGAAATTGTCTGCTCTGCTTGTGCTTACTAAATAATTACACCTTTTTGTGCAAGTTTACTTGTCTCTTACTGGCGACGCAAAGCCGAGCTTTTGCGTGTTTTAATTTATTTTACTAAACGAAGCGTCGAATCAATTTGAAAGCGGTCCTTCTTGAATACTAAAGGAATTGTGCTAATTTTTCAGTGTGAAAACCCTGGAATGGGTACCACTGCTTATTGCTGTTTCACCCGCAATGATAGATCGGAAAAAGTGTGCAATTGGGACTTCCACGCCTACTACGCTTTAATGCGTGTTACAGCGTTGTTTGTGACAAGGCACCGCCGTGCATGTAGACTCCGAACAATACTTTCATTGAAAGAAACTATTGATTCGGTTTAGGAGCAGCTCTACTCGAATACAACGAGATCTTTTTTGTACCTACAGTGGGTAAACCCTCGAACGTGTGCCGCTGCCTAATGGCTATTTTACTAGCACCGAACAAAGGAAAACACATTGTGTTTCAGACATCTACGCCTACAGCACCTTGAATAGCGAGTTGAGTAGGTCTTCATCAGCAAGATGCAGCAGAGCCTTTTGCACGATTTGTACGGCTTCAAAAAAAGCTTTCATTTAGTTGGGAAACAAAACGTCTCAACCACTGCGCTAAATCTGTTCTGTTTGTGCGGCACTTCTCAAGCAGAACGCTAATATATCTGCAGGTACACCATCCGAACCATTTCACTACGGTTGCTAATTTCTGTTGTGCTCGCACTGTGTTAATGCAAAAGCAATAGCTCTTCGAAAGTATACACCTGCTACACTAGTGAACGCGATTTCACGTGTTGTTCCCAGACAAGGCGCTGCAGGTCCGTATTCCTGTTATAAATTTTTTCAACGAGAGATGCTATTATTCGCTTTGAAACGCCACTTCTTGAGCACTACGTTAATATTTTGAGATATTCCAGTGCCTAAACCCTGTAATGAGTACGGCTGGTCACCGCAATGTTACGCGCACGGCGTAGGCCGAAAACACAGAGCAATGTGGACATCCACGCATACTACGCCTTTCACAAGGAGTTATTTGGGTCGTACGCCACCCACGCGCTGCACAAGTGTTAGAGCTTTGACTTGTTACATATCGTTTCATTCAAAAAAGCAGTGATTCACATTGGAAGTGGCACGCCTCAGACATCACGCTAAAAATTGATTGAGTACCACTTGTAATTGGTGTTTTACTCGGACTGCGCAGGTAAAAAAACAACGGCCTTCGAGTACCAGCAATACTGCGTGTCTTATGGCGGAGTAAGAGATTATCAACAAGGCCAAGAAGAGCCGTTGGGCTGTCACGAAGTTTTTTTGAATGACGCAATAATTTGGCTTTTAAGAAGCCCTTTTTGAGCACAACAGGGACATTTTGCGTTGTTGCAGACTGTCAAAATTAAAATGAGTTCTGCTGCCTAATGCTTTATTTCTCGTACTGCACTGAAGGAAGACACAGTTTTTCGACATACACTTATTTTGAGCCAGTTCTGGCGAGCTATGACATTGTAATTGTCAAGGTTCTGCTGAGCCTTTAGCTTGTCATGCATTATTTTATCCCATGATGCAGTGTTCTTTTTGAAACCGGAACTACTGGCACACTAGGCAAGTATTTTCTGCTCTTGCAATGCGGAAAGCCTGGAGCGAGTACCGCCACCTATTGGGATTTAACACTGCGTATACAGATCAGCGAGATATTGTGTACATCCAGGCCTACTAACCCTGTTACCGCAATTTAATGCCGCTTTTAGCCGGCAAGAACATCAGAGCCTTTTACTTGTTATTATTGTTTTTATTGAAAGAAGACTTGAATCAATCAAAAAAGTGGTATTTCTCAATAAGTAAGCTAACATTTCAGCACTTCCTGCTTTGAAATTATTTATTATTTACTGGTGCTCATTGTTAGCTTACTCGAACTACGCAGGCAGAAAACCGTAAGCACATTGGATTACCACGTCCAGCACGCTTTGTATTGCGAGATAACGCGTTGTTGATTGACATGGAGCAAAGCGAACTTTGTTTGTAAAACGTTTTCACTGAAAGGAGAAAAAAATAGATTAGGAAGAGGCGTGTGGTTAGAACTGCGCTAAAAATTTCTCCTCCTGATGTTACGAAACCGTTGAATTATTCCCGTTGCCTATTGCTATTTACTCGTACTGCACCGACGTAATGAGGAAACACTTAGGACAACCACACGTACGACATCGGATCTCGTGATTGATTGGTATTTTACTTCGACAAAAGGCGTAGCAGCTACTTTGCTTTCTGCAATTGTTGCAATTAAAAGAAGCTTCGATTAATAGTGTAAGTGCACGTTCTCGAGGCCTACGTTTATATTATCTGCAATTGCAGTGGGGAAACACTAGAATGGGAGTTTAAGGTATTGCTAATTTTCCTGCACTGGTAGGTGGAATACATAAAGCAGCTCTGACATCCAAGCCTACAATGCCTCTTATCGCAAGTTGACATGCTCATCGACAAGGCCCAGACAGTCTCTTGGGTGTTATGAATGTTGTTATTTGAAGATGGTAGAGATCAGTTTGGAAACGGCCTTTTTGAGCCTTACCCGAACTTTTTGCGCACCTATAGTGTGTAAACGTAAGAAGAAGTGCTGTAGCTTTAACCATTTGACCACTGTTCAGACACAAAATCTGAGACTTTTGGACGTTTATGCAAACGTTGGTTATTCTTGCGAGCGAATGGCATTGCAATTCGCCAACAGGAGGCATGACTCTTGGGTGTAATAAATGTTTTCTTGCAAACAATCATAATTCTCTGTAGAACTGAAATTTCTACATCCCAACACTAATATTTCCGGCATTTACAGCATCTTAGCAATCGGATCAGTACCACTGCTTATTTCTAATGCACTCACACTTTGAAAACATAAAACAGAGAGCACTTTGGACATCCAGGCATACTGCCTTTCTCATCCCGAGTTAACGGCATTGTTCTTCGATAGGGCTCTATAAAGCCTTTTGCCTGTTACAGATATTTTCTTCCAAATAATAACTCAAAAACGGCAGTTCTCGAGCAATAAACTAACATTGTAGGCCCCTGCATTGTGGACACCAGGGAATCAGCACCTCGGCCTAGGGGTTTTACAACTGCGCAGGAGTAAAATCAGGCACTTAGGACATCCACTGCGCGATGTATCCTATCACGAGTAAGCGGCATTGTTCATTTGCAAGGCAGAGTTGATGTTTTTAACTGGTATTATTTCTAAGAGCTATTCATTGAGTTTGCAAGGGGTTCATCTTGAACACTATTTTAACAACTCGGGTTCTTGCAGGGTGTAAACAATAAACTGCGTATCGCTGCAGATTTCTTTACACTAGCAATGTACAGACTATAAATAGTTTATTTCGGCCATCTTTGAATACTACAAATCTTATCTCGATATACTGGCCTTGTTCTTCAACAAGGAACAGCACTCTGTTGCTAGTAAGAATGTATTCATTCAAAAAGGCATTGATTTTCTCTTAAGGAGCACTTTACACTATGCTAACATTTTCTGCTCTTGCAGTGAGTAAACCATGGAAGGAGTACCAGAGAATACTTCTATTTTACAATGGCTTAGACATAGGAACGGAGCAGTTTGGGCAAGTACAAAAACTACGATTCTTGTCGAAATTTCAAAGCATTGTGCTTTGACAAGGGCTGGTGATGCGGTTTCTTGTTACGGATGTTTTAACCAGACACGCGTTATTAGGTTGAACATTGCACATTTTTACAACCACGCCCAAATTTCGGCTCTAGCAGTGTGTAAACATAAGAAATGAATCCTGCTTCTTATTTTTCATTTTACTGAACCGGGAAACCATAAGGACACCACTTTTCCAACATCCACGTGTACTAAGCTCTAATCGTCAGTTCCGTACGTTCTTCTTCCAAAGGTGCAGCGGAGCCTTTTGTCACGGTAGTAAAAGCCCTTTGGGTTGAGTGGCCGGAGTTGGAGTTTTGAGCTGCAGAAAGCGAATTGACGTTCAGCCAAGCCGGCTGGTTGAAGAACGCCGCTTCGCTTTTGAGTCGGAGAGTCGCCTTAGGGCGCGAGGAAGGCTGCGAGCGGGTCAGCCTCGTTCCCTTTCCCTCGTATGGTACGGCATGCGAGGAAACAGTGGAAAGCGGTGATGATCATCCTTATGGAGGGAAAGACTCGAGTGAAAGCACGCCATCACGGCGGCATGGACCATGTCGTAGTGCCCCTCACCGTGTTTTAGGAGCTCACAGCGTAAGTCGGCCTGAAGCAGGGTGTGGGTGACGCGGTAGCGCTCGGTCTTTGAGTCGATGAGGCGTATGAGGAAGTGTTCTATTTTGAGGAACCAGGCTCTTGGGTAGCGTGGCTGAAAGGCCGGATAGAGTGGCAGAGGGCAAGTAAATTGGGGCTCCATACTGCGCACGTACGGGCCACCATTCATTAGACGGCGATGTTGTCGGGCGGCTGAACCTACATTTATTTTCACGAGTTTCGATGGTACCAGAAGACTGCGAGTCGGGGAGCGCCGGTAGAATGCGGCCCAGCAGCGCAAAAGCCTGGGTGTTCTTTCTCGCGTGGCTCATCGTGCGTGTCGAGGCCATGTACTGCTGACGACGGAGGCAGTTGCTAATGATGGTGATAGTGGGCGCTTGCTGTCGATGACGAAGTGGCCGCTACCGGTGCAACCACGAAAGAGCCACGTGACTTACCATAAGCTTTGCTTTACTTTACTTTATTTGTAAAAGCTACCGCATCATGAGCATTACATGAACGCTATTTAATTGCGTCTTTAGTGTCGCGCTAAAAAAGCCTCTGATTGTGAATATGATTTTTAATTACGTCGCATGACTCATGCGAGTTATGAAGTACTCAAGTGACATAGCAGGAAGTTTATTACCTCACGATTAATGGAACCATGGGCATCAAATATTCGCTATTGACCTTCTTAATTGCTTTATGTGCACAATATTCATGTCATGGCAAACATCACTTCCCATGTGGTTGCACGACTTCCATATACCAAGATTTATTCACGTGATTTACGATGAGGTTATATTCACGAGAATTGGCATAATAGGCATCAAATGAATGCTCTTGAACATTTTGTTTATGTGATATGCAAAGATCTTGTCATGGTGAACACAATTTCTTATGATGCCGCATGACTGTAGTGGAATAATTATTAGTCACGTGACATACTATCACATTTCTGATACCATCAATATCGGCATCTTATGTATCAAATATATTGTGTAATTGCTTGTTTGCATGACGTAAAAAGAATCTTGTCATCCTCAACATGTTTTCTTACGCTGCCGCATGACTCCTGTGTAACTCTATATAGTCACATGAGCTATTGTGAGGTGTATTACATCACAAGTTGTGGCATCGTTGGTATCACAGGATCGCCCTTCATTTGCTTGTTTCAGTGATCTGAAAAATAAACTTCTTCTCTTAAAGCCCAAAACAATGCTACAGGGTGAAAACCAATAGAAATGGACTTGATCAGTCCCAATTTTAAATGGCCTACAATATAGGTAGGGCTCGAATTTAACCATAGCTCACGCAACGGCAAGGCAGACACGCTGTGTTGTTGAGTACGGGCGTTACGATAAAGATAGGAGACTACTGGCGCAAGTGAGAACTCGGTCATGACCATCTTGCCGTTGAGAAAAAATTGCGGCTACTCTGTATCCAGCAGCAGCGTTGATTTGATGGGTATGATGGCAATACTCGTGATGTAATAAACCTCACAGTAAGTCACGTGACTAGTTAGAGTTACACAGGAGTCAAGCGACCGGATAAGAAAACATGTTCAGTAAGACAACACTGTTTTTGACGTCATGGAAACAAGCAATTCTACAGAATTTGTTTGAGACCTATGGTGACAATACTGGTGGTTTTAAAATGTCATGGTATGTCACGTGACTAATTCATATTTCTCAGGAGTCATACAACATCTTACAGAATCATGCTCACAATGACAAGATCTTTCCATAGTTGGTAAACAATCAATTCAACAGCGTTCATTTGATACCTTTTATGCAAAATACTCGTAAAACTAACCTATTGGTAAATCACGTGACTAAATCCTGATTTATTAAAGTCGTGCTACTGCATTGGAAGTGATGTTTGCGATGCCTTGATTCTTTTGTACATGACAAAATCAAGCAAGTTAATAGCGAATATTTCATACCCCTGATTACATTATTCGGGAGGTAATAAATGTCAAGGTATCTCACGTGACTACTTAATAACTTGTATGAGTCATGCAACATCACTACAAATCATATTCACAATCGCAAGCTTCTTTAGCGCGCCACTAAACAAGCTATTTCATCGAGTTTATGTATTGCCCATGAGACAGTAGCTTGTACAACTGAAGTAATGTATTAGGGCTCATGGTAACTCACGTGCTTCTTTCGTGGTTGCACCTGTAGCTCCCACTACGTCATCGACGGCAAGCGCCCACTATCATCATTGTTAGCCGCTGCCGTCATCGTCACCAGCGAATGGCCTGGACACGCCCGATGAGCCACGGCGGAAGGAACGCCCAAGCTTCTGCACTGCTCGGCCGTATTCTAAGGGCGCTCCCCGACTCGCGGAC
This sequence comes from Haemaphysalis longicornis, assembly GCF_048455015.1. Classification (NCBI taxonomy): domain Eukaryota; kingdom Metazoa; phylum Arthropoda; class Arachnida; order Ixodida; family Ixodidae; genus Haemaphysalis; species Haemaphysalis longicornis. Next base: position 37,245,856 of record NW_027526214.1, on the reverse strand, counting down.
TTCTGCTGCCATCGGAGCTCATCTGAAAATAAATGCAGGTTCAGCAGAACGACCACATCGCGCCTACATCAATAGTGACACGGACGTCGGCAGTCATCATAATCATTATCACCAGCCTATCTTCGACACTGCAGGGCAAAGGCCTCTCCCAATAGTACCCAATTAGCCCGGTCCTGTACTGTGACCAATTTATTCCCGAGAACGTGATCTCATCTGCCAACTAACTTTCTGCCGCTAACTACTTTGCTTGCCTTTCGTAGGGATCCACTCTGTTACCCTTAATGTCCAACGGTTATCTTTCCTTCGCAATACATGCCTGCCCACGTCCATTTCTTCTTAACTTCCACTATTCTGTCCTTAACACGCGTTTGTTTCCTGACCCACTCCGCTCTCTTCTTCTCCGTTAATGTTACACCTATCATCTTCCGCTACATTGCCTGTTGAGTCGTTCTCAATTCAAGTTGAACGCTCATAGTGAGCTTGCAAGTTTCTGCCCCGTATGGGAGTACCGGAAAAATGCAGCTTTCATACACTTTCTTCTTGAGGAAAAGTGGTTCATTGGCCATTCATTATCTAAAAATATCTCCCGTTTGCACTGCACCCTTATCTTATCCTTATAATTATCTCTGCCTCATGGTTAGGATCCGGAGTAACAACTTGTCCTAAGTAGAAATACTCGCTTACCACATCCACTGTCTCGCCCCCTATCCCAAACTGGTGTGCTGTCCCGATGTTATTTATCATTACTTTGGCATTCTGCATATTATTTTCAGACCAAAGGATCTACTCGGTTTGTCCACTTCGAAAAGCATGCTTTTGCAATTCCTCCCACGAGGTACTAGCAAGGCAATGTCATCTGCAAATCTGAGGTTACAGCGGTAATCTCCATTAACTCTTACTCTCACCTGTTCCCAATCGAACCTTCTGAATACTTCTTGTAAACATGGTGTGAATAACATTCCAGAGATTCTGTCTCGTGGTCTGGCGCCCTTCCTTATATGTATTTTACTGCACTCCTTATGGAGGATCATGGTAGCTGTTGACCCATTGTAGATATCCTCTTACATAACGCTCATCTACTCCGGTACCATAATGCCTAAATAACTGCTGAGGTTTCGACCGAATCAAATGTTTCCGCACAATCTATGAAGGCTATATATAAGGGTTCAAAAGGGGGAACTCACTTATTTATCACCTGACTGACATTGATAATATAGTCCATTGTAGAATAACCATTACGGAACCCCTCTTTTTCTTTAGGTTGACAAAAATCTACGGCTACAGAGATTCCGTTAGCGATCACCTTGGTATGTACCTTGAACGACTTACAGTACGCTGATTTTTCTGTAATTTTTCAAGTCCTTCATGTCACCTTTCTAATAGATTAGAATGATGTTTGCGTTCTACCAAAATTCCGGTACACTTGCGGTAATTAGGCATTGTGTGAACAGGTTTGCCAGTGTCGCAAGAACAATTTCTCCGCCATCCGTCAAGAGGTCTCTTCTTATCGGATCCTCACCAGGTGCTTTACCATTTTATTTCTTTCAAAGTCTTCATTACTTCTTCGGTCAATAGTGCTGGGATGTCTATCCCCTCAGAACTACTTTCTCGTTCAGCATTATCCTGGATGTCCCAGCTACTGTACAGATCTCTATAGACCTCCTCGGCTACTGCGACTATATTATCCCTATTTGTGATAACATTGCCTTCCTTATCCCTAAGTGCATAGGTCTGAATTTTCCCCACGCCAAGACGCCTCCTCACTGCATTCAGGCTTCCTCCGTTCTTTACAGAGTATTCGATCCTCTCCATAATAAACTTCCGTATATCAGCTGTCTAAAGCTTATTGATTCACTACGAAAGGACCCCTAGTTCTATTCTGTCAGCTGGGGTGGAGATTGTCATGGTTTGCCGTTTCCTAAATAAATCTTTCGTCTCCTGGGAAAGGTTTCCTGTATCCTGTCTAGCCATCGTGCCCTCGACTTCTACTGCATATTCCGTGATAATGCGTATAAGGTTGTATCTGGACTCCTGTGTCGTAAACTCGGCTTCCTTGGTAAGAGCTGAATATCGTTTCTGCAGCGCGATCCTGAATTCTTCGACTTGACGTATTTCTGTTATCTCAATAATCAGCTTCTTTCGTACTAGCTTGCTAAGGTCCCTCTCCAAATTTAGCCTAACACCGACATCTTACCACACGGTGGTCACTACACTTTACCCTTCCCAGCACTTCCACATCGTTCACAACGCCAGGGTTATAGCATAAAATGAAGTCTATTTCGTTTTTATGGTCCCAATTTGGGCTCCTCCACGTCCACTTCCAGCTCTCCCGTTTACAGAAGAAGGTATTCATTATTCGTAAGTTATTCAGTTCTCCGAACTCGACTAGTAGGTCCCCCGTGCTCTTTTTATAGCCCAGACAATAGTTATCGGCTGTCTTGTCTCCAGCCTGATTCTTGCCTACGTTAGCATTGAAGTCTCCCACAACTGCAGTATGCTGCGTTTTTACTTTATTCAGTGCCGATTCCACATCTTCATAAAAACGGTCCACTATCTGGTCGGCAGTATGGAGCCAAAATTTGCTTTCCCTCTGCTACCCTACTCAGCCTTCCAACCACGCTACCAAAGATGCTTGTTCCTAAAAATAGAAATGCACTTTCTCATACGCCGCATCGATTTAACGACCGAGTGCTACCACGTCACCCCCGCCCGGCTTCAGGCCGACCTACACTGTGAGCTCCAAACACTTGGTGAGCGGCCCTACGACAGCTTCCAGGCATGTGTGATGGCGTGCCCGGCTCGAGTCAATTCCTCCATAAAGACGCTGCATCGCCCACTGCCACGGCTTCTTCGCTCGCCAATGGAAACCGAGCTGACCCACTTGCAGACTCCCTCGCGCCCTGATAAAGACTCTCCGAGCAAGAGTGCAGCGACATTGCACCGCCACCCAATTTCACTTAACGTCAAATTACTTTCGGCTACTCCAAGCTGCGTCCAGACACTCGACTAAAACGGCTTCTACTAGTGTACTCGGTGCAGCGTCCTTGCTACCTAGTCCAGCATTCTACCTTAAGAACCACGAGGTGTTGCATCTGCAGATGGAATTTTTTTGGACCTGTACCACTTAACAGCCAAAGAGGACTGTTACTCCATAATGTACGAGGTCCTACCATCAAATTTAGCCTACAACTTCCCAGTGTCTTGAGACCAGCCCTACGACGAGCTCAGGGCCGTCCTTCTCACGCGCTATTGTCGATACTTCAAACCATCCTAGCCAGACACTCAGTCTTTCACCACCCCTAAGTAAGACCTTGTTCCTAGCACGAGTATGCTGGCGTCGGCGGTACCGCCTCCGGCGACTCTACTACTACGACCAAGGTATGCCGAGCGGGCAACTCAGCGGCCACCGCGAACGACTACGCGTCACACCCCAGCAGTCTCTGGCCCACTGTATCTACGCTGCGTCCACTGCAGTCGCCGAGAAGTACGCGCGAGAAGCACACTGTGTTACTCGCAACCGACCGCTAGGAAACCGTATGTTCCGACGTCGTTCCACAGCCCCCTACTACCGTCTGGTATCAGAACACACATGGAAAGAGTAGTGTCATCGGTAACCCTCTTGTACACTCTACAAACCCCAGCCAGAAGACTTTCGAGTGCCGCTTTACCTTGACCAGCATGGACAAGTGGATACCGTGTTTCCGAGACATACGTCCCGCACGTCATAAGGTTCGGCTGTGTGGCCGAAGTGACGAGAACATAGAACTTTCAGGCATGAAGCTACCCGCCAGATGACATTTTCCACCTAAGCCTCAACTCTGCAGTCGGGGTGGCAAATGCCATCAAATAATAAAGATTTATACGGTTGCATGACATCACGAATTTCACTTAAACCGCCTACTACGCACTGCCATCTTCGGAGTTGCTTGCGCTGGATCCGTCGTGGTTTTCCCGCTCCTCGTAAAGTGATTTTGACCTCGGCGATATGCAAACGCTGCAGTGATCATCGACGTCACCTACATGTTCCGCGTTAACCATGCGAACTGAAACTGTGCCCGGCTGTATTCGCCGTGCGAAATGCCGCGTATAAAACGCCCGCCCTTCAGGAATAATTCTGCTGTCTGCATTGATGTGGATAGTCGCGGCAGACTGAGATCGGACTGCCCGATTCGTAGTGAAAATCGTCCGCTGCTATACGCTCAGTCCTGACCATCGGAGGCTCTATGATGCTCCGGAAGACCTCCTGGCGACGACTTGGACTGCCACCGGATGCTAATACGAAACTTACCTGTATCAACCTTAACACCTCGATACCTTTTGACTCGGACGCCTTAAGGAACTCTGGCTGCGGACAAACCTTTTGCATATACTTACGTAGTCTTTGTTATGTCCGTGCAACCTTGTATAAAGTTTCCCACAATAGATTGTTGCTAATGTTCTTGTTTTCATTCGTGGCGCTCCGCGATAGGAAGGGAGCCCTGTACGGTCACAACGAAATCAACAGAAAACGCCCACAATCATCATCACTGGTTGCTCCCTCCATAGTCAGAGCGCGTGGCCTCGACAGGCACAACAAGCGACGCGAGAAAGCACATCTTGGCTTCTGCGCTGTTCGGCCGCAGTCTACAGGTGCTCCCCGCCTCGCGGACTCCCAGTGCCATGGAAACTAATCGTAAAAAATATCGAGTAATCTGCACGAATACATTTGCGCCTAAATATTTTGGTGACTTAGACGTCGGCTGTATAGAGCCCCATTTCGCTTGCCCTCTGGCACACTACCCGGATTTTCAGCGACGCTACTCAAGAACCTGGATCCTCAAAATAGAAGCGCACTTCTTTATACGCCCTACTGACTCACAGACGTAGCGCCACAGCGTCACCCCCACCCTTATTCAGGCCGACCTACGCTGTCAGCTTCTAAAACACGGCGAGCGGCCCTATGCCACAGTCCAGGTCTCAGTGATGGCGTTCCACGCCTCGAGTCAGTCCCTTCATAAGGACACTGCAATGCCCCTTTCCACGGTTTTCTTACACGCCGTACCCCACGAAGGAATGATAACCATGCTGACCCTCTTGCAGCCTCCCTCGCGCCCGGAAGACGACTCTCCGATCCAAAAGAGTAGTGACGTTCTACCACCACTAGGCTTCGCAAACGCCAATTCATTTTCGGCAACTGCAAGCTAACTGCGCCCAGCCACTCGACTCAAAGGGCTTATACTACCCTAATCAATACAGCGTCCTTGCCACCTCGTTCACTGTTCTACCGTAAGAACCCCGAGGTGTGGCTTATGCAGATGGAATGCTTTTGAGACCTGTAACACGTCACAGCGAAGGAGGACAATTTCTCCCTCATTGACAAGCTCCTATCATCAAGTTTAGCCTACGACTTGCCACCGGTGCCTCGATTCCAGCCCTACGACGAGCTCAGGGCCGTCCCCCTCACGCGCTACAGTCGGTGCCTCAATCCACGCATGCCAGCCGCCCAGTCTTGTACCAGCCCGGTCGAGGGCCTGCTTCCTGGAATTGGCATTCTGGCGTCGGCGGTACCACCAGGAGGCGGACTCTTAGCCTTCAACCCAGCGTCCGGGCTAATTGTGACTCATGCGGCATATTCTCCCCTGATGAGCCTGGGGAAACATTACTGCATTGTTGTTGCACTAGCAATGCCACCGCCATGTTGGCCTTGAAGGCGTTATTTTTGTCATGGCGACAATGCCAGGGCGCGCAGCTTGCGTGGGGGAGAGGTAACGCTCTTCCTTCTCATGCCGGTTGGAATTCTTTCCCCTTCCCGTGTCCCCCCCATTTCCATCCGGCAACCGCCGCTGCTACCGCCGCCACCCCGCTGCCTCCAATGGGCAAGCGTCGCCCCGACGGCATGAAGCCACGCCGCTTGAGCAGTAACGACGCCAGCTCGAATATCACTTGAACACTTTATTCGCGTTACATGCGCGAACGCGACGTGCGGCGAGAAACACCGATGACCAATACAACACAGTCAAGGTTGTCTGTCTTCAAGCACAGCACACGCACGAACAAGTCCTATCCTTCAGCTCAGCTTCACGTACAGCATACGAACGACGTTCTCACCTTTTACTAACAGCACTCAAAAAGTCTTCGTGTTACGATTCATCCTGGTGTTCTTGGCGTCCTTTTTGCAGCACCGTAACGTCCGAGGGAGCTCATACGAGAAATCGCCCACTACATGAGACGCGCGTCAGCCTCGCTGCTCGCCGTGCGGAAGCTACTGCGGTGACCGGTATCGCGTATGCGCGCCCCCAGTCGCGCCGCAGAGAAGCTGAAAGAAAAAAAAAATGAGAAGAGTGTTTCCCCAGCGCCACTGCCTCTAGGCGCGCAATAATAGAACCGAAACTAGAAAAAGTAGCAATGGCCTGGTACCACCCCCTGAGGACACTACTGGTACGACCAAGATCTGCTTAGTGAACAACTCAGCGGTAACCGCGAACGACTGCGCCTAACAACACAGCAGTCTGTTACCCACTGTATGTACGCTGCCTCCACTGCAGTCGCCGAGAAGTACGTACGAGATGCACTCTGTGTTAGATGCATTAGTCCGCGGGGAAAGCATATCCTCCGACAACGTTTCACAGCCACGTGCTACCTTCTGGTGCCAGAACACAGATGGAAAGGACAGTGTCACCGGTAACCTTCTGGTACACTCGACAAACCCCAACCAGAAGACTCTCGGGTGCCGCTTTGCCTTGACCAGCATGGACAACTAGATGCCGTGTTTGCTAGACACAAGTCCCGCACGTCCTAAGTTTCGGCTGCAGGGTCAACGTGACGAAAACAGAAAACCTCCGGACCCGAATTACCCTGCCAGAAGATATTTGCCCTTAAATCCTCAACGGCGCAGTTGGCGTAGGAAGCGCCGTCAATGAAAAAAAAAATTCTAAGGTTGCACGACATAAAGAATTTCCCGTCAACCGCGTCCTTCGGCACTGCCAACTCTGGGGGCGTTTGCGCTGAATCCGTCGTAGTTTTTCCGCTCCTCTTAACCTGATTTCGACTTTGGCGACATGCAAACGCCACCGTGATAATCGGTGTCACTTCCCGGTTCCGCATCAACCATGCGATACGAAGCTGCGCCCCACTGTATTCGCAGTGTGAAGTACTGTACATAAAACGCCCGCCCTTCCAGACCCCTCCTGCCATCTGCATTGATGTGGATATTCACGGCAGACTGAGGCCGGACTGCCCAATTCATTAAAGATCGTCCGCTCTACGCTGAGTCCAGAGCACCGGAGGCTCTATGGTGCTCCGGGAGCCTGCATGGGGATGATTGGGGCAGTCAACGGGTGCTATTACGAAACTGACCTGAATACCTCTTAACATCTGGATACCTTTTCACTCGGACTCCTTCAGAAACTCTGGAGGCGAACACACCTTAGGAATATACTTATGTAGCATTTGTTATGTCCGTGTCACCTTGTATATAGTTTCCCGCGCTTTTGTTGTTCATGTTCTTGTTTCCTTTTGTCGCACTTCACGCTAGGAAGGGAGCCCTGTACGGGCCACTAAAAAATCAAGAGCAAGCCCCCGCCATCATCATCATTGGCCACTGCCTCCATCGTAAGCAGTGCGTGGCCTTGACACGCACAACGAGCCACGCGAGTAAGCACACCGAGGCTTCTGCGCTGCTCGGCCGCATTCTACGTGCGCTTCCTAATCTGAAAATAAACGTAGGGTCAGCCGTCCGCCTACATGGGTGCCTGCACGCCTCACAAAGAGTTTCCAGATGGTCTTCGTCCAATGAAACTCGCCTACGCTGGCCGTACCGAATCATATTCGCAGGAGGTGGAAATTTCAAAGTTGTACCAGTCCAGGAGCTACAATCTGTTAAAGTGTTATGAAGATGTCCCGCCATGATACACAATGCAGAGCCATTCAAATGCATTTGATTGATATCTTAGATGTGATAATCTAGAACAGACTTCTCGTTGAGTCAATTTTAGAATAACATAACCATTCGGTTTCGATACTTAGTCGTTCTGGAATTTTCCATTAATATGAGCAAGCTAAACGCAGGAATTAATAGCCATGAGACCATTCTCGTGTTGACTATAGTAATTACGCAATAGTGGTTGAAAGCCACATGACCGTTTCTGCGTGCACTTTGAAAGTTTTCCGTTTAAATAGGTTACGTAACCTGATTCACCCTACCTGCAATAAAATACACTGCAGCTGAGTGGCAGTTGTTGCCGTATAAATTAAAATGCGCGGGCGTTCTGCGGTCCAGAGTTGGACACGCGGACTAAATTGGATATTGCGTGGATTTTATTGGTGGGCACGGGGAATATATTCATCGGTGCGTGTAATACATTCACAAGTGCCGGGTTTATGTTGACCGGGAAACAACGAAGTTGTGCAATCGAACTTGAAACTACGTTTTAGTGTAACGCTTGCGAAAAAAATTGCCCCGTATCCGCTTGTTTCGCTGTAAAGGTAGGCGAAAGTAGATAGCCCTCGTACAGCTTTGTTGCATTACGCCTGGTCGCTGATGGATGGGCAATTGCATATCGGGCGCTGTCCTCTCAATAGCTTCGTGCACTCCACAAATATTCAAATTAGACGCCTCGTTATAGACACAAGTACCATTAACCTGAGAACGTACCTGCGTAGAGATACAGTTTACAACAGTATCGCAGCCTCGTACAGGCAATGAGAAACATACCAGAGTGCTCTCACAAGACTACTGCCACAAGAGCCTTCTTGTACAGCAATTTTTCACTACCGTGGCTGCAGTATTTCGTTTATTCTGGTGACAATCAATCATGCATGTCATTTCCTGTAAACAAAAATTACATATCATTACGTGTTATTCTTTTGACTAAGAAATGTGAAATGTATTGTTTATAGTCAACAATTTTGACAGGCATGATGCAACTTTAGTTGTTTAGAAATGGTTTAGGATATATAAATGACTCGTCCGCTATATGCTTCAACCTTTGTCCTAGGGGATGAATCGAGTGATAGACAGAAAAATGAAATTCATAAAGACCCAAACGTGTGGGGTAAAAAACCTCAAGACAGGCTTTCTTTCACTGAAACAGTGCCGTGTAGTAAGTAGCCCGCTACCTGAGAAACAGCGCCCTGTTTGAGATGGGCGTCCGCGCCAAATTATGAAATACACTTTGTCGCTTGACATAGCAGGGCTTACACGCGTCTTTCGTGCTTGGCACTGCTCCCCATTGTTTACATTGCGCCGTGAAGGAAAAAGAAACCTTATTTGTAGGCGTTCCCGGAGCAACCCACTAGATCGAGTCGGTTCCTCTGGTAACGAAGGTAAATTCGACAAGTACCTAAGCGGTAGCAGCCTGATAAAGGCGAAAAGAGAAAACGCCCATTTGTTCGAGATTTTGGCAGGCATTAAAGATGTTCAGATGGTCAAACGTTTTGCGAAGCCCTCCACTACGGCGCGCGTTATCCTCTTTGTAGCATTACCGTGTTGAAGGTCATAATCAAGAAATCAATCCGGAGTAGTTGCGCAGGAGATGGTGCTCATGAATTCTCCTAACAACAGGCTGCCTTGGCATGGGGTGTTGCACCGGTGGTGCTCGTGCGGGCGACGCAAGACGGTTGTAAGGAGCTTTCTGGTGATGAGGTACGAGTAAAAGATAGTGGGAACACCTCCAGCTATGCTATACAAAGCAGCTCACGGGGTGCCTACGCAAGCTTAGTAGACCCCTTAAATTCCAGATCTTCATAGAAGACGTCGCTAAGCGACGCAAATATAGGCTTTGACGCCTATGGGAAATGTTTTCATAGCACCTCTCGTAATACTGCGTGGATAGTCTTGCGTAGTGTTTTCTTTGAAATAGGCATCTCATCAACGCCGTTTACGTTGACCTTACTACCGGAGAGGCTGTCATTCTGCTAGCACAAAAGTTGAGTTTCATCAACTGGGCTCGCGCCTGACACAAGTGTGGCAGCACTCTTTTGTGGATAATTAAGAAACCCGCACACAGGGCTTCATTTGCACCTTGGATTAAAAAGTGTTAATTCTTTTCTTCTATTTCAAAATGAGCTCGACAAAAGTTGCTGGTCATCTTTTCGACGAATCCTAAAACCCTTCCGCAGCGTAGTTGGACGCGCGTTTCTAGCAAGACCTCGGCCCACTTATTCCGGATGATCGTGGTGAAGGTACTTTAAATTGTGCCCTACATTTCTGCAAGGTAAATAGTGAGCTCTTACATTCTGTAAAAAAATCCGCTCCTATTTCTAAATTTAAAAGAAATTTCCTCAGTGTTTTCTCATCGTCGTGAGGACCAGACAGACTGACTGGTTTGAACTGTTTGAGCCAGTCGCAGCGGTCAGCCAAGGGTAATCTATGACGTTATGGTGATTTCCCCCTTTGCTGCAGAATTAAAAATATATTCCAACTTTTGTGTGAGTCAGAATATCGTTTAATATGCCGGCTACAACGAATTGTTGCCCTTGCTTTCTCTGTAAACAGTCCAAACACGGGAAAAAGTACTTGCCAATACGAGCTGGATGCACTTGGGATTGCTTTGCAACGCTCCAGGAAGTTGTACGTCCCGAACTAAAGCGCCCCTTCCGCTGTCTCAGGTGGCATAGCGTGAGGTTCTAAGAAATAAACAGTGCCTTTTCCACAAGATTGCGGCCGGAAACTTTCCTGGCGCGTTTTGATTGGCTAACTTTTTAAAGCAAAAATACCGGGCCAGAATAATTCAAAGGAAACTTGCTTTTAGCATGCAAAATAACACACTCGCAAACACGCTGTTGACAATTTACTCCCTAAAGCCAAACGTGCAAAGTTAAAAATGCAACGGCGCATAGCTGCTGCGTCTCAGGAAGTGTTCGCATTGTCAACAATCACAGGAAGGCATGTGTTACCCGGCAATTACATTGTACCGCGTCGCCGCCGCCGATCATAGTTTTCCAAATCGTGTTTGGAACTCCCGCGCTAATGTGCCAGGGTTAATATAAGGCACGCGATGAGTAGGAAGCGGTCCACGTCCATAGGCTGCTGACTCACTGTTCAGCACTCACGCCGGCGTGCATACGTACGCTACGGCGGTACTAATGCGAGGTTCTCTTGACAGCAGTGATGATAAATGTATGCGTCGGCTGAGCGAACTGCGTTTTAAGAAGTGACTGTGTCGTCAATTTCGCCTGAGGAATTTTAATGTATAGGTTGTTATGATTTTTTGAAATTAAAAGTGTACTCCACCATAAATTTTTTGCAAAATATACAGTCAGGTACCTAAAATCTAATACTGTGTCAGTAAAACGTTGTTTATGAACTGACGCGAATATGTCTAAGTGGACTTGCGACTAAAGCAGACATATTTTTATTTTTATGCATTCAATGATTTGTTTCGCTTCTCACACCAACTTGGAACTCTGTTCAGGTCATGTCGTGCACGCTTTCAATGCAAATTTACACTTGGTAATATTCAGCGTAGGCAAGGTTCGGAAGACTAGGATTTACAAGATTATTACAAAAAAGGAAAAAATAATAAAGCTCCAAATACTGATCTCTCAGGTACCCATGACATAAGATTGACGCGGTCTCATTTATTGCCGTTTATGACGATATACAGGTATCGTGACGAAAGACAAGAAGTGAGCCAGGTTATTACGCTGGGGTGCATCTCAAAACAGGACAATTTCTGTTAAAATCCAGAATATTTATTCAATTTGCGATCCAGCGTCAAAACTGCGAAATAAATTGTTGCTCATATTCAGTAATGGTGTTGTGCACCAAAGACCAGTTATAAAGCAATGATGTTTCAGGTGTTTCATATTATAGCCTTAAATGATATATAGTATGGTTTCCCAACGAAGCCTTGGGAGATAGATTGGCCTGCAGTTACGAAAAATAAGTGTTGGACTAGTTAGGTGTATTGGGACTTTTTTGTAATATTCTACTTGACGGAAATAAATATTGGTGTGCCACGCCTTTATAAAAAGCAAGTCCATATAGTGAGCTATCGCCTGTGCACAAGCTTTCATTACGAGGGAGTGAAGTGCGTGAGGCCTGATTTCTCATAGAACATTAAGCCGGTAGAGAAGTTTGAGAACGCCGCCGTAAGTGAGAAGGGGTGTCATTGAAGTAGTAACGTCTGTAGTACCCTTGTGAGAAAGAGATACGATCGAGGGTAGTGAGCACAGCTTGTTCTGTTTATTTTATTCTGGCTCGGCAATATTTTTGTACGGCTTAATCCCTTTGGAAAAATCAGGAAATATATATCCGACCAAAAGAATACTGAAACTCATTGTAGGCAACGTTAGCATTTTTTATTCTCGAACCGTGAGGCAATGATAAAATTTGATACCTTGTATGCACTTTTTTAAGACTTCGTGATTCACATATTGCAGATGACATATCATTTACCCCGCAATATAGGTTTCTTTAGAAGTATGCAGGACTAAAAAACAGGGAAGAATAACAGATGTCCCGTGTCATTGTCTCAGCATAAAGCCATTCACGGGAGATTGCACTTGCAACAATTATGGCGAAGGTGTTGTAGCTAACATTGCCCGGTACATTGTTAAGTTGCAGTATCACTGTTTATTTGCGCAGTTGCTGCGCAGTAATCATTGTCAAATGCATGGAAGACGTGGTCATCTTCCCGACGGTCGGTGGATGCGATTTCATCCTCAGCATTGTAGACTTCCTCAAGCTATTCGCCACCGACTTCAGGCAGTGGTAGCTTTATTTGCAATTTCTTCTATGGAATGAAATGGCACCCTCATAGATATGTCTCCAAATAGCCACAAGGGTGTCTCCGAGAATGCGTCAGCCGCGGTGTCTTGTCTGATGCAGAGTGGGTTTTCCTCCTCAGTATGAAGATTGGAGCATTTCTACATCCGCGGTAGCGTTTGACGACAAGACTGGAGTTTTTTAGGTGTAGCCACTGGTGGAATAAGCGGCTTGGCGGTTATCAGAAGCCATGTGTTCACGAGCGCTCTTGAGTTTCTCGCTCATCGGTATTTTGGCCATTTTTTGGTGAAGCCGTTCCGTGCGCCGCGGAAGATGTTCACTGGCGGCGAGGCACCCGCTATGGAGCGCTCGCCATTGTCAAGGTATTTTTTTTTCAATGCCATACCAACGGCAGGTAACAAAATATTTCTTGTTAAAACAATTTTTCCAGAATAATATTAGGCAAATCGAGGATGGACAAAACCAGCTCTGTGGCACGAGTTGTGGTGGTATTTTCTAAAGCCGTTGGGGCATTTTGTGTTATGTAATATATTTGCAACTCGTGATCGTTGAACTAAGTATTGAAGTATCCACGCAGATAAGTCGAGACATATTTGTTTACCTACTAGAAAAATGGTTTTATGAAACTGGTAAGTGTTAGCACTGCGTACTACACACCACTGATAATGTATCACGAGTAAGAGTAATTGTTATAATTTTTTAAATTGAAAGAAACCTACAAACATTTTGCTACTGAAACAACCTAACCGATGAATCAACCTAAACAGCTATCCCGCGTCTTTACCCATTGCTACCATTACGAAGCACGACTTGCGGCGTCCAGCTCAATCATAGCACAGTCGTAACAGTCATTTTTTAAAGTATGATTTTAACCAGAAATAAAGTCATTCAAGGTACCTTTTATTGTGTCCTTTTTTGTTTGAAGTGGAGGTGTCGTCATATGCTTTGGCGTAGCAGTGAAAGGTAATATAAAATTTTATAACCGTTGGGTATCACGCCCTGGGTACTATTGTATAGAAAATAATACGCCAATCTTAAGAAAAAAATTTGGTTGCACATAAATAAAGTTACTGCGTACTGTTTTTGTCACCACAACGTTTCTTATATACCGACCAGACAAATTCGAAGAGCTGGTTCTAGGTTTTATGAATATGTGTTTAAGAAATCCCCAATAGGTGGAAGTAAAGGTGTTTGTGTAAAAATATTTGTACTTGCGTCCGAAATTTGATTTTGGTACGTTTAATATTCCTGTGCTTTTTGGCTTTAGAAGAACAATGTTACGTTTTGCATGGATTTGACTAGTACAAATGTATAGCAATGAATTTGGATATGTACTCGATGACGAGCTTCGAGGTTACAGTTTCAGAAAGGGACTAGAAATAAATGACCGATTTGCGAAACGCTGCTCCTGACACTTTTTTTTCCTTTTCCTTACTCTGCGCATTCAGTTTTATACTTAAGGTTGCACCACTATTGTTTATTCCATACAATCTCTATCTTTCCTGTGCATTGTTCAAAAGTGGTTGTTTCTGTCTGAGAGTTTCTGGTTTTCTTTTGAATATATGTATTTGGTATTTCAGTGTCCAGTTTTATCTTAAGCTTCTTATTCCTTTTGATCTGTTATGTGTGCTCATTGCTCAGACAACCATTTTTGTTTCGTATTGTCCGCCCTATTTTTTAGGTGCGGAGTACCTTGGGACCACACAATGTCCGCCCGCGTCCGTCCGGATGGCATTTACAATGGCAAAATATCACACAGCACCACCAGGTTTCCAGCCTGCGTCTGTTTGACGAGACAGAGTTAGAGTGAGTTGTCTAGCCCTTTGAGCTGCGGGAGTCAAACGGCTTACTCCTTTGCCTCTAATGTTACGCAGTACCATAGGACATCCCAAATTCCCCGTCCATCCGTGCGCACACCACCGTCAAGCAAAAAACAAGCGAAATTCGATTTGAACAGTGAGTTCTAGTTTAGTAAGAGAAAAATTAAGGTGCAAGTCACGGCCCAAATCGAATGACGGTCGGGCAGCAAATCGAATGTCACTCTATACGTACCTTGGATGTCAATTCGAGTCCTCATGCTCCGCACCCTCGCCATCATTCACAAAGTGGAAATGCTGCCATTTCTTTTCAGGCACTTCAACGGGCTATATTGTCCTGTTAACATTCTTGTTTGAAATTCCAATATCTGAGATTGGCGGCAACTGTCGCACGCGCCCGCATAGGGATATTGTTAATAAAACCTCACGATGCCAAATGGTGGGTATATCTGGCCCTACACTGTTCAGGAACATGGCGCTGCTGATGCCTGGCTATAGAGGTGGGGCATAAATTTTAAATGACCAACGAAGCCACCAGGCATCAATATCTCCTGGCGGACAAACGCGCCATATCGAGCCCAAGCTATCTAGCTTTCTACAGGTAAAGTTCTCTCTCTTGCTCTCTCGCGCACAAAAGGCAGCCATCTTGCCAAAATGTCCAGAGTTGCATGCATGGCTGAGGAGGGGAGTAATTTTCTTTCAAATAAGCAAGAAATATTGCCCTTCCCTGCGCTCAGCTAGAACATATGTTTCATTTGGTATAGTCCGCACTATTGTGCTGGCTTGCGTCTGTAAGCATGTAAATAGGCAGCTTTTGATCACGACGGCGATTTTAATATGCATTTCATCACGCTTCTTGAAGTAGACGGTCGATAAATACATGTATAACAAATGTCAAATACAGAGAATCCAATCTACTTTTTCACACCTCACGCCTTCTAGAAATAAATAAACTTAGCCGGAAAAAATTGACGAATCAAAAGTATTGCCATGCACAATCCTATTGCTAAATACGGTTTAACCTACTAGCCTTCCCCATTCCACTAAAGTCTCCGTCCCCGTAGGCTACGGAAGAAGAGGGCGCCCAAAAACTGAGGACTACCACAACATTTTCTTTCCTTTTCTGCTTGATAAAACGTTTTTTTCTTTCACAGAATAGTATAAAGTAAGTCTCCATATAATAATAATAAACTCCACCCAGATTTATCTATGGATCAACAAAAAAAACCATGCCCGTCAAAATACCAGGTGCAAATAATGTTGGCCCTCGGGAGTGGATGCCACGGAGTAGTTGTACGAAAGGGCGAGACCTCTGAGCATGCTGACGGCGATTTTTAAATTTTTGTGGTGCAAGAGCGGGAGGTGGCTTAGAGAACAAAGAATAGTTCCTTCATAAAACCGATATGAGTATACCCAGGGCATACCGCTGAAGAATAAATTAAAAAAAAATTAAAGCACAAAATATGACTGATATTTCCAATGATGCACGAAACAATTTAGAGGTAAAATTTGGTGACCGTGAGAAATCTAAAAACGCGTTTGACAGAAAATGTGGCCTCCTCTGCTAAAGAGTATGGTGGGTTTTGCGGAAACATTTTTTGTGTCTAGTTCAGGAAAATGTTTGTTTCGTGTGGTGTCAAGTGCTTCCTTGAAATTAAGATAGGAACCATTTAAAGTGCCTTGTCACACCTGCTACACCAGTGTCTTGAAGATCCCGTTAACATATAAGAGTGTGTTGCATGTGTGTGCCCTACCCGTATCCTAGCCAAGGCGACTACTCCATATCTGTAGCCTGTGACCGGGCTGTACGCTCCCAAGAATGTTTTTATTACATGTTTTTGTTGCGGTCTGTTCACTCTAGTGTTAGGGCAATATTTTACACAGGTGTTTGTCTGATGTGTATCTTGAGGTTATTGTAGGCTACCGTGTTTATGTCGATATTGTTTTTTAATGCATCTGCTGCGTACCTGTAATTAGCCAACTCGTTGACAGTAATTCCAGCATTTGGCGAGTCCCCTCATAGGTCCAGTTTATGTTTTTGTGCACACACAGACAAGATGGTGTTAAAATCTACTTGAGATACATGCTTTTTTTCGGCCTATGAGATGACAGTGCATAAATTACACTTAATCAATTTGATAGATAATAGACTTGGGAATCGGATTTTTTTTAAATGTTGCACAATGAGTAAACTTTGACATGGTATTGCTGAGAACGTGGTGGTGTGTACACTCACGGTACTGCACGCATTAAACTTCGAACTATGAGCAGAAGACGACCACATAGTAGAGGTTTTACAAGCATCACTGCATGTGCAGTACAATATAAATAGCCAGGCCCATTATGCATATTCGTATTTATATTGCAGCTGCAGAAAATGCTGCAAGGGTATGGTTCTTAGTATCCTATGTTTATCAGATTTTAAAAACTATAGATCACACGATACAGAGCGAACTTGTCTAGGAGGTAAAATGTCTGAAAACGATTGTCGCTACATATTTCACAAGAGGACAATAGGATACAAAGCTTTCTCCCTCATTCCATGAAAAACGGCAGAGGAACAGTACGGGCGCCTTACAAATAGCGAAGATGCGGATTTCTGATAAAAAACACGTTCATAGGTATGGGTTTTGAGTGACAACACTTTGAAATCATAAGGCAAGTCCGAGTAGGCCTGTTGGTCCTCAAGGCGCCACATTTGACATTCTGGGTTTTGATTATGGACTAGGCTGGTGCGGTCAGCACCTTACGGAAAGCGCAGCCTTAAGTGTAGACACGAAGCCGAGCATTCCTAATGGTGTTTTAGTTCTGACGCCTAGCCAGCACTGCCCTGGTCCAGCCAGTACCCAACTAAGAAAGTATACAGTCACTGCAGAAGTTTTTTGTAGGCTCGAAACGGTTGGTCTGAGAGGACCTTAGGGATACTAATTGTTTTTAGACATTTGTGCTAAAGTCTTGATTTGAGGAATGAATGTGAGTTTATTATCAAATACAACCCCTGAGAACTTCTGATACTTGTTCACAGGAAGTGGCACGCCATAAAAGTAATGTAGCACCCAAATGAATCTTGCCATTCCTGGAGTACACCACGCCATAGTACATTCATTGATGGCGTTTTAAGAATGGTTGTTTGCCAATCCTCCATGTTTTCTGGCAGCAAGCGAAAGCTAACGAAGAAACATTCACATATTAATTTATTTAAATTATGTCAGAATGTCGTTTTAATACACGACGTTAGAGATTGTAGGTGGCATTGCCTTTCGAAAAGAGCTCATCTTAACAGTAAAAAGTGTTTCTCAACACTCCAGCTTGTAGCGCACTATTTTCTTCCATGTGAAACCTAGGGAGTGCACTACATACTCTAATGTGAAACATTGTTTCCAACATGTATCTAGCAAGGGTGTTTACATTAGTGCTCCCAACACGGGTTGACTTCATGACACTAAAGATGCTGTAACGCCAAGTGGTGTCATAGGTTTTCTCAATGTCAATAAACACCGTAAGGCAAACGTGTTTGCTGACGAAGGCATCCTTGATATACAATTCAAGTGCCGCTATCGACAAGACCAACACACTCAAAAAAGCGCAGTCACCTCGTGGAACTTACACAGACAGCTGGTCCAGGCCACGGACTAATATCTGGCGGGAAAAGAAGGGTCCATCCTCTCATTAAAAAATTACACGACCACCACCTCTCTTACAGATCTTGTAATGTGCTTCGAAAGCCGTTAGATAAAGGATAGATTGTGAAGGGTTTCAAGATTACCTCCGTGTAAACTTGTTATACAAATGTGTCTTATGTGGTCTGTGCCCGTCGCTGAAGGCCTACATCTCGCTCAGAACAGCGTTCAGCTAATCAATCGCAATGAAAGTTGTGAGAAAACTTCGACTTCCTTGTACTGAAACAACCTAGTCTTGTGAAATGTCTTGGAAAATTGATTTTTTTAGCATTTTTGATTTGATGAACGTGTTATGATAGTTTGCAGAGCTGGGCACAGGTTGGGAGTGGTATGCAAGAGTGTTAGGCATCGCCTCTTCTATTCACCACGAGAAGAATGTGTGCTGTCCTTCGAGGTTTTCTAGACAGGGTCATACTTTGCCTGTGTCTGCGTATCAATTTATCGATGTTATCAAGAAGCGCAAACCTAGTTGTTTTACCTCACGGTCTGCATGGTTTCCAAAAACCTTTTCCCTTTTGAAATAAATTATGTTATCAAATGTGAGGAACCCAAAGAGGCTACCCCATGCAATGTTCTGGGCCTCTCGCGCTCACCTACAGTCCTCATTCCACCAGGGCCTCCTCGAGTTGCACAGACCACCAGATCTCTCTGGCGGAGTCGATGATGTGCGCCCCAGGCGGCAAAGAAAATGTGCCCCAAGACCGGCCCGTCAATGGCCGCTTTCTGGCATGTCCGGCCAGCATCCAGGTTCTGGCAGCCACTGATCATACGATGAACGGCCAACATTCGGCAACCAGCGCTTCGGTATTTCTACGGCCGCCCGTGTTCAGACGCACAACGGCAGCTGCCCGGCTTCCAGATATTCAGTTGCCTTTCGGCTGCCGACGTTGAGAAAGAATTCGGAAGGAGTACGGCTTTATGGCATCCGTTTTTCCTTAGGGAAGCGGTGTTCAGCCGAAGCACGGCAAGCGACCGGCCACAGGATAACCGTATTCTTGTGGCAGTTGGTGTTCGAAAGGAGACCGGCCATAGCGCGGCCATAGCGCATCCGCTCTTTCAACGGTGAACCCACGCGTCCGGCGGCAGAATATTCATTTTCTTCGGGCAGCCGGTGTTATAAAGGAGACCGGCCGACTTACGGCCTCAGAATGTACGTTTTTCATTTGATTAGCGGTCCTCGGCCGAAATATTGCAAGCGAACAGCCGCAGAATTTTCGGCAACCGGTGTTTAAGAGGAGACCGGCCCTCGTAAGGTATCAGGTTATACGTCATTATGAGAACAACGGCGCGCGTCTGGGCGCCCAGAATTCATGCACAGACGTGCTTGGAAGAAGACCCGCCGATGTAGGACCGACTTTTTCCTGGGTGAAGAAAGAGCCGTTAGTGAGGCGAATGGCGCAGACACGTTTTTCATCCGCTCGGTGTTTCTACATTTTAAATGAACGAACTACGTTTGTCAAACAGTAATGAGTGTTCTAGGTGAACGGGCAAGGTGCAAGGACTCACTGGACATTACCAGGGAAACGTTTAGGCCATCGAAATACCATTTATTGCCACAAGGAGACTGTGGCACATCGACGGGTGAGCTAAGCCTCGCCAGTCATAGCCGATACAACGCCTCGCCCGTCGGCTTCGTCGACGCATCAGCTCTAGGCTATTCGCCCCCTCAAGAAATAAAGACGATTGCAGACATCGACCCAGCAGCAATGTGCGACCCGAGATGGCGGTGGTTCACCAAAATAAGTGGCCTTAAAGGGTGTTGAGCAAGAGACCACCATGCAAGAGCTCAACCGGAGCCATGTCAAGAACTCCCCACCAAAGAAAGGCAAGCGCGCGCAAAAGCGCAAGTTTCCGGCTATTCTTCTGACAATAATACTGCAAAAAAACAATGTGCACTATATTGTTTGTGATAACCGTAGAAGTGGCTAAGCTCGTGCATTGTAGCCTCAACTTCGTGCCCTGCACTATGTAGCTTCATGGGATTTTATGACTGCCTATTTAGAAACAAGTGTTATTTTGAATTTGCCATAACAACAGAGCCTTGTGAATGACAAAGCCTGGATGTTAATTTAGTTGCGGTGTTTGAAATTGAGATTACCTACACTTGGGAAATGACTCATTTGGTTAAACATAATCGCCAGCACCTTAGCAAACACGGATTTTGTCGGGTTTTTCCTGCTCAACGCCGCTTGTTGAGTTCACGCACGATTTGGCTCTAGCAATAGACAAGCTTCAAGAAGCTGACTATTTTCTTGTGCGGCAAAAAAGCATTTGACGGTGTTTTATATCGCCTTCTAGTTATTACATTGCGGGCAATAACCGAATGCATGGGTTATTGCATAGACAGCCGAGTACATCTCTCTAAGACAGCAGGTGGTCGCTCTCAATGGTTGTTCGTCCGGATATGTTCCCGCGACATAAGGAAATCCCCAAGGCTCAGTTTCGGGCCCTCTTTTGTTTATGTGGCCTCAAATCTTTGTTAAAACTGTTCGCGAATGACTGTGTAATTTACAGGACCATAGGGAATGAACGTGATTCCTAATACTTGCAGCATGATTCAAATAATAACATCCTGGTGTGCTGAGTCAGAAAAGTCGTTGAATTTTAAAAAGTGTGTTAACGTCAACTTTACAAGAAAACCTTCATTCCAATTGAATGCGTATACAGTAAATTAAACTGCTTTAAGAACGGCCGGGGAATATAAATACCGAGGAGTTTATTTAACGAGTTGTTAGAGAAACGTTCACAACATAAAAGTTACGGCTGCACGTGCTTTTGGCTTTCCGAGATAAAATTTCAGCGAACCTCCAAAAACTTAAAAGAACAACCGTATTTAACTCATGTGCGCTCAATGTAGAAGTACGCATGTGTTTTATGGGATACCTACAGCAAAGAGCTGGTTGATACGCTCGAAAACATACAGAATAGGGCAGTGCGATTCGTATTAGGTATTGGCACTGTCAACTTAGGATGAGGGGAAGTAAAAGTAAACTTAAATGGTAAGACGGGACAGATGATAGACGAAACCTGAGGTTGAAATTTTTTTGTAATATCTATCATTCCAAAACTGGAACAGATGGGGAGAAGTTTATCCGAGCGCCATTCTACATATCCCAAAGTGGGATCGCTAGCTTGTTTGCAAATTATTAACTTTTCTTTAAGGTGACGCCTTGCGCGATTCATTTTATTTTAGATCAAGATGAGAGTGTAATTATTTTCCACGTATGATTTTATCCACTGTTTATAATGACGATTTTCACCGCGCTTTGTAATTATTTTGTTATTTGGTCTCATATTTGACGCCTAGTGTTATGCTCCCTGCTTTATGCATGCAAAGGCAATCAGATATCAAATAAATAAATAAATAAATAAACAAATAAATAAATAAATAAATAAATAAATAAATAAATAAATAAATAAATAAATAAATAAATAAATAAATAAATAAATAAATAAATAAATAAATAAATAAATAAACAAATAAACAAATAAATAAATAAATAAATCAATCAATTTCGGGAGCCGAAAGTTCGCCTTGGACGAGTTGAGAACCCTACTCATTCAAACTTCACCAATGAAATCTTTATTGCTTTATTCGTTGCAGTATGCAATGTTTGCTGTCTGAATACTACAATTGCTAAGTTATTTGTTTGAAACAAAATATGAACCTCTTTTCTTATGCCTTTCCTTGCGTGAAGACAGAGGGATACAACTGCAGTCATCTGAAGAAGAGCGTCATTCGCAACACGTCTAGAATTTTGTTAACGTAGTGCGACTTTAGAGGAAAATTATGTTCCATTGGACTATTAAGGAGTGTGCTCGTAACTCATGAAAACAACGTAAAAATATATTGAAACTAAAAGTTGTTCTTTGATCTCGTCAAGGATCAGCCGTGTGAAAGTTCATCACAATAGTTGATCGAGTAGAAAATTTCTTTGCCGGAAAAATGGGAAAATACTGGACATACATTTTGTGTGAAGTAAATTATATTAAATGCTGCTGAGTGTTTTGTGGAGTACGGAACCACTTCGTAAAGGCATTCGCACGGGTTTTATGTACAAAAAACTGGTCAAGGCTCTGTTGTAAAAATAGTTGATTTTGTCAGAGCATTAAAGTATTGTCCTAAAATGAATTGCCTAAAAGCGGCACGTTCATTTTGTGAAATTCAACCCACTAAAGTATGCGCCTTCCGCCTTGTCCACCCCCTCCATCCTTCCTTTTTTATTGCAGGTAAGCCGCCCCACAGAAGATATCAAGACCTGGACAATACATATATTCCAGCTCTGGAAAGAAATGAATAATTGCTGTATTCGACAGTAAAACAGGCACAGCAATTAAAGGAACGACCATTTGTGAGCACTGTTGAATAAATTAATTTTGGTGTAAACTGACGCTGATAATTAAGCCAGGCAGCGGTGAAGGCTGGACGGCTGGTGGTTGCGCGCGGGCTCACTTTGATGTGGGTGCAGTGGACCCAAATAGGTGGGGTTGTGCTGCTGGACAGCGTGATTGAGTCATCTGCTTGCGCTGCATGCCGTGGTCGTCCACCGGCCTCAGTACAGTTAACGTACTGTGGCTGAACTACAATGCCCGTAGCACGGCCGAATTTCCGGCAGCTTTAGTCCGGCTGGAATCCGATGACTGCATCTCGGCTGTCCTCCGGTGGCCCTACTTCGGCAACACACGGGTGGCTTTGGGATGGCCGGAAACCTATGGCGGGAATCTTGCCTTATGAACGTAAGCCGGTCGACTGGCAGACGGACACTGGCCGTTGGACATTGATGGGAGTACGGCCCTATACGGCCAAAAGGCCCACATTTGGAAACGGGCCAAACATGGTTGCCAGATAAAGGCCGGGCAGAAAATCACCGGCCAAAGTACAGCGGCTTGGCAAAGGCCAAACAGTCCTGTACTACCTGGGGCTGTGGCGAGTTGGGCTTAATCTACGAGTAGGTTTGTTATAGATGTGTACTGTAGTTTAGATGTTTCGGTAAATGCAATTGAATTTGATTTAACTTCATTTACCCATAAGGTTGAATGAGATGATAAACAATTCGTGCCTTTACTATCTATGGTAATGTGACTAGAAAGTTCTGACTACCATAAGGGTTTTTGCACACCTCCAACTCAGAGATCGGGAGTACTGTAGAGACAATGGACATTCAACGCATGAATATGTGTTGTGTTCTATATTAGGATATGTATACTGTTTTGGTCAAAACGCACGCTCCCAGTGATGTAAGGAACTCCATAACGAGGCGACATGCGATGTCCGTTCGAGAAGAGAGGCAGATTGAATTTTGAACATTGAGGTCTCCTACTAAGAGAAATTGTTAGGGTAACTGGTCTATGAAAGCCTATAAATCTGAGCCCGATAGCCCATAATCCGAAATATAG
Source organism: Haemaphysalis longicornis (assembly GCF_048455015.1). Classification (NCBI taxonomy): domain Eukaryota; kingdom Metazoa; phylum Arthropoda; class Arachnida; order Ixodida; family Ixodidae; genus Haemaphysalis; species Haemaphysalis longicornis. The sequence continues at coordinate 37,222,253 of NW_027526214.1, read as the reverse complement.
TAGAGGCGGCATACCGTTGTTACCTGTTTGATAATTTTGTGCGATTTGCCAAAGCTTCAAAGAGAGTGCTCAAACTGATAGGTTGCATGCTAATGATTTTCGTATAATGGTAGCCATACCACACCAATAGTTGTTGCAGCCATACATGCCATTTTTCAATAAGGCCTAGCTATTCAAGAAATCTGTGTTCGGAATTCACATGTGTTTGTTGTTGTCCCAACATTTGGCTCATTGGAGGCGAGTATCACGTACCCTTGTCTTGTTTGAACTATGGCAGTGTGGTGTATTGGTCACCGGCTAAAACAGCATTCTTGATCCTTGACCCCCTGCTAAACTTGGGGCTTCGTCTTGCATCGGGTTCTTTGCGTACTACCCTGGTCTGGAGTGTATGTTGAGTGTAACAAGTGGTGCCTTGAGAACCAATGAACATACATGAACTTGCTTTATGCTTTAAAAATTTCCTTGCTGAGTAATCTTCCGTTTTATGCTGCCTTCAACATTACATTCAGATCTCATTGTTGGCAAACGGCATTCCCTTTCCTCTGCCCTTCTCGGTTAGACAGACCGAGCCTCGGATCTCGCAGTTTTTTTTTTTATGTGTACAGATCATAATTTTCAGGCATTCTAACGCCTTGGCAAGTTCTCTCTGTGGTTTATGATGTTTCTTTTATGAAACTTCAAAAATTTGTTTCGACGAGATGAACTACTACAGCCCTTTCTGTCTATGCAGTTTAAACACCCTAGTGGAGAATGTTACAGTAATGCTTCTAAAACTTCCACTAAGGTACCTTGGGCTGCTTAAGGTCAAAATTTTAATGCCATCCGAACCATGAGCGTACAAAACACCGTCTTTTCAGCAGAAGAATATGAATTTTGCTCATTATAAAATGCATTCTTCATAATAAACTTCGCAATTTCGTCATCTATACAGAATTCTTGATTGTTTAAAGAGCATTGTTATCGCATAGGAACAGAAAAAACACATACGTAATCTAGTTTTCAACACTGTAATGTCTGTCTATGCACAAAATCACGAACTAGTCTTTTGCTGGGTCTGAGGACTCGCTGCGAGCATCGGCAATTAGTTGGTAGATGATTGCGCCACATCTGCTGCGATCGACAACATTCTAGATACAACAACGATACCCTATGCCGACCTTAGCCACATATAAGACAACACCTGCGTAGAACATTGCAAAAAGGCTGGAGTGAAAAGACAAACAAATTACATGTAGTAAAGCCGCACTTCGAACAATACATAACCGATTAACACAACAGACACAAAAAAGTTGACTTAGCAAGGTTACGGATGGGCCACACACGTATAACACACTCCCACCTGCCCACGGGATCATTAGGGCCCCTGTGCAGTGGGTTTGTAGAGGGCCTACCCGTATTGCACGAATTCGTCCTATGTAAGGCACTTGACACAACACGACGCAAACAGTTGCCGCAACTATACAGACAACACATCCGCCTCCACCCATAATACTTTTTCAGCAATAAGCACAGGTTTTCCATCAAGCGTGTTGTGAGATTTCTCACTGATGTGAGGTTTTCACATGTCATCTTTTCTCAGCCATTACGAAAACCTGCCTTTTTGCGCAGTCATTTCCAGTAACTTTTGTTTTACATCGTTTGGTGTACTGAAATGCGTTGCTTTTACCTTCATGTGACTGTCTTGAAACGATGTTTATTTGACGTTCCTTGCCCTTAGTTGCCCTTCCTCAATTAAAATCTAAATATCATCACCATCCTAATCCTTCCATACACATCATCCAGATTTTTAGCAAGGCCTCTACAGTTCTGTTGAATTCAGCATTCCGTTCTCATCATTTGACGTATGAGCTATTGAAGTGTGCATGTTAATTTGTGTCTTTCGGGGCAGTGATTCTATGACTCTTGAGCTTTCCCTGAGGTCTGGAGTTTGAATCTCGTTCTATACCTTGCGACACAGTCAGGAATGCTGCGCGTTCACCTCGTAGTCACATTTTCTCGGAGTGCCCGCCGGATCAAGCTCCTTTGACTGCCCCGCCTTTTTGAGGACGCTTTGCTTGGGACGCTACCGCCGAAGGCATCAGTGCTTCCCCAAGCGGCACTGGTGGCACGTTGGTTGGGAGGACCCGCGGGTTTTTTTGGTCTTCATCTACTCCAATGCCCTCAAGTGTGGTTTGGGCCGGTTGAGGGCAAACGGCGGATGTAGAATCACTCCCAATCGACGCGTATGACACCACAAACGTTGCCGACTCAGCAAGCGGTGCACAGACATGTTGGGCTGACACATACAGCTCGGCTGGGGGCGAACGCGGGACAAACTCCGAATCATGATAATGTGTCCCTGCCCAAACCAGACACCTCTCAACTCCCTCACTGAGCTGTGTCGGCTTACCTCTCCCTAGACAAAGAGACAAAGGTTTTTCGCGCATCCGGAAAAGAGATATTCTTCGTGTTTTTTTTAGGTTGTATATTTTATTTCTCCGAGAAACATCTTACAGTTGCGGGAGTATACAGCCTGCGCTCCTCGGCAGTTAACTGAAGTTAGGGTGGGAGAGTTGAAGTAATAAGTGGGGTGGTACGTGGCTGAGCTTTTAGCACAGGATGTTTTTCCGAGGCAAGAGTTTGTAACTTCCCTAACCACGGGCTCTTGAAGCAGCGAGCGGTTTCGGTGTACATAGTTGGGCCGCGCATCTGAGATGGTCAGCATTGGTCGACTCAGGTAGTGTCGAGTGGTAAAAGGTAATGATTAAGTGTTCTGTGTGTATTGCAGAATCCTTGAGACACATGGGTAATATTTGAAGGGCCGTCACACCATCGTCGTCAAGGTCCTTGAGCAGATCTTTTTGCTTTATTCATAAGAACAGAAATATAGATGAACCCCTGGTGCAGTGAGGCATGATCTCTATGTCGGTATTGACCATGGGAATTTTCGTGAGAAGGTTGGTGGATTCAGGTTGGTTGGTATATTAATCAATATTTCTCCTGTCTTGAGTTTCTTGGCTTTGTACGGCTTTCCAACAATGCTCTGCAGGATCTCAGAGATGAGGGGCAGAACCTGCGCAGCGACGGCATATTTTTGTCAATAGGTTCAATTATCAAGAATTGATAGAGATTGTGAACTTTTGAAATGGCGATTTTAGGCAAGGGGGAAAGTAATTTATGGCGCGACCCCTTTTAAGGGAGCGATCATGGCTTTGGTAGTAGTGATAGGAACTACCGTACGGAGCATAATAAAAGCAGGAAACGGGATTGTTTCTGTTGTAACATTACCCGGATAGTGCGGAACGACCCCGAGATCCGTCTGGTAAACAAACAGGGAGCGCATCGGCTGGAGTTTGACCAGCTCTGCAGCAGGCCAGCGTTTGAGGATTTCCTTAAACTTTTCACTTCACGCCACTGCAGAAAACAACATAATCAACTGGCCTGGCATTCTTTAGTGTTTCCAGTACCATCAGCAAGATTACTTAACCTGAAACGCTCGGAGTAGACCACAGATCAAAGACGGTTCATTTTCCCGCGCAGTGTGGTTTAAATATACTGATGAGGGAGTCGCGTGAGCCATACGCCGTCTGAACGAACCCATCCGCCGATTTTGTGGCTTGGGGATACATTACCGAAAATTGCGGATATTTTTTACCTCTTACGTGTACTTGTTTTAACACGAAGGGTTTCATGACGGGCCAAGCAAGGCTTTACCGACATTACTTTCGTTACGAAAATAACATTGCCAGCAAAATTTCCATTGAAGCGGCGCCGCATGGATTCGTGAACGCCATCACTCTGCCCGCAACGGAACTTGTGAAACGCTCTTCCAAAAGAACTATAAAATAAAGCGTGTATACCTCTACGAACGCGCCTTATATATTCCACTATAACAATCTACACTCAGAGCTTGCCTGCCGTCTAGGAGAGGTGAAGCGAAGTAGTGCGTTCTGACGCAAGTGAGCGCCAATAGTAGACTATTCTTTAGGGGAGCGGACAGCAGCGTCAGGTGAAGTGTTTATCCACCGCCAATGCTGCTGGTGTGTTTGCCCCCCACACGGGGGAAAACGTAATTCCTCCGCCGCGGCCCCGTGTCAGAAAACTGCGGCGTTATGGCAAAAAGGCTACGATGCCGACTAGCGAATGTCTGTCTTTTACTGCTTTCGCGTCACGAGAGACACGCCAGCGGGACGCGAAACGCGTTCACGGTGCAAGCTACAAACTATGCCTTTCGCATTCGACAGCCTAAGCTCGTCGCAGTACATGCATCGGCCGTGCACGCCATGAGGCAGACCCAAAGTCGTCGCACCATTGCCGAAGCGACCCGACAGCAGGACATCGGTCGCCAAGCACAGCCAGAAGCCTGCTGCCGAATGGCAGATCATGCTCCTTTCGCTGTAGCGGACCATTACTTCACCAACGATTCGCTGACAACCAGTTCGTTTCATTCGCAAGGTTTGCGAGCGACTGGGATTTCAATCAGATTTGCCCAATGCTCCGGTGCGTGTCATCCAGGGTTTATTATTGATCTGTCTAGCAGTGCCATATGAAGGAATTATAAATAGCATTGTTAAAGTTGTTATTATGCACAATATACCATCTACTGCTCCTGTGAAGCCACATTTAGCTTTCGTGTTTTACCTATTCCAAATATATTTAATCAACCCCATCTTTTGTTATTTCAAGTGCAGAGGGGACCACCAAATCATGTGCCCGAAGCGAAATCTTACGGAAAATATCGCCCTAATCTGGTTGCCTACCAGAGCTGCTGTGCTGTTTGGGACGGGGCGAGCTTGGCAAAATGTGGCACAAACGAATTAAAACGACAATTTGCAGTCATTGGCCACTCAAAAACTTATTAGTACATGTGTATTGTCCTCGTACTTCTTTCAAAAACGAACAGTCAGAATTATATTGTCAATTGATGTATTATGTAGGCATTAACAATATGCTGAAATTTTATTACGCGCACATATGTTCTTTCATATTGGTTCACAGACTAAAGCAACAAGAGGGCTATTTTCAGCTTCATACCGGCTGTCGTACCAGTTTGGTATTGCTACTGGGAATATAGACAAAATTATCAAAAAAGGTGTTGCAAATTCTGTTGCAAAAAGGTGTTGCTTCAGTTGTAGTTTTTCTTGTTGGAGGACAGGTGCACAACGCCCAATGGCCCACCATAGACGACGAAGAGGGACCGGTAAGTGTACTGGCTGTGCGGGATATGTGATAGCCGCCACTTAACACATTGTAAAATACATCGTTCGCATCTCATTGTCAATGTCCAGCGCCACGTTACATGTTTACTAGATTTACGAGTTTGGGGACCAACCATCCTCGAGCCCGCCATTATGGCACGTTGCAGTAAGGACTTCACTTTTTATACTGACCTCATCCCACCCTCATCCCACCCTCTCCGCACCTGTTCATTCATGACTACCGACGTAGACCTGCACGGTAGTCATTGACCGGGGGGTGACGTCACTCGAGAGGTGAAAAATGCCCTGTGGGCCGTCATTGACAACGAGGGAGCGATTTGCAAGCTACATGTTCGAGCTCTTTAATAATGTAAATGCAAATAATGTGCAAATAATATTGCAAATAATGTAATCTGTATAGTCCCCATGTATTTACAATATTTATTCTACAATATTCATAATATTCGTTTGCATGTGATTTACAATATTTACATGCCAGCTATAAGAGAGTTTGAACAAGTAGCACGCAAGGAACTCCCACGCCGTTGTCTATGACGGGCTGCTGGACAATGTCCACCTGTGCGGTGACATCACCCACCCGGTTAAAGACGACCTTCCCGTTCGATCTCCGTCAAAATGAATGGACGGGTACAGCGAGGGTGGGATGCGTGGAGTGTAAACAGTGAAGTCTGTGCCGCGGCGTGTGATTTTGGCTTAGACATACACACGCAAGGTTACGACGAACCGACGAGAGCAATCGGAACCGCACCTGACGACAGAGCTGGGCACAGGGCAAGGTCAACAGTCCTCGGCTCGTCTCATCTCCTCATGTCTCGGTTCTTCATGACCGGCTTCTCATTGGCCTGAGACATAGGCGGGTAGCTTCCAGTGCTGATTGCGCCACGGCTGGGGCTGACCGACACGCCTACGTACCCTCGATGATTTCTCAGATTCCGAGACTTGGCAATGGGGCCGCCAGGACCTTGCTAAACTCGCAACTCGAAAAAACACGTAAGGTGGTCCGGGACTTGAACCATGAGATGCGGGAGATGTATTATACAATGTTAAAAGCGGCGGCTAATTAAGATGTCGCCGGTTGCGGATCGAGCCCCTCGTTGCAGGTGCGCTGCCAGGAAACGAAGGCGGTGGACCCCTGATCGAATGTCTCCTAATGGCCATGACTGACTTATTTACATTTAATGACACACTTGCCCTCGAGCCAGGAGATACATCTTCCTGTGCGATTTCCAACATACTTCCGGCCAAAAAACAGATGTGGACAAAACATTGAGCCCTGGCAAATGTCTCCTGGCGAAAACAGCACCACAGTTCTAGGCAAAAGCGCGACACACAGGGCAGTTCAGACTAGATGGTCTTTTCGGCCCTCTTGCTGATTGCTTTCCTTTTTCGGTCGTGGAACCTCGACCTTCGACTTGAAATGAGTCTTTGAGCTTGTCTGCTAGTTTTCTTGACATGGACCATCGATTTTTATGGTTTTTCCGCTCGAGCGATGCGCTGCCATCTGACTTCTGCCAAAACAACGGAGAAGAGATGACCTAACGGAGATGTTGATCTTTCAAAAATACTTTTTTCTGGATTTTTTATAATCGTTCGCAGTCGAAATTGGTCTTCAGTGTCTTTTCCGCGATTGTGAGCCATACAATTCTTTTCCAGAAGTCCACCCAGTGTTTCGGTATGGGTCGTGTTTATGGTCTTCGGGATGCAGGCGTGTTGGATGTCCGTGTTATTGTCCGCTTTTCGAAGCCCCTTCGTCTGAAGACACCAACCAATACTTGCTGGCGGCTAGATATCGACTTAGTGGCCTGCGCCTGCACCAGGTAGTTGAAGTTTGGGCCAGCATGGTTCTCGTTTTTCTGCAATCTGCATGCATTGTGCGGGCCGCACATGGCAGTCGCACGTCTCCCCTTGCACATCCTGCACCCTATATTCCGCCGGCACATCTTCGATCGATGGCCCACCATCGTGCATCTATAGCATCGCATAGCTTTCGCTCGCCGCTTCTTTTCAGGGATACCCAGAGAAGCATGGCATGCTTCCGTAATGTGCTTTGCCGATTTGACAAAAAAATCACTCGTTTCGTTTGGCCATCGAAGCATGCGAGGCGTGAAGAACTGACGTTGACTGGCCGTTACTCTGTAGAAAGTCGCTTGAGTCTTCCGACGTTTCCACTCGAACGCTTCTTTCTCGCCTCTAGCTTATTTTGAAAGTACCGCAAAAGTTGCTCTATTTGGTGGCACGTCGTCACGTTTGCATCACTAGGAGACGATGCCGTGGCGTTGATTTCTCTTTGTGGTGGACGTGTCAGTGAAATGACACAACGATCTCTTCCGGCAAAACCTTAAGCAGGATGTCGCAAAGCATCGCCGAGGAGCTGATCGTTGGGACGTCCAACACGTTCAGGCACCGGATGTTCAGCTGAACCGAGTCATATAGATTACGCAGCTCTCACCTATCAGAGGTAGATGGCACGAGCTGAAGCTCGCAGAGAAATTGGAAATGAAGCTCTATAATGCGGTTGTTGTCTCCGAACCTGTCCTGCAGCAGCAGGACGGCACTTTCATAACATGCCTCCCTTGTTGGCAGCCCGGTGATGCCAGCTGCAGCTTCACCTGACAGGTAGTTTCGGAGGTAAGGGAACTTGTCGGTAGCGGTGAGAGCCTGGGTGGTGTGTACTGCACCGTTTAATTGCTCCCAGAACGACGTCCATTCACCTGCGCCCCATAAAATGGCTTGATGGTGAGCATGCGCAGACGGGGTCCAGTGATCTGGGATAGAATCGTCGTGGGAGCATGTTGGTTAATCGCAGACGAGGGGGCAGGTTGCGCCGTGGTGCTGAAGCAGAGTTGCTCGCGGCAGTACGTAAGGCGAGTCACAGCCTCCAGGGTCCGATCGTTGTAATTCGCTGCAGACTCGTACTCCCTTTCCAGCTCCTCGACAGGAATCACGTTCCCGACCTGGGCGTCGGTCTTGGTATGCTCCTTGCATCTAGCCACTAGCTTGTCCAGCACCTCTCGGAGCGCTAGTCAGTGAGACCAGCCGCTCTCGATTAGTGTTGTAGCCTCGGTCAAAATGTTTGTCGCTTGGGCTCGCCTGGCAGCGCGTTTCGCCTTCAGCCGGTCCATCGACTCATCTTAATACTTGCAAGTTTTTGGAACCAGCATGGGCACTCCTTTCGCGCCCACCTTCGCCAACATTTTTATGGGACTACTTGAAGCTTCCCTCTTTGACTCTTTCCCCCTCAAGCCGAAGGTTTATCTTCGATACATAGATGACATCTTCATAATTTGGGAGCATGGCCGCACAGCCCTAGAAAGTTTCATTTCGCATCTTAATTCTTCGCATCTGACCATTAGTTCTCATGCCAGTACTCGGATAAACAAGTGAACTTCCTAGACACCATTGTTGTTCTTGACAATGGTAAACTGAAAACCACACTTTATAGGAAACCAACGGACAGGCAACAGTACCTAGACTACACTAGTCATCACCCACGACACTGCAAACAAGGTATCTTTGTAGGACAGGCTACCAGACTAAGAAGAGTATGCAGTGATAACACAGACTAAATAAAACACCTTAATGAACTAAAGTCCACCCGGGCAAGCAGGAATCACCCGGTCAGCTCGCTGGATATGGCTTACGAAAGAGCATCGAAGCTAGAAAGGGACGAAGTGCTCAATCAACAACGTCGAAACGAAAGCGCCCGACCACCAGCCTTAATAACCAAATTCTCAAACGCGCTCCCTAACATAAACAACATCCTGCGGAAATACTACCCCATTACAGCCAGTAATGACCGACTCAAAGAGACGTTTCCGGAAGCCCCAAGAGTTACCTACAAAAGAAACAAGAACCTTAAAGACATTTTAGTGCATGCCCAAATTAGCGCTTCCCAAGAACAAGTCATCAGCCCTTGCCTCCGCCCTAGATGCAAGACCTGCAAACATCTGCAGACAGATTGCATTGTCAATAGCACTGCCAGCCAACACGTTCACAAGATTAATTCCAGCTTCACTTGCAATTCTTCTAACATTGTGTATATGCTAGAATGCTCATTCTGTCAAAAGCAGTACATTGGAGAAACGAGTCAACCTAAGAACTTACGCCTGAATGGACATCGGGCCGACACTCATAACTGTGCCTCCATAGCAGTCGCGCAACACTTCAACCAGGCGAGCCACAATTTCGATGATCTTAAGCTCCATATTCTGCAGTCAAACTTTATGTCTCCAAGGGACCGGAAATACAGAGAATCATACTTGATCAATAAATCCAAGTGCCTGGAGCCGGCTCGAATTAATGCCTAGAAAGGCAGCTTAGAAACCTTACGGTACCTGAATCGAACAGAAAAATAATGCTCTTTCAAAAAGTGGGCATCTCCATTCGCAGTATTCCTGCCTGCCCATCCCCAATGCTGATACTTGAATACAATTTTTGTGCTTTTCTTTCCCCCCCCCCTTTTTTTCTGTGTTGCTCCAAGCCGATTTCGACATACCACGCGCACGCTCCTCCCGCGACCTTCGGCATTTCGTCTTACTACCTACTTTACACACACACACACGCAAAAAAAAACAGAAAAGAAGTTCTTGCATGTACCGCAAAGCTCCGCGTGAGTTGCACCCGCGCATACCCCTTCTATTCTTCTGTGAACACTGACCTCCGCAGGCGGAATTCTTTAAACTATACGGGCTGTTGCTGTTTACGAGTTTTCTCTCTTGCACACAGTTCAGTAACCTTGTATTGCACCCCCAAGACGCCCCTCTCGTCCCCGATCTTCCCGGAAGCCTCATTTGAGGTCGCCCGGCCACACCGCAGCCCAGCTTAACCTGTTCCCCCCTGTTTTCTCCGACTCTCGCGTAGTCTTCCCTCTTTCTCTACTGCAAGGTCCTGTCACAAGAACCACACCTCCCTTTTTGTCTCACTTTTTCGCCCCTTTCAACCTAGCGTTGACCCACTCTGCTGTCCTCCTTCCGGCCACGCTTTTAACGGCCTCCCCCTTTCTCACCAACTCAATCTGGATCTATAAAACAGTGTGCCAGAGGTGAACCCTGATGCCTTGAAAAAGACAAGTCTCCTTGTCGAAAAGGCCGCGACCTTCTCCTAAGTAATATTTCTATATATATATATATGTATGTATATATATATATATATATATATATATATATATATATATTTAAATACAGAAGAAAATGCCGGCAGTCTACTACACCAAAGAAGGCATAGGGGAATGGTTAGACTATTTTTAGTTAGTGACGTTGCATTATTATTTTTAGTAAATCTTGAGAAAAAAGAAAGAAAAACACACGCCCAGAGGGGGGATAGAACCCACGCCTTTCGATGAGATCACGAATGCATTACCAATGCCGAATTGATAAGGCATTCGAGATCTAATCGAAAGGCGTGGGTTCGGTCCCCACTCTGGGCACGTGTTTCTCTTTCTATCTTTGTCACGTAATTATTAAAACAAACGGTACGTCACTTACTGTAAAAAATATTCTAACCATTCCCCTACGCGTTCTTTGGCGTTGTAGACTGGTGGAAATTGTTTCTCTAATACCTAACGAGCCTAATATATATATATATATATATATATATATATATATATATATATATATATATATATATATATATATATATATATATATATATATATATATATATATATATATATATATCTGTTCCGCTACATGCATTACGAGGCACTGGCTCCAGCAGTTCGGATATGCCAATTGCTAACCCCGACCTCCGACCACGTTCTACGTGGCGGCCGCTGGGAAAGAAGACGTTCTACGTCTCCCGCGGTAGTCGAGGGGAGGCGCTAGTTGACCGGCCTCAGAGCTCTTGTAAATATAAACCCCCGCTTTAAAGTCGAGAGAGAAGCCGCCGTGGGATAGCGTAATGGCAAACGCACCGCACCAGTTATGCGGAGATGTGGGTTCGAGTCCCGCTCCCGGAAAAACGGCGGATTTTTTCTCGACTTATATTTTCGCTTATTTATCAATGAATCAAAGAAACGTGACAAGCACACGTCATTCGGCCCTATTAAATATTTCGAAAAAAGCCTAATAGCACTGGCAATGACGTCTGCAACCTTGATATGTATCTTTACCGAGTCCCTCGTCCCGTATCTCTCTGTTCTGCTATATATATATATATATATTATATATAATATATATATAATACCTAATATATATCTATATATATATATATATATATATATATATATAAATCTCGAGAAAGATAAACTCACAAAGCGCGCAGAAATAGAGAAATAGTATAAGTAAAAAGTCGGATACACAGCAAGAACAAAAACAAACAATGTTTACTTACGTAGCGGCAACGGGACTTGCCTTCAACAGAGTAAAGTTACATGATTTTGCAGTCGCAAACATTTTGAACACATTTCTTATATAGGTTTGCATAAAACTGTGAGAAAGAGCGGAAAATGTTTCGGAAATGGAGAGTGGTCGTACAGTCAGGCTACGCCTATGTTGCAACATCAACAAACAAACAAGAAAAATAAAAAAAGGGGGGGGGGTGGACGAGAGAGAGAAAGAAGGGTCGTGTTAACAATGCAGCGTTCAAGGTTGCACCATGACGGGTCAACGTATGCCACGCGGGCTGCAAGTTCAGACAAGTGGGGAAACTGGACAACCGCGGTTTGAAAAGAAAGGGAAGAGTATACAGTAAGGTATTCAGTGGCTGGGGAGACTGGTTCGGGGGGAAGCGAAGATGGGTTTGCCCCCCGCGGATGAAGAGAATAGGTAGGGGGCACAAAAGAGCATTTCACAGAAGCTAGCCATTGAACAGGAAATAGGTAGGGTCAAAAAAGGTTAAAAATGAATAGATCACAAAGAGTTAAACATTCTTAAGTGGTGGTTGGAACGAGGCCTCCTTCCCTAGGACAAATGGCATTGTTGAGCCGCATTAGGCTAATAAGGCTGCTGTATTAGGAGAGTTTCTGCGAATTATGATGGCAAACTCGAGGGTGGGAATAATGAACATAGTTATAAAAATTATGAATCCGCTAATTTTAATCGAGGGATAAGCACGTTAGTTTTCTGTAACTTTCAGTTATTCCAAGTGTGACTGACCCAAACTTATAAATGAGATAAGATTCCCGAACCTCGCGGTCGTGGTGCGTTTTGAAGGCGGATTCTAAAATCATTGCTTTAAGATGTTTAAATGCATGCTCGGGACTTGTCTTGACAGGGGCAAATAAGGGCAGCTTTTTGCATGAGAGCGGTGAATATTGAACCGTATTCGGAAGGGCGTTTCAGTTTGGCCGATATATTGTTGCCTACAAACAGTGCACTCTAGAAGATATACGACATTAGGGCAGTCACAGTTAAAGTTACCTTTTATATTTACGTAGTAGTCTCAAGCCGTGCTGGTGGCGCGCTGTGTAGTGGTCATGTGTGGGCATACTTTACATTGGGGTTTATTGCAGGGCATTTAGCAAGTAGTTGCCGGTCGGTTGATACGAGAGTTAGTAAGAAAGTCACCTAAATTCTTATTACGCCGGTAGACAACGCGTGGTGGTTCGGGGAATATGCTTTTTAAGCGGTAACTTTGCATTAGGATATTGTGATGTTTTTTTAGCACGGTTGACACTCTTGGAGCGGAGGATGAGTGGGTTAAAACTAAGTTTGCGGGTTCCCGTTCGGGGCTTTTTTCTTACAGATTTCGTTACGTTTTAATTGGTTGGCTCGCACAATAGCGTCGTCGATAACTTTTTCCGGGTATTTTTTATTCAGGAGGGCGGTCTTGAGTTCTGGACAGTTTGAGTCAAAGTCGGCTTGGTTTGAGCAAATTCTCCTAAATCGGTGGGCTTGGCTGTAAGGTATTGCTGTCGTGCAGTGTCTGACATGGCAACTTCGGAAGTGCAAATACTGCCGCGTGTCTGTGGGTTTTCTATACAGTTTAGTTTGAAGCCGACCTTGGAAGGTAGTAACGGTGACGTCCAGAAAGTTTACACTGTGTTCCGAATAGGAATGAGCAAGGGAAATACTAGGATGGGCTAGGTTAAATGCCTCAATGAAGGTGAAAAGCTCCGCCTCTTCAAGTTGCCAGATCATGAATGTGTCATCAATAAACATTTTATAGTACATTGGCTTTGAATTTTGGGTATCAAGAAAGTTTGATTCAAGGTGAGGCATAAAGATATTACCGTAGTTAGGCCCGATGCGAGTTCCAATTGATGTTCCGCTGACTTGCACGTAATGAACTCCGGCGAACTCAAAATTGTGAAGTTCAAGAATAATCCTAAGGAATATTTGGAGAGCAGAAGAATCGATAGGTTTGTCCCACGATGACTGCTTATACGCAAGGAATACAGCGGCGATGCCATCTTCATGGGGGATGTTAGTATACAGTGACGCAACATCAAGGGTGACTAGAAGGCAGTTATCAGGAATTTCAATTTTTGAGATGTCTGAGAGAAAGTCATTGGTATCCTTAATGAAGTAGGGAAAGCTGGGCGGAATGTCGCAAATGAGATTATCCACATAGCGCGAGAGGTTTTTGGTAACAGTGCTAATGTCAGAAACAATGGGGCGCCCTGGGTTGTTCACCTTGTGAATCTTTGGGAGAAGATAGAATTTACCGGCTACTCGGCTTAAGGGGATCAGAGAACGAGCCGTGGTTTCATTTATTGTTTTATTTTTAACAAGCTCAGCAAGTTTATCTTTGACAATTTGCTTATAATCTTGAGTGGGATCATTGGGTAGCGCTTTATAGAACGTCGATACTGATAGTTGCTTATTGGCCTCGTTAACATAGTCGGTTTTGTCAAGGATTACGATTGCGCCTCCCTTGTCGGCAGGTTTAATAATTTGTCGGGAAAGCTGGCGAGTTCCTCTAGGGCTTTCTTTTTGTTGGTAGTCATGTTGTGGTGGAAAGAAATTTGTGTTTGGTAAGCTTTTCGCACATCGCGTTGGACAGCTTTGATGTACATGTCGAGGCAACTATCACGCTGTGTGGGAGGGGTCCAGTTCTTATAGCTAGGTAGGGTTCTGCGGGCTTCTTCCGTCGCGGGGTGATCGTAGAAGTATTCTCGTAGCCTCATGTTTCTGGCGAAGTTATCTAAGTCCTTAAAAAGTTGAAATTCGTCAAAACCACCAGTAGCCGGGCAAAAGTTTAGGCCCTTTGACAAGACGTTCATCTGACCTGGGGAGAGGGTTATACTTGAAAGGTTCATTACATTCCCGGTAAGGTTTTCTTTTGTGACAGCAGGCGAGGGAAAAATATTAGTACAGGGGTTTAACTGAACTGTTTGGGCTGCAGTAGTCGAAGCATTTATTACAGTCGTAGTGACATTGTCGGCCGTATTGTCAGAGTTGGGGCAGTTACTAGTGCCGGAGCTTGTTGGGTTCTTACGCATGTGGCGAGTGTTAGAAATCTTATCTCGGTTAAACTTTCGGTCTTTTGTTCGGGATATGGTGGAGGCCGTCTTATATTCGTAGTTGCTTAAAAGGTTCAACTCTCTTTTGCTTAGTTCCTGACTAAGTAGTTCCTCTTTCTTTCGGAGAGAATGGGCCGTAGTTTCGTAGTGATTGAGGATTATTTCAGTTAATTGTAAGGATGCTTTATCGAGTACCTGTTTCCACTTATTCATGTTGGACGGGGAGAGTACAGTAGTAGCCGGTTTTATTTTAATCCTAAGACCCCTGGGAGCGACCGCGGCAGTCAAGTACTGTGCAAGAGCGGAAACGTCCAATTCCGAACGTATGCACTTTTCGGTGATTTTTCTTAGCTTTAAAAACTGTCTTGAAACGGGGAAGCAGTGTCGCGTTACCTGTTTTTTTTGTGTTGTAGTCAGTTGCTGCTATGCCGATTCTTTCGAAGGTTGTAAGGGCATGTGGCACGGAGGGCTGGATTTTGGACCCCGGAGGGTCCGGTGGAGGGGCTGCTGTTGGTTTTCGTGGGCTCGGCGGTTGCTGAAGATGCGGAGGTTGGGCGTGGCATGCTGTTGGTGCGGTGCCGGTCAGGGAGCTTCTTAGTGTCGCCGCGAGCGTTCCCTCGGGGCGTTGTGGCCGCTGGAGGTTTGCCTGTAGGGGTTTTCTCTCTCCCTTTTCTCTACCCCTTTTTCTCTCTCTCGCTCCCCCCCCCCCCTTTTTATTTTTCTTGTTTGTTTGTTGATGTTGTACATTGGCGTAGCCTGACTGTACGCACACTCTTCATTTCCGAAACATTTTCCCCTCTTTCTCACAGTTTTATGCAAACCTATATAAGAAATATGTTCAAAATGTTTGCGACAGCAAAATTATGTAACTTTACTCTGATGAAGGCAAGTACCGTTGCCGCTACGTAAGTAAAGATTGTTTGTTTTTGTTCTTGCTGCATATCCGACTCTTTACTTATACAATATATATATAAATATATATATATATATATACGTATATATATATATATATATATATATATATATATATATATATATATATATATATATAGTAAAAAGGGGGCGCAATAAAAAACATAACAAGTTTACTTCGAAAACATAACTTTACATCGACGTTTCGGACGGGGACCGTCCTTTATCACGCTTGATAAAGGACGGTCCCCGTCCGAAACGTCGATGTAAAGTTATGTTTTCGAAGTAAACTTGTTATGTTTTTTATTGCGCCCCTTTTTACTATTTAACCTTCACTAGCCTAATCGTTTACCATATATATATATATATATATATATATATATATATATATGAGATTTTGATGAGTTTTGCAACGGGCCAGAAAAAACGGTCAGGTAAAAGATAAGAACAACTTTGCGGTTAACTTGTTTATTATAAATTAGTCCGACAGTTTCGGAAGTGGAACTTCCTTCCTCAGGGACAATCCCACAATGAACACCCAATCCTTATGCACACTGCATGCGAAGGAGTCTCTCGTCCTCTCCCTCATCAAGGAGGGGAATATGCAAGAGAACGTAAAAAATCCGGTAACAACACGGCACTTGCTGAGTGGAGAGGATTTAAATTAAAAAAAAAATTAAAAAAAAAGGAGGAAAAAGAGGAAAGGCGGTGGTTGTAGTGAGAAAACGGCACGGGTGGGGGAAGGGAGCGGGACCAAAGGTTTCTATCGGCCAGCTGCGGCTGGGATGAAAGAGAGCTGACAAACAAAATACAGACAACGAATTAGCACAGATGGGAAAAGCGGGGCGGTGGTGTAGTAACTAAGGACGCGGCCTTGGCCCGGCATTTGTTTCGTGGGCCCCCAGAACAGACCGTTAAACAGAGAGGCATTGCTTTTACTTAATAAAGTCTTTCTCTCTCTCTCTCTCACCAAGAAACCGGTGATAAGTCTACTTTGTTTGCCCTTTGAAGGGCCGCGACATGGCAACAGAGAAAGGCACTAGCGGCAGCCAGCGGCGTGCCGCATAGCGGTCGGACCGCGCGGAAGACAGGGATCAAGTTACACAGGGGCGCGGCGAGTTCGGAGAAGGCGACGAGTGCCCCGTCCGTCCTTGGCCGCAGCGTAGAGTAATGTAAAGGCACACATACGACGCGACAAGCGTGAAGTTCAATGGAGGGCCGACACAGAAAACCACTGAATTACGCCACCGCTATGTCTTAACAGAACACGACAATCTCAAGGCACGGCCCGACTGGCACTGCCGTTCAACGTCACCTCCCTCTCTCTTCTTACTCTTCTTAGTTGTCCCAACGTGGACAGCATTTATCGCGCAGCACGTGCAGTGCGGGGCTTAGGCGGCTTTTTGGGCGGCGCTCCCTCTCGGTATGCGCCCGTTGTCTGCTGAGCTAATGGTGGGTGGTCCTGAATGGGTTAAAAAAAAACTGTTATGCTAGGAGAAAGGGGGTGGAACAATGTTCATCCACTTCCTGTTGTCAATCAACGTCCGTGGTCCTCCGGAGGCACGACATGCTGCCAGCGCTCTCGTTGATACCATGAGTCAGCGTTTTGAACTTATAAATAAGGTACGATTCCTTCTGTTCGCGCTCCCGTTTAGTGTGAAAACCGGTCTCTAGCAGAGTGACTTTAATTTGGTCGAATGAATGTCCTGGGAGGCTGACATGTCTTGAAATTGGCAAGTTCGGTTGTGTTTTAGCGTGAGAACGGTGGTTGTTAAAACGTTTACGGAAGGCGGTTTCTGTTTGTCCGATGTACTGCATGTCACAGATGTCACAGTGAAGCATATAGACGACATTTTGGCTGTCACAGTTTAGATGAGCATTTATTTTGAATACGTAATCTGAGGAGCTTGCTTTAGCAGTAGTGGTGGTGGTCATGTGTGAACAGACCTTACAACGTGTTTTCTTGCATGGCTGGCATCCCCGTTGAGTGCCCTCAATGGTAGTCGTCTTGGCTCTGACTAACATATCTTTCAGGTTTTTCCGCGGCGATAAACAACTCGGGGGGGCTTTTGGAAAATTGAAGATAGCCGGCTACTTTGTTGCAGTATATTAAAATGTCTCGAAAGAATGTTATTAAGTTTAGGCAACGCAGATGAGTGGGTGAGGACAAGAATTGTCTGGCTTCCTTCATTCCTGGGATTCCCTCCATGTAGAATTTCCTCGCGGTTTAGGTTACGAGCTCTGTTGATGGAGTCATCGACCACTGCTGCTGGGTACTTTTGACGAATGAGGGCATTTTTTAGTTGTTGGGAGTTGTGGTCAATGTCGGCATTGTCAGAGCAAATTTTGCGGTATCTGTGGGCCTGGGAATAGGGAATGCTCATCTTGCAATGCCGTGGATGGTCACTTTCAAAGTGCAGATACTGCTGGCGATCTGTGGGTTTTCTATATAAGGCTGTGATCGTGGTCGTGCCCTCTACCTGAATGGTGACGTCGAGAAAGTTCACCGATGTCCTTGAGATATTATGCGCAAAAGATATAGAAGGGTGGACCGCGTTGAAACCCGAAATGAACTTATGCAAGCCTGCCTCGTCATGCGGCCAGACAAAAAAGATGTCATCCAGGAATCGCTTGTATATGAGCGGGCGAACGGGTTGAGCTTCCAAGAAGGGTCCCTCGAGTGCCGCCATGAACAAGTTCGCGTAATTAGGTGCCATTTTTGTGCCCATAGCTGTGCCGCTAATTTGAAGGTAATGTTTGTTTTCGAATTGGAAATAATTGTAACGAAGCACAAGGTCAAGTAGGGTAGTAAGGGCGTGCTCATTATTCTCTAGTGCCCTATCAGCGTTTTGACATGCCTCCACGGTATACCTGATGCCGTCTGAATGGGGGATATTGGTGTAAAGCGATGAGACATCCATTGTAACCAGGAAGCTGCCAGGGGGGATTACCAGTCCAGACATCTCTCTCAAAAAATGGTTTGTGTCCTTGATATAGGCCGGAATTGTGGGAACTGCGTTTTTCAAAATAAAATCAAGAAAGCTGGAAATTGATTCTGTTGGAGTACCATTACAAGATACAATAGGGCGGCCTGGATTGACAGGTTTGTGAATTTTGGGGAGTAGGTAAAAGCGTCCCGGTCCTGATTGGGTGGGCGTCATTGCTTTAAACATGTCTTTAGTTATATCGCCATTTTCAAGAAGCCTTGTGAGTTGAAGGGTGATTTTCGATACGAACTGCTGGGTTGGGTCCGCAGGAAGTTCCTCATAAAAATTCTCATCACTCAGTTGTCGGAGTCCTTCCCTAATGTAGTCGGTTTTGTTAATTACTACTATTGCTCCGGCCTTGTCCGCCGGCTTTATAACAATGTCATCCCGTTGGCGGAGGGAGAAGAGGGCCTTCCGCTCATCAGTTGATAGGTTGTTGCGGACAGGGTTTGTTTTCTTTATTGCATTCAACACGTCTCTTTGAACGGCCGAAATGTACATATCGAGATGTTTGTCCCGACCATCGCTCGGTGTCCAACATTTGTCTGATGCTCCCGGAATTTTTTTGTCTGGGTTCGTTTCCCGGTCGTAGAAGTATTCACGAAGGCGTAAGTTCCTCGCAAAATTGTCTAAGTCCTGGTACAGCTGAAATTCATTAAATTTACTCGTAGAGGGACAGAATGTGAGACCTTTTGACAGCAGTTTAAGTTCAGATTCTATGAGCGGTACGTCCGATAGGTTGACAACGTTGGATTCTGGATGCGCCGAACTTTCAGATGGGGTTTGACTCACAGGACCTACGCTTTTCTCCTCACCCAAGGGTACAGCAGTTGGATTATCCGGAATGGGAGAATTCTCAGTTCTGGTTTGGCTTCCTGAGCACCCAACTCCCTGCTCCCCAAAGGAGTGATCTGGAATGAGGATATTGTCTCTCCGCATCTTTTTAAATTTTTGATTCATTACACCTCCTTCTTTTTGGGATTCGTATCTCTTGAGTTCCATTCTTTCCATTTCGGATATCTCCAGGCTGCTCCGAAGGGAAGTTTCCAACTTCTCTAATTCTAATGTCTTTCTTTCTCCGTGTCCTATTATTACCTGCATTAGCTGCAAGGATGCATACTCAAGAATATTGTTCCACCGCGCCATTTCATCTGCATTAAGATCGGTCATTGCCCGTGTCAGCCTTAGCCGCAGTCCTTTAGGTATTTTACGTGCTGTTGCATATGATTTTAAAGTAGCACTGTGCAAGTTGTAGCGCACTCGCTTATCTATGCTTTTGCGAAGATTGAGGAAGGCACGCGACCAGGGTCGTGTCGTTCGGGCAGTACCTTTACTTGGGCGGAGTCAGTCGTTGCGAACACCCGCGTCAGTCGTCTCAGGGGGTGTCTGGCGTGTCCCGTTGGGCCGGCGTGGCGAAGTCTTCGGGGTCACAGCTGTGGTGGGAGAGACCTCCGGAGAAGGGGGAGCCCGCTGACATTCCCGCTGTGCCGGCGTTGCACCTGGTGTTGGGTTGTTCGGTGCCCGGGGTTTAAAGGGTCTCCGCTGCCAGCCGAGCGCCCTGAACGAGAGAGCGTTGCGGAAGTGCTCCGCCAGCAGCGCAACGCCCTCAAAACTCGCGTGGAGCCTGTCAGCAGCAAAGACCCTCCGTGCCGGTAGTTCGTGGAAAGCGTGATCGATGTAGCGCACGTATGCTCCTAACTCTTTCCGCTGGCACAGGCAGCGGACCTCGCGCACAAAATAGGAGGCCTCGCAGTTGAATGATATGACAAACCGCCAGTCTCCCCCTCGTCGGCGCCGGTTCAGGGTGCGGGGAAGAGGCAGGCTCAAGCATATCCTCTTCAAGGCCGGACGGTGGAGGCGAACCCTCGCAAGCATTCGTCTCAACTTCTCCAGGGATGACGATGATCCGCTTTCTGCTATATCAGCAGTTCCGACGTGAAGCACCAGTGTCTCCACGGTTGGGGGTAGATATTCCAGGGCGGCGCTGACGTCCTCAAACTTCATGCCGCCGTATGAGATAAATCCGGTACCACCTCTCTCACTCGGGTGGAAATGGCCGTGGACATGGCGGATGAGAGAGTCCCCCACAATAGCGCTCCGGATGGTGTGCCTTGGAAAAAGGCACGTCAACCGCTCCGTTGTATGGTGTCTGGCAGCCATTGATGGGCAAGATTTAGATGAGTTTTGCAACGGGCCAGAAAAAACGGTCAGGTAAAAGATAAGAACAACTTTGCGGTTAACTTGTTTATTATAAATTAGTCCGACAGTTTCGGAAGTGGAACTTCCTTCCTCAGGGACAATCCCACAATGAACACCGAATCCTTATGCACACTGCATGCGAGGGAGTCTCTCGTCCTCTCCCTCATCAAGGAGGGGAATACGCCAGAGAACGTAAAAAATCCGGTAACAACACGGCACTTGCTGAGTGGAGAGGATTTAAATTTAAAAAAAAATTAAAAAAAAGGAGGAAAAGGAGGAAAGGCGGTGGTTGTAGTGAGAAAACGGCGCGGGTGGGGGAAGGGAGAGGGACCAAAGGTTTCTATCGGCCCGCTGCGGGTGGGATGCAAGAGAACTGACAAACAAAATACAGACAACGCATGAGCACAGATGGGAAAAGCGGGGCGGTGGTGTAGTAACTAAGGACGCGGTCTTGGCCCGGCATTTGTTTCGTGGGCACCCAGAACAGACCGTTAAACAGAGAGGCATTGCTTTTACCAAGAAACCGGTGATAAGTCTACTTTGTTTGCCCTTTGAAGGCCCGCGTCATGGCGACAGAGAAAGGCACTAGCGGCAGCCAGCGGCGTGCCGCATAGCGGTCGGACCGCGCGGAAGACAGGGATCAAGTTACACAGGGGCGCGGCGAGTTCGGAGAAGGCGACGAGTGCCCCGTCCGTCCTTGGCCGCAGCGTAGAGTAATGTAAAGGCACACATACGACGCGACAAGCGTGAAGTTCAATGGAGGGCCGACACAGAAAACCACTGAATTACGCCACCGCTATGTCTTAACAGAACACGACAATCTCAAGGCACGGCCCGACTGGCACTGCCGTTCAACGTCACCTCCCTCTCTCTTCTTACTCTTCTTAGTTGTCCCAACGTGGACAGCATTTATCGCGCAGCACGTGCAGTGCGGGGCTTAGGCGGTTTTTGGGCGGCGCTCCCTCTCGGTATGCGCCCGTTGTCTGCTGAGCTAATGGTGGGTGGTCCTGAATGAGTTAAAAAAAAACTGTTATGCTAGGAGAAAGGGGGTGGAACAATGTTCATCCACTTCCTGTTGTCAATCAACGTCCGTGGTCCTCCGGAGGCACGACATGCTGCCAGCGCTCTCGTTGATACCATGAGTCAGCGTTTTGAACTTATAAATAAGGTACGATTCCTTCTGTTCGCGCTCCCGTTTAGTGTGAAAACCGGTCTCTAGCAGAGTGACTTTAATTTGGTCGAATGAATGTCCTGGGAGGCTGACATGTCTTGAAATTGGCAAGTTCGGTTGTGTTTTAGCGTGAGAACGGTGGTTGTTAAAACGTTTACGGAAGGCGGTTTCTGTTTGTCCGATGTACTGCATGTCACAGATGTCACAGTGAAGCATATAGACGACATTTTGGCTGTCACAGTTTAGATGCGCATTTATTTTGAATACGTAATCTGAGGAGCTGGCTTTAGCAGTAGTGGTGGTGGTCATGTGTGAACAGACCTTACAACGTGTTTTCTTGCATGGCTGGCATCCCCGTTGAGTGCCCTCAATGGTAGTCGTCTTGGCTCTGACTAACATATCTTTCAGGTTTTTTCCGCGGCGATAAACAACTCGGGGGGGCTTTTGGAAAATTGAAGATAGCCGGCTACTTTGTGGCAGTATATTAAAATGTCTCGAAAGAATGTTATTAAGTTTAGGCAACGCAGATGAGTGGGTGAGGACAAGAATTGTCTGGCTTCCTTCATTCCTGGGATTCCCTCCATGTAGAATTTCCTCGCGGTTTAGGTTACGAGCTCTGTTGATGGAGTCATCGACAACTGCTGCTGGGTACTTTTGACGAATGAGGGTATTTTTTAGTTGTTGGGAGTTGTGGTCAATGTCGGCGTTGTCAGAGCAAATTCTGCGGTATCTGTGGGCCTGGGAATAGGGAATGCTCATCTTGCAATGCCGTGGATGGTCACTTTCAAAGTGCAGGTACTGCTGGCGATCTGTGGGTTTTCTATATAGGGCTGTGATCGTGGTCGTGCCCTC
The DNA here is from genome assembly GCF_048455015.1 of Haemaphysalis longicornis. Lineage (NCBI taxonomy): Eukaryota > Metazoa > Arthropoda > Arachnida > Ixodida > Ixodidae > Haemaphysalis > Haemaphysalis longicornis. Next base: position 37,199,531 of record NW_027526214.1, on the reverse strand, counting down.
TACCTGAATGGTGACGTCGAGAAAGTTCACCGATGTCCTTGAGATATTATGCGGAAAAGATATAGAAGGGTGGACCGCGTTGAAACCCGAAATGAACTTATGCAAGCCTGCCTCGTCATGCGGCCAGACAAAAAAGATGTCATCCAGGAATCGCTTGTATATGAGCGGGCGAACGGGTTGAGCTTCCAAGAAGGGTCCCTCGAGTGCCGCCATGAACAAGTTCGCGTAATTAGGTGCCATTTTCATGCCCATAGCTGTGCCGCTAATTTGAAGGTAATGTTTGTTTTCGAATTGGAAATAATTGTAACGAAGCACCAGGTCAAGTAGGGTAGTAAGGGTGTGCTCATTATTCTCTAGTGCCATATCAGCGTTTTGACATGCCTCCACGGTATACCTGATGCCGTCTGAATGGGGGATATTGGTGTAAAGAGATGAGACATCCATTGTAACCAGGAAGCTGCCAGGGGGGATTTACAGTCCAGACATCTCTCTCAAAAAATGGTTTGTGTCCTTGATATAGGCCGGAATTGTGGGAACTGCGTTTTTCAAAATAAAATCAAGAAAGCTGGAAATTGATTCTGTTGGAGTACCATTGCAAGATACAATAGGGCGGCCTGGATTACCAGGTTTGTGAATTTTATGGAGTATATATATATATATATATATATATATATATATATATATATATATATATATATATATAGTCAGAGTGGCGCTGGCTACCACCCTCAAGCGTAAGATACACTTCTAGTAATTATAAATAGCCCAGAAAGTGAAGGAGAACACCGTCGCCCAGATAGCCGAATTGGTAAGGCATTCGACATGTAATCGAAATGGTCCCCACTCTGGGCGCGTGTTTTTCTTTGTTTCTTTCTTCTATATTAAAAGAAATGTTTACTTCATTAACCGTAGTGAAAAAAGAAAAGAGCCTAACCAAACCCCTATGCCTCCTTTGGCGTTGAACACTGCTGCCCTATCTTTCTGTATTTCCTCAACGAGCCCCTCATTTCCTTACCATACTATTCTGCGAAAGCCTAGCGAGGGTCTCGGTTCTGGCAGCCTTGATGCCTAGGTAGCATAAGAATGCTTCGCGCCAGTTACCCGCTCATGACAGGCTGTAGACCCTCGAGTCACGCCCCGGGTGTTGAAAAGAAGGTCCCCTTCTCCCCGTGTAGTCAGAGTGGCTCTGGCTACCACCCTCAAGCGTCAGATACACCTCTAGTAAATATAAATAGCCCAGAAAGTGAAGGAGAACACAGTCGCCCAGATAGCCGAATTGGTAAGGCATTCGACATGTAATCGAAAGGCGTGGGTTCGGTCCCCACTCTGGGCGCGTGTTTTTCTTTCTTTCTTTCTTCTATATTAAAAAAAACGTTTACTTCATTAACCGTAGTGAAAAAAGAAAAGATCCTAACCACACCCCTATGCCTCCTTTGGCGTTGTAGACTGCTGCCCTATCTTTCTGTATTTCCTCAACGAGCCCCTCATTTCGTTACCATATTATCCTGCGAAAGCCTAGCGAGGGTCTCGGTTCTGGCAGCCTTGATGCCTAGGTAGCATAAGAATGCTTCCCGCCAGTTACCCGCTCATGACAGGCTGTAGACGCTCGAGTCACACCCCGGGGGTTGAAAAGAAGGCCCCCTTCTCCCCGTGTAGTCAGAGTGGCGCTGGCTACCACCCTCAAGCGTCAGATACACTTCCAGTAAATATAAATAGCCCAGAAAGTGAAGGAGAACACAGTCGCCCAGATAGCCGAATTGGTAAGGCATTCGACATGTAATCGAAAGGCGTGGGTTCGGTCCCCTACCTCGGCGCGTGTTTTTCTTTCTTTCTTCTATATTAAAAAAATGTTTACTTCATTACCCGTAGTGGAAAAAGAAACGAGCCTAACCACACCCCTATGCCTCCTGGCTGAGCTTTTTACAATGCAGTCGGTCTGCAGGTGCCTGCCAGTCTTGCATCTAGGGCGGGAGCACCTGGCTATGACTGGTTGCTTTGAAGGTCCTGTTTTAGCATGCACTAAAATATCTTTTATATTCCTGTTTCTCCGGTAGGAAACCCTTGGGGCTTCAGGGAACGTCTTTTTAAGTCGGTCGTTACTGGCTAAAATGGGGTAGTACTTGCGCAGTATATTGTTTACGTTTGGGAGGGCGTTTGAAAATTTAGTTATTAGGGCAGGGGGCCTGGCGCTTTCGTTATGTCGCAGTTTGTTGAGCACTTCGTCCCTTTTGAGATTAGATGCACGTTGCTACACCTGATCAGGCGACCTTTTTGGGTGGTTCCTGTTATTAAGGGTGGACATAAGTTCATCAAGGTGCTCTACGTAGTCACTGTTATCACCGCATACTCTTCGAAGCCTGGTGGCTTGTCCTACGAAGATCCCTTGCTTGCAGTGTCTCGGGTGATGGCTTTTATAGTCTAGGTACTGCTGTCTGTCAGTTGGTTTTCTGAAAAGCGTGGTTTTAAGTTTACCGTTGGCAACAATCGTGCTTTTACCTTTTTAAAAGTTTTATTTTGTTATATAAATATATATATATATATATATATATATATATATAAATAAATATCTACAAGAAAAGAAAACTTTGAAAAAGGTAAAGCACGATTGTGGCCAACATTTCAGCAAAGTGACTGGCTTTCGTCAGGGCAAGTCTCTTTGCTGAAACATTGGCAACAATCGTGCTTTTACCTTGTTCAGAGTTTCTTTTCTTGTGTTATCCACCAGCTTTCAAAGTTCAACTGCTCCTTTAATCTCTGTATCTATACATATAAAAATATATATGTATATATATATATATATATATATATCTATATATATATATATATATATATATATATATATATATATATATATATATATATATATATATATATATATATATATATATATATATATATATATATATATATATATATATATATATATATATATATATATATATATATATATATATATATATATATATATATATATATATATATATTCAGTCACTCAATATATGTGTTTAGTTACTCAGTCTTCTTCTTGAGTAACTCAAAATGAAGACTGGTCCTCCAGTCGAAACGTCAGTAAACCACTGTTTTTGTTTTTATTCGTGCGTGTACCATTTATTCAAGTATTACTTCTGGCTCCTCAGAAGTTTCTTTTACTGCTTATATATGTATATATGAGTGTAGGTGGGTGCGTCTGTGAGCACTAAGAGGTACGGAAAGTCGCACAAGGCTAAGAAACTCACAACGGGAGAAGTTTTGATAGAAGTAGAAAACAAACAACAATCCTCTAACCTCCTCAAGCAAACGCGAATGGTAGATGTTGACATCAAGATCACGCCCCATCGCAGCCTCAATAGCGACCAGGGCGTGATCTTTGATCCGGATCTAATGAATGAGACTGAAGCAGATCTGCTCGTGGGCCTCTGAGATCAGGGCGTGACAGCAGTGAGGCGAATCACCGTACGTCGAAATTATGAAATAATTCCAACCAAGCACATAATCTTGACACTTGACCGCTCTAACCTTCATGAGTCGGGCAACGCAGTTTTCTTGAGATGTCCAATCCGACCCTACGTGCCGAACCCACGCCGCTGTTTCAAGTGTCAGCGGTTTGGGCACGGCACAACGTCTTGTCGTGGTAAATTGGCTTGCGCAAAATGTGCAGCACATGATCTTCAAACTGGCAATTGTAAATCCGAGAACATCACCTGTGACAACTGCCAGGGACCACATGCTGCCTATTCTAGGAGATGTGAAAAGTTCAAACAGGAAAAACAGATCATTGTCTTGAAAGTCAACGACAACATCACCTTCCCAGAGGCACGGAAGAGGTTCGCATTCTTCCCTCTGGGCAGGTATGCCGACGCAGCTCGCGGGGTGGCGGAGCGGCGTCTGGTTTCGGCGTGGCCCCAGTAGTGCGAGTCGGACTTGGTCCCGCCGCCACCCCCCCCTGGGTTGCCTATGGCAGCACAATCCGCCTCCGCACCGCTCGCTCACCCAGCAGTGGCTGTGGTGGCAAAGTCTGTTGGGGATGCCGCTGCATCCACTGCTTCCTCTCTCCACCGGCCCAAAGCATACGTAAGGGCACAGAGATGGAGACGGAGGCAGTCGCAGCGACCCCCTCCACCGCCTCACTGCCTGCGCCATCTGTGGTGTTCCCCACGCCTGCGGCCCTGGCAGCGCAGGCGAAGAACACCCGGAAGGGTACCACGTCAAGCGGGCCCAGTCCGCTGGGCACCCCTTTGCCTTCAGATGACGACATGGACGTCGAGCCCTTCCGGCTTTCATCGCAGCGGAAGGAACGGGCTGAGACGTCCAGGTAAGTAGAGAAGGCCAGAAAACCCCTTCTAAGAGTCCAAGCCCCGAAAGGCCCAACATAAATAGTCACACTCCAGTTGCTCCGAACACCTCATTATGGGAAGAGAAAACATAATACAATGGAACTGCACAGGCCTTGTGAATAATCTTGACGATGTATACGAAATACTGCATGCTTATCAGCCAAGTGTAGTGTGTGTTCAGGAAACGCATTTGAATTCTAAACACACAAATTTCTTGAACAGTTACTTGATATACAGAAAGGACAGGGGTGTCTGCACGCACTCTTCTGGCGGTGTGGCTATAATTGCCCGGAAATCCTTAGCCTGCCACCCTGTCACTCTGAACACTGTCCTTGAGGCTCTAGCAATTAGAACAATAATATTTAATAGGTTGATAAAGGTATGCTCCATATACATTCCTCCTGATGTTTCACTTTCGAGCTCTGACTTCGAGGCGCTGGTTGACCAGCTGCCCGAACCATAGATCCTTACATGTGACCTTAATGCTCACAACTCTCTTTGGGGCTTTTCTCGCAAAGATGCCCGAGGTCGCCTAATAGAGAAATTCCTTACATCTTCAGGAGCATGCCTTATCAACAATAAACAGCCTACATGCCATAACATAGGACACAACATATACTCATATCTTTACTTGGCGATTAGCTCCGCAGTTCTCTTTCCTCTTCGCGAGTGGGGTGTGGTCACTGACCGATATGGTAGTGACCAATTCCCCACCTCACTAACGTATATAGGTAAAAGCCCATGCAGTCCATCTTCCCAAAACAGGTTCAATGAAGCAAGAGCTAACTGGAATACATTTACAGAGACATCGAAACTACACCACACATACATAGAATACCTACAGGTTGAAGAAGCTACCCAACTCACACGGCGCACATTTTCGACGCCGCCGAAAAGTCCATTCCCCACGCCTCTGGTGCCCCGCGGAACCTGCGGAGGCCGTGGTGGAATGAGGACTGTAGGCGGGCGCGAGAGGCCCAAAACAAGGCATGGGGTATCCTTTGTCGGTACCCCACGTCGGGAAACGTCCTCTCGTTCAAACGGGCCAAGGCGTTAGGAAAACGTGTGCGCCGTGAGGCAAAACGAGGGAGTTGGCGTACATTCATAACATCAATAAACTCCTACACAGACACACGGAAAGTATGGACATGAATACGCAATCTCAAGGGACAACAAACACACAGCCTCCCTCTGGTTAGCACTACAGGGGACACACTTGAAGACCAGGCTGACACACTCGCACAACACTACCAACACGTTTCCAGTTCACCACACTACACAAAAAAAACTAGTGGCCGAAAAGAAGCTGAAGGAGGGAAAGGACCCGTCGTCCCCCTCAAGTTACCGTCCTATTGCCCTGACGAGCTGCCTGTGCAAGCTCTTCGAGAAGATGATAAATTGCAGGCTCGTGTACTTCCTTGAGTACAACTGTCTTCTCGAGAGCTGCCAGGCAGGCTTCAGGGCAGGGCGATCCACGAATGATCAACTCGTAGCTCTTGAATCGTATAATAAGGATGCCTTCGTGCATAAATAGTATTGCGTAACTGTGTTTTTTGGCCTCGAGAAGGCCTACGACACCGCTGGGCGCTACGGGATCCTCCGTGACCTGAAGTCTTTCGGTGTTTCGGGCAATATGCTCAACACTGTGGCTTGTTATCTGTCATAAAGAACGTTTCGCGTGAGAGTTGGTAACGCACTGTCAGAGATTCATGTGCAAGAAAACGGCGTGCCGCAAGGTGGAGTTTTAAGCTGTTCTCTTTTTATAATTAAAATGAACTCTCTTGGGAAGCCATTGCCACCTACCATTTCCTACTCTATGTAGGTAGACGAAGTACAGATATCTTTTCAATCTTGTAATATTTCAATCTGTGAACGTCAGGTCCAGCTTGGTGTTAAAAAACTTGCCAGCTGGGCAGACAAGAATGGTTTTAAACTCAATCCATGAAAAACTTCTTGTGTTGTGTTCTCCTAAAAGCGCGGGATTCATCCGGACCCAGACATTACTCTGAAAGGCGTTTCAATTCCTGTTAAAAAGGAGCACAAGTTTTTAGGCATAATATTCGATAACAAGCTAACATTTGTCTCACACTTGAAACATCTTAAGCAAGAATTCCTGAAAACTATGAATATTCTCAAAGTTATCTCCCACCAGTCGTATGGTGCAGACAGGCAACTCCTTCTGCGGGTTTAGAGCATCCTAGTGGGATCCCGCTTGGAATATGGCAGTGTTGTATAAGGGTGCGCAACAAAACCGGCACTAAAAATTCTGGACCCGGTGCTGGATTTAGGGCTACGCCTCGCATGCGGTGCTTTTCGCACTCGTTCTGTCCAAAGTCTCTATGAAGAATGCAATAAATGATCCCTAGAACACCAGAGGGTGTACTTCGACGTTTTATATGCCTCAAAAAGTATGTCTATGACAAATCATCCTTTTACTCCGACCATTATTATGTATCCTCATAGCAACTCTTTTTACATCGTCCATCAATCACCATGCTGTTTCCTCTAAGAGTGCGAGAAGAAACCTCTGAGCTAGAAGTCTCCTTTTCAGGCATTCACAAGACGCCTATCATTGATTCAATTCCACCTTGGCATCTCCGCCCTGTGTCATGTGACCTGTCTTTTATGCAGTTTAGCAAGAACAGGTCACCAAGGATTGCGATTCTGCAGCATTTCTTGTTTGTGCAGCATAAGTACCGCTGTAAAGAGTTTTACAGTGATGCGTCCAAGACTGCAACTGCTGTGGCTTGTGCTGCGCATGGGCCAAACTTTAACGTCAGTAAAACAATGAACTTTGTAGCAGTATATTCAGAGCGGAAGCATACGGTATTTTAATGGTAATAAATCACATATTCCAACATCAAATCCTAAAATCCATCGTGTACACGGACTCTCATACCGTTGTACAAGCACTTGCACAAAGAAAGTATTCTAAAAACTTTGTCATCAATCATGTTTTTAAGGCTATCATGTCTGCATATGCATCAAACCTTCAAATAACTTTAAGTTGGGTTCCAGGGCACTCTGGAATTGCCAAGAACGAAACCGCAGATCGAATGGCCACTGCAGCTACACTCTTGAATACAATGAACATAGCAACAGTGCAATACACAGACATGAAGCCACACATGAGGCACCAACTTCGCAACAGATAGTGAACACACTGGAGTGAACAAACAGATAACAAGTTACACGTTATAAAACCACGCTTGGGACCATACACCACTGACACACGCAACAGATACACAGAAGTTGCCCTTGCTAGGCTACGGATAGGGCACACACATGTCACACACTCGTATCTCCTCACGGGGTCTTCAAGACCCCAGTGTGGCAAGTGTGGAAAGGCCATATCTGTAGTTCACATACTCATTCAATGCTACGCACTTCACACAACACGACGCAAACACTTCCCACAGCTATACAGACTACACGTCCCACTACACCCAGCGTTTTTCCTCTCTGACGATCCCATGTTTTCTATCAAGTGCGTTTTTAAATATTTAGGAGAAGTTCAATTTTTAGACGTCATTTCACACCACGCGTGATCACTCCCTGGTCCTATACACCAGCCATGCTCATTGTCGTTTTGTGATTTTACTTTTGTTTTTGCTGACTTTTCGTAGTGCTAATACTTCACCCCTCATCTATGACTATTGGTTTGGCGCACTTTGCCCCAGTTGGCCTTGCGCCATAAACATGCAACCATCATCATTATCATCATTTTAACTGTGCAGCTAAAATGAGACAAGAGAAAAAACACAGGAAAGATTTCGGCTTTTGAATAAAAACAGTGCCAAATAAACAATGTGATTCAACTTGAAGCCGTGAAAACTTAAGCAAAGAATAAATTTTAAATGTAATAAACCCGAAAAAATTTAAATAAAAGTTATCATGAAGTTAAACAGAACACCAGAGAAAATAGGAGCTGCCATAATACCTAAGAAACACCCCGGAAAAGCAAAGGCAAATTTATTATACTATACTGCATGCTTAAATATTACGCAAAAGAAGGCACGTCCTTGGATTCATGTTCACGTGTTCTGTAAATTTGCTTCTGAGAAGTTGAGCCACCAGTTGAAATCTTGTGTTTCGTCCAGAAAGCTTGTTTCTTCAGCAGAAAGAGCAGCGGCGGCGGCAGAATATACATTTGAAGAAAGGGAAAAGGAACGAAATGCTAGGTAGCCTTCTTGGAATGGCACAATCTGGAGAAAACGCTAGTTGTCCTGCAAGAAAATGTCGTATATCTTGGTTAGCTTCAGCTTATTGCTGACATTATGATAGTTTCTTACCTGCTACTTGAGACGTTGATCAAGGGGCTGGGATGAAGTTTTTGTGATGTATTCACTGCAGTGTCAGAAGGAAAACTGGAAGGAAATAACAAGCAGTAACTTGGAGTCGCGAGTAGCATCACAATCGCAAAGAAGAAATACGTTGAATAGTGATTGAAGTTTACGGCCGGGTCCTTGAAATCAAGCCGATCGGTGATCTGAGAACCGTGTGGTGCAGCCGAAGACAGGAACCGAACACCAACCGTCGATTTTCCGTCTCTTGAGACGCCAAGACGCGAGCAAAGAGCGAATGAGCGACCGAAAAGCGCGGGAACCACGGGAACCCAGCTCCCCGTCGGAGAGGGAAAAGCATGATTTCCTCCGGTCCTCCTGCTCCGCCGCCGCCGCCGCTTTTGTCAGATGATACGACAAGAAGTACGGAGAAGTTGCGCTCGGGGAGGGGGGGGGGGCGGCGAAGGGGGGAATGAAGGGCACTTGCTTCGCGCCCTTTCCGAGACCTCGGCATACAAACCCCCCTCCCCGCCCACTCCATAGCAAGTGGAAAAAACGCGGCCGAGCTTTCTCGCGCAAACCCTGCGGCAGCCCAAAACGAAGAATCTGACGCCGCGCGCGCTGGCTCCTTCCTTCCCCACGAGCACGGCTTTTGAAGCTCCTTTCATGGCGGCCGAGCTGGTGTGGGCCATTCAAAATGCTAAAAGGAAAAGTGCGCCCGGGCCTGACGGCCTCACATACCAGGCTATCAGAAACGTAGCCGATAGGCAGCGCTCACGCCATCTTGACTTTGCAACTTCCACTGGTCTTCCGGCACCCTCCCTGCTCAACTTGGCCTCCAACTTGTCTCTCCCATCCTAAAAAAGAATAAATCTCCCAAACGTTTCTCCTCTTTCCGTCCTATTTCACTCACGAGCGCTGCCTCCAAAATTCTCTAATCTATGGCACTCGCACGCCTCGAATTACCAGTATGCGCGAACCTGTAACTTAAACCCTGAGCAGCAGGCGGGTTTTTGCCGCCAGCGCAGTGCCATGGATTCAATTGCTGACCTTGTCTCTGCACTAGATAACGCGAAGGCTACCAAAAACCGTGGCCTTTGTCGTCCTTTTGGATATTCGCAAAGCCTTCGAATGCTTACCCTACGAGGCTATTCACGATGCAGTAAAACGCAGCAAAATTACGCGGCCGTAACCCTCATCTCCCCCGACGTTACAAGACTGGACGAGGCCTGCCACTCCATCGCGCAAGAACGAAACAAACAACACCCAGACGCGTGGGTTGCATCATGCAATGCACCTGCTCGCATCCAAAGCATCAAATTTGGGTGACAATAGTCCTGCCTACTCAGCGGGCTCCATACTGGTTCCTCACTGCAGGCTGCGTACCAGTGCTCGGAGAAAATCAGAAATGAGAAAATTAACAGTCCCGCTTGTTCTTCATCCACATAAATCAAACAGCCTAAAATATCAAATTCAATTACCGAATCAAACAGAAAGGCAACGAGATTTCGCTCAAATTGGAAATCTTTTTGATTTCAAATTTGAGCGAGATCTGGTTTTTATTAATTTAAGAGCGGGTAGTTATTAATACCTACCCGCTCATTATTTAAAGTATTAGATAAAAACAGGCCAGAAAATATTTCGAAGCTGAAGAAAAGACAGGATGAGGGGCGATTTGAACTAAGACACACTTTGTGTGGCTGGGGCCCAATATGTACACCGCGTTATGAATGCGAATTCTCAGTGTAAAAAAATGTAAATTTGTGGACATCCTGGCAATATCGCATAATGATGTTATACTAACACACCTGCAGTGATATCCGCAAGCAGATGATCTTGGGTGAAACATTGTATGGACATCACATGAATGCCCTGAAATGACATTGGATATTGTAACCATTTGTGGATATCCTACGGACTTTCGTGATTTGCTGGGTACTGGAACAAACGTCACCTGTGACCTATGTTGTTGAACCCGCGACGTCCACCTCGAAACGCCGACGTCCTGGTCACGAGGCGGTTCACGTCCAGAGGCTGAAGCCGTAACTATGACCCGTTCGACTTGTGTTCCCCGTAGGTACTCAGAATGGCTCCTGTTTCCGCGGGGGGTATTCTAGTAAGCATGTCGCGCCAATGAGAAGTGATGAGCATCAGCCACAAAGAGCAAATCCCCCTACGTGGATAGGCTGCGCCAGATGCCGCTTGAGGAAGAGGACGAGCTCGTTCAGTGTCAGTCTCGCGAAAAGCTGCTCGTTTCGGCTCATTCCGTCTGCGTCGACGCCTCGTTCTGGAATAAACAAGTCCAGCCTTCTACCAGAACATTGGCTATCTCCGTTACAAATATATTTATTATAAACATATATATGATTTCCGTAAAAGAGTTGTCTCGAAGTCGAACCGTCGAAATAAACCCTCTCGTGTTCCTGTTACCGAGGTTTCTTACTTTATATATATATATATATATATATATATATATATATATATATATTCTATATATATTTCTATATATATATATATATATATATATATATATATATTTATATATATAAATTTGTATATATATAGATATTTATACATGGGTGCGTGTGTGAGCACTCAGAAGTTGTGCATTTGCAGAGCAGGCTAATCCTTTGTATTTGGTGGCTTTGTCTGCTCTCCAGAAATATTTTAACTGCTTAAAATTTATTTTAAATTTGATGTCTAAGACACGGCTCAGTATAATCGATCTGTATGTAGTTCTGCACTGACTACTTTCCATCAACCAAGACAAAACCAAATCAGTAGATTAATTTGTACCTATGTAAGAATAATAGAGGGTGGGAGACAAGTTTTACTTTCACGAAGGGTCGTGTAAATGAGACATTTACTTGTATTCTTGTAATCACACTAACTGCAAATGTTGAACTTAACTCTCGTATAAACGAAGTTTTGTGCGTGCTACGGCACTGAAAGAAGACGTTTAACAAGCTTACGTGGTCGAGCTTTCGATAATATAAATGGTCTCGTAAACTTCTCGCGACACCAGTCCGCTTTAGCGAGCGGCCTAAGGAACCTTCCGCCCGTTTTGTGCACGTTAAACCACCACTCTGTATCACAGTCGATGTATAACTGCCGATAAGAAGTTGCAAATTTTGTTACATTCAGTGAGAACTAGCACATTCAGTGACAAACGTTGAATTTATAGTGCACTCTTCGCAAAAATCTGAAAAACAACTGAAGAGATATACTGAAGCAAGTAAGTTCCTCTTACAGTTTTAGGCCAGCCTACATTGGCGACAAAAATGCGGGCTTCGCGAACAACCAGGCCAGCTACACTACTCCGAGTATAATGCTCCTACTGTGTGTATAGTTTGTGCTGTTTCGGGCCAGAAAGCTTGCAAGCAAGCACGAACTAGTTGACCTTCCCATAAAATATTAGGGGCATCTTTCCTATTATTCCCACTATCGGGCATTCAAATCCTTAGAATAAAGCCACGTTTTATTGACGCCGAGATTTCGAGCTTGTGGAAAACTTTGGCTGGCTTCACCATGTCGTCGACGATAACTGCCTTGGTGCTGCTGCGAAAAGGAATGAAAGACAACTTTTTGCTCTGAAAATTTTCAAGCCATGGATGATGTTTTAAGACAGGCGGTGAACTGCATGTTTCTCTGTGCTACATTTGTTGACCTCCGTATGTGTTACGTTACTAGTCATGCCGCTGCTGATTGACCGTAAACCTGTAATTTTAATAAACATAAAATGCAGGCATCTGGAGAAATAAAGCCCCTTCGCCCAATTCCTGAAGAGAAAGGCACTGGTTTGCAGCAAATGTGGAAGTAATTTTTTTCCAGCTAATAAATATTGTACAAAAATGGTGGTGGTCATTTTCTGTGGAGATTTAGGTCATGTTCTACCCGTTTCGCTCATATCACCCTCCAAAACAATGAAAATAGTTCCATTATTTCTCAACTCAAAGAAGGACGTGCGATATCATGGATATTCAGGCTAGTTTCGCTGCTAAAAATTTATTGTACTGAGATGGCGGCGTTGCATTCGTGGAGGCGGGCATTGACGAGTCGATGTTCAGCTTTAGTGATGATATTCAGGCCCTCGGGGGTCGACACGGGCCGTTTCAGGCGCAGGCTCTCAGGGACGACTTTCCTTTCTTTACAGGTGCGGTTGAAGTCAAGATGAGTTTTGAAGACGGAGATTCCTTCCTTGATGCGTATGTAGCGCTTGACGAGCTGCATGGTGTCATGGCCAAAGCCTTGGCTGATAGACTTGAAAGTGAACATTTCGACAGACTTCTGTCTGGTTGGGAAGTTACTGAACTGAGATTTAATTAGGCTCCAACCAATACAATGCAAAAAGGCAAAAACCCGACGTTTCGAAGCCGGCTCGGCTTCTTCTTCAGGGGTGACAGTTATAGGGTGACAATTATAATTGACTACTCACTTACGGCAAAGATAGAAGAAGCTATGGTGCCAAGGACATCAACACCAGCTATGTTTTGGGTGTAGTAACGTAGTGCCTATTCTGGGAGGCAGTAGCGAATACTGCCTAATACGGAAACTTTCAAGCAAAAATAATTGTAACATCTTTTGCTGGGTCGAACATCAGCTGTATCATAGCTTTTTCGCTTTTGTACCTAATAAGACATTCCTGCCCAAGTAGTTGTCCTACTGTTTCTGCACGGCAGCCAAACGTTTCCAGAATATTGAAATGAACCGCGACCGGTACAAAATGCGTGAACCAGTATTAACAATCCGGCAATCCGAGTTAGTGTACCTTTTTAAAAACGGAAAATAATATGGAAGGTGTCAGTTATCGGAGAATCAAAAAAGAAAATTTCTACCGATAGCTTTACCTTGAAAGTCTCTTTATACATAGAGTGGCAAGGAAGGATTATCAATCTGTTTCTGCATGGCGCTGGGTATTTGTGCAAAAAGGTAAGCTTCCACTTCGAAAAAGGTGCCGCTCTCTGCTCAGGTGAAAATAAATGGGCACTGTTGCACTGACGACAGGATTAGTCCCTCATGTCTTGCAAGGGTAAAGGCTTGAGCGCGTTGGGGGATGATTACAAATAGGGGAACAGCGCACAAGAAGAAGGAGGTGACAACCAAGAGCGCTGAGAGAAAACTTACTTTATTCCTCTGCTTTTATATATATATATGTCAATAATCAAAAACACAGGAAAAGCAGAAAATAATACGAAATCGGGAGGTAACCAAACACGCTTTTTTCTCACTTCGCTCGGCATGGGGTGCAAAAAATATTGCAATCTATCCAGACTTTTTGCAAAATCATCTAGCGTTACGCTTGCATTGTGGTGTCGATGTGGCCAAAACGACAGCGGTATTGTTGACGGTTTCTGTAGCTTTTCTCTTTAAATAAAAAAAGAAAAAGAGAACATTGAAACCGACGTGCGTAAAATGTCTATCATTTTCTTGGGTGTTATTTTTTGGCTCTTTGAAGTGGTGAAAAAATTCGGATACTATAAAGCGGGAATTTTTTCAATACTTTCTTTCTGACTCTAAAAATTCTTCATGTGTTTCTATGACCCACTAAACATCCCCTTTGCTTTCCGACGCTTCTTGACTGCCAACCTTATTTTGTGTCTTATTTCACGGAGCCCCTCATTTCCCATTTTCTGATTCTTTATATATATATATATATATATATATATATATATATATATATATATATATACATATAGCGAATGCGAAAATGAGGGATGAGGGGCTCCGTGAAATAAGGCAGAAAATAAGGTTGGCAGTCAAGAAAACCTCGGAAAGCAAAGGGGAAGGTTTTTGGTGGGTCATAGAAAGAGATGAAGAATTTTTTGAGTCGAAAAGAAAGTGGTGAAAAAATGCCCGCCGGGTGGGATCCGAACCCACGACCTCCACAATACCAGTCTGGTGCGATAACCACTACGCTACCGGCGGGGCTGTTTCCCCAGCACTTTCTTGGGCATTTATATTAAGTAATTTTTGTTTCCTGCACTTGAAGGTGGTAGCCAGCGCCACTCGGACTACTCGGGGTGAAGGGGACCTTCTGTTTAACCCCCGGGCCGTGACTCGAGTTTCTACGACATGTCGAGAGTGGTCGACCAGCGTTCAACCCTCTTAAGCACCCTTTGGCACCAAGACTGCCAGAGCAGAGGCCCTCGCTAAGCATGTAGCGAATCAGAAAATGGGAATTGAGGGGCTCCGTGAAATAAAACAGAAAATAAGGTTGGCAGTCAAGAAAACCTCGGAAAGCAAAGGGGACGTTGCGGTGGGTCATAGAAAGAGATGAAGAATTTTTTGAGTTGAAAAGAAAGTCGTGACAAAATGCCCGCCGTGTGGGAACCGAACCCACGACCTCCCGAATACCGGTCTGGTGCAATAACCACTACGCGACAGGCGGGGCTGTTTCCGCGGCACTTTCTTGGGTATTTACCTTAAGTATTTTTGTTTCCTGCGCTTGGGGGTGGTAGCCAGCGCCACTCGGACTACTCGGGGTGAAGGGGACCTTCTTTTTAACCCCCGGGCTGTGACTCGAGTATCTACGACATGTCGAGAGTGGTCGACCAGCGTTGAACCCTCTTAAGCACCCTTTGGCACAAAGACGATGGCGCGATGGCGTAGAGGTAGAACACCCGCCTCGCGTGCAGAAGGACCGTGAATTGAATCCCGGTGTCGGACAATTCCCACCGGAATAAAAAAAACCGTGTATTGATGAAATTGCACAAAGGGGCTTGGGCTGCGGCCTGACCCCAGCGACCATTGCCGGTAATGCACTCCCTCACCAGAGCAGGATTGGCCACCCTGGAGTAGTAACGGCCACAACCTCCCATGAATACGCCAATTAACCCTCGACACTAAGTCCCTAGCGGCTGCGAAGCAACTGACCACGGTGGCGGTCAGACCTGTGACGCAGCAGAGGGTGCTAAGAATCCCTGGATCCGGACAGGCCGCCAATGGAATCTGAACCTGGCAACGTTTAACGCGCGAACCCTATCTAGCGAAGCAAGTCTCGAGGTGTTGTTCGAGGAATTAGAGGGCATAAATGGGATGTAATAGGGCTTAGCGAGGTTAGGAGGGCAGGCGAAGCCTTTACGGTGCTGAAAAATAAACACGTCCTATGTTACCGTGGTCTACAGGACAGAAGAGAACTGGGAGTGGGATTTCTAGTCAATAAAAGCATAGCTGATAACACAGACGAATACTATAGCATTTACGAAAGGGCAGCATGTCTTGCAATTAGGCTCAATTAGATTTACAAACTCAAGGTGGTGCAGGGCTACGCGCCCACATCCAGCCACGACGACCAAGTAGTGGAACGCTTCTATGAAGATGTGGAATTGGCAATGGCTAAAGTAAAAACCCAGTTTACCGTAGTTATAGGGGACTTCAATGCTAAAGTAGGCAAGAATCAGTCTGGAGACAGGGCAGTTGGGAACTGTGGTCTGGGCTGTAGAAATAGCAGGGGGTACCTACTAGTTGAGTTTGCAGACCGGAATAACCTACGCATAATGAATACCTTCTACTGTAAACGGGAGAGTAGAAAGTGGACCTGGAGGAGCCCGAATGGGGAGCACAAAAATGAAATAGACTTCATATTATGCTATAACCCTGGCGTCGTGCAGGATGTGGAAGTGCTCGGAAGGATAAGGTGCAGTGACCACCGTATGGTAAGATCTCCAATTAGGCTAGATTTGAGGAGGGACCGCAATAAGCTAGTACGAAAGAAGCCGATAAATGAGCTAGCAGTAAGACGTAAAGTAGAAAAATTCAGGACCGCGCTGCAGAACCGATATTACGCCCTTAACGAGGAAGCCGAACTTACGACACAGGAAGCCAGCGACAACCTTACACGCATTATCACGGAGTGTGCAGTAGAAGTCGGGGGCACTATGGCTAGACAGGATACTGGTAAACTTTCACAGGAGACGACAGATCTAATCAGGAAACGGCAAACCATAAGAATCTCCACCGCAGCTGACAGAATAGAACTAGCCGAGCTCTCGAAGTTAATCAATAAGCGTAAGAGAGCTGACATGCGGAAGTATAATATGGAGAGGATCGAATACGCTGTAAAGAACGGAGGTAGCCTGAAAGCAGTGAAGAGACGTCTTGGCGTGGGGAAAAATCAGATGTATGCCCTTAAGGATAAGCAAGGCAATGTCATCACAAGTAGGGATAAAATAGTCACAGTGACGCGGAGTTCTATAGGGATCTGTACAGTAGCCGGGACATACAGGATAATGCCGAACAAGACAGTAGTTCAGAGGAGATAGACATCCCACCAGTACCGACCGAAGAAGTAAGGAAGTCTTTGAAAGAAATGAAAGGGGGCAAAGCACCTGGTGAGGATCAGATAACAGCAGACCTCTTCAAGGATGGCGGCGAAATTGTACTTGAAAAACTGGCAAACCTGTACACGCAATGCCTAATGACCGCAATGGTACCGGAATCTTGGAAGAACACGAACATCATCCTAATCCATAAGAAAGGCGAAATGAAGGACTTGAAAAATTACAGGCCGATCAGCTTACTGTCAGTCGTCTACAATGTATTTACCAAGATAATCGCTAACCGAAACTCTGCAACCTTAGATTTCAGTCAACCTAAAGAACAAGCAGGGTTCCGTAAAGGTTATTCAACAATGGATCATATTCACACGATCAAACAGGTAATAGAGAAGTGCGCTGAGTGTACAGAACCCCTATATATAGCCTTCATAGATTATCAGAAAGCATTTGACTCAGTCGAAACCCTAGCAGTCATTCAGGCATTACGGAACCAGGGGGTAGATGAGCATTATGTAAGAATACTAGAGGATATCTACAATGGGTGTACAGCTACCGTCATCCTCCATAGGGAGAGCAGTAAAATACCTATAGGAAAGGGTGTCAGGCAAGGAGACACAATCTCTCCAATGTTATTCACAGCATGCTTACAAGAAATATTCAGAACATTGGATTGGGAACAGGTGGGAGTATGGGTTAATGGAGAATACTTCAGTACCCTCAGATTTGCTGATGACGTTGCCTTGCTAAGTAACTCGGGGGACGAATTGCAAACATGCTTTCCGCACTGGGCGAACAGAGTAGAACCGTGGGCCTGAAAATTAATATGCAGAAAACTAAAGTAATGATCAATAACCTCGGGACAGCACAGCAGTTTCAGATAGGTGGGGAGGCAGTGGAAGTGGTAAGCGAATACATCTGCTTAGGCCAAGTTGTGACCCCAAATCCCAACCATGAGGCAGAGAGAATAGAAGGATCAGAATGGGGTGGGGTGCATATGGCAGACAGTCTCAGATAATGAATAGCAGCCTACCATTGTCGCTGAAGAAGAAAGTGTATGACAGCTGCATCTTACCGGTACTCACCTACGCGGCAGAAACTTGGAGGCTCACTAAGAGGGTTCAACTTAAATTGAGAACGACTCAGCGGGCAATGGAGTGGAAAATGATAGCTTAGGTGGAACATTAGGGGACAAGAGGAGAGCGGAGTGGGTCAGGGAGCAAACAGTTGTGAAAGACATATTAGTAGAAATTAAGAAGAAGTGGACGTGGGCAGGGCATGTAATGCGAAGGCAAGATAACCGCTGGTCATTACGGGTAACAGAGTGGATCCCTAGAGATGGCAAGCGTTGCAGGGGGCGGCAGAAAGTTAGATGGGCAGATGAGATCAAGAAGTTTGCGGGGATAAATTGGTCACAGTTGGCACAGGACCGAGGTAATTGGAGAATAATGGTAGAGGCCTTTGCCCTGCAGTGGGCGTAGATAGGCTGGTGATGATGATGATGATAATGATGCCACCAAGACTGCCAGAACAGAGGCCCTCGCTGAGCATGTAGCGAATCAGAAAATGAGAAATGAGGTGCTCCGTGAAATAAAGCAGAAAATAAGGTTGGCAGTCAAGAAAACCTCGGAAAGCAAAGGGGGGGGGGGGGTTGTGGTGGGTCTTAGAAAGAGATGAAGAATTTTTTGAGTCGAAAAGAAAGTGGTGAAAAAATGCCCGGCGGGTACGATCCGAACCCACGACCTCCAGAATATCGGTCTGGTGCGATAACCACTACACTACCGGCGGGGCAGTTTCCCCAGCACTTTCGTGGGTATTTATGTTATGTAATTTTTGTTTCCTGCACTTGGGGGTGGTAGCCAGCGCCACTCGGACTACTCGTGGTGAAGGGGACCTTCTTTTTAACCCCCGCGCCGTGATTCGAGTGCCTACGACATGTCGAGAGTGGTCGAACAGCGTTGAACCCTCTTAAGCACACTTTGGCACCAAGACTGCCAGAACAGAGGCCCTCGCAAAGCATGTAGCGAATCAGAAAATGGGAATTGAGGGGCTCCGTGAAATAAAACAGAAAATAAGGTTGGCAGTCAAGAAAACCTCAGAAAGCAAAGGGTAGGTTATGGTGGATCATAGAAAGAGATGAAGAATTTTTTGATTCGAAAAGAAAGTGGTGAAAAAATGCCCGCCGGGTGGGAACCTAACCCACGACCTCCAGAATATTGGTCTGGTGCGATAACCACTACGCTAGCGGCAGGGCCGTTTCCCCAGCACTTTCTTGGGTATTTATGTTACGTAATTTTTGTTTCCTGCACTTGGGGGTGGTAGCCAGCGCCACTCGGACTACTCGGGGTGAAAGGGACCTTCTTTTAAACCCCCGGGCTGTGACTCGAGTGTCTACGACATGTCGAGAGTGGTCGGCCAGCGTTGAACCCTCTTAGGCACCCTTCGGCACCAAGACTGCCAGAACAGAGGCCCTCGCAAAGCATGTAGCGAATCAGAAAATGGGTATTGAGGGGATCCGTGAAATAAAACAGAAAATAATGTTGGCAGTCAAGAAAACCTCGGAAAGCAAAGGGGAGGTTGTGGTGGGTCATAAAAAGAGATGAAGAATTTTTTGAGTCGAAAAGAAAGTGGTAAAAAAACGCCCGCCGGGTGGGAACCGAACCCACGACCTCCAGAATACCGGTCTGGTGCGATGACCACTACGCTACTGGCGGGGCTGTTTCCCCAGCACTTTCTGGTAATTTATGTTAAGTAATTTTTGTTTCCTGCACTTGGGGGTGGTACTCAGCGCCACTCGGACTTCACCCCTTCACCCCGAGTAGTTCGAATGGGATGCCACTTCTTATCGACTGTTTTTGTTTGAGCGTGAAGGCGGGTTCAATTGCTCGTCATGGTGACCACTTTTCTGATAGAACAACAAGCCAAAAATTCGCCGAGAGGAATATTTTTGGACATTTTAAAGATCTCCGGGTGGTCAAAATTCTTCTGGAGCTCTCGACTTCACAGCGCCTGATCATCTGTGCACAGTATTTGTATGAATTCTTAAAATAAAATAATCAGTTCTAATTGACTATTCACCTAGGCCAAACATAGAAAAAACTATGGGGCCAAGGCCAGTCACGCCACCAATGTCTTGGTTATAGTTACGTAGGCTCTCTTGTGGGAGGCATTAGCGGATATTCACTAACACGGAAAATTTCAAGCAAAAATAAATGGAATAAGTTCAGCTGGGTCGAACATCTAGCTGTATTGTAGCTTTTTCGCTATTGCACGTAATAAGAAATTCCTGCCCAGTTGGGTTTATACTGTGGCTGCACGGGGCAGCCAAACTTTTCAAGCATAATAAAATAAACCGCTACTATTACAAAATGCGTGAACCAGTAGGAACCATCCGAGTTAGTGTGCCTTTTGAACAGTGCAAATTAATATGGAAGGTGTCAGAAATGAGAGAATAAAAAAATTTATTGATAGCTTCATCCGGAAAATCTCTTTGTACATGGAGCGACAAGAAAGGCTTATCAATATGTTTCTTCACGGCGCTCGGTATTATTACCAATACGTAAGCTTGCACATCGGAGAGGGTGACGATCTCCTCCGAGGTGCAAATAAATG
Source organism: Haemaphysalis longicornis (assembly GCF_048455015.1). Taxonomy (NCBI): domain Eukaryota; kingdom Metazoa; phylum Arthropoda; class Arachnida; order Ixodida; family Ixodidae; genus Haemaphysalis; species Haemaphysalis longicornis. The sequence continues at coordinate 37,179,029 of NW_027526214.1, read as the reverse complement.
GGCACCGTTGTACTGACAGCAGCAGAATTCCCTCATTTCTTGCAAGGTTTAAGGCTTGAGCAAGTTTGTGCGTGATTACAAATAGGGAAACAGCGCAAACACTGACAAAACAATAGAAGAAGGTGACTACCTCGACCGCTTACTTACAACTGACTTTATTCCTCGGCTTTTTGCATGTTTGTGCCAATAGTCAAAAAGACAAGAAAAGCAGAAACTAACAAGAATACGGCAGATACCCAAACACCCTTTCCATCATTTCGCTTTGCATGCTGTGCAAAAAAAATTTGCATTCTATCCAGACTTTTTGCAAAATCATCTTGCTATACGCTTGCATTATGGTGTCGAGGCCTCAAAAAACGACACCGATTTTGCTGACGGTTTCTGTAGCTTTCGTCTCTACATAATAACAGAAATTACAAAATATGTAAACTGACGTGCGTGAAACGACTAATGTTTTGTTTGGTGTTTTAAATTGGCTTTTTAAAGCGAGTGACTATCCAGTGGTATAACCCGCATATTTAGGCAGGACTGCAACAATGATGGTCTTCCAAATCGGCTGACGACTGTATATTTTGTTGAATAAAAAGAGAACTGTCGAAGAATGTGGGATATGTCTCAATCTTACCATTCAAACTACCAAAGGAGTGTGTATGTACAGAACTAAAGGACGACAGTATTCCAGATTACACAGCACTTTACTGTGCGAGCTTACTTCTTAAGGAAAGATTTATAAGAGCCACTGATAAAATATTATTTTGTCAAATGCACCACACCATTCATGCGTCATGTATTGTGGAAATGCTCAGCTCCCTCGAAAATGTGTATATTCATAGTGTAAATGAGGTGGTAAAGTTGGTCGACACGGCAAGAAGAAGCAGTTGGCAACCAGAATTTTCATGACATTTGGCTACGTAGAGACATTACAAAGTAACCTGCTACTGGACGTGCACCAGATCCCCTAAGAGGACAAACTTGTTCGGGTCAGTAACAGCAACGGCGAAACAGACATCTTGGCGGATTTGAGAGAACGAGAGGAAGATGAAGTTGACTGTATTACGCACCGCCATGCCCATTGGTTTCCCAAGTACAAGTATCTGCGTAGGGCAAGTAGCAAGCTTGTGCACTTGCTCAGGGGGAACTCATTTTTATACATCACCTCACCTATACCATAGTTTGTTACATTTGTTTCCATTCTAGGTATTTTATTGACTAAATATTTATAAATTGTTTTATCATTTTTTATAAACTTTTCGACACCCACTGCAGGGCAAGGACCTCTCTCATAGATCTCCTACCAGCAAACCAATAACATCTCTGCGACGTGTCAAAAAAATCACCCGCATTTCCCCGAAGGGGAGCATGGGGAAGTGCGACTGCACGGGTGATGCTATGAGGGGGAGTTATGTTGAACTGTGTTGGCATTCGCCCGTTAGTTGCATATAACACCCCCGCGTGATCATGTGGGGATTCAAACACCCCGTTAGTCGTTCTCTGGAAATCTTGGTGAATTAAAGTGTATGTTCGAGGAGATCACACACACACGCAAGTAAAGTGAAACGACAGTATTCTTTATTCAGCACTTGTTGGTGTTGTCGTTGTAGTTGACGGTCATTATGCCCGCCTTGTGGTCACTGAAATGTACGGTCAAGAGTTGTTGCAAGACCGCGCGTATCAGACAGTTCCTCGCAAAGGCCAGGTCGATGTAGCTGCCGTTGATGGTGGTGGGAGCTTCTAGCGGTAGGCACGTCATGGAGTGGTTGGCGAGCATGTCTTCCATCAACCACTCGCCGCCCTTTCGCACGTTCACGTTAAAGTCCCCAACAACCACGACCGGGTCCGAGGGCTTTACGCGCCTGGCCACACTCACCATCGCCGCGTCCACGTATTCGACGACGTCGTCGCGCGAGATGTTTGGCGCGAGGTAGAGGGTGACGACCACGATTCCGTCGCCCGAGTACGCGTCGGTGTAGACGGCACTGTACGGCGACTCGTCCCTGACCGGCGAGGTGGACACGGCGTGCGACACGAGGTTCGCGCAAACATGGCCGACGAGGTAGACGCCGCAGTACTCGCCCCGACTTCCGCTCCTGGCGAAGCAGCAGTCGTCGATGGGGAAGTGGGAATGCACGGGTGATGCGAAAGAATTCTTCTTGGCCAATCGCCCTAAGTGGGTATGTGCTAAAGAAATTAAGAACTCTTCTTGGCCAATCGCCCTAAGTGGGTATGTGGTGCGGATGGACGGACGGCGGTGGACGCGTGATTCAGGGTCTCTTAAGAAGTGCATTCGCACTTAAAAAGATCACAACGTCTATGTCCCACCAGTATGTCTATCAGACATCCGTAAAACCTGCATTATTTTCATAAAAATTTAGGATGTAGGAATAACTTTGCTTGTACCTTAATGTCGGATGTTCTTAAAACTATGCTAAAGACGTACTCTCAATGTTGCTGCTGCATTTTTTGTGGAAAATATTTAAACATATTTTTTGCACGTTGTTGTGATGTTGCTGGTATGTCCGTTTTTTACTTCTTAGATGTCAATCCCAGTTACAAAGTATTTTAGCTATATCTGGTATACTTTAAAGCTCTCCTGAGGCGTACACTTCTGAAGTTACCGAGGGGTTTTGTATGTGTTTTGTATGGGTTTTGTACCGAGGGGTCTGGTGCGAGTTTTGTTATCCACCAATGTTGCTTTTATGGAATTAAAAATTCAGAGGACATAATAAATAAATTTGACTCAACATATGCCTGAACACAATTTGATGCTCATTGGAGTTTTTATTTAGTGAAGCCACCATTTTACTTGGTCGTTCTACCTGCATACTGAAAATACAAATGCTGACCTGACAAATCGCTGGTGACACTGTTCAGCCACATATGTTAACAAATTTTCCGTGGTTGTACCGATGGTGAAAGGCTGGAGGAACACGAGAGCTGGCAGGCTCTTCCCCGGTCTGGCCCGCATCCCGAGGCTGCCATTACACATTGCAATCAAGTACTCGAAGAGGGTCATTCAAAGCTTCATTCGTGGTAGCGTTTCTGTTACAGCACTCAAGATTCTCGATAATCCTCATACTCAAGCACTCGAAATGTCTTGACCACGCTCCCTTTGGGGTAGGAGGCAAAGGGGCTGCCCAGAAAGAAGCACAAGAACTAAACAGCTGTGCTGGGCTCACTCCTGCTCTCTAACACAGTACTCGGTCGGCACGCGATCGTCTGTTCTCGTATCAAGAAGCCACGGAGCATTATTGCCTCTCCTGCCGCCGTTTTCCAACTTGCCACACATCCCTCACCAACGCTCAGAAGCGCCTATGGCGACACCTTAAGACCAACTCCCTCGCCCGTCGATCCCTCCTCCACAAGACCTACTCCTCTAAGGTTCCTGCGCCCAACTTTCTCCCCTCTGACTCCCTGGACGAACTAAGCCACGGCAAGTGGGCCTGTCCTCCTACCCCAATCCACCCCATCTCCAGCTTGGAGCAGTGGGAGGTCGCGCCGGCTCCTCGCAACCGGGCGAGCAGCTACTTCTGGTTGACGGAAACGCTGCTGCCACCGCCAGCCTTCGGCTGGCTGCCAACACCTGTTCCTACTCAACTTGCTTAGAAAATAAAGGGATATCTCTCTCTTTCTATCTCCTTGCGTCGGAGGCCCGGCGGTTGCACATGACATAAATTTCCTAACTTGCTCCTGAAAGCTCTCCATAAGTGGCTGGCCAGGATCGTTTCGTTCATTGGCCTAAACAAAATACGTGGACCCAAGATATTGGTACCCTAGCAGAGGCTGCCAACGAATGTGGTCAAGTGATATATATTGGTCGTATTTGACAAATTTCGGACGCGATAACGCTTGTTTTTTCCGCACCAATCTTGAAGGCGAGGTCAATTATGCTAATACAGCAAGTCATGTCACCAAAGCTCCCTTATTTAGGCCAAGAAAAGCTATCGCACTTCATCGTTCCTCCTACGCAAGCTACGTTAGCCGCGAATGAAATAGAATGCGACACTAGATTTCTGGCGTTGATAAACTTTGTTCGTTACGCACCGATCTTGCAAACAAGCCCGTCATGCGAACACTACAAGCGATGTAGCCAGAGGTCCCGTATTCAACTCACAAAAGGCTATCCCAAACCCCTGATCTCCCCAATGAAAGCCAAGCTAGCCACGAAGGAATGCGCACTTTCGAAGAGAAATAGCTTGTAATTTGCCTCAAGGGTCCCGATTACCGCAGGGTAATAAAATGAAATTCATTGTTTTCCATCAAAATAATGACCCCAAACCAGGAGATCGACATAAATCCCGGACGATGTCACCTGATTTCGGATGCTGTCTGGCGCTCCGTTGACGCCGATATCTGGCGAGCATAGACATTGGCGTAGTACCCGCGTCCGCTCACTTCGCCGTGCATTTGCCGGCGCCGTCAACCAGGGGCGATGTCGGCGTTCGAGAGCGCAGAAAATACGCTACAAGTGGTTGCGTTGTTGTGACCTTGGAACAAACCGTAAACCTACGGCCCCCGCAAGCCCACGCCAGCTGTATTTATACTGTAGACCCTGAAATTGCCTGATGCCGTAATCTAGATGGCGCGTCATATTACTGTTTTCTTTAAAAAAACCACGCTCAAGCTTTTCTTGTATATAAATGGCAACTAATATCTGCATTTACCAATACCTTGGACATCTATTTCGCAACGCGTTTTTATCAAGGTGGGGGTCTTTCAGGAGCTAGTTTTTCCCTCTGACAAACATGACATAGGAAAACCGCTGCGCGGTGTGTTCGCCCATCCTACAGTTGTGTTAAGTGTATTCCGTACCGGTGCGCGTGCTACTGGCCGGTGATAGCACGGGTGTGTACGCCTCGAACTTTCGTTATTTCGGTGATTTGACTACCATCAATTTATCTTCCGGACTAAGAAATACTGCCAAAGTAGTGAAGGCAAGTGAGTACTGGTGAACCTTGTTTTCTTGTCATATGTATTTAACGAGAAAAGTTGATATCTAACTTTGGTCCGCGTAAGCGTTTAGCCCTACCATTTTGAGTGTTTGGCTTTTTGCATTGCGCAGATTGGTCGGTAGACCTTTCTACCTGGCTGCTGCGTGTATAAACATAACCAATTCTTGCGCGATTTCTAGCCCCGTGTTTGGTGAAGATTTCGTGTCCTGTCCTGTTTTGCTAACCAAATATTTTGATATGAAATGAAGTAAGGGAAGCCGGAGAGTGCGAATATAAGTGCGTGTGCGAATATAATTGTGTGTATGCGTTACACGCACATCGTATACTATTAGCGTGATATTTTGCACTCATGGTTTGTGTTTTGTTTCTCCAGATGCTGTTTTTCCCACGGTTCAGTTAACAAACGTGCACAATACATAGAATGATTGCCATGCATGTAGCATTCAATAAAAATAAATCAAGTGATTTTTGAGCGTACAGTATTATATTAAAATGCCATCTGGATGCTTTATTGACGTTTTGATTGAGTGTTCGGTCTTTTCCAATGCTCAGTTGGGTCGTGAAATGTTAGAATGAACAACGTGTATGCAACCCGAATATTATTTGTTACATCAGAACAAAGCGCATGTCGTGACTGGTACAGTTGTATGACCAGCGCTGGTGGCGCTTCGCACTCTTACTGCAGCATCGAAAACGTAAGTTAACCATTCAGATCATAGAAAAAGTATTTAAAAATGGCTGATAAATTTCTGTCGCTTATGGAATTTCCAGCCCAAATATTTAGTGTGTAACAAACCTAGGTGATCAGAGTAACACAGCTTTTAAAATTTCGCAGGTATAAGGCGGAGTATGATTCTGGTGTCTGGCCTGTCAATTGTTAATAACTTAATTGTTGCAGGCTGCTGACTGGTGCAACCTAGATTATGTTTGAATGTGATTGTGCAGTAAAACTTTTTTTCACTACTTTGATGCTTCCTGCTGTACAACGTATACTTCAACTAAACATGTAGGGCTACAGATCAAGCGAACAAGACAACAGGACGAGTTTTTCTGTGATGCGCTTTTTGAAGGTTTAGTTAGGCATATATGCCAACTAGCCCATCTCGCTATTCGGCTGCAGGAAACATACGTCTAACGCAGTGAGGCTGTTTAAGTTTCTGCATGTTTCCTCTTGCCACATTTTGTGGTCATAGCTTCATCCGCGTATATAGTGTCACTACAATCAATCAAGTGGTTAGGATAGACACAGAAAAATATTTTGCAAGTGCAGATTGGACCTTTAGCTGGGCTAAAATGTCCTCAGAGTCCCCATTAACAAAATATAGTTCTTTCAAATAGTGGTTCCTCGCACTAACAGTCATAGTTATATTTAGCGTTGGCTTAGTAGTGCCAACGCTGGCATTAAATTATATCCACTCAGCTGTCTTCCAGTCCCTTAATGGTACACCCATCATCTAGCCGTTCTTATTTAGGTTAGACGCTTCTAGTGTGCCTGGAGGTATGTGAGTCCGGTAGGATGCATCTGTCACACACTGTGTTTTTTAGGGACAATGGTAGGCGGTCATTCTGTATTACACCAGTGTTAAAAAGCTGTAATAACAACACAGATTTTTCTGTACCCATGCCTAGATGGAAGAACTGAGTTACTGCACCAGTCTGCACAAGACGTCTGCTCAAGCTACTGTAATGGTCAACTTGGCACAGGAGGTCTCCTGGTTTAGGAAAAAGAGAAGCACACTTTTTTCCACCTGCGAGTGGCATCCTTCATTGTAACTAGATATCTTCGTGTTGTTACAGACATCAAATTTTTTCACCAGACAATGTATATGGACCAGATGTTTATTGTCAGTCAAATCCTGTGAAAATATCAGCTTTGCCGACAACCTGCGGCTTCTCAGTTGTTATTGCAAGAAAAGGTATTAAATTTTTTTAAGCATCTGGACCATGACATTCTTACTCACTGTCCGACCAATCTGGTCTGCAACTATATAGGCAGTTTCTGGCAGCACTACGAAGAACGCAAACTGTTCAAGTATCCCTACCATAACTGATAATGGAGGCATGCACCATTTAACCACCATTGAATCATTTCAGTGATTCCATGGGTTTTCATTTTGTGTTATTTTTCTTTGAGCGTATCACGAGGTGTGAATCAAGTAGTCGTGTTTTGTCTTGTTGTAACTAATATTCAATCATTTCCGTGTACCCCGTTTTTTCTTTTGTTCCCAAATCATATCACTTTGTGTGAAATATTTAAATGTTGTAACTTTGTAATGTTTTCCTAACCAGAATTCAAAAATTTGTTTCTAAGGTTTTTTTGTTGTTTTATTTTTGTCGTGCCGTTTCACCAGTTGTGCTTCATTACATCAGGTAAATTTCTACTGCTCTTGTAACCGCCCTACAGTCATTTCTGTATACACACCTTTTCTATACTTAAAAACCATTTTCATATATGTCGGTTAGTTTAAAGTAGCTTTAATTTGTATGGCGCTCACAACAACCATTTAACACTACTTTTGTGTTTCGAAGGTGTATTTGTTTTATTGATCCCCAAACGTTTCACTAGATGCGAACTATTTAGTTTCGTAAATTTGGTTTGTTTTTGTAACCACCATACAACCATTTTTTGTATTCACACTTTCCTTTGGTTGTTTTGACCCATGTCACCTTATGTGATATATTGCAAGTTGCATAACTATCTTGTGCTTGTACCCTGGCATTACATGTTTGCTTTTTTCCTATTTTTCGTCAACCTTTCTGTTGTGTGGGGCTCATTTATAGTCATAAATATTTGTTTTATTCTTGTTTTACACAATGCGAACCCTGTGGACCAGGGCAGGTAGGAATAAAAATGAAAGTGGTGGTGTTGCGAAGTCAGATTACATAATTTCGAAGTCAATATAAACTATTTTACCTGAACCCTTTTGTGTTTTATGTCTACTTTGAAAGCTCTTTTCCCACCCAGTTCCACTTGCAGCTAGGGTAGCAAGACTGTCATTTTAATTAGTTCAATTTTTGAATTGTTTCTCTGATAGTTCATTTGCATAAGGCCAGTTCAGCCGTGCTGTGTGGTAGAATTCAATGATGCTACTGTGGTTGCCTTAGCGCCAAGGACGCTTGTGCTGATCAGGACTGGTTTGCTGTTACTTACTGCCACCTATTTTCGACACAACGTTTTTTGTTTAAAGCTGTGCTTCATGTTATTCTGCAAGAGTGTGTGGTCAGCTTGGTACTTCACTAATGAGACTTCATGCAGTATGCAGCACTTCAAAAATGGAAACACATTAAAATGGAAACCAGGTGCCAAGTAACAGGAAACAGTGGTGAAAAGTTAGCAATACATGTGTTTGAAGTATAAATGTCGACAACACGTTGGCAGCCTTGTAAAGGGGGCTGGCCAAACTCCACAATGTATAAAGAATGCAAACTTCAAGCATACAGGTTCGTCAACAATATCATACTAACGTACACTAGTCATGAATATAACAAACAAATGGTTGTTCCAAAGACAGAAAAACAATGTAGAACAGACATCGATATACCTCTTGCATGCGTACCACTACAATATCCATAAGATGCACCACTAAGGTAACGTCCCGTAAACTGCAAAAAAAAACAACCATGAGAGGTCTATTCTGCGTTATCCTTTTGTGTGAATTGGATGGGTTTTTTGTAGTTGTAGCAACGTTGAATATATGTAATTTCGACCCCAACGGTACGTCTCCTGGACATCTGGGATGTCGATTGCTGACGTCTCCGGGATATCTGCATGACTTAACGTGGTTTGCTAGCCTAATATCCCGGTCCTTTGCTAGCAGTGGCCAATTTTGTGCGACGTATGTTTGATCTCATCTGCGTTACCGATCATTCTGCCGCCCTCTTACACGCTTGCCTTCTCAAGGCATGTACTCGGTTACCAATAATAAAAACGTTATGTTGCCTTTGCATTACATGTTCTGCCCACCCCATTTCATCTTAAATTTCAATAATATGTCGTTAACACGCGTTTGTTTTATGAACTACTCCGCTCACTTGTTTTAAAATATATTGAGAGCTAAACGCGTCTACACTACACAAAGTGACACATTATAAAAAAGAAGTTGTGGTGGTTTTCGGTAGTTTAGTGCCTTCGTAGACCCCAATTCTTTCTTGCAGCTTTAACAAGACAAATTATTAACACGTACTGTGAATGTGAGAGCCTTAGAACCTACAGGAGTGTAGTGCTATCCTTTTATGGGGATCCCTTACTCCTCAGGTGCAAAGTCCCGCTGTGAGCTTAGGCGTTGCAGTCGCTCTTGTGGATTCGGGATATAACATGCCCAGTAGTGAAAGTAGCGTAGCTACTTATCCTAATACAAGTATTTATTTTGTAGCAAATGCAGTCAGTTTCTTTACACTGCCTAATAAATACTGCTGCGATGATTTTGAGGAAGTATATAGGTGCCAACGATGTTGAGTCGCATACGAAGCAATGCAGACAAAGGCCCGTAACGATAACCGAGGTTTCTTATTTCAAAAACACTCGAATACCATTGTTATCATTTACTAGGCGTGACTAGTAACCTAAATGGTACGACTAAACTTGGGAAAAACCGCTGCTTCGCTTGTGCATGATGGCACAGAAGCACCGGTTTTGTGTGGACATCGGCGTAACACTGGAATGGACAGGCTGAACCATTATTTTGGTGAATGTAGCTTGAACGCACGGGACGAGACCTTAAACAAAGGCAAACTTTCACAAAATATCAAGTGTATGCTGTGCTTTTCGCTCGTGATACTTATGTGTATTAGTGTTAAACCCTGTTCAATATTTCATTTTATTATCAAAGATTCATCCAGACTTCATTATCGATACTCATCGCATACATTGTTGTTACGATATGACAATTTTAATGGCCAAAAGGTTTTCCTAATGTCAAGAGCCGAAATATGCCAATATCACATTTTCGTTCAACGACGACAATGCACCAGCACTCTTTTGTTGTAGTTATTTCAAAATCACAACTCTCCGGTTACAGAGCTTGGATATTTCTTGCAATTGCGAGCATGGTATACCGTAGTATAAAATTATTTTTCATTCAGCGATATCTACACCAAACATACCAGTATTGAAATTGCAATATTTATAATACAGAATTCTATTTACTTTTAGTTCTACTCAGGAATTTAATGGGTTACTTTAATTTGACGGTTCGTAGGTTTGTACTGTATTTATTACTTACGGCGAGTAATTTCATAAAAGTTACTCATTACATTCCCAATTACTGTTTACTACAATTAGCGTGTCCGCTTCTCTTGAAAGGGTGAGGGAGAAAAGTTTACCAAGTAGGGTTTCAATTCAAGTATATCGGCATTAGAACACAATCTTGGCATTGGAATTAGGACATCTAATGTAGCAGTGTATAGATCTGTAAATAAACTGTAAAAAAGTTGGTATATAAAAGAATATTTTTCAAATCGCAGTGTAAATGTATATTAGTGTAAGTTAAGTGTATGAGTGCGTAGTGTATGAGTGGTGAATTCTTATTTCTGAAAAGGTATAGAAATATAACGTCATTACTTTTTCCCATATGTAATTTCAAATTTAATATATTTAAATTTAGAAAATTGCAGGAAAGTTGTGACTAGGGTAATTTACTTACTTTTTAGTTGTAATATTGCCATCTCTTCTCCATGCGGCTTGTTATCGCCAATCAAAACTAAACTGTAACTTGGGCGTACGTTCTTACTCTCGAATACTAACTCAATTGTTTTGCTGTCACGTTGGTCAATGTCCTTACCGGAAGAAGTGTTTTTCATACGCCCACCTTGTACAGGCCATTGAAGGTTTCTGAGCAAGGAAAGCGTACTCGCACACGCGATGTTCATACAGTGGCATAGAGCAGTGAAACCAAAATTTGAAAAATAACGAAGGGTCTGAATAAAGGCCAAATAAAACTTTTACATACGTCATCATAGTACTGGAGAACGAGAGGATACCAAAAGCAAAAAATATCTTACAACCTAATTGATCATCAGAATTGCATGCTCAAGCTCAGTGGTACGCAGCAAAGTAAAGATTGTGTATTTGTGTTTTTGGTGGATAAAGATGGTAAGGTTCTTTTAGGGTTTTGTGAAGACAAGTAATTGTATTCTATATCGAAACCGGCTCCCACATGTACCTTTGTCGTTAAATACAAAAACTCAGAAGGTAGTGTGAAATACCTTGTTAAAAATAGGCATATAGAGATTTTCTTGGACTTTATTTTTCCGAGGAGGCCTTTTATTCTATCAAAAGTAAAAATGTTGGCGCTAATTTACAAACAGAAAAACTATTATATTGCAGTATTACCTTAAAAAAAGAGTCATAAGAGAATTTAAAACGGTGATGTCAAATTCTGTCTATGAAAAAGACGAGGCAAGGGTATTAAATTAAAATATTCGAACATGTAAAACATCCCGAATACCTTATTAGAAAACGTGACAAACAGGGTGTACACTTGTGGCACCCATGGCATTTTGAGTCTGAAGGATATAGTGCTTTCTGTATAAATATGCAAACAATGTTTTGGCAGAAGAAACCCTAACATGATAGGTCAAAGAGAACTAACAGGAGATTCACTTCTTAATCTCACTTTGTAGCCCCGCATCGATATGCTACGGAAGGCACGTGGGGACTTGCATGCTTCCGCTTTTCACTTACATCTTTGAGCTCATATCTTGATACAGTGGGCGTCATCGCTTCTGGGGATTCAGGGTCTTGCCCCAAAAATGTCATAGGCAGCTTGAAGTTTTAGTGAATGGCAGTTGGTGTCGAAGAATCGTCTTTCAGAGTGTTTTCCATAAGCATCTTTGACGACTGATTGAATCTAAGCACCGGATGTTTTGGTAGAGTCTGGGGGATAATCCCTCGTATCAAGGAGGCTGTACCAGTATATTTCGATGACGGCTTGCATGTGATCATGGAAAAGGAATGCCTGATCCCCGAACCGTTGTTTAAATAGCGTTATCGCGTCCGTGTAGCATTCCTGTGTCGTAGGCCGTTCTCATAATATGGATACACCTACTTCGGTGAAAAAGTTGTAAGAAATGTAATTTTCCCCTAGGATGAAGTTTCGGGTCAATATGAATCGTGCTATAAAAGTGGTTCATATTTTCAGCCATTTTCGCCGATCCCCGCCGAATTTCGTCAGTTCAAGGGTTAGTAGCTTCGCTTGCATAGGTGCGGCCCCGGAAGGCCATGAGCTTGTCTGAGAAAGTGCAATACCCGATTAGAACTAACAGGAGATTCACTTCTTAATCTCACTTTGTAGCCCCGCATCGATATGCTACGGAAGGCACGTGGGGACTTGCATGCTTCCGCTTTTCACTTACATCTTTGAGCTCATATCTTGATACAGTGGGCGTCATCGCTTCTGGGGATTCAGGGTCTTGCCCCAAAAATGTCATAGGCAGCTTGAAGTTTCTCTAGTGAATGGCAGTTGGTGTCGAAGAATCGTCTTTCAGAGTGTTTTCCATAAGCATCTTTGACGACTGATTGAATCTAAGCACCGGATGTTTTGGTAGAGTCTGGGGGATAATCCCTCGTATCAAGGAGGCTGTACCAGTATATTTCGATGACGGCTTGCATGTGATCATGGAAAAGGAATGCCTGATCCCCGAACCGTTGTTTAAATAGCGTTATCGCGTCCGTGTAGCATTCCTGTGTCGTAGGCCGTTCTCATAATATCGATACACCTACTTCGGTGAAAAAGTTGTAAGAAATGTAATTTTCCCCTAGGATGAAGTTTCGGGTCAATATGAATCGTGCTATAAAAGTGGTTCATATTTTCAGCCATTTTCGCCGATCCCCGCCGAATTTTGTCAGTTCAAGGGTTAGTAGCTTCGCTTGCATAGGTGCGGCCCCGGAAGGCCATGAGCTTGTCTGAGAAAGTGCAATACCCGATTAACCGCTCGGATGGTCTCGGAACCGAACGCGCCTCTCCGCCACAATTCGGACGATTCGGTCGTTGAAGGCTGCTTCTTCGGATATCTCCGCTAGAACAAGGTGGTCAGAGGTGTCCAGATAAATATGCTCACGGGCTTTTGGATCTGTCAAGTAATAATCCCTATCCGCTACAGATAAATAGCCATATCCACCTGTGTGGTAAGGTTTCCAGTGTTGAGGCCTCCTTCAACGTTGCGAACTATGCCATCCAGATTCTACCGCGGTGTGTTTCGTTGCCGTAGCTTCTTTCCCAAGCAGGTCATCATGGGTACCAAGAGTCTGGCCACACTAGCATGTCGTTCAATGAGGTAGCGGTTCAGCTTCTCGTCATCCCCGACGTCAAATCCCTGTTTCGGCACAATTTGGGGGATCTAAGCTGACGGAACGGAGACATCCGTGAAAAGAAGAGCGACCTTGCAGATGGAAAAGAAATTAAAAGGTGAATTTATGAAAAAGGATAAAGCATCTAAAGAGAGACCGCCAGAGTGATTATCTGAACCGATGATGACGCTGTCGGTGCATAAAGGATCACACGCAATGTTTTTATAATCAGAAGTGGTTGTTGTACTAATAAGAAATGATGACTTTGTGCTTACCGAATTATCTTATGGCGTTACAGATCCCATTGAGTCAACATTTACTCAATCGTCGCGATGAGCACAAACCACGCTCGTTACTCGTGGTAATAAAATCGTTTCGGCTGTAGAATTTGCGGTGGCCGCAAGAGTAGTTCCCAAGAAGAATGCACGAGGAAGGGGAGTATATCATTGCCATGAAAAGTGAGTACCCTGGTCGCAACAATAATAGATTACCCTTGAGAATTTTGTCCAAATTACCCCGAAAGTATGGTTTCTTTAGAAGAAAGCAGAGTAAAGTGGGTGAGAACCGACAATCGTAGGTCTGAGATATGCAAAACACGCTTTTAACCAAACTAAACCACAGCCAACGCCATTTCAGTAAATCCCCAAAAAATGTCATGTGCCATATGCATGATTTCAGTACTGCTGACTGAATGTGTTGTTCAATTCCGTCGATAAGTACTTACCCGTGCTGTATACAGACCAGAAGGGTGAATAGTAGCAGAGTTCCTACCCCATAGAGCAGGGCCAGAATGGAGAGGGTTGCGTGTCTCAGTTGAGAGCACAAGCTTTTGTAAGTATCGAAATGTTAGCGCCACTTTACACAAGGGACTCAACAATAATCCGCTTAACTTAAACAGATAACGTGTGTGATGGCCGACTAGGGCTAGTTCGAGAATTCCGAAGCAACTCAGTTTCGCCCCCAGAAACAGCCGCCTCTAGTTTTATTTGCCATGGGTGAAAACCTGGTACACAGGACGAAGCAGTGAGGTACAGCGTCGACAGAAGGGAAATGGTGCATTTCGTCCAGGTGGGCGAGAGGTGCGGTTCTGGTCCTGGTAGTCTAAACATGACGGAGAACGTTGCGCCTACGGGAACCCCTGGAATTGTATTAGTAACATGGTTGACATTTCTTCGTTCAATAGTGGAGAATGCTAGCCTCTCATCTCGGTGGCGTCTCCTACAGAAACGGGAGATATTCCCACGGATACCACAACAGAAGCAGTTTGGGTGCGAGCCGCGCGAGAAAGGTAGCCATAGGATAACAAGGGGGTACCTGGAAGAAACTCTAGAGGAACAGCAGCTGGTATTCGGTGAGGATGCGATTGGTCGGTTCCTGAAGGAATGGGCGATCAAGAGACAGGTCTAGACACAGCTGCCAAAGCGGAACATGCCGAGTCGGAGAGAGGTGTCGAGATCGCGGCGTTGGATGCATAAGGCCGCGCAGCCAAGGCGGCTTGAGCAGAGCCATAGGAATATGCGCTGCTGACGGGGAAGCGGGAAAGAGAGGCCAACTTTTTTTTATTTCATGCGTACACGGAAGAGATACTTCATGTCGTAATTCCGAAAAGCCCAGAAATGACAGTGCTTCCTGTTCCTTGGGAAAAATTGATCTTATCATTCAGAGCGAACTGTTACGGCCGTAGAATTGCGGGTGTCCCACTGCGTTGACTGCAAACTACGAGACTTGAGTTTATCAAGCAGCTGACACATTGTTACGACCTGGTTAACGCTAGCGGGGCTTCTGGGAACAGCGAGCTAAGTGCGAAGGGAGAAATTTCTTTGAGGGCATGGCGGACTCGAAGGTCCCCAGTCATGTAGAATTGTACGACTCACCAAGTCTTTGTATATGCTCATCAAATTTATTTTGAGTGCTTCAGTAGGTGTTGACGACGTCCCTAAGACTAGGCGCAGCTCAGATGTAAATTGCTGCCAGTCACTGAAGTCCCCTGTGTGGTTGTCGAATCACGTGTTCGCCACCTTGGTGAGGAAACAGGGATGTTCATCAGCTTGAGGGAATCTAGCCGCCCATTGAAGACCAAGCCATTCCTCGACGTAATCGCCACGTAGCCCAGCAAGGAAGGGGGGTGGGTGTGCGCTGTAGAGTGGTTATTAAGCACGGCGGGACGGCATAACCCGCAATGTTGGCTGGTTTTATTGTCGTCGCCACGGCCACGTGCGATAGGCGACAATCTTAACGGGGCTCCACGGGTAAGTCGGGGGTCTATATACAAACACCCGAGTGCTTTAGGTCCAACACATCTGCGACACAGGCCAGGAGTCGTCGGGCACCGGTTTATTAGGCGAATTTCGCAGAGAACGACAGGCTAGCGAGCCCATGTCGAGGGCAGAGATCCAATAACACCCCCCAATGATGATAGCGTGGAACACGATGTGCGCACGCGAGCGACGGCGGTGGCACTGGCACATAACCTTCGGCAAGTCGGTTGGGACATAGCCATTCACAAATAACAAGAGGGGAAATGTCTATGTATACATATACATAATACATGACATATGCAAATATACATATACATATTATGCAAGCGTGTGTGTGTTTCAGATGTATTTTATCCCTATTTGTGATGACATTGCCTTGCTTATCTTTAGGTGCATGCATCTGATTTTTCCCCCCGCCAAGACGCCTCTTCACAGCTTTCAGGCTACCTCTCGTTCTTTACAGCGTATTCGATCCTCCATATTATACTTCCGTATGTCAGCTGTCTTACGCTGATTGATTAATTTCGAAAGCTCCGCTAGTTCTTTTCTCTCAGCTGCGGTGAAAATAGTCATGGTTTGCCGTTTTCTAATTAGATCTTTCGTCTCCTGTGAAAGTTTGCCAGTATTCTGTCTAGCCATAGTGCCCCCGACTTCTACTGCATACTCCGTGATAATACGTGTAAGGTTGTCGCTGGCTTCCTGTGTCGTAAGCTCGGCTTCCTCGTTAAGAGCTGAATACCGGTTCTGCAGCGCGAACCTGAATTCATTTACCTTGCCTCTTACTGTTAGCTCATTTATCGGCATCTTCATTACTAGCTTGTTGCGGTTCCTCCTCAAATCTTGCTTAATTCGAGATCTTACTGTACGGTAGTACCTGCACCTTACCCTTCCAAGTACTTCCACATCCTGCACGACGCCAGAGTTATCACGTAATATGAAGTTTATTCCATTTTTATGCTCCCCATTCGGGCTCCACCAGGTCCACTTCGCACTCTCCCGTTTGCAGAAGATGGTATTCAATATGCATAGGTTATTACGTTCTGCAAACTCCACTAGTAGGTCCCCCCTGCTATTTTTACATACAGCCCAGACCATAGTTTCCAACTGCCTTGTCTGAAGCCTGATTCTGGAGACAAGGCAGTTTGGAAATATATATATATATATTTATATACACATATATATATATATATATATATATATATATATATATATATACATACATATATACGTGGTTGCGTGTCTGAGCACTCAGAGGTTGTGCATTATCAGACCAGGGTAATCCCTTGTTGCGTATGGCTTTCTTTGCTCTCCAAATATATTTTCACTGCTTAAAATTTCATTTTAAAATTGATGTCTAATACACGGCTAACTATAATTGATCTGTATGTAGTTCTGCCCTGACTGTTTTTCATGAACCAGAAAAAACCGAATCAGTTCAATAATTTGCACCAATGTAAGAAATATAGAGGCTGGAGACAAGTTTTTCTTTCTTAAAGCGGGGTGTAAGTGAGACATTTAGGCTTATAAGCTTGCCGTAAGCACAATGTACCCACATCACACTAACTGCAAATATTGAATTTTGCTCTCATAAAAATGAAGTTTCAGGCGGCGCAACGTCACTGAAAGAAGAAGTTAAACAAGCTTCCGCGGTTCGGCATCGGATAACATAAATTGTCCCGTAGACTGCTCGAGACACGAGCCCACCTTACCACGCGGCCTAAGGAAGCTTGCACCCGTTGTGTGTACATTGAAACACGACTCTGTAAAACAGTCGAGGTAATATGCCTAAAAGACATTAACTGAAAAATCTGTGACTTTGAGTGACAGCTATGACACTCAGTGACAAAAGGGTGAGATAGAATTGGTAGTGCACTATGCGCAAAACTAAGAAAAACAGCCGAGGGGATACAACCGAAGGAAGTAAGTTCCCTATAGAGTATTAACCTGCCTGCATTGTCCAAAGAAATGCAGCGGTCACAAACTTCCGGACCAGCTACACAACAACTACGAGTATAATGTTCCTACTGTGTGAAGAGTGTGTGCTTTTTTGGGGCAAGAACGGGTCGAGCTTGCCATTAGACCATATGGGCATCGTTCCTATTATTCCCACTCTCGGGCGTAAAAACCCTAAATGTTTGCCATGCTTAATTGACACCAAAATTTCAAACGTGTGGGAAACTTTGGCTAGCTTCCCGAATTCCTCATTGACAACTTCCTTGCTGTTGCAGCGGAAAGCCACAAAAGGCAATTTCTTGGTGTGAAATGCTTCAAGCCATGGAGGATGTTTTATGATAGGCAGTGAACAGCCTCTGTCTCTCTGCAACATTTGTTGCCCTCAGTACGTGTTAACGTACTAGGCGTGCAGCTGCTGATTGGCTGTAGACCAGTCGTTTTCATACAAAGGAAATGCAGGCATCTGGAGAAATAAAGCTGCTTTGCTCCAATCCCGAAGAGAACGGCACAAGTTCTGGAGCAAATGTGGAAGTGCTTTTTTGCCAGCTAATAAAATTTTAGGAAAATTATTGTGGTAATTTTCTGTTGAGAAGCACGTAATGTTCTGCCCGCGGCGCTCAATCAGCACCTAAACACTGAAATAATTTTCACGGTTTATCAACTCGACATTTAAGCTGCGCTGCAAGAGGGACGTGCGCTCTCACGAATATTCAGGCTTGTTTCGCTCCTACAAATTTACTGTGACATTGCAGTTGCTGCCTACTGGAAGTAGAGAATTTTGTCTAAAATGAAAAGTGGGAAGAAAGGATCTATCACTCCAGGTCGGGAACATATCACATCAAATTATCGACCAACTTTCCTCCAGCCACGGCATATAAACACTGGACGAATGCCACTTCTTATCGAGTATTTTTGTAGGAGCGAGAGGGTGGTTTCGATTGCCGGTTGGCGTGACAATTTTTCTGTTGGAGCAAAAAGCGAAAACTTCGGCGACGGGAATATTTTGCTCGTTTTAAAGATCCCCGCGTAAGAAAAATTCTTCTGGAGCTCTCCCCTTCACTGCGCCTGATCATGTGTTCAGCGTTGGTGCATGAAACTTTAAAATAAATCAAGCAATTCTAATTGGCTATTCACTTAGCCCAAAGATACAAGAAACTACAATGTAAAGGACATTCCCACCAGCTATGTCTTGGGTATAGTAACGTACGGTCTCTTTAAGGAGGCATTAGCTGATATTGCCTAAGGCAAAAAATTTCAATCAAAAAGAAATGGAACAAGTTCAGCTGGGTCGAACAGCTAACTGTGGCGTAGTTTTAAATGCAGAGCATTTCTTAGCCTCGCCTCTTCCTGCGTCGGACGGTGCCAACAGCTCCGCGTCCGCAGCAGGTGCGCCTCTCCTTCCCTCCTCGCTCTCAACAGCAGCTGGCGCGCGCATGCGTCGTAGTCAGCCCGTTCGCTCCGTCGCGGTCTCGGCGTAACAGGTGCGTGATAGCAGCGCGGTGGGGCGTGGAAGGGCGTGCGCTGCTTGCGCATGCGCGCTCTCCCCCTGTACTGCTCTCCCTCTTCTGCGCGCGCTGCAAATATAGCGGCTAGCGGTCGCTCGTGTTTCAGTCACTGCTTTGCTCCTTCCTTCCTTGGTTGACGCTCGTGCCCACGTTTACTCGTGTCTGCTATCCAGCATCATGGAAAAAGCGATGGAAGCAACACTGCCTTCAATCAGTACTGAGGCCCCAATGCTCTGCATGTACTCTTGTTCCCCTAGCAGGAATGCGCGGGAATTTTTTTTTAGCTTTTGTACCTTTTAAGACAGTCCTGCCCAAGAGAATGTTCTACTGTTGCTGCACACGGCAGTCTAAATTTTTGCAGCATAATGAAATAAACCGCGACCGTTACAGAACGCCTGAACCAGTCGGAACCATCCGAGTTAGTGTGCTTTTTGAAATGCGGATAATATGATGGCAGGTGTCAGTTTTCAGAGAATCAGAGAATCAAAAAAGAAAATTCCTATCGAGAGCTTCACCTGGAAAGTCTATACACGGAGCAGCAAGAAAGGCTTATCAGTCTCTTTTTTCTCCAGGACGCTGGGTATTATTAGCAACAGGTAAGCTTGCACTTCAGAGAGGGCGCCATTCTCGGCCCAGGTGCAAATACATGGGCACCTTTGGACTGACAGCAGCAGAATTTCCTTATTTCTTGCAAGGGTTAAGGCTCGGCCGAATTGGTGAATGAAGCAAAATATGGGAATGGAACAAACACAGAAAAAACAGGAGTAGAAGGTCACAACAATGAACGCTGACTAACAACTGACTTTATTCCTCAGCTTTCTACATGCATATGCCAATAGCAAAACCTAAGAAAAGCTGAATATAACACGAAAGCGGGACATAACCTAACCCCTATTCCCACATTCCGGTTTGCATGCGTTGCAAAAAATATTGCTATGCATTCAGACTTTTTGCAAGATCATCCTGCCATACGCTTGCAATATGTTGTTGAGGCGGAGAAAACGGCATCGATATTGCTGATGGTTTCTATAGCTTCTGTCTCTAGGTAAAAACATAAATTACGGAAAATTGTAACCGAAGGGCGGAAATTGACTAATGTTTTGTTTGGTTTTATACATAAACTCTTTTAAGCTAGTGATTGTGCCATGGAATAGACCGGATATTCATATAGGACCGCAAGAAAGGGGGTCCGGCGAATTGGTGACGACTGTTAAACTTTGTTGAATGAGAAAGAGAACTGTGGAAGAATATGGGATAGGTCTCACTCTTTGGAGAGGACGACAGCATTCCGAATTACACAGCACTTTACTGTGCGAGTTTACTTCCCAAGGAAAGATGTATAAAAGCCACTGATGAAGTACAATTTTAGAAAATTCGCAAAGTATTTATGTGTCATGTATTGTCGAACTATGCAATACTCGGCTGGCACCCTCTGAAATGTGGTTATTCAACGTGGAAATGAGGGAGTAAAGTTGGTAGATACGGCAAGAAGAAGCAGTGGTTACCAGAATTACCTTGACGTTTTACTACGTCGAGACATTACAAAGCACCCTGCCACTGAACGTGTACCAGATGTCATTTGAGGACAAAGGTAACTGCAACGGTGAAACAGCGATGCTACCGTAATTCGGAGAATGAGAGGAAGATGAAGTTTACTGTATTACATACCGTTGTGCCCACTGGTTTCCCTAGTGCAAATATTTGCGTAAGGAACATAGCATGGTCTTGAACTTGCTCATGGGGGGACTCATATTGTATACGTCACTTGCCTCTACAAAAGCTTGTTACATTTATTTCGACTCTAGATATTTTATTGATAAAATAATTATTTAATCAGTTCGTCAGTGATTATCAACCTACCAACGCCCACTGCAGAGCAAGAACCTCGGTCAAAGATCTCCTAATATTCCAGTCCTTTGTAAGCAGCGGCGAATTTTTCCCGAAATAGGTCTGTACTTCATCTGCGCTACCAAACTTTCAGCCACTCTCTTACAGGCTTGCCTTCTCTATTACTCGGTTATCCATAATGACCAACCGCTATCTATCTTCGCATTGCATGCACTGCCCACCCCCCTTTCTTCCCATTTCTACTAATATGTCGTTAACACTGGTTTGTTCCATGACATACTCCGCTATCTCCTTCGAATAGATTTTGATAGCTAAACGCGTCTGTACCTGTTTTGTACCTTTGTAACGTTGTACCTTTGTAAAAGTATTTGTACCTGTTTTTGGTTTTTTGGTGTAGTCCTAAACTCTGACTGTTTCTTGCAGGTTAGCACAATTTAAGAGGACAAAATTCCAACACGTACTAATAATCTTAGAGCTTTATATCCAACAGGAGGGTAGTGCTATCCTTTTCTGGGGTCCCTAACTCCTAAGGTGTAAAGTGCCGCTGCGCTCTTAAGCATTACTCTCTTGTTGTAGACTCGTAACTATAACATCCCCAGTAGCGAAAGTGTAGAGTTACTTAGCCTAGTACAAGAATTTATTTTGTAGCAACTGTAGTATTTTCATTACACTGGAAAATGAAAACTACTGCAACGAATTGGAGAAAGTTTGTTAGATGCATCAAAGGAGAGTTGCATGGCAACATATGCTGACAGAGGCTCGTGACGACGCCCCAGGCTTATGATTCTAAACGAGCACTTCGACTGGAGTACCATAGATATCATTTATTATGTGTGACTAGTAACCTCAATGGCGCGAATAAACCTGGGAAAAACAGCTTCTTTGCCTGTGCATGATGGCTATGAAGCACCTGTTCTGTCTGGACATTTGCTTCAGCGTGAGCGATTCATTACAACAGGCGTGGGAATTCCGAGTGCTACGCCGGCGATTTGTATGTCCACCTGACTTTCTATGACCACCACATGGGTTAGCTATCGTCGGCGTAACACTGCAATGGAAAGGCTGAACTAATATTTCAGTAAATGAAGCTGGAAATCATGGAGCGAGACCTTAAACAAAGATAAATTTTCACAAAAAAAAACAAGTGTGTGCTGTGCTTTTAGCTCGTGATACGTATGTTTATAAGTGTTAAACCCTCATCAATATTCGATTTTATTATCAAAGACACATCCAGACTTTGTTATTTATTCTCATCGCGTACATTGTTGTTATGATATGACAATTTTTTTGGCAAAGAGGTTCTCCCTAATGTCAATAACCAAAATATACCACTGTCACGTATTTGGTTGAACGACGACAATGCACCAGCACTCTTTTGTTGTAGTTTTTTCGAAATCACGACTCTCCAGTTAGAGAGCCTGGATATATCTTGCATTTGTGGGCATGGTATACCTTGGTATATCTTTCGTTTCCTTCAGCGACATCCACACCAGACTTGGCAGTATTGAAATTGCAGTAATTATGTTACAGTACTTTAGTTACTTTACTTTACTGAGTTACTGAGTAATGAGTTACTTTACTTTGACGAATCGTTTGTTAGTAATGTAATAAATAACTTAAGGCCAGTAATTTTATAAACATTACTTGTTACATTCCCTCATTATTTTGACTACGACATGCGTGTCCGCTTCTCTTACTTCATAATATGACCAAGAAACGTTTTCCAAGTAGTGTTTCTATTCCAAAAAGTATCTAGGCATTCGAACTAAACCTCGGCATCGGAACTACCATATCTAACCTATCAATGTATAGGTCTGAAAATAAACTGTACATAGGTTGCAGATAAAGTGAAAATTTTCAGATCGTAGTGTACATATATATAAGTGTAACTAAAGTGTATGAGTGCGTAGTGTATGAATGGAGAATTTTTATTTCTGAAAAGTTATAGTAATGCAATGTTACTTACTTTGGGCCACGAGAAATTTCTAATGTAATTTATTTACATTTATAAAATTGTAGGAAAGCTGTGACTACGGTAATATACTTACTTTTTAGAAGTAATTTTGCAATCTCTTCATTCCGCTTGTTATCGCCAATCAAAAGTAAAATTTTAACTTGGACGTACGTTCTTACTTACGAATACTAACTCTGTAATTGTTTTGCTGGTATCGCGTTGCTCAATGTCCCAGCCGGAAGATATGTGTTCCATCCAGCCGCCTTGTACAGGCTATTGAATCTTTCTGAGCTAGTAAAGCGTGCTCGCACACGCGATGCTCCTACAGTGGTATCAAACATTAAAACCAAAATTTTAAAAGTAACAAAGGGCACAAATACAGGCCAAATAAAACGTATACTTACGTCATTGTTGGGCTGGAGGAACGAGAAGATACCAAAAGCAATAAATATCTTACAACCTAGTTCATCAACAGAATTGCACGCTCAAAGTGAGTGGTATACACGAAAGTAAAGATTGTGTATCTGTGTTTGTGGTGGATGCAGAGTGGTGAGGTTGTTTTTCAGTTTGTGATAAAAAGTAATTCTAATCTATATTGAGCACCGGCACCCACATGAACATTTGTCGTAAATATACAAAAATTCAGAAGGTGGTGTGAAATACCTCGTTAAAAATAGGCATATAAAGGTTTCCATTGTCTGTTTATTTTTCCCAGGAGGTCTTTTACTCTATCAAAATTTTAAAAAGTTGGCGTTAATTTCCAAAGAGAAAAAACATTATATTGCAGTATTACCTAACAAAACAGTCATACCAGAATTTACACGGTTATGCCAAATACTGTCTATGAAAAAGACGTGGCAAGGGTATTCAAATAATACCTTCGAAAATGTAAAATATCCAGAATACCTTATCAGAAAACGTGACAAACAGGGTGTACACTTGTGGAACCCATGACATTTTATATGAAGGATATAGTGCTTGCTGTACAAATATGCCATCAATGTTTTGGCAGAAGAAACCGTAACATGATAGGTAAAATGGAACTAAGAGGGGTAATAAAGAATTAAGAGTAATGCGTCTTGGATAGTGCAGTGGTTTTCCATAAAAAAACTGTAAATATACACTAGGAATTTCAAGACTTCGGGGCACGAAAGAATATTGCACTTTCCTATATGGCACCAAATCACCAGTCACACCATGATCCTGGTACTAACCTTCCGATTGCTGGAAAACTGGCTCTCCGTCTGTGCTACTACGCCCCCAGATGTACAGCCACAGAATGAATCGCACCATGCCGAGAGCCCTAACATTTGAATGCGGAGCAGCATGAATCATCGAATATGGCTCACACTGCAACCCTGCCCTCGAAACAAATGCTGTTAACATCACAAGTTGCGATGACACAGCGTGTTGTATATCTGTGAGGCATCAGCTGCAGCTCAGACCACGACAAAGCCCGTCACTCAATGTCAACCCTCGTAACTTCCCAGTTTGCGGCCAACAAACCATAATTACATTGTAAAACTCTCTCTTCTCGTGCCTTACCTTCGCCCTTCTTGCATTCTGTACATAGATTAAACTGACACCGATTTATTCTGTACCCCGGAGAAAGGCAGCCCTCTTCCGGAAACATCATTAAACATTTCTTGTTTACTGGTTTTCGCGTGTCTGTATTTACTCACCTTAAATTTTCGCGCTATCTATAACAGACGTTGCGCGCTCTCTCTTCTCTCTCTCTAAATATTTATATATATATATATATATATATATATATATATATATATATATATACCTATATAAATATATATAAATATATATTCGAATCAGAAATTGGAAATGGGGGTCGGGGAAATAATACAGAAAATAAGGGTTGGCAGTCAAGAAAACCTCGGAAAGCAAAGGGGAGGTTGTGGTGGGTCATAGAAACAGATGAAGAAATTTTTGATCAGAAGAAAAGTGGTGAAAAAATGACCACCGGGTGGGATCCGAACCTACGACGTCCTGAATAACGGTCTGTTGCGATAACCACTACGCTACCGGCAGGGCTGTTTTCCCAGCACTTTCTCGGTTGTTTATAGTAAGGTATTTTTTTATTCCTGCACTTGGGGTGGTGCCAGCGCCACTCGGAAGAGTCGGGGTGAAGGGGACCTTTTTGTAACCCCCGGGACGTGACTCGAGTGTCTACGACATGTCACAGTGGTCAAACAGCGCTGAGTCCTCTTAAGCTACCCTTGGCACCAAGACTGCCAGAACAGAGGCCCTCGCAAAGCTTGTATCGAATCAGGTGTGGGAAATGAGGGGCTCGGTGAAATAATACACAAAATATGGGTTGGCAGTCAAGAAATCATCGGAAAGCAAAAGGGAGGTTGTGGTGGGATATAGAAACAGATGAAGAAATTTTTGAGTCAGAAAGAAAGTGGTGAAAGAATGCCCCCCGGGTTGGATCCGAACCCACGACCTCCAGAATATCGGTCTGGTGTGATAACCACTACGCAACCGGCAGGGCTGTTTCCCCATCACTTTCTCCGGTGTTTATGGTAAGGTATATTTCGTTTCCTGCACTTGGGGTGGTAGCCAGCGCCACTCGTATTACTCGGAGTGAAGGGGACCTTCTTTTTAACCCCCGGGCCATGACTCGAGTGTCTACGACATGTCGGAGTGGTCGACCAGCGTTGAACCCTCTTAAGCTATCCTTGGCACCAAGACTGCCAGAACAGAGGCCCTCGCTAAGCATTGAGCCAATCATAAAAGGAAAATGAGGGGCTCACTGAAATAATACAGAAAATAAGGGTTGGCAGTCAAGAAAACCTCGCAAAGCAAAGGGGAGGTTGTGGTGGCTCAAAGATACAGGCGAAGAAATTTTGGAATGAAAAAAACTAAAACATTTCTTCATTTGTCTCTACGACCCACCACAACCTCTCCTTTGCTTTCCAAGCTTTTCTTGACTGCCAATCCTTATGTTCTGGATATATATATATATATATATATATATATATATATATATATATATATATATATATATATACAACTGGCATGCTGGCGATGGGTCCGAAGGCGTGGTGAACAACAAGTAAGAAACCTCGGTAACAGCAACAGCGGAGGTTTTTTTTTGACGTTTCGACTTCGTGGCAAAACTTCTACGGGAATGATGGCTTCGGTAGCTTCGGAAGAGGGCACATATGTCGAAAGTGGAAAGCGAGTTTACGAATGTCGAACGATACCATACAGCAACACACGTGAATAACACAAACACAAAGCAGGAATCTTCCTTATAAGTAGAATAAACAAAAAATGAACAACGAAGAGAGAGACGCCAAGATAGTTGAAAAAAAAAAGAAACCGAAGAAAGGCAGAAGAAAGAGCATTGAACAGGAATTCGAGTGGCGGCGGAAATGCGGAAAGCTCATAGTGTCCGAAAGTGAGGTCGTAGAACAAATTAGACAAGGCAATATATCTTCCGCCGCTAGCCCTCACTATGCAAACGCCCAGACGCTCGGAGGGATGGCGTTTCCGTGGATTGAAAGCGAGTGTCCTGCCATATGTTCGGAAAGTGCGAACAAGGCATTTTACAGCCCGTTTAGTGTCGCGTTCCCGGAGCTGAGACAAATAAAGGACGTTTTGTGGTCGTGCAGGAGGAAACGGTCCGCCACCATTCCACCGTTCCCTCGCCGGACGGACGTCTTATAACGGGGCGCTAGGCCGAGTTTTCAGGTCTCCCTTAAGAGCTGCCACTTTGCAGCTCAGCGACAACCCGTGCATCGTCGGTGTCTCCCCTCCACTGAGTGGGGGAGGGAGGGGGGAAACAGCCAAACCAGAACGCAAGCTGCTTAAGGGGATGGAGGGGAAAACGGAGAAAATAAACCCCGATGGTTCGGTAGCCGGGCTTAGAAGACGACTGTAGGTGCAAGGGAGGGAAAAAAAGATTTGCAAGCCGTCAAAAATGTAACCAGTCCGCGGGGGCTAATAGTGATAACAGCGGCAATGATTTGTGCGCTCGAGTAATAACGCAGACCCCAGAATTGCATTGCTTATTTTCCGGGTTATGCGCCATATTCAAACGTTCAAATCTTACAACCAATTTTTGAACACGTGTTTTGGTTAGCAGGTAAACAGAAGTTATTGCTGAAACGGCACCGGCACTAAGCAACATTACTTACGTAATGTTACTTAATTACTTTACTTACGTAAGCAACATTACTTAAGTAACGTTGCTTCTTTGTCTCTCTTCGTTGTTCATTTTTTGTTCATTCTTCTAATAAGGAAGATTCCCTCTTCGTGTTTGTGTTATTCATGCATGTTTGTGTGGTATCGTTGGCTATTCCTAAACCCGCTTTCCACTTTCGACATATATGCCCTCTTACGAAGCGACCGAAGCCACCATTCACGTAGAAGACTTGTCTCGAAATCGAAACGTCGAAATAAACCCTGTGCTGTTGTTGTTACCGAGGTTTCTTACTTTGTGTTCACCACGCCTTCGGCCAAATCGCCAGCCTGCCAGTTTTTTCAAGACCGGCCCCCGGCGCACCCTCGGAGCAGCAACTCACGCGGAGGTTCCCCAAACAGCCGCCTACCTCTGCAGTGATCGGAAATTGATAGACTCGTTTCCTCCACCAGCACTTCAAACCGTATGACACAGCGGCCCCTGCCTTCATCACCATCCGAGAAGCGACCACGTTTGAGATAGAAAGTGACCTTTCAAGTATTCCAAGAACTGTGAGAACACCTGTGTTCCACGTCGGTACAAGCGAGCTGGAGCATTACGGCTGCGATGAGACCCTTCGCCGTCTTCGCCGACTGGTAAACAACACCATTCGAACCAGACCAGAGATACAAAAGTTCGTCTTTTTGCACAGCGGCAACATTCCTGTCTGAATCCCACTTAAAACCCCTCCTGTACAAAAGGTACATTGACGATATCTTTTTTATTTGAACCTACAAATAGGCTGAGCTTTTCCACTTCATCGACTGTTACAATTCTGCACACCCGAACATCAATTTTACTCACACCTACTCTCAAGAGAGCATTAACTTCCTGGATGTGGCCATAAAAATTGAAGATGGTGAACTCACGACAAAGCTGTATTGGAACTTGGAAGCCAACGGATCGCCAGCAATATCTGCATTACCAAAGCGACCACCCTCGTCACTGTAAGAATATCATTCCTTATAACCAGGCTCACTGTTTCAAACGAATCTGCTCAAAATCGGAAGATATCACTACCAATGCCAGAAATTTAAAAAACATTTTGGAGGGGCTGGGGTACAAAGCGCGTGTAACTGATGACGCCATAAAAAAGGCCGAAGCACTCAACCGCGTGGACCTGATTACGAACCGTCCCCCACAACGCGACTTGCAACAAACAAACCTATGCTTAACGTACAGCAACAACATTCCTAACGTAAAAAACATCTTGAAGCGGCACTACAACATTCTCTAACAAAGTGAACGCCTCAAACGGGCATTTCCGTCCGTTCCAGGCGTCGTCTACCGACGATCCCGGAACCTCAAAGACACACTCGTGAAGGCAAGGACAAATTCATTGTCCGCGCATAATGAATGCCGGCCATGCCTGAAACCGCGGTGCCTTGTCTGCAAGACAATGCAACAGACATGCGCTGCTCAAAGCTACAACTCAAAGTACTTTTTAAAAATTCGTGGGAACATGATGTGTGACCCTTCCAATGTGATTTGTTTGATTGAATTCAAGTGTGTGGAAAGCAATATATAGGGCAAACAGGGACCTCTTTCAGGTTCCTGTTCAATATTCACAAAGCGCACGCCAAAACACGCCCGACCCTGCACCTCTCCAGATAACCTCAGCATTCCAGATCATTCCTTCGGTAAACTAAGCGTAACGCTCTTAGAGACGGGGTTCATGTCAAACTGGGAACGAGACCAACGTGAATCATACCTCATATACCGATTAAGTACAATCAGAGAAGGTATAAATGAGTACCCAGCCACACTTGCAGAGATTAAAACATTGTCATCTACCTAACCGTATCAGTGGCACTGTGTATGAAGCGAGCACCTGATTTTCGAAATCACATGCGCGTGCGCGTTTGTTCAGTGCATTTTTCCCACATTGTTGATGTCTTTCCATTTTTGTTTTCATTTTTCTTCCTTCTCTCCTTTTCCGCTCTTCGTGTTCACTAATATCCTTTTCTCGTTTTTTTATTCTCTCTGTTATATTGTGTTATAATTTTGGAAACCTTTGCTACATCTCCGTCACAACCTTACAATTTATTAATGTTGCTTAGAGCCGGTGCTGTTTCAGCAATAACTTCTGTTTACCTTTCCCCAAAACACGTGTTCAAAAATTCGTTGGGACATTGGGACGTTTGGATATGGCGCATAACCCGAAAAATAAGCAATACAATTCTGGGGTCTGCGTTATTACTCGAGCGCACATATCTTTGCCGCGTTTATCACTATTCGGCCCCGCGGACTGGTTGCACTTTTTACGGCTTGCAAATTTATTTTCCCCTCCCTTACACCTACAGTCGTCTTCTAAGCCCGGCTACCGAACCATCGGGGTTTATTTTCTCCGTTTTCCCCTCCATCCCCTTGAGCAGCTTGCGTTCTGGTTTGGCTGTTTCCCCCCCATCTCCCACTCAGCGGAGCGGAGGCACCGATGACGCACGGGTTGTCGCCCAGCTGCAAAGTGGCAGCTCTTAACAAAGACCTGAAAACTCGGCCGAGCGCCCCGTTCTCGGAAGGCGTCCGTCCGACGATGGAACGGTGGAATGCTGGCGGTTCATTTCCTTCTGGCCGACAAAAAAAAACGTCCTTTAATTTTCTCAGGCCTTGGAACGGGCCCATAAACGGGCTGTAAAATGCCTTGTTCGCCATTTCCAAACATATGGCGGTACACTCGCTTTCAATCAGCGGAAATGCGATCCCTCCGAACGTCTGGGCATTTGCATAGTGACGGCAAGCGGCGGAAGATATATTGCCCTGTCTCGTTTGTTCTACAACCCCACTTTCGGACGCTGTTGAGCTTTTCGCGTTTTCGCCAGCACTCGAATTCCTGTTCAGTGCTCTTTCGTCTTCCTTTCTTCCGTTTCTTTTTTTTTCAACTATCTTAGCGTCGCTCTCTCTTCGTTGTTCATTTTTTGTTCATTCTTCTATCAAGGAAGATTCCCGCTTCGTGTTTGTGTTATTCACGTTTGTTTGTGTGTGGTATATTTGGCCATTCCTAAACCCGCTTTCCATGTTCGACATATATTACCTCTTCCGAAGCGACCGAAGCCATCATGCCCGTAGAAGACTTGTCTCGAAGTAGAAACATCAAAATAAACCCTCCGCTGTCGCTGTTACCGAGGTTTCTTACTTTATAAATCTATATATATACATTTAGATATATATATATATATATCTATATATATATATATATATATATATATATATATATATATATATATATATATATATATATAGATTTCGATGAGTTTTGCAACGGGCCAGAAGAAATGGTCAGGTAAAAGATAAGAACAACTTTGCGGTTAACTTGTTTATTATAAATTAGTCCGACACTTTCGGAAGTGGAACTTCCTTCCTCAGGGACAATCCCACAATGAACACCGAATCCTTATGCACACTGCATGCGAGGGAGTCTCTCTTCCTCTCCCTCATCAAGGAGGGGAATATGCCAGAGAACGTAAAACATCCGGTAACAACACGGCACTTGCTGAGTGGAACAAAAAAAAAAAAAGGAAAGGCGGTGGGTTTAGTGAGAAAATGGCACGAGTGGGGGAAGGGAGCGGGACCAAATATGTCTATCGGCCCGCTGCGGCTGGGATGAAAGAGAACTGACAAACAAAATACAGACAACGAGTGAGCACAGATGGGAAGAGCGGGGCGGTGGTGTAGTAACTAAGGACGCGGTCTTGGCCCGGCATTTGTTTCATGGGTTCACCCAGAACAGACCGTTAAACGGAGAGGCATTGCTTTTACCAAGAAACCGGTGATAAGTCTACTTTGTTTGCCCTTTGAAGGGCCGCGACATGGCGACAGAGAAAGGCACTAGCGGCAGCCAGCGGCGAGCCGCACAGCGGTCGGACCGCGCGGAAGACAGGGGTCAAGTTACACAGAGGCGCGGCGAGTACCCCGTCCGTCCTTGGACGCAGCGTAGAGTAATGTAAAGGCACACATACGACGCGACAAGCGTGAAGTTCAATGGAGGGCCGACACAGAAAACAACTGAACTACGCCACCGCCATGTCTCAACAGAACACGACAATCTCACGGTACGGCCAGACCCGCACTGCCGTTCAACGTCACCTCCCTCTCTTTTCTTACTCTTCTTAGTTGTCCCAACGTGGACAGCTTTTATCGCGCAGCACGTGCAGTACGGGGCTTAGGCGTCTTTTTTGGGCGGCGCTCCCTCTCGGTAGGCGCCGGTTTTCTGATGAGCTAATAGTGGGTGGTCCTGAATAAGTAAAAAAAAAAAACTTTTATGCTAGGAGAAAGGGGGTAGAACAATGTGCATCCACTTCCTGTTGTCAATCAACGTCCGTGGTCCTCCGGAGGCACGACATGCTGCCAGCGCTCTCGTTGATACCATGAGTCAGCGTTCTGAACTTATAAATAAGGTACGATTCCTTCTGTTCGCGCTCCCGTTTAGAGTCAAAACCGGTCTCTAGCAGAGTGACTTTAATTTGGTCGAATGAATGTCCTGGGAGGCTGACATGTCTTGAAATGGGCAAGTTCGGTTGTGTTTTAGCGTGAGAACGGTGGTTGTTAAAGCGTTTACGGAAGGCGGTTTCTGTTTGTCCGATGTACTGCATTCCACAGATGTCACAGTGAAGCAGGTAGACGACATTTTGGCTGTCACAGTTTAGATGCGCATTTATTTTGAATACGTAATCTGAGGAGCTGGCTTTAGCAGTAGTGGTGGTTGTCATGTGTGAACAGACCTTACAACGTGTTTTCTTGCATGGCTGGCATCCCCGTTGAGTGCCCTCAATGTTAGTCGTCTTGGCTCTGACTAACATATCTTTCAGGTTTTTTCCGCGGCGATAAACAACTCGGGGGGGGGGGGGGGGGGGGCTTTTGGAAAATTGAAGATAGCCGGATAATCCGGCTGCTGTACCCTTGGGTGAGGAGAAAAGCTTATGTCCTGTGAGTCAAACCCCATCTGAAAGTTCGGCGCATTCAGAATCCAATGTTGTCAACCTATCGGACGTACCGCTCATAGAATCTGAACTTAAACTGCTGTCAAAAGGTCTCACATTCTGTCCCTCTACGGGTAAATTTAATGAATTTCAGCTGTACTAGGACTTAGACAATTTTGCGAGGAACTTGCGCCTTCGTGAATACTTCTACGACCGGGAAACGAACCCAGACAGAAAAATTCCGGGAGCATCAGACAAATGTTGGACACCGAGCGATGGTCGGGACAAACATCTCGATATGTACATTTCTGCCGTTCAAAAAGACGTGTTGAATGCATTAAAGAAAACAAAACCTGTCCGCAACAACCTATCAACTGATGAGCGCAAGGCCCTTTTCTCACTCCGCCAACGGGATGACATTGTTATAAAGCCGGCGGACAAGGGCGGAGCAATAGTCGTGATTAACAAAACCGACTACATTAGGGAAGGACTCCGACAACTGAGTGATGAGAATTTTTTTGAGGAACTTCCTGCGGACCCAACACAACAGTTCGTGTCGAAAATCACCCTTGAACTCTAAAGGCTTCTTGAAAATGGCGATATAACTAAGGACATGTTTAAAGCAATGACGCCCACCCAATCAGCACCGGGACGCTTCTACCTACTCCCCAAAATTCACAAATCTGGCAATCCAGGCCGCCCTATTGTATCTTGCAACGGTGCTCCAAGAGAATCAATTTCCAGCTTTCTTGATTTTATTTTGAAAAACGCAGTTCCCACAATTCCGGCCTATATCAAGGACACAAACCATTTTTTGAGAGAGATGTCTGGACTGGTAATCCCCCCTGGCAGTTTCCTGGTTACAATGGATGTCTCATCGCTTTACACAAATATCCCCCATTCAGACGGCATCAGGTATACCGTGGAGGCATGTCAAAACGCTGATATGGCACTAGAGATCAGTGAGCACGCCCTTACTGCCCTACTTGACCTGGTGCTTCGTTACAATTATTTCCAATTCGAAAACAAACATTACCTTCAAATTAGCGGCACAGCTATGGGCACAAAAATGGCACCAAATTACGCGAACTTGTTCATGGCGGCACTCGAGGGACCCTTCTTGGAAGCTCAACCCGTTCGCCCGCTCATATACAAGTGATTCCTGGATGACATCTTTTTTGTCTGGCCGCATGACGAGGCAGGCTTGCATAAGTTCATTTCGGATTTCAACGCGGTCCACCCTTCTATATCTTTTACGCATAATATCTCAATGACATCGGTAAGCTTTCTCGACGTCACAATTCAGGTAGAGGGCACGACCACGATCACAGCCCTATATAGAAAACCCACAGATCGCCAGCAGTATCTGCACTTTGAAAGTGACCATCCACGGCATTGCAAGATGAGGATTCCCTAATCCCAGGCCCACAGATACCGCAGAATTTGCTCTGACAACGCCGACTTTGACCACAATTCCCAACAACTAAAAAATGCCCTCATTCGTCAAAAGTATCCAGCAGCAGTGGTCGATGACTCCATCAACAGAGCTTGTAACCTAAACCGCGAGGAAATTCTACATGGAGGGAATCCCAGGAATGAAGGAAGCCAGACAAATCTTGTCCTCACCCACTCATCTGCGTTACCTAAACTTAATAACATTCTTTCGAGACATTTTAATATACTGCAACAAAGTAGCCGGCTATCTTCAATTTTCCAAAAGCCCCCCCGAGTTGTTTATCGCCGCGGAAAAAACCTGAAAGATATGTTAGTCAGAGCCAAGACGACTAACATTGAGGGCACTCAACGGGGATGCCAGCCATGCAAGAAAACACGTTGTAAGGTCTGTTCACACATGACAACCACCACTACTGCTAAAGCCAGCTCCTCAGATTACGTATTCAAAATAAATGCGCATCTAAACTGTGACAGCCAAAATGTCGTCTACCTGCTTCACTGTGACATCTGTGGAATACAGTACATCGGACAAACAGAAACCGCCTTCCGTAAACGCTTTAACAACCACCGTTCTCAAGCTAAAACACAACCGAACTTGCCCATTTCAAGACATGTCAGCCTCCCAGGACATTCATTCGACCAAATTAAAGTAACTCTGCTAGAGACCGGTTTTCACTCTAAACGGGAGCGCGAACAGAAGGAATCGTACCTTATTTATAAGTTCAAAACGCTGACTCATGCTATCAACGAGAGCGCTGGCAGCATGTCGTGCCTCCGGAGGACCACGGACGTTGATTGACAACAGGAAGTGGATGCACATTGTTCTACCCCCTTTCTCCTAGCATAAAAGGTTTTTTTTTTTTACTTATTCAGGACTACCCACTATTAGCTCATCAGAAAACCGGCGCCTACCGAGAGGGAGCGCCGCCCAAAAAAGACGCCTAAGCCCCGTACTGCACGTGCTGCGCGATAAATGCAGTCCACGTTGGGACAACTAAGAAGAGTAAGAAAAGAGAGGAAGGTGACGTTGAACGGCAGTGCCGGTCTGGCCGTACTGTGAGATTGTCGTGTTCTGTTGAGACATAGCGGTGGCGTAGTTCAGTGGTTTTCTGTGTCGGCCCTCCATTGAACTTCACGCTTGTCGCGTCGTATGTGTGCCTTTACATTACTCTACGCTGCGTCCAAGGACGGACGGGGTACTCGCCGCGCCCCTGTGTAACTTTACCCCTGTCTTCCGCGCGGTCCGACCGCTGTGCGGCTCGCCGCTGGCTGCCGCTAGTGCCTTTCTCTGTCGCCATGTCGCGGCCCTTCAAAGGGCAAACAAAGTAGACTTATCACCGGTTTCTTGGTAAAAGCAATGCCTCTCCGTTTAACGGTCTGTTCTGGGTGAACCCATGAAACAAATGCCGGGCCAAGACCGCGTCCTTAGTTACTACACCACCGCCCCGCTCTTCCCATCTGTGCTCACGCGTTGTCTGTATTTTGTTTGTCAGTTCTCTTTCATCCCAGCCGCAGCGGGCCGATAGAAATATTTGGTCCCGCTCCCTTCCCCCACCCGTGCCGTTTTCTCACTAAAACCACCGCCTTTCCTTTTTTTTTTGTTCCACTCAGCAAGTGCCGTGTTGTTACCGGATGTTTTACGTTCTCTGGCATATTCCCCTCCTTGATGAGGGAGAGGAAGAGAGACTCCCTCGCATGCAGTCTGCATAAGGATTCGGTGTTCATTGTGGGATTGTCCCTGAGGAAGGAAGTTCCACTTCCGAAACTGTCGGACTAATTTATAATAAACAAGTTAACCGCAAAGTTGTTCTTATCTTTTACCTGACTATATATATATATATATATACATATATATATAGATACATTCAATGTGTTGACCACTGCATCGCCGCCTCCGTATTCAGTTTTTAGGGGAGCACAAGTTCGCTCCAATAAACTTGTTTTACTTGAAGACAAATGCGTCGTCTTTGGCCACGTGGCATCTAGTAGAGGTGCTGGGTACATGAACCCTATGCCCTCCTCAAGCCATTATCCAAGTCCCCCTCGTTTTAGTCGCCGACAACAAGGTCTTCAGCCGGTGTTTGGTCTGCTTCAGGATAAAGTGAAGAAAGAAGATGTTTTTGACCACCACCATGATCCACGAAGGCACCATGACCATCGCTTCCAATGCTGCCCTCGTTCTGCAGCAAACCAGGGAGCCCCCATCATTTCATAGGTCACCTTCGGAGGACCCGGAAGACTGGTTGGAGCTAGTATAACGGGTCAGGCTCTTCAATCGATGAGACGACGCGGAGACACTGAGGTAAGTGTTCTTCTACCTTGAGGACTCAGCACGGATCTGTTTCTAAAACCATAGGAGCTCCCTAGAGTCTTGGAACGATTTCCGAACGCAATTTTTAACGACCTTCCCAACGGTTGTGCGAAAAGAGCCGGCCAAATCTTGCTGCAGACGCGGACACAACACCCCAACAAAAGTATTGTTGTGTTCGTCGAAGAGGTGAAGAGACTTTATACGTGCTGATCCTTGCATGGCGGAAGAAAAGAAGTTACGGTTCCTAATGCGCGGTGTCAAGGAGGAATTGTTTGCTGGACTTGTCCGCAACCCGCCCAAAACCGTCGCCGAATTTGTGACCTCAGCCAGCACTATTGAGAAAGCTCTTGAAATGCGTACTAAGCAGTATTACCGCAACTTTGTTGGCGCGGCCAATGCCACTACGTCGACAGCATGCCGATTCAGGCAGACAAACTACGTGAGACTATCAGCGCAATAGTGAGGGAGGAGCTGCGGAAACTTTACCCCAGGCCGAGGCAGCCGCAAGTCGCTTCCCTTACCGATGTGATTAGGAAAGAAGTGCAGCAAGTGCTGGGAACCTCAACGACGTGCTTCTCGGTCGACGCACCACGCCCCCGACTCGGCCAGCGCCCAGCTGAGATCGAAGACTACCTGTCCAACACCAACCGAGGACCAGCCCGATTCAACCGTTCATCGTCGGCCTACCCGTACCAGTCGCGAAACCGCCGCAGCACTGCTTACTTCTCACGTGGAGGGTCCCCCAGCCCACGCTGGGGAAACTAAAAGTAGCAACTTCTAGAGGTAAAGTGGCAGAGCAGGGGAAAAATAAAACCCTCCAACGACGCAGCGACTCGCTGAAGAGCATGATTTAGGACATACCCTGAGCCCATCGACCTCATCTAACCTTGGCGTGACTTCCGAACACGACGATAGCAAAACGGCGGGAGGCGTACCCGACATAACCGAACCTGCCGTTGAGAATACGACGAAGACAAAGACGCATAGTGCCCGACCGTCAACACGTACCAGCAGAGATACAACGCCACGACGCACCCGGAACTCAAGGAAGGCGGCGTCCGACGTTCAGCTGTCAATCGACGGCTATGATGTAGTCGCTCTCATAGACACGGGAGCCGACTACTCTTTAGTGAGCGGGCCTTTTGCGTCTAAGCTGAAAAATGTTATGACCAGATGGGACGGTGCGCACATACGCAAAGCAGGAGGCCACCTCGTGACGCCATGTGGAACATGCTCATCCCTCGTCACCATAGAAGGCACAACGTACCCTGCGGCATTCGTAGTTCTCTCAAACGGCTCCCGCTACGTAATTCTTCAAATTGATTTTTTTTCCGGACAACGGTGCAGTAATCGATCTGCAGACCAAGTAAATAACTTTTTCCCCCCATCACTCCATGACGCTGGCACCGAACGCCGAACCTCGTGCTGCTGTAAGGATTGCCGATAATCATGTAACCCTGCCACCCAGGGCAAGATTGATGGTCGCAGTCTACTGTGAAGATGCTGATCCTGACGTCGATACTATCGTAGATAGTGATCAAAGGTTGCTTCTCGAGCGGGGTGTCCCTGTCGCAAGAGGCATTGCGCGCTTCTGGGAACACGAATCCCACGTTTCGGTTACTATTTCACCGAGGAGTACCCGCATTTAAACTAGGGCGCGGCAATTTTATTCCTCGAAGAAACGCAAGAAGCAAGTGACGTGAATGCGGTCGCCGAATTTTGACGCACACCCGTGGAAACCATCAAGGTCCCGCAGCCCTCCGGCGTGAATGCGGCGCTACTGCAAGAACAATAAAACAAATGATTGGCTTTGTTGCGT
Source organism: Haemaphysalis longicornis (assembly GCF_048455015.1). NCBI lineage: Eukaryota > Metazoa > Arthropoda > Arachnida > Ixodida > Ixodidae > Haemaphysalis > Haemaphysalis longicornis. Next base: position 37,141,573 of record NW_027526214.1, on the reverse strand, counting down.
CGCTATAGCGAATGTTTTTCGTCGAGCGCAAAACTACGCCAGACACCTCTAGCGAAGCATGGAATAATAACCGAAGATGGAGCCCGACCTACCCGACAGTCACCGTACCGCGTCTCTTAACACGAGCGGGAAGCCATCAGGACTCAAGTCAACGACATGCGCAGTGACGACATTATACAGCCACCGAAACGGCCCTGGGCTGCGCCGGTCGTACTGGTGTAGAAAAAAGACGGCACATTAAGATTTTGCGTTGACTACTGGCAACTGAACAAAATCACTAAAAATGACGTGTACCTGCTGCCACGAATAGACGATGCTCTCGACCACCTCTGCCATGCGAAGTACTTCTCATCGATGGACCTGAAGATCGGATACTGGCAAATTGAAGTGAATGAGAGAGACCGAAACAAGACATCATTTATAACCCAGGACAGGCTATACGAGTTTAAGGTGATACCCGTTTGGGCTGTACACAGCACCACCGACGTTTCAAAGAGTCATGACACTGTGCTAGCTGGCCTTAACTGGCACACCTGCCTCGTATACCTCGACGACGTTGTGGTATTCGCCTGGACTTTCGACGAACACCTTGCAAAGTTTGAGTCGGTACTCAGGGCCATTCGTACGTCGGGGTTAACGCTCAAACCTGAAAAGTGCCCTCTCGCATACGAGGAACTCAATTTCTTGGGCCAAGTCGTCAACGCTGCGGGAGTCCTACCTGACCCTGCAAAAACTTCAGCCATTGCGAACTTCCCAAGGCCGAAAGACAAGAAGGGCGTGCGAAGATTTCTCAGGTTGTGCGCATACTACCGGCCCTAAGTCGCAAACTTCGCCCGCATTGCAGAGCCACTCACGCGCTTGACGAAAGATAGCACCCCTTTCTGCTGGGAAAACGACCACGAAAAAGCATTCGGCGAGCTGCAAAAACGCCTGCAAAGCCCGCCCGTGATCGCTCATTTCGACGAAAACCCGGAACCGGAAATGCACACGGACGCCAGTGATATAGGCTTGGGTGCCGTCCTTGACCAAAAGCAAAGCGGTTGCGAAAAGGTAATCGCCTATGCCAGCCGTGGTCTGTTGAAAGAGGAGAAAAACTACTCTGCCTCTGAGAAAGAGTGCCTGGCTATTATACGGGCGAATTCAAACTTTGGCCCATACGTGTATGGAAGACCATTCAAGGTTGTGACAGACCACCACGTGGTGTGTTGGCTCGCCAATTTGAAGGACCCCTCTGACCGTCTGGCGCGGTGGAGCTTGCGCCGGCAGGAGTTCGACGTATAGTCGTCTAAAAATCCGGCAGGAAACACTCTGACGCCGACTGCCTGTCCCGCGCCCCCGTCGACCCACGACCACAAGACACTGATGAAGAGAGCGCGTTCTTTGAAATCGTGACGGAGAGCGACCTAGCCGCCAAGCAGAGTGGCGACCCCGACTTACGAGTCATAATCCACTACCTCGAGGGATGCAACGTTGCCGTTCCTTGGACTCCGTTCCCAGGACTTTCAAACGCTGCATACCAGCATTCAGCCTGAGAATCTCCGTCCTCGTGAAGAATTTCAGACCCGGAACAAGAGCGAATTACCTCCTTGTCATCCCCGGGGACCTGGGAGTCAAAATTTTGGAAGCGTACCACGACGACCCGTCTTCCGGACGGACATCTCGGCACAGCTCGCAGTATTGGAAAAATCAAGGCGAGGTACTAATGGCAAGGCCTTACCTCTGACGTCAGCCACTACGTCCGGAGGGGCCGTGACTGCCAGCTACGTAAAATGACGCCGATGAGAACCGCCGGAGTTTTACAGCCAATCGCCGTCCCATCGAAGCCCTCCAACAGATTGGAATGGACCTTCTGGGCCCGTTCCGTACGTCACTATCCGAGAGCAAGTGGACTGTCGTAGCGACAGACTACATGACGTGCTACGCAGAGACAGCCACTCTTCCGAGGGGGACTGCAAAAAAAGTCGCGAAGTTCTTTATTAACCAAGTTGTGCTGCGACAAGGAAACCCCGAATTTCTAATCACGGACCGCGGAACGGCCTTCACTGCGGAGCTGACGCAAGTATATTACACTACAGCAACACGGATCACCGAAGAACGACGGCGCACCACCCCCAAACGAACAGAATTACGGAACGTCTGAACAAGCGATCGCGGATATGCTGTCTATGTACGTCGACGTTGAACATAAGGCTTGCTACGAAGTCCTCCCGTATGTCGCGTTACCGTTAAACTTAGCGACCCAAGAGACTACGCACATGACGCCGTTCGGTCTTGTCTACTGAAGACCGCGAACTACGATGCTCGACACCATGCTTCCGCATGTAGAAGACGACCTCAACACCGACGTCCAAGATTACATTCAACGTGCGGTGGAGGCCCGCCAGCTCGCTCGAGTTCGTATAACGGACCAGCAGCTGGTGGATGTCGGCCGCTGCAACCTCCCACGCCGAGACGCCGAGTACCAACCAGGGGATCGTGTGTGGGTTTGGACTCCCATCCGACGACGCGGACTCAGTGAGAAGCTTCTGCGACGGTATTTCGTAACCTACCAGATTCTACGGCATGTTGGCCAATAACCCTACGAAGTGATTCCCAATGGTGATTCCGGCACATCACGACGACGCACGCGACCCGAAGTCGTCCACGCGGTTCGCCTCAAACCGTACTTCGCAAGATGATGAACTCCTTTTGTGGTTGTTTTGTTGTGGCTGTTTGTTCGGACTGTCGTTTTGTTTTAGCATCGGATTGATGCACTCTTAGAGGGGGGTAATGCTGCAAACCATGTACGGGTTTGTTTATTTATTGTTTGTTTTTAATGCCCGGCCACGCCTGTCTCTGTTATCTGTGTCCCATGGGAAGCGCGTGTTCCATTCTTTATTTTTATGCCGCACGGGCTATCACATTCAGATAAGCAGACTGTTTCGCCCTAACGTCGCTAGCCCATAATAATCTTCTGTGATCTACAATGTTCTGGATGTGAATCGACGGTTCCAGAAACACTCGAGCCGAGAGATAAAAGCCTGCAGAGCAGACGCTGTGGCATTCCTTTTCGCGACACTCGCCTGCGCTAGTCAATTTGTTGACCACTGCTTCGTCTTTGGCCACGTGACAGTATATATATATATATATATATATATATATATATTTATATTTATTATATATATATAGTAAATAGGCGCAACAAAAACATACATTTTTTCTTCGAAAACATAACTTTAAATCGAGGTTTCGGAAGGGGACCGTTCTTTAACAAGTCTCTTGATAAAGGACGGTCCCCGTCCGAAACGTCGATGTAAAGTTATGTTTTCGTAGAAAACTTTATATGTTTTTTATTGCTCCCCTTTTTACTATTTAACCTTCACTAGCCTAACCGTTTATCTTTTATATATATATATATATATATATATATATATATATATATATATATATATATATATATATACATATATATATATATAAATGTATGTACGTGGGTGCATGTGTGAACACTGAGAGGTTGTGCTTTCTTAGAGCAGGCTAATCCTTTGAATCATGGTGGCTTTGTCTGCTCACAAATACATTTTCACTGCCTAAAGTTTTATTTCAAATTTGATATCTAAGAAACGGCCCACTTTAAATGATCTGTATATAGTTCTGCACTGACTGTTTTCCATCAACAAAGAATAACCAAAACTAGTACACTATTCGGTCAAATGTAAGAATCATAGATTCTGGAAGACCAGTTTTACTTTCACGAAAAGTGGTGAAAATCCTTACACATCACACTAACGGCAAGTATTGAAATTAGCTCTCGTATACACGACGTTTTATGATGCCCAACGTCACTGAAAGAAAATGTATTACAAGCTTCCGCAGTCCAGTATTGGATATAGTAAATTGTCTTGTAGAGATTTCGAGACACCACCCCACCTTACTGTTCGCCAAAGGAAGCTTCCGTCCGTTGTGTGTACGTTAAACCTCCACTCGGTATCACAGTCGAGGTATAAAGGCCTAAAATCAATTTCTGCGAGATTGAGTGACAACTACGACATAAGGAGACTAAAGGGGGAGATTGAATTGTTAGTTCACTCTGCACGAACAATAAGAAAAATCCGCGGAAGAGAAACAACTGAAGGAAGGAAGCTCCCCATAGAGTCTTAAGCCAGCTTGCATTGACGATAGAAATGCGGCCGTCATGAACACCCAGGACAGCTACACCACAACTCCAATTTTAATGTCTCTAGAGTGTACAGGTTGTGGTTTTGTGGGCCAAGAAAGCTTGCAAGCAAGGATGAACGGGTCTAGCAAGCCATGAGATCATATGGGCATCTTTCCCAATATTCCCACTCTCGAGCATTTAAATCCTGTAAAAACCGCCGTGTTTTATTTATCCCAAAATTTCAAGCGTGCTTGAAACCTCGGCTAGCTTTGCCGAGTCATCAATGATAACTGCGTCGGTGTTGCTGTGAAAAGCCACGAAAGGCAATTTTTTGCTCTGAAAAGCTTCAAGGCATGGATGATGCTTTAGTATGGGCGGTGAACTGCATCTGTCTCTGTGCGTCATTTGTTGCCCGCAGCACGTGTAATCTTACTAGGCATGTAGCTGCTGATTGACCGTAGACCTATTAGTTGCATACACAAGAAATTCAGGCATCTGGAGAACTAAAGCCGCTTGGCTGAATTTCTTAAGTTAACGGCACAGGTTTGCAGCAAATGTGAAAGTGATTTTTTGCCAGCTAATAAATACTGTAGGAAAGTGGTGATGGCCATCTTCTGTGGAGAAACAATTCATGTTCTACCTGTTTCACTCAATCAGCCCGGAAACATTGAAATTATTTTTATGATTTATCTACTCGAAGTTTAGGCTCCGTTGCAACGAAAACGTGCGGTGCCATGCACATTCAGGCTAGTTGTGCTGCCGCAAATTTATTGTGGCATTGCGGTTGCTGCTAACTGGAAATAGAGAATTATGTCTGGAATGAAAGTTCGGAAGCAGGGATCTGTTGCTCCAGGTTGGGAACATAAAAAAAAATTATCGACCAACTTTCCCTCAGTCGCTTCTAATGAAACCGGACAGGATGCCACTTCTTATCGACTGTTATTGTGGGAGCGAGAAGGCGGGTTCAATTGCCGGTCGTGGTAACCACTTTTCTGACGGAGCAAAAAGAGACAACTTCGGAATGGTGAATATTTTTGCACCATTTAAAGATCCCCGGGAGGTCAAAATTCTTGTGGAGCTCTCCACTTCACAGCGCATGATCATCTGTGTAGCCTCGGTGCATCAATTCGTAAAATAAATCAAGCAATTTTAATTAACTACTAACTTAGCGCAACGCTACAAGAAACGATGGTGTCAGGGACACTCACAGCAGCTATGTATTGGATATATTGACGTAGTGTCTCTATTAGGAGGCAATAGCGGATACGGCGTAGCGCAGAAGTTTTCAAGCAAAAAGATATAGAACAAAATTAGCTGGGTCGAAATTCTAGCTGTATCATAGCTCCTCCGCTTTTGTACCTGATAAAAAATTTCGGCCCAAGAAGATGTTCTACTGCTGTTGCCCGGGAGAGTCAAACTTTTTCCAGCGTAATGAAATAAACCGCAACGGTTACGAAATGTGTGAGTCAGTGAGAATCATCCGAGTTAGTGTGCTTTTTAAAGGCGCAATATTATAGGCAGGTGTCAATTATCAGAGAATCAATAAGAAACATTCATCGATAGCTTTACCCGGAAACTATTTATACATGTCGGCAAGAAATGTTTATCAATCTGTTTCTGCATGGCGCTGGGTGTTTGTACGAAAAGGTAAGCTTGTACTTCGGACAGAGTGACGTTATCAGCCCAGCTGCAAATAAATAGGCACTGTTGCACTGACGGCAGAAGAATTCCCTCATTTTTAGCAAGGGTTAACGCTTTTCCGAGTTGGTGAAATATTACAAATAGGGGAACAGCGTAAAGAAAGACAAAACACAAGAAGAAGTTGTCAGCAGCGAGTGCTCACTTACAACTGACTATATTCCTCGGGTGTTCACATATATGTGCCAATAGTCAAAAACACAAGAAAAGCTAAAAATACCGCGAAAGCGGGAGACAACCAAAACTGCTCTTCCGTCATTTCGCTCTGCATACGGTGTAAAACATAGTTCCATTTATCCCGACTTTTGGCAAAATCATCTTGCGATATGCTTCCATTGTGGTGTCGAGGCGGCAAAAAACGGCAGCGGTATTGTTGAAGGTTTTTGTAGCTTTTGTCTCTAGATAAAAACAGAATTTACAGAACATCAAAACCGACGTGCGTAAAATGAATACCATTTGTTTTGGTGCTATATTTTGGCTCTTTAAAGGGAGTGATCCTGCCATGGTATAGCCCGGATATTCATGCAGGAGTGCACAAAAGGTGGTCCACCAACTCGGCTGACGACTGTATAAATTTGTTGAATGAAAAAGTGAACTGTCGAAGAATGTGGGATGTGTCTCAATCATACCTTTGAAACAACCAAAAAAGGAGATATGTGCAGCAATGAAGGACGACAGCATTCCAGAATACACAGCGCTTTACTGTGCGAGTTTACTTTAAAATGAAAGATCTATACAAGCCACTGATGAACTGAGATTTTAAAACACGCCCCAAAATATTCATGTGTCAAGTATTGTGAAACTAAGGAAGTGCTCGGTTCCATCTGAAATGTATTTAATCAAATTGTAAATGAGGGCGTAATCTTAGTAGACACGGAAGAAAGAAGCCGTGGACACGTGAATTACCTTGACGTTTGGCGCGTAGAGACATTACAAAGCACCCGGCAACTGGACGTGCACCAGATGCCATCAGATCACAATCTTGTTCGGGTATGTAACTGCAATGGCAAAACAGAGATCTTTCCGTAATTTCGAGAACGATTATAAGATGAAGTAGACTGTATATACGCACCCCTATGCCCACCGGTTTCCAAAGTACAAGTATCTGCGTAGGACACGTTGCAAGCTTTTGCAAATGCTCATGGTGGGACTCATTTTGTTTACACGTCTACGCCCCGACGATATATTATTACATTTGTTTCGACTCTAGGTATTGTATACTTTCCGTTCTACTGATGGATGTATATAATTACTTTGACTGTTCGTAGCGTAGAAATGTAAAAAATTACTTGAGACAGTTTTTTCATAAAAACTACTCATTACATTCCCAATTACTTTTGACTACGATATGCGTGTCCGCTTCTCTTACGGCATAAGATGACCAAGAAAAGTTGACCAATTAGTGTTTCAATTCCCAGAGAGCATCTATGCATTCGAAATAAATCTCGGCATTGGAACTAAGAAATTTAACGTATCAATGTATAGCTCTGGAAATAAACTGTACATAAGTTCGTGTATAGAGTAATATGATTTGAGATTGCAGTGTAAATTATTTGAGTGAAACTGAAGTGTATAGGAGTGGGTAAATTATGAGTGGTGAATTTTTCTTTCTGCAAAATGATAGTAATGTAATGTCACTACTTTGGGCCACATGTAATTTTTAAAATATTTATTTTACATTTATAGAATTTTAGGAAAGTAATGACAAAGCTAATTTAAATACTTTTTAAAAGAAATTTGACCATCTTTTCTCCACACGGCTTGTTATTGCCAATCAAAAGTAAAATTTATCTGGGACGTACGTTTGTACTCACGAATACAGACTATATAGTTGTTTTGAAGTTTCGCGTTGCTTATTTTCTCAGCCGGAAGAATTGCGTTTCATCCAGCCGCCTTGTGGAGGCCATTGAATGATTCTGAGCGATGCCAAGTCTGCTAGCACACGCGATGGTCGTACACTAGCACCAAACTCAAACCAAAGTTTTAAAATTAACAAAGAGCACGAATACAGGATAAATATAATTTTTACATAGTTCATATTTGTTCTGGAGGAATGAGAAAACTACAAAAACAATAAATATCCTACAACCTATTTCATCCTCCCAATTGCATGCTCAAGGTCAGTGATACACGCAATAGTAAAGAATGTGTACCTGTGTTTTCGGTCAAATCAGATAGGTTCCTTTTAGGTTTTGTAAAAACAATTATTAGTAATTTATATAGACCAGCGGCACCCGCATGTACCTTTGTAGTAATATAGAAATATTCAGAAGGTAGTGTGAAATACCTTGCTAAAAGTAGGCATATGGAGGTTTCCTTGGTCAGTTTATTGTTCCGAGGAAGCCTTCTACTCTATCGGAAGTTAAGAATTTGGGTATAATTTACAAAATGGAAAATTATATTGCAGTATTACCTAAAAAAGAGTCATAAGAGAATCTAATATGGTGATATCAAATTGTGTTTATGAAAAACACGACCCAAGGGTAATAAAACAGATTACTCGAAAATGTAAAATATCTTGAATACCTTATTAAAAAACATCACAAACCAGAAGTACACTCGTGGCACCCATGGCATTTTATGTCAGAATGATATAGTGATGCTGTAGAATGTTGCCAACAATGTTTTGGCAGAATTAACCCTAACATGATAAGTCAAATAGAGCAAACAGGGGTAATAAAGAATTAACAGAAGTGCGTCTACTATAGTCCAGTGCTTCTGCATGAAACACTGTAAATATGAACTAGCCATTCCTAGAGATCAGGGCCAGAAGGAATATTGCACATTCCTGGATGGCCCCATATCACCAGTCACACCATGATTCTGCTACTAACCTCCCGATTGCTGGTAAACTGGCTCTCCTTCTGTGCTAGCCTGCCCCCAGATGTACAAGCACACAATGAATCACACCTTGCCGAAACCCGTTACATTCAAAACCGCAGCAGCATGAATCGTCAAATATGGCTCGCACTGCAACCCTGACCTCGAAATGACTTCTGTTAACATCACAAGTCACGATGACTGAGCGTGTTGTATTTCGGTGAGGCATGAGCTGCTGCTCGGACCATGACATAGCCCGTCACTCAATGCTTACCCTGGTAACTTCCCAGTTCGCGGCCCACCACCCATGATCCCATTGTAAAACTCTCTTTTCCCATGCCCTTCCCACCCTATTGCTGCTTTCCGTATATATATGTCACCCTGAAAACATTTTATTCTGTACAATGAAGTAAGGAAGTCCTCTTCCTGAAACGTCAGTAACCTTTCAATTGTTTGATGGTTTTCGAATGTCTGTCTTTACTTACCTGACGTGTTTGCGCTCTGTATAAGCTATGTTTCAGACAAAAAATATATGTATATATAAATATATATTATTATATCTTCATGGGAAGAAATCACATGACCACGGGAAACATTACTCCAAGAAGAAAATGCTTCAAACTCTGCAAGAAGATGACAAAGGAGACGGCGCAAAGCAAGCGGCGCCGAGGTCTTTTGCCCGGGCTACAACGATGAGCGCTCGAAATTAGAGCACGAGCTTGCGCCGGACGCATGCCAATCGGAAGCAGCCAGCGACAGCGGCTGGCGGCAGAGGAGAGAGAGAGAAGAACTCCGAAAGACGTGAAGAACTCCGAAGACCGGTATGCGCGGAGATCGGGCGACCACACCCGTGCCGTGACCAGGTAGTCAGCCACAGGCGCAACCTCCATAACTTCTTCTCCGCAAGGAAGTCGTCTCGCCATGCGTGGGTGAAAGACAGGGGCGCCCCAATACAGCTGCGTTGGCGTCTCTGCAACGGGAGCTGGGAGCACGCTCTACCACCACGGCCACATCAACTTGACCTTGCAACACCGCAACGCCATGACTGCACCTCTGTGACGTGAGTTAGAACAACTCCGTTCCTGCAGCGAACACATATTTCGGATATTTCATTACCGTGCAAAGTCCTCGCCCTTTATTCCCGAACTTTGACTGTTCCCTGTTTGCTTGAACTCTTTACCGTGTGCTATACCGTTTTTTCTTAGTTCCTCAGTGTTTGTTTCCTGCTGTGCTTTAGTTTATCTCTGTGTGTTGTGTGCATTTTTTGGGTTTCGGGTTCTATGAACAAAAGTGTCATTTCTAAACTTTCTTCTTGTATTTAGTATTGTCCACAGAACCTGACAATATATATATATATATATATATATATATATATCTATATATATATATATATATATTTGTATACATGTATATGTATATATATATATATATATATATATATATATCAGGGTGTCGAACCGAAAAAAATACCGGTTCGGTTACGGTTCGGGTTCGGGTGAAATAATTTCGTTCCGGTTCAGTTCCGGTTCGACAAAATCACGTACCGAACCGGTTCGCGAACCGGTTCGATTAGTTGAATTATCACGAAAATTAGAAAAAAAAAACATTTACTAGTTTAAAACGACCGTCAAATCAAAACACAAACTGACATTCAAAATGGTGCTGCTCCCCAAGGGCAGTGGCGCAATTGCAAAGGAAACTTTAAACAATTAGGAGATATTAGAAAAACATATGAAGTGGCGACGATTTACCACCTTCTTTATCGCTCAGACTTTCTGTTGTCCTAGCAACTATTCATAAAGCCAACGCCAAGAGATATGATGGTGGGATATATTTTCTGTCCTTTCCTTTTTTGTTGAAATCGCAATTGTCGCTATGCAATCGCCCATCACGCTAACCTTGAGGCCTTAAATTTAGTCCTGCGTACGGGCGTGTTCAAATACCAGCGCTTAATAACAATGGCGCACATTTTTTATATTTGTAACAAAACAGAAAAATTCTACAACAGGCACATAAATACTACGAATGAATTAGATTATTTGGTAACCCTGAATAATTTGTTAGCTGTCACCTTATCGAATGTGTTAGCCACACTTTTGTTAAAAGTAAGCTTTAGTTACGCTCAGTCACTGCATTATTGCTCTGACCACTGCAATTCCTTTTGCGATACCGAAAGTGTGCATTACAATCAGTATGTCATCGTACCGCCTGAACCCCTACCATCGTTCCGTGTGCTACATTGCGGAATCTTATAACAGATAATGCGGTTACAAAATGAAAGGGAAATTTGACACGTGGAGCATGAGATGGGACTTTTTGGGTAGACGCTCTTTAATTCGTCCACAGCAGTACTCCCCTCCGGAACGAGTAGCAGTAGAAGCAATGTAGCGAGTTGGGCAAACGGCTTAGCAAACAGCTTAGCCACTGAGCAGCTCTTGCGGTCACACTTGTCAAGTATTAATAATTTGCAGGTGTCGGACCTTTTCAACAAATTATGAAATGCAAAAAGTTTGCACACATCGGGTGTGAGCTTTCGCTGTTGCGCAGTGGAGCACTCCTGCAGCCTGATTTCTCCAATGAAGTCGCAGCTAGGGAAGGGCAAAGTCGTTTTATATCACCTGCAAGCTGCCGAGAATGACATTTCGTTTGGTCAGCTTGCACTACGCTCGCGCCTCCAGCAGCAACAGACCAATGCTACATTGGTGCTCATTCATTTCCCCTGTTGTTACATAAAGCGTGATAGTGTTCAATTGTCTGGAGGGGAAAGTGCGCGAGCAAGTACGAAGTTGATGGTACGGGAAAGAAAAAAAGGCCTGAATTGCATTGACTGTGCAATATCAACAACAGAGGGTCGAACCGTTTCGGCATGAACCGGTAACCGTTATTTCTTTTTCCGGTTCAGTTCCGGTTCGGGTTCAGCGTGCTCAAAAAATAACGGTTCGGGTTCGGGTTCAGTTCCGGAAAAAATACCGGTTCGGTTCCGGTTTTCGGTTCGGTTCGGTTCCGGTTCGACACCCTGATATATATATATATATATATATATATAAATATATATATATATATATTGTCACGAAGCCAAGGACGATGCAGTTGTCTTGCAGGAGAAAGAAGTTTATTGGAGCGAACTTGTGCTCCCCTAACAACTCAAAAGAATACAGAGGCGGCGAAGCAGCGGTCACCAAAGTGACTTCCGTCAGCGAGCGTCCCAGAATCGAATGCCCCGGCGTCTGCTCTGCAGGCTTTTTATCTTTCGGCGTGCGTGGTTCTGGAACCGTCGATTCGCATCGAGAACATTTTAGATGCAAGAAGATTATTCCGGGATGTTCACGTTAGATCGGAATGCTCTCCCTATCCGAACAGATAACACATGCGGCACAGAAAGACAGAATGGAACACGCGCTTCCCTTAGCACGGAGATAACACAGACCGACGCAGCCGGGCGGTAAAAGCAAAACACAAATAAACAAACCCAATGCATGGTTCGCGGCATTACCCCCCCCCCCCTCTAAGAGTGCATCGACCCGATGCTAACATAAGCGACAGTCCGAAAATCCTTCGTAGAAAGGTTTTAAGCGAACCACGTGGACGACTTCGGGCCGCGTACGTCGTCGTGATGTGCCGGAGTCACCATCAGGGATCACTTCGTAAGTAAGTTGGCCAACACGTCGCAGAATCTGGTAGGGTCCGAAATACAGTCGCAGAAATTTCTCCCTCAGTCCGCGTCGTCGGATGGGAGTCCAAACCCACACCCGATCCCCTGGTTGGTACTCGGCGTCTCGGCGTCGGAGGTTGTAGCGGCCGGCATCCACCAGCTTCTGGTCCCTTATACGAACTCCAGCGAGCTGGCGGGCCTCCTCCGCACGTTAAAGGTATCCTTGGACGTCGGCGTTGAGCTCGTCGTCTTCTACATGCGGAAGCATGGCGTCGAGCATCGTAGTCGGTCGTCTTCCGTAGACAAGCTCGAACGGTGTCATCTGCGTAGTTTCCTGCGTCGCTGTATTGTACGCAAACGTGACATACGGGAGGACTTCGTCCCAAGTCTTATGTTCAACGTCGACGTACATGGACAGCATATCCGCAATTGTCTTGTTCAGTCGCTCTGTTAGTCCGTTCGTTTGGGGGTGGTACGCTGTCCTTCTTCGGTGATCCGTGTTGCTGTAGCGTAAGATTTCTTGCATCAGCTCCGCGGTAAAGGCCGTTCCGCGGTCCGTGATTAGGACTTCAGGGGCTCCATGTCGCAGCACAACTTGGCTTATGAAGAACTTGCCGACTTCTTGTGCAGTCCCCCGCGGAAGAGCGGCGGTCTCTGCGTAGCGCGTCATGTAGTTTGTTGCTACGACAATCCACTTGTTCTCCGATCGTGACGTCGGGAACGGGCCTAGAAGGTCCATTCCAATCTGTTGAAAGGGCCTCGACGGGACAGTGATCGGTTGTAGAAGTCCGGCGGGTCTTGTCGGCGGCGTTTTTCGTCGCTGGCAGTCCCGGCAACTCCGAACGTAGTGGTTGACGTCGGATGTAAGGCGGGGCCAGAAGTAGTTCGCCTTATTTTTTGCAATAGAGCGAGCCGTGCTGAGATGTCCGGAAGACGGGTCGTTGTAGGACGCTTCCAAAATTTCGTCACGAAGGTCTGCGGGGATGACAAGTAGATAATTCGTTCTTGTTACGCGGCTGAAATTCTTCTTCACGAAGACGGAGTTTTTGAGGCTGAATGCTGGTAAGTTACGCTTGAACGCTCTAGGCACGGGGACGTTTCGTCCTTCGAGGTAGTCGATCATTACTCGCAAGTCGGGGTCGGCACGCTGCTGGGCGGCTAGGTCGCTCTCCGTAACAACCCCGAAGAACGCACTGTCTTCATCGGAGTCTTGTGGTGGTGGGTCGACAGGGGCGCGGGACAGGCAGTCAGCGTCGGAGTGTTTCCTGCCGGATTTGTAGACGATTGTAACGTCGACCTCTTGCAGGCGCAAACTCCACCGCCCAATACGGCCAGAGGGGTCCTTCAAATTGGCGAGCCAACACAGCGCATGGTGGTCTGTTACAACCTTGAACGGTCTGCCATGCACGTATGGGCGAAATTTTGAAATGGCCCATATAATAGCCAGGCACTCTTTTTCGGAGGCAGAGTAGTTTTTCTCCTCCTTCGACAGACCACGGCTGGCATAGGCGATTACGTTTTCGCACCCGCTTTGTTTTTGGACAAGGACGGCACCCAAGCCTATATCACTGGCGTCCGTGTGTATTTCCGTTTCGGCGTTTTCGTCGAAATGCGCGAGCACGGGCGGGCTTTGCAGGTGTTTTTGCACCTCGCAGAATGCCTTTTCTTGGTCGTCTTCCCAGCTGAAAGCGGTGCTATCTTTCGTCATGCGCGTGAGCGGCCCTGCAATGCGTGCGAAGTTTTCGACGAAGCGCCGGTAGTATGCGCACAGTCCAAGAAATCTGCGCGCGCCCTTCTTATCTTTCGGCCTTGGGAAGTTCGCTATGGCTGAAGTTTTCGCCGGGTCAGGCAGGACTCCCGCGGCGTTGACGACATGGCCCAAAAACTTCAGTTCCTCGTACGCGAAGCGGCACTTTTCAGGCTTCAGCGTTAACCCCGACGTACGGTTGGCCTCGAGTACAGACTGCAACTTTGCGAGGTGTTCGTCGAAAGTCCGGGAGAATACCACAACGGCGTCGAGGTATACGAAGCAGGTGTGCCACTTCAGGCCAGCTAGCACAGTGTCCATTACTCTTTGGAACGTTGCTGGTGCCGTGCATAGCCCAAAGGGCATTACCTTGAACTCGTATAGGCCGTCCGGGGTCATGAATGCAGTCTTCTCTCGGTCTCTCTCGTCCACTTCAATTTGCCAGTAGCCGGTCTTCAGGTCCATCGATGAGAAGTACCTCGCATGGCAGAGGTGGTCGAGGGCGTCGTCGATTAGTGGCAGGGGGTACACGTCCTTTTTGGTGATCTTGTTCAATCGCCGGTAGTCAACGCAGAACCTCAGTGTGCCGTCTTTTTTCTTCGCGAGTACGACCGGCGCAGCCCACGGACTGTTCGATGGCTGTATAATGTCGTCGTTGAGCATGTCGTCGACTTGAGTCCGGATGGCTTCGCGCTCGTGGGAAGAGACGCGGTACGGTGACTGTCGGGTAGGTCGGGCTCCATCCTCGCTTATTATCCGGTGCTTCGCCAGAGGTGTTTGACGTAACTTTGAGTTCGACGAAAAACACTCGCTGTAGCGACGCAGCAAAGCCAATAACTTGTTCCTTTCTTCCTGCGGGCGGTAGCGCCGGATTCACTTCGAAGGGGTGCGGAAGCTTGAAGGTATCGTCGGGTGCGCGTTCAAAGTCGGCGTCTGCTATCACGTAACTTGCTTGTTGCGTTTCTTCGACGAACGCAATTGCAGCGCCCTTGTTTAAATGCTGGTACTCCTCGGTGAAATTGGTGACCAAAACGTGGGATTTGCGCTGCTTAAACCGCGCAATGCCTCTTGCGACAGACACACCGCGGTCAAGAAGCAACCTTTGGTCACTCTCCACGATAGCGTCGACGTCGGGAGCAGCACCTTCACAGTAGACGGTGATCATCAAGCTTGCGCGGGGTGGCAGGGTGACGTGATCATCGGCGATCCTTACATCTGCACGGTGTTCGGGGTTCGATTCCGGCGACATGGAGTGGTCGGAGGAAAAAGTTATCGACTTCGTCTGCAGATCTATTATTGCGCCGTTGTCCGTCAACAAGTCCATTCCGAGAATTACGTCGCGGGAGCAGTTGGGCAAAACGACGAACACCGCAGGGTACGTCGTTCCGTCTATGGTGACGCGCGATGTGCACGTTCCCCTTGGCGTCACGAGGTGGCCTCCTGCTGTGCGTATGTGCGTACCGTCCCATCTGGTCATAACCTTCTTCGGCTTAGACGCAAATGGTCCGCTCATTACGGAGTAGTCGGCTCCCGTGTCTACGAGGGCGACTACATCAAAGCCGTCGATGGACACCTTGACGTCGGAGAACACCTTCCTCGAGTTCCGCGTGCGTGGGGGCGTCGCATCTCGGCTTGTGCATGTTGACGGTCGGGCACTGTGCGTCGTCGTTGTCATCGTCTTCTCAGCGGACGTCTCGGTCCGGTCGGGTACGCGTCGCGGCGTATAGCTGTCGATGTGTACGGGACTCTCGTCAGGTCTGGGTCGGGTCGTCGGGATGAGGGCATGTTGTGTGTCACTGTCTTCCGCGAGTCGTTGCGTCGTTGGAGGGTTTTCATTTTTCCGCGATCGTGCAACTTTACCTCCAGAAGTTGCAGCTTTTAGTTTCCGCCGCGTAGGCTGGGGGACCTTCAACGGGCGAAGTAAGCGACCTTCAGGGCGATGGCGAGCGGTTGAAACAGGACTGCCACTTCTGGTTTCAGGTAGATACTCGTCGATCTCACGTGGTCGTTGGCCAGGGAGAGGGCGAGGTGCGTCGACGGAGAAACCACGCAGTCCGAGTCTCTTGTATGGGCAGCGACGGTAGATGTGGTCGGCCTCTCCACAGTGGTAGCACAGAGGACGATTATCGGGAGTTCGCCATACGTCGGTCTTCCTCGGCGTCTGGTTTCGGGCTACCGAAGGTCGGGCGGGTGACAGTGGGCGGCGGTACGGCGGGGCCTCTTTACGGCGTGTTGGAGCAGGGCCGGGTCGACGAACAGCCGTAGAGTAGGTCATTGCCTAAGGCTGGCGGGTTGCTTCGGACGGCACAGAAGTTCCCAAAGCCTGCTGTACTTCTTCCCGGATCACGTCGGTCAGTGAAGTGACTTGAGGTTGTGGTGTCGTCATCGGGAAAAGTTTCCGCAGCTTCTCCCTTACCACTGCGCAGATAGTGTCGCGTAGTGAGTCGGAGTTATTAGCGGTGGCACCAATCGTCTCCGAAATCAGCACATTGATTGGGCGGTCGTACTGCCTCGTTCGGATTTCGTGCGTCTTGTCTATCGCGGCGGCCTCAGACGCGAATTCGGACACGGTCTTGGGGGGGTTGCGAACAAGGCACGCGAAGAGCTCTTGCTTCACACCTCGCGTCAGAAACCGTAGTTTCTTTTCCTCCGTTATTCCTGGGTCCGCACGGCGGAAAAGTCGCTTCATTTCCTCGACGAAGATTACGACTCCTTCGTTCGGGTGTCGCGTTCGAGTTTCCAGTAAAATCGCAGCTCGTTCTTTTCTCACCACGGTCGTGAAGGTGTTAAAGAACTCGCTTTTGAATTGCGTCCAGTCGGTCAAGGTGCTCTCGTGGTTTTCAAACCAAGTTCGAGCTGCATCCTCCAAGTAAAAGAAAACATGCCGGAAGGTTTCTTCATCGTCCCACTTGTTGAAGATCCGCACGCGCTCCGGCTTCTCCAACCATTCCTCTGGGGCTTCAGCGGGGGCTCCCCGGAACGATGGCGGTTCCCGGGGCTGCTGCAGCATAATTGGGGACGTTGTTTCTTGTACCATGGTGTTGGTTCCAGCGTTCCTTCTCTTGGGCCCATCTGGCATCAAACCGAACTCGGGTGGTACATCTTGCTGGCGGAGGCTGGCTCTTGTTGGACTGGCTTGGCGGCTTCCCAAGGTTGTAGTGGGCATGAAGTGTGCGTACCCAGCACCTTCACCAGATGTCACGAAACCAAGGACGATGCAGTTGTCTTGCAGGAGAAACAAGTTTATTGGAGCGAACTTGTGCTCCCCTAACAACTCAAAAGAATAAAGAGGCGGCGAAGCAGCGGTCAACAAAGTGACTTGCGTCAGCGAGCGTCGCAGAATCGAATGCCCCAGCGTCTGCTCTGCAGGCTTTTTATCTTTCGGCGCGCGTGGTTCTGGAACCATCGATTCGCATCGAGAACATTGTAGATGCAAGAAGATTATTCCGGGATTTTTATGTTAGATCGGAATGCTCTCCCTATCCGAACAGATAACACATGCGGCACAGAAAGAGAGAATAGAACACGCGCTTCCCTTGGCACGGAGATAACAAAGACTGGCGCAGCCGGGCGGTAAAAGTAAAACACAAATAAACAAACCCAATGCATGGTTCGCGGTAATATATATAGGATTTTGTGTCGTCTTTTGTCTTTCGAAAACACCGACGAAAACGCCTGTGCTCGGGGGTGGTAGCCAGCGCCACTCCGACTATTCGGGGTGAAGGGGACCTTTTTTTAACCCCGGGCCGTGAGTAGAGTGTGTACGACATATCCAGAGTGGTCGATTAGCGTTGAACCCTCTTAAGCTTCCTATAACACCAAGACTGCCAGAACCGAGGTCCGCACTATGCATAGCGCATCAGAATAGGAAATGGGCTTGTTGAAAATAACACAGAAAGAAGAATTTGCAGTCAAGAAAACCTCGGGAACAAAGGGGAGGATGTGGTAGGTCATTGAAACAGATACAAAATTTGGAAAATAAAAAAGATAGTGTAGAAAAAATGCCCGCCAGGTGGGATTCGAACCCACGAACTCCGAACCCACAACATGTCCTCTACAATATATTTATACATATATATATATATATATATATATATATATATATATATATATATATATATATATATTGTAGCAAGCATGTTGCGCCCATGAGAACTGTGGTGAGCATCAGCCACAATGAGAATCTCCCCCTACTTGGATATGCTGCGCCGGATCCCGGTTGAGGAAGTGGACGCCCTCGTTCAGTGGCAGTCTCGCAAAAAGCTGGTCGTTTCGGCTCATCCCGTCTGCATCGACACCTCGTTCGTGAATAAACAAGTCCAGCTTTCTACCGGAACGCCGACTATCTTCTTTACAATTTTTGGTGGAGGTTGCGGTGCTTCACGGGTCCCCATTTATATACCCTGGTGCTGCCCAGCCAGACACTTGCCACGAACTTGTCTCTAGGTAACCACCACGAGTCCGTACCTCCTGGGCGCCTATCATCAGCCCTGGCACGGTCCGTTCACGAGATCCTCCCTTCTTTAATGGCACTCAGGACCAGGGTGCTCAGGACTGGCTCACCACCTTCGAAAAGGTGAGCACTCATAACAACTGGGATGATAAACTGAAACAGAACGTCAGTCTCTCCTTAATTAGTGTCGCAGAGACCTGGTATAAGAAGCTCGGGTCTGATATACGCACATGGTCGGACTTCAAAACCCAATTTTCCAAAGTGTTCAGGTGCCCCGCTGTTTTGAAACTGCGTGCTGAACAGTGTTTGCGCGAACGCGCTGAGCGCACTAATAAAACCTTTACTTCTTACTACGAGGACATTCTTGACATGTGTAAGCGGGCAAACAACGCTATGACAGAAGAGGGCAAGATCAAGCACATAGTTAAAAGCATATTCGACGATGACTTGCAAATGTTGGTCGCGAAAACCCATCGCACGGTTGCTGAAGTCATAAACGCTTGCCGAGAGTTTGATGAACTTCGCAGAGAGCGGCCTCTCACACGTAAGCCCGTGGAACACCACCATCCTCTTTTCAGCTTGTCATCTGAAAATAGGGGTGTCCTCTTCACCCAGATTCAGTAGTTTGTTCGCGAAGAGGTGGCTCCTCTGCTTTCCCTTGTTAGCGACGCAGCGAAGCCGCCTCAGTCGGATTTAGTCCCAAACCTCAGGAGCGTTATACACGAACAAGTCGCTCACGCACTTACAAGCACTCGACCGCCCAATTCCACGGTAGCTCCAGTGGTTTACGCCGACATAACGCCACAAACTTCAATGGCAGCTCCTTTGACCTTCGTCGAAACAGTGCCAGATAGCCCTTTCACCTATAACGAGACCCTGGCACAACCTTTCACTGGAACTATGCCGGGACAGTACTTTGCGCCTGCTGCAAGCCCTGGGAGTCATGCCACTGGCGGGGTTCAACGCGTCCGGTTCATGCGTGTCGGTCCGCATCCAGCGTCTACATTCGCGAGTCCTCGGTGCACGGTGGATAGTCACGCTATCTGCTATTCGTGTGGGATTGCCGGACATGTGGCACGCTACTTCCGCGCGGCATGACGGGTGCCAGCAACGCATCGTGGCCCTTACCCTATTCGCCAACCCTGCCCATGAAGCACGCTCCAACCCGGCTGCCGATGACTCCTCCGTCTGATAACCGCGACTTCGGCAGCCGTCGTTCGCGTTCCCCAAGACGCCGCTCACTGTCTCCGATGCGCCACCGTTGTTCCAATGATAACCCGGAAAACAAGACGCCGCGGTTTCGGAGGCACAAACTGCGTAAATGTCGAAATGCCTAAGCCCTCAATGTTCGCCGTCTAATGTAATCGACGTGTGTTGTAATGGTGTTGCTACCCTGGCGCTTGTTGACACTGGAGCTGCGGTTTTTGTTATTGACGCGAAACTTTGCCGAAAATTACGAAAAGTGATGCCACCTTTAGGTGGTTTAACTATCAGACCCGCTAGTACACAACCGTTGGAGCTGCTGGCTGCATGCACTGCTCTGGTAACCATTCAAGGAATTGTAAATGTTTTCGAGCTCATTGTTTTGTCGGCGTGCTCCCACAACATGATTCGCGGAGGGGACTTTTTGTCGCGCCACCAAGCCATTATTGACGGTGATGGCGCTGAATTTGAGCTGTTTCCAGAGGTAGAAAACCTGCAGGACGAGTTAACCGCCAAGTTGCGTGTCAACGACGACACGGACATTCCTCCTGGCTCATCTGTGGTTGTGCCGTTGTCGTGATACTGTATTTCTGACGCCACAGTCGTCTTCGCGCAATCCTGTCTTATTTGTGCTCGCAAAGGGATGTCGCTGCCGTTCGCCGTTCTTGATGGGGCAACAGGTGCCGACACAGTACTTATTTCGAACCAGACGTCGTTCTCTGCAACGCTTTTCCGCGGCCAACGCCTTGTCGTTGTAGAAGTGCATCCCGGTCTAGTTGTGAGTGTATTCGAGGAATCGACGCCTGTTGACATCACCGCACTTGGTCTTCAGTCTACACCTGATGACACCATTTTGAGAAGCGCCATTGACGACCACCTTCCTTCGGCCGAACGTGAAGTCAATCTTTTACACTGATTCACTTCATCCTTCGACTGCGACGAAACCGCTTTGGGCCGCACGTCGACTGTCATTAGATCGACACCGGCACGCACGCGCTGTTGCTACAGTGACCCTATCGCGTGTCCTCCAATGAAAGGCGTGTCATTTATGAAGAAGTCGCGCACATGATGCAACGCAACGTCATTCGACCATCCGTGAGCATTGGGCTTCTCCTGTGGTTGTCGTTAAAAAAAGGATTGCTCTATTCGATTCTGTGTGGATTATCGCCGCCTGAACCAAATCACGCGCCAGGACGTTTACGCGCTGCCTCGCATAGACGACGCACTCGACTGCCGGCAGGGAGCAGAGTATTTCTCGTCATTAGACTTGAAATACGGCTACTGGCCAGTGCCCATGGCTGACTCTGATCGCTCAAAGATGGCTTTTACGTGTGCGCATGCGCGTCTCTCTCCCGTACTCGTGCCGCTCTACTGCGCGCGCTGTGTATATAAGCGGCGGAGCCCGCGCTCTGAATTAGGTCAGCGGCGATCGTTGGTTGATGCTCGATCCACGTTACTCGTGTCCCTCCACGGAGCTCCGTAGTTGACATACGCAAGGACGAGTGGTTGCGCGAGTACATCGGGGCCCGCCACGGCCTGCACTGCGTCTCCACCACCACCTCCAACAACAACAACAACAACAAGCAACCCACCACCATCCACGGCAGTTGCATCGACCTCGTTTTCACCAGTTACTCCAACGCACGAACGTTGCTCAAAGATCCCTTGACAGTCCACTTTAGCGACCATAAAGCAGTCGTTCTCTCCGTTCACTACAACGAAAGCACCAACGAATATAAGAAAATATATTGACCACAATACCTTCACCTGTCCTTCCTGTGTGCCGAAATCACTAAACATTAAATAAGAATAATAAAGACGAAACCCTCCCCACATCCGAATGGTAACCACAAACTTCCCAATTACGCAACGTTCACGCGTTACAATCACCCCTATGCGACGCATTTATTCGAGTTTACCCGCATCTTCCCGCCATGGGAAGATGCGGGTGGGCGGCTTTTTTTGTTCAGGCGAACCGACCCCGAAATGAGTGAAGCAGTGAAGGTGCGCCACCTCATGCGTGGTGTCAAGGAACAGCTTTTCGCTGGACTTGCTCCAAGCCCTCATAAGACTGTAGCCGAATTCGTACGAGAGGCATCCACATTTGAATGCTCGCTTCGGCAACGCGCCATGCAGTAGTGACGTCAAGTGAACATTGCCGCTTGCGGATCATTATTTGACGACATGGGAGCCGTCCGGAAACTTCTGCTTGGCGTTCTGCACGAAGAACTGCAGCTGCTGCAAGGAGGAGGCAACGAGCCAGCTGTCGCAACCATTGCCGATGTTATCCGTGAAGACGTGCGCCGAGCGGTGCAACCACGAACGTCTAAAGTTGAACGGTCAGTTCCACTTACACGGATGTGCTGCGCACCGCAGCTCCCGTTACACGTCCAGTATTAGCTTATACTGATGTGGCCCGCGCTCCTGCTCCTGTAGCGCCAGTGTTTCAGCCTGCTGCCCCAAAGCCACTTCAGCGCGTCTTAAACCCTGCGACCCGCTACGACCCAAGACGCCTGGAACGTAAAGCGGCCTTGTGGTGACTTCTGACAACCGGCCCCTGTGCTACCATTGTGGAGAAGACTGTCATGTAATCCGCCACTGCCCTTATCGCCGAATGGGGCCCGGTGGGTTTTCGCCTGATGCGCCGTGACTGCGCTATGGGCAGCGACCACGGGAAATTCTGGAGTCCCTTTCCGTGAACGAGCTACCCTCAACACCTCGAAAAGTGCACCAATCCAGGTTTCCCTCACCCCGGCGCTACTCCTCAACCGGCCATCCCCTCAGTTGTGACCAGACTGGGAATAGGTCTCAGAGCCCACATCAGAAAAACTGAAGACTGCGACCTCCTGGGGCAAGGCCGCTGAGTATCAAGTTTCAAAGCCTCCATCGATGCGACGAACTCTTTTAGCTCACCCTACCCAGATAACGAACTATGATGAAAACGAAATAATTTTCGCCGACATTGCAGTAGTCGTCGATAATCACCCGGCCAGCGTTGAACCCTCTTAAGCTCCCTTTCGCACCGAGAATGCCAGAACAGAGGCACACGCTAAGCATGTTGCGAATGAGAAATTGGGAAATGAGGGGCTCGGTGAAATAAGACAGAAAATAGGGGTTGGCAGACAAGAAAACCTCGGAAAGCAAAGGCGAAGTT
The DNA here is from genome assembly GCF_048455015.1 of Haemaphysalis longicornis. Lineage (NCBI taxonomy): Eukaryota > Metazoa > Arthropoda > Arachnida > Ixodida > Ixodidae > Haemaphysalis > Haemaphysalis longicornis. The sequence goes on along the minus strand of NW_027526214.1, from coordinate 37,118,708 downwards.
ATGACGGTAATAGAAGAAGATAAAGAATTTTTTGAGTCAGAAAAAATGTGGTGAAAAAATTCGGATCCCACCCGGCGGGAATTTTTTCACCAGTTTCTTCCTGACTCAAAAAATTCTTCACCTGCTTTTACGACCCACCACAACCTCCCCTTTGCTTTCCGAGGTCTTCTTGACTGCCATCCCTTATTTTCTGTTTTAATGCACCGAGCCCCTCATTTGCCATTTTCTCATTCGCTGTATATATATATATATATATATATATATATATATATATATATATATATATATATATATATATATATATATATATATATATATTTATAGTAAGGAATTGAGGGGTTCGTTGAGGAAATAGAGAAAACTACGTAGGAAGTCTACAACCCCAAAGGAGGCTTAGGGGTATGGTTGGGCTCTCTTTTTTTTGCTATAGTTATCAAAGTTAATATTTTTTTCGTTTACACAGGAAAGAAAGAAAGAAAAGCACGCGCCCAGCGTGGGTTCGGTCCCCACACCGGGCGCGTGTTTTTCTTTCTTTCTTTCTTGTGTAGATTTAAAACAAATGTTAACTTTGATAACCACCGCAAAAAAAAGAGCCTAACCATACCTCCATGCCTCCTTTGGCGTTGTAGACTGCCTACATATCTTTCTTTAGATATATATATATATATATATATCTATATATATATATATATATATATATATATATATATATATATATATATATATATATATATATTGCGAATCAGAATAGGAGATGAGAGGCTGCTTGAAAATAACACAAATAATAGTTGGCAGTCAAGAAAACCTCTTAAATAAAGGGGAGGATGTGGTATGTCATTGAAACAGATAAAGAATTTGCAAAGAATAAAAGAAAGTGAAGAAAAAATGCCCGCCAGGTGGGATCCGAACCCACGACCTCCAGAATACCGGTGTGGTGCGATAACCAGTACGCTACTGGCGGGGCGATTTTCCCCTTCACTTTCCGCGGTATTTATGTTTAGGTATTTTTGTTTCCTGTGCTTGGGGGTGGTAGCCAGCGCCACTCGGACTACTCGGGGTGAAGGGGACCTTCTTTTTAACCCCCGGGCGGTGATTCAAGTGTCTACGACATGTCAAAAGTGGTCGACCAGCGGTGAACCCTCTTGAGATTCCTATGGCACCAAGACTGCCAGAACAGAGGCCCTCGCTTATGCATGTAGCGAATCAGAATAGGAGATAAGGGGCTCGTTGAAAATAACACAGAAATAATAGTTGGCACTCAAGAAAACCTTGTAAAGCAAAGGGGAGGATGTGGTACGTCATTTAAACAGATAAAGAATTTGGAAAGAAAGAAAGAAAGTTAAGAAAAAATGCCCGCCAGGTGGGATCCGTACCCACTTTTTCTTCACTTTCTTTCTTTCTTTCCAAATTCTTTATATGTTTCAATGACATACCACATCCTCCCCTTTGCTTTACGAGGTTTTCTTGACTGCCAACTATAATATATATATATATATATATATATATATATATATATATATATATATATATATATATATATATATATATATATATATATATCTAAAAGGCGTGGGTTCGGTCCCCACTCTGGGCGCGTGTTTTTCTTTCTTTCTTTCTTGTTTATATTTTTAAAAAATCTTAACTTCATTACCCGAAGTAAAAAATAGAGACTAACCACACCCCTATGCCTCCTTTGGCGTTGTAGACTGCCGACCTATGTTTCTGTATTTTCTCAACGAGCCGCTGATTTCCTTACTATATTATTCTGCGAAAGCCTAGCGAGGGTCTCGGTTCCGCCAGCCTTGATACCTAGGTAGCATAAGAGGGCTTCCCGCCAGTTACCCGCTCATGACAGGCTGTAGACGTCTGAGTCACGCCCCGGGGGTTCAAAAGAAGTTCCCCTTCTCCCCGTGTAGTCAGAGTGGCGCTGGCTACCACCCTCAAGCGTCAGATACACTTCTAGTAAATATAAATAGGCCAGAAAGTGCAGGACAACACAGTCGCCCAGATAGCCGAATTGGTAAGGCATTCGAGATCTAATCGAAAGGCGTGCGTTCGGTCCCCACTCTAAGCGCGTTTTTCTTTCTTTCTTTCTTCTTTATATAAAAAAAATCTTAACTTCATTAACCGTAGTAAAAAATAGAGCCTAACCACACCCCTATGCCTCCTTTGGCGTTGTATACTGCCAACTTATGTTTCTGTATTTCCTCAACGAGCCCCTCATTTCCTTACTATATTATTCTGCGAAAGCCTTGCGAGGGTCTCGATTCCGGCAGCCTTGATGCCAAGGTATCATAAGAGGGCTTCTCGCCAGTTACCCGCTCATGACAGGTTGTAGACGTGTGAGTCACGCCCCGGGGGTTGAAAAGAAGGTTCCCTTCTCCCCGTGTAGTCAGAGTGGCGCTGGCTACCACCCTCAAGCGTCAGATACACTTCTAGTAATTATAAATAGCCCACAAAGTGAAGGAGAACACAGTCGCCTAAATAGCCGAATTGGTAAGGCCTTCGAGATCTAATCGAAAGGCGTGGGTTCGGTCCCCGCTATGGGCGCGTGTTTTTCTTTCCTTTTTTCCTTCTTTATATTTAAAAAAATCTTCACTTCATTACCCGTAGTAAAAAATAGAGCCTAACCACACACCTATGCCTCCTTTGGCGTTGTAGACTGCCGACCTATGTTTCTGTATTTCCTCAACGAGCCCCTCATTTCCTTACTATATTATTCTGCGAAAGCCTAGCGAGGGTCTCGGTTCCGGCAGCCTTGATGCCTATGTAGCATAAGAGGGCTTCCCGCCAGTTACCCGCTCATGACAGGCTGTAGACGTTTGAGTCACGCCCCGCGGGTTGAAAAGAAGGTCCCCTTCTCCCCGTGTAATCAGAGTGGCGCTGGCTACCACCCTCAATCGTCAGATACACTTCTAGTAAATATAAATAGCCCAGAAAGTGAAGGAGAACAGAGTCGCCCAGATAGCCGAATTGGTAAGGCATTCGAGGTCTAATCGAAAGGCGTGGGTCCGGTCCCCACTCTGGGCGAGTGTTTTTCTTTCTGTCTTTCTAACGTGGGTAATAAAGAAATATTGTAAAGTCACGAAGGAAAGCAAGTTCTCTTTGCTGAAACGTAGGCCACAATCGTGCTTTTACCTTGTTCGAAGTTTTTGTTCTCTTGTGTTCTCTACCATCTTCAAAGTTCTACTACTCCTATATATATATATATATATATATATATATATATATATATATATATATATATAGAAAGAAATGCCGGCAGTCTACAACGCCAAAGAAGGCATAGGGGAGTGGTTAAACTTTTTTTTTTACCGTTATTGGCGTTACATTATTATTTTTTTATTATTAATTACGTGAGAAAGCAAGAAAGAAAAACACGCGCCCAGAGTGGGGACCGAACCCACGCATTTCGATTATATCTCGAATGGCTTACAATTCGGCTATCTGGGCGACTGTGTTCTCCTTCACTATCTGGGGTATTTATAGTTACAACAACTGTATCTGACACTTGAGGGTAGTAGCCAGCCCCACTCAGACTACACGGGGAGAAGGGGACCTTCTTTTCAACCCCCGGGGCGTGACGCGAACGTCTACAGCCTGTCATAAGCGGGTGACTGGCGGGAAACCCTTTTATGCTACCTTGGCATCAAGGCTGCCAGAACGGTAAAAAATACTCTAACCATTCCCCTAAGCCTTCTTTGGCGTTGTAGACTGCCGCCATTTCTTTCTCTATTTCCTAACGATCCCTTCATTTCCAAACCTATTATTGTGCGAAAGCTTACCGAGGGCCTGGTTTCTCTCGCCTGGCAACCTCTCGCCTGTCTGGTGCGCTTATATAGCGGTAGGTCCCCAGGTGAAATGGGAGAAGGAAAGAAGAAAGTTTATTGAGAAAGTGGATGGTTGGAGGTATGTCGGGGGAGATATTGAGGAGCAGAGAATGTTGTATAGTTTGAGCCGCGAAGTAGGTCACAGGTAAGTCAGCCGGGGGTTGATATTCGGTGAATTTTTGGAGAGAAAGGATGAGAGGGTGTTTGTCGAACCGCCGCGGGGCATACGGAAACGTTCTCAGAACTGCGGGAAGCAGACCAGGTGGTGAGGGTTGGGTCCGTATCAGAAACTATCTGCAAGCCTCAGGTGAAAAGAAAAGGTAGAGAAGGGGGGAAATAACAGGTCAAGAAAAAAAGAAAAAAAAGAGAAAAAAAAAACAGGCAGGAAAACCACACAAACCCATACACAAAAAAAAAGAAATTACCCGGCAACAGAAATGCCACCTGCCACCCATGGCAACGTTCCTGGAACAGGCCTGTCCTGAAACTCAAAAACGAAAATATAAAGTTAGAGTGACGTACGGGGCACCCAACGACGCGGATTAAAAAAAGAGAGAAATAAAATAAATAAAATGGAATTCCAAAAGCAAAGGTTGGAGGTATGCAGCCGAGTATTAAGCTAGAAGCTAAGGAATGAAAAAAAAAGAAATCAGGCGACCAGGTAAAGATATCAGAGGAAGGGGTAATCGTCTTTGGATAAGGTATATGCAAGACAGTGCCTGTATCTGTATTCCAGGTGAATATCGAAAGGATTCCAAGTTTCCCCTAGACACAATTCTCCAGTAGTTTCCATGGAGATGAACTTGTGAATTAAATAGGATTCTCGGTATTTACTGTCCCTAGGAGACCTGAAGTTTGACTGAAGTATATACAACTTATGGTCATCAAATTGTGGCCTGGTTGGTTGTAATGCTGTACTACCGCTATGGAGGATTTGCTAAGAGTATCTGCCTAGTGACCATTAGGACGTAGGCTCATAGGTTGACTCGATTCGTCTATATACTGTTTGTGGCACATTGAGCATTCCAACATATACACAATGTTGGATGAAGTGCACGTAAAACTTGAATTATTCTTGTGGACATAATTACTGGCTGTGCTTTTTCCAATGCCGTTGGTCTGCAGGTGCCTCCAAGTCTTGTATCTAGGGTGGGATCACCTGGCTTTGAATGGTTGCTTTGAAGACCATGTTTTAGCATGCACTTAAATATCTTTTATATTTCTGTTTCTCCGGTAGGAAACCCTTGGGGCTTCCGGGAAAGTCTTTCTAAGTCGGTCGTTACTGGATAAAATGAGGTAGTACTTGCGGAGTATATTGTTTACATTTGGAAGGGCATTTGAAAATTTAGTTATTAGGGCAGGCAGCCCGGCACTTTCTTTTTTTATGTTTGTTGAGCACGTCATCCCTTTTGAGATTAGATGCACGTTGGTACGCCTGATAGAGCGAGCTTTTGGGGTGGTGCCTGTTAATAAGGGTGGACATGAGTTCAACTAGGTGCTCTACCTAGTCACTGTCATCGCCGCATACTCTTCTAAGCCTGGTGGCTTGTCCTACAAAGATTCCTTGCTTGCAGTGTCTCGGGTGATGGCTTTTGTAGTCTAGTTACTGCTGCCTGTCAGTGTGTTTTCTAAAAAGCATGGTTTTAAGTTTACCGTTGCAACAATCGTGCTTTTACCTTGTTCAGAGTTTTCTTTTCTTATATATAAATATATAAATATATATATGAATGTAGGTGGGTGCGTGTGTGAGCACTAAGAGGTTGTACATTGTCAGAGCAGGATAATCCTTTGTACTATGGTGGCTTTGTCTGCTCTCCAAAAATATTTTAACTGCTTAAAATTATATTTGAAACTTTATGTCTGACACGGCTCACTAAAATTCATCTTTATGTAGTTTGCAGGGACTGTTTCCCACAAATAAAAAAACCAGATTATTACAACTCTTTTCAGCAGTGTAAGAAATATAGAGGCTGGCAGACAAGTTTTACTTTCACGAAGTGTGGTGTAAATGCGACATTTAAAGGAGAAATGAAGAGAAAATACAACTTCGTTTAATTTAAAGAACTAGGATTCAGTATCTCACTCAGCTCCATTACAGCCACAAAAGATGTTTTTAACGAAAAAAAAGCAAGAATTATATAAAAACTTTCTAATTTTGCTCCGCAGTGACTTCTTATGAGCAAGAATGACGTCATACGGGCTAACAATTAAACAATATATAGTGCGTTACTGCACGTTAGCATTCAAGTGATGTGGTCAAATGGAACTTGAGGCCCCATTACAGACATCTAGTCATGTGTAGTTACGACAGTTGAGTTAGGCGGCCACCAATGACACAAACAAGGTTCGGTGACGTCATAGAAAAGTTGCGGGAAATTGGCTAGGTGGTCGCGACTGCTTCACACGTTTTTTTTATTATCTCTGTTATTTGCTCGACGATTGCACTCATATTGGTATCATTGTTATCGGGACTGAGCAGTCTTTCTTATAAACAAAACTTGTATTTTGTATTCATGGCTCCTTTAGGCTTTTAATCTTGTCCTAAGCATGCTGTACCCACATCCCAATAACTGCAAGTATTGAAATTAGCTCTCGTATAAACGAAGTATTATGCCGTGGAACATCACTGAAAGATGAAGTTTAACAAGATTCCGCGGTCCAGCTATGAATAATATAAATTTTTTTCATTGACTTGTCGAGACGCCCGCCTGCCTTACCGCGCGGCCTAAAGAAGCTTCCGCCCGTTGTGTGTACGTTAAACAACCACTCTGTATCGCAGTCGAGGTATATATACCTAAAAGCCATTCAGTGGAAATTACGTGACATTGAGTGGCAATGATGACATTCAGTTACAAAAGGGTGAGATTGAATTGAGAGTGCACTCTGCGCAAAAATCAGAAAAACAAGCGAAAAGGTACAACTGAAGGAAGGAATTCCTCATAGAGTCTTAAGCCAGCTTGCATTGACGATTGAAATGCGGGCGTAGCGAATATCCAGGCTAGCAACAACACAACTTCGAGTATATAGTTCCTGCTATGTGAACAGATTGTGCTTTTTGTGGCCAAGAAAGCTTGCAAGGAAGGATGCACGGGTCAACATCGCCATGATATCATAAGGGCATCCTTCGTATTATTCCCATTCTCGGGCATGTAACTCCTTAGAAAAGTTGCGTGTTTTTTTTGACGCCGAAATTTTGAGCGTGTGGTAAACTTCGGCTAGTGTCCTCCATTTGTCAATGATAACTGCGTTGGTGTTGCGAAGAGGCACGAATGACAATTTTTTGCTCTCAAATGTTTTATGCCCTGGATGATGTTTTAAAATGGAGGGTAAACTGCATCTTTCTCTGTGCTACTTTTGTTGCCCTCAGTATGTGTTACCTTACCTTCATGGAGCTGCTGAATGAGGGTAGACCTGCCATTTGCATACACAAGAAATGCAGGCATCTGTAGAAGTAAAGCCGCTTGGCTCAATTCCTGAAGAGAATGGCATTGGTTTGCAGCAAATGTGGAAATTATTTTTTGCCAGCTAATAAATATTGTTGGAAAATGCTGGTGGTCCTTTTTTGTGGAGAAGCACGTCATATTCTACCCGTTTCGCCCAATCACCAACGGAAACACTAAAAATGTTTTAAGATTTCTAAACTCGAAATATAAGCTGACCTGCAAGAAGGACGTGCGGTATCATAGATATTCAGGTAAGTTGCGCTGCTACAAATTTACGGTGGCGTTGTGGTTGCTGCATACTGGAAGTAGAGAATTTTGTCTGGCATGAAAGTCGGAAGCCAGAATCTATTTCTCGATGTTGGAAACATGTCACGTCACATCACAATATCAACCAACTTTGCTCCTATCGCTTCATATAAACCCTGAATGGGATGCCACTTCTTATCGACAGTGGTTTGAGCGAGAAGACGGGTTCAATTTCCGGTCGTGGTGACCACTTTTCTGATAGAAACAAAAGCGAAAATTTCGGCAAGAGAATATTTTTGGACATTTGAAAGGTCTCCGGGTGGTCAAAATTTTTCAGCAACTCTCGACTTTACAGCGCCTGATCATCTGTGCAGCGTGGATGCATCAAACCTTAAAATAAATCAAGCAAAATCAAGCAAGTTTAATAGACAATTCACTTAGCCCAAAGATACAAAAAAACGGTGGTGCCAAGGACAGTCACACCAACAATGTCTTGGTTATTGTAACGTAGGGTCTCTTTTGGGAGGCAGTAGCGGATTTAGCCTAACACGGAAAATTTCAAGCAAACAGAAATGGAATAAGTTCCCCTGGGTGGAACAACTACCTGTATCGTAGCTTTTTCGCTTTGCACGTAATAAGACATTCCTGCCCAAGAGGTTGTCCTACTGTTTCTGCCTTGGGCAGCCAAATCTTTCCAGCCTAATCAAATAAACCCTGGCCATTAGAAAATGCGTGAACCAGTAGCAACTATCCGAGTCAGTGTGCCTTTTGAAATGTGCAAAAGAATATGGAAGGTGTCAATGAAGAAACAATAAAAAAATTATATCGATAGCTTCCTCGAGAAAGTCTGTACATGGAGCGACAAGAAAAGCTTATCAATATGTTTCTCCACGGCGCTCGGTATTAGTACCAATAGGTAAGCAAGAACTTCAGGGAGGGCGACAATCTCTGCCGAGGTGCAAATAAAAGGGCACCGTTACACTGACGGCAGGAAAATTCCCTAATTTGTTTGAAAGGTTAAGGCTTGGTCGAGTTGGTGCGTGAATTCAAATAGGGGAACAGCGCAAACACCGAAAAAACAAAACAAGAAGATGACAACCAAGAACGCTGATCTACAACTGAGTGTATTCCTCGGCTTTTCGCATATATGTGCCAATAGTCAAAAACACAGAAAAAAGCGAAAAAAAACGAAAGCGGCAGATAACCAAAGACGTTTTTTCCTCATTTCGCTCTACATGCGGTGCAAAAATATGCAATCCATCCTGAATTTTTGCAAAATTATCTTCCGATATGCTTGCATTATGGTGTCGAAGTGGCAAAAAACGGCGGCGATTCTGCACATCGTTTCTGTCGCGTTCGTCTCCAAATAAAAAACACAACCTACAGAATATGGAAACCGAGGTGCGTAAAACGACTAATGTATTGTTTGATGTTATACATTGACTCTTTAAAGCGAGTGACTGTCCAGTGGTATAACCCGGATATTCAGGCAGGACTGCAAGAAAGGTGGTCTACCAAATCCACTGACGACTGTACAATTTTGTTGAATAAAAAAGAGAACTGTCAAAGAAGGTGGGAAAGGTTTCAATCTTACATTTGAAACAACCAAAGAAGAGGATATGTACAGCAAGAAAGAACAACAGTATTCCAGATTACACACCACTTTACTGAGCGAGCTGAGTACCCAAAAAGACATCTATAAAAGCCACTGATAAAAACATATTTTAGAAAATGCGCCACACTAATCATGCGTCACGCATTGTGGAACTAAGCAATGCTCAGCTCCCTCGGAAATGTGTTTATTCAAAGGAAAAATGAGGTGGTATAGTTGGTCGACATGGCAAGAAGAAGCAGTGGGCACTATAATTACCATGACGTTTGGCTACGTAGAGACATTACAAAGTAACCTGCCTGTGGACGTGCACCAGATACCATAAGAGGACAAACATGTTCGGGTCGGTAACAGCAACGGCGAAACAGACATCTTCGCGGGTTTTAGAGAACGAGAGGAAGATGAAGTTGACTGTATTACGCACCGCCATGCCCATTGGTTTCCCAAGTACAAGTATCTGCGTAGGGCACGTAGCAAGCTTTGGCACTTCCTCAGGGGGGACTCATTTTTATACATCACCTCGCCTCTACGATAGCTTGTTACATATCTTTCGATTCTGGGTATTTTATATAACTAAATATTTATTTAATTGTTTCATCATTTTTTACAAACTTTTTGACATCCACTGCAGGGCAAGGACCTCTCCCATAGATCTCCTCCCAGCAAACCACTAACAACTCTGCGGCGTCCCAAAAAGATTCCGACGTCTATGTCCCAGCAGTATGTATATTAAACATCCGTACAACGTGCAATATTTTTATGAAAATTTAGCTTGTTGAGATAACATTGCAGGTATCATAATATCTGATGATCTTTTAACTATGCTAAAGACATACCCTCGATGTGGCTGCTGCTTCATTTGTGGTCGGTATTTAGACATAGTTTGCTGACGTAGTTCTGATTTTGCTGGTATGTCCATTTTTTACTTCGTAGATGTCTATCGCATGTTACAAAGTATTTTAGCTATGTTTGCTATACGTTATTTTCAAACTCTCCGCAGGCGTACTGTTTTGAAGTTACCAAGGTGTTTTGTATGTGTTTTGTATAGGTTTTTTTACCGAGTGGTTTTGTGTAAGCTTTGTAATCCACCAATATTGCTTTTACGGAAATATAAATGTAGAGGACATAATAAATAAATTCGGCTCAACCTATGCCTGGACATAATTTGATGCTCATTGGGATTTTTATTCAGTGAAACCACCGTTTTACATGGTCGTTCCACCTGAATAATGAAAATGCAAATGCTGACCTGACAAATCGCTGGCGACACTGTTTAGCCACATATGTTAACAAATTTCCCCAGCTTGTACCGATAGTGAAAGGCTGGAGGAACATGAGAGATGGCAGGCTGTCCCCGGTCACTTTCCTCACCGTACGGACATCTTACCCCGCAACTGCGGAGGAGGCAGTAATATCCCTGGCCCCCATCACCAGGCGGCTGCAACACATTTTATTACTTATTCGAAGACGGCGATTCAAAACTTCTTTCGTGGTAGCGTTTCGTCTACACCACTCAAGACTCTCCACAATCCCCACTTTCAACCACTCTACATTGTCTGGACCCCGGCCCTTTTGTGGTGGGAGGCACAGAGGCGGCCCAGAAATAAGCACAAGAACTAAACAGCCGTGCTGGGCTCGTTGCTGCTCTCTAACACAGTACTCGGTCGGCACGCGATGGTCTGCTCTCGTATCAAGACGCCACGGAGCATTATTGCCTCTCCCGCCGACGTTTTCCCGCTTCCCACACATCCCTCACTCCCTCGCCCGTCGATCCCTCCTCTACAAGACCTACTCCTCTAAGTTTCCTGCGCCCAACTGTCTCCTCTCTGACTCCCTAGACGAACTAAGCCACGGCATGTGGGCCTGTCCTCCTACCCCAAACCACCCCATCTCCAGCGTGGAGCAGTGGGAGGACGCGCCGGCTCCTCGCAACCGGAAGAACCGCTACTTCTGGTTGACGGAGCCGCCGCTGCCGCCGCCAGCCTTCGGCTGGCTGCCAACACGCGTTCCTACTCAACTTGCTTGGAAAATAAAGGGATATCTCTCTCTTTCTATCTTCCTTTGTCGGAGGCCCGGCTGTTGCACATGACATGAATTTCCTAACTTGCTCCTGAAAGCTCTTCATGAGTGGCTGGCCCGGATCGTTTCGTCCGTTGGCCTAAACAAAATGCGTGGACCCAAGAATTTGGTACCCTAACAAATGCTGCCAACGAATATTGTCGAGTGAATCATTTTGGTCGTATTTGACAAATTTCGGTAGTGATAACGCTTGTTCCTACCGCGCCTATCTTGGAGGTGAGGTCAATTATGCTAATGCAGCAAGTTATGTCACTAAGCTCCTTATTTAGGCCAAGAATAGCTATCGTGCTCAAAGGTTCTCCCTATGCAACTTATGGTAGCCACGAATGAAATTGAATGCGCCTTTAGATTTCTGGCGTTGATAAACTTTGTACGTTACGCACCGATCTTGCAGACAAGCCCATCATGCGAACACTTCAAGCGATGTAGCCAGATCTCCCGTATTACGCTCACAAAAAGCTATTCCAACCCCCCAATCTCCGCGATGAAAGCCATGCTAGCCACGAAAGAATGCGCACTTTCGAACTGAAGTAGGTTGTAATTTGCCTCAAGGCACGCGATTACCTCAGGTTAAAAAGAAATTGATTGTTTTGTGTGAAATTATTGACACAATACCAGGAGATTGACATGGAATTCGGATGATGTCAACTGATTTCGGATGCTTTTTGGTGCTTCATCGACGCCGATATCTGGCGAGCATAGACATTGGCGTAGCTCCCGCCTCAGCTTACTTCGCCGTGCATTTTGCCGACGCCGTCAACGCGGGGTGATGTCGACGCGCGAGAGCGCGGAAAATACGCTGCAAGTGGTTGCGTGGTTGCGGCCTCAGAAGAAACCGTAAAATGACTGCCCTCGGAACCCCACGCCAGCTGTATTTCCACCGTAGACCCAAAAATTGTCTTAAGCTGTAATCTAGATTGTCGGTCCAATTACTGTTTACTTTAAAAAAACCGCGCTCAAGCTTATTTTGGATATAAATGGCAACTAATATCTGTATTTTGCAATAACTTGGGCATTTATTTCGGGATGCGTTTTTATCAAGGTGGGTGTGTTTCAGGAACTAGTTTTTCCCTCGGACGAACATAATACAGGAAAGTCGCTGCGCGGCGAGTCCGACCATCCGACAGTTGTATTAACTGCACTCCATATCGATGCGCGTGCTACTGGCCGGTGATGGCAAGGGTGTGTACGCCTTCAACTTTCGTTATTTCGGTGATTTGACTACCATGGATTTATCTAGCGGACTAAAAAAACTGCCAAGTAGTGAAGGCAACTGAGTACTAGTGAACCGAGTTTTCTTGTCATATGTATTTAACGTAGCAGAGTTGCTTTCGAACTACGGTACGCGTAAGCGATTAGCCCAAACGTTTTGAGTGACCCGCTTTTTGCGTTGCGGAAATGTGTCGGTGGGCCTTTGTACCGGGCTGCTGCGTGTGTAAACAGACCCAATTCTCGCGCAATTTCTAGCCCTGTGTTTGGTGAAGTGTTTGAGTCCTGTACTCTTCTGCTAGCCGAATATGTAGATATGAAATGAAATAAGAGAATCTGTAGAGTGCGAATATAAGTGCGTGTGCGAATATAAATGCGTGTATGGGTTACACGCACATGGTTTACTGTTTTAACGTGATATTATGCACTCTTGGTTTTTGTTTCATTTCTGCAGATGCCCTTTTTCCCGTCGTAATCGTTTTCGTTTAACAAACGTACACAATAAATTGAATCACTGCCGTGCGTGTAGCATTCAATAAAATACTAAATGGATTGGTTTCCGAGCGTACAGCAATTTATTAAAATTCCCTCTCGATGCTTTTTCGTGTTTTGATTGAGTGTTCAATCTTTTCGAATGCTCAGTTTGGGCGTGAAATGCTGGAATGAACAACGTGTATGCAACCGGAATTTATTTGTTACATCCGAACAATACACATGTCGTAACTGGTACAGTAGTATTACAAGCGCTGGTTGCGCTTCGTACTCTTACTGCAGCATCGCAAACGTACATTACACATTCTCAACCTAGTAAAATATTCAAAAATGGCTGTTAAAGTTTTGACACGTATGAAATTCCCTGCTTAATGATTTTTTGTTCAACACACCTTGGTGATCAGAGTAACGCAGCATTTAGGATTTCGCAGGTTTAAGGCAGAGTATCATTCTGGTGTCTGGCCTGTCGTTTGCTAATAACTTACATGTTGTAGGCTGCTGACTGGTGCAACTTAGATTATGTTTGAATGTAATGTTGCAGTGAAAAAACTTGCACTACTTTGGTGGTTCCTGCTGTACAACGTATACTCAACTAAACATGTAGGCCTAACCGGACCAACGAACAGGATAACAGGACAAGTTTGTCAGTAATGTGCTTTTTGAAGGTTTAGTAATGCATTCATACCAACTAGCCCACCTCACCATTCTGCTGTAGGGAGTATTCGTCCATGGCAGTGACTCTGTGTGGGTTTGTGTATGTTTCTTTTTGACAAATTTTGTAGACATGGCTTGATCCGTGTATATATTGTCACTTCAATCAACCAAGTGGTTAGGATAGACACAGAAAAATATTTTACAAGCTGAGAAAGAACCTGTAGCTGGGATAAAATATCCTCAGAGTCCCATTCATGAAATATAGTTCTTATAAATAGTGGTACCTCTCATTAGCAGTCATATTTAGTTTTAAGGTTGCCTTAGCATTGCCATTGCTGACATTAAATTATATCCACTTCCCTCTCTTCCCGTCCGTTAATGTTACACCCATCATCTAGCGTTTTATTGCCTGCTAGCTAAGTTATCCTTAATTTAGGCTTGACCTTTTTAGTTAGCCTGGAAGTTTTTGCCCCATAGGTGAGTCCCGAGGGACGCAGCTGTCATACATTGTCTTTTTCAGGAACAATGGTACGCGGCGATTCTGTATTTTACCAGTCTTAAAAACCTGTAATAGAACACATATTTTCCTACACCAATGCCTTGATTGAAGAACTGGTTTGCAAGGGATGTGCTACTGCAACATTATGCACTAGGCTTCTGCTCAAGCTACTGTTGACGGTCAACTTGGCGCACGAGTTCTGGTTTGGGAAAAAAAGAATCACACTTCTTTCCACCTGCCCGTGGCATCCTGCATTCTGTGTAACTAGATATCTTCGCGTAGCAACAGACATCAAATTCTTTCATGAGACAATGTATAGGGCCGGGATTTTTATTGTTAGTCACACCCTGCGCAAATATCCGCTTTGTGGACAACCTGCGGCTTCTCAGTTCCTATTGCTAGAAGAGGTATTACATTTTTTTCAGCCTGTGGACCATGACATTTTACTCACTTTCCAACCAATCTGGTCTGCCATTATTTTGGCAGTTTATGGCACCTAAAGAATGCAAACTGTTCAAGAACCCCTCCCATAACTGATGATGGAGGCATGCGTCAAAGAACCACCATTGATTCGTTTCCGTGCTTCCATGGGTTTTTAATTTGGGTGTTTGATCTTTGAGCATATCACTTAGTGTGAATCCCGTCAAACTGTAAATCTGTCTTGTTGTAACTATAATGTAACTGGGCACGGTCGCACCGCTGCGATGACGGTCGCTTACCCGTTCACTCTCATTGCACAGATTTGCCTTGGCCTGCTTCAACACACGGAGAGCGTGCGCGCGGGATCCACTGCGCTGACCCAACCGCTGCATCGGCTCGAGACTGCCACCTTCGACGCCCCGGAACGGTTCAAGGAAGCCCCGTGGCAAGCCTGGCAGTGTCACTCGACGTGGACAGCGCCGCTCTCCTACGATAGTGCCAAAGACCTTCCACCCCTCCCCGAGACCATTGGGCACGGTCGCACCGCAGCGATGACGGTCGCTTACCCGTTCACTCTCATTGCACAGATTTGCCTCGGCCTGCTTCAACACACGGAGAGCGTGCGTGCGGGATCCCCTGCGCTGACCCAACCGCTACATCGGCTCGAGACTGCCCCCTTCGACGCCCCGGACCGGTTCAAGGGAGCCCTCTGGGAAGCCTGGCCGTGTCACACGACGTCGACAGCGCCGCTCTCCTACGAGAGTACAAAAGACTTTCTGGCCCTCCCCGAGACCATTGGGCAGGTCGCACCGCAGCGATGACGGTCGCTTACCCGTTCACTCTCATTGCACAGGTAAGACGGCGTTACGGCCTGTGCTACCGATCTGGTGACTCATTTTTGTTGGTGCTGCCGTGCCCACGGCTTTTCTCGTGTGCGGGTGTTTGCATGTTAATCAGAAAGCTGCTCTTAGTATGCGGGGACGCCGAGACCAACCCAGGCCCTGAAATGAAACAAATCCTTGATCAACCTAAAGCCATAGCACAAGATATTAACGACATAAAAGAAACAAGACTAGCAGACATCGACAGAAAACTGGACGCGATCACCAATCTCGAGCAAAAGCTCGAGCGATGTGTGCATGAAATCGAGGCGACAAACGAGGTCATAAAGCGACTGGAAAAACGCGTGGATGACCTTGAGAATCGTAGCCCAAGGTCGAACCTCATTGTGTACGGCTTAACAGAAAGAGAGGGAGAGACCAGCAAAGATCTTGAGTCAGCCGATAACGACAACATAATTAAAGGTAAACTCAAACTAGAACCGGTCACCATCGAGCGCATCCACCATTTAGGACAACCGGGGACAGAGAAAACACGACCTGTAATCCTCAAACTTTTGGATTCAACTAAGAAAATGCCCATACCGAGAAGCTGCAAAAAACCTTAAGGAACAAACATTTCAATCGGGGAAGATTTCAGCCAAAGAATCCGAGATGTTCGGAAGAAGTTATAGGACAGTGCTAAACCAAACCGAGAAAACAACGACAAGGACTATCTCTCCTTCGATAGGCTGTTCATCAATGACTGCGCGTTCATTTGGGACGAGGATAAGAACGAAAGTCGGTCCTTGCAAAGAAAGTCGATGTCAGAAAGAGGCCGTCCACAAACCCGCAGCCGAACAAAAGAAACGCACTAACAATACTAAACGTGAACGCCAGAAGCATACTCAACAAATTAGAAGATTTTGAAAGCCTGCTTCTTGAGCATGCTCCCGACATCGTCGGCATCACCGAAACATGGCTCACCTCCGATATTTTCAACCACGAATTCGCGCCGGACAATTATTCTGTTATCCGCACCAACAGACCCAGCCGGGGTGGGGGCGTAGCCCTGCTGATTAAAAACACAATACCATTCATTCCTCTTCCTGCCATCGCCGACACCGAGGCCGTCTTCAACCGAATTATTTGCAAAGACTTCCCCATATTCATCGGCTGCTTTTACCGAAGCCCTCAGTCTGGACCCGAACCTATAATAGCACTGCAAAGCTTCATGCAAAACTACGTCCAGAACTCACGACTTATTCTGTTCGGCGATTTCAACCTCCAGGATTTTGATTGGTTGTCCATGCGTTACACATCCCCTGGTTCAAGCGCACTGACAGACCTAATGTTAAACTTTAATCTTCATCTAGTGGTGCGTGATCCCACACGCACTCAGGGTACCGCGCACAACATTCTCGACCTAACACTTTTAAGTGATCTGTTTCCTCTGCAGGAAAGCCAAGCAGTCGTAATCGATGGCTTCTCCGACCGTGATATACCCAAATGTACCTTACCACTTGGCACTGCTGTTCAAAAAATACATACTCAACAAGAAGTCGTCAATTTTAATAGGGCGGACGATGCCAGCGTGCCTACCTACCTGGCCCACGAATTCCAAAGCTTCTCTCAAATGGCTTTCGATTCATTATGCAATGTAAACGATCTTTGGCTTCGGTTTAAATCAATCATTGTAAACAACATAGAAAATTACATTCCCCTGAAAACTCTAAAAACGCGAAAACACAACCCGTGGATTACCCGCGATGTAATACACGCTAAGCGTCAAGTAAAAAGACTACGACGTACCTTCAAAACAAAGGGTGGCAGCCCTTTGATAAATAGTAGACTAAAAAGTGCCACAAAAGACTTCAAAACGCAAGTGACTAACGCAAAACCACTCTACTTTAACAAAACACTGCCACAATTTATTACAAACAACCGGCAGTGGTTTTGGAAATATTTCCGCACTCCCCCAACCACAGCTCCAGTGGTATCGTCGAAACAAAAAACAGCAAAGGCTAACCTGTTGAACGACTAATTTCACTCTGTGTTTATATCCGATAACGGCGCGCTTGCAACACTAAGTTCTACCGTGGATCCACCTATCGATCCCCTAAACATAGCGGACGCCGGTATATTTATTCTTCTACTCAACCTTGACCACAAAAAAGCAAATGGCCCCGACAATATCCCGAACGAATTTCTGAAACTATACGCGGAGTTGTGTAGCCATTACCTTGGAATTGTGTTCAGAAAATCTCTTGAGACTGAGCAAATGACTGGAAAATAGCCAAAGTTGTACCAATTCACAAATCCGGCGATGACACACCGTGTAATTACCGACCAATTTCCCTCATTAGCACATGTTGCAAAATCAAGGAACACATCATACTGAAACACTTAACCACCGTTCTAGAAAACAATAACATTCTTACGCCTCACCAGCACGGCTTCCGAAGGTGCCTACAACCATCACCCAGTTAGGCGAGGTAGTACGTGATCTCGCGCTGACGATCAACAACCGGGGTCAAACTTACATAATTCTTTTAGACTTCCCAAAAGCATTCGACTGTGTATCCCACGCCAAGTTAATATCGAAACTGAGGGCCATTATCGAAGAAGGACCTATTACAGCATGGATCACAAGTTTTCTGTCCCAGCGATTGCAATACACTGTTTGCGACCAAGCACCATCCGATATAATTACCGTCACCTCAGACGTCCCCCAGAGATCAATGTTAGGACCTCTATTATTCCTCATTTACATTAACGACATCACCTGCAACTTAGACTGTCACATTAAACTTTTTGCAGATGAATGCATCGTATACAAAGAAATTAAGGGCCCGAAGGCCACTGCACACCGAATAGTTCACTCCAAAAAATTGCCGAATGGTTTAACACGTGGCAAATGTCCATCAACAAAAAAATATCACTGTGTATGACCATTACAGCAAAAAAAATCCCTCTAACTTCTCCTACGTTCTTGAAGGAACCGCACTTCCCAAAGTCAACCAGCACAAATATTTAGGTGTCACTCTAACATAAACCCTTCAGTGGGATTCACACATCGCGATCATCACTTCAACTCCTCTGCGCAAGTTATTTTTTCTTAGACGCCGCTGCCACTAGCACCAAGCTGCTGGCCTACACCACGTTCGTACGCCCAATTCTCGCTTTTTCCGCTTGCAGTGAAAAAATGGAACGAACTGCACCCAACTATATCAAATACAGTATGCTTTTCAACTTTCTGCAAATTATTTGATAACGACTCAACCGATCACAATGGCGAACTTTAAACATGTTAAGACCACTCTATATCTGTACTCATTCCCATAGCCACCTGCTTTAAGTACAAAGTGCCCTCCTTTCAAAGTGACATTCCGGTCAATGCCACCTTTGTTTGGTTTTGTTTTCTTTTTGTAAAGCACATCTGTTGTCCACGCAATGAACTCACTTTGCGGTTTTCTCGATATGTCCTTTGGATATGGTTGCACCTCAGCCCAACCAATAGCGCAGGTTAGAGAAACCCGACGTTTCGAGGCCGGCACGGCCTTGAGGCTTCGTGGATGTCGGCGCCCTCACTCTAGCACCGTCTTGCATTATTTCAGCGCGGTTGACCTCTCTCGGGGATCTTCGCTGAGGAACGTAGCCCTTTTTCCTAAACGGACGGGCGCCTGTCGGCCGGGCTAAGCCGAATGATTCAGCCCGGTGGGGCAACAAAGGGAGGGGCTGCTTCCCCCAGTTCGTTCCCCTTTCGAGGACGGCCGTTCCGGCACGGTCAACTTTCTGGTATCCCGTCCCGCATTGTTCGTCGATGGCGCGGCGTCCTTTCTTCCGTCCGCCGACTTCGTTTCTGCCTTCCGGGCGCTCTCTATGGGGCGGGGATCGGGTAGCCCGTCGTCGGTGATGGTTATGTACGATTTGCACCCATATTTTCTGAATAAGCCATCCGGCGCCTCGCTTGCTCATGGCACGCTGGGCACCGGCTTCGGCGTTCCTGGGCCCCGACGGTCGATGCCCTCTTACAGTTAGCCGCCCTCTCTTGGGAACGGCGGCGGACACGGAAAAGATAAACCTTTAGAGTGGCTCTCTTTTACTTCTTACTTTTTGTTGGGTCCGAAATTACCCTATTCTGCTCTCTTTGCTTGCATAATCCGCGAAACAAACAGTCGCCGCTCTGGGAATAGGGAGGACACAACTGAGTCCTATCTGTCGAGGGGGGGAGCCGAACTAAACTGAGGGTGACGACCGGTGTGCGTCGTCTTCCTGTGAGCGGAGAGCTCCTGCTTCTACTCGTCACTTGGACATCAGGGAAGAGGGAGGGGGGAAAGAGGGGGGGAGGGAGCTGTCGCGTTCGCTTTGAAGCGTGAACTGGATGGCGGGGTGGAGGGAATTTGATGCTTTTCCTAAACAAAACTTCGGTGGTGTACTCTACGCAAAGACTTTGTATGTCTATGTCTTTACATTGTTTACATGTCTGTACGTCCGTATTGTTGTCTGCATTCTTGTGTCTACACCATTGTTGTGTCTATACATTTGTTTTCACCTTCCCCTTAATAAACACCCCGCAAGGGCTCCCTGAGGGAAACCTCAACGTTGACGATGCTGCAGAACTCAGCGGTTCTCCACGTAAAGTGAAAGTGTGTGGTACCCTTTTATTGTATGGTTTATTGCGGCTTTTGCTTGTTGGCCAATGTTAGGCCCTTCGCTGTTGTTCCTGCTGAAATTGTATGAATGCCCAGCTGCTATGGTCTCGCCCGAGACTGGCAGAATCGAAAAGAAATAAATAAATATATTCAATCGCTTTCGTTTTCCCTGTTTTTATTTTTTTTGTTCCGAAATCATAACACTTTGTGTGAACTATTGACATGTTGTAACTTTGTATTGTTTTTAACCAGAATTCAATGAGTTGTTTCCAAAGATTATTGTTGTTTTATTGTTGTGCTGCCATTTCACTAATTGTGATTCCTTTCATCACGTAATTTCTACTGCTCTTGACACCGCCCTACAGTCATTTCTGTATACACGCCTTTTCTATAGTTCGTAACCATTTCTTTAAATCTCGGTTTGTTTAAAGTAGCTTAAATTTGTAGGGTACTCGCGACCACCATAAACACCACTTCAGTGTTTCTAGGGTGCTTTTTTTTATTGTTCCCCAAACTTTTCACTAGATGCGAACTATTCAGTTTCGTAAATTTTGCTTTGTTTTTGTAACACCCATTCAATCTTTTTTTTTGTTTTCACAGTTTTCTCGCGTTGTTTTTCACCCATTTCACCTGTAGTGAGATATTTCAAGATGTTTAACTATCTCGTGCTTGTACCATGGGTTTACATGCAGTTGAACGGACAATTGGGCTAGTTGGTAGCTGTTCATCTTGAAGGTGGATGCTCTCGCAAAACAGGGACGAAAGTAGAAAGAACATACACGACATGGCCCTAACGTTCGACTATTTGTTTATTGAAAAGAAGCACAAATATATACTTTCAACATCTCAGGTAGTGCGTTAATCTCGCCCAAGATAAAACCTATAAATTAATTTCTTAAGAAGAATAAATACATACCGGTGTACACGCGACAAACAAAGGGTAAGGGCATAAAACGGCAAAGCCACAATCTAAGACACCGCTTCCATCGCAAACAGTTGCACAGACAAAGGTATTCTCTGTCAGTTATAAAAATTGATGGGGTACTAACACATCTATCTTCTGACCTTTTACTGTGAAATGCTTCAATCAGCTCTCGAGTTGTTTTATCTCGATGCCATGACAAAACTCTGGTATCGCAGAATATGGGCGAACAGCCGTGCGTGGTGCAGTGTTCCCATAGTAGAGAGCCCTGCTATGATTTTTCACCGTTTTTGTGTTCTTGCAGACGTATTTTTACACATCGCAAAATTTGTCCTGCCTAACTGTGGCCACACGTCATCGGTATCAAATAGACAACACATATTGCACGACGCAAAAAGGGGAAAGTATATTTCACTTGGCATGCTTGTTTTCTTTGCGGCTTCTCACTGGGTGACAACATTCTATCTATTTTTTGCCGCATAACCTGGCCAGTTTGTTTGGGGCCAAGAAAACCACATCAACGTCATACATAGCAACATTTTTAACCCGTGCGACATCTTATGCATATACGGAATGACTACAGGTCTTTTACCCTTATTTTCTTTTCCTCGTTCCCGAGTCTCATTTCGCACCTCTAATACCCTTAAAGACTAGCTTGCTAATGACAGATTGCGAAAAACTAGCCTTATTGAGTCTTTTTAACTGGCTTCTGAAAATACAAGAATTTTTTTCTGTGCAGGATTTTGTGAGGGATGCTCGCAGACAGGAAACACCGATCCCCATTTTTACGATCTTTCAGTGGGTAGAATTGAAGTTTAGTATGGGCTTTTTTGAAGGCGGGAAGCAGGACCCGCATACATGTTTTTCTTGTCGATACAAGAAGGTTTTTAAAGGATAAAGGAAACTTTTATCTACAAAAAACAAGTGTGTGCATTGGGTCTAAAGTTGCCCCTGTTCTTAGCAACATATTTCTAGGAAGGATTGACAGAAACATTGAGAATAACTTGGGAGGGATGGCCAGTAAAATTGTCAGATACGTCGATGATTTTCATGTATTTCTAAAGCCTGATAGATTAGACGAAAATGTGAGTCAGGTTTTGAACCTTTTTAAACAGTACGGCTGTAGATTGAGCTTCACAGTTGAGTTACCAAAGGAACATGAATTACAGTTCTTGGATCTGAAGCTGTATCGAGTAGAAAAACACGTATGCTAGTCCTACTTACCGCTTTCAAAGAAGCCCATACTAAACTTTAATTCTGGCCACTCAAAGATTGTAAAAATATTGATCGGTGTTTCATGTCTGCGAGCATCCCCCACTAAATCCTGCACAGAAAAAAATTTTAATAGTTTCACAAGCCAGTAAAAAAGACAAAATAAGGCTGGTTTTTCGCAATCTGTCATTCGCAAGGTCGTCTTTATCAGATTGGGGGGAACGAGAAAAAGAAAATAAGGGTAAAAGACCTGTAATCATTCCGTATATGCACAAGATGTCGCACGGGTTAAAAAATGTTCCTAACCGTTAAGACGTCGATGTGGTTTTCTCTGCCCCAAACAAACTGGCCAGGTTATGCGGCAAAATAAACCGAATGTTATCACCCAGTGAGAAGCCGCAAACATATTTCCCAATTTCTGCGTTTTACAATGTGTGTTGTCTATATGATACCGATGACGTTGGCCACAGTTATGTAGGACAAACTGGGCGATGTTTAAACATACGTCTGCACTAACACAAAAACGGTTATAAATGAAAGCAGGGCTCTCAACTATAGGAACACTGCACCACGCATGGCTGTTCGCCCATATTCTGCGATACCAGAGCTTTGTCACCGCATCGAGATAAAACCACTCGAAAGCTGATTGAAGCATTTCACATTAAAAGGTCAGGAGATAGATGTGTTAGCACGCCATCAATTTTTATAGCTGACAAAGAATACTTTTATCTGCGCAACTCATTGCGATCGTAGCGGTTTCTTGGATGGTTACGGCTTCACTGTTTAAATGCCCTTACACTTTGTCTTGTGTACACCCGTATGTATTTAATCCTGTTAAGAAGTGAATTTCACGGTTTTCTCTTGGGCGAGATGAACGTACCCCCTGAGATGTAGAAAGTATATATTTGTGTTTCTTTTCAATAAACAAATAGTTGCGAGTTACGGCCGTGTCATCTATGTTCTTACTACTTTCGTCCCTGTTTTGCCAGCGCTTCCACCTTCAAGCTGTGTTTATATGTTTGCTTCTTTCCCTATTTTTTGACAACCGTTCTGCTGTGTGGGAATAATTTTTAGTCATGAATATTTGTTTTATTCTTGTAATTACACAATGCATACCCTGTGTGCCAGGGCAGATAGGAATAAAAATAAAGGTGTTGTGCTGCGAAAGTGCACAACATATGTTGGAAGTGAATATAAACTGTGTTACCTGAACTCTTTTGTGTTTTATCTCTACTTTGAAAGCTGTCTTGCTACCCAGCTGCACTTACCGCTAGGTTGGCAAGACTGTCATTTTATTAGTTTATTTTTGAATTGTTTCTCTGAGAGAGTATTTGCAGAAGGCCTGTAGAGCCGTGCTGTGTGGTAGAATTTATTGACGCTACTGTTGTTGCCTTAGTGCCAATGGCACTTGTGCTGATCAGGACTGGTTTGCTGTTACTTACTGCCACTTATTTTCGATACGACATTTCATCTTTAAAGCTGTGCTTCACGTGCTTCTGCAAGAGCGTGGGGTCAGCTTGGCACTTCACATATGAGACTTCATGCAGTATGCAGCACCTCAAAAATGGAAACACAGTTATCTGGAAACCAGGTGCCAAGTTACAGCAAACAGTGCTGAATAGCTGGAAAGACATGTATTTGAAGTATAAATACCCACAAAACGTGGGCAACCGCTGAAAAAGGGCTGGCCAAACTTCCAAATAATGTATAAAAAATGTAAATTTTAGGCATACAGGTTTATCTCAACAATATAAAACTAACGTAAACAAGTCATGAATATAACAAACTAATGCTTGTTCCAAAGACAAAAAACAGCGTAGAACAGACATCAATATACTTCTTGCAAGCGTACAACTACAATATCCATAAGATGCACCACTAGAGTAACGTCCCGTAAACACCGTATAAAATTACCATGACAGGTATATTCTACATTAACCTACGTGTGATTTGAATGATTTTTTACAGTTGTAGCAACATTGAATATATGTATTTTCGACCCCAACTGTACGACTCCTGGACATCTGCAATGTCGAATGCTGACGTCTCCGGTGTACCTGCACTACGTAACGTGGTTTGCTTCCCTAATATACCGGTCCTTTCCTAGCAGGGGCCAATTTTTCCCGACTTATGTCTTGATCTCACCAGCGCTACCAATCTTTCTGCCGCCCTCTTACACGCTTTGCTTCTCAAGCGATGTACTCGGTTACCAATAATAAAAAACCGTTATGTTCCCTTCGCAATTCATGTTCTGCCAACCCCATTTCTTCCTAAATTCTAATATTATGTCGTTAACACGCGTTTGTTTTACGACCAACTCCGGTCTCTTTTTTTATTATATATTGACAGCTAAACGCGTCTACTCTGCACAATGTGACACATTGCATAAAAGGATTCGTTGCTGTTTTTGGTTGTTTAGCGTACTCCTAGATCCCTATTCTTTCTTGCAGCTTAGCATAATTTAACAGGACAAATTATCACTATGTACTATGAATGTGAGAGCGTTAGAGCCCACAGAAGTGTAGTGCTATCCATTTCTGGGGATCCCTTATACTCAGTTGTAAAGTGCCGCTGTGCTCTTAAGCGTTACACTCTTTGTTGTGAACTAGTAACTATGCCATCTGCAGTTGCGAAAGTGGTAAAGCTACTTACCCTAATACAGTATTTATTGTGTACCAAATGCAGTCATTTTCTTTACACTGAAATATAAATACTGCTCCGATTAATTTTCAAAAGTATATAGGTGCCATCAATGTTGAGTTGCATACCAAGCAATCGTGACGAAGGCCCGTGGCGGTAACCGAGGTTGATTATTCCTAAAACGCTCGAATATCATAGTTATCATTTGCTGGGTGTGAGTAGTAGCCTAAATGGCACGACTAAACTTGTGAAAAACAGCTGCTTCTCCGGTGAATGATGGCTGAGAAGCACCGGTTCTGCCTGGACATACCCTTCAGCGTGAGCGATCCATTTGACCTGGCGTGGGAATAACGAGTGCTACGCCGCCGATTTGTATGTCCGCCTGACCTTCTATGACCACCACATGGGTTAGCTGTCGTCAGCGGAACACTGCAATGGTAAGACTTAACCAATATTCTAGTAAATGTTGCTATACCGCATGGGGAGATAAGTTAAACCACGGCAACTTTCACAAAGAAACGTGTATGCTGTGCTTTTCGCTCGTGACACCTATGTTTATTAGGGTTAAACCTTATTCAATATTTGATTTTATTATCAAAGAATCATCGGGACTTTATTATCGATACTCATGGCATACATTGTTGTTACGATATAACAATTTTATTGCCGAAAAATTTTACTAATTGTCAAGAACCAATTTATGCCCCTTTTAAGTATTCGGTTCCACGACGACAATGCACAAGCACTGTTTTGTTGTAGTTAATCCGAAATAATGACTATCCAGTTACAGAGCCTGGGTATTAGTTGTAATTGTGGGCATTGTACACCATAGTATATCTCTTTTTTTCCTACAGCGACATCTATACCAGACTTGGATATATTGAAATTGCAGTAATTATATTACAGTATTTATTACTTTTCGGTTTACTGAGGGTTGTAATTATTTACTTTACTTGGACGGTTCGTGGGTTAGTAAAGTAGAAAATTACTTAAGGGCTGTAATTTCTTTGAAAATACTCATTACATTGCCAATTACTTTTAACTACGATATGCGTGTCCGCTTCTGTTACGCCTAAGATGAACAAGAAAAGTTGACTAAGTAGTGTGTCAATTCACAGAGAGTATCTAGAATTTCGAGCTAAATTTCGGCATTGGAACTAAGATATATAACGTATCCATGTATAGCTCTGTAAATAAACTGTACGTAAGTTGGTATATAAAGTATTATCTTTCAGATCACAGTGTAAATGTATGTGAGTGTAACCTAAGTGTATGAATGCGTAGTGTATAGGTGGTGAATTTTTATTCCAGAAAACCTATTGTAATGTAACGTCATTACTTTGGGTCACATGTAATGTCCTATGAAATTTATTTAAATTTTTATATTGTAGGAAACTTGTGACAACGGTAATTTATCACTTTTTAGAAGCAATGTTAGCATCTCTTCATCATGCGGCTTGTGATCGCCAATCAAAAGTAAAATATAACTGGGACGTACGTCCTGAAAAATACTAACTATAATTGTCTTGCTGATATCGGTTTGCTCAATGTCTCAGCTGGAAGAAGTGCGTTTCATCCAGCCGCCTTGTACAGGCTATTGAATGTTCCTGAGCAAGCAAAGCGTGCTCCCACACGTGAGGTCCTACTGTAGCATCAAACAGGGAAACCAACATTTTAAAAAAGACAAAGGGCACAAATACAGGCCAAATTAAACGTTTACATACGTAATATTTTTCCTGGAGAAGCGAGAAGATACCAAAAGCAATTAATATCTTACAACCTAAATTATCACCAGAATTGCATGCTCAAAGTGACTGGTACACACAAAAGTAAAAATGGTGTTTCTGTGTTTGTGGTGGATACAGATGGTAAGGTTTTTTTTTTCGCTTTTTTAAAACACGTAATTGTAATCTATATCGAACACCAGCACCCGCAAGTACGTTTTTGTAAATATAAAAATATTCAGAAGATAGTGTGAAATACATTGTTAAAAATAGGTATACCGAGGATTTTTTGGTCTGTGTACTTTTCCCACGAAGCCTTTTACTCTGTTGACTGTAAAGAATTTGGCGTTTTTTCCAAGAAAAAAAAATAATTTATTGCAGTATTACCTAAAAAAGAGTCAAAACAGAATCTAAAATGTGATCTATGAAAAATACGAGGCAAGGGTATTAAAATAAAATATTGGAAAATGCAAAATATCCAGAATACTTTATAAGAAAACGTGACAAACAGGCTGTACATCTGTGGCACCCGTGGCATTTTAAGTCTGAATGATACACTGATTCTGCATAAATATGCCAACAATGTTTTGGCAGAAGAAGCCCTAACTTGATATGACAAAAATCTAAAAGAGGTAGTCAGAAATAAATAGAAATGCGTCTAGAATAGTCCAGTGGTCGTGCGTAAAAAACTGTAAATATACACAAGGCAAATAAAGACTTGGGTGCAAGAAAGAATATTGCACATTCCTGGAAGGCCCCATCTCGCCAGTTACACCATGACCCTACTACTAACCTCCCCATTGCTGGTAAACTGGCTCTCCATCTGTGATACCACGCCACCAGATGTATAGCTACTGAATATATCGCACCATACCGAAAGCACTAAATTTGAAAGCGGAGCAGCATAAATCGTCAAATATGGCTCCTACTGCAACCTTGACGTCGAAGCAAGAGCTTTTAACGACTTAACTTACGTTGACTGGGCGCTTTGTATATCTGTGAGGCATCAGGTGCAGCTCGGACCACAACATAGCCCGTCGCTAATTGCTTACCCTGTAAACTTCCGACTTTATACCAGGGGATGCTTTACGTTATTACTGGCTCGCATCTGGATATTCGGTGTCGGTCTACGGTATACGACATAGAACACGGCCTGAATTCGTCAAGGGGGAGCTGCGTCAAATGGTGATTCTGGTTTGCAGTGTAGTTTTCGCGTGGCAAGAAGTGCCATGAACAACACCACAAGTTTTGGGGCTAAAACGCGGGGCACTATATGTTCAAATCTTCAAATTATCTTACCTTCAATATTTCTTAGCATGACTTTACCAGTTCCACCGTGGGCTACCCTCCCAATTTTACAGGTTAAAAATTTTAATTTTACACAAGAATATCTATGAAGATTATGGATTGGTAATTGCGTGCTGTCATGCACCTTTAGCCCTCCACTCGTTTGATTATTGCTTCCTGTGGTCCCATGATCATTTGAAGCTTGCTAGGCCAGTCGCGTTGCTGGTAAATGAAAGTATCACGCTCAACGCAGGCCCTGTTTTAAAAATCATAACCTGCCTAAACGCAATTACTATGGCTTTAGAATGAGCAGGCTACTATTTATGGTAGTGCACCTCGTAAGGCTACACAAGTTGCAAGGAACCGACTGCAAAGAAAAGTTTTACTTTTTTAGAAAGTGGCAACAAAATGGCAACGAAAATCGAAAACACTAGGACGACAAGTTTTGTCGTTCTGCAAAAGGGAAGGATATTGTTTCGGTGTGTCAGCGACCAAAGACCATGCAGGTAGTACATAGCCTGAGCATTGAGGACATGTGCTACGGCTCAGCTGAGAAGAAGAAGAGGATTCTGTAGATCCAAAGTGTGTTGCTCGCGTCCCTGCAAAAAAGGTGTGTGAAATACACCTTCATTTTCATGTATTGCTCTGGGGAACCATTTATTAAAATCTTTCGAACAGTATCAATCGAGAGCATTGTATTGGATGTCCTTTCAAAAACACCTACAATAATGTTTTTATACGGGAGATCAAGTACTGTCCTCCGGCAATAAAATCAAGAACATAAACTTTGCAATAACAGACAATTGTTCATGTGCAAACGGTGTTGCTAGCGAAATTTTTTTATGTTCTGCATGCTTGAAAAAAAAAACCCTCACCTTTATCTTGACAGCTTTTATTTAAAGAAAAGTTCAAGCATTTCTATACCTCTTCTTACTTTATCTAAGAATGTGCAGGATCATTTGAAAATATCACTGAAAGTATTATGCAACCACTACTCGTAACGAAAATGAGTAAATCACGCAAATGTTCATCCACGACCGCCCTCGTGCTCATCCCCCCTGTATTTGTAATAACTTCAAACCTCGATCTAGAAAACAAAAGCTTTACAACGCCAACCGTAGCTTTCTTGTCCATGTGGCAGTCAAAATCTTTTATAAACTGTAAAAACGTCTCGCCAAACTAGCAAATAAAAATCACCACTAAAAATGATTGAAAATACCACACTTACGCAAATAGGTTCGATATAACACTTTCTTCGTTCCTGTGATCTACTGTCCCCTCCCAAAGCACGTATTAACAAATTTTAAAAGGTGCTATGTCCCATGTTCATGTATGAAAGGGTATTACTAAGGAGAGGTGACGGTAGGAATGAATGTGATATACTGTGGTGCTATCAACATCAATAAATTCCCATTGTTCTGATCAATTAAATTATTTTGTGTACAAATGAAGCCCCACATTAAGCAATGCCAAAAGCTACCATAACATATCTTTTCACACATCATAATTAGCGCTTAGAAAAATATTATTCAAACTGAATCAAAACCATAACCTATCTTCACCCGCAGACGGCGAGAAGAACAACAGAAAATTTAATTACGCTGATGCTATTTTAAGCCAAACCCTTATTCAATATTAAACCAGTATATGAACACACGGGGCGTACCAAACAATAGCAATTACGCCTAGTTTGGGGCCAAACCTTCAAATTTGTTAGCCACCTTTTTAACTAACTGCAGCCCAAGTTTTCTAAGTATTAATTTCAAAATTTTCGGTCGCATGATAACTTCCAATAAATGACTTACCTCAAATGCCTTCATTACGTTGACCCGAATCAGCATGGATATAACAAATACGACTACTTTTAGACACAGCTTGCACAATTTTCAAAAAACATACAACTGGATGCTATCCTTCAGATATACAATATTTTAGAATTTTTAGGAACGTTGACCTCGTAAGAAGTAAGAATTTTTGTGCCAAACTCTATATTACCCAAAATTTTATTAAAAGTATCTTACGCATCCCACACTTCCTGCTCTTGCAGTGAGTATCACCTGGAATAGTGCCATTTTACTCTCACTGCGCGTAGAAAAAAACAAATCACTTCGGCCATCCACGCTTACCACTAGTACCGCCACGAGGTTTAGACATTCTACGCAAACAGGGCCTAACAGAGTCTCTGGTGCGTTCTCAATTTTATTTTTAACAGGATATATTCATGTTAAAAGCGGCACTACTCAAGCAGACAAGTAACAGGTTGGCCTCTCTTAGTGTCTAAATGCTATGATCAACAGTGCACTCACTGCTGTTTTGCAACTGCTCAAACAAAAGTGCACAGCCCTTCGAACATCGGTGCATATAAGCCTTTGATCGCGGGTAAGGGCGTTTGTTGTCTTACAAATGCTTTTATATGAAGAAAGAAAAGTTTGGAAGTGGCAATTGTCTAGCACTTGGCTAAAAGTTTTACCTGTTACAGTGCGTAGCCTACTAAATAAGCGCTGCTCATTGCAATTTTTACTTGGACTGGGCATTAAAAAAAACAGGAATAATTTGGGGTCATCCACACTTACCACACCTCGTATCTCCAGTTAAAGGCCCTGTTCTTCGACAAGGCACAGAAGATGCGTTTATCTTTTGGGAATGTTTGCAAAGCAGCCTTGTTTTATTGGGGAAGTGGCCCTTCTCAAGCAGGACGCTAATACTTTCTGCTGTTGCAGGGTATGAAGAACTGATTGAGTACCGATCCTTACCGCTATTTTACTCGAACTGTGTTAGGCAGTAGGTAGACCTTACTCGAACATCCACGACTACTATGCCTCTTATTGGAATTGAGCAGTTACTGTTCTACAAGACGCAGCAGGGCCCTTTGACTGTTATACCTAAATGTTTTTTTTTTTGAAAACAGCGTTTATTCCTTAGAAAGAGGCAATTCTCGAACTCTAGGCTAAATGTTTCTGCTCTTCTAGTGTGTAAACCGTGGAATGAGCACCTAGGCTCCTTGTTATTTTACTCAACCTACACCGAAGAAAGAGACCACATTAAAACTGCACACCAACTATACCTTTTTTGGCGAGTTGACGCGTGCATTGACGATGGTCATCACGGTTTCTGGCACTTTATGAGTGTTTTAATTCAAATAAGCATTTATACTAATTCGAAACACACACCTGAAACACTAGGCTAACATTTCCTGGTATTGCTTTACAAAGGTTTCCTTGAGTACCGCTGCTCATTGCTATTCCGTCCTACTGGGCAGACAAAAAACAGTGCACTTCGGACAACCACGCCCTCAATAAATAAAATTGTGAGTTGTCATGTTCTTTAAAAAGGCGCTGCTGATTCATTGGGCTGTCATAAGTATTTTCAAACAAAGAAGCCTTCATTCACTTTGGGACTGGCACATCTAGAGAACTACAGAAAAGTTTCCTCGTCTTACCATAATTAATCCCGCGAATGAGTTACGCTGCTTCATGCTATATTTCTGGCACCGTTCACAAGGAAAACGAGATCACTTTTTGGAGTAAGTAATCTCCTCGAGTTCTTCTAGAGGGTCTTCAAGGCGGGTGATTTAAGACCAACCAAAGTTCCCCCCTAGAGTCGTATCTGAAGTATGCCATTTGCAAAAACACTTCTGTGATACGGTGATGTTTGACCTACAAAGGGCCTACGACACCGCTTGCAATAAAGAATCACCAGAGACCTTATGTCACTCGGTAGGTCGCAAAATATGCGGAAGACGTTTTCTAGCACTACGGGGCAACGGACTATCGGGTAAAAGTGGGTACTAACCTTTCGAAGATTTTGTGCAGAAAAATGCAGGACATGAACAAGGCGTTTTGAGATGCACATTGTGTGTTGTCAGTGTGAGCTCGCACCGAAAGGCATTGTCACCAACCATTTTCGTAGGTATATGATGTGATCCTATTTTTTTTAAATCTACAAACACCAAGACAAGCTTGGTGTCGACAATCTAGATGGCTACGTGGATAGTACAAATTTTATGCTGACCCAGGTAAAAGCACTCGTGGTTTGATTTCCAGTAACGTAGGAATATGTCAGATCGAGACATTAAAATATACGGTGCCTCGATTCCCTTACAAAAGCACTAACTATTAGGCACATTTTATGATAAAAAAATTTCTTTAGACCAGATTTGAAACAAATAAAACAAAAATGTCGTAAAACGGTAAATTTTTTTGAAGGCCTGTCACAAAACTCATTTCATGGTGAGAAACAACGTCTGCTACGGGTGTTTACATGCCTGGTAAACTTGTGGTTGGAAAATTAAAGTGGTGTGTATGGAAGTGGAAGTCAAACAGCTCTAAAATGCTCTAGCCAATGCAGCACTTGGGGCTTCGGCCTTCATCAAATACTTTCTGCGTGTATGCCAAGCGTACTAAATACGGTTTAGAGTCCTAGGTCAAGTTTGTTGATTTCGTATGTATATTTATAGTTCAAACAATGTCATGCAATTGCCTAAATATATAGTTGACAGTATTCACATATCACAATTCTTTTTCAATTGTCCATCGATTTCTGTGCCTTTATCAGCCAGGGTGAGAGAGGATGCCTCTGAACTTTGTCTTGTTTTTAAACACCTTCACAACGTCTGGCACTGATTCACTAGCCCCAATACATCTTTATCTTGCACGATTGAACTTTGTGTTTAAAACAAACTTAGAAAAAACGCGGAACAATAACTTGTAATTGTGTAGCATTTCAACGTGTCGGCACGAGGAATATGAGGCTGCATAATTATTCTACAATGTGTCGAAAACTTCCACCTCGGTGTGTGGTGCTGCATACAGAACCAAGCTCAATGAAGGTAGAACCATGAATGCTAATTCTAGAAGTTTTCAACTTCCCTGCATATATCCACTTCCCTGTTTTAAATGGTAATATCGAACACCATAACGCCAAGTCCATCAATTACACCGATTTGCTTAACATCCTTTATGCATTATCATCCCAAAGGTCATTCAAAAATTCGTCGTCAATCTCGTTTGTAGGTATTTTCTGTTAGCATATTCCTCAAAT
Source organism: Haemaphysalis longicornis (assembly GCF_048455015.1). Lineage (NCBI taxonomy): Eukaryota > Metazoa > Arthropoda > Arachnida > Ixodida > Ixodidae > Haemaphysalis > Haemaphysalis longicornis. The sequence continues at coordinate 37,085,926 of NW_027526214.1, read as the reverse complement.
CTGAATTCGACGTCCACTGGTGGCACCAAGCCATAATTGCTGGCAACAGGTTGGCCGATGGGAGGGTCGGTGTGGCTGCACTCAGGAACACCGCTGACATAACAACGACGCCTACACTGACATCAAGCTAGTCATCAGAAATCTGTGTAACACATTGCAAAGACACTTTAGTGACCAGACGGAACACAACTCTTAAGTATTAATACTTTACATGGGGATGTTTCACAAAAGACTCACACAACAGACACACAAAAGTTGCCTTAAAAAGATTTTGAAAGCAGCACTTCTCGAGCACTGTGCATCTATTTTCGGCTATTGCTGTGTTCGATTCTACGATGGAGTATTCATTAGTGTTAGCACATAAGTTGCACTGTGGAGACGCCTGGAACGCCTTGCATGCTACGCCTCGAACCACGAGTTATTCGCGTTGTTTATCGAGAAAATGAATTTCAGCATTTAGCATTTTATGAATGTTTTCCCTGAAAATGAATTGATTTTTAACGGAAGAGCCCCTTCTCGTCACAACGCGATTATTTTCGGCTCTTGCATTTTAAATCCCAGAATGAGCACTGCTTCGTGTTGTTTTTACTCGCACTGCCCAGGAAAAAACACCTTCCTACATCCAAACTTGCAACACCTGTTCTCTTATTATAATAGCAGTGTACGTCGACGACGCACATCAGAGCCTTTTGGCCTGTTGCGGAAGTTTTAGTTCAAAAAAGCGTTGATTCAATGTTTGCAGCGGGCTGTTTTCACCAAAGATCAAACATGTGTATCCGGTCGACATCTTTCATTTGTCCAAACTTTTATATACAGCTATTTGTGCGCGGTGGAAAGCATTATGGAAGTTTTTTGTATTGCGGTGATATACCCAAGCGGTTTGTAAGATGCCTAAAATAAATCATCAATATACGTTGTGGCGAGCTCGATTTGCTTAAATTAATTGTGAATAAAATAAATAGCATTTTGACAAGCCCTATAAAAGATCCACAATTGGATCGTTAAACCACCGCATCTGCTCTTCTGGATGCATCTCTTTATGCGCTGCTCAATGTTGTGTGCGCTATTTGTGGGCCAATTTGCATATACAGAGTTGTTAAGATGAGATCCGGACCTCTCGGAGCGACCGGGGAGCACAAGCTGGGCTCGTCGTGAGTGTACTTGCTGCGCCAGGGAAGGAATTCTGGCGGAAATAAATGAGTACTGAGGGATGGGGGCTGAACTTTCTGGCTTGCTTCAGAAAGATATGACTTTATGATTCCCAGCCAAACCCCAACCAGAAGACTATCAGGTGCAGCTTTACCTTGACCAGTATGGCCAAGTGGATGGCGTGATTGCGAGGCAGAAGTCCCGCACGTCCTGAGGTTCGGCTACATGGTCAATGAGACGAGAACATACAACCTCCGGACATGCAGCTACCCCGTCAGAAGATATTTGCCCGTTAATGCTTAAACGCTGAAGTCGGCGTGGCAAGGGGCGTCAACGAAGATTGATTTCTATGGTTGTACGATATCAAGAATTGCACGTAATCAGCCCCTTTCGACACCGCTAACTCTGGAGCGTGGTTTTCCCGCTCCTCGTAACCTGATTTTCTCCTACGCGATATGCAAACGCCGCTGTGATCATCGGCGTCACTTCCGTGTTCTGCGTCAACCGTGCGAACCGACGCTGCGTCCGACTGTATTCGCAGTGTGAAACGGCGCGCATAAAACGCGCGGCCTTTCAGACCCATCCTGCCATTTGCATTGATGTGGATAATCACGGAAGACTGAAATCGGACAGCCCGATTCGTAGTAAAGATCGCCCACTGCTATACGCTCAGTCCAGAACACCGGAGTCTCCATGGGGCTCCAGGAGCCCCCATTACGACATCTTGGGCTGTCACAGGACGCTATTTCATAACTAACCTAAATCAACCTTAACAGCTGGATACCTTTTTACTCGGATTCTTTAAGGACCTCTGGCCGCGGACACACCTTCTGCATATACCTACTTAGCCTTTGCCATGTCCGTGTCACCTTATATATAGTTTCCCTCGCTGATTAATTGCTGATATTCTTCTTTCCTATTGTCGCACTTCTCGCTAACGAGGGAGTCCTGTAGTAGCCATTTCGTCTTCGAGAGCAAGTGCATGCCATCAACATCATTGGCCGCTGCCTCAATAGTCAGCAGCGCGTGGCCTCGACACGCTCGATGAGCCACGCGAAAAAGAACACCCAGGCTTGTGCACTGCTCGGCCTTATTCTTCGGACGATCCCCGATTCACGAACTCCTGCTTTCATCGAAACTCATCTAAATTATTTATAGGGTCCGAGGCACGCCTACATTGAACCCTATACACCTGAGCAAAGGGTTTCCTGTGTGTGTTTGTATCATGGCTCACGCATACACCGGCTGTACCAAATTCTTGTCGCTTGAGTTGGCAATTTCCGAGTAGCACCTGTCCTTGAGCTCTAATGTCCCATGGTATTACGGAGATGTCCCGCCATGATTCAAAATGAGGAGCCATTCAAATGTATTTGATTGATATCTTAGATGTTATAATCGAGAACAGACTTCTTGTAGAGTTAATGTTAGGATCACAAGACTACTCGGTTTCCAGAGTTAGTCGTTCTGGAAGTTTACCGTGATCAATCGGGTAAATTAGCAATTTAAATGCAAGAAATATTACCCATAACACCATCTTAGGGTTGAGTATAGTAAACGTGCGGTAGTGGTTGAAAGTCACATGACCGTCTCTGTGAACACTTTCAAAGTTTTCTGTATAAACAGGTTACGTAACCAAATTCCCCCTACCTGAATAAAAATTCACTGTAGCTTGATTTATGTGTTGCAGTATTAATTAAAATGCTTGACGTTCTGTGCTGCACTGTTTGACAAACATATTATATTGGTTAGCGCCTGGATAATACTGGTTGGCATCTCGATTATGTTCACAGGCGCGTGTATTATGTAGAGTGGTGCCTGAATTAAATTAGGCAAGAATCCCTGTAGTTTTGCAATCAAACAAAAAAAGTTCCAGCTTTACACCTACGAAAACAATTCACCCGTATCCGCTTGTTTCGCTGCAAATGTCACGGAAAGATGATAGTCGTCTTCAACCTCTGTTGCGTCACCCCTGGTCGCTGACCGATTGGGAATTGCGTATCGGGCGCTGTCCTCTCAATAGCTTTGTTGACTCCTGAAGTATGTAAATTAGGCGCACTTTAATAGACACAAGAACCATTAACCCGCAGCGTACCGGCGTAGAGATACTTTTTACAACAATAGCGCAACCTGGCACAGGCCGTCAGAAATACGCAAGAGTGCTCCCATAGGACCACTGTCGTAACAATCAATCACCATTAGTGTAATTCTCTGTTAGAAAAATAAATACCATTGTGTGTTATTCTTTTGCTTAGGAAATGTGACATGTATTGTTTATGCTAAATATTTTGAGAAGCATTATGCAACTTTAGCTGTTTAAAAATATTTGATAATATATATAAATCATTCATTCGCAATATGCTTCAACTTTGGCCCGCGGGATGAATCGAGGAACACCCAGAGAGACAAAGAGATATTCAGATAGACCAAAATGTCTTCGGTATAGTACCTCAAGGAACCCTATCTTCCACTGAAAGAGAGCTGTGTAGTAAGCCGCCCGCTACCCGAGAGAGGTTGCCCCTGTTTGAAATGGGCGTCCGCGCTGAAATAATAAATACTTTTGTCAGATGACATAGCAGGCCTGACACGCTTCCTTCGTGCCGGGCCCTGCTCCCCATCGTTTACATTGTGCCGTAAAAATGAGCCCTCATTTGTAGGCGTGCACGGAACAGCCTACTAGATCGTGTCGGTTGTATTTATAACGAAGGTAAATTCAACTAGTAGCCAAGCAGTCGCAGCCTGTTAAAGCCGAAAAGACTAAAACGCCCATGTCCTCGAGATTTCGGTGCACATTAAAGATTTTTAGGTGGTCAAAATTTTTCCGGAGCCCTCCACTACGGCGCGCCTTATCGCCTTTATGGCGTCAGCGTGTTAAAGCTCATGGGCAAGACATCAATGTAGAGTAGTCGTACAGGAGATGGTGCTCAGGGGTTCTTCTAACATCAGGCTGCCTTGGTGTGAGGTGTTGCACAGGTGGTGCACGGGCTGGTGACGCAGGACGGTTGTAAGGAGCTTATTGGGGGTGAGGTATGGGTGGAAGTGTGAACACCACCGGCTAGACTTGAGAAAGCAGCTCACGGGGTGCCTACGCTAGCTAAGAAGTCTCCATTACTTGTTCATATTCTTGCATGACCACGCTAAGCGACGCAACTAGGTGGTCCTACACCCAGGAGAAATTTTTTTGCAGCTCTTTCCCTACTACTGCGCGGATGGTCTCGCGTACAGTTTTTTTGTTGATATGCGCATCTCATGAACGCCGTTTACGTTTACCTTACCACCGAAGTGGCGGTCATACCGCTAGCTCGAAAGTTGAGTCTCATCAACTGGTCTAGCTTCGGAAACCGATGCGACAGAAAGCACTTATGGATAATAGAGAAATCCGTACACAGGGGTTCATTCGCACATTGCATTATAAAGCAATAATTCTTTTCTACTTCAATTTCAGAATCATCTTGACGGAAGATGCTGTTCATCTTTAGGCAAATCCTACAACCCTTCCGCAGCGCCGTTGGATACGCGTTTTCAACAAGACCTCGGCCAACTCATTCAGAGTGATCGTGGTGAACGTACACGAAATTGTGTCCTACAAGGTCACTGTGAGCTCTTACAGTCCTTAAACAAAACACGCACATTTTTCAAAATTTAAAACAAGAATTGCGTCCCTGCCTTCTTATCAGCTTAGTGACTACACAGCCTGACTGGTTTGAACTGTTGCTGCCAGTCGCTGCGGTCGGTCAAGGGTAACCTGTCAAGTGATGCTGGCCTTCTCGTTTGCTGAAGAATTACAAATATACTCGCAACTTTGGTGTTAGTCAGAACATCGTTTAATGTGGTGGCTACGAGGGGTTGTTTCTGTTGCTTTCTCCGTATGCAGTCCAAACGTGGGAAACAGTACTTGCCATTACAAGCTGGCAGGAGTTGGGATTGCCTTGCAATGCTCCAGGAAGATATACTTCCCGAATTAAAAGCGTCCATCCTGCCATATGAGGTGACATAGCATGATCTTATAGAAAATAAAACATGGCCTGTTCGGCACAATTGCAGCCGAAATCATTTCTATAAACACGTCCAGGGGCCACTCAATAGACGGCGCGTTTGTGTAATCGTGACAATCAGGGAATAACTATCCAGTAGTGCGCCGTCGAAACTGGCGCGTCAGGATTGGCTACCTTCAAAAGATAACAATTCTGGGCCAGGCTAATGCAAACAAAACTTGCCTCTTATAATTTGCAAAACAACACTTTCGGAAAAACTCAGTTTAAAGCGTATAGTGACGTAAGAAGGGAGCCAGGCAGCCGGTCACCCGTTCGCTGCGCAGATCAGGAACCAACTGCCCTGAGCACGAGGCGCGAGCTATGCCCATGACCACGTGCCCGTGCCGCACTGCCTCTTTTAGTCATTATCCAAAACACTCCCCCCACAGCAAAGGTGCGCATGCGCAGAAGCATAAAAGCAAATAGAGGTTGAGGCCGATGCACAAATGTTCTCATGTTCGATGCTGACACAAGGTGTTCGGAATCGTACTACGAAGCTCAACAGGGGAGCAAAGGCGTAATTCACCGGGAAGGAAAGAGTACGTTCGGAGATAATATTATGAACATCTCGTCGTGCACCCAGAGTCCATCGGCACAAATGACGATGCGCCACTACAGGAAGTAGGACACAACCGTCGACCGAGGTGGTTCCACCAGCCGTGGATCATATCCTCCTGCCTATTCATCCAGAGCAGCAGGTTTGATCCAGCCTCCTATCTTCCCTTCATCATCCTTATTGGGTAATCTTGGTGTGGCTGGTGGCAATGTAGCAGCCAGGTACTTCTGGTCATGGCGGCCAACAAGATGATACACGGTGTTTCGGTCGCAGTACTTGTCACCTTCCGGTCCGCCGTAGCAGCCAGGATCGAAGGGAAACTCATGTGGCATCAGAAACGCCAAAGTGACCAGGCAGTAGCCCACGGCGAGCTCGTATACCAAATGCATACCACAAGAGATGTCTGGGGACTTTGTGTCCTGCCTGGTCGCCTCTTATTGCTCCGTAGCCACCAGGATCATAGGGCAACTCGCCGTGCGGGTGATCCATTCATCGTTTTACGGGCGCAGTCGTGTGCCCCTTGCCGGCACGTTCGTCGCAAGTACAGGGTGGCGTGGCTGGTAGCTCGACCCCAGTGACCACTCCTTGTAGGGAGCTGCACGCATCCAGATCAGGAGCAGCGCAAGCGTGGTTCCGGAACCATGATCGTGGCAGTGGATGGTGTGGCTTTCAGGAGCGTCCGATGAGGCCGCCAAGCGCGGCAGTTGAAGCTGCTTAGTTGCCGTCTACGAGCTTGCCGCACCCAGGGTCAGCTGACTGTTCGGGTGATCCAACTCGGAAAGCCGGCGGGCCTATCAGAGTCGGGGACACCATGAAGCACTGACTCCAGCGGATATGCCAAAGGAGAAGCCGGCGCCGGGAGCAACATGACCGTCGTTGTACATGTTGGGTCGGCACCCTCTTGCGACACCTAACAACCACGTGCTCTCTCAGCGAGGAACCCACCCTAGCGGCAGCCATGTCCGAAGCGCTGTGGAGCATCACGTTGGACGGGTTCGCATCACCGTATATTTTGGTTAAGGGGTCCTGGGAGAGGTCAGTTCCATGGCCGTCCTTGCCGACGACGCAGTCAACGCTGGTCACGCTGCTGTTTACATCCAGTTGTGCCTCAATGGTGTCGGTACGGCTTTCCCCTGGTCTTTCTCGCGGGTAAAACTTTCCGGCAGCTCTGATGGTGTTCCGACGGTCAGAAACACACGGCTCACACACAGCGGGATTATTAGCCACTGCGTCAGCCTCCGCGGCCATCCTGCTTTCCCCTGAGGGCACCACGGATTTGCCGTTCTGGATGACGGCGGAGTAATGGTTTGGTGCAGCGGTGCTCATAGCAGCCACGAGCGGAGGAACGGGAGTTGGTCTGGCGAAGTACTCCTATGTACGGATCGTGGCGACATTTTCGTCGTACTCGTAGCTCTCGAACAAATCAGCTTCCAGCTCGTCCACATCTATAATCTCAAGGATGCGGGTATCCAGATACTTTAATTCCTCATACCTGCTTACAGTGCGCAGGTGCGATCGGATCTGGCTGGTCAACGTGAGTGGATTCTGCAGCACCAAATAAATGGCAGCTACGCCCGTTGTAACGGCTTCCGTCACGCTGTCACGGCGGTGGCGTAGTTCTTCCGCGGCAGGCAGCGCGAACGCAGGCGACCGGGTGTCTAGTGCACGAGCACGAGCGGCAGACGGCGTTCGACGATGAGGGTCGCGGAATAGGGTGGCTTCCAGGGGACCCCAGACCTCGTGTCTTTGAAGACGGCAGCGCATCAGGCCAGGGCTGTTCATGGGTTATCTCTCAGGTTTAACGGAACCACAAGTCCCAGTTAGCGACGCAAGAAGGAAGCCAGACTGCCGGTCGGGTGTTTGCTGCGCAGATAAGGTACCAACTGCCACGAGCACAACGCGCGAGCTGTGCCCATACCCGCGTGTCCGTGCACCACTGCCTCTTTTATTCATTATCCAGAACAAACTGCAGTCTTCTCGTTAACGGCGCATTCCTGTTGCGTCGCAGGAAGTGATCGCATGGTCAGCTAACACAGGAAGGCGTGCGAAACCCGGCCGTTACATCGTACTATGTCGCCGCCGCCGATCATTGTTTTGCAAATTGTGTTTAAACCTCCCAAGCAAACGTCGCATGGTCGGTATAAGGCACACGATGAGTAGGACGCGGTGCACGTCCACAGGCTACAGACTCACTGTTAAGCGCTCACACCGGTGTGCTTAAGTACGCTGCGGCAGTACTGATGCGTGGTTCTCTCTACAGCAGCGATGGTAAATAAACCCGTCGGCGGGTCAAACTGCGTTGCAAGAAGTGACCGCATCATCAATTTCGCATGGGGAAGTTTAATGTCCTGTTTGTTTCTGTTTATTGAAAAACACGTGTGTGCTCCACCATAATTATTTTTCAAAGTATACAGCGAAGTAATAAAATCTGACACTGCCTCAATTGGAACTTTATTCGAGAAATTCTGAGAATGTATACGAGTGGACTGGTGACTAAATTATACATTTTTACACTTTTATTCCATAAAATTTTGACGCCGGCAGAAAGCCATTGACGGAAGGTTGCACTCGAAACATTTGAATTGCGAAGTTGTTTCAGCTGACCATTCCCGGGTACATAGATAGGTGGCAGTATCAGTGTTTATTTGCGGTGTTGCCATGCTAGTAATTGTGGTTATACGCATCGAAGAGGCAGTAATCTTCCCGGCAGTCGGTGCATGCCATTTCATCCTGAGCATTGTAGACTTCCTCAAGCTCGAGCTAGTGGTTGCAGTATCATGAACTTCTTTTAGGGAATGAAATGGCACACTCTCATGTATGTCTCCAAATAGCCACAAGGGTGTCTGAGAGTACGCGTGAGCCGCGGTTACTTCTCCGATGCAGCGTGTCTTTTCATCTTTGGTATGAAGATTTAACGCTTCTTCATCCGCGGTAGCGTTCGATGTCACGACTGGAGTTTCTAAGCAACTGCCACTCTGGGACTAAGGGACATAGCAGTTGCAAGAAGGCATGGGCTCACGAGCGCTCTCCATTTTCTTGCTCTTTGGGAATTTAGCCTTTTTGGTAAACCCGTTAAGCGTTCAGCGGAAGCTGTGCCGTGGTCTCGAGGCACGCGCTCACGAGCACTCGACAATATCACGGTATTTTTTCTTCGATGCCAAACAATCGGCACGTAACAAACGATTTGTTGTGAACACAATTGTAACAAAATAATATTAGGCAAATTGTGGACGTACAAAAAAGCGCAGTTACACGAGTTGCGGTTGTGCATTCTAAAGTTTTGGCCTTTTTGTGGTATGCAATAAATTTGTAAGTGCTTGTCGTCGATTGAACTCAGTATTGAAGTATCCGTGCAGATAAGTCAAGATATATTTGTTTACATACAAAAAAAATGGTTTTATGAAACTGAGAGGTGTTAGACTGGGCACTACACACCACTGACAATATACCAAGACCAAGTTCAATTGTTATGATTTTAAATTCAAAAAAAAAAATCTAGAAATACTCTCACCTAAGTTTTGAATCAACCTAAACAGCTATCCCCCTTCTTTGGCCATTACTACTATTACAAAGCACGACTTGGGCCAACAAGCTCAATCGTGCCGCCGTCGTCACAGTACCTTGTTTTAGGTGTCATTTTTAACCAGCAATAAAAGTTACAGAATGTATCTCTAATTGTGTCCTTTTTTTCGAAGTGAAGGTGTCGTTATATGCATTGACGTCTTAGTGAAACGTAATATAAAATTTTTATATGGGTATCATGCCCTGGGTACTATTGCATAAGAAATAATTTGCAAATCTTAACAAAATATGTTTTATTCCACGTGAATAAAGTTATTCTGCTCTCATTTTGACGGAGTTCTGGTTCTAGATATTATGAATGCCTATCCAGAGAATCTCCAATTTGGAGTGGTAAACGTGCTTGTGTACGTATATTTGCACTTGCCTCCAGAGTCTTATGCCGCTGCTTTAAGTATTCCAGTGCTTTTAAAATTTAGAAGAATAACGTTATGTTTAGCACAGGATTTTACTATTATAAATGTCTAGCAAGGTTTTTGGATACGTACTCGATGTCAAGCTTTGTGTTTACAGTTTCAAAAAAGGTCTAAAATAAATGACCGGTTTCCGAGACCCTGTTCCTGATACCATTTTTGCTTTTCCGTTCTTTGCACATAGAGTTTTATACATTTAGTTGCGCCAGTATTGTTCCTTCCATACAATCTCTTTGTCTATTTGTTCTGTTCTTTGTTCAAGAGTACTAGTTTTTGTCTGAAAGTTTGTGGTTTTTATTAAAATTTTTATTTGTTGTTTCAGGATCCAGCTTTCTCTTCAATTTCCTATTACTCCAAGAACATCCCTGATGCTTTTGATCCGTTATGTGTGCTCATTGCTCAGATAACAAATTTTTGCTTCGTATTGTGCGCCTTATTGTTTTACGTGCCGAGTGCCTTAGGACCGCATAATTCCGTCCGCGTCCGCGCGCATAGCACTTAAAATCGCAAAAAATAACACAGGCACTCCCAGGATTCGAGCATGCATCGAGTAGACGAGACGGAGTTAGTGTCAGCTGTCTTACCCTTTGGACTACGACTGTGAGTTTGTACCTTAGATTCAAATGGCTTACTCCCTCGCCTGTAACGGGGTAGAGTGCTGACAAACCAATGTTTGCATCCATCCGTGTGCACACCGCCATCAAGCGAAAATAAAGCAAAACGTGATTTGAGCAGCGAGTTGCAGTTTCAAAGAGAAAATATTCAAGGTGCGACTAACGGGTCAAATTGAATGACGGTCCGCGGGCAAATCGGAGGTCACTTTATGCGTAACGTGGATGTCATTTCGAGTCCATGTGCTCCACACGCTCGCCGTCATCCACGGAGTTCAGATGTTGCCCTTTCTCATCAGGCACTTTAACGGGCTTTGTGGCCCTGTAAAATCCCTGTTTTAAATTCCAATACGCGGAGATTGGTGGTAACTGTCGTACGCGAGCGTAGTTGTATATTGTTGTTGGACCCCCACCATCCCAAAATTGTCGGTATATCGGCCACTCCACTGTTTAGTAACATGGCGGTGCTGATGCGTGGCTCTAGAGGTCGGGTCTAAATTTTAAATGGTCAACAAAGCCACCAGAAAGCAACCTCTCCTGGTTTGACATCACGGCATTGAGAGCGCAAGCTGTATAGCTTTCGCCAGATAAAGTTCTCTCCCTCTGTCACCCTGTTGCACAAATGGCAGGCGTCTTGCCAAAGTGTGCACGGTTGCATGAATGGCTGCGGGGGTAATTTCTTCGAAATTTGCAGAAAATATTGCCCTTGCCTGCGCTGAGCTAGAGCGTATGTTTTATTGCGTATGGGCCGCAGTATTTAGGTAGCTTGACTGTGTAATTAGGCAGCGGTGGTTTGTGACGGTAAGTTTAATACACATTTCACGAGGCTTCTCAAAATAGATGGCCGATACATATCTGTATAAGAAATGTCAAAGAAAGCGAATAAAATACCTTCTTCACGTCTTATAAAAATACTGAACTTATTCAAAAAAGCTCAACCAATCAAAACTATTGTCATGTACAATGCTGGGGCTAAATACGGTTTACCATACTAGAGTTCCACATTTCAATAATGTTTCCGGCCCCGTAGGCTACAGAAGCAGAGGGTTGCCAGGAATTGAATACTTGTCCAACATTTTGTTCCTAGTTTGATTTATAGAACGTTTTTCTTCTTACTCGGATACTCTAAAGTTACCACATATTGTAATAATATTCTTCACAAAGCTTCACCTTCCAAAAGCTTCACAGCCCAAACCCAGACGCCGAGGAAAACTGACGTTTGGCGAACGCCAGATCATCGTCCGCTGTGCTACCATTGCGGGGAGGCCGATCACATCTATCGTCGCTGCCCGTACAGGAGACTCGGACTGTGTGGTTTCTCCGTCGACGAATACCTGTCCAACACCAACCGAGGACCAGCCCGCTCACACCGATCCCCGTCGCCCTACCCATACCAGTCGCCTAACCGCCGTAGCAATGCTGATTTCGCACGTGGAAGGTCCCCCAGCCCACGCGGGGGAAACTAAAAGCAGCAACTCCTAGAGGTGAAGTTGCTCTACGGCGAAATACTGGAAACCCTCGAACGACGCAAGGACGCGCCGAAGACAGTGATTCACGACATGCCCTCATCCCGACCAGCCGACCTAGCCCTGATGAGACTCCTGAACACGACGACTTATAATGCGAACTTATAAACTTACAATGAGAACAGAAAATATTGTTCAATAGAACTGTAGAGGCCTTCTGAATACTCTTGACAACGTGCATAAGATTCTGTATGCTAATCAGGCAAGTTTAATGCGTGGCCGAGAAACACATTTAAATTCCAATCAATGAAATTCCTGAATATCTATATGGTGTTCAGAAAACATAAGGTTGGGTGCATACACTCTTTATTAGGTGTAGCAATATTAGCCTGGAAATCTCAAGCATGAAACGCTATCACTCTGATCACCATCCTTGAGGCTGTAGGAATGCGCACAGTATTTTCTAATAGGTTGATAACGGTATGCTCTATTTACATTTGTCCTGAATTTGCCCTTTCTACCTCTGACTTCGAGGCGCTGGTCGACCAGCTGCCCGAACCATACATCCTAACAGGCGACCCTAATGCACACAACTCTCTTGGGAGCTCTTCTCGTACGGATGACCGAGGTCGCCTGAAAGAGAAATTTCTGGCATCTGCAAGAGCATGCCTCTTCAACAAACCTAATCCCACGTACGTTAGTATAGGATACACCACACACTCATATCATGACTTGGTAATTGGTTTGGTAGTTCTCGTTGCTCTTCTCGAGTGGCGTGTAGGCAGTAACCGATATGGCAGTGACCACTTCCCCACCTCACTAACATTTATAGGTGAAGAACCATGTAGTTCATCTTCCCACAACAGGTTCAATGAAGCAAGGGCTAACTGGAATACATTTACAGAGACATAAAAAAATCACCACACATCTATAAGACACCTACGCGTTGAAGAAGCTACGAAACTCCTCACGGCACGCATCCTCGCCGCCGCCAAAAAATTCATTCCCCACGCCTCTGGTGCCCCTTGCAACCATCGGAGGCAGAGGTAGAGTGAGGACTTTTGGCGAGGGCGAGACGCCTAGAACAAGGGGTGGGGTATCCTTCGTCGGTACCCCATGTCGGGTAACCTCTTCTTTTTCAAATGAACCAAGGCGCTTGGATAACGTGTGCGCCTTTGCGCAAAACGAGAGAGTTGGCACACCTTCTTGATATCCTGAACTCATAAACAGACGCACAAAAAGTCTAGACAAACATATTAAGCTCAAAGGACAACAGACACAGAGCCCTACCTCGTTAGCACAACAGGGGACACACTCGAAGACCAGGACAACACACTTGCACAACACATTGAACACGTGTCCAGTTGAGCACACTTCACAAACTCTTTCATGAAACAAAAAAAAAACATCTGTGGAAAAGAAATCCCTACGTAATAGCAACAGGTCACACACTCCCTGCAATTTTCCTTTTTGAATTCATGAGCTTAAGGCAGCCCCGCCTACATGTATGTGAGTTTGTCTGCACCTGGAGCTAAAGGCTTACGCCTTTATCTCCAGGTGCAGACAAACTCACATACACCATGATCCATCACCCGCACGCAGACACCCATGAAACACTTCTACATCTATACAATGCCATATGGCTTTCGGGGCACATTCCTCGCTAATGGAGAGAGGCTATAGTAGTGGCTCTCCTGAGGGAAGAGAAGGACCCTTCCTCTCCCGCTAGCTATTGGCCCATCGCACTTACAAGCTGCCTGTGCAAGCTCCTCGAGAAGATGATAAACAGGAGACTCCTATACTTTCTTGAGTACAACTGTCTTCTCGAGGGCTGCCAGGCAGGCTTCACGGTTGGGCGATGCACAAATGACCCACTTGTCGCCTTTGAATCACACATCGACGACGCTTTTGTTCACAAACCGTTTTCAAAACAGTGTTTTTTGACCTTGAGAAGGCTTATGACACTGCTTGGCGTTAGGGGATACTCACTCACCTGAAGTCATTTGGTGTCTCAGGCAGCATAATGAACACTCTTGCTAGAGATATGCCCGAAAGAACATTTTGTGTGAGAGTTAGTAGCGCACTCTCAAGGGTTCATGTGCAAGAAAACGGCGTTCCGCAAAGTGGTGTTCTAAGGTGAACAGTGTTCATAGTTAAGATTAACTCCCTTGGGAAGGATGGGCACCTACAATTTCTTATTTAATGTATGTGGACGACGTCCAGATATCTTTTTAATCATGCAATATGTCCATCTGTGAGCGTCAAGTCTATCTCGATGTCAAAAAACGTGCCAGCTGACAAGAACGGTTTTAAGCTGACCCCAGACAAAACCACTTGTGTTGTCCTCTCCAGGAAGCGTGGGAACCATCCGGATACAGATATTACTCTTAATTGCGTTTCAATTCCTGTGAGGAAGGAACACAGATTTTAGGTGTTGTCTTGGACGAAAACCTTACGTTAATTCCTCACATTATACAATTGAAACATAATTGTCTAAAGGCTCTTAACATTCCTAAAATCTTGTCACAACAGTCCTAGGAAATGAACAAGCAACTCTTCTTACGTATTTTCACAAGCCAAGTGTGGTCTCGATTTGACTATGGGAGTGTTGTGTATGGTTCAGCCACGAAAAAATGCACTCAAAATGCTCCACCCAGCGCTTCATGTGGGGCTTAGCATATCTTGTGGCGCGTTCCGTACGAGCCATTTGAAGAGCCCTTACACAGTGTGACAAATTGTGCTTATCGCAACAGCGAACCTATGTTGAGTTGTTATATGCCTCAAAATTTCATCAATGAACAACCATCCTCTTAAACCCGTTTTTAATGATACATCCTCATCACAGCTCTTTTTATATCGCCAATCCATTTCTGTTCCCTTCTCGCTGAGAGTGAGGGAAAAGATTACTATTCATGAGGTCTCCTTTTTAGACACATTCAAGTCATCTTGCACGGATCATGGCATCTTCGTCCTGTGCCATGTGACTTGTCTTTCGTACAATACAATAAGAACAGGACACCAGTAAGTGGTCTTTTGAAGCATTTCATGTATCTGCAGAATAAATAGAGGACTGCAGAGTTTATGTATGATGCATCTAAAAACGTTCACTGCGGTGTCTTGTGCTGTGCATGGTCCCAGTTTTAAAGCAGGTAGAACCACGAATTTAAAGGAAAGTATTTTTACGGCAGAAGCATACGGCATCTTTCTGGTTGTAAGCTACATAGTTACACATATTATTCCGAAATCCATCATCTATACAGATTCGCTGAGCGTCATCCATGCATTGTCATCTGGAAAGTCATCAAAAATTATGTCGGTATTGTTGTCTTCAAAACAATTACGATATCGTATTTTTCTTACCTTGGGGTGACTATGTTGGGTACCAGGCCACTCTGGCATTGTCGGAAATGAAGTGGCTGATGAAATGGCCGCCAGTGCTGCAATCCGAAACACAGTAGACATGGCAAAACTACCTTACACATACCTCCAGCCACACATTACACAACTCCGGGAAACATAGCCAGCAGGCTGGAGTGAACAGAGAGACAACAAACTACACGTAATTAAACAACACTTGGGGCAATACACTACTGCAGAGCACAACAGGCACATTGAAAGTACCTTAGCTAGGTTACCGATAGGCCATACAGATGTAATGCGCTCACACCTTCTCAAGGGATCTCCAAGACCCATGCGTAACAAGTATGGGAAGGGCGTATCCGTGATATTCATCCTCATTCAATGCAAGGCATTAGACATTACCCGACGCCAACACTTCAGAGAACCCTTCAGACAACATGTTCCATTACATCCGTCATACGTTTAGGAGACGATGCAATGTTTCCTGTTCAGCGCACGTATAATTCCCCATCAGAAGTTAATTTCTTGCAACTCATCTCTTACCACCCGTAGTTTTACCCGTCGTTCTATACACCAGCCACCCTAATTGTCCTTTAACCACTATTGCTCTTCACCCTGGCCTTTTACACCAGCTGTGTTCCGTGTAACTGATTTATTCGTGTTCCCTCCCCTTCAAATAACTTTGTGTTTGGTGGTCTTTGCCCTTGTCGACCTTGCGCCAATAATATCAAACCATCATCATCAGGGATGACGGCGCAAGGACTTGGTTTAAAAACTACGAAGCTGATTTCACAAACTAGGATGGATTCTCGCACACATTCCTGAAGACATATGCACGTAGTAACCGCAACAAAAAGGCTAAAGCCACTTTGCGCTGGAGAAACAAAGGCGCCAATGAAAACGTCTTCTTGTGCTACAAGGAAACATTTCTTTACCGATGTGCAGACCTGATCAATGCCTAGTATTAAAAGCTTCGTCAGCTTCTGCGAGGTGTTGAAATTGAGCTTTTCGGTGGGCTTGTGAGGATTCCTACGTGTAGCGTGACCGAATTTTCTACAGGAGTGGCGATGATGGAATGGACGCTAGAACAGCCTGCCAGGCAATACGACCGCCACCCTGCTTGCGCGTCAGTGGATGTATTTTCTGCAGCCTCGAGGACGAGTCGTGAAGCTCATCCGGTCAGTGATTCGGGAGGTGCTTCACCTCCTACAGCTTCCACAGGCCTCACCGACGTACGCTTATCTGGCCCCACTTGTGAAAAAGAAGGTAAAGCAAAGGTTCAACAACCGCTGAACCTTGACCGGCCGCCACCCACATGCATGTCGGAGAACTACGGCGACATACGCCACGCTTCTGCAAGTAGCCCCTACGTACGCGGCTTCGAACTTCGCACCTGCTAATGACGACGTGTATGCCCCATGGACAACTGGCGTCTTCCTTCGTCGCCAGACTGGAAGCCGGTCAGGCCTTCCTGCTGGACGGCGCGCCGTACGCAAGACGGACTGTGGCGTGCGCGGGGGGCTACCACTGTGTTTTCATTGCGGGGAAGCTGGTCATCTGTGCAGCTCGTGCCACTACCGTCGTGCTGGCTTTCAATGTCTCCCTCGAAGGCCAACACCAGGGCCAGCACGAGGTTTCCCTCGGGACGCTGAAAGAACTGCCGAAATCCAACAATACCTGTTCGCGCAGAGCGCTCCGTCTCACCCAACGCCAGCATCGTTCGTCGTTAAAGGTAGCCGGGCGATCGTCTATCCTTGAGTTTGCCTGGGTGGCGCTTGCCAGCTGGCAAACAAAAACTGAAACCAGGGGCCTCTGGATGTTGTGCCTCTGAAAGGACCGTCAGTGAAGATCCTCCATCGTGTTTACGATGACGTACATAGGAACTGAAGTACTTAGAAAGTTGTGTGAAAATACCCCCATGTGACCTTGCCCTTTGTATAGACGACTACGAAGTGACTGCGCTGGTGGACACTGGCGCGGAATACTCGATAATTAGTAGCAATCTGACAACCGAGCTGAGGAAGGTGCTGACGCAGTTGACTAGGCCTCACATTCGCACAGCAGGCTGGCACCTGGTTTGGCCCTACACGACAATGCATGGTTGGGGTTACTGATCAGGGATACACCAACGTGGCAGATTTAATCTGGCTCTAGGAATGCTCGAGAGACATCCTACTGGGTATAACCTGCAGCAAACAAGCGGCACCATCATCGACCCTCAGACATCGACTGTTACATTCTCCACCGAACGACGCATCGCCAGAAACGATTCAGAAACAGAAAAATTCTGCGCTGTCTGCATAGCGGGCGACAACGTGGTTTTACCCCCACGACACAGCGTAATGATCATCTTTAAAGGGGACGTGGGTTAAAATTGTGAACGGCTAGTGGAATGCATTATGAAGTTGCTTTTAAAACGAAAAACGTTTGTTGCAAGGAGCCTGGTTCGCCTGCATAGTGGTTGTGCGGACGCCGTGCTGACAAACGCCGGGAAAGTGCTTCAACATGACCCAAAAGGCACCGCCTTGGGCTCTATCATGGTATTAGTGGCTAGGGCTCGGGAAAAACGTCACTGAAACAAGTCAGGTGCTTGAGACCGGCGTATAAGACGAAGAAAAACATTTATCGAGACGAGACGAGCGGAAGTTAGGAAGGTACAGTTACTATCAGACTGCGACACAAAAGTCAATCTTAAACACAGAATTGTACTAGGGCAAAAAAAACCAACACGTGCAAGTTCCCTTCCAACAGGAACCGGTAAAAATAAAATGTCTCAAGTGCGCTGCCACGGTCGATGCAGCCGATGCTGCTTTTGTCACGGTTGTCGGTGATCTCTTGGTGGTTTACAGAGGAACCAACACGTCGTCCAGTCGATCCGGCGATTTAATGCTCGGTAGTCGACGGCCAGCTTGCGGCAACGGCTGCCACTGCAGACAAACTGGCTGCGTCTCCGGCCGTCCTCGACGACGGCCTCGGAAGACAACAACGGCTACCGCATCTTGCGGCTAGCCGTCCGAATCATAAGTCCTCCGAATCCAACCCTGCTTCGTTCCATCTCTTCTTCCTCTTCTTTGACGTCACTTTTTTCTACCGGCTACTCTGCCGGTTCCCTGGTGGCGACACATAGGGGGAACAAACCCCCACAAAGTGATTGTCCACGTTTACCAGTTTAACATCGTCGTCGTCGAGGCCGTTTTCGATGCGCGCACCACCACTGTCCTCTACCTCATCACAATGCTCCCCACTAAAGAAAGTTGTTGGGGAGCCAACACACTTTAAAAAAATCACACCATGAGATAAAAATCACATTATCCACAGTGCACAAATATTACTTCACCCAGTTGCAGGCGTAAAGTCGCCGCTTTCTAATGTCTTGGTTTAGACACTTGTTATTAAGCACATGTGCGTGTGAGGTGATCCAGTTCTTGGTCTTTTCCTGCCGTAACAAGCCGATCGGTTATGCCCTTCATCTTTTTTTCTGTATTTCCAGCAGGCCTGGCCGTGAAGCTTGAGACGGCGTGGTCTCCTCGAAATCCAGTCAGTCCTCTTGCTCATGCCGAGTCTCTGGCATCCTTGTGGTAATGAAGAAATAGCTGTAGCACAGACCAGTTCTTGGAGTCTTTCTGGCCCGTCCTCGCCATATGGATACGTGAACAGGAATGACTGGTCTGGGGCATGAGAGAGATCGGTTGTTCAGTAGGGAAGCTGCTATGTCTTGGCCACTGCTGTGACTGTAGCCCGGCGGAGCGAACCTTGCGCACTGTCTTGTTACTTGGTTTAAACTGCAGCCGCCTCCGCTTCAACAAGCACGGTAAAGAAATCTTTCTCCTCGGAGGTCTGCGGGTCATGCTCGTCTGAAGGGCCTTCCGCTTCGCCGGACCCATAGTTATAAAAGGCGCCTTATTGAATATGCGTTCACGTTGATGCTTTCCGCTCGCCTGTACCGAAAGTTTGGGCTTCCTCTGTGGACGCTTGGCTTGCAGTTCGGAGAGCACGTTCGTTGTAGCTGCATTTTCCTTGGGAACAGTGAAAAGCGATGTATCGCTCTTTTGGGGTAGCGGCGCCTGTAGCTGCTGCTTTTTTCACCTTGATCTTGGGCACTATTGAGCCGTCAATGAGCAGCGAGCTGAATTTTACGTTCAACGTTTTTAGGGGGTGTTCTGCTAGATTGAGGTATAAATGTTTCTTCGTCAGAACGATCTTCGTCTTGGTCGTTAATCCGCTCGTTAATTCTATTTGCAGACTGTTCCTGAACCCTTCACGAGATGCATGCACCGGAATTACTGCTGTAAGGAATTGAGGTGGACGTCCTGAGGTGGCAGTGTCGCCCACGCTAATATATCGTGCCGCAGCGTCTCTAAACACAGCTGGTTCAATGGCCCTTCTCTTTTTTCACTCCTCTAGAGCTACTATCTGCTGCCTCAGCATTTCGTTCTCCTTTTCTGTGATTCTTTTTCAGCTTCATACTCTGCTTCCCGCTCTGCTTTCAATTTCGCACGCTCAAAGTCCACCAACCTCAGAAGTCCTGTTCCCTTCAATCCTGATTTTATTCCTTCCGCAACAAGCATTTCCAATTCTTCGATTCCCATATCGAAACCTCAAACTTGCAAGTCTATTTTGCTCGTTAGGATAACAGTCTCCAAGGTATTGGTAGAGTCATGTCCGCCTTCAGACTGTCATTAGCCTCTCAATATCCGTGCCTCGAATCGGCTGTTTATTTAAAAATCTAGCCTTTCTCTTCAAGATGTTAAAGAAGAGGACCTGTCGCGTACGCCAGTTGTGATGGTATTAGTGGCTAGGGCTTGGAAATAACGTCGCCGAAACAAGACAGGCGCTTGAGACCCGCGTATTAGACGAAGACAAACATTTATCCAGACGAGACGAGCTGAAGATAAGAAGGTACAGTTAGGTTGTCGAGGAGACCACGCCATCTCAAGCTTCACGGCCAGGCCTGCTGGAAACACAGAAAAAAAGATAAAGGGCAGAACCGATAGGCTTCTTACGGCATTAAAATACCAAGGACTGGATGAACTCACACGCACTTGTGCCAAATAACAAGTGTGTGAACCCCGACATTAGAAAGCGTCGACTTCATGCCTCCAGTTGGGTGACGTGACACTTGTGCACTGTAGATACTGTAATTTTTAACTCATGGTGTGACTGTTTTTTAAAGTGTGTTGGGTCCCCAACAACTTTCTTAAGTGGGGAGCATTGTGATGAGGTAGAGGACAGTGGTGGTGCG
The DNA here is from genome assembly GCF_048455015.1 of Haemaphysalis longicornis. Taxonomy (NCBI): domain Eukaryota; kingdom Metazoa; phylum Arthropoda; class Arachnida; order Ixodida; family Ixodidae; genus Haemaphysalis; species Haemaphysalis longicornis. Next base: position 37,065,519 of record NW_027526214.1, on the reverse strand, counting down.
CGCATCGGAAATGGCCTCGACGGCGACGATATTAAACTGGTAAACGTAATCAATCACTTTGTGGGGGTATGTTCCTCGGTGTCGCCACCAGGGAACCGGCAGATTAGCCAGTAGAAAAAAAGTGACGTCGAAAAAGAGGAAGAAGAGATAGGGACTAAGCAGGGGTGGATTTCGAGGACTCATGATTCGGACGGCTGGCCGCAAGATGCGGTAGCCTTTTTCTTCCGAGGCAGTCGTCGAGGACACCCGGAGACAAAGCCAGTTAGGCTGCAGTGCCCGCCGTACCCGCCAGCTGGTCGTCGAATACCAAGCAATAAATCGCCGGATCAACTGGACGACGTGTTGTTTCCCCTGTCAACCACCAAGAGATCACCGACAACCGTGACAATAGCAGCATCGGCTGCATCGACAGTGCCAGCGCACGTGAGACATTTAATTTCTTACCGGTTCCTGTTGGAAGTGAACTTGAACGCGTTAGTTTTTTTCCCTAGTACAACTGTGTATTTAGGATTCACTTTAGTGTTGCGGCCTATTTTTAGCGGTAGCCTACTGTGATATTGTCAGCTCGTCTCGTCTCGATAAATGTCTGTCTTCGGCTTATACGCCGGTCTCAAGCGGCTGTCTTGTTTCGGCGACGTTATTGGCGAGTACTAGCGACTAATACCAACACAACCTCCCTGCACGACTTCCTTCAAGCGGCAGATGTTTGCTCGGTGGGAACAGATGAGCATGAAGCACTGGCTACGAAAGACATTGTCGGGTTAATCCACAGCAGCGCAGACCTGTAACCAGCACCAGCTGACCGTCCTTCTCGACATTTTTTGCGAATGTTTATCCACTTCATCGAAAGGTCGACAAACGCCTGTGGCCAAACTTCAAATCATCGTCCACGAAAGAACCAATCCTGTCAACCAGCACCCCTACCACGCGTCCTATAAGGAAAGAGAAGCCATCCGGAACCAAGCAACGTAAATGTTACAAGACTTTGGGATTGAACCTTTCACAAGTTCATGGGTATCTCCTGTTGGTTTGGTCGAAAAGAAATAGAAAACACAAAACCGTTCCGGTGCTGAAAGCTCCACCAATTAGCGATCACAGAAGTGATCGCTGGGGCGAGGTTTGGGGAGGAACCCGCTGACGTGGTTTGTGTTCGGACACCAGTTCGACTGCGTGGACGTTAGGCGAAACTGCGGCGTCGGTATTTGGGGCCATATAGAGCTCTTACACTGTTAATGCCGTCAACTTTGATGTGGCACCGTACGGCAGGGCACCCTGCTGACGACGCGTTTCGCCCCCTCCAGAGGTTGTGCATGTGATCCGAATGAAGCTGTACTACGACAAGAGCAGCTTTGTTTGTCCACAACACCGGAATCCGTAACGTGTTGATGGACGGTACGTTTTCTCTACCGAATTGCTGTGACGGTTGCCCTTCGGCAATGAAGCACTCCATTTTCTCGTCTAAGAGCCCTCATTTATTACTTTCTGGTGAACCGCATTTCGAGCATCAAGACGATGCTTCTTCCGAAGAGCGGGCACTGCCATAGTAAATTCATTAGATTGCCGCTCCAAGGCATTGAAGCAGCGCAGAGTCAAGGTTGCCGTCAATCTCTCGTTCACGCGAGAGCGGGTGTGTGCGGAAACACCCCGGCTTGAAGAAGAATAGGACGTTCTTTCTCCCGCGGGCTTCCCTAAGCAAGCAGAGTCGTTATGCGACTGATATAGAATTTTACTGAACAGTTACAATTGACCAGCCACGACATTTACGGTGCAATATATACCTATATCTATAAATATATATATTTATATACATACACACATATATATATATATATATATATATATATATATATATATATATATATATATATATATTTATATATATATATTTTTATATATATATGTATATACATATATATATATCGCACCAGACCGGTATTCTGGAGGTCGTGGGTTCGGATCCCACCTGGCGGGCATTTTTTCGCGGCTTCCTTTCTTTCTTTACAAATTCTTCATCTGTTTCAATGACCTACCACAACCTCCTCTTTGCTTTTCGAGGTTTCCTTCACTGCAAACCCTTATTTCTGTGTTATTTCTACGAGCCCATTATTTCCTATTGTGATTCGCTATATATATGTATATGTATATATATATAGTCTGAAAACATAAAACTAACATAGAGCGCTAAAAAATGAGCTAAGTAGAGGCAGAGACACATGAGAAAGATGATAAATATAAAAATAAAAGTTAAGTGACGTTTCAGGAAGATGACTTCCTTTCTTCAGGGTACAGTATAAGGTAGTTTCATGTTTATTATATACAAAAAATATAGCAAGGGTGAGGGTAGGGCAACAGAAGGGAGAGTTTGCACAAAGAGATCATAGTTGGTGGCCCGCAAAAGAATGAATGAAGTAAAAGAGGGGGAGAAAACACTAAAAAAATAGAAAAAATATTTATAGGATAACAATAACTGACAGTCACGCGGTACGAACATGAAAAAGGAGACAAAGAAGAAAAAAAAACCCACTAGAAAAAAATACCGAGGTAATTTTCCGCCTTCCCTGTGGCAGCAATGGTGAAAGAGTGGTAAGAACAAGATATGCCCATGCACGCATTTGACATCGGCAAAAAAGTCAGTCACGCGGAAGGAAGAAGGTCCAAAGAAGATATGCCCATGCACACAAAGGCCGAACATCTGCCGATACACACGAGTTCTAACAATCAGGTACAGGTGATTGAAACATGAGACACTTGGCTTATGTTGGTGGGGGCATGGGTGGCTCCCAAAAGCAGTAGGACGGGCAGTTTCGACAGGAAATGAGTGTACGTTAGTACACAAAGAGCAGGAAAAAAGACACGGTCAAACAATTCATGAAAAGAACAGAAATCAGAAGGCCGGTGCACGCGTATGACGCGGCACCCGGCGGTGTGCATCTGGCCGGCGCACGTTACCAGTTCAGGGAACGCCGAGGCGGTCAGCAACGAATATTAGAAAACAGCAATAACAAAAAAAGGGGAGAGGAAAGCAATCACACACGCTCGCGTGCACAAATTGATTACAAGATGAGAGTGTCAAAGCTAACAAAGGTACCGCAGCCTCTAACTAGAACTTAATGTCAAGACTTGCTTGTCAAATTTGGTGTAGTGAAGCTATTGTTATAAAAAACCTCGTGCTAGCACGACACTATAACCACCTACGGGGGGTCGCCAGCCGATGGGAGAATATTATCGACGGAAAGAAATGAACAGGCATAACATTACCCTACGAAATGCAGCCGAAATTTTATTAGGATTAAAGACACGTCAATTTCCATAACCTTTAATAATGCCAAACGAGGCTGACTTAAATTTATAGATAAGGTAGGACTCACGAACATCGCGATCGCGATGCGTTTTAAAACTAGACTTAAGAATTGTGGCCTTCAATTGTTCTAAAGAATGACTAGGAGTGTTAACATGCTTTGATAAAGGCAAAGAAGAGCAGGTGTTTGCATGAGAGCAGTGATTGGTAAACCTCAAAACAAATGGTGTTTCAGTATGGCTGCTTTATTGTTTACCGCAGAGGGTGCATTCCAGCAGGTATACGACGTTATCGGAATCGCAGTTAAAGTTCCCTTTTGATTACAGAATAGTTTGAAGCTGGGCTGGCGGCGCGCTGTATGGTGGACATTTGTGGGCATACCTTACACCGTGGTTTGTTGCAGTGCATGCAACCGGCAGTCTTGGGTCGGCTAATGCTGGATTTGGTGAGAACGTCGCCAAAAGTTTAGCTTCGTCTCTAAACAACGCGTGAGGGCTCAGGAAATATACTTTTTAGGCGTTTACGTGGAGAAAGGATATTGTGATGTTTCCTTAGTATGAATGCAATTTTGGAGAAGAGGCAGAAAGGGTCAAAACGAAGTTTGTGGATTGGGTTTAGAAGCTTTTTTATGGAGAACGACGGTGCGGTTCAACTGGTTAGCACGTGTAATCACGTCATCGATCACCTGCTCTAAGTATTTTTAATTCAAGAGCGCAGTTTTCAATTCTCTGCAGTTAGAGTCGAAATCCGCTTTTCGCGGAAAGGACCGAACCGGTACCACGAACGGGAGCCGCCGCTTTAATGGGACATGATGGAACACTATGTACAATAATGATGATAGTAGTGCACGCTCCGTTTGAGCGCACGGTCTCTTCTTCTTCCTCCTCGCTACTATTTCCAACATCCTCCCCACCTCAACGAAAGGAGGTAAATTTTAATATCAGGCACAGGGTTATCGTTCCAATGTTCGGGGTTAGCACAAAGCCGAGTCGGGGCAGTCCTATGTAAGTCCAGGGCAGCGCCGAGCGCACTTCCTCCGCCACTGGTGCTTGTACCGTCGGCCCAGACGACGGAGTGTAGAGCTGCACTACATGAAATGGGGCACATAGGTCGCTCTGTCAGCTCCACAGGAAACAGTGGTATCCCCCCGAGAAGGATTCTCCTGGCAGCGTTGAGACAGTCTCAGGCGGCATGGACACCTGCCTCTACATCGTTGCTTCGAATCTTTCCTCGTATTTCCTCTGGGCACCTTCTTCGCTGCCTTTGCGAGAGCGGTTCGCTTTTGCCAGAAAATTCATAAGATGCCCCTCTTCTGCCTTTCTTCTTGGTGTTTGGTGCTTCTCCCTTTTTCTGCCTGTTTGAGGTTTCGTTTCGTCCGGTATTTGTCTTGGGTAGCAGTGTTCGCACGCCGCGTACAATCAGTCACTTCAGCATTCGTTGAAGCCTTTCTGTTCGCGAAGACAGGAAAAACTGTGCGGGTTAGGCTATTCAGGGTGGCGCGGTCGTTTCCTGGGTCGGACTAAGGTAATTCACTTTTGGGGTTGTGGCGGTTCAAAATGTCTGGTAGTGCTGAAGGCAAGAAAGCGCTTTTTTTAAAATTACCGGTGTCCGATTCTCGCTTGAGGTACGGTTCCGGTTCGTCTATCAAGCTTTTGTTGGTATTATCGTTGCATACTTCGTCAGTTACGACCGTCAGTAATGGCTCCGGCCCGTCGACAGACGTGCTCTTACTGTTTGAGCCGTAATCTGAAGCGAAGGTAGGCCTGTATGGGTTAGGTTGCGTCTCATTCGTTCGCGAATCGTGCCTTTTAGAGACGCTCGCAAATTCTTAATAACTCGTTCTAGCTTCCATTTTATCGTTACGATGGTGTTTGCCCATGTTTCGGCTTTTTCGATTTCCTCGGCAATCTTCTCAATGGCAATGATGTCTTCAATTTTGCCGTCCATTTGCTTGAGAGCTTGCTCTTTCTCTTTCAAAGACTGGTTCCAGCTAGAGAGCTGCACTAGCGAGGGAAGTCCATATGAAAGATTCGGCTCAACTCGTTTTATAATCGCCGATACTTCTTCACGTACCTGGAGTCGTTGATAAAGAAGATTCTCCATCGTTTTCCTCGGTGTTGGTAAGTCCTAAAGATGGTTGAAAGCAAGTCCAGGAAAATACGCTCGGCGTTCCGTGTGGTGGCTACGATCAAGCACGCGTCGTGACATGGCAGGAGTGTGATGCCTTGATCGTGATTGCCTTTTGTTCATGTGCTTGAAGCTCGTTCCCCTCGGGTCGTTTCCTTGTTCTTCAAGCTCGTTCTGCGTCAGGTTCCACGGTCCTCGCCCCACGGCTGACCTTATCGTTGGTTGGTAGCCCGATCGGACCTTCCATCGTTGAGTTCCTCTGGCGCGGCTCCAGACGAGGACATAAATGCACCGGCGGGAACTTTTTCTCGAAGGTCGATGGGGCCGGCGCTCGTTAGGGTGTCTGACGTCTGTGAAAGCCGCTTCTCCCGTCTTTTCGGCACCATGTCGCGAAAAGGACCGAACCGGGACCACGAACGGGAGCCGCCGCTTTAATGGGACATGATGGAACACTATGTACAATAATGATGATAGTAGTGCACGCTCCGTTTGAGCGCACGGTCTCTTCTTCTTCCTTCTCGCTACTTTTTCCAACACCGCCTGGCTTGTGCAGTTTCGTCTAAAACGGTAAGATTGGCTATACGCACTGCAGTGTTGCAGTGCGTGACACGGCTGCTGTGGAAGTGCAAATACTGCCGCGTGTTCATAGGTTTTCTATAGAGATTAGTCTGAAGCCTGCCCTGACAAACCCTTACAGTAACATCCGGGAAATTTATGCTATGCGTAGAGTAGGAATGAAAGAGGGAGATAGTAGGATGCGGAAGGTTAAAGCCTCAATAAACGCCACAAGTTCCATTTCACCGTGCTGCCAAATCATAAATATGTTATCTCTATTCCTTTCGGAGTATATTGCCTCAAATTTGGGGTTGCAAGGAAGTTTGACTCTAGACATCCCATAAAGATATTTGTGTTGTTGGGCTCGATTTCGGTTCCGATTGACGTTCCGCTGATTTGGATGTAATTGACACCACCAAAATAAAAATAGCTAGGTTCCAGGGTAAGGTGAAGTAAAGTGTCAAGGGTGAGAGAATCGATAGCTCTGTCACACACCGACCTCTTATACGCATTATGATACAGCGGTGATTTCATCCGCGTGCGGAATGTTATTGTATAGCGACACGACATCCAGGATAACAAGTAAACAGTTGTTAGCATTAATATACGAGAGAGAATAATTTGTATCTCCAATGAAGGATGGAAAGCTTGGGGGGAATGAGAGAGTTGACAAATCATGAGAGGTTCTGGGAGACATTACCAATGCCAGAGACAATGGGGTGCCCTGGGTTGTTATTTTTATGACTTTAGGCGAGAAGGTAGAATATACCCGCTACTGCACCTAATTGGATAAGCGAACGATCAGTTGATTCGAGTAGTTCCTGATTTTGAACAAGCTCAGTGAGCTCATCTTTGACAATTAGCTTATAATTATTATTGGGATCACTAGGGTACGTAGAACGTAGTACGTAGAATACGATAGTTGTCTATAAGCCTCTTCTACTTCTCTCATTCTTTGGTTTGGCTGCCCACCAACCATGATCCCATTGTACAAACTCTCCCTTCCCATGCCTTGCCCTTGCCCTTGCTACATTTTGTATATATATAGTAACCTCAAGTATATAGTAACCTCAAGATGAAGACTGGTCCCGCAGTCGAAACGTCAGTAAACCACTGTTTTTGTTTTTAATCGTGCGTCTACCATTTTCTCAAGTATTTTTTCTAGCTCCTCGAGAAGTTTTCTTTTACTGCTTATATATATTTATATATATATATATATATATATATATATATATATATATATAGTTGGGAAGATGGTTGACTCACAACTAAAAAACCAGTCGTTTCCTGACGGTTCGATTTGAGGACCAGTCTTCATCTTGAGAATATGTAATAGCTGTGAGGCACGGGATAGGCGTGCGAGGAGTCGTCGGCCACAGGTGTATTAAGCGAACCTTGCAAAGAGCGAGAGGGTAACGCTCCGAGCTCGAGCGCAGAGATCTCCGAAAAGACACCGATGATGATAGCTTGGATTGCGATGTACACGGAGAAGGATGCAGGTGGAACTGGCACATTGTCTTCGGCGAGTAGGTGTTACGTAAAGTTTCACTCATAGCAGATGGGGAAATGTGCACATACGGCTCCTAATGTCTGCTTTGTCCGTGCTCACAACCTTTCCGTCTGAGCTGAAGCGGCGGGCTCAGGCGCTAGAGTTGAGACAAGCAGTTTAAAGGCTTCAATCGGGAGTTGTACACGACTTTTATTACGCTACAACGGCGGTTGGTGGCAGTAGAAGTGGGCTTAGCACGGCCATTTCCTAGTGAGGTCTGCTTTCGGATAGTGTAAGGGCCTACGAAGCTAGAGTGATCGTCTCGGGGAGTCCTGGGGTTTGCACAGGAATATAAAGTAAGACCTGATCGCCGGTTTTAAGCGACACCAGCTGGGGGGAGCTTCAAAGTTTGCCTTCCGGTCTTCCGGTAAGGCTGTCGTCCTGACACACCGAGGTGGCGGCTATAGCACAGGTGAGAAAAAGTAACCGAGAATGGTGGAAGCAGAGAGGACAGGGGCTGTGAAGAAAGAATTATTGAGAACAGATATAGGTTGGTCGCCATGTACGAGAACAAATGTCGGAAATAAAACCCTGTGGTTCATTGAACGACTGTATTATAGGCGTAGATGACGAAGGGGAGAATGACTCCACAGTTTTTATGGTCGAACTGAATGCAACAAGAAATCATGACGGCGACCGTGCGATGAAAGCATTCTTTTAAACCAATATATTTGATAGATAGCTGGACGTGTTTTTGAGTACAGTTTCAGTAGGGCGAACGTCTTCAAGAAGGGTGGAAACAAGGGTAAAGGACCACAGAGGCCGATGTGAATGATTTTAAAAGGTGAGAAGGGGCAAGTCATTGGCTGGAGTATGCCTCTAGGTCTCGAACTCGAGAGTGTATGATCATGGCACAATACCACGATGAAACGTGTTTGGCCACAGAAGTCGATAGGCCGGGTCGGAAGAATGGGCTTTTGAGTTTTGTGGAACGTGGCCTGAGTAGCGTGGTCTTGTGATGTGTCTAAAACTTTGCGCTGGAGCAAATGAAGAATGATGAGTATCAGTGTGTCACCTGTTGTGCGGTAGTTGTACCCGTAAACGGTTTGGATTATTAAGTAAAAATTTCGCAGGGCTTGCCGTGTGAACGACTATTGCGTGGTTAAGCCAAACCGTCTAAAACGTTTATGAGCTTTGGACAGTAAGTGGGGGACATTTGCTGAAAGGGCATGTCAGAAAGTAGTTCATTGCAATTGTCCCGGGTGGCAATTCGCAAGGCTTCCCTTGATGAAGAAGGTGCCTGAATGTCATCTTGAGTAAGAAATAAAGTCTGCGTGAAAGGGGGTCTGCACACAGCGCTTTTGTAGCGTAAGCTGCACTGGCCGCGGTTGAGCAGTTTCCCGTGGTTTTTGGAGACCCATGCTGCACAAGTGCATGGAGCAGTGGCGTCACTCGGCACAAAGAACGTTGCTCACTGCGTGGCGTCTATCACACACCCCACACGCCCAGCGTCTTCGCCTACCTCCATGTTGCACGTGGTGGCCCGGTCCGCTTAATGATCTTGCGAGGGGTGTCCGGGTGTGGAACTGCTAGATCCAGCATCGCAGCAACACTGGCATGCGCCTGTAGACACCGTTCAGCTCTGGGGTGATTACTGACGCTGCGCCGGAGCCGCTTGATAAATATACAGGTGTTACATATTCCGTGTAACGTATGTGCGTCATTGAAGCAGTAGTAAGCATAACCACAGATAAGCTAAGAATAACCAATTGAAACTTAGCTCACGCTATGTATATGCTCGCACAGCCTAGGTAAGCCACTGCAAATGTTTTCGCCAGTCTTGTAGATTACAGTGAAACTGTGCTCCTGGAATCTGATAATCCAATACCCTAGCCACTTTGTCAAGCTCGTTATGGAAGATACCCAAGAAAGCGCCTGATGGCGCGTGACCACAGTAAAATGCTGCACATGGAGATTGAGACGAAACTTTGGAACTACACAAACTACAGTGAGGCACTCCTCCTATAGTAGTGTGTACTTTTTCTCGGCAGGTCTAATGTCCGGCTGGTGTAGGCAATTACCTTCTTGCATGAAGAAGTCCTCCCTGTAAGCCAACATCCCCAATGCGATGTCCGCTTCCGCCGATGTGTAATATGCTGTGAGCTGATACATCAAAGTTGACGTTTACGGGATCACAGTTTAAGGCACACTCCAGTTTCTGAAAGGGTCTTTCCAGTCGCTAAGCCATAGAAATACTGCGGCAGAACTCAGCAGTATACGTAGAGGTGAACCAATTGAAGCAAAGTTTCGGATGAAGCGTGGGAGGTCGGAGACGAATCCCAAGATGCTGCGAAGTTCTTTTTGACAATTTGGGAACAAAAATTATTTCGGTCGCATTAATTTTTACTGAATACCTTCATCGACTTGCTCTCAAAGGGACATTTCTTTGGGCTATACTGTTAGGCACTGGTTGAAAAGAGAAGATAAGACCTGAATGGGTCGATGGAGATGATCGGGAAAAAGGGAAGAAAATGTAACTATGTCGTCAAGATAATATAGGCGTGTATTCCACTTACACTCCGTAAAACCAGGTCGATCATGCGTTGAAACGTTGCCGGAGCGTTGCACAACCCAAAAAGAATCCCGTTAAAATGTAAAGACGACCACGTGTGGAGAAAGCGGTTTTTACGTTATCTTGCTCGTGCATGAGAATTTACCAGTATCTTACCTCAGATCTATACCTTTAATCCGCTTCTTGGAAGGTGTCGAAAGCATCACCAATTCTTCGAATCAGGTAGATATCTTTCCGAGTTATGTTGTTAGGCGGGTGGTAATTCACACTAAATCATACATATTAGTCCTTCTGGAGTAAAACAAAGGGAGAGGATTAAAAGCTCGTTCAATTGCTAACGATGTTTTTTTTTCAGCATGTCTTCAGCATGTTCTTGAATGATATGACGCTCATTCGGTGATACGCGGCACGGACGACGTCGAATAATAACTAAGCATTTCCCCTTGCTAGGTTTCACGATCAGTGCGGGCATCTAAGCCAAAAGTACAAAGACCTCCGTGAAAAGAAGAACGACCTTGCAGATTATAACGACATTTATTGGTGACTTCTTGTAGAATACTGAAGAAACTAGAGAGAGCCGCCCGCGGGATGAGATTCACCAATGAAGATGATGTCGGCGCATCAAAGATGACGAAACCTAATTTCTATAAATACCCCCACCACTAAAAAGCACTGTTCAGTACTGTTGTCACTGGTACAAATATCGCGCTGGTCTCTTTGTGATTAGCATGTTTGAAAACCGCAAGCTGCATCAGCGAACTTTGTTGCTACGAGCTGAATGCAGAGTCTCTATGCGAGCCAGACTCCATAATGCACGTGGTTAAGTGTCATCGTTGACGAGCACGACCAATCCTGTTGTTAGCTCACTGGATACCTTTCAACGTGTGTTGCTTTGTGATCGACGTTCTTGAAGGTATTCCTTCTTCCACCAAGACCAAATTTCATCGAATGTTTCTTCGCGCTGTCGCCAGATTTGTTTCTGCACTGTTTGGTTGGAGTGATATTTGAGCGGCATCCTTGAGATGCTGCCAAGATGGTAACAGGGTCGGCGTTTTCTAACAAGAAAGCACGCTGGTTATAGGGTAGAAATTTCAGAAACATCTTTGTAAACAACCGTGTATGGCCGGGAATTAGTTATCGCTTCCACTTCCGTAATGATGCTAGGCATATCGGCTACGTCCACCAACCGTCGTCCTAATGTTCTTCGGAAATGTATTTTTATCGAGCGCACAAGTTGTTCATAAAAGCCAACCCAACAGGGCGCTGCTTAAACAATAAAGTTTAACCGAGAAGGTCAAATAATTTTGAACGTCGGGGTGCTTGAATTTTTTCGACATAGCAGCGAGGTCTCTGGGGCTGTGTTAATATTTGCACCCATTGTCACTGCATACCGTATGACAGAGTCAACGTATCGAAACAAAAGGGCGCATAGCGCGAATGAACTCTTTCACGTCATGTCTTGTATCAGCTCCAGGTGAATCGCTCGAGTAACTGCGCACGTAAGAAGGACGACGCACATCCGGCTGTCTGACCATGTTTTATTGTTTTAAAGTAGACCAGCAAAGTCTATTCCACAGGTTCCGAAGGGAGTAGTTTATGTAATTAGGTAAACTCGTATGGGTGATTCATCTTGAATACAAGCTCTCAATAAATGGTTTGCATTTCACGCAGGCATGAACAATTTCTTGACGAGTTGTCATCATTTCACATTCGAGTATCTCTCTCGCAGATGAACCAGAGTGGTGTCATTGAGAACAGCATGACTTACATTAGCGTAGGTTGATCGTACCACAAGTTAAATGTAATAACACTTGTTAGAAATAATAATGGAGTGTTTCTGGCTGTAGTCATCACAGCTGCAATGTTAGTCTTCTTTGTACCAGCAGGAGTCATTCCTCTACAAGAAAGAGGTTCACCGCATTTAGAGATAAGTTTGGCAGCGGAGGAAGCGTCTTCTTTACACAATATTGTGCTTCAGGAAAACCAGCTGATAGCGGGCTCTGAATGCAGCAAAGTTCTGCCTTTTCAACTTGTTCAGCATTCAAGTGTCCCATAATCTTGTTCTTGTTCTGAACATTATGAATAAACCGGCACATCGGTGCTCAAAGGCCATGGAGGCGTAAGAGGGAACGAAACCGGGTGAAGTCCAGGATTGCAGACTCCGAGACATTTACCGTAAGGATCATTTTTTGAAATGTCCACTGTAAATTATTTTTCTTCGGCATCTAAAAGCGTTGGCTTTGTAGGCGAAAACTCCGGTGTAGGAATACCGACGGGTCCTTTCCACCATGAAATAAACTGCAACAATTGGCAGGGTACAACTCCTCCCATGAAGAGGTCCGCTGGATTATCCTTTACAGTGCAGTATTGCCCCTTTCCGATAAATTTGATTCTTCTAGTTTCGTTTACTCTATTCTGCACGAAGGAATTCCAAATCGTGTTCTCGTTCCGAATCCAACAAAAATAAATAAAAAAAAATTCGCCATATATGTGGCTTTATGATGTGAAGGTTCAGGCTGTCGCGAATATATAGCCTCATTTGTGCAGCTAAAGAAGCAGACGGTAATTAAAGCTTGGCTATAGTGGTAGTCTTCACAGGGACCGCCAGAATGTTTGCCATAAGCAGACATCTCTTATGAGCTTGTGAGGAATATTTAAGAAAGAGATATAAAGCGACATCATAGAATATAGTGCTGGCTCCACTCAATGTTTCAACGTAGCATTCGCGATTCCTTGGTTGAGCCCTTGACCAAAACTCCGCGGAATATGCACTCGTTCTCCTGTACCATCATGAGTATACTGATGAACTGCTTTGTCGTACACTTTAAACAGCGAATCGCTATGCATCAGTTTTCTCATAGGGTGGTCAAGTCGTTTCTCAGTAACCTTAAGGTGGTCAGGCACGTCTAGTTTTTCTCTCCAGGGAGGAGCCATTTTGTAGCGACCAGATTTATTGGCGATGTGCTTCTCAAACTCAAACATTACGGAGCGAGAGAGAGAGGGAGAAAGGATTTATTCCTAAAAGCGAGGTCTACGCCAGTACAATGCAAGAAGAACAACATAGCTTTGGTAGCCCGTAGAGCTGGCGTGGGTGAGACCAAAGACCTAAAATGGTCCAATGTTCTAGTCCTGCGAGTTGTGGCATAAAAAAGATGCTAGGAGACTCTCCCTTGGCTATGTGAAGTTTGGACACGTACTGATGGCAAGTTTGATGTTTTCTGTTACATGGCATGCTGGACAGAGTGGTGAAGAGTCCTTCTTAATTGTCAAGAGGAAATGGCGTGTGTACGCCACGTTCAGACATAGGTGATGCAATACGGCTTCCTTACGCTTGCTGAGCCCATAACGTATCCTTAAGCTGCATTTTGGGTCAATGATATGCAAAGGCATGTACTGGCGTTTCTGGTCGGTCCCAATGCACTGCTGTATTCCCTCCGCAATCGACTGTGCGAGGGTTGCCGCATCCTTTCTTGTATAAGAAACGGGCAGCGGTAGAACAGAGAGGCTGTGGGCTGATGAGGCTGCAGTATCAGCTGCAAGCTGTTGGGGGACTCCGAAGTGAGCAGGAATCCATTTCTGGTTGACGCTGTGCCGCTGGTGGGTTGATTGGAGGTGCAGATGATGTATCTCTTATATCATCTTATCTTTCGGTAGTGATCTTAGGTATACTAGAGTGCACCGGGAATCAGTGAAAACACCCTATTTAGTGGGTGGTGAAAAACCACCAGCATCCTATTGAGCTCGCTCGCCATCGTTGACGTCTTGTGGCTAGGTGCGACGCAAATTGTGGTTTGCGGCCGGGAAGTCCAAATCCCCACCGCTGAAGAGGTACCCGCCACTGATCTAACAGTGTGCATATGCGTATGGGCTCTCTAGTAAGTGTTTATAAGCTCCAAGGGAAAACATTTCAAAACTGGGGCCTGGCGGCATAGGTGGTTTTCGCTTGAGGCCAGGCACAGTGGTTGTGAATTTTATGGGAAGGACAAATCCACGGTGGGTGAAGAAAAGGAGCTGGAGCCTGGAAATGTGATCGTAGGACCTCCTGCGCCCTGGACACAAAGACCGTTGCTAGTGGATGCCCACGCTGTCTAGTTACCAATAGCAGTTGTATTCGGCATAGCTCCAGTGCCTGTGGAGTAGAAAACGGAAGACGTGTACTTACGGTCATGGTTCCCACAGTGGATGTGGTCTTGGGAACCCCAAGAGCGAATGTTAGTATTTTGGGCTGCAGGCCTTCTAGCCTTCTACTGTGGTCTGGGATCAGTGCTGGGAGGCATTAGCAGAGTAGGCCTTCACAGAGAGCGTGATATGCCCTTTAAACAGCACGTACGCTGCATCCGCAAGCCCTGTTGTAGAGCATACCAATAATGTGCGCCAAGGATGTCACCTGTTTTGAGCTGCGAACTTGTGGTGTCCATGTCAGATGACGGTCAGAAATGACGCCAAACATTTGTGGTCATTGACCAATGGTATTCGTACGCCAGCGGTCTATAAATGGTACTTAGTTGCATCCTGTTTAGTGAAGGCCTTTGCGGTGCACTTGGCGGGTGATATCTCAAGGCCTCGTATAACGAGAAACCTCGCAACCAGCCTATTTGCGCGCTTTATTCTCCCTTGAATCACACGGTGGTTGTGGGCTAAGAGCCGAATTCATATATCGTCTGCGAACATTGAGATTGTCACCGATTACGGCAGACATCCCGCAAGACCGACCAAGGAGGGGATAAAAAGAGCTGGCCTCAGGACGTAGCCCTGGAGGACACAGCGGGTAACATTGCGCGATGACGTGTCACCATCTGCTACGCGCATGTAGATACTTTTGGCGGAGTGGCATTCACGGATCCAATCATTCATGCCTCCTTAAATACCCGCGAACCTCGCAGCTGTGTAGATTGCTTCGTGGAGCACGCAGTCATAAGCTGATTTTATGTCAATGTAAACTGCCATGGTTAATTGCCGTTGTACCTTTGCCTCCTTAACATGTGCTGCAAGAACAATCACATTATCTATGCTGCTCCGACACTGAGAAAGGAAGCCTCACAGCTGCGATGGTTATATAACTCTTTCCGCTAAAATCCTAATCCAAGCGCTTCAATGCGATCTTCTCCGTCAGTCTACCAATTTCGCTGAGGAGCGCAATTGGCCGGTACGAGTCAATCTGCGTGCGCACCTTGCCAGGCTTTAAGACTAGTACAACGCTGGTGCGCTTCCCCTCTGGTTCAAGGTGGCTCCTTTCCCTATACTGGTTAAACACTGACAGAAGCCACCACTTCGCAATAGCACTAAGATCACCCCAAACCACGTATATAAGGCCGTCAGGACCTGGGAAGGAAGCTTTCTCAACTGATGCCAAGACGGCCTCACGTTCCCCCACACAAAAGTGTGTGTCCAGGTAAGATGTTTTGGCAAATGGGGGGCTCATTGTTTCTACGGTGCTTGCAGGAAGTGACTCTTGCGTGGTGGTGATTTCGCCACAAAAGGCTTCAGCTACTTCAAGGTTGCGTGTATTTATTCTTAAGAAAATTCAGGTGAATGAATTGAACTGACCCCGTGGTGGCCCAAGCCCACAAACCAGACTCCATATGCAAGTGAGGGGCTTTCTGGGGTCTTGTTTGGTGCAAAACGACTTTCATTCACGTTTGTCGAGCTTTTCCAAATGTCTCTCAATTAGGTTTTCCCTGCGTCTCGCGACACCTATATCTTCGATACCTCAGGCTTCCCGCGTACATCTGTCCGACCTTCTACGAATCACCCGAAGGTTGTCATATTCAGCAGCAGCCATAGTATATTTCTTTGAAGCCTGCCGGGTTTGCAGCACAACTTCCGGTCTTTCGTCATGATATCGATAACATCGTCATAGGACTGGAAGTGCCAGCGATCGCTTCTATTCCTGTGGTGAATCCCTTTAGGTTCTCAAATTCAACTGCAGCTTTAGGATGACCACCAGGAAAGCAACTCAGAGCGATGTACATTGGTATGTGGTCACTTCCGTCAGATTCAATATCGGCATATCAGCTAGTGGTTGTCAGCAGCACCGCGGAAACCATGGGGACGTCAAGGGCCTTCGACATCTCCCACGATGGTATTTTGGGTACCTGGCGTTAGCAACACATAAACCAAGCCGGTGAGCAATGTCCAAAAGGCGACTTTTATACCCGTGGTTTTTTTCCTTCCCATGAAAGATGGTGCACATTGAAGTCTCCTATCGGGAAGTGTGGAGGAGGTATAGCGCGAAAAACGTGCTCCAGGCGAGTGGCGTTCACTGGTGCGTTTGGAGGGATGTACGCAGCGATAACGGAGAAAGGTGAGAGCATGTCACCCTGTGGCGGCTGCGAATTCATTCAATGCGTCACGTGGCGGGTTGTGTTCGAGTTGGGTAAGGTCGTTACGCACCCAAAGAAAAACCCTTGTCTTTGCTGCTCAAGTGGATGACCGCAAAAGTACGTATCCCGATAATCGTACCTCTGTGGTTAGTCGGGGTTCCAATACGGCGCTGACCTGGAACTGATATTTTTGAACAAAGCGGCGGAAATCTAAAAGCCACTGCTTAAGTCGACGCGTGATCTTTTGGAAAATTGTCGCTTTTGACATATTTGGACGTACTGATGAAGCCCGTACCATAGTCGTTGCCACTACAGCCATTGTGGGAGGAGAGGGGGTAGGAAATAAAAAAAATTCCCGCACCTTCCCGCGAGGGGAACACGAGTAAATGCAGAGCATTGGGGCCTCAGTACTGATTGAAGGCAGTGTTGCTTCCATCGCTTCTTCCGTGATGCTGGAGTAGCAGACACAAGTAAACGTGGGCACGAGCGTCAACCAAGGGAGGAAGGAGCAATGCAGTGACTGAAACACGAGCGACCGCTAGCCGCTATATTTGCAGCGGGCGCAGTAGAGGGAGAGCAGTACGGTGGGGAGAGCGCGCATGCGCAAGCAGCGCGCGCCCTTCCAGGAACCCACCGCGCTGCTATCACGCACCTGTTAGGCCGAGACCGCGACGGAGCGAACGGGCTGGGTACGACGCATGCGCGCGCCAGCTGCTGTTGAGAGAGAGGAGGTAAGGAGAGGCGCACCTGCTGCGGACGCGAAACTGTTGACACCGTCCGACGCAGGAACAGGCGAGGCTAAGAAATGCTCTGCATTTAAAATCGTCAACACGGCTTTGGGTAGTGTTGCGGAACAAGGGCTAAGAACCAAGCGCCGAGCCCCTTCGACAACGGAGATTGAAGAAGCGTGGCATCTGGAGCTTCTGGAGCATGACATCTGGAGGGTGGCACGCGAGTTGGTTGTACTTGACCGACGTGCAGCTAAGGCGTAGAGGTAGAACACCCGCCTCGCGAGCAGAAGGACCGTGGTTCGAATCCCGGTGCCGGACAATTTCCACCGGATTAAAAAAAAAATCCGCATATTGATGGAATTGCACAAAGGGGCTTGGGGTGCGGCCTGACCCCGGCGATCTTGCCGGTAATACACTCCCTCACCAGAGCAGGATTGGCCACCCTGGTGTAGTAACGGCCACAACCTCCCATGAAAACGACAACTAACTTTCGGCCCTCAGTCCCCAGCGACTGCGAAGCAACTGACCACGGCGGCGGTCAGACCTGTGATGCAGCAGAGGGTACTAAGAATCCCTGGATCCAGAGAGACCGCCAATGGAATCTGAACCTGGCAACGCTTAACGCCCGAACTTATCTAGCGAAGAGAGTCGAAAGGTGTTGTTTGGGGAATTAGAGGGCAGCAAATGGGATGCAATAGGGCTTAGAGAGGTTAGGAGGGCAGGCGAGACATTTACAGTGCTGAAAAATGGATACGTCCTATGTTACCGGGGTCTAGATGACAGAAGAAAACTGGGAGTGGGATTTCTAGTCAAGAAAAGCATAGCTGGCAACATAGACGAATACTATAGCATTAACGAACGGGCAGCAGGTCTTGTAATTAGGCTCAATAAGAGGTACAAGCTCAAGGTGGTACAGGGCTACGTGCCCACATCCAGCTACGACGACGAAGTAGTGGAACGCTTCTATGAAGATGTGGAATCGGCAATGGCTAAAGTAAAAACACAGTATACCGTAGTTATTGGGGACTTCAATGCTAAAGTAGGCAAGAATCAGGCTGGAGACGAGGCAGTTGGGAACTATGGTCTGGGCCCTAGAAATAGCAGGGGGGACCTACTTGTTGAGTTTGCAGAACGGCATAACCTCCGCATAATGAATACCTTCTTCTGTAAACGGGAGAGTCGGAAGTTGACCTGGAGGAGCCCGAATGGGGAGCACAAAAATGAAATAGACCTCATATTATGCGGTAACCCTGGCGTCTTGCAGGATGTGGAAGTGCTCGGAAGGGTAAAGTGTAGTGACCACCGTATGGTAAGATCTCGAATTAGGCTAGATTTGAGAAGGGACCACAGCAAACTAGTACGAAAGAAGCCGATAAACGAACTAACAGTAAGACGTAAAGTAGAAGAATTCAGGATCGCACTGCAGAACCGATATTCCGCCCTTAACGAGGAAGCCGAGCTTACGACACAGGAAGCCAGCGACAACCTTACACGCATCATCACGGAGTGTGCAATAGAAGTCGGGGGCACTATGGCTAGACAGGATACTGGTAAACTTTCACAGGAGAGGAAAGATCTAATCAGGAAACGGCAAACCATGAGAATCTCTACCGCAGCTGACAGAATAGAACTAGCCGAGCTCTCGAAGTTAATCAATAAGCGTAAGACAGCTGACATACGGAAGTACATTATGGAGAGGATCGAATAATGCTGTAAAGAATGGAGGTAGCCTGAAAGCAGTTAGGAGACGTCTTGGCGTGGGGAAAAATCAGATGTATGCACTTAAGGATAAGCAAGGCAATGTCTTCACAAATAGGGATAAAATAGTCACAGTGGCCGAGGAGTTCTATAGGGATCTGTACAGTAGCCGGGACATACAGGATAATGCCGAACGAGACAGTAGTTCAGAGGAGATAGACATCCCACCAGTAACGACCGAAGAAGTAAGGAATGCTTTGAATGAAATGAAAGGGGGCAAAGCACCTGGTGAGGATAAGATAACAGCAGACCTCTTGAAGGATGGCGGAGAAATTGTACTTGAAAAACTGGCAAACCTGTATACGCAATGCCTAATGACCGCAATGGTACCGGAATATTGGAAGACCGCGAACATCATCCTAATCCATAAGAAAGGCGACATGAAGGACTTGAAAAATTACAGGCCGATCAGCTTACTGTCAGTCATCTACAAGGTATTTACCAAGGTAATCGCTAACCGAATCTCTGCAACCTTAGATTTCAGTCAACCTAAAGAACAAGCAGGGTTCCGTAAAGAATATTCAACAATGGACCATATTCACACGATCAATCAGGTGATAGAGAAGTGCGCTGAGTATACTGAACCCCTATATATAGCCTTCATAGAATATGAGAAAGCATTTGACTCGGTCGAAACCCTAGCAGTCATTTAGGCGTTACGGAACCCGGGGGTAGATGAGCATTATGTAAGAATACTAGAGGATATCTACAGTGGGTCTACAGCTACCATCATCCTCCTTAGAGAGAGTACTAAAATACCTATAAGGAAGGGTGCCAGACAAGGAGACACAATCTCTCCAATGTTATTCAGAGCATGCTTACAAGAAGTATTCAGAACGTTGGATTGGGAACAGGTGGGAGTAAGGGTTAATAGAAAATACCTAGGTAACCTCAGATTTGCTGATGACGTTGCCTTGCTAAGTAACTCGGGGGACGAATTGCAGCGCATGCTTTCCGCACTGGGCGAACATAGTAGAACCGTGGGGCTGAAAATAATATGCAGAAAACTAAAGCAATGTTCAATAACCTCGGGACAGCACAGAAGTTTGAGATAGGTTGCGAGGCAGTGGAAGTGCTAAGTGAATATATCTACTTAGGCCAAGTTGTGACCCCAGATCCCAACCATGAGGCAGAGATAATTAGAAGGATCAGAATGGGGTGGGGTGCATATGGCAGACATTCTCAGATAATGAATAGCAGCCTACCATTGTCGCTGAAGAAGAAAGTGTATGACAGCTGCATCTTACCGGTACTCACCTACGGGGCAGAAACTTGGAGGCTCACTAAGAGGGTTCAACTTAAATTGAGAACGACTCATCGGGCAATGGAGCGGAAAATGATAGGCGTAACATTAAGGGACAAGAAGAGAGCGGAGTGGATCAGAGAGCAAACTGGTGTTACAGACATATTAGTAGAAATAAAGAAGAAGAAATGGACGTGGGCCGGGCATGTAATGCGAAGGCAAGATAACCGCTGGTCATTAAGGGTAACAGAGTGGATCCCTAGAGATGGCAAGCGTTGCAGGGGGCGGCAGAAAGTTAGATAGGCAGATGAGATCAAGAAGTTTGCGGTTATAAATTGGTCACAGTTGGCCCAGGACCGAGGTAATTGGAGAATAATGGGAGAGGCTTTTGCCCTGCAGTGGGCGTAGATAGGCTGGTGATGATGATGATGATGACCGGCCAGCAGGTGTAGGCGGCGTAGCCTGTGTGGATGATGGGAAATTTGTTGGCTTAGATTCCGGCGCTTTCGGAGAAGCTTGTAGAGGGACACCTGTTCTTTCGAAGCAGGGACATGTGCAGGGTCCGGAAGAGCAGTGCTTGTTCGATCCGGGGAAGGGGCAACGGTGGAATTTTGAGCGGGAACGCCCGTAGTTACTGGAAGAATTGTACCTGCAGATGTATTCGCTCGAGTGTTGCGGTTGTTTTAAATTTTTGTGGTTCCTTGCAGTGAAGCGAGGATAGAGCTGGAAAGCCTTTATTGACGTCCATGCAGAAGTGTTTGTCTACCGTGTACGCGTGCCTCCTTGAATTTTTTTTAGTCCAGTGACGAGCTGCTCTTCTACAACGGATTGGACAGACTTACCCAGTTATATGAGTGGTTTTGTATCTGTATGCTGTTTGTTCATCGTGGCGGGCCGGACAATTCGCAGACATTGCTTCGTGTTGTTTCCTGCACTACGCCCAATGAACGTGCTCAAGTTTTGGACGTGGCACGGTCGTGGCTGCAACCACATTGAGTGCAGCGCATTGTAAGCTCGCCCACGCCTGCCACAAGGCTGAAGCGAAGACACTTCGAGCACTGCCGGGGTGTTTCAACATTGGCATACACATGTTAGCGTGTGTAACAGATAATGAAGTGTTCAGGGTTTGATTCTGTAGCAAAGACAATTTGAACGCGTTCGTATGATTTTCCCACTCTGCGCCCCGATTTGACTGGTACTCGTTAATGCAAAGCATAGACAATGTCGTCTGTACGAGCTGGTAGGTCTTTGATGCCGATTATTTCTAGTTCCAAAATTACTTTAGGCTGGATGCTACGTCCTAATTCTCTGTGTAGGCATGGACTGATACGACGTTAATGCAGTCAACTATGCTAGCACGTTCCTTTGTTGTTCCTTGTACTGTCCATCCAAACTGGGTGGTACCAAATGTAGGTCCCAAACTTGAGGTCCCAAACTTTGAATGGTTTCATTCACGAAGTTGCAGTAAAACTCCGATCCAATCAGGACAGTTGTGCCTTCATGATCCTCTTGCTGTCACATCAGGCTCCTTGTGTAGATGAGCTTGTCTGGCAGAGCAGCATTTACAGTTTAGTCTTGGAATAAAATCGCCAGGTTGGAGATCGGCTGGACTTGAAGCGTTTTTACGAAGACCGCATAGTTGATTCTCAGGCTATTCACACACCATACTCAGGGTCTCTGCTGTTTGTTTTTTTCCGAATACTCTCACCGTAAGGGTTTCCTGTTCCACTAACTCGATGTCTAGTCTTCTGTACACGTCAGTCGTACTCGCAACTGCGTTGACTGCCTCCTTCAAAAAGAGCGTTTTTTAGTATGGACACTTTGACTTTCAGCTTTGAATCAGGTAATGAAACGTTCTTTTCTGGACATCAGTTGGACTGAAGCCGTGGTGTCTTGCACATTGACTACACCCATTTTTTGTCCTCGTCGCACGTAGAATAAGCATGTCGCCTTGAGCGGTGCTGATATGTAGTTTCCTCCTGCATGGTCTGCCATGATGTCCTTTGATAAAGCAGCAGAAGCAGTGTTACTCTCTAGAAAGAAGGGTCTTGTTCTCATCTAAGGTTAAAAACTGAGAGGAGCAAAACGCTGCAACGTGGAGAGAGAACAGAAGGTGCAATTTTCAGTTTCACTTTAACGCCTCACAGGGATGCTACGGAAGGCACGTGGGTACTTGCATGCTTCCGCTTTTTATTTTCATCGTTGACATCATATCTTGATGCACCGGACGTCATCGCCTCCCGGAATTCAAGTTATTCCCCAAAAATGTCATAAGCAGTTCGACGTTTCTCTCGTGGATGGTAGTTGGTAGCGAAGAATCATCCTTCGGAGTCTTTGCCAGAGGCATATTCGACCACTGAATGAATGTAAGTATCAGATATCTTGGTAGCGTACGGTGGATAATCGCTCTATCATGGAGGGCGTTAAGGTTTAATTCGATGAGGGCTTGCATGTGATCATGCAAAACGAATTGCTGATCCCCGAACTGTTGTTTCAATAGCGTTATTGCGTCCGTGTAGGAATCTGCTATCGTAGGCATTCCTGATATTGCGGAAATAGCTTTTCCTGTTAAACTTTAATGAAGACGAGTACTTGGTCCGTAGGTCAAAGTTCGGGGTTCGTGTGACTCGTACTGTATATCTGATTCTAGAATTAGAGCCATGTTCGCCAATCTCCGCCGATTTGTTTTAATTCAAATGGTGTTAGTTTCGCTCACATGGTTACGGTGCTGGAAGGCGGTAAGCCGTGTGAGAAAGTGTATTAACAGAATCACCGCTTGGAAGGTCTCGGAACCGAAAAGAAGCTCCACCATATTTAGGAAGATTCTGTCCTTGAAGGCGGTTTCTTCGGATGTCTCCGCTTGGATGGGGTGGTTGGTGGTTTCCTCGTACAGCTTCTGTATATGTCGAAATATATTTGCGGTCCGCAACAGAGAAACAGCCACATCAATCTGTGTGGTAAAGTTTCCAGTGCGGAGGCCTTCTTCTTCATTCCGAATGATTCCATTCATTTTCTACCGCAGTGTGTTTCCTTGCCATAGTTTCCTTTCCATGGAGGACATCGTGGGTCCCATTCTGGCCGCTGGAGCAGGAGTCATTTTATAGGGTAGCGGTACTGCTTCGCGTCGTCTCAGACGTCAATTCCTGTGTTTCGGCGCACATATGTGGGAATATAGGCCCACGCAACAGAGACCTCCGTTAAAAAAACAGTGGCCTCGCAAATGGCAACAAATTTAATGGTGAATTGTTGAACAAGGATTAAGCATCTCGAGACACCCCCGGCCTGGTGATATGCGGCGCTGTTGTTGCTGTCAGTGCATAAATATAACACGCAAAGTTTTTATAACAAAAGCTGGTTGTTGCAATAAATAAAAATGATAATGGCTTCGTCCTCACTTAAGGATCTTATGACGTTACCTATACCAATGAGTCAACAGTTATTGCATCGTCGCAAGGAGCACAAACAACGCTGTTTCCTCGTGGTAAGAAAATCGTTTCGGCTGTGGTATTTGCTGCTTCTACAACAGCAGTCCCCTGAGAAGAGTGCATGAGGAAGGGGATATATCACTGCAATGAAAGTGGAGTTGTGCGGTCGCAGCAATAAGTAGGTCACCGTTGAGAATTTGTCCGAATTGCCGAAAGTATGTTTTCTTCAGAAGAAAGTTGTGGGAAGTTTGTGGACGCCATTATGATAGTTTCAGATGTATGATACACGCAGTTAACCACACAGAACCACAGCAGAAGATGATTTCTGATATCCAGATTGATATCTGGAATCCTAGAATAATATCATGTGATATATGCAAGATGACAGTACTGCGATCTGAATGTGGTGTCGAAAGCCGTCGATAAGTACTTACACGTGCTGTATAAAGTCCAGAAGGGTGAATAGTCGCAGAGTTCCCATGTCGTATGGCAGATATAGAAAGGGGGGGCTAACCTGTCTGTCAGGAGTCAAGGTGCGAAGAGGGCGGAGACGACAAAGAAGACGAGACTAAGAAGCGAGAAATTTCTGGAAGCCGGTGAAAAACGAGGAAGAACGAGGAAAAGGAAGACGAAGAGCGGGTGGACTGAGAGCGCCGTTCGAGGTGACCGAAGGAGGCGGGACCAAGGTGTGGGAACCCGCAAGGAACGAGCGGCACTGCCCCGTTGGCCTCCTCAAGCAGTCGACGTGGGTGCTGCTCCGCAAAAGCGGCTCCGCCCCGCTGGTATCAGCACCGAATTGCACTGGCACACACGCACCAGCGGCTTCGCCCGACTGGCCCCATCGCCATCTTCAGGGCGGTGTGCTCAGGGAGCCAACTCAGCGAACATGACCCACGACGGCCGCAAGGATCGGGTGCAACGCAACAACAAAAGGTACGGTAGTAAAATATCCTTGAAGAACCTATAGGCACCAATAGCAAGAGCGTGAGGACACTTTTGTAGTTTAATGACTGAAAGCCATTTGGGGTCTGTTTTGTGTGCAATGTATTTCAAAATCTTTTATTCTTTATTTCTCTTAACTCCCAATACCAGTACCCACCTTAAAGTATTGTCTCAACTTGATCTCTTTGCGTCCGTACTCCATTCTTCTACCGAGGTGACGCGTGACAAAAACATTAGCGCGCCTACCACGATCCCTTTTCTCATTGTCACCTGTTTACTGCGGTAGAAAAAAATGGATCTTGAAAAGATAATGACATTGGGCGAGTCGCTTGGGGTTGACTGAGGAAGAGATGCTGGACCTGTATGAGAGGGAAAATCAGAGACGGCGAGAAGAGGAAGAGAGAGCGAAGCACATCATGGATGTAGAAAAAGAAAGGCTAGCCCAAGAGAAAGAGTTGGTCGAGTTAAAGATACGTTTAGCAAATGCCATCGCATCAAACCAAAGTGGTGATAAATCGCACGTACGTCCAGTACTACAGACGTCTAAGAGTCCAGAGGTTTGGCTTAGTAAGCTCA
The DNA here is from genome assembly GCF_048455015.1 of Haemaphysalis longicornis. Classification (NCBI taxonomy): domain Eukaryota; kingdom Metazoa; phylum Arthropoda; class Arachnida; order Ixodida; family Ixodidae; genus Haemaphysalis; species Haemaphysalis longicornis. Next base: position 37,040,480 of record NW_027526214.1, on the reverse strand, counting down.
TCGAACTTTTTGATGATAAAAAAGATGACCTTGACGCTTATCGCGATCGCTTCGAAAGAGTATCAATAGGACAAGGCTGGAAGAAGAGTCAGTGCGCTACCGCACTGAGTCTATGTCTGGTCGGCAAAGCTCTTAGTGTTTTCGGAAGAATGCCGGCATCAAAATCTATGGACTACGACACGGTAAGGACGGCATTGCTGCAAAGATTTAAACTTACAGCCGACAGTCTCCGCGAGAAATTTCGCAACGCAAAGCCAGAGCATGCGGAAACAGGGAAACAGTTTGCTTCACGTCTCATGAGTTACTTTGACCGGTGGTTAGAGACGTACAACATGGAGAAGACGTATGACAACATTCGAGAGCGAATGGTCACGGAACAGTTTCTCGCGTGTTGAAATTCCCGGTTAGCAGTATTTCTGAAGGAGCGCAGCCTAAAGACGATTGAAGAGATGACTACTGCAGCAGATCACTACTGCGAAGCTCAGAGGCTTACTAACTTCCGCAAAGTGAAGGAAGAGGGCATGGCGAGGAGCATAGAATCACCAGAAAGTATGACACAAAGGTTCGCTCCCAGGGCTTTATCGCGTTGTTTTCTTTTCAATCGTGTGGGGCATCGGGCTGTTGATTGCTGAACTGTTGCTAACTCGAGGCAAGCATCTTCGACTTGCCAGGTGTAAGCGAAGGGGACATGCAACAGAAGAATGCCATTTTGAAAACCAGGAGATGTCAGCTTGTGCAATTAAAGCGAACAAGTTCGGCCCAGCAACACCAAAGTCAGTCGCAAGCCCCAAGGAAACACAGACAACACTTAGAGAAGGAGAAGATCGGGCGACACAAGAATTCCAAATGCCTGTTGTAGATGGCGAGCTGCGGGGAGAGCGAATCCCAGTTCTCCAGGGCACCGGAACGAAAACGGTATTGGTTAGGAGGAGCCTTCTAACGGAAAACGAGTTTACTGGGAAGGAGGCACAAGTGGTTCTTGTAGATGGAACGGTAAGGTGCTGGCCGGACCCTATCAATGAAGTTTTGACCCCTTACTACACGGGAGAGTTAATAATCAAATGTGTATATGAACTAGCGTATGACTTGATTCTGGGTAATGTGACTGGTTAGGGAAGTGAATGACCCTGACTCGAAATGGAGAAGCAAGTTAGCGGATATGAATGGAGAAAGAAGACCCCCAAATGAAGAACGGAAAAAGGATAAAGAAACAAAAAAAGCAATAATTTCAACACCGATAATGTCTATGACAGCGCGCACAATGGCCGCAATTGAGAAAAAAGAAGCGGTACATAAACTCGCTCATTCAAGTGCACCAGCTTTGGACAGGTCACCTGAGAGAATAACGGGACAACAAAAGAAGGATCAAGCTTGGAGAAATTGGTGTCGACAAGCTTATTGGAATGATCCCCGGTGATATTTCCATTGTACCAGAGGAAAGGGTTGGATCACATACAACAGTTAAAGCAGTATATACGACAGCCCCTCTCACCGAGTCGGAAAATTTTGTCAACATGAAGTCGTACCAGAAGGTCACCGTTACCGGAGCGCTGACGAAACCTACACTGGGCCACGAAATTTATATAGCCAAGCAGAACAACGAAGGGGATGGTGAAGAATGTTCAAACAGAGCTGAGGAAACAGTTGGCTTAAAGCTCGTGGCGCAACTCAAGGGTGTTACCAAGCTTGGTGGGGAAGCGGAGACTCAGGTCAATGGATTAAAGAACTGCGTGGACAGAAAGAGGTCCGAGGAACAAAGAGGTACAGCCCGAAACAGTACATTGGCGAAAGACATTATGTCGGACCCGCCTATGGACCAGCTCATGGACACAAATTCGATGGAAATCCGAAACAAGGTGGTTTAGATCGAAGAGATGGTGTTTGCCGAGGATGTCAGAATAAAAGAAATCACTAGCTGAGCAGAATACTGTGAATTGGTAGATTAGTGAAGTAGTAGTGTATTTTGCAGAATGTTTAAATCGACAAAGATGTGTTAAATTAGCAGGTGAGCAGTGCACTAGTTAAACGACCATAAAATGCTTCATCAAATTTAATGAGTGAGTGCCGTGAAACCAATCACTTGTCTATGTGTTAGTAATTGCTGGTCTAATACGTTAGAGAAAGAATGTCTTTGTGAGCTTACACTAATGCGCACGGAAAGTGAAACTTTGGCGAAATTTTTAGTGATTATCCTTTGTATAATACCTGTTGTACTTAGGACTGAACTGAACTGTGCTGTAAGAAAGGGACTGACTGCGAGTCGTCATGGAAGCAGTTTTTTATGACAAACTCTTGAAGATGGGGGCAAATGTCGGGAGTCTAGGTGAGAAGACGGCGAGACGACGAAGAAGAAGGGACTAAGAAGCGAGAAATGTCTGGAAGCTCGTAGAAAAAGAGGAAAAACGAGGAGAAGGAAGACGAAGGGTGGGTGGTCGGTGAGATCGTGGTTCGAGGCGACCGAAGGAGGCGGGACCCGAGGTCTGGGAACCCGCACAGCACCAGCGGCACTGCCCCATTGGCCTCTTCAAGCAGTCGAAGTGGGTGCTCCTGGGCAAAAGCGGCTCCGCACCGCTGTTATCAGCACCGAATGGCACGGGCACACACGCACCAGCGGCTTCGCCCCACTGGCCCCGTCACCATCTTCACGGAGCTGCGCTCAGGGAGCCACCTCAGCGACAACTGACACACGACGGCTGCAACGATCTGGTGCAACACAACAAAAAGTGGTGGGAAAATATCCTTAAAGAACCTATAGGTACCAATAGCAAGAGCGTGAGGACAGGTTTGTAGGTTAGTGACTGAAAGCCATTTCAGGTCTGTTTTGTGTATAATGTATTTCAAACTCTTTTATTGTATGTTTCTCCTAACTCCCCAATACTTTTACCAAACCTAAAGTATTGTCTCAACTCCATCTCTTCGTGTCCGGACTCAATTCTTCTACCGAGGTGACGCGTGACAGTGTCTCAGTTGGGCGCAAAAACTCTTGTATCAAAATGGTAGCGCCAGCATCAGCAAGATACTAAATTATAATCCCTTAACTCAAACAGATAAAGTGTTTGATGGCCGATGAAGGGGGTGTGAAAATTCTGATGCAACGCACTTTCGCCACCTGAAACTGCCGCCTCTAGTTTTCCGTGCAGTGGTTGACAAACTGAGAGACAGGACGAAGCGGTGACGTACAGCGGCGGCGGAGTGGAGATGGTGAACTTTGTATCGCTGGGCAGGTGGTGCGGTGCTGGTCCTGGTAGTCTGACCATGACGGAGAACGTTGCGCCTAAGAAAACCTTTTGAATTGTACTCGTATGATGTTTGCCTCTTCCTTGTTGAACAGAGGAGAATGCATGTAGAACTGTATGACTCAACCGGTCTTTGTATGTACTCATCGAATTTCTTTTTGCCGGTTTCAGTACATGTCGGCGACGTGCCTATGATTAGGCGCCGCTCAGATGTAAATTACTGCCAGTCAGTGAAGCCCCACTGATGGTTCAGGAGATGTTGAACAGCTCGAGGGAATCGTTTCGCCGATTGAAGGAGGTGACTGGGTTGTAATTACCCAGCCATTTTTTGACGTCATCGCCGCGGAGCCCAGCTAAGCAGAGAGTGTGCGCTGGAGGCTGGTTATGAAGCACGGTCGGACGGCCTATCCCCACGCGTTGGCGGGTTCTATTGTCGTCGGCATGGCCTCCTGTGGTATGTCACAATCTGAACGGAGCTCCAGGGGTATGTGGGCAGAAGAGATACGAAGAACCCGAGGGCTTTCTCTCTACCACATCTGCGGCACAGGCAGAATTGGTCGGGCACCGTTATAATAAGTGAATTTCGCAGAGACCGATCGGCTAGCGAGCCCAGTTCGAGAGCAGGGATCCAAGCGTACAAACCAATGATGATAGCGAGGACGACGATGTGTGCAGGCGAGTGACAGTGGTGGCACTGGCCAATGCCATTTGCAAGTAGGTTGGAACATAGCCTTCAACACAAAAACAGGGGAATTGATATGGCTACTAACCTCTGCCCGAATCAGTGTTCACTATATATATATATATATATATATATATATGTGTGTGTGTGTGTGTGTGTGTATATATATATCTATACATATTATATACTTATATATATATATATAAGACAGAAATAAGGTTTGGCATTCTTTCTCCACCTTCTTTCTTTCCAAATTATTGATCTGTTTCAATTAACTACCACATCCTCCCATTTGCTTTCCGAGGCCTTCTTGACTACCAACCCTTATTTCTGTCTTACTTTCAACAAGCCCCCCCCCAATTTCCTAATCTGATTCGCTATATATATATATATATATATATATATATATATATATATATATATATATATATATATATATATATACTTGAGAAAATGGTAGACGCACGATTAAAAACAAAAACAGTGGTTTACTGACGTTTCGACTGCGGGACCAGTCTTCATCTTGAGTAACCGTTTGAGTAACTCAAGATGAAGACTGGTCCCGCAGGTTACTCAAGATGAAGACTGGTCCCGCAGTCGAAACGTCAGTAAACCACTGTTTTTGTTTTTAATCGTGCGTCTACCATTTTCTCAAGTATTTTTTCTGGCTCCTCGAGAAGTTTTCTTTTACTGCATATATATATATATATATATATATATATATATGTATATATATATATATATATATATATATATATATATATATCCTGAAGCGTGGTTTATTGGACCACTAACGAGCAGTTAGACCTGCGGAGAAGCCGCGGTTCTTCGTGCCAAGCAAGCTGTGTCCGACGCGATACTCGATCGGCCCATGCGCCAAGCGATACTTCTGCCTTCTCGTCGTCGGGCGTGCACCAAGCCGAATATCCCCAACGGGGAATTGTCCTTGCACGAGCGCCTATGATGATTACATCAATCGCGTCCACAATCAACGCTACAATATTCGCCCCCGGTGGAAAAGGAGCCATCCTGGCGACTCAAGGTGACGAGGAGACCACAGGATCGTAATACTCTTTCAGCCGGATGGCGTGAACTAGTTCGCGTCCACGGTGTCGACGGTCGGGTGCGGGAGCAACCGGTTCGACGAGGTAGTTCACTGGTGAAATTTGCTTGACGACTCTGTAGGGTCCATGATATTTTGCAACAAACTTCGGTGAGAGACCAGGTGTAGGGCATGGGACCCAAAGCCAGACAAGTGATTCAGGCCTATAGGTTGGAACCGCGGTGTAAGCGTCGAGATTATTCTTCTGGTGTTGCTGGTGTTCAGGTGTGAGCGAGCGGGCGAGCTGACGGCACTCTTCGGCATGCTTGACTATTTCCGAAATGGGTGCGAACTCGGTCTGATCTGGGCGATAGTGCAAAATTGTGTCAAGAGTGCATGCTGGCTCCCGTCCGTAGAGCAGGAAAAAAGGTGAGAATCCCGTCGTCGTCTGCGTGGCCGTGTTGTAGGCGTACGTGACAAAAGGAAGTATCACGTCCCAGTCAGAATGGTCCGACGCCACGTACATCAAAAGCATATCACTCAAAGTGCGGTTAAATCGTTCTGTGAGTCCATTGGTTTGCGGGTGGTAAGACGACGTAGTTCGGTGAATAATTCGACATTCCCGCAGGAGGGCTTCGATGACTTCCGAGAGGAAGACGCGACCTCGGTCACTGAGCAGCTCTCGAGGAGCACCATGGCGAAGTATGAAGCGGCGTAACAGGAAGGACGCGACGTCACGTGCCGTGGCAGTTGCTAGAGCAGCGGTTTCTGCATAGCGCGTTAGGTGATCCACCGCCACGATGACCCAACGGTTGCCAGCGGCTGTGCAGGGTAGGGGTCCGTAAAGGTCTATCCCAATGTGGTCGAACGGTCTTTCGGGGCACGGAAATGGCTGCAGCGGGCCCGCCGCAGGAGTAGGAGGGGATTTGCGCCGCTGACAGTTGATGCATGACCGGATGTACTTGCGCACGAACGTGTACATTCCCCGCCAGTAATACCGTAGGCAAAGCCGCTCATACGTTTTTAACACACCGGCGTGCGCGCAGCTGGGGTCAGCGTGGAAGGATGCGCATATGCCCATGCGCAAATGGCGAGGTATCACCAGTAACCATTTGCGACCTCCCGATTGGTAGTTGCGCCTGAAGAGCATATCGTCGCGGATTGCAAAGTGGGCAGCTTGTCGGCGCAGCGCACGCGACTCTTGAGCAGAGGGCACGCCTGATAGGAAGGCAATAAGCGAGGCAATCCAGGGGTCCTTGCGCTGCTCGGCCGGCATGTCCGTGATGTCTAGGGACGACAGGCCGGCATCAACAGAAACGGAACACGAGTCTTTCGCCGGTAGGGGGGAGCGGGACAGAGCGTCAGCGTCTGAATGCTTCCGGCCGGAGCGGTACAGCACACGTATGTCATGCTCTTGAAGGCGTAGAGCCCAGCGACCAAGGCGGCCAGACGGGTCCTTGAGCGTCGACAACCAACACAATGCGTGGTGGTCCGTCACAACGTCAAAAGGACGACCGTACAAATATGGCCGAAATTTTGTAAGCGCCCATACGATGGCCAAGCACTCCTTTTCCGTGACCGAATAATTAACCTCAGCTTTGGTGAGCGTACGACTGGCATAAGCGAGGACATAATCGTCAAAACCAGCTTTGCGTTGGGCAAGCACTGCACCGATTCCGGTGCCGCTGGCATCCGTGTGGATTTCTGTTGGCGCGGTCGGGTCAAAGTGTCGCAGAATAGGCGGGGAAGTAAGTAGTCGCCGTAACTTCGCGAAGGCTTCATCGCAATCCCTCGTCCAAGCGCCAATACCGCTTTCCTTGCCGAGAAGCGCCGTCAAGGGCGCAATTATGGCGGCAAAATTATAAAGCTCCGTAGAGCCTTCATGGTGGTCGGTTTAGGGAACTCGGGAACCGCACGAAGTTTGGTGGCGTCGGGAAGAATTCCCTCCTTCGACACAACGTGGCCCAGTATGGTCAACTTTCGCGCCGCAAAGTGGCATTTCTTCATGTTGAGTTGCAATTTGGCATTGGCAAGGCAAGTCAAAACCTGCTCCAGGCGCCTCAAATGAGTGTTGAAGTCGGAAGAAAAAACGACTATGTCATCGAGATAACAAAGACACGTTTTCCACTTCAGGCCGCGCAAAATAGTGTCCATCATCCTCTCGAACGTGGCAGGAGCGTTGCACAGGCCAAAGGGCATGACGTTAAATTTATACAGGCTGTAAGGAGTGATGAACGCCGTTTTCGCGCGATCGGCCTCCGCCATGGGCACCTGCCAATATCCAGACCGCAGATCAAGGGAAGAAAAATACTCGGCACCTTGTAAACTGTCAAGGGCATCGTCGATCCGTGGTAAACGATAGACATCCTTCCGCGTTATGCTGTTCAGACAGCGATAATCTACGCAAAAGCGGATGGAGCCGTCCTTTTTTGTGACAAGCACCCCGGGAGACGCCCAGGGACTGTTGGAGGGCCGAATTACTCCCCGCTTGAGCATATCGTTCACCTGTTCGTCAATAGTGCTGCGCTCCTTCGGCGACACACGGTATGGTCGTTGGCGCAGGGGTGCATGCGAGCCGGTGTCGATGGAGTGGGCAACTGCAGATGTTCGGCCCAGCGGTGCCTTTGCGCCGTCAAAAGAAGAGCGGAACCGATATAGCAGAGTGAGGAGCCTCACTCGTTGGTCCGATCTGAGTGTAGGATCGATCGAAGCGCCAATGTCCGGAGGCGACAGGTCTGGTGTTGACGGGGCAGGACTCAGTCCAGCCACTGGAACCCATGACGGAAAGTCGTCTGGTACGGCGGTGACAAGGTGTGGCCGAACAACTTCGACGCAGCCAAGGACCTCACCGTGCAGGAGACGAAGGGCCTCCAAGGACTCGTTGGTGACGACTATGGCGCTCGTGCCAGCATTACCTGTCAGTAGGGCGAATGGCAGGGACAGCGATTTTCGATGGAGAAATAAGGGCGACGGCGTAAAAAGAACAGGTGCGTCGGGAATTGAACAGCAGCAGAGCGGTACGAGAGCAGCCGAGCGGGGAGGGATGTCGCTTCGTGAGCCACGGCGAGCTTTGCTGGGGCAGCGGACTGAAGGTCGTCGTAAGGCGCGTCCAAGGGAGAATCAAATTCTACTTGCGCACGCGCACAGTCGATTATTGCGCGATGGCGAGATCAAAAGTCCGAGCCTAAAATGACGTCATGGGAGCAGGATGGCAGCACGAGGAACTCAACGGGGTACACGACGTCTTGGATCGTGACACGCGCTGTGCAGGCTGCCAAAGGTTTTACAGGATGCGCAGTTGCGGTACATAATGAAAATTGCCGCAGTGGCGTCGTAACTTTTCTAAGCGAGCGGCAAATATCGGCGGTAATGACGGAGACGGCTGCGCCTGTATCGATTAGTGCGACTGTACATACACCTTCAACAGATACGTCGATTACATTTGTAGGCCTTTTGCAGTTAGAAAGTCGTGCAGCTCTTGCCTCCGGAACTGCGGCGGCTAGTTTTCCTGTTCAGTTGGGCTTGAACGACGTCGCATCGGCGATAGTGAGCGGCGACGTGGGGAGCTTGAACGGCGGCTATCGGCGTCACGACGGCTAAAATCGTTGTAACCGGAGGCAGGCAACGGCGACCTGGGTGACACGTCTGTCATTAGCTGCGGAGACCCGTGTGGAGAGCCAAAGCCAAATCTGTGGTTTCCAACGTCATCATTCATCCGGGCACGCTGCGGCGGCAGTAACGGGCCACATGGCCTGGAAGTCGGCAGGCGAAACAGATGGGGCGATTTTGAGCCGTGTGCCACGGATTCACCGGTGGCGGATTTCTGAGTACCGCAGAGTGTGGCGGGGTTGGTGGCATGGCCCGAAAAGACGTCCCAGCTGGCTGAACCGGTCTCCCCATAGCTTCGGCATACGTGAGGGGTGCATAGAATAGAGGGGGTGGCAGTGCCTCAGCCACCTGTTCCTTGATCATGTGGCGAATCGCTGGAAGCGTCGGCGAGACAACGGAAGGAGTCACTTCGGTAGGCTGCGGAGGCACTGCGTATCGTGGAGATGGGCCAGGAACAGACGGTGGCATTGTTGATCCAGGCTCCAGGATAAGAAGGGACACTTGCCGAGCGACTTCTTCGCGAACAAACTGCTGAAGCTGCCGCATCAAGGTTGCATCTGCCCCCGGCTCTGTCAAGCTCGACAGCGGCTCTCCCTGGGCAGAAGAGTTCCGGGTAAGCGCCCTCTGTCTGCGGAGTTCTTCGTAGCTTCGGCAGTGGGTGATGATGTCAGCAACGGTTCACAGATCTTTCGCTAACAGCATCTGGAAAGCATCATCGTCGATTCCTTTCATCAGTTGCTTAATTTTCTCTGCTTCCGCCATAGCTGAATCAACACGGTTGCAGAGGTCCACAACATCCTCGATATAGCTTGTGAAGGTCTCTCCAGCACGCTGTGCTCGTGTGCGGAGACAGTGCTCACCAAGAAGCTTCCGTATGGCGGGATGACCGAAGACCTCGACAATACGATTTTTGAACTCAGACCAGGTAGCCATGGTGGCGGCGTTGTTGTGGAACCACTTCTTGGCTAGGTGGTCCAAATTCAACACAACGTCATTAAGCTTCATGCGATCGTCCCATCTGTTGTGCGCGCTTACTCGTTCGTACTGCGACAGCCACTCCTCCACGTCGTTGTCATCCGTTCCATCGAAGTTAGGGGGGTCGCGCTGGCGAAGCACTCCCGAACACATGATGGGCTGCGGTGCCATGTCCCGGTCGGTGTTCAGCTGCATCACGGGCTGTAGCCGCCTGCTTCGTAACTCCAGGATGTGGTATCGGAGTCTTGCGAACAGAAGGTAGAGTCACGCTGGGAACGAACCCGCACACTCCACCAAACTGAAGCGTGGTTTATTGGACCACTAACGAGCAGTTAAACCTGCGGAGAAGCCGAGGTTCTTCGTGCCAAGCAAGCTGTGTCCGACGCGATACTCGATCGGCCAATGCGCCAAGCGATACTTCTGCCTTCTCGTCGTCGGGCGTGCACCAAGCCGAATATCCCCACCGGGCAATTGTCCTTGCACGAGCGCCTATGATGATTACATCAATCGCGTCCACAATCAACGCTACAATGTATATATATATATATATATATATATATATATATATATATATATATATATATATATATATATATATATATATATATATATATATATATATAAATTTATATATATAAATATATATATATACAAAGTAGAAGTACGCTCTTCGGAGACTTTATTTCCAACGTTTCGACCTATATATATATATATATATATATATATATATATATATATATATATATATATATATACAGAAAGACAGGGCGCCAGTCTACAATGCCAAAGGAGGCATAGGGGTGTGGTTAGGTTCTTTTCTTTTCCACTATGGTTAATTAAGTAAACATTTTTAAATATACGGAAGAAAGAAAGCAAGAAAAACACGCGCCCAGAGTGGGGATCGAACCCACGCCTTTCGATTACATGTCGAATGCCTTACCAATTCGGCTATCTGAGCGACTGTGTTCTCCTTCACTTTCTGGGCTAATTATATTTACTAGAATTGTGTCGGACTCTTGAGGGTGGTAGCCAGCGCCACTCTGACTACACGGGGAGAAGGGGACCTTCTTTTCAACTCCCAGGGCGTGACTCGAGCGTCTACAGCCTGTCATGAGCGGGTTACTGGCGGGAAGCCCTCTTATGCTACCTAGGCATCAAGGCTGCAGAACCGGTTCCCTCGCTAGGCTTTCGCAGAACAATATAGTAAGGAAATGAGGGGCTCGTTGAGGAAATACAGAAAGATAGGGCGGCAGTCTACAATGCCAAAGGAGGCATAGGGGTATGGTTAGGCTCTTTTGTTTTTCACTATGGTTAATTAAGTAAAAATTTTTAAATATACGGAAGAAAGAAAGAAAGAAAAACACGCGCCCATAGTGGGGACCGAACCCACGCCTTTCGATTACATGTCGAATGCCTTACCAATTCGGCTATCTGGGCGACTGTGTTCTCCTTCACTTTCTGGGCTAATTATATTTACTAGAAGTGTATCTGACTCTTGAGGTTGGTAGCCAGCGCCACTCTGACTACACGGGGCGAAGGGGACCTTCTTTTCAACCCCTGGGGCGTGACTCGAGCGTCTACAGCCTGTCATGAGCGGGTTACTGGCGGGACGCCCTCTTATGCTACCTAGGCATCAAGGCTGCCAGAACCGAGACCCTCGCTAGGCTTTCGTAGAATAATATATTAAGGAAATGAGGGGCTCGTTGAGGAAATACAGAAAGATAGGGCGGCAGTCTACAATGCCAAAGGAGGCATAGGGGTGTGGTTAGGCTCTTTTCTTTTTCACTATGGTTAATTAAGTAAACATTTTTTAAATATACGGAAGAAAGAAAGAAAGAAAAACACGCGCCCAGAGTGGTGACCGAACCCACGCCTTTCGATTACATGTCGAATGCCTTACCAATTCGGCTATCTGGGCGACTGTGTTCTCCTTCACTTTCTGGGCTAATTATATTTACTAGAAGTGTATCTGACTCTTGAGGGTGGTAGCCAGAGCCACTCTGACTACACGGGGAGAAGGGAACCTCCTTTTCAACCCCCGGGCCTTAACTTGAGCGTCTACAGCCTGTCATGAGCGGGTTACTGGCGGGAAGCCCTCTTATGCTACCTAGGCATCAAGGCTGCCAGAACCGATTCCCTCGCTAGGCTTTCGCAGAATAATATAGTAAGGAAATGAGGGGCTCGTTGAGGAAATACAGAAAGATAGGGCGGCAGTCTACAATGCCAAAGGAGGCATAGGGGTGTGGTTAGGCTCTTTTCTTTTTCACTATGGTTAATTAGGTAAACATTTTTTAAATATGCGGAAGAAAGAAAGAATGAAAAACACGCGCCATGAGTGGGGACCGAACCCACGCCAAGGAGAACACAGTCGCCCAGATAGCCGAATTGGTATGGCATTCGACATGTAATCGAAAGGCGTGGGTTCGGTCCCCACTCTGGGCGCGTGTTTTTCTTTCTTTCTTTCTTCCGTATATTTAAAAAATGTTTACTTAATTAACCATAGTGAAAAAGAAAAGAGCCTAACCACACCCCTATGCCTCCTTTGGCATTGTAGACTGCCGCCCTATCTTTCTGTATTTCCTCAACGAGCCCCTCATTTCCTTACTATATTATTCTGCGAAAGCCTAGCGAGGGTCTCGGTTCTGGCAGCCTTGATGCCTAGGTAGCATAAGAGGTCTTCCCGCCAGTAACCGGCTCATGACAGGCTGTAGACGCTCGAGTCACGCCCCGGGGGTTGAAAAGAAGGGCCCCTTCTCCCCGTGTAGTCAGAGTGGCGCTGGCTACCACCCTCAAGAGTCAGATACACTTCTAGTAAATATAATTAGCCCAGAAAGTGAAGGAGAACACAGTCGCCCAGATAGCCGAATTGGTATGGCTTTCGACATGTAATCGAAAGGCGTGGGTTCGGTCCCCACTCTGGGCGCGTGTTTTTCTTTCTTTCTTTCTTCCGTTTATTTAAAAAATATTTACTTAATTAACCATAGTGAAAAAGAAAAGAGCCTAACCACACCCTTATGCCTCCTTTGGCATTGTAGACTGCCGCCCTATCTTTCTGTATTTCCTCAACGAGCCCCTCATTTCCTTACTATATATATATATATATATATATATATATATATATATATATATATATAAATATATATTTATATATATCAATATATATCTATATATATATACAGCGAATGAAAAGTGGGAAATGAGGGGCTCAGTTAATCAGGACAGAATAAGGATTGGCAGTCAAGAAAACTTCGGAAAGCAAATAGGGGAATTCGTTACGTCGTAGGAACAGATGAAGAATTTTTTGAGTCAGAAAGAAAGTGGTGAAAAAAAACCCCGCCCGGTAGGATCTGAGCCCACGACATCCAGAATACCGGTCTGTTGCGATAACCACTACGGTGCTGGCGGGGCTGTTTCCCCACCACTTCCTCGGGTATTTAGGTTAAGGCATTTTTTGTTTCCTGCACTTGGGGGTGGTAGCCCGCGCCACTCGTGCTATTCGGGGTGAAGGGGACCTTCTTAATAATCACCTGGCTGTGACTCGAATGTCTACGACATGTCGAGACTGGTCGACCAGCATTGAACCCTCTTAAGCTACCTTTGGGAGCAAGACTGCCACATCAGAAGCCCTCTCAATGCATGTAGCGAATAAGAAATGGGAAATGAGGGCCTCAGTGAAATACGACAGCATAAGGGTTGGCAGTGAAGAAAACCTCGGGAAGAAAAAGGGGAATGGGTTAGGACATAGACAGAGATGAAGAATTTTTTAAAGGCAGAGAGAAAGTGGTGAAATCGGATCTGAATTTGTGGGTTCGGACCCCACCCGGCGAACATTTATTCACCACTTTCTTTCTGACTCAAAAAATCTTCATCATTTTCTAGGACCTAACGCTTTCCCCCTTTGCTTTCCGAGGTTTTCTTGACTGCCAACCCTTATTCTGTATATATATATATATATATATATATATATTTATAAATATAAATATATATACCCGTTCACCCCGAGTAGTCCGCGTGGCGCTGGCTACCACCCCCAAGAGCAGGAAACAAAAATAACTTAACATAAATACCCGAGAAAGTGCTGGGGAAACACCCCCGCCGGTAGCGTAGTGGTTATCGCACCAGACCGGTATTCTGGAGGTCGTGGGTTCAGATCCCATCCGGTGGGCATTTTTTCACCACTTTTTTTTCGACTAAAAAAATATTTCATCTCTTTCTATGACCCACCACTACCTCCCCTTTGCTTTCAGAGGTTTTCTTGACTGCCGATCCTTATTTTTTGTCTCTCTCTCTCTCTCTCTCTATATATATATATATATATATATATATGTATATATATAAATATATATATATATACATATATATGTGCGTATTGTACGACTTGGGTGTGTTATTTTCAGATATATATGCGACGGAGCCACAGGATCATATATACTGTGTGAAAGGAAGCTGGTCAAGCCACCTCTTATTTCTGCACACCTAAACGCAATACTTCTATCATCTGTGAAATCCCATCATCATCCCCAGGGGTTCGTTCTTTCGGTGGCGCCTTCTCCGCAGCTTAATAAAAGTGGTCTTTCTGCATCTGCGAACTTCTTCTCTCGAGTGGTTAAGGGTGTGCTTGATTGCTCCTTCTACCTCTCCTGGTAGGAGCATTGGAGCTTCGATCGTTTCGGGATTGACGGTGGCAGACCTTCTCATGCAGCACAGAAGTAGCTGCGGTACTATCAATGCGGCAGCTCCTGATCAGCCTACCAATACACTCACCAGTCGCTAGCATGGTCCTCGGCTCTTGACTGGCTTTTCTAGCGATGACTTTGAGGGATGGCTCAACCACTGCAATCATGTTACTTTGGACAACCGCTATAATATACGCTCAAAATTCAGAAGGTTTTTTTTTCCCTTCCAAAAGTGCCTTAACAACAGGGGTATGGTATATGTTTGGCCGAGTTTAACCCAACAAGGTATTGAAATTTTTTGCCCGGTCCTACACTTGTTCCAAGGCATTAATACCGGACAGGACACTCGGGTGGAGTAGCCCGAGCTGTCATCTCTTTATAATGAAGAAATACTCCCGCTGTGACGTGGGATTCATAAAGACATGTCTGAACTGTACATGGTTTGCACCTTATAACCGGGTCGCCTCTTTTGCATTCAGCTCTATCGCAATCGATAACCCCATTATCAATAGCGATGTGCGAAGCAATTGTTACTGCATGGACCATACCCAGTCCCATAAGATCCTACGTGAGCTCGGGACCACTCGCTCTTCTAGGAATACTTAGCTCCGTTGTGTAAATTGGCGCATCTCGCGAGGAGCCCGATGCACCTTGCCCTCAGAGCAATCAGTTGAATTACGTTGATGCCCAATCGCTGCGTAGGACAATCAGAGAGGGGCTGGAATCTATGACTACCGTTCCGAATCCTGCCAAATTTCTCCTGTTTAGGCGCATACATGCTCCGAAGCGGTTTCAATACAACCAGTATCCAGGGAACCGATTGTTCTTCCGACTCCACAATATATAAAAGGATTTGTTGTTGTTTTGGGTTTTTATTGCAGTCCCTTATTCCAATTGTTTCTTGCAGCTTAGCCTACTGCAAGCGGACAAATTATCAATCAACACGTGCTATGAATATTATAGCCATTAAAACCAACACGAGGATAGTGGTATTTATTTCAGGGGCCCCTTTACCCCTCAGGTGTAAAGTGAAACTGTCTGCTTAAGCAATACTGTCCTTCTTCTGGACTCGTAACTGTAACATCCACCGTAGCAAAAGTGCACAGCTACTTAGTCTTTTACATGTATTTATTTTAAAGCAAACGGAGTGTTTTCCATTACACTGGAGAGTAAATAATGGTGCACAAAATTTCAGAAAGTTTGTAAGTGGCATCAATGGTTAGTTGCATGCCAACATGCTGACAGAGGCCCGTGACAATAACCAAGGTTTATTATTACTAAAACGCTCGAATATCCTAGATATCATTTACTAGGCATTACAAGTAACCTAAATGGCGTGAAGAAATTAGGAAAAAAACATCTGCTTTGCCTGCGCGTGATCATTCTGAAGCACCGGTTCTGTCTGGATGTTCGCTTCAGCGTAAGCCATTCATGTGGCCAGGCGTGGGACTAACGGCTGCTGCGTCGGTGATTTGTATGACAGCCTCACCTTCAGTGATCACAGCATGGGTCGGCAGTCGTTGGGGTAACACCGCAATAGAAAGCCTGAACCAATGAGCCAGTAAATGTAGCCAGAAAGACGCGGGGAGATCTTAACGACGGAAAACTTTCAGAAAACAACACCTGTATACTGGGCTTTTTGGTCGTGATACCAATGTTTGTTAGTGTTACTCCTGATTCAATATTAAATATTTATGAAAGACACAAGCACACTATTATCAATTCTAATTCCATAAATTGTTACGATATAACAATTTCATTAACCAAAATATTTTCCCTAATGTCATGAACCACAATATGTCACTGCCAAATATTTAGTTCAACGAAGACAATACGCCTGCAATATTTTGTTGTTGTTAATCCAAAATGATGACTCTTCAATTACAGAGCCTAGATATTTTCTTAACTGGGGGCATGGTTTACCTTAGTATATCTTCTTTCTTCAGCAGCCTCCACACTAGGCTTCGAAGTATTGACGTTGGAGTAATTAAATAACAGTATTTTAATTACTTTTCGTTCTACTGAGCGATGTAATGAATTTCTTTAGTTTGATTGTTCGTGGGTTAGTAATGTAATAAAAACTTGAGGCCAGTAATTTTATAAAATTTACTCAATACATTGCCAATTACTTTTGCCTAGGTTATGCTGTCGGCTTGTCTTATGGCATAGAATGTTTACCAAGAAAGTTGACCAAGTAGAGTTTCAATGCCCAGAGAGTATCTAGGCATTAGCACTAAGATATTTAACATATCAATGTGTAGGCTTCTAAATAAACTGTACATAAGTTGATGTAAAAAGTAATATTTTTGAGATTGCAGTTTAAATGTATATGAGTGTATCCTAAGTGTATATGAGCAGATATTGTATGATTGAAGAATTTTTGTTAAAGTAATTTAAAAAAATTATTACTTCTGAAAGGTGATAGTAATGTTATTTCATTACTTTGGGCCACATGCAATTTCTAATCTATTTACAGTTACAACATTGTAGGGAAGTATTGAGTATGTAAGTTAAGTACGTTTTGCCAGCTCTCGGAACGTACATTCTGGCTCGAAGTGTAGTTTTAGCATGGCAAGAACCGCGATAAATAACACAACAGTTATGAGGACAAAACGCGGGCCCATATCCTCTTCGGCACCTCCAGAAATTTGTACGACATCATCTGTCCAACCATGGTTACCCTCTCACTTTTCCAGATTACTTACCTTAACCGTACGGAAGAATATCTGTGAAGAATATGGATGGGCGATTGAGCGCTCTCATGCACCATGGCCGCTCCACTCTTTCGATTGTTGCTTCCTGTGTCGCATGATCGTTTGAAGCTTGCTAGCCCAGCCGAATATTCTTTTAAATGAAAATTTTGTAACGTGGATATTTGTCAAGCCGCGATGCCCTGCTCGTGGTGTGTGCGATCGCCCCTGCTTGCTGTGTGCGCGATCGCCGTGCAGAGTTCAATCTCAAGTTAGTGCTACGTTCCGTGCTTCTTGGCCAGCCAGGTGTTTGAAGACGACGACATAAATGTGTGGGTCCACCGCTCGCGGGCCAGACTGATTTACCCATCTTCGCTGAGCATCGCCGTGCTGCCTGTACTCTTTGGTGTAGCGCTACGCCTATTATATAGGTACATCTCCATCCTGCTGTCTACAGCTCCGTCTACTAAGACGCAACAATATCATGCTCAACGCAGGCCCAGTTATAAAAATTGTAATCATCCTAAACGCAATTACCATGGCTTTAGAATCAGCAGGCTGCTATTTATGGTAGTACCCCTCTTAAGGCTACACAAGTTGCAAGAGAACGACCGCCACAATTTTTTTTTAAATTGCGAACGAAATAGCAACGACATGCAAAACACTAGGACGAGAAACTTTGTCGTTCTGCATAAAGAAATATTATTGCTACGGTGTGTGAGCGGCCATAGATCGGACAGACGGACATGAGCTACGGCTAAGCTGGGAAGAACAAGAGGTTCGTGCTAGATCCAAGGTCGTGCTCGCGTACCTGTAAAAGCGTGTGTGAAATACACCTTCATTTTCACGTATTGTTCTCCGGAAAATTTTATTAGAATCTTCCGAACAGTATCAATCTAGCGCATCGTATAGGATAAGCTTTCAAAAAAACTTACAATAATGCTTTAAGACTGAAGATGAAGTACTGTCCTCCGGCAATAAACTCAAAACACTAACTTTCAATAACTGACAATTGTTATGTGCAACCGGTCTTGATAACCTATTTTTAAATGTTCTTCATGCGTGAGAACAAGAAAACTCAAGCTTTATCTTGACAGGCTTTATTTGGACAAAAGTGCTACTATAGAAATACCGCTTCTTACTTTATCTGAGAATGTGCAGGAAAACTTGAAATCATAAATGGAAACTTCATTCAACCCCTCCTCGAAACAACAATAAGTAAATCACGCCAATTTTGAACCACGACATTCCTCCCTCTGATCCCGTCTGTAATTGTTAGAGCTTGAAACCTTAATTTAGAAAACAAAATTTTAGCAACACCAACCGTATCCCTCGAATAAAACAACCCCTTCTCCGAGAGGCAATCTAAATCATATATAAACCCTAAAAACATCTCTGTAAACTAGCAAATCATAATAAAACTAAATATGAATAAATATTCCACACGTGCGCACAACCATTAAACATTGCACTTTCTTCGTTTCTCTGATCTACTCTGATTTCCAAATCCAAATATCAACAAATTTCGAGTGTGCTATCTCCCAAGTTTATGTGCGAGCAAGTATTAGTAACGAGATGGGACGGCCTCAAAGAATTAGCTTTACGATGCTCCTATCGATCGTCTTAAATGTAAACCGTTCTGAAGAATTACTTTATTTTTCGTGTATAAATAAAGCCCGGCACCAAACAAATGCCGAAATTAATCATACCATACCTTTTCAGATACCATGATTAGCGATAGGAAAAAAAATCATTCCAACTAAATCAGAATCATACCCTATCATCATCCTGGAGACGGAGAGAAGAATAACAGAAAAATTAAATACAATGAGGCTATCTTAACCCAAACTGTTATTCAATATTTATCAGTATATGCGCGCACGGCGCCCACCAGAATATAGCAATAATACACAGTTTGGGGCCGAACCTTCAAATCTGCTAACCACTCTCTTTAGCCAACTATAGCCCAATTTTTCAACTTTCGTACTTATCCGGCGCATGATAACTTCTAATAAATGACCCACCTCAACTCTCTTTATTGTTTTTACCCGAACCAACTTGTGTATAACAAATACTACTAGTTTAAGACACAGCTTCCAAAATTCTCCTATAACATACCACAACTGGACATTACCCTTCAGATATACAATGTTTTAGACTTTTCGAAACCTTTGACCAGGTAAGAATTTGGTGCTAAACTATATTCCTCAAACATTTCTTGAAGTATCTACCGCATCAAACAATACCTGCTCTTGCTGTGTGTATACCTATAATGAGTAGAATATCATAGTGCCACTCTACTCGCGCTGCGTGGACAAAAAACGAAGCAATTTAGACATCTACGATTACAACGTATACCGTCGCAATGTTCAGATATTTTATGCCAACAGGGTGTAAAAGAGTCTCTGGAATGTTATAATTATTTTCAATTTCAAACAGGATAAATTTAACAAGAAAAGGCACTACTCAAGCAGACAAGTAACACCTTCGCCTCTTACAGTGTCTAAGTCCGAAGATGAGCAGTGCACTCATTGCTATTTCGCAACTGCTCAAACAAAAGAACAGAGCACCTGAAACATCTATGCATATATGCCTCTGATCTCGAACACGGGCGTTTTTTGTCCTATAAATGCTTTTATACGAAGAATTGATTCAGTTTTGAAGTGGAACTTGTCAAGCACTTGGCTAATAGTTTTAATTGTCGCAGTTCATTATCTTTTAAATGAATCCCGCTTCTTGCAATTTTTACTCATACTGCGCATTCAGAAAACAGCAAAAATTTTGGACATCCACAACTACCCCACCTCTTATCACCAGTAACGGACCTGCTCTTCGACAAGGCACAGCAGAACCTTTTATTTTTAGAGAAGGTTCTTAAAGGAGCCTTGATTTAGTGAGGAAGTGGCTCTTCTCAAGCAGGGCGCTAATAATTTCTGGTGTTGCAGGGTATGAACAAGGTATTGAGTACCGCTCCTTACAGCTATTTTACTCGAACTGTGTTAGTCAGTACGTAGACGTTACTCGAACATCCACGCCAACTATGCCTCTTATTGGAATTGAGCAGTTGTTGATTTACAAGGCGCAGCAGAGCATTTTGACTGTTATACATAAATGTTTTCTTTTAAAAGAGCGTTTATTCCTAACGAAGTGGCAATTCTCGAACACTAAGCCAAACGTTTCTGTTCTTCTAGTGTGTAAACCCAGAAATGAGCACCTATGCTCCTTGCTATTTTACTCAACCTACACTAAAGAAAGAGACCACATTAAAACTGCACACCAACTATACATCTTTCTGCGCGTTGACACGTGCATTGACGAGGAAAATCAGGGTCTTAGCCTTTTATAATTGTTTTCAATGAAAAATGCATTGCAACGATTTGGAAGCGCATTTCTCAAACACTAGGCTACCATTTTACAAAACATTCCTTGAGTACCGCTGCTTATTGCTATTCCAGTCCGACTGCGCACACAGAAAACAGTTTACTACGGACAACCACGCCTTCTATGGGTAGAATTTCGAGGTGGCGTGTTATTTGACAAGGCGCTGCTGATTCATTTGGCTGATATAAATGTTTTCAAATAAAGAGCCTTCATTTAGTTTAGGACTGGCACATTTAGAGAACTACAGGGAAGTTTTGTGCTTTATGCTCTTTTTTTCGCACTGTGGACAAGTAAAACAAGATAACTTTTTAGAGAAAGTGATCTTCTCGAGTTCTTCCAGGGAGGCTTTACGGCGGGATGATATGCGGCTTACCAATTTGTCGCCCTTGAGTCGTATGTCAAGGATGCCTTTTCAACAAACACTTTTGTGCTACGGTGATGTTTGACCTAGAAAGGTCCTATGACACCACTTGGAATAAAGCATCATCAGAGACCTGAGGTCGTTGGGTAGGTGATATGTTTAAGACGTTTCCCAGCTACATGGGGCAACGAGCTATCGGGTAAGTGCAGATACTGCCCTTTCGGGAATTTTTTGTGCAGAAAAATGCCGGGCCTCAACAAGGCGTTTTGAGCTGCAAATTGGGTATTGACAAAGTTAACTCGCCCCGACAGGTATTGCCACCAAATATTTCCGCCGTAATGTAGTTGGATGATGGGAGAAAACCTAAAATGGTTTTAAATAGTGCAATCAGTCAATTTACACCATGCGCAGCTCCAAATTGCTCAAGTTTTAGAGCAACTCTGACAAAGCCAGCCATCGGCAAAAACAGCATGTACGAATTTAGAGAAGAGCAGGGTGACATAACGCACAACTCGGATGAGAGAATAAATGTAGCAGAAGAAATACACACTAGGCTACAATCCAGCGACGATATTACAGGAGAAACTGCTGAGGGTACAAGCACAACTTCCGATGTTCCGAGCAAACCACAAACATCTCTGTGACGTCCCAAAAAAATCCGAACGTCTATTTCCCAGCAGTATCACTATAAAACATGCGTACAACATGCACCATTTTTATGAAAATTTTTGGATGTTGAGATAACATTGCTAGTACCTTAAAGTCGGACGTTCCTTCAACTATGCTAAAACGTACTCTCCATGTTGCTGCTGCTTCATTTGTGGACGGTATTTAAACATAGTTTGCTGACGTTGTTCCGATGCTGCTGGAATGTCTGTTTTTTACTTCGTATATGTTTATCGCTGCTACATATATTTTAGCTATATCTGCTATACTTTATTTTCAAACTCTCCGCAGGCGTACTGTTTTGAAGTTACCGAGGGGTTTTGTATATGTTTTGTATGAGTTTTGTCCCGAGGGGCTTGTGCAATATTTGTAATCCACCATTATTGCATTTACGGAAATTTAAACGCGGAGGACATAATAAATACATTAGACTTAACATATGCCTGAACAAAATTTGATGCTCCTAGGAGTTTTTATTCAGTAGAGCAACCATTTTACTTGGTTGTTCCACCATCGTAATGAAAATGCAATAGCTGACTTGACAAATCGCTGGCGACACTGTTCAGTCACATATGTTAAAAACAAATCTCCCCAGTTTGTACCGATGGTGAAAGGCTCGACGAATAGGAGAGCTGGAAGGGTCTCCTCCAGTCACTTTCCTCACGGTACGGACATCTGACCCCGCAACGGCAGACGAGGCGGCAATTCCCCTGACCCTCATCACCAAGCTGCCACCACACACTATAATCACTTACTTGAAGAGGGCCATTCAAAACTTCATTTGTGATAGCGTTTCGGCTACAGCACTTAAGATTCTCCAAAATCTCCATACTCAACCACTCGACATCGTCTGGACCCCGGCCCCTCAGGGGTGGGAGGCAACGAGGCGGCCCACGAAGAAGCACGAGAACTAAACAGCCGTGCTGCACTCGCTCCTGCTCTTTAACACAGTGCTCGGTCGGCACGCGATCGTCTGCTGTCGGGTCAGAAAGCCACGAAGCATTATCGCCTCTCCCGCCACAGTTTTTTTACTGCTCACACATCCCTCACCAACGCTCAGAAGCGCCTTTGGGGACTCCTTCAGAACTACACCTTCATCTATCGATACCTCCTCCAGAAGATCTACTCCTCTGAGTTCCCTGCGCCCAACTGTCCCCTCCGTGACTCCCTGGGCGCTTTAAGCCAGGGCATGTGGGCTTGTCCTCTTAGCCCATTCCACCCCATCTCCCGCATCGAGCGGTGGGATGACGCACTCAGCTGCTCGCCACCGGGGGCACAGCTAGTTCTGGTTGACCGATCCGCCACTGCCGCCGCCAGCCTTCGGAAAGCAACCACCATGCGTTCCTAATCAACTTGCCTGGAAAATGAAGTGATTTCTATTTCTTTCTCTCTCCCTTCTTTGGAGACCCGGCTGTTACACCTGACATGGATTTCTTAACTTGCTCCTGAAAGCTGTCGATGAGTGGGTGGCCGGGATGGTTTCGTCCGTTGGCTTAAACAAAATGCGTGGACCCAAGAATTTGGTACCCTAATAGAGGCAGCGAACAAATATTGTTGAGTGATTGTTTTGGTCATATTTGACAAATTTCGGCCGTGATAACGCTTGTTTTTTCCACACCGATCTTGGAGGCGAGGCCAATTATGCTAATACTGCAAGTGATGTAACCAAATGTTCCTTATTTAGGCCACAAAAAGCTATCGGGCTTCATGGTTTCCCCTATGCAAGCTACAGTAGCCGCGAATAAAATTGAATGCGCCGCTAGATTGCTGGAATTGATAAACTTTGTTTGTTACGCTCCAATCTTGCAGACACGCCCATCATGCGAACACTAAAAGCGATGTAGCCAGACCTCCCGCATTTAACTCACAAATGCTATCCCAAACCCCGATCTCCCCGGTGAAAGCCAAGCTAGCCACGAAGGAATGCACTGTTTCGAACAGAAATAGCTCGTAATTTACCTCGAGGCACCCGATTACTGCAGGTTAAAAACAAAGTGATCGCTTTTTGCGAAAGTAATGACCAAAAACAGGAGATGGACATGGAGTACGGACGATGTCACCAGCTTTCGGACGCTTTCTGGTGCTGCATCAACGCTGATATCTGGCGAGCGTAGACATCGGCGTAGCTCCCGCGTCAGCTCACATCGCGTGCATTTTGCCGGCGCCATCAACGCGGGGCGATATTGACGTGCGAAAGCGCGGAACATACACTGCAAGTTATTGCGGCCTCAGAACAAACCGTAAAATTACGGCGCCCGCAACCCCACGCCAGCCGTATTTCCACCATAGATCCTGGAATTTCATAAGTGCCGTAATCTATATTGTCGGTACAATTACTGTTTTCTTTGAAAAAAAAACACGCTCAAACTTTTCTAGCATATATTGGCAACTATTATCTGTGTTCACCAATAACTTGGCCATCTATTTCGCAAAGCGTTTTTTATCAAGGTAGGTGTCTTTCGGGAAGTGGTTTTTCCCTCGGACGAACATGATATAGAAAAGTCGCTGCGCGGCGAGTCCGACCATCCGAAAGTTGTATTAACTGCACTCCGTATTGATGCGCGTGCTACTGGCCGGTGATGGCAAGGGTGTGTGCGCCTTCAACTTTAATTATGTCGGTGATTTGACCACCATGAATTTATCTACCGGACGAAGAAATACTTCCAAGTAGTGGAGGTAAGTGAGTACTAGTGAACCTTGTTTTCTTGTCATATGTATTTAACGTAGCAGAGTTGCTCTTGAACTTCGGTCCGCGAAAGTGGTATGCCCTAACGCTTTGAGTGACTCACTTTGTGAGTTGCGCAGATTTGTGGGTACACCTTTGTACCTGGCCGCTGCGTGTGTAAACAAAATCAATTCTCGCGCAATTTCTATCGTCTTGTTTTCGTTACGTGTTTGTGCCCTGTTTGGTTTTGCTAACCGAAAGTTTTGATACGAAATGAAATAAGGCAAGCTGAAGAGTGCGAGGACAAGTGCGTGTGCCAATATAGGTTCGTTTATGCGTCACACGCACATCTTGTACTTTTAGCGTGATATTATGCACTCTTGGTTTTTGTTTCGTTTCTGCAGATGCCGTTTTTTTTGTCAATAGTTTTCGGTTAAAAATATGCACAATAAATTGAACCATGGTAGTGTGTGTAGCATGAAACTAAAATAATAAATCGACTGATTTGCGAGCGTAGGGCATTAGATCAAAATATCATTTGGGTGTTTTTTCTCGTTTAATTTGTGTGTTCAATCTTTTTGAATGCTCACTTTGGTCGTGAAATGTTGGAATGAACAACTTGTATCCAACCCGAATTTATTGTAACGTCATAACTACAAGCATGTCGTAACTGGTACCGTAGTAGGAGCAGCGCTGGTTGCGCTTTGTACTCTTACTGCGGCATCGCAAACGTAAATTAACCATTCAGAACATGTAAAATAGTCAAAAATGGCTGTTAAATTTCTGTCACTTATGGAGTTTCCAGCTTAGTGAATTTAGCGTGTAACACACCTTGGTGATCAGCGTAACACAGCATTTGCGATTTCGCAGGTTTGAGGCAGAATATGATTCTGGTGTCTGGCCTATAGTTTGCCTATAACTTACATGTTGCGGGCTGCTGACTGGTGCAACTTAGACTAGGTTTGAATGTGATTTTGGAGTAAAACTTTTTTGCACTACTTTGATGCTTCCTGCTCTAGAACGTATACTTCTACTAAAACTGTAGGCCTAACAGGACAAGTGAACAGGACAACAGGACGAGTTATTCAGTGATGTGCTTTTTGAAGGTTTAGTTATGCATATTTACCAACTAGCCCACCTCGCCATTTTGCTGCAGGAAGTATACGTCAATAGCAGTGACGCTCTCCGGGTTTGTCCCCGCCCAAGGCACCTTGAGCAATCTTGGTGACGGTGTTGGCGACACCGTGGACCCCGAGCCCCAACAGTCACGCGGTAAGCGACCGTGCTAATGGGTTTTAGGGTGAAGGTTAGAAACGTCACACGATGGCCTGTCTGTTTACCAGGCATAGAGCTACGATACCTCTTCAGCTATCAGGGTAAGGATGACGAAGAGAGTACCCCCCTCTCCCTGCTTTTATACTATGCTTTATGGTATCGTTTAAACCCCCCAAACGTGATCAGCCCCATATAAGGGCCGCACCGGAGTACCGTTTCCTCTATTGTCATCTTTAACATTTCCTGCACCAGATAATTACTCTATATTTCTTGTCATGAAGTCAGTCAGTCGGGCGCGCCCTCTTGCATCGAAGTCATTTTTTTTATCGCCAAATGTGTTGAAGCTATAATAGAAAATCGTATAGTGCAAAAAACAAAGTTCTGGGGAACTCCTAATAGAAATAAATGACAAGCAGCAGTCTGAAAGCTTTTAGCTCAGACTAGACTGGCTGATCTCGACATCAGGGTCACACCCCATCGGAGCTTCAACAGCTCGCATGGTGTCATATCGAGACGGATTTTCTCAATGAAACGGATGCGAATGTTCTTGCGGGCTTGAAGAATCAGGGCGTCACTGCTGTGAGATGCATCACCACCCGCAGAGACGAGAAGGAGATTTCCACAAAACACATAATCTTGACATTCACCACTCAGCAATTCCGCAACACATAAAGGCCGGCTTTATCCGATGCTCCATCCGTTCGTACATCCCGAACCCACGGCGATGTTTAAGGTGCCCACCGCACGGGGCACCTTAAGCAATCTTCGTGGGGGTGTTGGCGACACCGCGGACCCCGAGCCCCCAACATAAGCTGTAACCTACCTTGGTGATGGATTTAAAGGTGAAGAGTAGAAGCCTCAAACGGTGGCCGTCGGAGCCCAGGTGAAGCTCCGGGGGATGGGCTCGCTGTCTGCGTACCAGGCAGGGAGCTCCGGGACCTCCTCAGCTATCAGGGTAAGGCTGTGGAAGAAATTTCCCCCGTCCCCTGCTTCTATGCACCCTGTATGGTATTTGCAAACCCCCCCCTCCAAACGCGATCGGTCCCTGAAAACGGCCCGCACCAAAGTATCATTTTCCCCATCGCCATCTTTAACATTTCCTGAACCGGATCTTTACTCTCGATTTCTTGTCATGGAGTCCCTCAGTCAATCCCATCTTCTTGCATCTCAGTCAGTCTTCTTTTGTATCTCAGTCAGTCTTCTTGATTGCAATCTATCTTGATGCCCTAATAGTAAAATTGTATAAGTGCAAAAAAACAAAGGTCTGTGAGCTCCTCATCAAAATAAACGACAAGGAGCAGTCCACAAAGCTTCCAGCTCAGACTAGACTGGCTGATTTAGACATCACAGCCAAAACCCGTCGGAGCCTCAACCGCTCGCACGGTGTGATATCCGAGACGGATCTCTTGAACGAAACGGATGCGGATTTCCTTGCCGGCTTGAAGGATCAGGGCATCACTGCCATGAGAAGCATCACTATTAGCACAGACGACAAGGAGATTCCCAGCAGGCACATTATCTTGACGTTTGACCACGCAGTTCTTCCACAACACATAAATGCAGGTTTTGTCTGTTGCTCCATCCGTCCTTACATCCTGAACCCGCGGCGCTGTTTTAAGTGCCAGCGGTGCGGGCATGGTAGAAACTCTTGCCCATCCGAACCACCGGTGCAAAATGTGCTGCGCACGATCATCCGAGCGACAACTGTCCATCCGGCACCCTCTCCTGTGAACTGTGGCGGGCCGCATTCAGCGTACTCCCGCAGGAGTAAAAAACATTCAAACTGAGGAAAAAGATAATCATCATCAAGGTAACTTAGAAGATCGCCTTTCCGGAGGCGCGAAAGAGGTTCACCTCTTTTCCCCTGGTGAGGTACGCCGACGCAGGTCGCCGAGGCGCGGAGCGGTTTCTGGTGTCCACAGGGACCCAGTTCAGTGAGTCTGACATGGTGCCGCCCCCCGCTGGGTTGTCTCACCCAGCCTAACCGGCACCACGCCGCTTGCTGAGCCAGCAGCGGTTGTGGTGCAAATCATTTCTGTCGGGACCGGTGCCATTCCCGACTCTGCCTCACCGTCGTTCAGTGCATTGGAGGGTGCCGAGGGTATGCAAACCACCGGGCTCGCACCGGCTCCCACTGTCACCGCACTGCCCGGGCAACCTCACCGCCCTCGACGCCCTCGGCGGTGGCTGCTCAAACGAAGGGCTGCCGAAAGGGGTCAAGTCCGGGTGGGCCCGGTTCGACGCGCACCCACAGGATATCCCAGGACGAGATGGACCTCGCGCCTTTCTTGCCTGCAACGCGCCGCAAG
The DNA here is from genome assembly GCF_048455015.1 of Haemaphysalis longicornis. NCBI lineage: Eukaryota > Metazoa > Arthropoda > Arachnida > Ixodida > Ixodidae > Haemaphysalis > Haemaphysalis longicornis. Next base: position 37,012,913 of record NW_027526214.1, on the reverse strand, counting down.
GAGCGGCCTCCAACGGCAAAGCCAGCAGAAAGGCCCAAAAACCCAAATCCTAGAGTAACAGTCCCGAAAAATAAACGAACACACATACACACCGACTTCAGTAGCTTCTAAATATCCATAATGGGATAAGAAAATGTTACTCATTGGAACAGTAGAGGCCTTCTTAAATATCTTGATGATGTCTATGAGATATGGCATTCGAACCATGCAAGTGTGATGTGTCTTCAGGAGACACATTCGAATTCCAATAACACAAATTTTTAAATAGGTACATGGTATTCAGAAAGGACAGGGTTGGCTGTACACACTTTGCAGGAGGTGCGGCCATTGTCGCACGGAAACCATAAGCATGCCACCCTCTCTTTTTAATATCTGTCCTTGAGGCTGTAGGAATCCGCACAATAATATTTATAGGTTGATAACTGTATGTTCTACATACATTCCTCCTGATCATGCACTTTCGAGATCTGACTTCGAGGTGCTGGTCGACCAGCTTCCTAACATACTTCCTAACAGGTGACATTAAGGCACACAACTCTCTTTGGGGCTGTTCTAGAGCTTATGCCTGAGATCGCCTGATAGAGAAATTTTTTACATCTTCAGGAGCATACCTTTTCAACAAGAAACCGCCAACATACCATAACTCAAGACAAAATACAGCCTCACATCTCGACTTGGCTATTGGTTCTGCAATTCTCTTTCCATGTCTTGAGTGGGGATTGGGAACTGCCCCTTAGAGTAGTGACCACTTCCCCACTTCCCTAACATAAATAGATAAAGGCCCATGCCATCCATCTTCCCATAACAGGTTTAACGATTTAAAAGCAAACTGGAGCATATTCACAGAAACATCTAAACTACACAACTCAACCATAAAACACCTACACGTGGAGGAAGCAGCCCAACTCATCACGGCGCACATCCTCCCCGCCGCCGAAAAGTCCATTTCTCACGCCTCCGGCGCTCCGTGCAACCAAAGGAGGCCGTTGTGGAATGAGCACTGTAGGCGGGTGCAAGAGGCCAAGAACAAAGGTTGGGGTGTCCTTCGCCGGCACCCCTCGTAAGATAACCCCATTTCTTTCAAACTGGCATAGGCTTTTGGGAACCGAGTGCGTCGTTAGGCGAAAAGGGAGACTTGGCACACCTCCCTCAATTTCATCAACTCATACACTCACAGACACAGTCTGGACACGAGTACGAAATTTAAAAGGACAACCGACCCAAAGCCTGGTCCTGGTTAGTACAAAAGGGGGCACACTGGAAGACCAGACTAACACACTCGCACAACACTTCCAACATAGGTCTAGTTCAGCGCACTACACCAAAACTTTCATAAAACACAAAACATGCGGTGAGAAGTCCTTGCGAGACAGTAATGAGTCGACCTCATCTTATAACACCCCCTTCTCACTGCATGAGGTGAAGATCGCACTTAGTACTTGCCAACATTCAGCTCCACGCGCAGACATCATTACTTACACTATTATACAACACTTGCGCAGAGACACACTTGAAACCCTCCTTCACCTGTACAAGAAAATATTTCTTTTGCGGCAGCTTCCAGGGTCATGGAGGGAGGCCATCGTAGTGGCCTTTCTGAATGAGGGGAAGGGTCCTTCCTCACCACATGTTACCGTCCCGTCACCCTCACAAGCTGCCTGTGTAAGCTGCTCGAGAAGATGATCAATAGGAGACTCATGTACTTCTTAGAGTACAAAGGTCTTCATCACAGCTGCCAGGCTGGCTTCTGTGCTGGGTTATCCACCAACGATCAACTGGTTGAGTCGGAATCGTATCTAAATAGTGCCTTTATCCATAATCAGTTTTGCATAACAGTTTTCCTTGATATGGAAGAGGCCTAAGACACAGCCTTGTGGTATGGCATCTTGAGTGACCTCAAGTCGTTTTGTGTCGCCGGCAACATGCTGAACATCCTCGCTAGCTACATGTCGGAAAAAAACCTTTCGAGTGAAGGCTAGCAGTTCACTTCCCAATGTATATGTGCAGAAAAATAGCATTCCTCAATGCGGTGTTTAGAGCTGCACACAATTCATTGTTAAGATGAACTCGCTCTGGAAGGCAATGCCACCAACCATTTCCTGTTCTGTATATGTAGATGACGTCCAAATATCTTTTACGTCTCGTAACTGCTCAATTTGTGAACGCCAAGTCTACCTTGGGGTGAACAAACTTGCTGGTTGGGCGGACACAAAGGTTTTAAACGGAACCCTAAAAAGAGTACTTGTGTTGTGTTCTCCCGGAAGCGCGGGATTCATGTGGACCCTGATATCTCTATTAATGGTTTAGTAATGCCTGTCAGAGGGGAACAGAAGTTTTTGGGCTTATTATTCGATAGTAAACTCACATTTATTCGTCACTTCAAACACCTCAAACACAAATACCTAAAAACATTCAACATTCTGATAGTCCTGTCACACCAATCCTAAGGTGCCGACAAGCAGCTCCTCCTGTGCCTTTATACTGCAGGGGTAAGATCTTGCTTGGATTACGGCAGTGATGTTAATGGGTCCGAGACAAAGACGGTGCTAAAATGCTTGACCCGGTGCTGCATTTGGGGCTTCGTCTTGCCTGTGGCGCCTTTCGCTCTAGCCCCATTGAAAGCCTTTATGCCGAGTGTCACAAATGGTTCCTGTATTACCAGAGGACATACACTAACTTGTTGTATGCCTATTAACTGATGTCTATGACAAATCATCCCTTAATTCAACCATTCATGATTCATCCTCAGAGCAGCTCTTTACCACTCGTCTATCTATTTCCATGCCATTTCCTGTCAGGGTGAGAGCAGACGCTTCTGACCTGGCTGTGTCATTTTCACACAACAAAACACCCATCACAAATTTTATTGCGGAGTGGCAACTCTTGGCAGTTTGTTGTGACTTGTCCTTTTTGGAATGTGACAAAAACGGGGCACCAAGGGTAGCCATTACTCAGCATTTATTTTTTCAGAAGGAGAAGTATTAATGCGCAGTGTATTACTGCGACGCATCAAAGACACCTAAGGCTATGTCTTGTGCTGCGCATGGGCCGAATCTCAACGTGTGTAATAGCATGAACCCCCACAACAGCATTTTTACAGCTGAAGCACACGGCATGTTACTTGTTTTACGTCACACCATTCAACATCAAATTTCAAAGTCCATAGTGTTTACAGATTCTCTTAGTGTTGTGCGTGCACTTTTGTGCAGAAAAAGCTCAAAAGATTATGCAATCAATCTTGTTTTTAAGGCCCTTATGTCGGCATACGCCTCAAGTCTTGAAATATTATGTTAGGTTCCTGGCCACTGTGGAATAGCCGGGAATGAAACCACAGATCAAATGGACACTGCTGCTACTCTCTTGAATATAGTGTACATAGCAACAGTGCTGTACAAAGACATGAAGCCACACATTAGATACCAACTTCGCAACGCATGGCAAACAGACTGGAGTGAACAGACAGATAACAAGTTACACGTAATAAAACCACACTTGGGACCATACAATACTGACTCAGACAACAGACACATTGAAGATACCTTGGCTAGGTTGCGGATAGGCCATACACATGTAGCACACTCACACCTGCTCAGTGGCTCTCCAAAACCCATGTGTAGCAGGTGTCGGGAGGGCCTATCCTTTGTTCACATCTTAATCGCATGGAACGTACTCTACACAACAATACACCGACACTTCAAGGAACCATACAGACAACACATTTTGCTACACTCTTCTTTGTTTTAGTGTGACAATGCCATGGTTTCTGAGCAACGCGTTTTTGAATATTTGTCTCATGTTAACTTTTCACACCTCATATCCTATCATGCGTAATCAACACTGGCCCTATGCACCAGCCATCTCCATTGGGTTGACTTGATTTTACTGTTATTCTGGCTTACACAATTTAGTGGCCACAGTTTTTTGGTTATATACTTTTGTTTGGCGCTCCTTGCCCCTCAGCTGGTCTTGCGGCAAAAATCTAATCATCATCATCATCTGTTTTAAGTGCCAGCAGTTTGGGCATGGTAGAAACTCTTGATGATGATGGTTGGATGTTTATGGAGCAAGGCCAACCAGGGCAAAGAGCGCCAAAACAATGGTTAAATATGACGGACGAAGATGTAAATACTGAAATTGCTCAACAAAAGCAAAAATAAATCAGTAAAAGACAATGAGGATGGCTGGTGTAAAAGGCCAGGGTGTGATAGTGAATAGCATGAACTTGGGTGCAAAAATTACGCGTGATATGAGATGAGTTGTAAAAATTTGATATCAGTAAGAAACTTGCAAGTGTGTTGTACAGGAATCATAGGATTATCCGCTAAAACAGTGCTGGGTGTTGTGAAATGTGTTGTCTGTAGAGTTGAGGGAAGTGCTTGCGTCTAGTTGTGTGTATTGCTTTGCATGTAATGAGGATGTGAAGTACAGAGAGGCCCTCCCCACACCTGCTACACAGGGGTCTTGGAGATCTAGTGAGCAGATGGGAGTGGGTCGCCTGCGTGTGGCCTATCCGTAATCTAGCTAGGGCAACTTCGATGAATTCGTTGTGTGAGTCATTAGTGTATCGTCCTAGGTGTGGTTTTATTATGTGTAACTTGTTGTCTGTCCGTGTACTCCAGTCGGCTTGCCATGTTCTGCGAAGGTGTTGTATTATGTGTGAGGCTTGAGGTCAGTGTAAGGTATTGTTGTTATGTCCACTGTATTTGCAAGTGCAGCAGCGGCAGCCATTCGATCCGTGGTCTCATTCCCCGCGATTCCAGCATGCCTTGAAATCCAGCACAGGATTAGTTCAAAATTTTTAGCATATATGGACAATATGGCAATAAAGACAACATTCACAATGTCGTCTTTCGTGGGTCTGTGTGAAGACAATGCACGCACAATACTCAAGGAGTCTGTAGAGATGACGGATTTAGGAATTTGTTTTTCCAGAATGTGCTGAACGGTGACTAAAATGCCATAGGCTTCTGCTGAGAAGATAGTGGTAAGTACGCTCATGGTTATGCAATAATTAAAGTTAGGACCATGAGCGGCGCAAGACACCAGAGTTGAGGTTCTCGAAGCATCAGTGTAAAATTTGGCACATTTATATTTACCCTGCCGGGACAAGAAGTGCTGCAGACTCGCAGCACCCGGAACCCTGTTTTTATCCATTTTCATAAAAGAAACATCACAACAGACAGGCTGCAGTTGCAATGGTGGCATAACGTCAAAAAATGATGATGTGCATACATCTAAAAACCCAACAGCAAGACCTGAAGTTTCTTCTCTCACCCTGAGTGAGTAGGGCAAAGAAGCAGAAGGACGATTTGAGAATAGCTGCGTTGCAGATGTATCCTTGAGGATGGGTTTTAAAGGATGGTTACTCAATGATGAGACCTTAAAAGCGTACAATAAATCTATGTATATTCGTTGATGCTCCAGGGACCATTTGTTGCTTTCAACGTACAGACTCTGGGCTGGGCTAGTGCGGAACGCACCAGACGCAAGGCGCAGGCCCAAGTGGAGCACTGGACCAAGCATATTTTGTGCGGTTTTTATGCCGACCCATACAGGACACTACCGTAGTCTAACCGAGACCCGACCAAGGCGGTAAAGACACAGAGAAGGAGTGTTTTGTCTGCACCATAGGATTGGTGGGAGAGGACCTTAAGCATGTTTAGTGTTTTGAGGAATTTATGTTTAACTGCTTTGATGTGTGGGATGAACGTGAGCTTTTCATCAAATATGACACCTAAAAACGTGTGCTCCCTTTTCACAGTAATTGGGGCATGGTTAAGCGTAATCTAAGGGTCCGCGTCAATTCCACGCTTGCGGGAGAACACAACACAAGTACTTTTGGCTAGGTTTAGTTTAAACCCGTTAAGGTCCGCCCAGCCACCAAGTTTCTTAACACCGAGCTGTACTTGACGTTCGCATATTGACAAGTTACAGGGTTTAAAAGATATTTGCACATCGTCTACATAGATGGAACAGGAAATGGTCGGCGGCAATGCCTTTCGGAGGGAGTTCATCTTAACTCTCAACAACGTGCAGCTTAGAACTCCACCTTGCGGCACACCATTTTTCTGAAAATATACATTAAAAAGTGCACTGCAAACCCTCACTCAAACGGTTCGTTCGGCCAAATGACTACACAGTGTGTTCATCATGTTGCCGGAGACACCAAATGACTTAAAAGGTCCCCGAGGATGCCGTAGCGCCGGGCTGTATCATAAGCTTGTTCAATATCAAAAAATACAGTAAGCCCGAGCTTTTTATGGACAAATGCATCTTTTATGTAGGATTTCAGTGCAACAAGTTGATCATTTGTAGATCGCCCCACCCTGAAGTCTGCCTGGCAGCCCTCGAGAAGACCGTTGTACTCCATAAAGTACACGAGCCTACGGTTTATCATCTTCTCGAGGAGCTTACACAGGCAGCTGGTCAGGGCGATAGGACGATAACTTGCTGGAGAGGAAGGGTCCTTCCCCTCCTTAAGGAAGGCCACAACTGTAGCTTACTTCCAAGACCTTGGAAGCTGCCCCGAAAGCCATATTCTATTGTAGAGGTGTAGGAGTGTCTCAAGAGTGTCTGCGTGTAGGTGTTATATCATGGTGTATTTAATGCTTTCTGCCACTCGAGCTGAGGGCTTACAAGTGGCAAGAGCAACCTTCAGCTCATGAAATGTGAATTCAGAGTTGTAAGCAGAATTCCACTTGTTCTTGTCTCATAAGGGCTTCTTTTCTGCAGATGTTTTGTGTTGCATGAAAGTGTTAGTGTAGTGTGCTAAGCTGGACACGTGTTGGAAGTGTTGTGCGAGTGTGTTAGCCAGGTCTTCCAGTGTGTCCCCAGTTGTACTAACCAGGGGCAGGCTGTGAGTCGGTTGTCCTTTTAGTTTTCGTATACGTGTCCACACTTTGTGTGTGTCTGTGTATGAATTGATGGAAGTGAGGAAGGTGCGTCAACTCTCCCTTTTCGCCTCACTGCGCACTCGCCTGCCAAAAGCTTTGGCCCGTTAAACGAAATGAGATTATCTGACGTGGGGTACCGGCGAAGGACACCCCACGCCTTGTTCTGGGTTCTCTCGCGGACGCCTACATTCCTCATTCCGCCTGGGCCTCCTTCGATTGCTTGGGGCACCGGAGGCCTGTGGAATGAACTTTTCGGCGGCGTCGAGGATGTGCGCTGTGAGCAGTTGGGTCGCCTCCTCTACGTGTACGTGTTTTATTTTTGTGTGGTGTAGTTTAGATGTTTCTGTTAATGTACTCCAGTTTGCTATTCCCTCATTGAACCTTTTTTGAGAGGGGGAAGTGTTTGTACCTTTGCCTAGGTATGTCAATATGGTGGGGAAGTGGTCACTACTATATAAGGCTTGTGTCCACATGCCACTCAAGAAATGGAAGAACAACTGCAGAGCCAAGGGCCAAGTCAAGGTGTGAATAACCGTTTTGTCCTATGTTATAATATATAGCTTGATTTTTGTTAAAAAGGCATGCTCACGATGATGTTAGTAATTTTTCAATTAAGCGACCTCGGGCATCTGTGCGGGAAGAGCCCCAGATTGAATTATGTGCATTGAGTTCGCCTAAGACTAAGTACGGTTCAAGTAGTTCATTTTTAAGGGCCTCAAATCAGTGTTCGATAGTTGGTAATCCGGAAGGATGTAGAGGGAGCATACCGTAATCAACCTATCATAAATAATTGTTCGAATCGCGACAGCTTCAAGCATGGTGTTTAGGTGGATGGTGGGACACGCTAAGAATTTTCGGGCTACTATTGCCGCATCACCTGAAGAATAAGTTGAAGTGGGCCTGTCTGTTCGAAATTCCAAGTAGCTATTCAAGAAGTTATATGTTTACTATTTAGTTGAGTTTCCTGAAGACACATGACACTTGGCTGATGTGAAAGAAGTATCTCGTACACATCATCTAGGTAGTTGATAAGGCCTCTACAGTTCCATTGAATGATGTTGTCTGTTCCCATTATTTACATTTAGGAATGACTGGAGTATGTGTGTGTGTGTGTGTGTGTGTGTTCTTGTGTCGTTTTTCGGGGCTGTTACTTTGGGATTAGGCTTTTTGGGCCTTTCTGTAGGCTTGAAAGTCGGTGGTCGCTTCTTTCGCTGCATTGCAGGCAGGAACGGCCCGACATCGATCTCGTCGTCGGATGTCCGAGGGGTGCCCGACGGACCGGGCCCCCCGGACTTGGCCCCCCCCCGGGAGCCCTTCGTTTGAGCCGCCACTGCCGAGGGCGTCCGGGGCACCAGAGGTGGCACGAACGGTGCGGTGGCTGTAGGAGCCCGTGCGGGGCCCGTGGTGTCCATCCTCTCGGCACCCTCCGACGTACTGGAGGACAGGGAGGCAGAGGCGGAAGCGGCACCGGTGGCCAAGGAAGAGGTCGGCACCACAACCGCTGCTGCCTCAGCAAGCAGCGTTGTTCCGGGTTGGGCTGCGTGAGGCAACCCAGCGGGGGGCGGAGGCGGGACCACTTCAGACTCGCTGAACTGGGTCCCTGTGGACACCAGACGCCGCTCCACCCCCCGGCGAGCTGCGTCGGTGTACCTCCGCAGGGGGAACGAGGCGAACCTCTTTCGCCCCTCTGGGAAGGTAAGGTTCTCAGTGACTTTCACCTTGATGATCTCCTTCTCCTGTTTGAATTTCTCGCATGTTCTAGAGTAGGCCCCGTGATGTCCCTGGCAGTTAGCACAGATGAGGGTTTGCGATGGGCAGTTGTCAGATGGATGATCGTGTTTTGCGCACTTGGCGCATGTTAGTCGACCACGGAAAGTGGTAGTGCCATGCTCAAACCGCTAGAATTTAAAACACCGGCGGGGTTGGGGATGTATGGCCTGACGGGGCAATGAATGAAACCTGCTATTACTGATTCAGGAACTATGGAACGGTGGAAAGTCAATATTACATGTTTTGTTAGGATTTCCTTGTTATCTCGACGAATCATGATACGCCTTACTGCTCTCACACCTTGGTCCTTAAGCCTTCCAACAGATCGGTGTCAGCTTTATTCATCAGATCTGATTTAGAGATAACATCCTGGGAGCTATTAAGGCTGTGGTGGGGTGTGACCCTGATGGCGAGATCACGATGCGAGTTTGAGTCAAGAGATTTGTAGCTGGTTGCCTGTTATTCACTTCTACATGAACTTCTCCTGTTCTGAGTTTTTTGGCTTTGTAGGACTGACCAACAATGCCCTCAAGAAATTTGGAGATCAGGAAGACCGACTTTGTGGAAAGGGGGTTCGACGCATCAACAGATTCAATTACCAAATACATAGCATAGTTGTCCGGCTTTGGGAAACTCGTCGTTGGCAACGGAGGAAAGCATACTTCGGTGCGGCCCCTTTTAGAGGGCCGATCTTTGGATTTAGAAAATTTGGAAACCATATATCATAGTATAAAAGAAGGGAGACGGGGGTACTTTCTTTTTTGACCTTACCCTGGTAGTCAAAAGGTCCCGGAGCTCCCTGCCTGGTAGACAGGCAGGGAGCCCATCGGCCGGAGCTTGACCATGGCTCCGACGGCCACCCTTTACGGCTTCTACCCTTCACCTTTAAACACCTCGCCACGGTTGGACACGGCTTATGTATGGGAGTTCGGGATCCGCGGTGTCGCTGCTCACCGTCCCCATGAATACTCAAGGTGCCGCGTGCGGGGATGGTATAAACGCTTTCAGTGGCAGAATGACATGTACAAAATGCGGGACGCACGATCATCCCAGCGACAACAGCCCATCCGACACCCTCAGTTGTGTGAACTCTGGGGGGCTGCATGCGGCATACTCCCGCAAGTGTGACAAATTCCAACTGGAAAAAGAGATAATTAACATCACGGTCACAGTGAACATCACCTTCCCAGAGGCGCGAAAGAGTTTCACCTCTTTCCCACTTTGGAGGTATGCAGACGGAGCTCGCTGGGAGGCCGAGCGACGTCTGGTGTCCACAGGGACCCAGTTCAGCGAGTCTGACCTGGTCCCTTCTGTGACCCCGCCCCTCCCCCTGATTTGCCTCAGGCAGACCAACCCGACACCATGCCGCTTGCTGAGGTAGCACCGGTTGTGGTGCAAACCAGCTCTGTCGGTACCGGTGCCGCTCCCGCCTCTAACCTCCCCGTCCTCCCGTGCGGTGGAGGGTGAATAGGGGATGGGCACCGCAAGCACCGCACCGGCTACAACCGCCACCCCACCGCCTGTGCCACTTCTGGTGCCCCCGACGCCCGCGATCGTCGCGACTCAAACGAGAGGCTCCGAAGGGGTGCCGAGATCGGGGGGCCCGGTTCGACAGGCACCCCCAGGACATCTGATGATGATATGGATGTCGCGCCCTTCTTGCCTGCAATACACCACAAAGAGCAGCCTCCGACGTCCAAGCCTACCGAAAGACCCAAAACGCCAAATCTCAGAGTAACAGCCCTGAAAGACGACACATGAGCACACACACACACACTCCAGTCATTCGTAAATGTAAATAATGCGAACAGAAAACATCATCCTATGGAATTGCAGAGGCCTCGTTAAAACTCTTGACGATATGTACAAGATTCTGCGTGCCAGTCAGCCAAGTATTACGTGTCTCCACGGAACTCACCTCAATTCCAAACATACCAATTTCTTAAATAGGTATATGGTATTCAGAAAGGACAGGGTTGGCTGCACCCACTCTTGCGGCGGTGTGGCCATTGTCGCCCAAAAATCATTACAATGCCTCCCTCTCTCTTTAAACACTGTACTTGTAGCTGTAGCGATCCGTGCAATAATATTCAATAGGTTGATAACGGTATGCTCCATTTATATGTCTCCTGATTTCGCACTTCTGAGCTCAGATTTCTAAGCACTGGTTTACCAGCTGCCCGAACCATACATCGTAACAGCGACCTCAATGCGTACAACTCACTTTGGGGCTCCTCCAGAACGGATGCCCGAAGTCGATGATAGAGAAGTTTTTTACATCCTCTGGAGCATGCCTTTTCAACAAAAAAACAGCCTACATATCATAACTTAGGACACAATACATACTCACATTTTGTCTTGGCTATTGGCTCCGCAGTTCTCTTTCCATGTCTTGAGAGGGGTGTGGGCACGGACGCATATGGTAGTGACCATTTCCCCGCTTCATTGCCCTATGTAGTTACAGGGCAAAGAAGTCCATCTTTCCATAAAAGGTTTATTGAATCAAAAGCAAACTGGAGATCATTCACACAAATATATCAGCTACACCACACATCGATAAACACCTACAAGTAGAGGAAGCCACCCAACTCATCACGCGCACATCCGCGACGCTGCCGAGAAGTCCCTTTTTCAGGCCTCCAGTGCTTGCCGCAGCCCAAAGAGGCCCTGGTGGAACGAGGACTGTAGGCAGGCGCGAAATGCCCAGTACAAAGCATGGGGTGTCCTTAGCCGGTACCCCATGTCGGATAATCTCATTTCATTTAAAGGGGCAAAAGCCTTTGTAAAGCGTGTGCGTCGTGAGGCGAAAAGGAAGAGTTGGCGCGCTTTCCTCACTTCCATCAACTCATACACCGAAACTCACAAGGTATGGACAAGAATACATAAACTTAAAAGACAATAAACACATAGCCTGCTCCTTCTTAGTACAACAAGGGACACACTCAAAGACGAGGCTCACACACTCGCACAACATTTCCGACACGTTTCTAGCTCTGCACACTACACAAACACTTTTCTGAGACATAAAACCGCTTGTGAAAAGAAATCCCTGCATCACAATATTAGGTCAAAATCTGGTTTGAATTCCGAATTTACACTCTATGAGCTGAGGGCTGCCCTGAGCACATGCAAACCTTCAGCTCCCGGCGCAGATAACATTACATACACCATGATTCAACACCTACACCCAGACACTCTTGAAACAGTCCTACACCTATACAACAATATATGGCTTTTGTGGCAGATTCCAAAATCCAGGAGGAACGCAACTTTAATGGCGTTTCTGAAGGAGGGTAAGGACCCTTCTTCTCCCGCCAGTTATCGACCCATTACCCTCACAAGCTGCCTGTGCAAGCTTCTCGAGAAGATGATTAACAGGAGACTCGTGTACTTCTTAGAGTACAATGGTCTTCTCGAGAGCAGCCAGGCCGGCTTCAGGGTGGGGTGATCTACAAACGACCAACACATCGCCCTTGAGTGGTTATAAAGGATGCTTTTGTCCGCAAGCAGTTTTGTGCTACGGTATTTTTTGATCTTGAGAAAGCCTACGACACCGCTTGGCGATACGGCGTACTTAGCGACCAGAACTCATTCGGTGTTTCGGGCGGTATGTTTAACACTGTTCATAGCTACCTGGCGGAACGAACTTTTCGTGTAACATTTGGCACTGCCCTCTCAAATGTTTTTGTGTAGGAAAATGGTGTGCATCAAGGTGGCGTTTTAAGCTGAACGTTGTTCATAGTCAAAATGAACTCACTTCGAAAGGCGTTGCCACGAGCCATTTCCTGTACAATGTATGTTGATGATGTCCAAATATTTTTTAAATCGTGCAATAAGTCAATTAGCGAAGGCCAAGTCCAGCTTGGTGTCAATAAACAAGATAGCTGTGCCGATCGGAACAGTTTTAAGCTAAACCCAGTTAGGAGCACTTGGGTTGTGGTCTCCAAAAGGGATGGGATCAGGCCAGATCCAGACATCAAACTGAATGGTGTCTTGATTACTGTCAAAAAAGAACACAAGTTCCTATGTATAGTCATTGAGGAAAAACTTTCTTTTATCCCTTATATCAAACAACTAACACAAAAATGTCTTAAAACAGTGAATATTCTCAAGGTCTTGTCGCATCACTCATACGGTGCTGACAACCAACTTCTGCTGCGAGTGTTTACCAGCCTGGTATGCTCGCGATTATGCTATGGCAGTGGTGTTTATGGTTCAGGAAGGGAAACTGCTTTGAAAATGCTCGACCCCGTGCAGCTCTTTGGCCTTCGACTTGCGTCTGGTGCTTTCAGGACTAGCCCTGTGTAAAGTTTTACGTCGAGTGTGACAAATGGTGCCTAGGGTACCAGTGCGAGTATGACGATTTACTACATGCTTTTATAGTTTCATCAGTGTCTCACCATCCCAATATATCTAAAATGAACAATACATCTACATGCCAACTGTTTTTAAATCGTCCATCTATTTGTGTGGGTTTCTCGCTCAGGGTGAGGGTGGAGGCTTCTGAACTTTCTGTCTCGTTTTTAGACACTTTCTAAACATCTCTCATTGATTCTATAGCCCCATGGCATCTTCATCCTGTATTGTGTGGTTTGTCGTTTACACAATTTAATACAAACATGGTGCCCAAAACTGCCATTTTGCAGCTTTAATGTATCTCCAGGCGAAATATGAGGAAGCAGAATTTTTTAGTGATGCATCCAAAACATCCACTGCTGTGTGTTGTGCTGCACACGTACCCAACTGCAATGATTGAAAAACAATGAATGTGAATTCCAGCATCGTTACGGTGAAAGCATATGGTATATTTCTAGTTTTAAATATTTTGAAACATAACATTGCTAAGTCCATCATTTTCACAGATTCACTTAGCGTTGTGCGCACACTATTATCATAATGGTCCTGCAAAAATTACGTTGTCAATCTCGTTTTTCAATCTTTATGTCAGCATATGCGTCAGGTCTGAATGTAACCGTCTGCTGGGTTCTAAGCCATGCTGGGATCGCCGGTAATGAGTTGGCTGGTGAAATGACTGCTGCTACTGCTGCACCCAGAAACAGTCTAGACATAGCAACAGTATCCTAGAGGGACCTCATGCCACTCATCAAACAACACCTACGTAAAACTTGGCAAACACATTGGAGTGAACAGACAGACAACAACCTACATGTAATAAAGCCACACTTTGGACGATACACAACTGACTCACACAACAGATACACCGAAGTGACCTTAGCAAGGTTATGGATAGGCCACAGACACGCAACACACTCGCCCTATGCTCACTGGATCTCCAAGACCCATGTGCAGCGGGTGTGGAGAGGCCCGATCCATAATCCACATATTCATTCAATGCAAGGCACTTGACACAACACGACGCAAACACTTCCCACAACTATACAGACAACACGTCCCGTTTCACCCACCATGTAGTTTACGAGACGAGCCCATCTTTACCACCAAGCGTGTTTAAGTTTCCCACCGATGTCAATATTTTACATGTGATCTCTTATCATGCTTCATGACAACCTGGCCCTTTAAACCAGTCATCCTCATTAGGTTTTGTTTTACTTTGCTTATTGTTACTGAAAATCTTTACTTTTACTTTCACGTTGCTTTCATCAAATCACATCTGTTTGGCGCTTTTTTCCTTAGTTGGCCTTGCGCCATTAAAATCGAAATATTATTCTTATCATGATCTGTCTGGTTTGGTGCATGTTTCCTTTTGCCACATTTTTTAGAGATGTCATCATCCGTGTATATATTCTGATTTCAATCAACCAAGCGGTGAGGATAGACACAAAAAACATTTTGCAAGTTCAGATGGGACCTGTAGCGGGGCTAAAATAGTTGTTATAAATAGTGGTATCTCAAATTACCTGTCATAGTTTTAAGGTTGCCTTAGTAGTGCCAATGCTAAAAATAAATTATATCCACTCCGCTCTCTTCCTGTCCCTTAATGCCACACCCATCATCTAGCGTTCTATTGCCTACTAAGTCGTGCCTAAATTAAGTTAAACCCTTTGAGTGAGCCTGGATGTTCCTGACTCCTAGGTGAGTACCTGTAAGATGCAGCTGTCATACACTGTCCCTTTCAAGGACAATAATAGGCGGGCATTCTGTATTATACCAGTCTAAAAAGCTTTATTAACAACGCAGATTTTTCTGTACCCATGTGTACATTGAAGAACTGGCTTTCAAGAGAGGAGCTACTGCGACAATCTGCACAAGGCGCCTGCTCAAGCTACATTTGATGGTCAACTAGGCGCTGGAGTTCTCCTGGTTTGGAAAAAGAGAAGCACACTTTTTCCCACCTGCATTGTGTGTAAGTAGTTATCTTTGTGTTGTTACAGACGTCAAATTCTTTCACCAGACAATGTATAGGTCCCAGATTGTTATTGTCATTCACATCCTGAGCGAATATCAGCTTTGTCGACAAAAAGCGGCTTCTTAGTTTTTATTGCTAGAAGAGGTATTAAATCTCTTTCAGCCTTTGGACATTGAAATCTTTACTCACTTTCAAACCAATCTAATCTGCAACTCTTTTGGCAGTTTTTGGCACCACAACGAAAAACGCAAACTCGTCAAGAATCCCTAGCATAACTCATGATGGAGGCATGCACCTTTGAACCAGCATTGAATCATTTCCGTGCTTCCATGCATTTTTGTCTTGTGCGAATGTTCTTTGAGCGTATCACTTTATTTATTTATTTATTTATTTAAATACCTTAAGAGCCCAGAGGGCATTACATAAGGGGGGATACATACAGGAGGTTACTAAAGCATCAGTAAAAGAGCATGTCAGGGAGTAACACTAGTAATCAAACTGACGAATAGCACAAGCAACATTGCTAATAACACAGTAAGTAATAAACACAGTAAGCAGTCCGCCATAACAGGAAAGATATTTCAAGAAATAGCAATAAACATTCTCTACACATGCGTTACAGATTAATTGTCAATGGTGGCTACAAAGTATTTTCCACTTCTAAATAAGTAAGTACTGAAGATTGGAAAAGGGAGGGTTCAGTAATAGCGACGATGTTTGAGGGCAGTGCGTTCCACTCGTTTATGGATAACAGTAGAGGTGAAAATTGATATTTCTTAGTGCGTGAGTGTATAAGATTGACCTTATGTGCATGATCTACGCGACCAGAAACGTAGGGAGCCGGGTGAATGAATGATCGGGAAAATGATGAGTCACTGTGGTATAAACTATGGAAAAAACAAAGGCGGAACAACTTTCTGCGCGTGGCAAGCAATGGAAGGTTGAGAGAATGCTTAAGAAATGTTACACTTTCGTGGCGAGAATGACAGGAGGTGATAAACCGAGCTGCTTTATTTTGCACCGATTCTAGCATATCAGATAATATTGCCGTATGTGGATGCCAGATGGTTGACGCATACTCTAGTGAAGGCCTTATCAGAGATTGGTATGCGTGAAGTTTAGTTTCCGAGTTTGCGCACCTCAGGCGGCGTTTCAAAAGACCGAGTTTTTTTAATGATTTGCTGGTGATGTATTCGACGTGACTGTTCCAGGTTAAATCAGAACTAAAGAAAATTCCGAGGTATTTTGTCGATGAAACGGTCTCAATTACGGTGTTGTTGACTATGTATTTGTCGGATGCTGAGGGGTTGGCTACGGAAGTAAATCTAATGTGTTTGGTCTTTTCAGCGTTTATATGCATCTGCCACAAGTCGCACCACTCTGTTAGTTTGAACAAATCTGATTGTAGGATTCTAATGTCATTCGGTTCGGTAATCTCCTTATATATAACGCAGTCATCTGCGAATAAGCGTAGGGAAGAAACAATATTAGATCCAATGTCATTAATGTAAACTAAAAATAATAAAGGTCCGAGCACGGAGCCCTGGGGGACTCCAGACTTTACCATGCACTTTCTGGAAATTATGTTGTTAAGTTTTACTGACTGCGACCGGTTACAGAGGAACTCTTGAATCCATTGGGTTGTTTTCTGATCAAGGTGGAGGTTGCGGACTTTGGTTAGTAATCGGCTATGTTGGACGCGATCAAAAGCCTTTGAAAGGTCGATAAAAATAGCATCTGTTGGAGCAGAGTTATGCATGGATTTGTGCAAGTCTGTCAACAATTCGAATAGTTGGGTGTTGCAAGAGCGTTTTTCCCGAAAACCATGTTGATTTTGGATGAGAATGTTGTTTCTGTTCAAATGAGAAATAATTTTGGAGTAAATAATATGTTCTAATAGCTTGAAAGAAATACAGGTTAGAGAGATAGGACGGTAATTGTTGGGACATGACTTTTGGCCGGATTTGAATATGGGTTTAACAAAGGCATATTTCCAGTCTTCCGGTACACATCCCGTGTCAAGCGATTGCTGAAAAATAAGCGACAATAAGTACGCTGATGTGTGGCAGGTTAATTTTAAGAGTTTGGCACTAATGCCGTCGGGCCCCGGGCTTGTCTTACAAGGAAGTCGTTGTATAGCTAGTGCAACACCATTTTCAGTTATTGTAATTGATGAAAAAAGGTCGTTAATGCTGGGTTGTGACAGTGCCAGTGAATCGAGAGGAAGTTCTCCCGTGAACACCGACGCAAAATGCTCGTTGAAGCATTCAGCGCTTTCCTCTAGCGACAGAACTTTGCCTTGATCACTCAGTAGAGTTGACTCAGAAAGGTCGGCTGCAGGGTTCACCACTCGCCAGAATTTCTGGGGATCAGTTTTCAAAAGGTTAGGTAAAGTGCAGTTAAAATATTTATCTTTTGCCTCTTTTATTGAGGCGTCAGCTTGTTTTGAAAGATTTTTATAGTTAAGCCAATCTTCCGGATCATTAGTTCTTGTAGCCTGTTTAAAAGCTCGTTTCTTCCTATTTAAGCATCTTTTTACGTCGTGTGTGAACCACGGGTCGTTTGTTTTAGTGCTGATTGTTAGTTTCGGGACGCAGCATTCTTCTATTTTTTTTAGTGCGTCACGGAATTGAAGCCAATTTTCGTTGGCAGTACGTTGTTCAAAACTTGACTCAAATATGGGTATAAAGTTATCTAGCATACGGTTCATCTTATTGATGTCAGCACATGCGTAATTCAATAACTGCTTGGTTACCTTTGATTTGTCGGCACGTGGTAGAGATAGTGAACAGTGGACAACTCTATGGTCGCTAATTTCTTCAAGCACGTGGGTAAAAGCTTTCTGAGAATTGTTTGTGAACAGCAAATCTAAAATGTTATCGCCACGTGTGGGTTCTGTTACTAACTGGGTCATGAGATGGACGTGTGTCAAATGTAGAAAACGCAAGCATTCGTGACGGTGCGAGCTGTTACTGCTGACAGAAGACGACGACCAATCTATGCCAGGGTAGTTGAAGTCGCCGCCCAGAACAAGAACAGAATTTGGATAATGGGTGTGTACATACTCAAGTGAATCATTCAACCAGTCGACAAACTCTGGACCGCTATCGGGGGGTCGGTAGCAGGCACCGATAATGACAGTGATGTGAGCTGACTGCGCAGTAACCCAAATTACTTCGATGGACGAGTCGTAGGCGATAACTGACGGTTGGAATTCTCGTTTAACAGCTATGATTACTCCTCCTCCTTTAGATACCGATCTATCTTTGCGGAAAACTGTAAACTGTGCAGGAAAGTTAAGTTCAGAGTTCGAAATGTCGGCCGACAGCCACGTTTCCGTGCCGATCAAAATGTCGGCGGAACATGTGTACAAGAGAGAATTTAGGTTGTCTAGCTTATTTAGAATGCTTCTGAAATTTATTAGGAGCAACGTTACTGTGGTGGAGTTCCGATTAGAAGAGGCAGATTGTCAATCGGCGGGAGGTTCGTGGGATGAGGCTACATCAGAGGAACTGTTTAGGGGTTTCATCGGGTGGGGAGGGAATTCCTGTCTGGTAGTTACTTCGACAACGCTATCGGTGACAAAATTGTATCGAAAAACGCGGTCCCAAATGTGCAAACAGTTGAAGCGAAGCGAATAACGCTCGTTTCCTTTGCGCTTAAGCTTTGCAAAATCCCTCAACCGTTTACGGGCCATCTGCACCTTCGGCGAAAAATCTTCGTCAATCCAAACCTTGGGGTAATCTAAGTCCTTTAGTTTCGGGGCATTGCGCAAGACCTCCGATTTGGACTTAAAGTTGAGGAATTTGATTATAATCGGTCGATCAAAATCCGGGCGCCGCTTACCGACGCGATGGGCACGTTCGATGTCACCAACCTCTACCTCAAGGTGCGCGGAAAAAAATTCTTTAACAATTTTTTCTGTTTCCTCGTAGTCCTCTTTGTCGGTTTCGGGGAGGCCTTTAACAATGAGGTTGTTCCTCCTCATCCTGTTGTTCATGTCGTCGACTACATCAACAAGATCTTCATTTACTTTTGATATGCTTGATTTTACTTCACGAACTGAATCGCCTACATCTTCGCACTTTGACTCAATTTGCGACATTTTTTGCAGACGTGTCTCAATTTCATGAATCTTAGTAATAATGCTGGCGATGTCTTGTTTTATTTCTGTCAGTGTAGCTGTAGTTTCTCCATGAAAATCTTTCATCAAAGCTAGAACGTCATCGATCTTAGGACCAGGGTTTGCTTCCACGTCGCCAGCGCAGAGTAGGAGCAGAGAAAGCCATGTGCATACCAACAAAACGCATGGTCTCGGGCTAACAAAGCGGAGCAAGTTACACGCGCCATTGAAGCGAGCTCTAGGGTAACCTGTGAGCTCACGACAAGACACAAACGACCCGATCCGTGCCCGATATGTAGACACGTCTACACCCATATCAGTACTCAGGATACAAAACACAACTAGAGATAGTGGGGATCACCGGCCAACAGTATGCAAAAAATACAGTTCTAAAAAAAAAGGGCAAGGCTAAATGCCTACCTAGAACAATCAAAACGACGACTTAGCCATGGCTGCTGCAGGCCGCAAATCCCAAGGAGGAGCTGTGGACAGCGTCTTTATGTAGTGTCCGGTGGCGCTGCAATCGTTGTGACGTCAGCGGGTGGATGACGTCATTGTTGAACGGTGACAGCGCAGAAAGGATGAAGCACAGTGCCAATCTTCGGTGACGGTGTGCGACCAAGCAGCAAAAAGGAGCACGAGGCAGGAACCTAGAACAATCAAAACGACGACTTAGCCATGGCTGCTGCAGGCCGCAAATCCCAAGGAGGAGCTGTGGACAGCGTCTTTATGTAGTGTCCGGTGGCGCTGCAATCGTTGTGACGTCAGCGGGAGGATGACGTCATTCTTGAACGGTGACAGCGCAGAAAGGATGAAGCACAGTGCCAATCTTCGGTGACGGTGTGCGACCAAGCAGCAAAAAGGAGCACGAGGCAGGAACCTAGAACAATCAAAACGACGACTTAGCCATGGCTGCTGCAGGCCGCAAATCCCCACGTATATGTATAATGTAGTCATGTAAATCTGTCTTGTTGTAAGTAATATTCAATCATTTCTGTGTTCCCCTTTTTTTCGTTTTTTCCCAAATCATATCACTTTGTGTAAAATATTGAAATAGTGTAACTTTGTAGTGCTTTCCTAACCAGAATTTAATAAATTTTTCTAAAGTTTTTTTGTTGTTTTATTGTTGTCCCAACATTTCATTAGGTGTGAATCATTTCATCACGTAAATTTCTGCTGCTTTTGTAACCGCCGTACAACCGTATCTGTATACACACCTTTCCCATAGTTCATAACCATCTCACTAGATAATTGTTAGTTTAAAGTAGTTAAAATTTGTATGGCACTCAAGCACTTCTCAACACCACTTCTGTGTTTCCAAGGTGCTTTTGTTTTATTGTTCCTCAAACTTTTCAGTTGACGTGAAATATTTCGCAAATTTGCTTTGTTTTTTAACCACCGTACAGTCATTTCTTTGTTTTCCCACTTTTCTTGCGTTGTTCTTCACCCATTTCACTTCCTGCTAGATTAACAAGTTGTATAACTATCTTGTGCTTTTACCCTAGGTGTTCATGTTGGCTTTTTTGTTAATTTTGGTCATCCTTTTTTCTGAGTGTGACATAAGTATAGTCATGAATATTTTTACTATTCTTGTAATAATACAATGCGTACCCGGTGGGACCGGGCAGATAGGAATCAAAATAAAGTGGTTGTGTTAAGAAAGCATACTACATAATTTCGAAGTCAATATAAACTGTTTTACCTTAACTCTTTTGTGTTTTATGTCTACTTTGAAAGCTATCTTACTACCCAGCTGCACTTACAGCTAGGTTGGCAAGTCCGTTATTTTATTAAGCCTAATTTTTAATTGCTTCTCTGATAGTTTATTTGTAGAACGCCTGTACAGCCGTGCTGTGTGGTGCAATTCGATGACTGTGGTGTGGTTGTCATAGTGTCAACGGCGCTTGTGCTGATCAGAACTGGTTTGCGGTTACTGACTGCCACTTGTTTGCGATGCGACATTTCTTTTTAGAGCTGTGTTTCGTGTGCTTCTTAAAGAGTGTGTGGTCAGCTTCGTACTTCACATATGAGACTTCATTCAGTATGTAGCACTTCAAAAGTGAAACACGTATTTTAAAAAACCACGTGCCAAGTAACAGTAAACAGTGCTGAATAGCTAGCAAGACAGGTTTTTGAAGTATAAGTGCCCACAACATGTAGGCAACCTTGGAAAGGGGGCTGGGAAAACTCCAAAATGTATAAAAAATATAAATTTCAAGCATATTTAGTTCATTTAAACAAAATCATACTAACGTACACTGGTGCTAAATATAACAAACTAATGCTTTTGCCAAAGACTGAAAAACAATGTAGAACAGACATCTATATACGTCTTACATGAGTACCACTACAACATCCATAAGATGCACCACTGAGGGAACGTCATGTAAACAAAATATATAAGTACAATGAGAGGTCTATTCTACGTTATTCTTTGTGTGATTTGGATGGGTTTTCTGCAGTTGTAGTAACGTTGAATATATGTAATTTCGATCACAAAAGTACGACTCCTGGACATCTGCAATGTCGATTGCTGACGTCTCCAGGATATCTGCACGATGTAACATGTTTTGCTGGGTTTTACTTGTACGACATACAACATACAACGTGGACAAAATACTACGTGTAACTGAGAAAGCAAAACACCCTCAAAGAATCCTTCAAAAATAAAATCACAAAAACCGGGCTGGGGAATAAAATATTTATAAATAAATCTAAAGGAACCGGGAATAAGCCTGCCCAAAGCGACCTCTGCTTTTAAAACAAAGCGCTAGAACACTATATAAGAATGCAACGACCTCCGAGAGATGGTTAGGCTAACCTCAACCACAAGAGAAAAATCTTGCGCATAGGAGATATGGCTTGGGGAATACTCAGCAAGCACTCTTAAATAATGAAAAGTGCGCTACCTCGGACTCTCAAAAGAAAAATCTACAACCACTGCATACAGCCTGTTATTACATATGAAGCTCAAAGTGGTCACCTTACTAAACAAATTGAAAGTGTGCTTAGATAGGCTCAATAAAGGTAGAAAATAATAATCGTAAAAGTAGCACTAAGAGACAAAACGAGCTACCTGTACAAGATAACT
The DNA here is from genome assembly GCF_048455015.1 of Haemaphysalis longicornis. Taxonomy (NCBI): domain Eukaryota; kingdom Metazoa; phylum Arthropoda; class Arachnida; order Ixodida; family Ixodidae; genus Haemaphysalis; species Haemaphysalis longicornis. The sequence continues at coordinate 36,990,708 of NW_027526214.1, read as the reverse complement.
AACCAGAATAGAAGATATAAACGTTAATTTAAAGAAAAAGAAATGAACTTGCGCTGGTAATGTAGTTAGAGGAATGGACCACTGGTTGACACAGCGTAGCAGAGTAGATACCAAGATATCTTTTTAGAAGAAGGGGAAGGCGAATATTCCATTAAAATGAATGATATAAGAAAATTCAGCAGTAAACTGTCGACTCTATCAGCACAGGACAAGAGCAGTCGGAGGTGTTTGGGTGAGCATTCGTCCTGCAGTGAACGTATGTGACAAGGTAGATGATGATAACTCAGCTTTTGTAACCATTTCAATATTTTTGCAGTCCAGCTAGTGTTCATGTTTTGAGCACTACGTGTTGATTTAGGTAATGTTCGTTGGTCATTCTAGTGTTTCCCCTTGTTTACATCTAGGTGATACAATAGCTCTTAGCAGTGAAGCGTCCCCGTTTTTATTATAACAAAATTGAAATTGAAAGTAAATTAAGTAACGAAATATTTTATTACGGTTTCACAAATGAGTGCAGACATCACTACGACGAAGGCTGAATGACTTATACATACCCCAAACGTAACCTAGATGGGCAGGAAGACAAAAAGAAAAAACAAAATAAAAATCTGAAAATGTGTGCATTTTGCCTAATCAGATATAATAACAAAGTATACATTTGATGAATTGATGTGGGATACTCTAAAATATGTTTTTTTCAACTGGTCGCTAAAAAGTTGTTTAAAACTTTTCTGCAGTCAAACGATCGTGTAATCAAAATTTACGTCTTGCACCTATATACGTCCTTGGCTGTTTATAATGTCCGACTCACCTAATATCCCAAAAAGTGTAATTTACTAGGTAAAAAGACTAAAGGCGTTTTCTCTGCTCTAAATCTTTTTCTACTGCGTAACAACTGGCGTTAAGTAGCATTGAATGATTAGCAGTTGGAAGAAAATGAGAAGACAAAGCACAAACACAAGGGTTCTGTAACCATTCCTCTCTACAGGTTTTATAGGTGACCATTATCAAGTCAGTATCAAGATCAAGTCACAGGGGTTCTGTAATTTAACAAGGGTTCTGTAACCTAAAGCAGCATTATCAAGTAAAAATTTAAATACATCTGAATAAAAAAATAATACCTTAACGCGCCTGAATTCAGCTACGATTTAGAGGGGTCGCGACGATTACGTCCGACCTGCTAATGTCTATGCATAGGAGTTGTTCGGGGATGATCTAAAGAAGCAGACAACCATTTAGTCTGAAAAGGTTATTTGTGCACAACATAAAACGATAAGAGTTAGAATAACTGCAACAAATAAAAACACAGGAAGATAATATCTTTATTACGTTGAACGCCTTGCTTGCGGAATAAAATTATGAGAAAATCCTACTCCCTCAGTTTTTTATCGTGTATATTTGCACTTTTGGCGCAATTTCGCACAAACCACGCGGTGGAAAAATCTGCAGTTGTCGTCTGGACGCTTTGTAGTACGTATTTAGGAGTTAGTGAAAGCGATGAGGCATGGAACTGCAATACCGGAGTGCAATAAACGCATCGCTCTACGTGGAAGATAACAGAAACTGCTCTCACTCACAATCATGTACACGACCCACTTTGGCATACTTCTTGAAAAAGTAAATTTTATTGATAGGTATATTTTTTCGTCAAACATGCTGTGTTGTGTTATGGCGTAAACATAACCGTAATATTGACTTCAATATTCAAGAATTTTTCTGCAGTGCAGAACTTTGAGAAAAAGTAACAAGACGAAATAAATTCTCCGGACAATTTGGTCCGAAAAAAATAAGGTACACACATTATGTTGTCCTCAAAGCCTCCTACTTTAGCATAAACTATGGCCACAAGATGTACATTTATCAGCATTTTCAGTCCCTGCCTCACGGTAGGTGAGGCTTACCGATGCCTCCTCAAAGCATTGTAAAGGGTTTGGTGGTCACAAAGATTTTGATTTTTCAAAACTATTTGGGTGTTTTTTGCAAAACTTAGCAGAGACATTTTATACAACCTTTGGCACACCGCATGTTTTATGAATATAACGAGATGAAAAACCAGGCTGTGCGCTCCTTGTATCAGTGTACAGCATGTGTAAGTGTGCTTTAAATGTATATTCATGTAATTTTTGCGTGCAATATTAACTCGTATTTTTGTTTTTGTAGCATACGGTGTCTACCCAGAACCTTGCATAGATGCAAGGCGAGTGCAACAACACAAAATGCTGCTGCTTCTGATGGAAATGAGAGAAAGTTTGGTTTGATGTCATTTGATTACCGCGGAACTTATGACATCAGTAAAAACAGCAAAATCGAAATATCCTGTCGCCGAACCATTGGCATTGCTGCTGGAAGAAATACGTGCACCCAGGTGAAAACAAACGTTATCAACTTCTAACTGAATAAAATACCAAAAGTTCAGCTTCCGATTACTTCCTTTGGTTTCTTGTGCGACACAAAAAACAGGGAAATACTAGCTTTACTGTGTTGGCAATAGTTGTGTTGGCAACCACATTGTGTAGGCAATAGTTCAGTGGACAACATTTTCTCAAGGACTACACTTTACAAATGCCACTGTCCAATGGCATGTGCACCTCGTTGGTTTATATATATTTACAGGGTGGAAGGGCAAAGATGAGACCAATATTGGACGATGGTACAGCGACATATTTACAGAAATGATCAGTGTATAAGCGCCAATGAATAAGATCACACCTGCAACCTCCTCTTCATCGTCTTCGGTGAGAGGTTATTGCGCTATGGGGCATTGTTCATATAAATGTTCCGTGACATTACCTCCCGGCGGAAGACAACCATCTAGATCGAGGCCAAGGCCAGGGGGGGGTTGGCGATGCGGATAAGAGTGCGATGAGAATATATACAATAAATTCCTTGCGCCACTGACGATGCTGATGGGGGTGATCAGCACGGGACACGGAACAGTTGTGACCACCACCGACCCAAGAAGCAGCGTCCAAAGTCCTCGGAGAAGCACCAGAGATCTGAGCGGGGGAGCATCACGGGTGCTACGTCTCATCTTTGCGGGTAAATTCTTCTGGTGTTGGAGGGTCATGGGCCGCGAACACGGGGCTGGGGAATGGTTGCGTCCATGGCTTACCGTGGCTGAGGCGTGCCGACACATTTACAAGAGCCAGGGTGAGGCTGCTTCATGAGGCAAGACGGGGTGAAGCTCGGGACGGGGATGGGACCAAACCTCGCACTCTTCTCCAAAATGTTACCTGGCGGCAAGGCAAAGATTGCACGATTAATGGACGATGGTACAGCGATGGTACAGCGATTCACAGGTATGATCTATGTACAAGCGGCAATGAATAAGCTCACGCCAGCCACCTCCTCTCCGTCATCTTCGGTGACGATTTTATGGCGCTAAAGGCATTGTCCAGAAAGTCGGCGTGTGAAACGGGGTGCCGAAGAATAACGACTGACCAGAGACTACCGATTATTCTGGCGTTGAAAAAATCTATCCGCAACCAAGGTATGATATTGCGTTTCGCACCTATGCCATTCGAAATACATGTACTTTACCGGCAAGAAACAAAGTAGCCACCAAATATTTTTTGAAAACTACCAAAGCGGCAATGCTGCTTCAACGCCCCAAAGTGACACTGGGCATCTTTCCCAGCATTTGCAAGCTCACACACTCCACCACCTTTCCCGCCCTGCTAAGTTTCAACCAAAACTCAAAATAAAAAGGGCACCTACCGTTAAAGTGTTTTAAAACGACAGGACCAAAATAAGCACAGACAGATGTAAATTCGCTTTTAATGAATTTTTGTATTTTAATTAACACGGAAAACAGTCGCTTCAATTGTACCGCTTTTATCAGACAAAAAAAATTGTTTTATACATTAGCCAAATAATAAATACTGCGGACACTACAAATTTTATGTGATTACTGTGAAAGTACTTTCTTGTGAAAAGATACGAACCACAAACTTTTTATATGTGTACTGCACACTGGTTGGCCTCCAATGGTAGCATATCCTTTCCTGTGTTCGAGAAAACCACAAAAACTGCTAATTTTAGTAGTTTTCAAAACAAATAAGACTTTTCTGCCAGTAGAATTGATAGCAACATTGTATTAGGGAAAAAAACGTTCCATGCCTCAGAGTATATTTCGTGCAGAAATAAAAATGTACAAAAAAATTTGGCCAACAACAATCGCCAAGTTAACTTGTACACACCAAGCGACACGAAGCTGAAGCGAGAGACTTAGCCGCCAAACTAGGCACTCTAATGTAGACATTTGATAAAAAAGACTTTAAATATAAGGCCCAACAAAATTTCACCATCTTCCCGTAGGGGAACCCTGAGTAGTATGCGAAGCAATCATGTGGTCAACTCAAACCGCACTTAGTTCTCAGTTTCGATCTCGGCGGTACGGGAGGAGAATGAGGAGAGCGGAGCGCACGCGCGCGTCATTTATACAGCGGAGCTACAGTGGCGCCCCCCCGGAGTATGCAGCGGCTACGGTCGCGTCTCTACGACCGAAACAACCTCGGAAAGCAAAGGGGAGGATATGGCAGGTCATTCAAACAGATAAAGTATTGGGAAAGAAAGAAAGAAAGAAAGAAAGAAAGAAAGAGAGAAAGAAAGAAAGAAAGAAAGAAAGAAAGAAAGAAAGAAAGAAAGAAAGGAATAAAATGAAGAAAAAATCCCCGCCATGTGGGATTCAAACCCACGACCTCGAAAATACCGGTCTGGTGTGATAACCACTACGCCACCGGCGGGGTGATTTTCCCTTCCCCTTTCTGTGGTATTTATGTTAAGGTATTTTTGTTTCCTGTGCTTGGGGGTCGTAGCCAGCGCCACTCTGACTACTCGGGGTGAAGGGGACCTTCTTTTTAACCCCCGACCCGTGACTCGAATGTCTACGACATGTCAAGAGCGGTCGACCACCGTGGAACCTTCGAAGCTTCCCATGGCCCCAATACTGCGAGGACCGAGGCTCTCGCTATGCATGTAGTGAATCAGAATAGGAAATGAGGGGCTGGTTGAAAATAACACAGAAATAAGAGTTGGCAGTCAAGAAAACCTTGGAAAGCAAAGGGGAGGATGTGGTAGGTCATTCAAACAGATAAAGAATTTGGAAAGAAAGAAAGAAAGAAAGTGGACAAAAAATGCCCGGCAGGTGAGATCTGAACCCACGACCTCCAGACCTGTGAAGACTGGAGCCTCCTATCCGCCTCCATCGCCAACATTCTGGATTTTAAATCATTCAAAATGGCTGTAAGTATTCTGGTATAAATTTTTCAACACTCCTACCTGTGGTGCCTTCGAGCTTTGAGAGATTTAAGTAAATAAATCCATAAAACCTAATAAATAAAAAAATAAATGAATAAGTAATACTACACTAATACGCAGAATATCATGAAACACTTCTTAATTTAAACAGTTAAAGAGCTTTCGGGATACCTTCTAATTGGTTAGCAGCAGGTGATTACTTTGAATCTGCTGCGGAAACAGAAGCACCATTTCTTTCCCGCGAGTGAGCGCCCAATCACACTGACAAGCTACATTTGCAAGATCTTCGATGATAAGATAAATCAACGCCTGCAAACGTTCTAGAATACAATGATCTTCTAGAGTTCTGGCAAACAGGCTCCATGCTTGACAACCTAAGAATGATCAACTTTTTGTATTACAATCAAACTTCCAAGTTGCTTTCCTAACCAGTGCTGCATGATGGAATCCTTTGAACTTAAAGAGGCGGATGATACTGCTTTAAGGTTTGGCATCCTCGGTTTTGGACGCTTTTGGTATTTCTAGAAACATTCCAATTACGCTTGACAGCTGCATGCCTGAGAGACAGTTGCAACTGCACTCTCTAGAGTCCTTAGGTAATAAAATGGCAGGCCAAAAGTAGGCCTTTTCGCTGCACTTTTGTTATTCTCAAGAATATTTCGCTGAGGTATACATTGCTACCGTACATTTCCTGGTCACTCTAGGTAGACGACATAGAACTATCTTCAAATCCTGTAACATGTGTTTTCGCCAGCACGAAGTCAAGCTCGAATATAAGAAACTTTCTGCATGGGCTGAGAGCAATGATTTAAATTGATTCTATGAAAGTGCACCGTTGTGTTGTTTTTCAAAATGCGTGGCATTCCACAGCGGTAAAACATTACACTCTGTAGTCACTAAAATTCACTCAAAGAAGAAGAGAAGGTTTTAGGGGCAGCTTTTGACAAAAACATCACATTATCCTGCGTATCAGGCGACATAAACACAAATGCTTATTAACAATGATTACCTTTACAATTCTACAACGAGCTTTTTATTGTGCTAAAAGACAACTGGTGCGGTGCGTTTTTGGTAGTGTAATGTGTGTACTATTGATTACAGCAGTGTTGTGTACGGGGTATCCCAAAAACGTCCATATTGTGCTGAACCCAGGCGGCACCTGGGTATTCGCCTTTCATTTGGGCATTTCCTTAAAGCACGGCTTAAACCTCTATGTCGTTGGCAACAAATGGGGCCTCAGCATGCGCGGATATGCGTAATTGTGCCTTATGTTTTGAGGATCTTAACAAAACCTAAGCATAATTTAAAGTGAGTTGCTTACGACACATTTTTACCCGAAATTTTTTCCAATCGTACATCCTTTTATGTTTCCTTCTCTCTCTTCATCTGCACTCTTCCGCACACTGAGAGCAAAAGCACTAAACGTTCTCTGTCTCTAGTTTAGAACTACCATCAAAACTTCTGTCACATATATTTTTGCAATTTGACATGTTCGCCCAGTATCCTGTGACATATCTCCCATATACGTTGAAAAAAAAAAACCGAATGCTGAGAACTCGGATCTAGCAACATATATTTCCTCTGCACAATGAATACAAGTGTCTTGAAGTTTGCACTTTTGCTTCAAAAACTGTCACTATTGTGCGCTGTACTGCGTAAAGGCCAGCCTTTACAGCTTGTAAGATTACAAATAGAAATGGTGTTATCTTCCCTTTTGGGATAATGGTATACTCGTTGTTAGAAACTTTGCTTTCCTAACGCGTGTTCCTATATTGATATCGTTGCTGCTGTTCAGATTGTTGTGCGGGCATTCCTTTCCCAACACCTGTGCGAAAATCACGCACTGAATATTCTAGATAATTCTATTAGGTATGAATATACTTTAAAACTCCAACTGACCACTACCTGCCAAAAAATAAATTTCTACATCTGACAACGTATAGTAAATATGGTAAATATCGTAAATTACTGATTTTAGCAATTTTCTCCATATTTGTTTCTATTACTTATTTTCGAAGATATTTGCCTAGTTATTCTTGCAATAAAAACTTTAACTGTTATTACCAAAAAAAACGTATTCACTGCAGTCGTAGATGGCGAAATTGCAGAGGCCAAAAAAGAGAAAGAGTTGAACTAATACACTATGAGACTTTCTTTTCATGCGTCCGCTTCTAAAAAAGTTCAACCTATCTCATTCTTAGGTATAACTGAAGATTCGAAACATCAGTAATATACTGCAAAGCAGCGTAATATCTTTTGTCAAAGTTATTAGGAGCATACACGTTTTTTTGTGATTCACCCCCAAATTTGCACAGGACAATGATTTGCAATCTTCTAAAGCCCTCAGATTACTCAATACAACTATCGATACAGCAGGTTCTCACTACCAGATTTATGGTTATCCAAGCACGTCAATACAGTGGCGCGCCTTTTCGCAAAAATTTATTATTGATACTGCAGCCGCAATATTGGCAAAAACACCATGAATATTGCCGCCTGAACGTGCTTATTCAACCAAAAAACGGGTTTTACCTGCGTCCACGGTTTTTCTTAGCCATCTGCTGCAATTACTTGGAAATAGCAACGGCTGAGAGGAAACCACACGTACGCTACAATCTTCGGTTCAGCTCTTAAGAAAGCGTTCCCTTACATTGAAACGCTTAGAAAGCGTGTTCAGAAGAGCTGAAATCAAAACAATAACAAACAGAAAGGTACAGCATGTCTCAAGGATAAAATGAGCAGCAACTCGTGAGCTTCCCTGTCAGAAAACTCAGCGTTTTCCAGCATTAGGAGAGCGATGAAATACTCTGTAAACAACGAAGTACACTGGAAAACGCCGAGCCGAATTACAGCAACGCGGCGAACACACAACGAATGGATATATAAAGCACCTCACAAGTTCCTGGGGTTGTTTGAGTCAATTGCAGTTACATATATTGTACCTTGGACAACCTTTAATGAAAGACTCAGGCAATAAGGTTAACCCATTGGCAAAACGGACGCTTATAGGGCAATCAAGACTTGCTTTTTGAGGATGCGGTTTAATTATTGCAGTTCGCATCCTGAAATATCTTTTGGGGTCTTGTGGAGCCCCATTGTCTAAATCTGCGTGTTGTATTATTTTTTTAGCGAGAAACATGTTAATTTTAACGCGAACCATGTGCCCAATCAAGTCTAAATTGTGAAAACAACATTTTATAACAACATAACCGGTTGCCGCTACCGGTGTTAAAAGAAAAAGAAATGGTGTCATTGAACCCATTGCAATACCAAGATGTGGTAAAAAGAATAAACGTAGACAGAAAGAAAACGCCCGCCTTCGGTTCATCCCGGCCGTTCGGAAGAAAGTCCAGGGATGCACCGTCATTACCGAAGGCCTGTCGAGCGACAGCACTCGCGAGGCGGGGGAGCCCACAATACGAAGAATCGAGAAGGGTGAGGAGGGGTGTACGGCGCGGAACAAGTTCTCGTGATCGGCTGGGGAGCACTTTGTGCCTCCCTGCTTTTCACCATTCGGTCAAAATTAGTAGGTGGCTGCATGGCTGAGTGGCCTGTCCACATTTCACATCGGCGCTGTGCGTAGTTGAAGTTACGCGTAATGTTTTTGTAAAACGTGCAGCTGTTGTCTCCGGCAAGTGCCAGAAGCAACATGTGATGCTACAAAAGCTGTGGTAAAAGCAAGAACAGTGGTTCGGATTCAATGCACCTCTAAGTGAGGACCCCTCTAGCGACGACAAACCGTGGTGCTTGGGAATATTGGCACTTTGATGCGAGTGGATACGACGACTCTGGGATGTAGCGTGAAGCGTGATTCAGAATACGTGCGATGTGCTTCGACGGTCGAATGAAATCGCAAAGCCCCTGCGTCACTTTAGAAGGTATCGTGCGTGCGTACTCTTTGCGAGAGTGCTGCAGGATACGCTTCCAGGCCTTGCTGTACGAATGCATTGTGAACGGATGAAGTTTCACCAAGGCAAGAAATTCAGCAAAGGATTCACTTTACATTTTCATTCTCATGTTTTGCTGTTAAAAAACAGGTTCAAGAAATGTGTGTTTGTGTTTTAATGCCCCGAAAAATGAAGGGAACAAATTTTCGAATGTTTACTATCGATACTCGCTTAAAAGTTTTGTTTATCCAGGAGAGTAAATTTGCTTTTATGAACACATTGAGCGCTACTTACTGAACGCGATGAATAAACAATGCATTCAGCAGGGCGAAATCAGCTTAAAAGTGCCTAAATGAGTCTGGCTACATTTTGTAGCGCTACTTATATTTCCCAGAAGGAAGGAATTCTGTATTTCGTGTTAGCAGCCATGGGGGTTTGTAATTACACAGGTATTGAAGAAAAAAGGCTTACTGCGAGCACCAGCCACGCTATACTCTGAAGACGGCCTGACCTCCGGCGTGTTCCTGCGCGTGCCGGAATCACGCGTTTCCGCATCCACCGTGTTCCAGCGTCCAGGGTCCGGCGTGCTCCAGCGTTTCCGCTTACGGCGTATTTCAGCGTTAAGTAGTCGCATAATCAGGCGAACGCTGGAAGTGGAGCTCCAGCGTTGCTTGGTTGGCCGATAGGGCTTGTTTCAAGCTTGCCAAAGACCGTGAGTGAACATGTTACCAAATCTTATATGATGGGTAGGACTACAAGGTAGCATGTAACCCATTATAAGCAACAAGTAAATCTGCTGTCGCATTCAGGAGGTTTGGACCCTGTATAGCGAGCCCTGATATCATTCACAAGCTGATTCACTCATTACTGAAGAAGAAACTAAAATATTGACTATTTCTGCCACCCATCAAACATGTCTGTAATGTCATTCGTTGAGACGTGCTATATATTCTGCGTTCGAAGACTGTTCAAGCTTATACTTTTTATGGTACCCGACCCTCTGTGCATGAGCAATACCGGCATCCTGCGACGTCCTGCAACCGCATCCGAACGTTTTCGTTGCTCCGTACCTTTCACCCCCTGTGAAAATAGCGCAGTGGGCTTAGGTTTTTTAGCCGTCAATACAAAATGATATGGGGCAACACCGCAGAAACTGCATTTTTGCTGCAATTGTGGTGATTCCGGGCAAATACACAGGCATTGTCTTGCCGTCGTATCTTACTGCGGGATTTGACGTTGGCGCTCCCCGTCCTCGTCCGGGCAATGCGCCAGCTCATTTGAACAATAAAAGAGCGCACGTTGTTTGCTTTATTCGGAATGGAATCTGGACGCCGTGTTCACTATTGCTCTGCGCAGGCTATTCAAGTTATACAAGCAACCCATCGGCGCCACCCTCCGTCCCTCGGAACAAAACTTAGTAGCATTTGAAGGCAAGTTCTCTAAAGTAAGTGTTGCTCAACCGGCTTCATTGACGCCTCTGAGGGAAACCAAAGTAAGGACTATAAAATGTGGGGAGGGTGGTTGGTTGTTTTAGTTACACTCGTCTTATCGACGATAATGCAGCCGAGAGGGTGAATAAATCATACAAAAGTGTTGCTTTACTTCATTGGATCGCAAAAAAAGTTTTACCTTTGGTGGCCACATATTTACTCACTTGGCGTGCGCACTGCCGGCGTAGATATTTGTGAATCGACGTTCTGCACGAATTCCATAAATAAATTTAAATATTCGCTCGACGTAAAACTTGGCATACATTTTCCTTGTGAACGAGCACCGTGATAACTTGACGGGAAGAGCCCATCCCGATAACCACCGACCAAGAAGCCGAGCAAAGTTACAGCAATGGTTGCAGGAATACATTTTGTGGCATCCAAGGAGGCGCAAATGTTATGGAACAAGCGGACACGCTTATTCATAAAAAATGAGCTGAAATAAATATCGGATAAGTATACACGGAAAGCAAAAACCCAATTTCGCACAAAGCACGCGCTTGTCTGGCGCGCAGAATTTTTAGGATTCCTGAATTGCAGGGAACATGTGTAATGAGTAATTTGGGCAAATAAACAAGGCGCCCCGCTTAAGGAAACACTGTAGCTTACGTCGACGAACCTAAAAAGATTGTCAAATTCTTCGCATGCAAAGAAGACATGGACGATTTAAGAGAAAGCCAATGCTAATAGTATCAAAATCAATCAGAAAACTTCTAAAAACAATGCACTCTTTTAAGCGTATTCCCCAAATGGAAAGAATTATTCGCCTTCTCATTGAGACTGCGTCAAACACCTCTGACGAAGCATCACTTCGTAATAGAAGATGCACAACCTATTAAAAAATCTTACAGCCTGTCATCAATGGTGCGGGGGGTCGTCGAAACACCCGCGCAGAAAATGCTTGACAATGGCAAAATTAGGTAGTGAAATGGGCCATGATCTCCTTAGGTGGTTGTTGCCCTTTTTATTATGCATCGAAAACCCAATACCGTGACACAAAATAGAGTTTGTTGACTATCACGCATTGACGATAGGTTGGAAAAACTCCGGCAAGCCAAAAGTTTTCGTCCATACAACTCAGAAATGACTCGTTGCAGGTAGAGGCTAAGAAAACATTTCGGAAGAACTGATTTTTTTACCCCGGATGGAATGTATGAATTCAACAAATTCCCTTTTGGCCTGTAGAATGCTCAAGCACTTTCGGCCATTTATAGATACCGTTATTAACAATTTAAAGTGGCAAACGTGCCTCGTCTACAAGGATGACCTAATCGTTTTTTTAGAAAAGTTTCAACATCAACTAGGCCGACAACAAAAATATTTAGTAAGGTGGCATTCCAGCGAAGCTGAAAAAAAAAATCAACTTACTTTTGACTGATTGTCATTTTTCTTAGTGGAGAAGGTGTGTGACCCAACCCCAAAACAGAACTCCACTGCTTTGTCTCCGACCACACCTGATAAGAACCGGATGCGGTGCTTCGTAGGTATTTAAATTTATTCACGCCGCTTTATCAGCAAGTGCCAACGATTCCCTCGTTCATATTTATCATCATCGTAATTACCACCCGTCTATCTACGCCCGCTGCAAGAGAAAATGCCTATCCCAGTATTCCCCAAGTCTTGTGCTAACTGGGACCAATTTATCCCCACAAACCTTCCTGATCTCGTCTTACCAACAAACTTTCAACCGCCCTCTGCCCCGCGTATCTTCTCTAGGGATACACTTTGTTACCTTTATTGAATGCTTTTATCACTCGCAAAAACACAGACCTTCCACTTTATGGTATGAGGTTCAAGCTGCGATTAGATAACTCGGGTATTGTTTACCACCATCTTCAGTGATAGTTCATTCAAACCAGTGTGCTAAAAGCGAGCTCACACTGACATTGCAACACTTGATGGACACCTTTGATGTTTCAGGGTATAGAAGTGGCTAAAATATTACTGTTTAGTCAATTCGGACCTTCAAAAGCCTGTTCCAACTCTTGTGTACCTGATGGCGACTATAATTATAACACCGACTAGATGGCGAGTGCGCCATCCGGCGCCGCCACTTACGAAGTCCGTCTGTCGTGGAAAGAAGGCAGAGAATGAAGACAGAGACACGCGACACCCATGACGCTTCGGCCACTTACGAGAAATACAAAACAACTGCTCCAACATGAATTATTGTCGTGGGGCGTGGGGCAAAGGAAGCGCTTGGGAGAGCAGCGACTCCTTACTACACTGCAACAGTTCACCGAAATGCAAGAGAAACCCGCCCTTCACAAAAGCCCGCTCACCGCTCGCACGCCTTGAACACCTGCTCTTCCTGCCGACGAGATGAAGCCTGAATTTCTGCACGAAATCCTCTATACCTTGTTCGGGTGAGTCCTGAAATAATACTATAGCCTATAGGAACTCAGAAAATCCATCAAGGTGAAGCAGTGAATGTCAAGATCCGCATATGCGTGGAACATTCCCCGCTGTCATTAGAGAGCCTTCGAAAACAACTACGAAGCTAAGCAATTTTAAAAAATTTACCATTATTAGTAAGTCCCACCAGGGTGCATCATATGTACCCTCTGGAAAATCCTGCATGGGGATAGTTTAGAATACGGGACTTGATACATCCCTCGACCCATCAAAACCCATATCGAGCATTCAGGTAATAAAAGTATTACATGCAGAAGGCCTGGAAGCTTGAAAACATTGATGTTCTTATTCTGTAGCAAACGCGTACACTTTTATGCAAGTACAGTGGTGTCTCGGAAAGATGCCACCACTACGAAAGAACGGCCCCCTATTGCGCAAATTCAATGCGACTGGTCACTGAGAGGATATGTGCCCACCAACCCCTAGAATGCCGAGCTACTGGAAATGTCGACTGGCTATAAAAAATACACACAGTTTCTGCCGCCAGCAGTGGGTACTGTATGGCGCCCCCAACCGGTGGCAGACTCTTGCGCTGAGCTCTACCGACTGCTTGTGAATGGCAAATGCCTCAGCGGCCACAGCAGCAGTTACTCAACAGGCCCACGTAGCCTTTTCTAAACTCCGCGGTGGTAGTTTGCACTGCACCCATTCTCGCTTTCTAAAGATGCGCAATACAAGCGAGGGAACTACAAATAATAACCACCGTTAGAGGATGAACACTTCATCGAGAAAGCGTACGCAATCCTGAAGAAGAATTCTATGTAAAGCTTGCCGACGAGTGCAAAGCGAAAAATCAAGGCAGCTTTGGAAACATAAGAACAGGTGATCTGACCACAGGGGATCTTTCCCAACGCTCTCCACGCATAAATCAGTGCAAATTTACCTTGGCAGCGCACCAGTTAAAACGAGGTAAAACCAGGAGCCAAAGAAAACGCCACCCTCCATGCGGATCTGGCTAATATGCGACCCAAACGTTAGGTGCCGAAAAAATTTCATAAAACCATTGAACACTCTCACAGGCGAATGCCTAATGTGCCTCCCTCCAGAAATGTAACCATGATAAAAAAAACGCATCCGAAAAGGCGTGGCTAAATCTTTTTAAACCGTTTCCGGCCCCAAATAAGTACATACCACCCAGGTGCCGCAGCAGCGCTGACATCGCACGTGAAAATTCCCAGCCCGGGAAATCGATAGTAATAGCAGCAGCTTCTGAAGTGAACTTGCCAAACGGCGTAAAACGAAAACCATCCAACGACGCCAAGATTCTCCGAACATCGGGATTGACGACATTGTCTTAGCCCGACGACCCGATGGAAACCGTACGTGGCTACCGAATAGTACAACAGTCACAGGGGGCGAAGCGAACTGGGAATCAGCGAGCCTGCGAAAAACGATGCATAGTACCGGGAACAATGACGCATAGTGCCCGACTGTCAATACGAGCAGGCTGACACAAATATCCGACGCACCCGGGTCTCGGCATTGCAGCGTCATACACCCAGTTTCTATCGACGCCTTTGATGGAATTGGACTCAGACGCGGGCGATGAATACTCAGCAATGAGCTTTCATTCGCATCTAAGCCGACGAAAGTTACGACCAGGTGGGGCGGTCCACATAGACGCACAGGACCAGGCTCTTTCGGAGCGCCAAGTTGAACGTATACTTCGCGCGTCAAGAGAAACTTCGCCAACTACCCTCCTGCGTTCGTGATTTTGACTCACAGCTCCCTCGACGTTATTCTTGGAATTGAATTTGTTACAGACAATGGCGCAATAATTCACCTCAGTAATTGACCAAGTCAACAAGTGTTTTCTACAATCACATTTTGGCGCAGCGACCGAACCCCAAATACCGAGCTTTTGTAAGAATCGCCAATAATCGCGTCACCCTGCCACTACCCGAAATCTTGATCATCGCCCTCTACTGTAAAGATGTTGTTCGTACTGTCGACGCTACATGAGGGAGTAAACAGCGTTTGCTTCTCGACCGTGGTGTCTTCGTCACAAGAGGAACTGCGCGCTTTGCGGTAGGCAAATTCCTTGTTTTATTCTTTAAATTCGTCAAAGAGTACCAGCATGGAAGCAGGCTCGCTACAATTGTGTTACTAAAATACACGCAAGGAGCAAGGGTCGTCGAGGACAAAGCATATACATCGAGGATAAAGTATATACACCAACACAAAGAAAACCCCAAGAAAATGTGGAAGTTTGTTAAATCCCAGGGCAAGGAAACTACAGGGGTACCCAGCCTCCAAGTTGATGGTGAAATCCTTACGGACGACTGTGAAAATGCTACTTGTCCTAATCATTATTTCAAATCAGTCTTTGCACCTCCCTATTCAGAAAACCTCCCTCTTGTGCCTGAAACGATATACCAACCTATGGGCCGCAAACCTATCACTTTAATTCGTGTCCTCAATCTGCCTAAAAATGTTAAATACAGCTGGTGGACCGAACGGCACACCGAATTATGTTTTGCATGCTTATTCTAAAATCCTTGCCCACTTTCTGGTTACCTTGTTCAACCTAACGCTCGCTACCGCTGAACTGCCATGTTACTGGAAAACGGCTAATGTGTTCCCAATTCACAAAAGTGGCTCAAAAAGCAACCACGAAAATTATAGGCCCATTTTCTTTAGAAGCGTATGTGGCAAAATGTTTGACCACCTAATTTATTGTGCAGTAAATACACATTTAGAGCGATAATTATTTTACAAATTACCAACCTTCTTTCCGGGCTGGCTTTTCCTGTACGACTAAATTGGTTAAATTTAGTCATGACATTTTCTCCTCATTTGACCAAAAGGAACAAATGAATTGTGTATTTTTTAAATTTTAAGCAGGCTTTTGATTGCGTTCCTCACGCCTTGCTTTTACACAAACTATCTTTTCTTGGCTTAGACTGCTATGTAATGCAAAGGATAAGGGTTTATATGGAAAATCACACGCAGCGTATTGTTTTGCATGAGTGCCAATCTGATGCAGTGAGTGTCTCTTCCGGTGTTCCGCAGGGGTCTGTTCTGGAGCCTCTGCTTTTTCTTGTTTTTATCAACGACGTTGTAGCTGATCTTTACTGAAAAGTGCGTCTGCATGCTGACGACTGTTTCATTTATCACTGTATAACTAGTTTGCATGATACATGCCATCTTCAAAACGATCTAAATTTATTTCAGTGCTTGTATAAAAAATTAAAAATGATGTTGAATGCAATATAATGAAAGCACATTACTTTATCGCGCAGGCGTAAACCCATTTTGTGCCCCTTAACACAGTTACAGATTTTAGGTACCTCGGGATTTACGTCTCATCCAACCTCTCCTGGAAAGACAGGTTGAACATGTTTGTTCTTCTGCCTCCCGAACGCTTAACTTTCTTCGGCGCAATTTTCGGGCTGCCCCTCCTAAACTGAAAGAACTTCTTTATTTCACCCACGTGAGGTCCATCATGGAGTATGCGTGCGCCGCTTGGGACTCGCAACTTGCCTACATATGCGAAATGTTAGAACGTGTGCAAAACCGTGCCGCCCGTTTTTCCACGGGTGATTACAATTTCCGATCAGTGTTGCAATATTTAAAAACCAGCCTAACTGGGAACCCCTAAAAGAACGCAGGAACCATGTCAAACTCAATTTGGTTTATCGTATCCATTTAAAAAAAACTGGCATTGATCCTGACAATTTTGTTTACCCCCCATTTTGAATCTAGATGGCGTGACCATAGTTTGAAAATTCGTGAAATACCTTGCCGTACAAATGTTTTCAAAGATTCGTTCTTTCCTCACACCATTATTTTGCGGAATAAGTTGCCAAGTTCTCAAGTTGATTCTACCAGAGACGCGGTTTTTAGTAGGTATCTGTTAAAGTTGTAGTTGTGTTTTAGTTTTGTATTTGTGACGATGTTCAGCGATGTATTGTAGCCTGACTGCCACGTGTATATGACGACATGTTCAATTTCCCCCTGCTATAATGCCATCTTAGCGCTGCAAAAAAATAAAAAAAAAACACTTCGAACGAAGTCTAGCTCTGCTCAACAGAGAAGCACTTTAATAAAACACAATATGTCTTGACAAAATAGGTCCCCTAGGTACAGCAATAAGTAGCACACTTACCACAATTCCCTTTTTTTCTTAGAGCTGCTTTCATCACACGTAAATCTTCAGCTCCAGCAGAGGCAACCCTACACGCACAATAATAGATCTACATGGGGATACTCTTAAAACACTTGTATACATATACAAAAAAATGGCATTTGGATATCCCAAAGTAGTTTATTCACTTTTATTCATTTGTTGCACATTACCTGCGGCACTGACAGGGCGTTACAGCAGGGGCTATACACACATAAGTGAATATAATTCGTTTTTAAAAAAAGACGAGGCAGTGCGACACAAGTCAGCAAAAAAGCTTGTCAAATGTACAAACAATGTAACCGTAAGAGAATAAAATAAGAAAAATAGCAATTGCGTCTAAAACCTGTGCAACACAACACCAGATGTACAATCAACAAAATTACCCAGGGAAAAATTCGATTGACCAATAAAATGCATAAAAAACTTTTGTAAACATCAATATGCCAGCCAGCTTGGCAAATTTTCTATTCATGATCGCATCGGTAGCAAGAAAATGATAGGGTCAATGCCAGTTTTTATACAACGAATACGGCAAAGCAGTTCAAGTTTCTCAAGCAAGTGACATTGTCTTAGTGTTGCCAGCCTAACGCTTCTTTATAATGTAACGCTACTGTTAAAAGTTTTATGTTTTATTACAGATGGCGTTGCACTGTTCTGGACGCCTCTAGGAGTGCACATAATGTATAAAATTGTGGCTCCCACTTAGCGCAGGAAGAGTTCACAATAGGTCCTATGTTGGTGATCTATTAAACTTCCTTATCTTAAAAATATGCATAACTGAAGTTGCCCTCATAAATGAAACATACGGGAGGCTGAAAAGGCCACGTGTTCAAAGTGCCCTTTTCCGGTTAGGTGGATGACAAAGAGACTACATATTTTTAATCCAACACGGTTTGGAAATGTATGCTTTACAGAGAGTATTTTGATAAAGTAGGGTGGCGACTGCATGTGGAGTTCACGTTCCTACATTTGGCACCATGCAAACTCATTTTTCATTTTACGCACGTGTAAGTATGGTTGACATGCCGTTCAACATAGTCCGTTTCTGTAGGGCTCTGACACCGCGATAAATAGCACAATCATCATTCGTAAAGGAGAACATTCCAGGTTTAATCAGTTACAATATTGGTATTTCAGAAGGAAAAGCAGGGATTCTGAACAGACCCAGCAGAATACCAAAACTAACATGCACAGCACCTGCTGAACAGCCGTTTATCAGGACCCAGTGGGTGCCATTATGCAAATATCTGTAATTGACTGGACTACGCAATGATGTTGGTCACGAAAAGACAAGTTATGAAGCATCAAAGCGTACGGGATGAAATCAGATGCCTTAAACATTATAAAATACCCTGTCTCTATGTTCTTTCAGTTCAAATGATAGAAGAGATGATGACTCAATTCAGTTGTTTGCGTCGCCGAGAAAAACCCTTCCCTATAGCCATGTTTGCAATTCGGCCAATATAGTTCCCTTGATTCTTTTTTGAGACTCTTTTGTCAATGGGGGTGATGTTTGCAATTTTCCCATCCTCAGAGAATTCATCTATAGCCGTCGACTACCTCAACAAAGTAACGAGAAAGTGGACAATGGTATCAGAGCAGGTATGAAGGACGTAATTGGGTATTCCATTTGGTCCACCAGCAGAATACAATTTAACGTTTTGGAGTGGCCTAAGTGTACGCTTATATGTGACAATTACCGGATTCATTCATTCATTTGTTGTGGATACACTCGGAGCGTTTGTACAGTAGGTTGAAGAGAAAACCGACTGAAAGATATGACTTAAATGACTAACTTTTGTCTTGATCGTCAGAAACAATTGTGTTGTTGACGTGAGGACTCGGTGCACCTGTATGTTCCTTAACCTCGGATTTCAAACATTTCCACATTTTCACGGTATTTATGTCTTTGACAAAAAGCCCAACGGCATATAATACACTCAGTTGTTTTTTTGAACGATACGTTTGTAAAAGATGGCACTTTTTTGTTGCTGAGTGAACGTAAGTCAAGGGACACCATGGGATTGTCGGCAAGAGTTTTGGGAGATTAGTTTAAACTACTTAGGCTATTGTAATAGCTTTAAAGAAAGAGGAATGGACCATTTCCCCCTTAAAGTTATCGTCTCTTCACCCTGACAAGCGGCCTGTGCAAGCTTCTCGAGAAGAATAATAACCGGAGGCTTGTGTACTTCTTACAGTTCAATGGTCATATTGAGAGGTGTCAGGCAGGCTTCATGGTGGCACTATCCACCAACAATCAGATTGTAGCATTTTAATTCGATATAAAAGAAGCTTTAGTGAACAACCAGCTCTGTATTACAGTATTTTTTAATGTTGGAAAAGACTACGATGCTGACTATTCAGCACTTTTCAGGCAAATATTGTTTGCTGTAAAACATGTGAAACGCGACAAGTGTACCCCTGTCCTAACGCTGGCGCGGCTCAGCAAACTTAAAACTCGTCAATCTACCAAAATATTAAATCGGCCAATTTGGAAGTATTTCGCCACCTGCATCCCAGCAACTTGAATCTTCGAGTCCTAAACAACGGAGTTGACAGAAACCTGACCTACGACTCAATGGCGGATGATTACGACGTGGTCATGCAGTACGACGACGCCGCAAATAGCACGTTTGCACGGCTCGAGCATCATATTGAACTGGGGCCGGCCGCTGAAGCGCCTCCATCTTTGGTTCCACCTTGAGCCGGGGCCACTGCGTCTTCAGAGACAGCACTTAACGGACACCAACACCCAACGAGTGTGTTCGGAGAGAGAGAGAGAGAAAATGACTTTATTGGATGTTCCTGCGGTGGGAGGGGGCTACGGCCACGCAGGGCCGGCCTCTCCTAGACGAGGGTCAGGTCGTCCCCGAAGCAATGCCTCGCGGGCGTCGGCGCGTTCGGCGCGCGTTGGGTGTGCGGGTGCTGACCCGTTGACCCTCCGACGACGCTTCCCTACGCTTCTGCCCTGCAAGAGCAGCCTCGAGCCGCTGGATAGTCCGTATTTGTATCTCGTGCTCACTCGAGTTCATGGCGAGAGTGGTGTCCTCGGGCATACACCTTGCGTCGTCTGCCTCTGTTAAATGTCTTTCACAGCCCCACATCAGGTGGGCTAGCGTTGCATTTGTTCTCTTGCACATACTGCACAACACGTTTTCGTAGATGTCGGGGCACCCGTGGCGCGCGAGCACCGGGGTGAGCACTGAGTTCGTCTGTAGTTGCCTGTAAAGCACTGCTTCGGCGCGGTTGAGCTTCGGATGAGGGGGCGGTTTGGTCCGCCTCCCAAGCCGGTACCATTGTAGTATCTCCCCATATGATGCAAGGGGTTCTTGTTCGATGTCGTGGAACCCGTCCGCCGGTGAGGAGCGGGGGGGCGCCTCGAAAGTTCGCGCGCGGCGGCGTCCGCTTCCTCGTTGCGGTTGGGGTGGGCGCTGGCTCCGACGCTTGTGTGCGCCGGGAACCAGCGGAGATGGGTGACTCGTGCGGTTGGTGCTCCTCTGGCTGGGCACTGTACTGAGTTCACAACGCTCGCACTCAATAGGTTCACTGCACTTGCACTCACTGTGTTTTGGGCGTAGTTTGCGATAGCCGAGCGCGAATCACTGAGCACTGTAGTACAGTGCGGGTGTGACAGCGCGAGCGCGATGGCAACCTCCTCTGCCTGCGTGGCAGAAGGAGCACGAACACTGCACGCGCTGTAAACTTCCCCTGTTGTAGACTTCACCGCCACGGCCACATAGGTGTTCGGACGGTTTGGGTACCTTGCTGCGTCCACGTAGAGGGCTCCCGTGTCATTCGCGTGCGCCTCGGTGAGGGCCTTGGCCCTGGCCTCTCGGCGACCTGGATTATGGTCGGGATGCACGTTGCGGGGCAGCGGTAGTATCTTGATGCGTTGGAGTATCTCTCTTGGGAGGCTCTGTGTGTTGGGCGGATCCTTCCCCTTGCTGTCGCGGCCGTAACCGATTCGCTCGAGGATGCTTCTGCCGGCCCTCGTGGTTGAAAGGCGTTCGAGTTGTGTTGTTCTTTGGGCCTCACTGATCTCTTCCAGAGTGTTGTGGAGTCCCAATTCCAGAAGTCGCTCCGTGCTGGTGCTGTTGAGTAGCCCCAGCGCGGCTTTGTAAGTCCTGCGGATGGCCGCGTTGATCTTGTCCCTTTCGTGTTGCTTCCATGGGTGGAAGGCCCCCACGTAGGCCACGTGGCTCATCGCAAAGGATTGTACTAGTCTTAGGAGGCTGTGTTCCTTCATGCCCTGACGTCTTGTGGATATGCGTTTGATGAGGCGGGTGGTGATGCCCAGCTTCGTGATGACTCCGTCGACCGTGGCGCTGTTACCCCGGCTAGCTTCGAGGAGCATGCCGAGGACGCGGAGGGTTTGCACTCTTGGGATGACGCTGCCGTCGCTCGTGTGCAATGTAATTGTGGCGGAGTCTTCTTCTGCCTTCCTGCGGTACCGCCCCGGTGGTGGGAGGATGAGCAGCTCGGACTTGTGCGGGGAGAATCGCAGCCCGGTTCCCGCCAAGTGCCGTTCGATGGCGTCTACCGCCTCTTGTAGTGTAAACTCGATGTGGCCGTCGCTCCCTCCGGGGACCCACAAGGTAATGTCATCTGCGTAGATGGTGTAGCGAACGTGCGGGATCCCCGAAAGTCGCTCGGCCACGCCAACCATCACGAGGTTGAATAGCACCGGCGATATCACCGAGCCTTGGGGTGTGCCCACACTGCCCAGCTCGCGTTCCGGTAGCTGTAGGTCTCCCGCTTGCAGTTCCACGGTGCGGTGCGACAGGAAGTCGCGAACGTAGTTGTATGTCCTCTCCCCCAGGCCCAGGCGCGAGACTTGTGCCAGGATGGCGGAATGGCGTACCTTGTCGAAGGCGCTCTGGAGATCCAGGCCCAGCACTGCGCTGTTATCTTGGGTGGGAACTGATGCATCGAGGATATCGTGCTGTATCAGGATCATCGCGTCCTGGGTGCTGAGCCTTTCACGAAACCCCAACATGGTGTCGGGGTAGAGGCCTTCGTCTTCGAGGTAGCGTTGCCATCGGCTGTTGAGGACGTGCTCGAGAACCTTGCCCGCGCATGATGTGAGGGAGATGGGGCGAAGGTTCCCGATGTCAGGTGGTTTGCCGGGCTTGGGGATGAGGATTGTCCGTGCCGCCTTCCACTGTTTGGGGAGGGCTCCCGCGCGCCAACACTTGTTGTAGTATCTTGTGAGGGCTTCGATGGCTCCGTCACTGAGGTTGCGGAGTGCCTTGTTGGTGACCCTGTCCGGGCCCGCAGCCGACTTGCAGTTTAGGTGTTGTAGTGTCGCTCGTACTTCCCACTCCTCTATGTCGCGGTCTAGTGTGGGGTTGGTGGTTCCGCTGTAGTCTTCGTGTTCTTCGGAGCGAGCCTTCCGAAGGTGGAGCTTGTTCGAATTGACGGTGCAGTGACCAAATGGCAGCCCTTTTGGGACATTTTCGGTATTCAGTGCACGACAACACGAAGCTGTCCAGAGCAGATCGCTTCCACTACTTGATCTCCCTACTGGCCGGAGCTGCTGCACCAACCGTCGCTGGAATTCATGTGACCGACTCCTGCTATAAGCATGCGGTCAAACTTCTAAAGCGTCGGTTTGGGAATGTCAAAATATTCGAGCACAAATACATGGAGAATTTCCGAATTTTCAAAGCCTTCAGCTCCGCTAGCAACGTTCATGCTTTGTGGAAGCTAGTGGACACGGTGGAACTGAACCGGAGTCTGCATAGACTGGGAAACACAGAGTCTTCGTCCGCAGCTATCCTGAGCGAGGTGCTGCTCAAAGTGATCCCCGCCGATTTGTGGTAGAGTACTACAAAATAAAGCTCGCAGAATGCCACAGGAACTACCCAGGCTTCGTCTGATGAACACAAGCTACTCACGTTTCTCCAGGTTGAGGACGAGCACCGAAAAAAGTCTTCTCTACTCAACGATTGGCTGAAGTCATCTGAACGCGATGTTCCATCCTTCAACCGGTCCCCAAAGAAGAACACTCCGACTCCTGCCGCGGCGTCTCTTCAGAACAAGAACTGTCTTCCCTCGTCTTGCTTTTTGTGCTCGGCCACGCAGCACAAGACTGACGACTGCAAGAGCGACATTACATTGGCAGAGAAGCGCAAACAACTGACGTCCAACTGTTGCTGCTTCTGGTGCACGGCTAGAGGTCATCTACTCCGTGATTGCTGACGAAGAGTGCAATGTCAGACATGCAAACGACGACAAGCATAAACTATGTGCAACCCTCGTTATGCGAAGACACCGTCATCGAATAGTGCTCAAAATTCTAATGCTACGATGCGGGTCGCAACGCAAGGCTCTTCAGCTCCTCGTCTAATAAATGACGTGCTACTCAAGACGTTTCGAGCATGGATGGCCACGCCGGAACATTGTTGTTACATACGCAAAGTACTCACTAATGAACTGATACTTCTAGTGAACTTTAGCACAGGACGAAGAAAGAAAAGATGAAACACACGCTAGACTTCAACCTGGTTTATGCAGAAGTAACTGGAAAACAGGCATATATGTACATGATTCGAAAAAACAAAATGAAATAAGCACATGATTCTTCAGAAATGAAATGGCGCAATGTTTTCACTCGCTCTTGTCACTTTTCCATTGATGCACAAAAAACGCCTGGTAACATTACCGGACATAATCTTCACCCACACGTGTGCACACCAGTCGCTGAGTGCGCGTGATCATGGGACACCCCCTCTCTTACCAAAAAGTGAAGTTCACCCTATGAAAGTGCCAAAGATGGGGCACTGACGCATTTCTCGCCCACTCTGTTAATCACAAAAGCCTCAAAAACTTCTCTACGAGTTTGAAAACGTCTTTTAAACAAAACGCTCATCTGCGTGAATTCGGGCGTGCACCCGCACCTACGGCATTGGTCAGCTAGGTTGCCAGCTCCCATCTGCGCACTCACAGCTGCGCGATGCTCCCCCAGCCTATCCTTGAGGCACCCGCCACATTATGCCTTCCAGAATTCTGCTGGCTTGTCTTCTGATAACTTCATGTCCCTCGTAGACTAAAAACTGTTATCTACTGTCGTAAGGACCCATGATAACCTAGTTATGCAAAAAAGAGGTGTGTGCATTGGCTCATGTATTGCCCCGGTCTTGAGTGACCTATTCTTCCAAACTGCGACCTACAGTTATATTGCCGCTTTAAGGATACCTCTGTGATTAAGGTATGCAGATTTGTGGACGATTTTCGTGTCATGGAGCTAGTTCAGCATAATGACCAAGGAAGGATGGTTGTGGATGTGCTCCGCATCGTCGCTGAGTGTGCAGTGTCTGAAGTTCACACACGAGATGCCAGAATTGGGTGTTCTGCAGCTTTTAGACCTGCGCCTTCCCCTTGGTGATGGTGTGCCGTGTTGGCATTAGCTCCTCGTAGCCAAAAGGGCATCCTCCCTTACCGGTACGCCCACTTGAAGCTCGTGAAGCGTGGAATAGCAAAGAATGCCATGAAGGCAGCGCTCAACAGGTCCCGCCCGCAGAAAATGCAGGCAAGCTTGGTGCATCAAGATGAAAGATTGCAAATGAATTGCTATCCATCAGAAAAGGTGGTTTCTGCGGTGGAGAGCCTTTTGAAGGAGGTGAAGAACGATAAAGCACCTGGTGTGGATTGCCTGAGAGAGAGATTTCCTGTCGTGGCTGTGCCATACGTGCACCAGGTGTCCCACCGCCTGAAGAAGGTCGGTGGAAAATGTGGTGTGCAGGTGGTTTTCTCGGCTCCAGAGAAGCTTTCCAAGATGGTGCAAAAGCTGAATGAGCCATGCAATGAGCCCTGCTGCGTCACAAAACACGCAACAAGTTTGTGGAGTGCGTGACGGGTGGGGTTTACCGGATTCCTTTGGACTGCAAACGGTGCTACGTCGGTCAAACCGGCCGGTGCCTTAACGATAGGCTGAGGGAGAATCGTGCAGCTGTGAGTGCGCAGATTGGAGCTGGCCACTTTGCTGCCCATTGCCGTGTGTGCCGGTGCACGCCCGATTTCATGCAAACAAGCTTCTTGTTTAGAAGTCGTTCTCAAACTGATAGAGAAGTTTTCGCGGCTTTTGTGATCAACAGAGACGGCGAGAACTGCGTCAGTGCCCATCTTTGGCACTTCCAAGAAGTGAAATCCACTTTTTCTTAAGAGACGGGGTGTCCTATGATCATTCGCATTTGGCGACTGGTGTGCATACATGTCGGTGAAGATCATGTCCTGTAATGTGACCAGGCGTTGCTTGTGCATCAATGAAAAAGTAATAAGAGCGAGAGAAAAAATTGCGCCGTTTCAATTCTGCGGAATCAAGTGCTTGTTTTTTTTTGTTTTTTCGAATCATGTATATATATCCGTGTTTTCCAGCTCCTTTCATACACCAAGTTGAAGTGTAGCGTGTGTTTTGTCTTTTATTTTTTCGTCCTGTGTTAAAGATCGCTAGAACTATGAGTTCATTAGTCAGCAGAAACCAACTCGCCCATCTATGCGCTTTATTTGTAGAGTACTTGACAATAGGAGCCAGAGAACGTTCGTGAGAGAGACTGTTGTTTCTAAGCTGTAGCTTCCTGCTGTCGCCAAAACCGAACTTGCCATCAGTGCCTTTGGTTGAATCAGCGGCCCGACCCATCGGTACAAAATATAAACGTTCGTGCCCCGCAGTCAGCACGCACGCCTGACTGTTGACATTGAAGCTATCGTCATGACCTTCATACGAGAAGAGATGGCTGAAGTTCCCAGTGAGAGCTGCTTTCTTCAAGCCAGAGTTGCAGAAGGGAAACAGTTAGCAGATGCCATTGTTTATCATAGCCTGTAGTTCGAGCCAGGCGTAAGTGTTCTCATTCGCTCTGACCAGCTGCGGTAGTTGACGCCGAATACAAGCGAAGTGAAGTGGGACTCAGACAATCCTGCCTGTGCCGCCTTCAATTCAAAAATGGGCTATACTCTGTGCGGTCCTTTACGTATTGGTGGCAGTGCCGCACGTACCAAGGCAAGCAGCCAAGTATGTGTTCTCCGAACAACTTCCCACTGTAGAATTCTGCAGGTGGATATTTCATTTATTTTTTGTTTATTTATTTAAAACATACTGCAAGCCAATTGAAGGGCCCAAGCAGGAGGGGCATCACAAGACAAAAAAAACATTTAGCGCAATACACATAGTACACTGATAAAAATAGTTTGAACAAATACAGGAATGCACCAACGTTAAAAAATATGCAATACACGTGGCACACTGTCTGAAATAGATTGTGCACATACACAAGAATGCATCAAAATTGCAAAACAATGCCATTCAGGATTACAGTTGTTCAAGGGAGGGAATATTGGTCACAACCAATTCAGTTAGTTCATTCAAATCTGTAATTGTACGCGAGAAAAAGGAAAACTTAAAAATGTTAGTTCGAATGCTGTACGGAGTCAAAGATTAGAGGTGTCTATGCCATGTTTGTCGCGAAGTTAGTGGCTGAAGGAATTCCTCGGATTTAAGTGAAAGTTTGTTATTTTTAAGCAAAAATAAAAATTTTAACCTTTGAATTTGACGGCGTGCTTGAAGTGTTGGAAGGCCATCCTCTTCCATTATTCTTGTCGGCGAGTCACTTGGACGATATTTAAAAAAATGAATCGGACGGATTTATGCTGTATCATTTCAAGAGCATTAATATTACATTTATAAATATTACTTTTTACGCCTGCTCTGTATCCCATACAGTGCAGGCGTATTCCAGTCGCGGTGTAATTATAGATGTGCAGGCGAGTAGCTTAACGTTTGCTGGGGCCTTTTTAAGCTTGTGTCTAAGGAAGACAAGTTTTCGGAAAGAAGCTGCACAAGTGTTTGATACGTGTATGTTCCAGCTCAAGCTATTGTTATAGTGACGACAAAATATTTGAATTCTGATACTTCTTCTAACGGTTGTGACGGAAGATTGTAAGGGAAGGACAGTTTATTCTTTTTGTTGCTTATGTTAATAAAAACGGATTTTTGCGCATTGAGCTTCATTCCCCATTTATAGCACCACGCCTGAACACAATGAAGATTTCTGTTCAGCATTTGTTGACCTTCAGGACATGTTATTTTGTTTTATAGGATACAGTGATCAGCAAATATTTTAATTTTCATGGGATCACTAATAAGCGTTACAAGATCGTTAATATAAATTAGAAATAATAACAGGCCTAGTACGCTTGCTTTAAACTGCAAAGAAAGAAAATGCTGCACTATTGCAGCTCCCGGTACCCGATTTTTAAAAGAAAAGAAAGGTTGAACGACACAGGGCGAACTTGCCAAGGCGGTAAAATGTTTGAAAAGAGCGAGCTGCACACTTCTAAAAACGAAGCGCTGAGATCCGAGGCTTGCTCTCTCACTCGAAGTTAAAAGGACAGAGGAACGGACGGGCAATTTACAAACAGCACAGATGTGGATAAATCGTTAAAGACAGGATAAAAAGGATGGTTATTCAGCGATGAAATTTTAAAACCATAAAGTAAGTCCATGCAAGTTCGCTGGTTCTCAAGGCTCCACTTATGACATTCGACCTACTGACTCTGGACAGGGCTAGTGCGAAAAGCACCCAAAGCAAGCCGTAGCCCCAATTGTAGCACTGGGTCAAGCATTCGCAACGCTGTTTTTGTCGCCGACCCATATACCACACTGCCGTAGTCTAAACGAGAACCAACCAAAGCAGTATAGAGCCGTAGTAGGAGTTCTTTGTCAGCCCCATAGAATTGGTGGGGAAGACCCTTAAGGATATTCATTGTTTTTATACCTTTATGCTTAAGTTTCTTGATATGTGGGATGAATGTGAGTTTGTGGTCAAACACAACACCTAAAAACTTGTGCTGCTCGTTCACAGGAAGCGACATGCCTATAAGAGTAATGTCTGGGTCCATATGGACCCCGCGCTTCCTAGAGAACACAACGCAGGAACTTTTTACAGGATTCAATTTAAAACCATTTTTGCCTGCCCAGCTGGCAAGTTTCTTGAGGCTGAGCTGGACTTGGCGTTCGCATATTGACATATTGCACGATTTGAAATATACCTACACGTCATCTACATACATGGAGTAAAATATTGTAGACGGCAGTGCCTTCCCAAGGGAGTTCACATTTACTATGAAGAGAGTGCAGCTTATAACTGCGCCTTGCGGCACGTCATTTTCTTGCACGTGTACCTTTGACAGTGCAGAACCAACTCTGACGCGAAAGATTCCCTCCGACAAATAAGTAGCAAGGGTGTTAAACATATTACCAGAAACACCCAATGACTTGAGGTCAGTAAGGACCCCATAACGCCAAGCGGTGTCATAGGCCCTTTCTATGCCGAAAAACACAGTCATTCAGAACTGTTTGTGAATGAAGGCATCCTTAATGTACGACTCTAGTGCCACAAGTTCATCGTTTGTGGATCTCTCCCCCTGAAGCCTCCCTGGCCGCTCTCGAGAAGACCGTTGTACTCCAAAAAGTACACAAGCCTCCGGTTTATCATCTTCTCGAGAAGCTTGCACAGGCAGCTGGTCAGGGCAATGGGTCGATAGCTAGCGGGAGAAGAAGGGTCCTTCCTTCTTTCAAGAATGCTACAACAATGGCATTCCTCCAAGACTTTGGAACGTGCCCCAAAAGACATATGTTGTTGAAAAGGTGAAGAGGTGTTACAAGAGTGTCTGTGTGTAAGTTCTGCATCATTGTATATCTAATGTTGTCCGGGCCTGGAGCTGAGGGTTGACACGTGCTCAGAGCACCCCTCAGCTCAATAAGTGAGAACTTAAGTTATAAGAAGTGGCTGACCTGTCATTGTCATGTAAGGCTTCTTTTCGGCCACGAGTTTGTGTTTAATGAAAGTGTTTGTGTAGTGTGCTGAACTGGTAACGTGTTGGAAGTGTTGTGCGAGTGTGTCAGCCTGGTCTTCGAGTGTATCCCCTGTTGTGCAGACCAGAGGCAGGCTGTGTGTTGGTTGTCCTTTCAGTTTGTGTACCTGTGTCCATACTTTCCGTGTGTCTGTGTAGGAGTTGGTTGATATGAATGTACGCCAACTATCGCGTTTCGCCTAATGGCGCACACGTTTTCCAAACGCCTTGGCCCGTTTGAACAAGAGGAGGTTACTCGACGTGGGGTACCGACGAAGGATACCCTACACCTTCTTGTTGGCCTCTCGCGCCCGCCTACAGTCCTCATTCCACCACGGCCTCCGCTGGTTGCGCGGGGCAATAGAGGCCTGGGGTATGGACTTTTCGGCGGCGTCGAGGAGGTGTGCCGTGAGTAGTTGGGTTGCCTGCTCAACGTGTAGTTGTGTTATGGACGTGTAGTGTAGTTGAGATTATTCTGTAAATATGTTCCAGTTTGCTCTTGCTTCACTAAACCTGTTTTGGGAAGATGGACTGATCGGGCACTTACCTATATATGTTAGTGAGGTGGGGAAGTGGTCACTACCATATGGATCAGTGTCCACACCCCACTCAAGACATGTAAAGAGAACTGCAGATCCAATAGCCAAGTCAAGGTGTGATTAAGTGTTGTGTCGTATATTATATATATGTAGGCTTTTTTGTTTGAAAAGACATGCTCCCGAGAATGTTAGGAATTTCTCAATTAGGCGACCTCGGGCATCCGTGCGAGCAGAGCCCCAAAGAGAGTTATGTGCATTGAGGTCGCTTAAAAGAATGAAAGATTCGGGTAACTGATCTACCAGACCCTCGCAATCTGTGCTCAATAGTTGGATGTCAGGAGGGATGTAAAGAGAACATAGTGTTATAAGCCTATTAAAAAAGTTATTTCTTTTGCAGTGCGCAGCCAGAAGTGGCGAAGACTGGAGATGCCGAGGGGAACGCGCATTCCGCTCCCCGCTAGCTGACGACGCTCGCTTTCCTAGCGCAAATCGCAACCGCAGCGCCGCGGTGGCGAGATTCGCGGTCGGCCGCCTTCTCTCCACGGCCGCGGCGGGGAGATACGGAACTGAAACTAAAGCGTGGCAAACTGTTCGCACGGCGACGCAGTGAAACATCCCCCTCGCGAGGGGCACGACAAATGCAGAGCATTTCCGGGGGCGCACGACGTTAGGTAGTTTGCGTTACGTTAATGTTGTTGCACTTGTGACAACTGCTGACGAGAGAGCGCTCGTCAGCAGCAAAATTGGCAGCCTCGGCGCACGTTGAGTCCGAGAGAGGGGAGAGAGTGTCCTTGAAACGTGCCTGGGTGCGCTATCGAATGTTGATCGCGCCGATAGCGAAACGTCTGAGCCGGGCATGTCGAGGCGAGCGATGCGGACAACTACGGACGCCAAGAACGGGTGACATCGTGAGTTAAAGAAATGCTCGGCATTTAAAATTATCGTTCGAATGGCAACAGCCTCTAGGATGGTCTGTAGTTGGACAGCGTGGCACGCCAAGGTTTTCCGGGCAATGATGGCCACCACCGCCTGAGGATGTGCCACCACCATCTCTATCCCTCCTAAATACCATGTACCTATTCAAAACATTTGTGTGCATGGACTTTAAATTGGTCTCTTGGAGATACATCACACTTGGCTGATTGGAATGCAGTAACTCATAGACATCATCAAGATTTTTAAGGAGGCCTCTGCAGTTCCATTGCATGATACTTTCTCTTCCCATTATTGAAGTTTAGAGCTACTAGAGTATATGTGTGTTTATGTGTCGGCTTTCGGGGCTTGTACTCTTGGAAGTGGCTTTTTGATTCTCTCTACTGACCTGGACGCCGGAGCCCGTTCCTTCCGCTGTGGTGCATGCCGGAACGGCTCGACGTCTAGGTCGTCATCTGAAGGGAAGGGGGTGCCCAGCGGACTGGGCCCCCTAGACTTGGACTGGACACCCTTTGCGGTGCCCTTCGTTTTGGCCGCGACCACCGAGGGCGTCAGTAGCGCCCCGGGTGGCAAAGGCGGTGCGGCGGCGGTGGGAACTGCTGCGGTTTCCTCCAGCTCCATCTCCTCCGGGCCCTGGCATGTGCTTTGGGCCGGTGGAAAGGAGGAGATTGTGGGTGCTGCAGCATCCCCACCAGACGTGGTGGCCACCACAGCCGCTGCTGGCTCAGCGAGCTTTGCGGAGGCGAGTTGGGCCGCCGGAGGCAACCCAGGGGGAGGTGGGGCCGGGACCAAGTTCGACTCGCGGTATTGGGTCCCCGCCGAAACCATACGCCGCTCCTCCCCCCGGCCAGCTGTGTAGGCGTACCTCCCCAGGGGGAAAGAGGCGAACCACTTTCGCGGCTCTGGGAGGGTGATGTTCTCGTTTACCTTCATGGCAATGATCTGTTTTTCTTGTTTGAATTTTTCGCAGTTCCTGGAATAGGCAGCGTGCGGTCCCTGGCACGCACAGGTGAAGCTCACGGATTCGCATTTGCCGGTTAGGTGATCGTCTGCTGCACATTTTGCGCACGTCGGTTTACCATGGCAAGAGGTTGTGCCGTACCCAAACCGCTGACACCTGAAGCATCAGCGTAGATTTGGAACGTAGGGTTGGACCGGACATCTCATGAAGCCTGCGTTGACCGACTCAGGAAGTGTTGTGCGGTCAAATGTCAAGATTATGTGTTTAGGAGCTAATATTTGGTCGTTTCGGCGTATCGTGATTCGCCACACCGCTGTCATGCCCTGATCGCCAAGCCCATCGAGCAGATCTGCTTCAGTCTCATTTATTAAATCTCTATCAGAGATCACGCCCTCGCAGCTATTCAGACTGCGATGGGGCGTAATCTTGATGTCAACATCGACCATGCGCGTTTGCTTCAAGAGGTTACAGGATTGTTGTTTGTTTTGGACTTCAATAAGGACTTCTCCGGTTGTGAGCTTTTTAGCCATGTATGATTCGCCCACAAGGCTTTCAAGAAACTTGGAAATGAGAAAAACAGATTGGGAATTGATGTTTTTTGATTTATCCAGGAATTTCATTACTAGGAAGCGCGAGAAATTATCGGGCTTTGGAATGGAGATCGAAGACAAAGGAGGAAAGGAAACTTCGGTGCGGCCCCTTTTCAGGGACCGATGACGTTTGGGGGGGGGGGTTGAAAATGCCATATAATACATTGGAAAGCAGGGAAACGGGGGTACTTTCTCCTTTGACCTTACCCTGGTAGTCAAAGAGGTCCCGGAGCTCCCAGCCTGGTAGACAGGCGGGGAGCCCGTCGGCCGGAGCTTGACAAAGGCTCCGACGGCCACCGTTTACGGCTTCTACCCTCTACCTTTAAACACCTTACCACGGTTGGACACAGCTGATGTATGGGAGCTCGTGGTCCGCGGTGTCGCTGCTCACCGTCACCATGAATACCCAAGGTGCCCCATGCTGGGATGGCTGACAAAGTGGAAAGTAGCCACCCCAGGCTCTGTGGACTCGTTACACGTCTCTCATCTAGTGACGAATCAATGAGAGCCTATGATAAAGCTACCAGGCAGTATAAGGTGGATGGGCATGCTAAAAGAGTTGTATATGTCGTTCCTCGTCCAGAGCATCTATACTACATGCCGCACCGCGAAGTAATTCGAGAAACGTCGATGACGACAAGACTTCCCGTGGTTTCTCATGCATCACCACATGCATCAGGAGCCTGCTCTGAGAACGAATCACTAGAATAAGGACCTCATTTAAATTCTCACCTCCTTAAGACGCTCAACAAGTTCCACATTTTTGTTATCCCAATTATGGCAGAGGTGCAGAAGACTTTCTTGCAAATTGGCATTCGCGAGGAAGACCGAGAACCCTTAGTCTCTTGTGGTTTGACGAATTACCATCATCTGGAAAAGCATGCCAAAAATAAAAGAAATGAGAATCACCCATGCTTCGTTCGGCACTTCTGCAAACCCGTTTCCTGCTATCGGCTACGTTGAAGCACCACTTCGATCACGTGGAACGAAACTATCAAGACACTGCGACGAAGCTGAAAGCAAGCTTTTATGTCGATGATTTGGTATTCGGTGCTTCAACTCCAAAGCAAGCCCGGTGACTTTACGAAGAGATAAATGTCATTATGCACCTGGCTGGGATAAAGATGCAGAAGTGGGCTACTGACTGCGAGTGGTTGAGAGATAATTTCCAATAAGCGGGTGAGACAGTTTTAACAGAGACGTCTATAAGGAAGGTGCTTGGAATATTTTCAAACTGCAATGAAGACACAGTTTAGGTGAAGTTTGATTCCGTATTCGAAGTCTTAAACGATGGAAACAGCAATCAAATACTGTGCTCCAAGCTTCATCACGAATTTTCGACCACTTCGTACGGCTGGCACCGTCACCCATCAGAGTCAAGGTACTATTCCAGAAGATTTGGATGCACTGAGTCGACTGGGAAAGTGTCCGTCCTAAAACCTTAAAGTTCTAACGGGATAAGTGGGTTGCCGAACTTCAAGACGTCAGAGACATCCGCATCTCAAGCAATCAGGTAACAACCATCGGCTCCCATGTTTCACAACTTCACTTCTTAACAGATAACAGCGCCTGCGCTTACGGAGCTGTAACTTACCTCAGAGTCATTGACAGCTCGGGGAAGATGAGAATTCAACAACTCCTCGCAAAAGCGCGGGTTGCTCCGATTAAGAGACTGACATTGCCATGTCTAGAAGTTGTGGGTACACTCATCGGAGCTAGGTTACTCAAGCTGCTGCGAGACTGTGCCCTACGAAACAGTGGAATACTTCTGCTGGACGTACTACCGAAATTTCTTAAGTCGGTTACAGTGCACACCAATCAAACGGAAGCCCTTCGTATGCAACCGAGTCATTAAAATTCAAGGCCTCACAGACCCGAGGCGTTGGAAATATTGCTCTAGAAAGACAAATCCGAAGTGATGGTGACATGGCCCTGAATGAATAGCTGGTCCGCAAGAAGCATGGCAACAAAGTTGCAGGATTTCTGACGTGTCACCAGATGTGTTATGTTAGGCAGGGAACCATGAGGAGGCAAACGTATTGGCCTGTAACTGCTTGACTAAAGAGCCTCTTTTCCACATTGACAAACACAGCAGCTGTATCCGAGTGACAAGAATGAGAGCTCGGATTACAATAATGGTCCACAGTGATAGGCCCACTAACCACTCCAGAGATAAAATATGGCAAATTTATATGGATCCAAAGCGCTCAAGTGGACGATTTTGGATCTGAGATGACCCTGCTTTCAGCGGACAAACCACTGCGCACGGCGTCCCGCATTCATGGCTTGCACCCATACTTGGACTATCATAGAATCCTCAGGATCAAGGCATGTCTTGAAACTGTAAAGGCTTCAGAAGACGGGTTGTGCCCATCTTGCTACCCGCAGACCACCGCCTCACGTACCTCATCACCGATAGCGTGCACCGGCGCCTGCTGCATAGCGGGGTTAATGACACCCTTGCGGAGCTTCGCGAGCAGTTTTGGGTTATTAGGGGCAGACAGTGCGTGAAAAACGTCATATCAACTTGTAGAGTATGTGCCCGTTTCAAGCTACAACCTGCATCAGCACCGATCGCACCACTCCCGACCGACACGGTGGACATATCTCATCCCTTTTAGGTTGTGGGTGTTGCCTTCGCCGGACCTGTTTTTGTTAAAGGAAACAGTGATGCTAAGGCTTACATATTGCTGTTTACAAGTGCCGTAGTTAGGACTATCCACCTGGAGCTATTATCGGATATGACTGCAGGGTCATTTCTGATGGCTTTTCGTCGGTTTGTTTCGTGACGCGGATTGCCCACTGTTTACTGCGACAATGCCCTAGCATTTGAGGCAGCCAGTCGTGAGTGGAAAGTGGCGTATGGACTTTTGCGCTCTTTACAGGTGCAGGACTACTGCTCTACTAACCATATTCCCTCGAAATTTATTATTGAACGCGGGCTGGGGTAGGGAGGCTTTTGCGAAAGGGCGATTCGATTAGTCAAAGGCTGCCTCCGGAAAACACTAGGGAAGGGCTGCTTCAATTTTGAGCAGCTCGCTACCGCAATCGCAGAAGTTGAGAATGTGATAAATTCTAGGCTAATAACCTACATCTCCACTGACGCTACTCAGGCAAAGGTACTAACGCCTTCGTATTTCCTAACTGGTAGGAAGCCCACTACATTGCCTAGCTCCATTATTGTGGAACCAACTTCGAAACGCACTTATTCCTTTCTGTCCTTTTGTCCTTAAATGTGCCTTTTGTCCTTAAAAATACCTTTTGTCCTTAAATGTGCACATATCAGAGGATTACAGCCTGATAACCAGTTGAAGGTAGGCGCGGTAGTTGTTTCAACTAAGAGCTCGGGCTAAGCCAGAGAAGAGCGTGATCCGCACTGCCATTGCTAACGTATTGTAGCGATAGCGACTTCCCTGAGATTTGTCTGGATTATAATAATATTTTTTTTAAAAGCGTATGATTCCTCAATGGATACAATGTATGAAAATAACAGCTGAAGAAGGCGATTTTGTTTTTTACGTTTGTTTATAACAATCAATTTGAGCCAAACTTAAGGAATTTAGTATTTGTGAACATAAACGCAATCTTGGGTAGAACTCGAACTGAAAAAAGGTTTTGTAATTTTTGTTGCACACCAAAAAATCCTAACAGCTAAAATTACCATGTGAAAACTACAAACCCAGTTCGGTTTAATAATACTGGAGTGTGAACAGCCCGAGCAGAAAGCCCTGTCAGCATTACTCCTGGCGGAGTGTTCGTTAGAAAGCACTGACATCGCTACGTCCTTAGGTTTTACATATATTTTTTTCTGTTCCCAAGGATCAAGGGTCACAATACAAAAAATCTGTGCAAGTGGCGCAGTACCCCGTAGTAGCATCGTACAAAGTACATCCGTTCGAATTGGAACACGGTGCTGAATCTCTGGTGGTTACACGGCTGTCATTGCTCGTCAAATTTCTTTGAAAATGACGTCCGTTACGGCAGCGAACATTGCCCTTCCAAATCGTTAAATACAGCTACATGGTTGAAATAATCCAGCAAGATTTGAGCGTTGTCAAAGATATCACCCTTCAACGACGGCGGTGTTCATGGCAAAGGGACGACAAGCTGCGAGAAGACTCCACGCAATTACTCGTTTGGCAGCCTACCATGGTGGTCATCACCCGTGGAGGGTCGCCAGCACGCCATATAAAACGGGTCAGAAACGCAATAGTAAAAATATTCTAATTTTTGCTTTTTTGTGTTTCCTCTGTTTTTCAATGCTGTTTGGGTTGTCGGTAATCCAGGCTTTCACTAACGCAGTAACAGTACCTTTGGGAAACAACTTATAAACAAATGAGAGTACACTTATGGGTCTGAAATATTTAGTATCTATAGAGTGCTAATTTTGATAAACAAAAACATAACATTCTTGGCTCTTTTTAGGCTATGAGAACTTATTTGACTACCTTAACATTCCAAACCTCGTGCAGAAAGCTTTTCCAGTACTGCATCTCCTTAGTCCCTTTAAAAGTTCCACGTTTATGCCATCGTTACCTCCCGCTTTGCCTGTTTGATGCCCACTAGAGGCTTTTTTTGTATTTTTTAGAGTGTTTATTTTGTCACAGGGTATGATTCGATGATAAGGAAAGGGGATCAGATGAACATGAAAATGTTCGCTTCGCGTATAAAGTCTAGGAGGTAACGACGATAGGGTCCATATATGCATACATTGCATGTGAATACGTCGTCTACGCGGAGGCGCGTCGCCGCAAGATGTGCCGTCTCGTTGGACGAGAAGTGAGGCAAGACCACAGCAATTAGTGCATGTCGGCTATTGCATCGTTGCGGTGGCGAAATGGGTAACCGGGGCTTGTAAAACAATTTTGGAAGCGAGACCATTGGCTGGTCATGGTGAGAGTGAGGGCTACCCACACCCGAATCCTCCTAAGCGCAACCTCCTCGGAACGGGTAAGTCTTGGGGGGAGGGTGGCAGTACACGGTGGAAATATAGCACGTGTGCAGCTCCTGAGGTTGTAATTTCTAGTCAGCAGGATAGTCGCATCATCCAGCTCGAACGGGGAGTCGGAAATGTAATGAAGACTGCTAGCCGGGCTGCTGCGCCTGCCTTGCAGTGGGCTGTCAGTAGGTCACGCGGAACCCATTCAATCAGAATCGTATGAGCAATTCGTGCCGCAATGCGGTGAATACTCGGGGCGGACTCGTTGAAAGGCATCGGTGCGAAATACGACGCACGCCCCGGGATGCACAGTGATTTCGGTTATTGCCTGCATAACCTCTTTAATGGCTACAAGTTCCGCGCAGAACGATGCGAGAGGATCCGGACCGTAATTCGGGAGGTCTGACTGACGGCTGCGTGGCTAGTGCAAAGAATGGCTGTTGCAATCACCGCGTCTTCAATACTGGCATTTGTGTATAATATGGTGAAGGTGAAAAAAACAATCCAGCGATGGCGTAGAGGTAGAGCATCCGCCTCCCGTGCAGAAGGACCGTGGTTCAAATCCCGGTGCCGGATAATTCCCACCGGATTGAAAAAAAATCCGCGTATTGAGGGAATTGTAAAAAGGGGCTTGGGGGCGGCCTGGCCCCGGTGACAATTGCCCCGGTAATGCACTCCCTCAGAAGAGCAGGATTGGCCACCCTGTGTAGTAACGGCCACAACCTCCAATGAATACGCCAATTACCCTCGGCCCTCCGTCCCCAGCGGCTGCGAAGCAACTGACCACGGCGGCGGTCAGACCTGTGACGCAGCAGAGGGTACTAAGAATCCCTGGATCCAGAGAGACCGCCAATGGAATCTGAACCTGGCAACGCTTAACGCCCGAACTTATCTAGCGAAGAGAGTCTAAAGGTGTTGTTTGGGGAATTATAGTGCAGCAAATGGGATGCAATAGGGCTTAGAGAGGTTAGGAGGGCAGGCGAGACATTTACAGTGCTGAAAAATGGATACGTCCTATGTTACCGGGGTCTAGATGACAGAAGAAAACTGGGAGTGGGATTTCTAGTCAATAAAAGCATAGCTGGCAACATAGAAGAATACAAAAGCATTAACGACATGGCAGCATGTCTTGTAATTAGGCTCAATAAGAGGTACAATCTCAAGGTGGTGCAGGGCTACGCGCCCATATCCAGCCACGACGACCAAGTGGTGGAACGCGTCTATGAAGATGTGGAATCGGCAATGGCTAAAGTAAAAACACAGTATACCGTAGTTATGGTGTTCTTCAATGCTAAAGCCGGCAAGAGTCAGGCTGGAGAGAAGGCAGTTGGGAACTATGGTCTGGGCTGTAGAAATAGCAGGGGGGACCTACTAGTTGAGTTTGCAGAACGGAATACCCTACGCATAATGAATACTTTCTTCTGTACACGTGAGAGTCGGAAGTGGACCTGGAGGAGCCCCAATGGGGAGCATAAAAATGAAATAGACTTCATAATATGCAATAACGCTGGCGTGGTGCAGGATGTGGAAGTGCTCGGAAGGGCAAGGTGTAGTGACCACCGTATGAAAAGATCTCGAATTAGGCTAGATTTGAGGAGGGACCGCAACAAGCTAGTACGAAAGAATTCGATAAATGAGCTAACAGTAAGACGCAAGGTAGAAGAATTCAGGAACGCGCTGCAGAACCGATATTCAGCTCCTAAGGAAGAAGCCGAGCTTACGACACAGGAAGCCAGCGACAAGCATTCAAGCAGAATCATTGTGTGCAGTAGACGTCGGGGGCACAGGAGACGAAAGATCTAATTAGGAAAAGGCAAACCATGACAATCTCTACCGCAGCTGACAGAATCGAACAAGCGGAGCTTTCGAATTAAATCAATAAGCGTAAGACAGCTGACATACGGAAGTATAGAGAGGATCGAATACGTCGTAAAGAACGGAGGCAGCCTGAAAGCAGTGAAGAGGCGTCTTAGCGCAGGGAAAATCAGATGTATGCACGTATGCACTTAAAGATAAGCAAGGCAATGTCCTCACAAATAGGGACAAAATAGTCACAGTGGCCGAGGAGTTCTATAGGGACCTGTACAGTAGCCGGGACATCCAGGATAATGCCGAACGAGACAGCAGTTCAGGGGAAATAGACATCCCACCAGGAACGACCGAAGAAGTAAAGAAGGCTTGGAAAGAAATGAAAGAGGGCAAAGCACCTGGTGAGGATAAGATAACAACAGACCTCTTCAAGGATGGCGGGAAATTTTACTTGAAAAACTGGCAAACCTGTATACGCAATGCCTAATGACGGCAAGTGTACCGGAATCTTGGAAGAACGCGAACATAATCCTAATTCTTCAGAAAGGCGACATGAAGCACTTTAAAAATTACAGGCCGATCAGCTTACCGTCAGTCGTCTACAACGTACTTACCAAGGTAATCGCTAACCGCATTTCTGCAACCTTAGATTTCAGTCAACCTGAAGAACTAGCAGGGTTCCGTTAATGTATTCAACAATGGACCATATTCACACGATCAATCAGGTGATAGAGAAGTGCGCTGAGTATACTGAACCCCTT
The DNA here is from genome assembly GCF_048455015.1 of Haemaphysalis longicornis. Lineage (NCBI taxonomy): Eukaryota > Metazoa > Arthropoda > Arachnida > Ixodida > Ixodidae > Haemaphysalis > Haemaphysalis longicornis. The sequence goes on along the minus strand of NW_027526214.1, from coordinate 36,951,146 downwards.
ATATATAGCCTTCAAATATTATGAGAAAGCATTTGACTCGGTCGAAACCCTATCAGTCATTCAGGCATGAGGGAACCAGGGGACAGATAAGCATTATGTAAGAATACTAGAGGATATCTACAATGGGTCCACAGCTACCATCATTCTCCTGAAGGAGAGCAGTAAAATAAATATAAGGACGGGTGTCATACAAGGAGACACAATCTCCCGAATGTTATTCACAGCATGTTTACAAGAAGTATTCAGAACGTTGGATAGGGAACAGGTGGGAGCAAGGGTTAATGGAGACTACCTCAGTAACCTCAGATTTGCTGATGACGTTGCCTTGCTATGTAACTCGGGAGACGAATTGCAAAGCACGCTGTCCGCACTGAATGAACAGAGTAGAACCGTGGGGATGAAAATATTTACGCATAAAACTAAATTAATGATCAATAACCTCGGAACAGCACAGCGGTGTATAGATAGGCGGCGAGGCAGTGGAAGTGGTAAGCGAATATATCTACTTAGGCCAAGTTGTGACCCCATATCCCAACCATGAGGCAGCGATAATCAGAAGGATGATAATGGGGTGGGGTGCATATAGCGGATATTCTCAGATAATGAATGGTAGCCTACCATTGTCGCTGAAGAAGAAAGTGTATGACAGCTGCATCTTACCGGTACTCACCTACGGGGCAGAAACCTGAAGGCTCACTAAGAGGGTTCAACTTAAATTGAAAACGACTCAGCGTGCAATGGAGCGGAAAATGATAGGTGTAACACTAAGGGACAACATGAGAGCGTAGTGGGTCAGGGAACAAACACGTGTTAAGGACATATTAGTAGAGATAAAGAAAAAATTCCCCGCATTTCCCCGAGGGGAAGAATGTGAAAGTGCGAATGCAGGAGTTAAATTTGCGCGGTTCGGTAATGTTCGCGAAAGAGATATCACACACACACACACAACTACAAAGAAAGAAAGATGCATTTATTCACAGACACCAATTTGTGTTGTCGTTGTACTTGATTGCTAGAGCGGATCTCAGCTTTGAAATTTTGTGTCAGTACTCCTTTAAGCGGGTGCATTAGCCCTTCTCACGCCCGATTCTTGGCCAATCGCCCTAAGTGGGTATGTGCTAAAGAAGTTAGGAACTCTTCTTGGCCAATCGCCCTAAGTTGGTATGTGGTGCGGACGGACGGACGGCGGTGGACGCGTGATTCAGATTACTTGGCCAATCGCCCTAAGTGGGCATGTGCTAAAGAAATTAGGAACTCTTCTTGGCCAATCGCCCTAAGTGGGTATGTGGTGCGGACGGACGGACGGCGGTGGACGCGTGATTCCGGGTCGCTTAAGAAGTGCATTCGCACTTAAAAAGAAATTGAAGTTGGCAGGGCATGTAATGCGAAGGCAAGATAACCGCTGGTCAGTAAGGGTAACAGTGTGGATCCCTAAAGAAGGCAAGCGTTGCAGGAGGCGGCAGAAAGTTAGATGGGCAGATGAAATAAAGAAGTCTGCGGGGATAAATTGGTCACATTTCGCACAGGACCGAGGTAATTGAAGAATAATTGGAGAAGCCTTTGCCCTGCAGTGGGCGTAGATGGGCTGATGATGATGACGATGATGATGGTGAAGGTGAGTGGAAGTTGGCTATCCATGGCGCTGATGCGCTGCTGGAGGGCAGCCGCGGAATTGTTCAACATAGGCTGATGAAGGTCAGTAGGTTTGTTGCCGCTCAATTGCACGAACTACCACGGTAGAAGTATGCGGTCTGGTAGGGCTGGCAGTGTATGTGAGACTGCGTAAGCTACTAGTGCTCGAGAAGAATAACACAATGAAACCTTCAGTTCTCGAGCTTCGGGGCGTTGGATAAGAAGTTCACCCAATGTGTTCAATTGGGCACGTTTCTGGAGAGGAACTATAGGGTGATGATTTGGAGCGCAGTAATTGCTCTCATAGCGTCTCTTTTAATTGATTCAAGTCGATACCACTCCGCTGCTGTTAAATGCTGGAACTGAGCAAAGTGGACTAAGCGCGGCTGTAATACTGTTCTCATTATTTTTCGCACACGTGTGAGCTGGCTCCGCCACCTTTGGGAGGGACCCGGCGTACTAGCGGCAGCGTTTGAGCAGCTTGGTGTTTAACCAGATCTAGCCACGTTGTTGCAGTCCCTTACAGACTGGCGTATAAACAACCCCAGGACTTTAGTCGGGCTCTCTTGCAGTGGCTGCCCAGACAGTTGAAGGCAGATCGGACAAATAGCGGTTCCAACGGTTCGGAACAAATCTGTCGGCCCCACTTCGGCGGCCCCACCGGCTTGGAACAAATGTGTACGTTGCTTTACTTGCTGAAAGCTAAACGCCAACCGATAAGGCCAAAGCCACAGTGACATCTAGGGCTGATTGCAGGCAATTCGCTTGAGTTTCCAGATCATGGTGAGTGCTCCACACGGTGATGTCATCGGCGTAAATGAGAAATGTAACCCCCAGTACAGTGTTAGGGCGTCATGCAAGTGAAATCAAGGCCAGATTGAACAAGTTTGGAGCCAATAGTATTCCTTGGTGCACACCACGCAAAGGAACAAAGGACCCAACACCTCCTCCGTGAAGGCGTATGGAAAATGTCCTGTCGTGAAGAAATGGCTGGATGAACTGCCGCCCCCTCGTGGCAAGGTGGAGCATATCAACTGAGTTCAGGATAGCAGCGTTACTGATGGTGTTATACACTTTTTGGATGTCTACCGCGAGCTTGGTTCGTACACCACGAGCGCTAATTGACGCCAATGTTGATGCTGCTAAAACATTAAGCCCGTCCTCCGTGTCAAGTGATGGGCGGAAGCTTATTTGTGCCGGGTGAATTTTTTATGCTGCTCAAGCCACAACGACAAGCTAGTGGCTAGCATTTTCTCTACAAGCCTGATAATCGTCGCCGTTTTTAGTATTGGCCGAAGGTTTTCTAGTAAGGTTTTCTGGCCGAAGGTTTTCTGGTGCCAGGTTTTGTATAGCAACAACATGCGCTGCTTTCCAGCTGCCAGAGTCGACGCGACTAAACTATGCCTGGCTGATTGAATCGAGGAGCTGAGCGGGCATATCACTATTTATATTTTTGAAAGCTTCATAGGGTATAGCGTCCAAACCAGGCAAGGTTTCCCGCTTCGCACAGTCTATTGCCGCGAGCAATTCTGCCATCGTAGAAGCCGTTTCAATACCCTAGACTTCAGAAGGCATTGGAGACTTGTTTACGTGCACATGGAGGAATCATGGGCAAGACAGGAGATTTCGAACAGGGGGCACATCAAAGAACGGAAAATTGCTCCGGCCGCTTCCTTTGCGAAATCTTCGGGACCTAGCCTAGCCGCAAAGCAGGCGTGAGCAGCCGGATCCGGAAATCGTTGCCCACGTTGCATCGTCCGGAATGTTCGCTTGAGAGAGGCTTGGAGGTCTTCGAGGAAAACCCCTCACACTAGGTTTTCCACTGACGACTCGGCTGGTCCTTTTCGTATTGGTGTGCCTTTGCAATTACGAACTGCAAGCACACGCGGGCGTGTGGGAAAGCAGAATCACGAGACGCTGCGAGATCTGCTTGCCTGTGAGTAGCCCAGGTAGTAAGGAGGCCGATATCCGGCGCAACATCCGGCGCGATATCCCACGTCCAACAATGTGGTAGTGGTGGCGAATTGAGCGCAGTTTCAAATCCTGTCGAGAAGGTCGGTTGCCGCCTGCACAGACTGGGTAGCCAGCCTAGGCCGAAAGCTGTCCCAACTCACGACACAGCATTTTGACGCAGTCGGCGGGCCTGCGACGGGTGTATTGCTATGATGATGGGATGGTAATCACTCCTCCTGCAATCGGGCTCCAGGTGCCATAAAGGAGTGACTGGTCCAAACCACCAGTATGGTCCGGTGCATAGGACACGCCCCGCGGGAATAATGCACCGCACATGTCGTTGCGCCGGCCTGGTTGAGCAGCACGAAGGATGCGTCCGCAAATTCCTCCCGCACACGCCTGCCCCGCGGACTTGATACAGGGAACCGCTGCCCGGGATGACATGCATTGTAGGCCTCACCCATCCACATCCAGCGTCATGGATATTGCTGACAGATAGCCAGTAGCCAACCTAAATTATTGCGGGAGGGATAGCCTTCTGGTGGCCGCACGTAGCAAGAAACAACAATCACTGTTGCCCGTGTAAACTAGACTGCGACTGCCCCTACTCACTGATAATAGTTGCACCACTGTTCCAGGGATAGTTGAATTTGCGGGTAACACGACCCCACATACAAGGCCACCTTTCCCGGAGGCGTTGCAGCGTGCACGAGGTGATCGACCACAGATCGGAATACATGGCCACTGAAATCCTAAATAGCAGGCACAGCGTCTGTTTCTTGAAGAAGCCGATCCGAGACGTGGAGCTTGTTGTGGAGGATACGAGTTTTTAGGTCAGCATTCTTTAACGCCAGGTCGGAGCAATTCCACTGTAAGACACCAGATATAGGTGGAGTAAGTAAGGTGGTTCTGAGTCCAGGTGCTGCAGGAGAACTGATTCTAGGGGGGAGAAGAGGTTCACGATAAAATGCAAGTGCTACAACGTCGAGTTGTCAGGAATCGCAAACAATGTATGGGGTCCAAAGTACGGCTGTGACTGGGGTAGGTTAGTGTTTATGTAATATGACGCTCGCCTATGGTATAGTATGTTTCCTTGCGTGAACGAGGGGCTCAGGACGACACTAACATTACATGACTAAGGCAAATTGTTTCCTAAATCAAGAAAGGTGAAAGCCACACAACAGGATGTAAAACTATGTCAAATTGAAAGATTTTAAGGTTTCACCCTAAAGCATATATCCGGTATTGATATCGTACATATAAAACAAAAGGAAAACCATTCATATATTTTGGTAAAAAAAAAGAAAAAAAACAACTTACCACATAATTTCTCTGCGGAAACTGAATAGAACGTCTTTATGGTGTAGTAACACGGTGATAAGTTTGTTTATAATTTTAAAAATTATTTTTTGCATTACTTCATTCAGCGCTAGACTTGAAGCTTTGTGCGAGCAGAGGACATACGGTTCCAATCGAGTTCACATACCTTCATCCTGCGATTATTTATCTGGCATTTGTACTTGATTTCTTTTTTAAACTTTCGCTAGTGAATGTGAGTTTTCTTGTATGATAATAGGCCTCATTTATTCAACCAGGTAATGCAGATGTGTTCATCCTTTGCTGCCCGCCACTGCTGCTTTGGAACCATGTTCATAAACGTTGCCACATTGTCAGCGAAGCGGTGAAGGGCAGAGAACGCCAACTTGTATATCAGAAGAACCTTTTCTACTACCTAGGCGTATCCTCAACCTGCAGCCGTGTCTTGATGCATAAGGAGTGCATTCATCAGCTGGCACGATGTTAAATCCTGTGATAGTTTGCGATCGCCGAGGAACTTTGTTTACCTTGTCTCATCATTGATGCTCATACATTTTGACAGTACATACCCTTTATACGGAAACTAATGAGCACGCAAGAAATCTAGACGAGCGCGTACAACGGGCAGAGATCTTGATGCCTATCATTGCCTGCAGGAAGCGGGAAATCCCTTTCAAAGTTATGTACAGAGAAGAAAAAACATTCAGCAGTACAGAACACAGCAATAAGACCGTCCTCTACGAGTTTTTAAATTTGGATAAAAGGTGCCTTACGGGTTTTCCAATACAAAATAGCAGATATAACGACAATTTTATATGTATCAGGCAAAGAAATACTTGCAAGAGCACATAGTAACGTACGTGCAACACAATGTGTAGGAAGTGCATGAAGCTTTAGGCAGTCTTAGGTGTCTCGAAGCTTGCAAGTGGCGTTCCGCCAATACGCTGAGTATACACCCACAAATCCGCTCAATTTGTCGACCGTCTTTGTCTTCCGTTTCCACGTGTGCTCGTAGCTGAATAGGTACAACTACACGTTCTCGTTCCATGTACCTAGTCGCCCCTGTTCGGTTCCTGGGAGTACCAGTACCTCATTTTATTTGTTCGCGGAAGTTGTTTTTTTACGCCGACGGTCCCTACAAACCACATGGCTGGTTGAGGGCAAAGCTTTGCTTTGAGACATGCAATAAAATCCTGTTATATCCACAACTGCCCTGATTAGCCTAAACACAGAAAAAGCGAATAAAATATGGATACAACAGAGCAAAAGACAAAGCAAAGGAAATCAGCATCACGTGCAAAAAGAACAGTTCAATAACACCCGTATGTGTGAAACCATTGCGCAATTTAGGTCCGTTTAATATTATTATCATCATAATCTGCCTATCTAAGCCTACTGCATGCAAATGCCTCTTCCATGGATCTGCAATAATAGTGGTGATCTGCCAACTCTCACCAATTTATCCCCGTAAACTTCATGCTCTCATCTGCCCATCTAAGTTTCTGACACCACCCGCCAGGCTTGCCTTCTCAAGGTATTCACTCGGTTACCTTTATTGATCAACGGTTATCTTGCTTTCGTATTATATGCGGTGCCCAGACGCATGTATTCTTCTCAATTGCTACTAATATGTCCTTCTTAACACGCGCTAGTTTTCTGAACCACTCCGCTCTCTCTTGTTTCTTGACGTTATACCTATCATCTTCCTTTCCAGTGCTCGCTCAGTCGCCCTCAATCTAAATTGAACCAGGTACCCGTATGTGAGTACCAGTAAAATGCAGCGAAAATGCAGTTTAAGCTTCATTGACAAAGTTACGATGCCATTCATCATCTGAGATTGCCTCCGGATTTCACTTTTTGAATTAGGGTCCCTACTTGGGTAAGTATATATTTCTCTAACCACTTCCACTGCCTCACCACCTATGTCGAACCGTTGTGCTCTCCCAAGGTTATGTGGTATTACTTTGGTGTTCTGGAAATTATTTTCACGCCCACGTTTATATTCTGCTTGTCCAGTGCAGTAATCGTACTTTGCAAATCTTCGTCCGGCCTTGTTAGCAAGGCATCGTATCTTCCATTAACCTTACGCATACCCGCTCGCAATCTAATGTTCAGAATGCCTTTTGTACACATGCTGTACATAACATTCCAAAGTAATGAAGTAGTTTGTTATTGGATGAAAAGAATTAGTTTAGGGATTACACCCTAGCACTGACAGAACAACAATCTAAGGATGATGCATTCACAACGACTCAAGCAACGGTGATCTAAGTCCCGTTTGTCCATGTAAAGACGACAGATGGTGGGAGTTTCTTTTTGCGAGGAATATGGTCTCATGTTTCCTTCGCGGCTCACGCGCTATTTTATATTGCACGTAGTCAGAATAGTTTAGTCTGACACGATCATTTACCATGTGGTTAAGTATTTTTAGGCAGTGAACATTAGGGACTATTTGAAGTGTGGCAAGTCGTAACTGTTGCGTAAAGCAATGAGGGAAGCGTGCCTGCTATTAGCGTGATAGAAAACCATGGTTGTTTTATTATTCTGAAAACGTGCGTGTTCTTTTTGGTGTGCGTGACCCAGCTGATATCTACATATTCAATGAATCTTGCATGTCTAGCTAGTGTAGATTTTTATTGCTGTTTTACGTACCTTCACCGCCATGAAACCGAGGGTACTATGTTAGGTGAACAATCTAAGATAGATTACACGCTATAATAATGCCTAGGTATTGGCGCTAGGTGAGTTTTAGAAAATCATATATTTATTAAAAATTTGATAGAAAGTATGTTTTGTAGTTATGATACTTTGCGGGCATTTTGAACTTTTTCGGTCGGTTCTCTATATAAACCAGTGTTCCACCGCCAACGAATATGTATCTGCAAGTTGGTGATTCTCACTTCAACTGACGTCGTGATCAACGATGCAGTCATCCGCAAAAAAACTCTAAAGCACCGCAAATTTGAGAGAGAAAAAATTTATGAATGAAAAATAGACGCAAGTTAAGCACTATACACTGTGGAATGACCCAGACGACTGCGTCATAAGAGAATTCCAGTGCACGGTTTAAAAATGGTTTCCCGTTTCGAAAGGTAGTCATTGAGCCTGTAGGTTATTTTGGTTTTCTGAGATATTTGACGGAATTTATTTTCCAAGCAAGTGTAAAAAACGTTTTCCAAGGCCTTGCAAATAAAGAAAATCCCATATTTTTTTTACAGAACCAGTCTTGATTTCGGGTTATGTGGATTAGCGGTGTCGTCGGGGATAGTCCACGCTGATACCCATGCTGGCTCTGAGGGAAAAACTCGTTGGAAGAAAAATAGGCCAATGTGGCACAAATTGCAATGTTCTAATATTTACCATTTGTATAGCGAAAGGTATGCCTGACGTTATTAGGACAGAGTTTGTCTGCAGAATTGCGGATGGGTTTAACCTTTTTTATCTCCCTTCCCTCTGGTATTTTTTTTTGAACTGAGCTTCTATTGAATAATAAAAAAACCCGCTGAACCACTCATCGCCATTGTCGTCATAATCATCACCATCATCATCATGTTAACTCCGCCCACGGCAGGGCAATGGCCTCTCCCATAAATCTAAATAAAACCCGGTCCTGTGCTGTCACCAATTTATTTCCGCAAACTTCTTCATCTCATCTGACCATCTAACTTTCTGCCGCACCCTCCCATACTTAGCTTCCCTATGGATCCACTCCGACACCATAATGGCCAACAGGTATCTTGCATTCGTGTAAATGCCCTGGCCACGTCTATTTTTTCTTAATTTTTACCAATATATCAATACACACGTTTGTTTTACGACACACTACGCTCTCTTCCTTTTCCCTATGGTTACACCTATTATCTCCCGTTCCATTTCTCGGTGAGTCGCCCTCAATTTACGATGAACCCTTTTAGTGAGCCTGCAATCATCTGCCCAATAGCTGAGTTCCGGTAAGATGCAGCTGCCATATACTCTCTTCTCCATTGACAATGGTACGACGCCATACATAACCCGTAAATGCATGCCGTATGCAGACTACCACAGTCTTATTTTTCTAATTATCTCTGTCCATTGTGGGTTATCGGGGCACTGCTTGGCCTAAGTCAATGTATTCGCTCACCACTTCCACTGCCTTGCCATATATATCAAATACTCTGATATTTCGAGTCTATTGAGCATTAGGTTAGTTTTCACAACATTGATTTTCAAGACAAAGATTCTACTCTGCTTCTCTGCTTGTTCACTGGGGTAATTATGCAAAACATGCTTACTTTCTCTTCTGAAGGCCAATAAATTACTTACATGCCGATCAGCTTAGTGTCAGTTGTCTACAAGATACTCACCGAAAAAAGTCGCTAACAGAATTTATGCCACCTTAGGCTTCAGTCAACCTACTGAACAAGCCGGGGATTGTTAAGCATACTCAACAATAGACCATATTTACCTGAACCATGCATTTGCTTTGCTTCTCTATGCTTTCGCCGAACGGCTGGCCCGGGATGTGTTATCTGTGTTATGCGTGGGCCAAGTGAAACGCGCGTTCCATTCTTTATGCCGCACGTGTTAGCTCCTTCGATAGGGAGAGCGTTGCGGACTAATGTCAACAGCCTAGGATAACTTTGCTATTCAGTGTTCTGGATGAAATCGACGGCTCGAGAAACACGCGCGCCATAAGATAAATTCCCGCAGAGGAGACCCCACGGCATTCGACACGCTGACGCTCGCCTACGCACGTCACTTTTTTTACTGCTGCTTAGCCGCCTGTGTATTGTTTGTGTTGTAGGGGAGCACAACATTGCTTCGACTTTGGCTTCTCGAACCCAGCTGCATTCGTCGTTTTGCCGAACTGCTCGTGCGACGTATTTTTTAGAATACACTTTTTGACGTATAATGGCGCAATAATTGATCTGGAGACCAAGTGGACGATCGATAATCAGGTCCGGTGATTGTTTATGTGGGCGGGGTTTGCCCGTAATAAATTGGTTATCTTCCAAAGATGTGTGAATTTAATTGTCCAGCGCATGAAGGATCGTAACAGTGATGCGTAGCGCACTCATAGGGGGCATTCCTGTGCGCGAGATAGGGCTCCGATTTGCGGAGGAACGACGAGACACGTTACAGCTAGGCGACGAATACATGCGGGGTGAAAGTTCTTTTGATTGATATTTTGCGGGATACTTGTATGGCACCTCCTCGGTGGAAAGATATTACTCAACTTATCGGCGTCGTTACCAGTCACGCAGTAGGCGTACATCGGGTGGGATGCAATGAAACCGAGGGTACTATGTTTGTTAGGTGAATATTCTAAGATAGATTACACGCTATATTAATGCCTAGGTATGGGCGCTGGGTGAGTTTTAGAAAATCATATATTTAGTAAAAAATCTGATAGAAAGTATGTTTAGTAGTTATGATATTTTGTGGGCATTTTGAACTTCTTTCTTCGTTGCAACAAAAGAACTTGCACTGCGTCGAGTATGAACTTATTATAACGGGGGAGGCGGACAATATACTCCGACACGTTTTCTGTAATGGGTAATGTTAGTGTTGCACGGCAGCATTGTGTTTTAAAATAAAACACCATTTTTCATTTCAGCGTTCTTGATCAATTCGTGTAATAGAAATGTGCAAAAACTTGCATAATATTTTAACTCTTCTACCATAAAAAAAAGTACAGCTTTCAATGGGACTTTCTTTTTCACATTATTTATTACACATCCCTCTTTGCACATCTTAAGAATAAAACATTTCGTCCTAACAGAGCATATAAAACCAAATTTGTATTGATTCTGCGAGTGGTTATTCAACAGTATCTCATTTATAAACAATTCTACCTTTTTCTGTTTTTATACAGCGCAGTTCTAACATAACGTATCTTCTTATATGTGCCATTTACGTAAGCCTGCCACGCCGAGACCTCTTCTTATTGTTCTCACAAATACATCGTAATAACAGATCGTGCAAGTGGAACACATACCTTTGGAATTTTCCAAATGCAGCCACACATGTTCAACTTTTTAAAATGATTTTGAAACCAAACCGGTTTTGCTTTAAACAAATACCTATTTGTACTTTTTATCATATTGATAAAAATATGTATACATCCTATGGAAGATACGCACACACTCAAAACTTTATGTGGTTCCGCATGAGCCGAGTCATCAAAAAATTGGAACACTATAGAATAGGGATTCAGCATTCGGAGGTTATTACATCGAAAGTGAATAACAATGGTCATGCTGGCCGACTACGGGATTCTTTATACTTCTTCAACTGTATACGTCGTAATAATGATGAAATGTGACACTTTGCTTCTGGCTGGAGAAAAAATCATTAAAACGCAGGAATAGTTCTAAAAATGACAATTTTTTTGTTTTCGAAAAATGAATTGTTACTGTCAATTCTAACCAGTACTCTAGTAAGCCATAAGCGTTGCCATTAAGTTAACAACATTCTCGAGAATTTCGGAATGTCCATGGTAATAAAGATCTTTTAGCAATGTCAGGGTAATTTCAACTCTTTGAAACTTTATTGGGTTGAGGGCAATTAGGAAATAATTTAACTTAGCAGAATACAACAGATACACTAAACAGATACACTAAATATATTAGTTTAAAAATTATAATACAGCTTGCCCTGAGTGTACAGTGGCGTAACTAATGGTGTTTTAGTATCGCTTATGTCGACTGAATAATAACCCTATCCGAAAATGGTGCTTTCTCACCGCCCCTGTTTTTTATTTGAGAGCTTGTGTGTAGTGGCCAATAAATTACCAGCAAGAAGCAGGTGTAACTGGTCGTAAAGTTTTAAAAATAAAAAATGGTGCCGTAAGCCTACCTATGCTTTTATTCATCTAAGGCTAATTAGTTATCCCCGCGACAGATTTGTGCTTTTGGTATTATTAGAACTTTTTGTTAAAGGACCCATTTTGCGATCTAAAGCTTTGCTGACTTGTTATTACGAATGCTGTATTTTTATGAATATCTTAATTCCGGGGTTTTTTCAGGGAAGCATTATTATATGTTGTCTTTTTGTTGGAATAATTATAATCCTTTTATCTAAACACTTGTTTGTCAAGTTTCTTCGTTTAAGCAAGATTTGAGTATATGCCCGGGAGTAAATGTTGTTTAGGTGGGTTCAGCGAACCCGATTTCTAGGTCATCTTCGTCTCTTCTCAACGTTTGTTATCGATATTCTTTTACACGATCTACTTTTTATAGCGTACATTGAGTGTGTGAAGGCACATCATTATGAATCGACGGTGTGCGCACGTGTTTACATTGTGGGCGAGCTTCAATAGTGCACAGCATGACCGCGTGCCTGTTCTTTCCCACAAGAGCAAGACTCTTCGCATTAAATTTTTAAAATAATGCTTGGCCAGAACCTTTTCCAATAGCCGTTTGTCGCGGTACAACTGGCTTGACCATCACAATCAGCACGGCAAGCAACTCCTCCTTTTATTCTATCTTTTTCTGGCTACAGCATCAACAGACCCTGCGGAGATTATCAGGTGTTTGTGTATACATCTTGTATATTTTTCGTGTTGTGCTTGAAGCAATGCAAAAGCTACTTATTCGTTGGCGCTTTGGATTTTATTTACGCGCTTCCTTCGAGTGCTGCTATTGACGTCGGCGAAACTACATCATGGCGTTCCCCAATCAAGTCATCCGAGCATGCCACACAGCTTTTCTTGTATTCGTCGTTCTTCTTCTTGCCATGCAATGAAGCAGTTACGTTCTTCTCTCGGCTTATTGTAGTCGACACAAAGGCTCCTGTCCTGCGGGCTACTCCTTAACCACTCTTGCTCTACATGGCTGAAGGGGCGGAGTTCTGTACACGGACGCCTTCGGCAATATACATGCGCAAGCAGTTAAGGGCGAAATTCATTATATCATTGCGGCTTCGCACTACGAAGAATTCACGGTGGTCCTTGCGGAATGGGGCACCGTTCTTCACTGATTTTACCAGGCCTAACCAGATAACTGGTATGGTGCGCGTCCTTGTTGCCCGAGTTTTTTGCGTGAAATCATTTTCGCTAAGTGTGGAAGCAGTACTTTTGGTAACCATGAACATCAAAGCGATGAGAGAACAAGTCGTTTGAACTTGAAAAGAGTTGCTCTTGGGTGAATAAAAATCTGAGAAATTCGCAGCTACTACAGGCTATCCTTGCCTTTGGGGCAGCCGATGACGACCTGTAAGAGTACATTGAGCCGATCAATGAAGTGGAAACCGCAAAACGTCAGGCGGGCGTTGCAGAACCTGAGAAAAGAATGCGTGAACAGGAAATAGCATGGAGTTCCACAAGCTTCAGATAGAAGAAACCCGAGGAGAACAGCCACTCCATTAACGAAAACTGTTACTCTAGCAGGAGGAAAGAGAGCGAAAGCTTGGAATGAAGATTAAGAGTCTTGACGCGTAAATGTTTATCACTAGGCGTAAAATGACACCAGCAATTGAGCAGATATGGCACATCGAATGGGGTAAGAAAAGTGATCTTACAATACAGACAAAGACATTAAATTGTTTTTTTAAATTCTGAGGATACCTGCACCAAGACCAACTTTAGTCACTTGACGTGACTGGATGATACTTACGCTTTTTCAGGGCGAGAAATCCGAAGTGATGGTGCGCTTGAGAAAGCACAATGCTAAGGAGTAGAAGAAGGTGAAGTGGAGCCTTCTGTTCTAGTACGTACAGATGGTCTGCTCAGGCGTTTTAGCAGATGTCCTGTCAGGCCGACCGCTAAGCGCAAATCTATTCGGCGTTCGCATAGGATCTTAGGGCTAGCATGAAAGACAGCCTTAAAGCGGCGAAGGCTACTGGACTGCACGGCTAGGTGGATGTTCTTCAGTTTAACCGAAATTACCGGCATCTACCATAAATATGGTGCAGTATATGCAGGATCGGGTGGCCCTAAACATGGTGAACTGGCAGATAATCACTCCTGCAAGTTTTTTGCCGGTGGCGGTACGCAGGGGTCGCATTACGGCCAAACAATTTTCAGAAAGGTGGCTCTAAAGTCCGGCACAACTGGCGTTGCTTCCAAGAAAAACGGTCAAGCCTAATTGCACGCTCGAATACGGAAACTGGAAGGGAAAACGACGCTGTGGAGACGCAGAGGCGCAGTACTGAAAAAAAAGACGTCGAAACGTCAAAGTTTTATTTTCCACAAAACGAGCACGGAGCGGTCGCCATTACAAGAACTATCACATAAAGTCACGCTTCTTGACTTATCGCTGCCGCTGTAAACGTGCGCGCGATCGAGCGCACGCGCACGCCCAGCCCAGCAGAGGTCTTCACCATCCGCACGCACCCCGACAGCATGACGTCAGTCCCAAAACCATGACGTGTACACACGCCGGACCAGCGTGCGCCAACCACAGCCAGCGTGCCGGCTTCATCACGGGAGCCCCGACGTTTGCAGTGTTGGGCAACATGCTGATGATGTCATGTCGGCCCACTGAGGGTTTTTTTGTGGGGGCGAAGAATAAAATGAATTTAAAATACGTTACCCTGAACGGTTGCTGTGTCAACTTGCTGGGAGATATCCCCTAATAAAAAAGAAACATTTTACATAGCTATCTCAGGTTTAAAAGTTCGCGTCAGAACTGCTTCAAAAAACAAAAATACGCTGCGACCCCACAGTGACGGTAAATTTGGACCACGAATTGCTTGTCCAGAGGGTTGAGTTAACGGAACAGAGTGTTTGCGAAGAAACGATCTGGCAGCGCAGAGTGCGCGTCTTCGATTAGCTAGAGTTTCATTCAAGAGATTCATTTGGTGAACTGGTCACAAAGGCGGCGCTTTCCGCGCGATTTGTGTCAGAATACCGCACACTTTCACAAATATGGCCGATCAGCTGTTGCGCAAGAGAGCCCAGATTTTAAACATTTGCACCGATTTGCAGGCGCGCTGCGGGGTGGGCCACTTACGGCTAGCAATGCGGGTTCGCCAAATTTCATATAGTCGCCATGTCGTAGAGGAACAGGATGACGAAAGGTGTTAATTTCGTTTCGCTGGAGAGTGGGAGAGACCAGGATACCGATACGAGGCCGCACGAGCCCGCTGAAATGAAATCGGTTTCTTCGTATGACTTGAGCGATGCTGGGACAGAACCTCCAAAACCCCAAGCGGTGTTGCCGGAGGCGTTGGGTGTACTGACGTCGTCATGACTGATCCAATCGATTCCATTCTAACACCAGCTCAGTTTACCAACATCGAGCATTGCTCAGTAGAGCACGAGAGATTTCATCGGATGTGGGAATATCAGTCTTCGCTTATCAAATGAAATTGGTAAAAAGGCGACCGCCCGCAGGAGTGCAAAAAAATCCCAGAATTCCTGTGGTGACATTTGCCCGAGTGGGCACGCAGAATACCGGCGCTATTCACTCGCTTCTCGCTGTGCCTCACCGGAACTCTGAGCCTGCGAGTACAAATTCGCACCCTTTGCTATAGGGTTTGAAATTTAGGTCTTTTTCACCATGTGGTCGAAATGAATCTCAGCGAATAAAAGAGTGAGAAAAGAAAAAAAAATGTTTCTTTTGGCATCCTGAAGTGGGTGTCGGAGTAGATTCCAAGAGTTTCTGGACGGCCAGATGACCGCTGGTATCCAGGTTCTCGAACAGCTCAGGGTTGGGGAAAGGGCATCAGAGAGGCTTAACTTTGTGATAGCGCTCACACTGTAATTGAATACCAGGTAGAGTTCAAGGTTTTCAAAAGAACTGGTTTTCAGCAGAGTATTGACTTGCAAACATACAATGCTGGCGCCTTGGCGAGGAAAGGTAATAAACTGCGGTCTGCGATTTAGCGATTCTTCTTTGGAGAGTGCAGGGTGAGTGGTAAGAAAGTGTACCCTGTCGTACCGGTAATGCTGCCTAATGACATGAGATGTTACGAGCGGGATGAACGATACGGTCCCCTCGAAATCCCAATTATGAAGAGGGCGGACTATTGGTGATGAAAAAGTTGTTGCCCGTCAGTCAGGAATGGCCAGGAGTCCAGATGATATTGACTTTCCGCCTGGGTTTGCTTTAGAGTGACTTTAAATTACAAGGGTCCAAACTCCAGCCTAAGAACATTCTGGGGGAAACTTGAGATTCTGCAATAGTGATTGGGCGCTTCCTGCGTATAAGAGATAAGACGCTAGCAAATGTTTCAGCAACACAAGTTGCCGATGTCTAAGATTGATGTATTAAGTTGAAGGTCGCGGTACTTTGCGACTGTGGCTTCATTGTTTTGACGATTACCTCAGTTACTGGCATTTATATAGGCGGCAACTCTTCTTTTCCATAAATATTTTTATGCGTTTGGCTTCCGGTTTGACGGCATCCGGGATGGAACATAGGGTTTATTATCCTCCCACGTGGTTGCGCCACACTTGAGAAGACGGGATCAGCTAAAATGCAATTTATTTAGACGAAAGCTAAGGGCAACAGTGGAAGGCCTATGTCGCTGCTTTGAACGTGAGCAGTGGCCTGTTGGAAATTAGATTTCTAGATTCATTGGCTCTTTTATTAAACTTTTGTCTGCTACGATTATAATTTTGGGCGGGCCATTTTTATTTGCAGGAAATACCGCCTTTCAGACTTGTATGCAGAATGAAGTTCTCTTCGGGTAAATTATTGCGTACTGTGTATGCAGTTAACTGAGTGTTTTTGCCGCAACGAAAAGCTGGTTAGCGCTACAGTGCCGACTTGTCTTCTAGCTTTTCGGCTATGTTGTGTTTTTGTGTTGTTCTGACCCTCACTAGCAAAATTACCTTAGACTGTCGCAGTATTGTTCAGCCCAAATCTGGTGGCGAGAGTTTGCCCAGTTCCTTTACTGAAGACCATCTATGCACACAACTGTTGATGACCCTTGCCAAGTGGGTTCACAACCCGAGGTGTATTAGATTGTACGAATTGACTGCGCGTGCGTGTGTTGGTCACCGCAGCTGACATGTTTTCTAAAATATTATGAATGCTGGAAAGGAATATTATTTGCGCCATATCTTTCCGAAAATACGGCTTGGAGACAACCACTCGAACAGGTGTTCTCGGCGGCGGCCGTCGCTTACTCATCGCACCTAAGCTCCAAGAGACTCCGAGTGTTTCCCCTTTTTTTGGGACAGCATTGACACGTCCTGGAGAGTGGAAGGCAGGACTTTGTCTTGTTTTTGTAGTCTTTTTGTGTTCTGGGCAAAGTACTTGAAAGGCTATTTGCCTGATGGCGCTTTGAAATAAATTTACTGATTCCCCTCAAGCGTCATTCATTACGTCGGTGGAATTGGATCCTGGTGTTACTTCGCTCTAGTCATTTAGTCACGCCAGAGTGGGGATCTTGTAATCGTCGTTACTCAGCTCGCCACTAAGGCAGTCACTCGAGGTTAACTATCGGCTCATTCGGCAACGCCAAGTAAGCTATCCTGCTCGAAAGCGGTTTACCAAGGTAAGTCCACGTGACGGGGTTGATGAAGCTCGGTAGACAACGCCTTCACCATTGTAAGAAAACACTTGCCTTTGATATGTATTTGTATCTGAAAATACGGTTCTGCGGACGTCCAAAGCAGTCCAGCACAGAGCCCTGGGAGCTAAAAAGGGACAAAATAAAAAAAATGCACAAAAGTACAAAGGAACAAAGGGAGTTGGGCATCCCTCACTAAGGACACACATAATGTTACTGCAAAGCAGTGTATGTCTAACCCCCCCGGTTTTCATTCCGGCGTCATCGATTTACTCGGCGCCGCTCCGGTGCTCGTCCTGCCCACCGTTGGCAGGAGTAGCCCTGTCACAATCATTTTCTTTCTCGACTCCACCCATGCCTCCTTGTAAAGTTGCGCATGCGGCAGCTGATGGCGATGTGCTGCTATGCGCTGACAAGTTGCACTGACAATTTTTACATATTGTGCGCAGCAGGAGCTCCAGTCTTCTCGGTCATGGCGCATTTGTACTGCGTCTAAGAAAGTGTACGCGTGATCAGCAAACGTACGACGGCATGTGCTACTCCGCTGCTACCTTGCAGTGCACCGGCGCCGCCAGCCAGCATGTAGCAAATTGTGTTCGAATCTCCTACGCAAATTTTCCGTGGTTCAGATTAGCCCCGCGCAAGGGAGCAGCGAGCACGTTGTTGCATATCCTGTTTGAACCTCCCGCGCAAATTCCATGTAGTTTGGATTAGCGGAGAAAGGAACAGCGTCTGGGGAACGTGTAGGAGGGGGGGGGGTGGGGGACGCTCCTTGGTGGCGATACATGAAGCATGTGTGAAAGAAAGGCAGTGAGAGAGATCACGCGGACACTAGGGCCATTCATTCCGTTTCTGCTTCGTTTTTGTGGCAAAATTTAAGTTGATATAGAATATTGTGAGACCCAGTGACTACGCTCCCAGTACTTTGCGTTATGTTACGGACGCTTCTTCGTAATCACCCACTATCATCAGTGCTAGCCCCGATGGGCTCGGCATCATCATCACTTGTAAATAATCATCATCACCGCTTGATCTTTTTCCTTGGCCCGAGCGTTGGAATAAACGGCCACGCAAACCGTCGTCTCTCAAGTGGTGGAGCGTGCGTCTTGGTCCCTCGTCCTCCATCTCTGAGTGTACCCCTGGAGCTCCGTTCGGGTCGTCGCCTGCTGCGAGACGCCATGCCTATGACAGCGGAACGTGCCACCGGAACCGGCAGTGGTACCGGCAGTGGAACCGGCAGCGGAACCGGTGGGGCGGGCTCAGCCGCCGTCCCACCGTACTTCGTCACCGGCCGCCAGCGGGATCCACCGATGTTCGCTGGCCTTCGTAATGAGGACGTTGACGAGTGGCTTGATACCTTCGAACGCGTCAGCGCCTTTAACAGGTGGGACGACCGCGCGAAGCTTGAAAACGTCTCGTGGTCCCTGGACGAAGTGGCCAAAACGTGGTTCCGGAACAATGTGCACCGCATTGATGACTGGAACGATTTCACCACCCAGCTGCGCCAGATTTTTGGTTCTTCCTCGGCCTGCTCAGACATCGCGAAAAAGAAGCTGGAGGGACGATTCCAACATCCTTGTGAGACGTACACGTCGTACATTGAAGATGTTGTGGCCCTGTGCCGAAAGGTCAACAAAGACATGACGGAGGCTGATCGCGTACGCCACATCTTGAAAGGGATCGGCCAGTTCGCCTTTAATGCCCTGGCCCTTCAGAACCCGACTACCGTTTCGGATGTGAGGACAACGTGCCAACGCCTGGACAACCTTCAGTCGCTCCGTCTCCAGCAGGGTACCATGGCCCGCAACAGCGGCGATGAGGACCTCCGAGCTCTAATACGCGAACTCATCCGGGAAGAACTTGACGGCCGCACCTCTGTGCACGTCTCTTCTACCAGTCCCTACTCGTCTACACCTAACCTGCGAGAGATCATTAGAGAGGAGCTTGCCGCGTGTACTCACGGAAGACTTCCCGCAGATCTTACCCCTCCTCCAGTCACGCCATCCTATTCCGAAGTGGCTGGCAGGCCGCCTCTGTCCGTGGCAGGCGTCCCCGCCCAACCAGTTCCTGGCTATGTGGCAGCGGTCAACCCGGTCCCTGGGCCGCAGCCTTACTATCCAGCATGGCGACCGCAGCGCCCTCAGCCCTCTTTCAACCGGCCGGTGTGTTTCTACTGCGGAATTCGCGGGCACATTTCGCGGTTCTGTAGGAGGCGTTTAATTGATGAGCGACGTGGCTACGACACGTACGAACGTGACCGACCAAACCTTCGTTACGACTACCGCCAGAGGGGTTACCCATCTCCGCCACGGCGGTCCTCTCCTCCTGCCACTTCCGAGTCCCCGACCAATTCTCGTGCGTCGCGACGTCGTTCCCCATCACCATTTCGACGATCTGTGTCTCCGCTTCGCCCTGTCGTGCATGACCCCACCCACCTCTCGGAAAACTAAGTCATGCAGTTTTTGGAGGGGAAACTGCATCTATCGGTAAATTAGCAACTCCTCCAGAACACCCATCGAACTTGTTGTTAGTATCAGTTGAAGGTAACGATATCGGAGCTTTGGTGGACACTGGAGCAAGTATTTCTATTATTCGAGCTGACTTTTGTAAGAGACTACGAAAGGTAAAAACCCCATACAGTGGCCATTTATTACGTGGTGCGAACGACACGTCCATCCAACCTTCTGCATTCTGCACGGTACGCGTTTCTATCGACGGGCTGTGTCATCACATTCAGTGTGCGGTGATCTCGGAGTGCCCCTATAAGCTTATTCTTGGGTGGGACTTTCTTTCGTCGACTTCCGCTGTTATTTGTTGCCGCACTCCTGCTATTAGCATCACAGACGTTCATCACTCAGCTGTCCCGGAAACAAGTACGCCTCGTCTGGTGCTACGTACCGATCACGTTGTGCCCGCCCGCCAAGAGCACATTCTTTCAGTTTCCGCTGACAAAATCGTTGACGGCGATGTACTGGCCATTCCGTGCGGCCGCCTCCTTTCACGAGGTCTTGCAGTAGCCGCTTGTCTGGTACGATTTTCCCGAGGGCGCGCCTTTATCCCTGTGCGTAATACAACCTCCGAAGCGGTTCTGCTCCCGCAAGGCTGTGCGATTGCTTCTGTTTCTGCCGACGACGTGTCCATCCTTCCGTCTGGTACTCTTTCCACAGGCAGTGGGCCTTCCACGACCGTTTCCTCTACGCCGTCTCTTGCGGTCACCATCGGTCCGGACCTTACCCCATCCCAGAAATCTTCAGTACTGGAACTTTTACACAAGCACCGTGCCTCGTTCGACACCCATTCAAAGTTCCTTCCTCGCACCCCTGCAGCTACGCATCGCATCAAAACTGATGGATCAACTATTGTTCACCGCCGCCCGTACCGAGTCTCCCCATCAGAACGGCAAGTAATTGAGGAGAACGTGAACGATATGCTGCAGCGTAACGTTATTCGGCCCTCATCCAGTCCTTGGTCTTCCCCAGTCGTCCTGGTGGAGAAAAAGGATGGTTCCGTGCGTTTTTGTGTAGATTATCGGGCCCTCAACAAAATTACCCAAAAGGATGTGTATCCTATGCCGCGGATCGACGACGCCCTGGACTGCCTTCAAGGAGCCGAGTACTTTTCGAGCCTTGACTTGCGTTCTGGTTACTGGCAGATACCGATGCACGAGTCCGACAAGGAAAAGACGGCGTTTGCTACTCCCGACGGTTTATATGAATTTAATGTCATGCCGTTCGGCTTGTGCAATGCCCCGGCAACTTTTGAGCGGATGATGGACTCAGTGCTCAGAGGACTAAAATGGAAGACCTGTTTCTGCTATCTTGACGACGTGGTTGTCTTTTCCTCGACATTTGCTGAGCATCTCCAACGCTTGGACGAATTGCTTACGTGCATCTCCAATGCTGGACTACAGCTCAACTCAAAAAAATGTCGTTTTGCGACCAAAAATATCAAGGTACTCGGCCATGTCGTTAGCAAGGACGGGATACGACCCGACCCCGACAAAATCGCTGCTGTTGTCGGATTTCCGCGTCCATGCCAACAAAAAGATCTGCGCAGTTTTCTCGGGTTGGCCTCGTATTTCCGTCGCTTTGTCCGGAACTTTGCCACCATTGCGGCCCCCCTCAACCAGCTCCTACAGTCCGGCGTAGCTTACGTTTGGTCGAATGAGTGCCAACAAGCCTTTGAGGCATTGAAAGCCGCCTTAACGTCTAGCCCGGTACTCTGCCACTTTGATGAAAGCAAGCCCGCTATCCTCCACACAGACGCAAGTGGCCACGGAATCGGCGCTGTTCTCCTTCAAAGTGATGCTCAACTCCGGGAGAGGGTCGTTTCCTATGCTAGTCGTTCGTTGACACCCGCCGAGAAGAATTACTCCATTACAGAACAGGAATGCCTTGCCATCGTTTGGGCTGTTCAAAAATTCCGGCCTTACCTCCATGGCCGTCACTTTACAGTGGTCACAGATCACCATGCACTATGCTGGTTATCCTCCATGAAAAACTTGTCTGGGCGCCTTGGTCGCTGGGTTCTCCGCCTCCAACAATATGATTTTTCCGTGACGTATAAGTCCGGAAAGAAGCATACGGACGCAGACGCTCTGTCTCGTTGCCCATTGTCTTCTCCGTCGACTGCTCTCCAGGAAAGCCTCGACCACGATGTCCCTTTGGCACCCATCACTTTCCCTAGCTCTGCTGGACACGGTGACTTGCCCTCGCTACAGCGAGCAGACGCATACTGCCGCCCCATCATGGACTACCTCGACGGCCGTGTGCCGCCTCCGACCAGCCGTGCACGTCGTCAACTCGCCAAGTTTCAACTCCTCCATGGTGTCCTTTACCGCCAAAATTACCATCCCAATGGCAACAAATGGGTCCCTGTAGTACCTGGTCCACTTCGACGTCGTATCCTCGAAGAATATCACGATGCAGCAACCGCCGGGCACCTTGGCGTCGCAAAAACATGCGAGCGAATACGTAGCCGCTACTTTTGGCCTGGCCTCTCTGCAGCTGTGGCCAAGTACGTCGGCTCGTGCGCCTCTTGCCAGCACCGCAAACGTTCGACTACTCCGCCGACCGGACTACTGCAGCCTCTTCCTTGTCCTTCGGCTCCCTTTGAGACCGTGGGCATTGACTTGTATGGGCCGCTACCTGCGACCCAATCTGGGTACCGATGGATAGTTACGGCTGTAGATCATTTGACTAGGTACGCCGAAACTGCGCCTATTCGCTCTGGCACCGCCGCAGAAGTGGCAGACTTCATCCTGCACAACATTATTTTGCGCCATGGAGCTCCACGCGTCCTTCTGAGCGACCGCGGCAGGGTTTTTCTCTCAACCGTTGTTGAAGAGC
The DNA here is from genome assembly GCF_048455015.1 of Haemaphysalis longicornis. Classification (NCBI taxonomy): domain Eukaryota; kingdom Metazoa; phylum Arthropoda; class Arachnida; order Ixodida; family Ixodidae; genus Haemaphysalis; species Haemaphysalis longicornis. The sequence goes on along the minus strand of NW_027526214.1, from coordinate 36,928,455 downwards.
TTCTGCGTGCTTCGAACACGGCCCACAAAACAACGTCCAGCTACCATCCCCAGACGAATGGTCTGACTGAGCGCTTTCATCGAACACTGTCGGACATGCTCTCCATGTATATTAGTCCTGATCATCGCAACTGGAACGTTATCTTACCCTTTGTAACCTTCGCTTACAACTCCGCAAAGCAAAAGACTACCGGCTATTCACCGTTCTTTCTCGTCTTTGGCCGCTCCCCAACGATTACTTTTGAATCCAGTTTTTTCTACGCTCCTGTCGCCTCTGATGCACCATCGCATGAGCAGTACGTTTCGCGGCTCGCCCACTGTCGAGACCTCGCGCGACGTCGAACAGAAATTAGGCAGCACGAACGGAAAACCCGCTACGACGTGAAGCATCGCTCTGTGCGGTTCCGTCCCGGGGATGAAGTGTTGCTATGGACACCCGTTCGCGTCCCCGGACTGTGCGAGAAGTTCCTCCACCGTTTTCTTGGCCCATACCAAATCTTAGAAGAGACTTCTCCTGTCAATTATCGCATCACGCCGGTAACTCCGCCTACAGACCGCCGTCGCCGTGGCACTGAAATCGTTCATGTATCCCGCCTGAAGCCATTCAACCGCCGTACCACCGACTGACTCGCGGCCAGGAGGCCGCTTCCGCTCGCGGAGGGGAAATTATGTGAGACCCAGTGACTACGCTCCCAGTACTTTGCGTTATGTTACGGACGTTATGTTACGTTATGTTATGTTTCATTGCTTCAACTGAAGGAAAACCGGCCAACGGCCACTACAGAACTTAATGATGTAATTAGAGCGGTGACAGAACGTCGACAGCGAAAGGGAGAAAAATATTTTCAGCGAGTTTCCAAGTAGTCAAAACTAAAGCAACGTCACACTAACCGATGGCATTGCACTCCTTCGTCTCTGTCATCAATCTCGTCGCCTCCGTGGGTGGCCCCAGAGACGACGGAGAAATGAGATCTTCAAAAACCAGGTCTGAGTTTACTTTATTTTACAAAAAACAGTTTATACTTAGGTGCTTCTTTTAATACAATTTAACCAACCATCGTTCATGAATAATGTATAAATTTAACCTAACCAAACATGTCTCTTCTTAGTGATGTTATTTTGTGGTTAAGGGCCCTTCAGGTTTCCCTAGTTTCAGTCTGCTTAGAGGCTCGTGTGTGAATTTAAGTGACGTAGCATGGGTAATCGGTGTTGGTGTCGGGCACAACGTCGCTTTGCAACCACAATTACAAGGTAGATTTTCACGCATTCTTTTCGCTGTTTTGTCTAACAGGACCTATTTACAGCTAGGTACCTCTCTCACTAGGATCAATCGCAAGATATTTGTGTTTTGGGAGGACTATTTTTGTGCCCGTACTTTGCTTGATACCACTAACCAAATATTCTAGGCATTTACACTATGTTCTTCTAAAATATTGTTTCAAAAGTTTCGTCGAAGAATAATACGCTGCATTTTCTACAAAAACGAACATTATTGCCAGGCATAAAACAGTTTTAACAGGTCAGGAATCATACCACTGTCCTAAATTGTTCACGTCAATGTTAGTCATAATATATGTCGTAGCTGATACCAAGACCCACAAATTTGCCCAATGGTATGTGTTCAAAAACCCCTTGGCCCGCATTTGGGCGGCTTTACAACATTGGTGAAAGACATTAAATAAACCGCGTAAAAAACGTAAAAAACGCAAAACTGGTTTTGTGCACATGAAGTAAAGAAACTTTTTCGCGGCAAAAATTTCCAAAAGCAACATATACGTTTTTAGGCAAACATTTTTAGTGATGGTAAAAAACGGTTTTCGCATTGTGCTTTTTGAAAATAGATGGGATTGGTGATAGCAAATGTTACACAAAACATGTTTAACAACTGCGCGCGCGTCCAAATACACGCAAAACACCCACCGGATACTGCGACTGCATCTCATGTAAAAACTCGCTGCCGATTACCAGTCTATTGTTACAGTAGATAAATTTCTCAAGTAATGTGTAAAGCTGAGTGAGAACGAGCGTTTTAATTACAGTCCTTTATATTTTAGTGGTGATTGCTTATGCTTTAAAAGAATTACTTTGTGTCAGGTTTCAAGGTGTATACTTACTGTGCATCCCTGGAAGAAAAAGTTCTTTGCCTTTTAAATACGTCGCCAAGAAATACGAAACCATTTTTAAGGTAAATAAATTGGAATATGCAGGACAACTAAGACTCCTCTATTCTATTCAACGCATACGTATGGGTATGCTTTGTCGTGTCAATTGTAAAGCTTAAGAGTGTACTCTATATTAAAGTGTTTCATAGCAGGGACCACTACGGCGCCGATAAGGACGCACAGACCCAACGACAGCTCTGTCCCAAGGCAGCCGCAAAGTAACACATTCGACCCCGAGTACTACGGCAAACCTCTGCATATAAAGAAAAAGATCACCGGTACTGCCCAACACAACCATCAACTCGGTGAGTCTACTAGTTTGAAATTTTTAAAGCACCCAAAGTTTCCTGTGGCGGAATTGCCGTAAGAATATTGCTGAGAAAACTATCTGCCTCGTGTGTTCACGCATATATAGAGGCAACAGTAGTCCCTTCGTGTTACGCCATTCGGCAAGCGAGCCCTGTCAAAATGTATTGCTTTCCCTTCGGAGGAGCTACAATTGCTGATTTCAGGTAAATTACGTTAACACATGTTTATCAAGCGAAACGCGAGCTCACCGAAGACGTCGTTCTCTGTCCAAGGCAACGACGGCCTTCGGCTGCCTGACCTCAGCCCGCCCGCAAGTAGGAAACGCTCGCTCCTTAGCTGGATTGCTTTTCGAACCATAGTGCAGGTTACGCGAGCTTCTTTTCTTTGCGCTACGTGAGATTTCTTTCCTAACACACTAGGTAAGCGCACTGCGTCAGGAGAACGCCCAACTGAATAATGACACCACCCAGAACTCCAATCTGAAGGCTTTGGCGATTTCCTGTCTCCAACACGAGGTGCAATAGTTCCATGATGCACCTGCCAAGCAAGAAAATATTATGGCAGCTACTTAGCCCAAGCCCTCTTCTGCGTGCAGCAACGCAAGAACAACAGCGCGTCAGAATGTGCTTCATGCTCAGCTTCCCTGCTTCTCCCACAACGAATTAAGCCTCTTTTCCTAAAGAATATTTACATCACACGCGCCGACGTGTTCGTGATGTAGCCGCCGTCGGATCGAAACGTTACAATATCCTCAGTGTCCCGCATGATACGGCAGGAAAGGCATTCCAGTGTAGCGCTTGCGTCCGGACACCTTCTAGAACGGGGCACCTTGATCAATATTGGTGACGGTGTTGGCGACACCGCGTACTCCGAGCCCCGATACTCACGCTGTAACCGACCGGGCTAATGAGGTTTAAGGTGAAAGGTAGAAACCTTAAACGGTGGCCGTTGGAGACCGGGTCAAGCTCCGGTGGATGGGCTCCCTTTCTGTTTACCAGGCTGGGAGCTCCGGGACTCCTTCAGCTATCAGGGTTAAGGCTAGCAAAGAAAGTACCACCATCCCCTGTTTTGATACATGCTGTATGGGTGTTTCAAAATGCGCCAAACCCAATGATCGGCACCCTAAAAGGCGCCGCACTGAAGTATCCTATCCACCCCTTCCGACTATGACACTTCCAAAACTAGAAAACTACCCAAACTTCTTGATCATTGAATCTCTTGAAGGCACCAGGTGTATTGCTTCACAGTCCGTGTTTTTGATTTCGAAGTTTTTAGAAATTATTATAAGAGAATCCTATAAAGCTAAGAAGCAAAGAACCGGTAATATCTTGGTCTCAGGGCGTGGTCTCGGAGCCAGATCTAGCAAACGAAACAGAGGCCGATCTTCTTGAAGGCCTGAAAATTCAAGGTGTGTTGCCGACACGCGCATAACCATAAGAAGAAACGATAAGGTTAATCCCACAAAACATATCATCCTGGCACTTCGTCGTTCTGTCCCTCAAAACCACATCAATGCTTGGTTCATCCGGTGCTCCGTCTGAGCGTACATCCCCAACCCGCGGCGCTCTTTCAAGTTCCCGCGGTTCGGGCATGCTACTAACTCGTGTCCGGGCCAAATAACTGGTACCAAGTGGGCCCAACATGACCATCCCACAGGTAATTGTAGTTCTCAACAACTCCTTTGCATTAACTCTCAGGGCCCACGCGCAACGCACACAAGAAAATGCGAGAAGTTTCAACTGGAAAAGAAAACATTAAAAATAAAGGTCATAGAGAAGATCACCTTCCCAGAGGCGCGAAAGAGGTTCGCTTTTTTTCCCTGGTCAGGTACGCCGGCGGTGACCCGGTTCCGCGAGTCAGACTTGGTCCCGCTTGCACCTTCCCCCGCCCCCCCCCCCCCCACAGGTTGCCTCAGGCAGCCCAACCCGCCTCCGCACCACTGGCTGAGCCAGCAGCGGCTGTTGTGGCAACCATGTCTGGTGGGAGTGATGCTCCGTCCTCCACTTCCCCTCCAGAGCCCCAAACCAGAGGCGAGGGCGCAGAGGAGATGGAGACGAAGGAGCCAGCGGCGGCTCCCACTCCCACTGCACCGCCTGGGCCATCCGGGGCATTCCTGAAACCCTCCGTGATTGTGGGTCAGTCAAAGCGCGTTCAAAAGGGAGCGCGGTCCAAGGAGGCTGATCAATCAGGCACTTCGAGGACATCAGAGGACGAAACGAATGTCGGGCAGTTCTTGTCTGCGGTGCACCGAAAAGAACGTGTCCCGATGCCAAAGTCTCCCGACAAGCTTTAAAACACCACTGTCACAGCCCCGAAAGACAACACATAAACATACACACTCCAGTAGCTCTCACACTAAATAATGGGAAGAGAAAACATAATTCAATAGAACTGTAGAGGCCTTCTTAGAAATCTTGACGATGTTGTACGAGATACAGCACTCCAATCAGCCAAGTGTCATTTTTATGCAAAAAACACCTTTAAATTCCAAACATACAATTTTTTTAATAGTTACCTAGTAATTAAGAACGACAGAGACGATGGTGCTACATCTTCTGGGGGTGTGGCCATCATTGCCCGAAAGTCCCTGGCGTGTCACACTATCCAATTACACACCGTCCTTGATGCTGTTGCCATTCGTATCATAATCTTCAATAGACTAATAACACAATGCTCCGTTGATATCCCCTCTAATTTCTAGTTCTCGAGCTCGGATTTCGAGGGCCTTGTAGAGCAGCTACCCACACCATCTATCCTTTCAGGCGACCTCAATGCACAAAATGCACTCTGGGGCTCTTCTCGCACGGATGGCCGAGGTCGCCGTATAGAAAATTTCTAACATCATCAGGAGCATGCCTGTTCAATAAAAACAGCCTACATACCATAATATAGGACACAACACATATTCACACGTCGACTTGGCTATTGGTTCTGGAGTTCTCTTTTCATCTCTTGAGTGGGATGTTACACTAACCTATAGGGTAGTGACCACTTCCCAAGCACATCAACATACGTAGGTAAAGGCCCGAACAGTTCACCTTCCCATAACAAGTTCAATGAAGCTAGGGCAAACTGGAGTACATTTACAGAAACATCCAAACTACACCACACAACAACTAAACACCTACACGTTGAAGAAGCTACCGAACTACTCAGGGCGCATAGCCTCGATGCCACCGAAAAGTCTATTCTCCACGCCCATGGTGCCCCGCGCCACAATAGGACGCCGTGGTAGAATGAGGACTCTAGGAGGGCGCGAGAGGCCCAGAACAAGGCGTGGGGAATCCTCCATCGGTACCCAACGGGGGGAAACCTTTTATTTTTCCAAAAACCTAAGGCAATGTGAAAACGTGTGCGCCGGGATGCAAAACAAGAGAGTTGGCGTACATTTATAACATCAATATACTCGTACACCGACACACGAAAAGTATGGACATGAATACGCAAACTCAAAGGGACAACCAAGGCACAGCCTGCCTCTGGTCATCACCACAGGGGACACACTCGAAGACCAGGCTGACACACTCGCACAAAACTTTCAACACGAGTCCAGTTCGGCACACTACGCAAACACTTTCATGAAACGCAAACAATCGACTGAAAAGTAGTCTTTACTTGATAAAGACAAGTCAGAATCCTCTTATAACTCTGAGTTTTCACTTCATAAGCTGAGCGCCGCTCTGAGCACTTGTAAACCCTCAGCTCCAGACCCAGACAACATCACATATACAATGATACAGCACATACACACATTTCTACAATTCTACAACAACATATGGCTTTCGGGGTAGATTCCCCGCTCTTGGATGGAGGCCATAGTAGTGGCTTTCCGGAAAAAAATAAAAGGACGCTTCCTTTTCTTCCAGTTACCGGCGCATTGCTTTGAGAAGCTGCCTGTGCAAGCTCCTCCAGAAGATGATAAACAGGAGGCTTGTGTACTTGCTTGAGTATAATGGTCTTTTCGAGAGCTGCCAGGCAGGCTTCAGGGCTGGGAGATCAACCAATGATCAACTCGTTGCAATAAATTAATTATAAAAAGGATAAAATTATAAAAACAATAAAAATCATTATAAAAAGTTGTCTTCATTCATAAACACTATTGTATAACAGTCTTCTTCAATATGGAAAAGGCCTATGACATGGTCTGGCGGTATGGCATCTTGTGTGACCCCACGTCGTTTGGTGTTTGCGGCAACATGCTGAAAACGCTGGGTAGCTACATGACGGAAAGGACCTCTTGAGTAAGTGTTGGCAATGCTCTTTCGAATGTATATGTGCAGAAAAATGGCGTCCCTCATGGCGGTGTCTTGAGCTGAACACTCTTTATTGTTAATATGAACTCTCTCCGGAAGGCATTGCCACCAACTATTTTCTGTTCTATATATGTAGGTGACGTTCATATATATTTTAGTGCCCGTACCCTTTCAATTTGTGAACGCCAAGTCCAGCTTGGGGTGAACAAACTCGCTGGCTGGGTGGACACAAACGGTTTTATACTGAACCCTGGAAAGAATACTTCTGTTGTGTTCTCTCGCAAGCGCGGGATAAAGGCAGACCCTCAGATTACCCTTCATCGCGATTCTATTCCTGAAAAAAGGAGCACAACTTTTTAGGTGTCTTGTTTGATGAAAACCTCACGTTCGTTCCACACATCGAACAACTTAAACATAAATTACTGAAAACACTAAACATTCCCTATGTCCCGTCCCACCAATCCTATGGGGAAGACAAGAAACTCCTTCTCCGTGTCTTAATCGTCTTTGTCGGATCTCGGTTAGACTACGATAGTGTTGTGTATGGGTAGGCATCAAGAAAAGCACTAAAATGCTCGAACCAGACTCCACTTGGGCCTGTGCCTCGCGCCTGGTGCGTTCCGCAGTAGCCTGGCAGAGAGTCTGTACGCTGAAAGTAACAAATGGTGCCTGGAACATCAACGAATGTGCATAGATTTATTATATGCTTTTAATGTCTCATCAGTGAATAACCATCCTTTTAAACCTGTCCGCAACGATACATCTAAAACCCAACTATTGTCAAACCGTCCATCTGTTAATTTGCCCCTACTCACTGAGGGTGAGAGAGGAAGCTTCAGGTATTTCCATTGGGGTTTTAGATGTATGCACATCATCATTATTTTTTGACGTTTTATTACCATGGCAACAGCAACCTGTTTGTTATAATGTTTCTTTTATAAAAATAGATAAAAACATGGTTCCGAGAGCGGTGATTCTGCAGCCTTTCTTGTCGCTTCAGAATAAATATAAATGTGCCGAATTCTATAGTGATGCCTCAAAAACTTCAACTACAGTGTCGTGCGCCACTCAAGGTCCCAACTTTAATTCTTGCAGAACCATTAATGTACACTACACTATCTTCTCAGCAGAAGCATATTGCATTTTACTCATCGTTAAGCACATTCTTAAAAAACAAATTCCTAAATTCGTCATCTTTACAGACTCTGAGAGTTGTGCGTGCATTGTCTTCACAAGAGACCCAGAAAAAAACCACACTGTCAATCTCGTCTTTAATGCCATATTATCTATATATGCTACGAATTTTCAACTAATCTTGTGCTGGTTGCAGGCCATGTTGGAATCGCGGGGAATGAGACCGCGGATCAAATGGCCGCTGCTGATGAATTTGCAAACACAGTGGACATAACAACAATACCCTACACTGACCTCAAGCCATTCATAAGACAACACCATCGCAAAATATGGCAAGCCGACTCGAGTACACAGGGAGACAACAAGTTACTCATAATAAAACCACACTTAGGACAATACACTAGTGACACACACAACAGATTCATCGAAGTTGCCCTAGCTAGATTACGGATGGGGCATACACACTCGACACACTCCCATCTGCTCACTGGATCCCCAAGAGCCCTGTGTAGCAGGTGTTGGGAGGGCCTATCCGTACTTCACGTCCTCATTACATGCAAAGTACTCCACACAACAAGACGCAAGCACTTTCCTCAACTCTACAGACTATACATTCCACTATACCCAGCACTCTTTCTAGTGGATGATCCCATGATTTCTGTACAACGCACTTTTATTTCTTAGTGACATCAAGTTTTTACACCTCATTTCCTATCACGCATAGTTTTTTACACCTTATTTCTTGCCATGCACCATCAAAACCTGGCCTTTTACACCAGCCATTCTGATTGTCGTTTACTGACTTTACTTTCCTTTTTGTTAAACGATTTTAGAGTTACCTTTACATCCTTCATACCAAACCACTGTGTTGGCGCTCTTTGCCCTCGTTGGCCTCGCGCCATTAAACACCATCTATCATCATCATCATCATCATAATCATCAGCGTCCGGGCACCTCTGCGGCCGAAGTTCATAAGCTTCTACAATGATGTTACCGACAAGAGCGGGGATGGCACGCAAATAGAACGCAACTACCAAACCTAGCCATTCTTTCAAATTAGCGGTCGTGCTCATTTTTTTTAAATGCGAATGCATTTCTTAGCCGCGGGTTGTCTTGCGCCGTTGAGCGGCGTGCGCCTAGCAACAGCTGTGGCGCGCGCCTAGCAACCGGAGTAGGCGCGGAGTAGCGGATGGCAATGGGAGAGGAGGAGCGCGCTCGGCGTGTGAGGGCGCTCGCATCGCGGAGCTCGGGCGGAGTAGCGGAGAGTGAGCGGAGAGGAGGAGCGCGCTCGGCGTGTGAGCGCGCTCGCATCGCGGAGCTCGGGGCGGAGAGAGAGCTCACGCGCGGGCTGGCGCGGGTCTCTCTCTCCTCTCCGCGAACCCCTCTCCGCTCGCTGCGCATATAAATGCAGGGAGCGCGCGCCTCTCTCCGTGACTGCTTGCCGACTGGCGCCTTGATAGCGATGGAAGTCGGTGAGGTCGAATCCCTCGCGGCAACGATTCCACAAAGAAGAATTCGGTGCACCCAATGCATTCGCATTTCCGCAAGATCCCCTTTGGGGAGGTGGAGGGATTTTTTGCTGCAGTGAATGACGCTAGTGTCCAGCCATACAGAAGCTTGTTCCGTCCGGTTGGCTGGTTTTCTCAGTCAGAACCGAGTCCTCAGCTTTAACAAGACCTATTTGAAGTGAGCGTTTGAATCTACTATTTGACGTGCTGTGGGTCACACACTAAGTATTTTCACCCTTTTTCATATTCTAAACCTTTTTGACAATGTAATCCTGAATCTTTGCGATGTCTTCTGCTAGAGACTTTGTTAGTTCACGACATTGGTCCAGGAGAATATTTACTGAATACACGGTTTTTTATAGCAAACGAATATTTTTCGCGAGCGGGCAAACTTTTGTCGGCGGACACCTCATTGCTCTGAAGACGACGGTCTGATATTGATATGTAATGTGAATGCCTATGGCTTTACAGGAAACTTTAAGGTGCAAATGTGTTATCCTTGGTCGGTACAACTTAAATCCAGCTCCTCAAAATTCTTTGTTTCCATAAGCAGTATAGAGTAGAACCGAGAATCTGAAACCGGAAACTATATAATTTTTTACTTTACCAACTTTGATGTCCTTTCGCCTTGGTAGGACTCCCTATGAAATATTAGTTTAGAGTTTAAAGATGCTTACGTGTTTGTGTTTTAAATTAAATAACATCCAGCTGGCTCTTTCGCTTGAAACATAGCGTGAGAACACTCTAGACACTGTTTTCATTACCTCAGCTTTACCCTAATTGATAAATTCCGTGGTCCCATAGCGGCCGTTGATGCATGGCACCCTCCTTTCCGAGTTACGGCCCACGTATAGATGGCGCCCGACAGGAACGTGTTCATCCCAATAGACAACTTTGTTCACCCTCAATATGCGTCCATTTACCAACTTCAAGAGTGCTGATTGGGTATCTGTAAAAAAGCGCCCTGCGTGGACGTGACCGTCCAAGAGGTAAGAGAAATTGTGCTTAACGCCAAGAATCACCACAATCGCTTTACCAAGTTTTTAATATGGTTCTGTCACGAGCTGCTAGTTGCTGTTATGCAAGAGTTCATTCGCGAACATCGGGAAAATAGGGGTACCTCAAAACTCAGCCCTATTTCCTCTTCTGTTTGCATTTTTTGTGATTTTCCTCTTCTGATAGTTTTGGAAATCTTCGCCCCGGACGGGCACCTTTAGTAATCTTGGTGACGGTATTGAGTACCGCGTGGACCCTGGGCCCCCAAACATTAGTTTTAGCGAACCATTACAGTGTGTTCATAGGTCAAGGGTTAAAAACCACGGAGAATGGTTTTTGGAGTTTTCGTCAAGCTCCGGCTGATGGGCTCGTGGTCTGTCTACCAGCCAGGGAGGTATCAGGGTAAGGCTCTGGAAGACAGGACTTCCGTCCCAGGCTTTTAGACTGTGCTACACGGTATTTACAACCGACTCCCAAAACATGCTCGCTACCTGGAAGTTGCGTGTACACCTAGGTACATCTAGTTACATCTACACCTCTTCCAAACATAAGTTTCCTGATACCTGACAATTATACCCATTTTGGGTCATTGAAGCAGTTGATAAATCAAAGCCTGTCGATTTGCAGCCGCTTCTCTGCCCCTCCAAGTTCCACGAAAGAATCTTGGGCAAATCTTTGGAGTCAAAAACTAAGAACCGGGGAAGTGTTATTGTAGGTCACGACACAGCAGCAAGCCACAAGTCTCTTGCTCCAAACTGGCATGACAGGTGTGGACATGAGTGAAACAGCCCACCACAGCCTCAACAGCTCGGAGGGTGGGATACGTGAGCCAGATATGCTTAGGTTGCACATAGGCTGACTACTGGATAGTCTGAAGGATCTCGGCGTTACAGAAGTAAGCCGAATCACCATCCGCAAGGTCAATGTAAAAATACCAACAAACCACATTATCTTGATGTTCAGCAGATCATACTTCCTGAATACGCCAGCGCTGGTTTTAATAGGTGTGGGGTACCTCCCTACACACCTAACCAGCGCCGCTGCTTCAAGTGTCACCGGTTCGGGCCTGGTACAACTTCTTGCCTCGGCAATACAACCTGTGCGAAATCCGCCACACAGGAGCACCTCACTGACAACTGCAACGCCACCACCCTCTCTTGTCCTCACTGCCGGAGACCGCGCGCGGCATACTCCGGGACATCCAAAACGTTTCAGCAAGAAACGAAGATAATCAACATCAAAGTGCCGGAGAACATCATCATCTCAGAGGCTCAAAAAGGCTCGCCTCTTTCCATCTTGGCAGGTACGCCAACGAAGATCGCCGGTAGCCTGAGGGGCGCCTGGCATCCGCAGCCACTGAGTAGCGCGAGTAGAACTTTGTGCCGCACATGCCCCCCGCGCCCTTGTTTTGCGGCTGTCAGCCCATCCTTTCTGCACACCGCTTGCTGAGCCAGCAGTGGTTGTGGTGGCAGCTGATTCCCTGGGGTTGCCGCTGCATCCACCATTTCTTCCCCACCAAACCAAAGCCCATGTGACTGTACAAAGGTTAAAAAGGCAGAGAAGACTGCGGAAGCTCCCACGCTCTCTGCACCGCCTGTGCCACCTATGGCACTGCCGAAGCCATCGGTGGTTTTGGTTGTGGCACAGAGCACCCCAAGGGTGTCAGGTACAAGGAGCCCGATCTGTGGGGTAGTCTTTGAACTTCCGAAGAAGACATGGACGTCGGAGCCTTCCTGTGTGCTTCATTAAAAACGAGCGGGTTCCATCTTGCTAACCTCCCGTTCAGCCAAAAAAGACGGGAGACACAGCAGCGAAAGACACATACATAAACATGCTCTCAGTTGCTCTCAAAAAAATAATCGGAAGAGAAAACATAAATCAATGAAACTGTAGAGGGCATCTTAAACACTTGACGATGTGTATGAGATAGTGTACTCCAATCAGCCAAGTACCATGTCTCAACAGAAAACACATTAAAATTCTAAAAATGCAAACCTATTGAAAGTTTACCGGGAATTCAGCAAACAAAAGGACGGTGGTGGTACCTCTTCTCAATGCCCGGAATTCTCTTCCGTGATTGTCATTGCCCGAAAGGCCATCTTTGAAAAAAATCCTTGCCGTGTCACAGTATCATATTACAGGCCGATCTTGAGGCTGTTGCCATCCGTTTCCCTATTTTCAGTAGACTTATAACACTGTGCTTCGTTTACATACCTCTTAATTTCAGCTCTCGAGCTCAGATTTCGAGTATCTTTTAGGTCAGCTACCCACACCCTTAATTCTTCTGGGCCACTTCCCCAAATTCCCGAGGTCACCTGATCAAAAGCTTTCTAGCATCGTCGAGAGCATATCTATTCAATAAAAACGAGCCTACATACCATACTATAGGACACAACAATTATTCCCACCGTGATTCGGCTATTTGTTATGCAATCCTTTTTTCATCTCCTGGGTGCGATTTTGGCTGAAACACATATGGTGTTGACCCTTTCCCAACGACGTTAAGATATATAGCTAACGGTCCAAACAATTCACCTTCCCCTTAAGTTCAATGAAGCTAGAGCGAACTAGAATACATTTCAGTAACATTGAAATTACACCCCACATCCATTACACCTACATGTTGAAGAGGCCACCCAACTCCTCACGGTGCAGAACCTCGATGCCGCCAAAAAGTCCACTCCCCAGGTTTCCGCTTCCCATTGCTACAAAAGGCGGCTATGGTGAAATAAAGACTACAGATGAGCGACAAAGGATTTGAACAGGGCAGGGGGTATTCTTTGCAGGTATCCCGCGTTGGGATACCTGCAAAGAATACACTTTCAACGTGTGTAATGCTTTGCACACACACACTCTTCTGAAAACGTAAACCTACTGTGAATAGAATTCCCCATGCGTCGCAAAAAGACTTCTTACAACTATGTTTTCACTACATAACCTTAGGTGTTCTCTTTCTACTTGTAAACCGTAGGTACCAGGCCCAGACCTCACATATATAATGATACTTGCGTATGCTCTTGCATACTCTGCATACTTTGCATACTCTGCGTATGCTTTTGCATAGTTGTGAGAAAATGTTTTGTCTGTTTGATCACTGTGCTGCTTTGTATACACCTACACATATATTTAGCCCTTTCTGATTGATGTGCCTTCCTATTTGCTGTCGTTTGAATGACCTATATTCGTGAACCCATCACCCGAGAACGCGCAGCGCTGTGCGTGAGAACTTCTTAATAAATAAACAAATAAAAATAAATAAATAAATAAATAAATAAATATTAAAAATATAAAAACAAATAAATAAACAAAAAGAATGATCAAATCTAGCAAAAAATAAAAATTAAAGAATATTAAAAAATAGGATGCCCACACATAATACCAGATGTTAAAATTCATCTAACCAAATTTATGTTTTCGCTTGTTTTTCTTTTAATAGCACAATTGCCGATTCCGCCCGTGTCGGCCCTACGTGCGGTGTAGCCATGGGAATGCCCCTCGGAAAAATGCATGTTGCCTAGGGAATTATCCGCTGCTTCGCTTGCATGAACGCATGTTAGCAGTTTCCTTTGCATTTCGTTATCGCCCACGCAATAATACAGCTCTCAGCAGCATTGACATCAACAAAACGTATTTTGGAGCTTGACGTATGTGTCCAAACCTCAACACTTTGCACGGCATAGGAGAAGAAAAGGAACAGAAAAATTGCCGTATTGATAAGAAATCCGTTAAAGACGACTTAGGGATTCGGCAATATCTCTGTTAATTCTGCACATCCATCTGGTGTCAAAGTGTAGTGCTTCCTTCCCTTTTGTCAAGCCTTAGAATAATATTTGTTTATGCATAGGTTTGCGAGAATAATTTCAGTTGGGTAATGTTTGATTGAATGCAAGTCAAGCTTGTATTTGTCAACATGAATCCATCCAATCTTTTTTCGCTTTTGTGTGATTGAAGAAACATTGCTACGGTTTTTTGTCTAGTGAAGACGAAGGCGAGTTGTGGACGCTTGTTGGGCGAGTTGATACAAACCTTTTATGTTTGGAAAGCACTATTCTGCCCATGATAAAGTCATTGTGCCACTTTTCCCCACGTCCCCAAGTTTGCCGCAGTTTGCCTATAAGTATGCTCCGAAGTTTTTTATTCAGCTCCAAAGGACGATGTGTACTGAAAAAAAAAATTCCAAAATTATATGAGCTCAATATATAGTTGGACATTCCAAGGAAGCTCCAATTTTTATGTAAGTCTATATTTTATTCAATGGGCACACCTTCTGGTTGTGGTTCGTTTTTAGAACACAGTCGAGCAACATCCCTTTCTGTCGCCATTTTGTAAATGTTGCGCAACATAAGGCTGTTCTTTTGCTATTAGAGCCGTAAACAGAGGTAGTGCTTCTAAACCAGGACTGGTGTCGGCGCGACTGACATCTAACATCGTGACCCGAATAGTGGAACGCAACCTACAGGTTTCCTCTCTGGATGCACGCAGGAGGTTATCTGCGTGCATGTGAGACGACGAGCAAGTGCCCGTCGTCTCAGTGCTGGCAAGGTGCTCAGCGTGAAATGCACAACACGGGGCATGACGCACACATATTCAGAGCACTTCTGTGCTCACAGCTGGGTACGCAGCACAAATAAAAGCACGGCCCGTTCGCTCACAGGACAGTGTCGCCATACAATGTCGCCCTCACGGACAGTGCCGGCCCATGAAAACATTGTCGCTCTAAAATAGCCAACGCCGTAGCCAGCCGTACAGGTCGAGTAAACAAAATTTTGCTGATATTTTTGTTAGTTGACGATACACAACAAAGTAGGGCGCACGTGTTTAGTTACAACTATTATGACTGCACTGAGGAATTTTTTATCGGAGGCTACACAGTGACCGAGTAGAGGACACTCATCTTTGAAATTTGTTTTGTTCTTTTCACGTTATTTGTTGTATTTTCGAGCGTATTTCGCCCACTTACACATAATCCCACACTCCCATATTAGTACAGGGGTAATCCGATTCTTCGGTCGTTTCTCTACGCTGGCCTTGATACCCGATTTGGGGATGCATATCTGCGAAAAAGAGCGCCCAAGTGGCCTCAACGGGCTTCCTGGCTTCCACGGTTTCATTTTAGAAATCGGTTCCTAAAACTTTGACGAAGCGACGCTGTACCTCTTTTCCTACAAAACTTGGCACACTGTCCACCACGTGCAGCGTCAAAAAAAGGTCGCGTTCTCCTAAAATCTCCTGTTAAAGCGTAAATTTCTATGTCTCACTGACGGCGTGTTGCGCTTCCAAAAAGTAGCAAAGGAACGCCAACATTGTCTGACGATGACGATAATCGACGTTTAACTATCGATTGATACATTCAAAGCTTTATTAGAGGAAAGGGGAGGCCCAGAGGTGGTACATGGGGAATGGGAAGCGGAGAGATGGGGCAGCAAAGGTCTTCGGCGCAAAATTGAATGTCCCTATGAAAGCTCATTAAGAAAAAAACAGGTCCTTTAATAAACTTTTGATTGCTTTGCTCGTGTTATGAGGCTAATGGCCATGAGAATACGCCATTCTTACAGGTAATTGACGTTTGCTTTTGGAGAGGCATGCATGAACCTGCAAAACTCGACCCAAAATTACGGTCTCTTCTGTCTAATAACGGCGATAGTGAAATGCGAAGCAGCCTTGGTGAAAAAGAGACGGAGGTTCAAATCAAATCCCCTATGCTACAAATCCCACCTGCGTGCCATTCAATGTCAAAGCTTAGCTGGAAAACCGTCTGCAAAACAAAGTGCAACCACAAACAACAACAAAAAATGTCTCACAACAAAGATTCGCTTTCAACCGCCATCTTGTATAGACGACGAGGGGCATGATTTCTTCAACGAGCATGACACAAAGGCTCAGGATTATGGCATAAACAGTATGTGCCGTGAACGTTGCCAATTTTGTGCAGAAAATCTTTTATGTAAGCAGTACCAATGCGCGTGGTGTATGAGCATCTCAATGCCTCTTACTGTAGGTAATAGATTTTTGAACCTCCGTCATGCATTTAGGTCAACAGCAGGCTTCACGTAGTGTGAGAGGGGCTGGCCCAAGTTCTCGTAAGAAGGTTTCACAAGTCTAAAATTTATATAGGGAAAGTTGTCTGCGGTTGCAAATTGATGTGCTTCGCGAGCTCCCACTTCTGCCTCGGCGTTGCCAGGGATAATGCGCATGCCAGGAATCCTTTGGAAAACAGTATGGTGAACCCCAGATGCTGTAGTGAATGCTTTTAAAGTTTTATATGCTAATCAATCATTGAAATTGCTTCTTGTGTGTTTCGTAGTTGCAAGGGCTGCATGTGAGGCAGAAAGGAGCAACCATTTTTGATAGCTGCCACACCGCATTTCAACCGCAGTAACAAGAGAACAGCCTAAAGTTCTGCCGTAGTTGACGAAGTGCAATGGTTCCGCCTAGTTTTGTCTTCGTAATGCAATGTAGGTATAAGATGAGACGACGAAGAGGAGTTTACTAGGCAGGACCCATTCGTGTACACATCAGTGAATCTCGAGTAGTACATATATATTTGACAAAGTGACAGTTGCTCCACGGCAACTCTAGGTAAATCCCCTTTTGGGAAGATACCCTACGCAGAAAAATCAATAAAAAGGCCTCAAAGAAGGCATGAACTATACGCAGGAGTACTTTGCCAAACCTCATATATAACAAGCGGCATATATCCTTTTTTTCTAGAACACCTCGTTAGGATGATCTTTACCATGCTGGGTTCATCTTCGAACAAATACCGACACGTTTCTACACTTTGCATCAATGGGAGGGATGTTGATGGGTTTAAGCAAATACAAGAGAACTTGACAATCCTGTATGAATGCTTACGTAAACAGCAGACTCGTAGCCAGCAGTGTTTGAAGTCTATCCTCAGGGTATCAGAGAGCCCTCCCAGAATTGGGGCGGAATGCACAATTCTTTGCCTCATTACCACAGAGTGAACCAAAATTAGTCATGATGTGCCACCCCAAGATGTGCCTTAAGCATACGAAGGACATAATAGTTGTATTGGTGTTTTTTAAGTACCTTGATGTGTAAAGCCCACGAATGTTGCCGATGTAGTGTAACGCCGACGAAACGATGTTCCTTTAAAGTTTTAATTTGCTGACCGTCAAAAAGCAGACGAAAGTTTATAGGTGATTTCTCTTGAAAGGCAACACGATGGCTTTCGCTTGAGGTAACATCGCCCAGACTCCTTTTTGAAGCTTTGCACGCTAGTTTAATCTTCTTGTCAGGTGGGTTTAAGGACAATAGCATTTGGACCCGACGCTCATAAGCAGGTATCGTCCTCCTAAATAAAATGCTGCAATCCTGGATGCAGTCTGCTCGGAACGTTCACAATAATACAAATAAATAGCAAAGCACTGACACACTGTGAAGGAACGTGTGGCACTACGACAATCAGAATTCTCCATAAAAGCTCTTCGGTTGGTAAGGAAGTCCTGCATCTATTGTAATACTCATTGGTGTATTTATGTTGCCACGGCTGCGCTCCTACTTGACCCATGTTACAATCTCAAGGACTGCATCCATTCAAGAAAGCTATCCTGGAAATCCCAACATGTATTCAGGGAATGCTTGCTTCACCTAAAAAAAACCATTGAAACCTTGCCGCATGTCACGTTTCCATACCCTTGCACAGGCAGCTTGTCAGGCATACTGGACGAAAAGACTCCAGTGGCTGTAGGGTCATGAAGGGTTTAAGAATTGCATTGAGGCGCGCTCTTTTCCAAGATCGGAACAGCTTCCTGACCGCAAAGTGTTGAATATAGTTGGACGGGTGGCGGTACCCGTTGTGTCAAGATTGCGTAGCATGGCATAGGTGATGCCATCCGGCCCGGGATCATTTTGGTATAGCAGGATGCGAGTGCACTTTGTAGTTCACTGATAGTAAGAGGGCAGTTATGTTGGGGATGCTGGAGCTGAAACTTTTCATGCACTTTGTTGTTTTTACCTGGTCTGAGGCACTATATTCCAAGCCATTCGTTTATGCACCTGGTAGAATTATCATATTACAAAATTTATGAGCTCAAATTTCCGACTTGCCGCGGACAACACAAAGACCTCTGAGCGATAGCTTTGAGCTACTGAAGACAAAAAGAACCTATAACTGACCAAAGTGTGTGACAGAGAATCATCGGTAATAACGGGCTCCAGATTTAATGGCGCACGTTTTTCCTGACGCTTGAAGGTGACGCCATGCAAGAGAGTGAATTTATTGTCACTGATTGTATGACTCGACGCTCCCAGTTCAGAGTTAATGTCGTTACGCGCGCCTTCTAAGAGGGCGCAGGGGTTCATGTTCGCTATCAACAGCAGCGTAACGGTGTAAAACGGAGAATTCACGGGTGCACATCCGCATGATTTAATGTAGCATTGCGAACTTTGCAATGTCAACATTTGCACTAAGATTTGTAGTGATGTTACGGTGGAAGGGGTGCCAATTTATCAGATTAGTTTATTGCTTCACCATAGAGGTGCACAGCTGAAATTGCTTGACCTCAATGAGTACGGGACAAATTCCACGGGTTTCCACATTTATTGTGCAGCTCATTCCGTTCAAAATGTTCAGGAAACACAAAAGTATATCAATGCAGCTTCAGTATCAAAAACCATGAATTAGTGTCAGGAATCCGTCATTTAAACCAGCCAAATTACATCTGCCAACAGCACACTCAATCACATATCCGATTAAATCGCAGTGATCACTTCCGCAAATTGAATGGCGAGCAATATATCTCTCGATAATATTAAAATAATTGTCTGTAACTGAAATTAATGAGGTAATGTTTTTTACAGAAAGATGGCACACCACACTGGAAATATACGCTCATAAATGTGATAGAAACGCTGCCTAAAGATACCTAGAAGGCAACATATTCCAGAATTTCTGAGGTGCTAACCTCTAGCACTTAGTATAGGTGGTGCATTCAAACATATATTGTTACCCTGCCTAGTCCTCTAGGTGGCGAAGATTTGTAAATTGCATAATTTGCTAATCGGTACTGCATGCGTCTGTATACGAAGAAGTAGAAAATAGACCGGAGCAAATAAATTCCCAAAATCTTGGCATTTTGTTGACAAAGTGTTCGTATTCCACTAAAATATAATTGTGTTATTGTACCAGTTTTCTCTTGTTGCTATTACGGGATGACATAGTGGACACGCGAGAGGTTCCATGGCAAGAAGAGCTATTACATGGGATAATTTACTTGCCTTTTTCAAGCAGCAGTGGCCGATTGCCGATTTATGATAGCCCATTGGCACCCCCATTGGCTTCTGAGCTATCCGCAACACATCTGTACATCAGCTGATAGATTCATTAGGCACCAAGCAAGGTTCGACCGGAAGTAGCATCACACAGAGACATCATCGAAGGCCGACCTTTGGACAAACAATAAAAGCCGTTCGTGTAAAATGTGATTCCCCTTTTGTGGCGAAAGCAAAAACAACGGCTAGCGCAGTGAACAGGCAACAGTGCAGCAAATGGTGTAGTTACAATATTTGCCGTAGCAGCGTGTCACGAAACAACCCCCACCCAAACTACAGTGCGGCGTATTCAACAAAACGCGTCAGAAAGTGTTACACATTTTGTAGAAATGGGTCATTTCGATGTACCAACACAACTGTTTCCGGTGGGCCGCTTTGATAGGCACCTGTGCGTGCTCCCTCTGTATCCACGGCTTCGAACCGTAGGGATGCGTCTGTCTGGTGGTTGTGTATGTTTTGCGCCATTGAAAACGTTGCAATGCTCCTGTCGGTGTCTGTCTTGGATGTCCTGGATGTCTTTTCAAGTCCTCAAATTCCGCACCCTCGCCATCATCCACGGGGTGGAGATGCTGCTATTTTCATGTTTTCTTATTACACTGTGCGCCTGCCTTAGCGTGGAGCCTATTTTATTTGAAATCATAGACTGTTTTCTCAATTGTAAATTGTCACCTTTCCAAGGTATTGCCAAGGTATTGCCAAGCTAAGACACGTTGGCCACTGTTAATTTCCCATGCTTGCTCTTGGCACTTTCCGCTGCTTGGGTTGGTAATGCTACACAAATTTTCGGCTGTAAAAACCTGTAGAGCCACGATGGGGAACAGGACGACAAACGCGAATGGAAAGTGTGCGAGCTTATGCAGCCAAATAGCCTGCTTTTAAGTGAGAGTAAGGAGAGATATTAGGGAAATAAACAGAGGGTACGCAAAAGTACGGGATATGAGAGGGAAAGCGACTAAAATTTACAAGTTTTGGGAGCACTCTATTCGCTCATACAGGTTTTTGTCTTTCAGAATGTGGATAACGGCTTTTATTGCTTTCTCTAAAATCGCTCAAAGAATGCTATGTCGTAAGATACTGTCCACTGTGAACGATTGATTTTAGCATTGGTCGGGTTAAGTGGCCTGCACACGTCTTTGCGATGAATCTGGAGGCAAAGAGAAAGTGCATTCTTGATTGCCTCCTTACAACCGCAGGCTTTTGAGTGGGTGCTACGGACGATTTCGATTAGTACGAAGTAGGATTTCCTGAAAGCCAATCCCGCTCTCATTCTACAAAGTAAGCTAGACTCCGATAGATACAGCCCAAGGGGAAGACGGCGCTGCAGTAGAGGGCCGTGGTTATGGGGCACGGTTGCAAAAAGCACTGTGTAATATATTAACTAATCATATTTCTACGTGTGAACTGGAGAGGCACGCTTGAAAAATGCTTTATTAAAAGCTGAAACGACATGCTACTTTCACTGCACCGGTCTGACTGTCCAGCAAGCGCCAAACCAAAACATTGCAGGTGATTCTGCAGTGACTTGGCACCCACTGAGATAACCTGTTATAGCCGTTTATGATGGCCTGTTTAAATACCACTGAAATTTTTGTGACTTGTTCAGGAAAAAACCCTAGCGCAGGCATGGTTATATACTTTGAAGGGACCCTTGAAATACAAATTTAAAATGGAAAGTATAGCAGGCCACTTTAGGTATTTTATCACAGATTCTAATTGAAATGATGCCAGGCCACTGTCAAATGACTTACACTCTCCAAGAACTTAATGAAAAATCCCGAATCAGCTTCCCTATTGTGAAACCTGAGAAATGGCGAAGCATACAGTGTATAAATGTATTCTTGGCGGCTTTGCGTTTTCACCGACAGAGATGAAACCATTCGAGGATTTAGATATACAGCTTTGCTTGAAGATGTATATCTTCCAACATTGCTAGTGCGAAAAGTCGGAAAGCAAATCTACCAATCTATTCTTCTAGTTCGCGTTTCGTTCTAATGTGACGAGTGAACGAGTGTTCAGGTGTGTTATTACCGTGACTGTAATTAAGTTGATATCACATCACCAATACATAAGCCGGAGCCTCTTAGAAGCTTCATCCCTAAAAATACCTCTATTTGATAGCAGCTACACTGATGTACTGAACAGCCCTATGAATGGCTGCAAGTTCAATAACCACTAAGCTCGTCGCATATGCAACACGGAACAATATTTTTTTTCCTTTTTAATAGGGCCACACCTGCCGAACTGAACGATGCTACTGAACAAGCAGTGCAAACATTTTCCAGCCTTTGTGTTGTTGGTTCAGAAATTGCATTGATAGTGCTTTAAGTGTCACTGGCTGAAAGTCAACATTCTTTGCAATGCCCGGAACATAAAGACCAATACCTGGTTGTACCAACAAAGAGAAAAGTGAAAGAGCATGCGTGTACCTCGACGGTGCTTGGGCCGTGTGTACTTCCACAAGGGCTGCTAATTAGGAGCGCCGTCGACTTGAAGGGAGCTGCACAAGTAGGTGACAAGGTAGATTGGTGAGGGGAATGGTGTGTACGCGTGACATCTCAGGGGCCACATAGGTGGCTGTGGGTTCGCCTTGAGTAACGCAGATTGTAGCCTCTGTCGACGCGTCTTGAAGTAAACCACCAACTGACACAAGAATACCAATATTCTGGGGCCAGTTTCTGGCCATAGTGTGGCTCAACAACGCTCCCCGATGAAAAACCGGATGCGTGCTGTCATACTTCAGCCGTTCTTTTTCTTAACATCATTCGCCGAAAGTAAACAGCATATCTGGCAGCCGGGTACCTGCTTTTGTGTGTCTGAACAGGGGCCGCCGGAGAAATACTGAAGCTCTGGTGGCCGAAATGTGTCTGTTCAACGTGCGATCAGTGGCTGCGAGAACCGGCGTTATTGTCGGACATGCCAGGAAGCGGCCCTAGCCGGGCCGGTCCTGGGACACACTTTCTGTGCTTCTTGGGGTAGTTTCACTATAGTAAGCGAATGTCATTTATTTTGCTGGTTTCTCGTTGTACGGAATCTATCTCGTCGGTTGGTGCTTTTGGTAGTTTGGCCTTCAAGAATACTACTTCAAAATATTTTACAAAGGCAATGGCCACCACACCGGGATTGATGGTTTGCCTCGTATTCCGCAACCAATTCCGAAGATTGAGGATGAAGATCTGTACAAGTAGCTACAGTGTAATGTCGACAACGTTTCCCGACACCCTATCAGGTCAGCAAGAGCACAAAAAAGATGCGTCGTAACACCCTCCAGTTATATGTACGTCTCCGTTTCTCGCATCATCGAAAGCTTCCTAATTTAACCTAATGTTGGGCTTTGCAAGAAACCTACCGCTCGGACGGTACCCACTTCAACATTAAGGTCCTAAAGAGGCTGCATAAAATATCTTGCGTGCCATGCATGACGACGACCCGACAGGTCACCTTGGATTCACCCGAAGTCTCTGCGGGCTTCGCCAAGTTTTCTACTCTCCAAAACCATGGAAAGAGACCCAGAAGTATGTCTCTAGCTTCCAGGACTGCCAGCTCCGTAACATCCGGATCACTGTTCGCCTGCCCCTGTAGACCAGGTTAATGTTCCTTGCGTACGTTTGAGAAAGTTCGCGTTAAACTCATTGGTCTTTCATTAAACGAGGGCTATCCTATGGTGAATGTTTCCTGTGTAGTACATCACCAGACTATTTGAAACCGCTGCTCTCCCTTCAGCTACAGCTTATGATGTGCCGTTCTTCCTGACCTCCATGATATTGCCCCATGGCGCTCCTGCAGGAACAGGACTGAGGACAACATTTCACTACGGTATTCCTTAAATAACTGCCCCGGCTCTATAGATGTGACAAGCGAAAGAAAATTCCCTACCACCCTCAGACTACTGGTCTGACCCAACACTCAGACTGTACTTCAACGAATATGCTTGTCATGTACGTAGCTAGGAATTACGAAATCTGGGATGCTGTGATGCCATTTACCACATACGCTTCCAAGAAAGCCAAGCAAAAAACTACGGCATATTCACCAATCTGTTTGCTTTATGCACTTGCATCGGGTTGTTTACTGAACACCACGCTGACTTCTTTGGGTCATAAGGACACGTGCATTGCTGCAACTCTGTGTAGCACTGACGAGGCTCGTCGCCTTTTCCGCCTGCGTTCATTTGCCTCAGCAACTCGTGCCGAGGCACCTCAGCACAAACGCCCTGACCAGTTTTATACACTCCCGTTTGCTTTGTCTGCCTGTTGACACCAGCGCAGAAGCGTGGCGTCTACCAGATGTTCTGGGCCTGGTGAACCTATTCGTCGCAGTTATTCAACGAAGCCACGAGAATAACGCTACAACGAAATCAACAAGCCACGAACAATGCACAGTCAAAAGGCAAGTGGTTCATGTTACTCGCCTTAAGCCATGCTACAGTCGTAGTCCTCAAATCGGTCGAGGAGCTTCGTCTACACCGGGAGAGGTTACCACAATGAGCAGCAAGTTCGGCTGGCCAATATTTCTTTAGCGGGACAATTTCCATGCTGTGGCGCATCGAGGGGAAGAAGAGAAGCTAGGAGAAGTCTGCCATGTGCAGTTACTGTAATGAAGAAGAGTCTGTCAACCATTTTCTTTTGTCCTGTCGACGATTTTCAAACCTGAGACGTGAGCTCCTTGAGGTGCCGCTTCATCGAATGGGGTTGGCATTATCAGTCCCGGCTCTTTTATCATTTGGGGCTTCATAAACTGGATATGGCTGCCAGGATGTTTGTTCTGCTCTTCTGCGCTTCATATAAAATTCCAAAAGATTAACAACCTAATTTGTAATTACTCTGGAAGCTCACCAGAGCCCTCCAAACGTATCCATTGCCGTTTTTGTATTATTATTATTAATGTTCTACCCCTCCACCTTCACCTTCTTCTCCTCTTTCTTCTCCTTCTCCTCCTCCTTCTTCTTCTTCTTGTTCTTCTTCTTCTTCTTCATCTTCTTCTTCTACTTCTCCTTCTTCTTTTTCTTCTTTCTTTCTTTGTTTATTTATTTTGTATCAATATTAACTAATTTCAAATCTCGATTCCTCAAATACAGGAAGAAAAAAGCTTCCAAAATTTTCTAACTTTTCCTCGAATCATCCACCTAGGCAGCAATCTCATTCGAATTAGCGACTGATGTTTGGCCCATCCTCTGATTGGGTATGCGCCAATATAAACAACAACTACCTAGTGAGTAGCTGCCTCCTGACTTCTGCTGACTGGAATGTTTGTATTATCGCCGTATCAGTAGTACCATAACTTCGCATAAATCGTATCCATATTGTTGTTCTACACAAGTCGTTTAGTATGTCTCTGTTATAAGCACTTAACAAAAAATCACGGGCCACCTCCACTATTATGAAAACTGCGGAGCGGCGAATTCTGCCGTGTGAGAATGAGAGGAAGCATGACAGAAACAGCATCTGAGGGGAGCGGGAAAGAAAAGGAGGGCATTTACTTTGCAGGGGCGCAAATAACTATCGTCCTTTGCTGATGTTTGCAACAAAAGGAGCAGATACGCTGCCAGTTTTAAACGCGTTACGAATTGTTTTAGCGCTAGACCTAACCAAGTGTCCCGCTGTTTTGTAACACGCATTACGTTTTAGTTGGAGGCGTGAATGGGTTTCCAAGAGGTGTAGTGCCATTACTACAAAAGACGGTTGTGACGACGAGGAGGACTACAGGCGACGCCAACAGCCATAGCCCCTAATGGGCTTTGCCCCTAAAATGTCATTTTTAAAATACGTTCCTTGGACTCGTGCAATACTTTGACAAGCTCTCAGAAATGGAGAGGAGATAAAATTGTGTCACGGATATATCATAACCTACCTTACGAAACAAGAAGCAAGTTCTATCAAGGCACCACTTCTGGCGCTCGAAAAATGGACAGCTAAGTCACTAATGGGGAAATATTTGTTAAAGGGACCCTGCAACACTTGCCATCGACTACTAGTAATGTATTTTGGGATAAAGTCTATTGTCCCAGAAATCTCCTCCCGCAAGAATTATGAAAATCCGTTCACAATTAACGAAACTACGCGCGATGAGAAAACGCGCATAATCGTTCCCTGTCAACTCGACCGCGGCAACGCGACGAAAGCTGCGCGCTCTCTCCCGGAGAGCGGGGCGGCTCGCGGCGTTCTCTTCGGAGGCCTTCGATATATCACATGCCGGGTAGTATTCTCCTTTTCTCCGCAACGCGGAGGGGCCTATTTCCGTTCTGGTGCCACAAAAAAGCAGGCATGGGTGCCTGCTCGCAAGTGCGCGCTCGGGTTGGTAGGGCATTTTTGATGCAATAAACGTTTGTTGTCGAGTGCTCCCGTTGAAAGCGAAGTATTGAGCTCATCAGTCAAACTCTGCGCGTACTCAAAACACAAAAGAAACGGCAAAACTGTGCCTACAGGTTCAGGCATAGAAGAGGTTCGTACACAGCGATGACGACGACGGAAATGAAAGAATCTACCCGCGAAGTTGACCAGGGACAGCCGATCGGGCAGCCATGGCCTCTGTGACGTCCGTCAGGCCATGCATATTGATGACAACTGAAGAGAGAGCGGTTTGTCTTTCCGCGTCTTTGACATCGATTTGCGCGCTCACCGCTTCACGTGCACGTGTAATATTTGGCTCAGGTATTCCTGGCAGTGTAATCTAAACGTTGCGCAGGTTTACGTGCACTGCTCAAAGGAGTTGCAGGGTCCCTTTAAAAGGAAAACGATGTTTGCTACGCCACGTACAGAAGCATGTACTTAGTGCGGAGTGTTTGTTAGAGCAGGCGGGCGTTATCCAGCTATAGGGAAAATAACTCGTCACTTCGTTGCTGCTCCGAGTGCCGAAGCTAGCACTTCATTTTCAGAGGTTGCATTTGAGTGCATGAGCAAACTACCGAATACTTAACAGTTGTAGAGATGCATAAATACAGGCGCAAGTCACAACTCTTAAAATTCCACAGCCGAACCCCAGCAAACTTAAAAAGAGTGTGCTTGCCATTGCTAACGGGAAACCTGGTGCGGAGAAGCACGCAGTGTATCAGTGTATTCTTGGCGCCTTGATGTTTTTGCCAACGCATATGAAACCGTATGGGTAGAGGTATACAGCCATACGTGAATATTGTAGATTTCAAATCGCAACGAAAAAAAATGTAACGTATATACGTGATGAAGGCAATTATAGGCTGGGGGAGTAGCAACGCCACATTTTTTTTATTGGCAGATTTTCTAATGTAACCTCGTTTTTTTCGTTGGTATTATCGTATCACCTCAGAAAAAATAAATGGCAAATACAGCATGTCAAAACGACTTTTTTTGAGTAGCAGTGTCTTCATGGCTGCACTCATTGTTTCCGTTTGTTACTGCTGCTGAGATATTTTCTAACAGAGATAATCAAGGAGTTTGTAATATTCTATGTGCGTGACGATTGCAAGAGACTGGAGAAATGAGCGAGCAGATAACGCACGTGAGCACAGGGACTGTTATTCTGAAACACATTTGTAATATCAGTCTGACATACTAACATCTTCATAGGCTGTTTTGGTTGAAGGCATTTCGCAAGGTGCACACGCCACACAAATCGACACAATATAACAACCCTAGCCACATAAGTAAAAAAAAATATATTGGAGTCACTCAGGTTGTGGCAGACAATATGGTTGGGTTCTTCCGTGTATGGGTAAATACGCCATCTGATTGGAAACAGCTGAATGAAAAGCAGGTGAATTTCAAATCTGGGACAAATTCATGACAACCTTCGCTATGGTATTATAGGATAAATATAAGAACGTTGCGTAGATACTAGCCTTTATTAGGACTTCTTATTACATTTTTGTAGATGTGATTAGGTGTGTTGAGATAGCGATTACACATTTTTTGTGGGTTGCTGTTAGATATAAAAATAAAGCTATTAGTCTAAGCAGTCCTCTCACTGCGTGTTACGTTTTTTTTTTTCATGTCACTGACCAGCAAAATCTTTTGCTGGAGAGCTTTTCAATTCTAAGCGGTGAGGCCCGCTAGGGGCTGGGGCTGTGGCGTCTCTTCTCGTCATCGTGATTGTAATTGTTGCATGATGTAGTCAAGTTACTGAAACACGGGGAGACTCTTCCAGGAATCGCAATGGAGCGCTTCATAAGGGGTACTAAAAACACCAGGAGACTCGTTTACGGCTCGCGCTAGAGACCTTCGGGTTTCAAAGCCAAGAGACGTTTACAGCACAGCTGTATACCTCTACCCCCGATGATGTTCATCCCAGCTGGGAAAAACACCAAGGCGCCAAAAATACATTTTTACACAGCACTGGCCGCAAGGTACATCCAAAGGGGTTTTTCAAGGAACTTTCGCCTACGACATTCCCAAGATATCGCAGCACGCATCATGCATTCGGGCAACCCAACAGCAGTGCATGCGCGCTGCATGGGTCGCACCAACACCGTCGTAATTGTATTTGAATGCTTTCGGGTTGCACACCACATATACTACCGAGCAAAATATTGCTGCAACGTGCATCGAAAAAAACGAAGTCGTCGTATTTTGAGGGGCTCTCAGACACCTGGCCTATACCTGCTAAAATCTGGACCCTTCTGGCTAAAAACGTGCGTTGTCCAACTCTTTCCAAGTGACCAACACTCATTCGAACCCAGGTGCGTGGTGTGTGGACGCCCCCATTTAATTGTAATTGGTGATAGTCTGCGAAGGCAAAGTTTCCAAACGCCAATACACCATTCATGTCCACGCATCTCCTGCGCGCAATGGCAAGGAGGTGCCGCTTCCGCAGACGCATCTCAGAAGCAGGCTCCAGAAGCCTCCGAAAGAGTGCAATCCCTCCAATAACGCCACCAGCCACTCAACACGAAGCCCTGTCCTCAGCACGCCTCGCGCCGCTCACTTCAACGTACGAGCATAGTGCGGCTGATTTCCGCAAAAAACCGCCTCAAAGTACTTACGGCCGTCAGCCCAGGGTAAGCTTGCCAGTTGTGGTCTCTCGCTCTCCTACAGCTAACAAAATAGAAAGCCCAAAACAATTACAACATCCGCCTCCGTGAAGACGCGATGGAAACAGAATCCCCCTGTTCACCGACATCGGAAGCCTAATCCTTCAGGCCCTCCACTAAAACCATGGTTCCTCCCCCTTGCCTTTCAGCAGCTTCCACCCTGCAGGTCACTGCAATCGATACCGAATCCCACCTTTCAAAGCACCGCTATCTTCCCAACGCGCACCACAATGCACCACTAAAGGAGACATTGAATCGTAAATGCAACACCTCTGAACCAATCTAGGCGCAATGGTAGCTTAACAATTAGCACCTATTTGTAGGTACTTGTAGCTATACTCGGCTTTCAAATAACAGACTTCAACACCCGAGTGACTGTATTTGGAGCCAAACATTCTGGTAACCAGCATTATCCAGAAGATCAACCAAACCCGGCTACTGACCCAAAACCCCCGCAACTCCTGATAATGAAGGTGCTGAACAATAATATGTGCAGTGGAAAAGCCGGAGATATCGCCGAAAATGTGCGAATCTCCAGCCCAGCATATATTCTAGAACGTTAGCCCAACCCCCCGATTTACTTGGCGTGCAGGGGACCGGCCGCGTAGCAAAATTAAACGGGTACAACTCTTTTCCAAACAGGGACCTTATACCTTGGGAACCGACCATCCTCGTTCATCGTAACCTCCTAGTAATAAAAAACGAGCTCCATCTGACCACTCACATCCACTATATAAAAGTCCTCGAGCTCATTCCCCGATCCACTAAATGACAACCGAGTTTATTCATATTGAATTTAACTGAATTGAATTGAAGTTTGTTTTTGAATACACAAAAACCAAGAGAAGGGAAAAGGTGGCGAGCCTAACGAAGGCCTCCTCTCCGAGCGCAGTTTGCACTCACCCAATTGAACTTACATACCAAAACCCGACTACAACGCCATATCAGCTTACTGTCTACACCAGCGTTCACTCTGGCAGGCAGATATCCACTGATGGTAGTACGTGACTTCAATGGCCACCACCCCGCCTGGGGCTTCTAAGAGAAAAAATATGTAATGCCGCCGTCTCAGGTTAGACTGTTAAGAGGAACATGTGCCTTTAATCACGGACCCGGAATATAAACTTGCTTACGAAGCATCGTCTGCAAGGACACCTCCCCAGTACTCACCTATACAAAAAGCACTCATCCCTCTCCCATCTGGTCTGGCGCGCCAATCCATCTTGGCAGCAATCATAGAATGTGTAAAATAAATATATTGCTATTATCAATACGACTGAGTCAAAATACACAGCCCCGAATAATACACTGGGACGCATAAAGGGCACATAAACACGAGCCATTAAAACCCCACTGCACCACTTACATTGCCAAGATCGCAATGCGGGATGAAGCTTTACACGAACGTCTACGCAACTTTACACAAGCAGTACACACTCCTGCACTATCTCCTGAACCTCACTCGAACTCCCGTCTAGGTGGCCAGCGAAGGCTGTGCTCCAGAAGTGCCTCCCTTAACAGCGGCTCATTCAGGTTCTTCAAACAAAATTAGCTGCTTTCGAACGCGACATTGAAAAATACACGCTTCATCTCATCACACATATTTGGCATTTCACATTCGATGCTTTCAACGCGCACTTCAACCTTTTTGCGGACGTGGGACATTCGCAAACACCTAAATGATCCCTCCTTCGCATGCTCACACGACGCCAACTCGCACCCCACATATTACATCTGTTCACTGGTACTGAGACAACTCAACTCCTCACTGGTATTCAGAATGAACGCACTCTCTTTGCCCAAGCCAAACTTTATTAAGGTCACTGTGGGGATCCCAAACGAAGGTCCACGCAGCCATACCGAAGGCGGAGGCACGCGCCACCATCCAACTCCGCAAAACCAAATCGTATCCTGGCCCCGACAAAATAATTAGGAAGCAATTTCGAAACGTTGCGACTCCAACATCGGATACCTGACTACGCTTTTCAATGAATGAGGAAATCCAAAACCAATTTTTTTCACAAACCAGACAAGCGGCCACACGACGATCACCTCCAATATATATTGTTACGAAAAAAGCGAAGACACGAAACTGGGCGAGAAGATAACAAAAATGAACTGACCGGCCGCGTGTGGTAGCAAAGGAGGAAGTCGTTGGTGCTGCGCACTACTCTCTCTGTGGTGACTGCACCCCGCCTATAAATTCGCTGTGCACCGGCAGCCTAATTTTTAATAAAGCTCATCTCATTCCCTACGACCGTGTCAATAGGTGGCGGGGCGTGGTATCGACACCGCCGTGGAACCAACAGACGACTTTTGACAAAGAAGGCAGATAGCTGGGTACCTCCTAGACAGACCGACATGCCGAACACCCGCGCGTCTGACACCTCTGCACCAGAAAAATTGAGCGTCTGGCCCCACCCCAGGGAACAACGCATGTTTTGGAGGCTGCATAAGAGGACGTAGAATACCTAGAGTGAGATTGATGGGTCAGAACCAGCGACGACAAATCCATCCTCAAAAGAACTTAACAGTAATTGGCAAATGGTCCTCACGCTGGATGACGAATTTAAATGTTAGTAAGTGTGGGTTCATGCTTTCTATCCGGAAGCGCTCTATAACTACATTCCCATACTGTTTTGCCCGAGGTAATCTATCTGAGGTCGTTAGCTACCGCTACCTTGGCATTACCATCACTAACAAACTAAACTGGTCCCAACACACTCTAAAACTAACAGCCGATGGCTCAAAGTCCCTGAACCACCTTAGATGATCGTTATGCCTGTCCTCTCCCTCGGTCCCTAAAATAGCATATGAAAGATTTATCAGCACCAAA
This sequence comes from Haemaphysalis longicornis, assembly GCF_048455015.1. NCBI lineage: Eukaryota > Metazoa > Arthropoda > Arachnida > Ixodida > Ixodidae > Haemaphysalis > Haemaphysalis longicornis. The sequence continues at coordinate 36,896,963 of NW_027526214.1, read as the reverse complement.
CTGCAATACGCCCCCTCCATGTGGAACCCGCACGAAACGTACCTGACTAACATATTAGAATATGTCCAAAACCGCGCTTCCCGTTTCATCTCATCCAAATATGACTACACCATGACTGTCACATCTTAAAAGCATACGTCGGACTGCCCCTTGTAGCACCAAGACGGAAAAAGTCACTGCTCTGCCTTTAAAATAAGTTGTACTAAACCTTCCGCTACCTTCGTTCTACGCTTTAATTTCCACCCGTGTGCTCATCACATCACCTCTTCAATTCCATGAGCATTCAAAGACTCCACGGTTCCCCAAACGCTTTCAACAAATCTTTCCTTCCCGTAGCAATTGAACAACAAAACTCTCTCCAAGAATCCGTCACTGCAGAGCAAATCTCTTCGAAATTCCGTGTGACATAACCTCCTAAATCCTAAATTAAACTCCAATGTTCTGTTTCTCGTTTCGTGGTCTGCGCGTAATTTTAGCGATCTGTTAAATCGCTTTTACTTCTGGATGCTTCTTTAGATGTCTGAAAAATATATTTACACCCCCAGCCATTATTACAAAAGCTAGAGACCCGGCGTTGCGAAGCCGGCTCAGCTCCTTCTTCTGAGGTGACACGGGTTACATTGCAATGCCGCCTTCCAACCTTTCGCCGCTGCCGGCCTTCCACGAACCCGGTCTGCGGAACGCAGCTCGTGCGTTTACACAGACTGGGGAGTCCTTCGCGAGCCACTGCGGCTCCATGTGGTTCGCTGTAGATACATAGACTCAACGTGAAGGCAATTCCTCAAGTTCGCCCCTTTTCCGAAGATGGCAGTTCCGTCAAGGTCAGCTTCTTGGTCTGGCGCCTGGCATTGTTCGGAGACGGGGGCCATGTTCCTTACCCAGTCTGCGGTCTCGTTCTTGCTCTGGCTTGTCCTCTCGGGAATATTTTGGGGTACTCAGCGCAAAAAGTGGAGAACACCACTCCGAGTGCTTCGCCTATCGTAGCATGGTCCATAGGGCAACGGGATTAAACGGCCCACTGACGCCAAAGGCTTGTGACCATGTGAGAGAACACAGGCCGGCCGGCAGGCGCCCTTCTAGCTCCTTGTTCGTAGGGCACTGGCACGGGTTTTAAAGTCCGCACGGTTGACGCCTCCAGTCAGTAATTGCTCTTTTTCGCTTTTTTTTCGGCGGACTAGAGAACAAATCACTTGGAATTTCTTACTTTTTGAGGTTCTAAACTGCAGTGATCTAAACTATGCAAAAACTTTTTCATGCCTGTATATCTTTACTTTATTACACGAATGTATGTCAGAATTGTTCCTGTATTACTGTCTGTGTTCTGACTGTGTTTACTACTAATTTGCGCGCCCTCCTATGTAATACCCCGCAAGGGGCCTTTAAGGGCACAATAAATGATTATGATGAATATGAAAGGGTCAGCAAGCACAGCCACTCGAACCCGGCGTCACAGCTCGCCAACGTGTCCTTCCCTCTCGTCAAAACCGCCTTCGTGTGGTATGAAAAAAAACGAGGAAAGGTCGTCTACTTGGGATAACTCTGTTACCGATATGACGATATGAGGAATTGTTTCGGGGATTCAGGCACCAAAAAAATGCTGAACAAACTCTCGCGCAACGAGCGAGGTTCCTGGAGAAAGCTGGACAGCGTACATTGACGAAGTGCTCAAGCTACGAATTCCCTGCGCAACAGCCACACTCACCCTCGCACGATTGACTACCCCCGCAATCCTCCTCTGTAGTAAAAGACCCCCAGGGTACGGTTCCTCTTCACGTCTTTTTAATATGGTCATACGAAAACTACCCCCGCTACTCGACACCTTCCCAAACGAAGATCATAGCATATACACCGAAGTCCTGACGTTGTGGGGTACTAGACGGTATGACGGCCACATCCATTATACCCTCCAAATGGCAACAGAAGTTTATAGGTGTAAACATCTTCCGGGCCTCCGGAAAGCTGATGTTTTCATTGACCTTCAATGTGATGATTTGTTTTTCTGGTTTGAATGTTTCACACGATCATGAACTTGCCGCCTGAGGTCCATGGCAGTCAGTTCAGGTGAAGTTGCTTGCTTCGCAGTTGTCTGTGAGAGGGTCAGGTTGACTACACATTGCACATTTTGGTCTCCCCCGGCAAGAGTCCGTACCGTGCCTATACCGCTGGCGTTTGTAGCAGAGGCGTTTGTGTGGCGCGTACGGGTGCGTGGGACATCGCCAGTAACCTACCGCTAAGGATTCTGGTAGTGGGGTTGTGTCAAAGGTCAAAATTACCTGCTTTTTTTAAGTCTCTTTGCTATCTCGTCTTATTGTGATGCGCCGGACTGCTGTGACCGCTTGGTCGCGCAGTCCTTCAAGAATTTCGGTTTTGGTTTTGTTGATTAGATCGAGTTCGGAGATCACGCCTTTAGAAAAGTTTAAGGTTCTGTGAGGTGTGATTTTTACACCATCCATGTTAATTTGTTGAAGGAGCTTATTGGCCTGCTCTTTGTGGCTGACTTTAAAGAGCACATCACCAGAAGTAAGTTTTTTCGCCTTGTAGTTTTTCCCGGCAACACTTTAAAAAAACTTTGCAATAAGGAAGACTGATTTTCCACTTACCAGGGTATTTTGTCAAGAGATTGTATACTGAGGAAGCGAGGCAAGATGTAGCTTCGGAGGTCAATGTTCAGAACAGTTTTGGAAGTTATTTCTGTGCGGGCCCTTTTGAGGACCCGATCATTTGGTTTGGGGGGTTTAGAGAATACCATAAGCTATAGTATAAAAGTAGGGGACGGGGGTACATTCTTTGCTCGGGTTACCCTGATACCGAGAGAGGTCCCGCAGCTTCCTGCCTGGTAAACAGACAGGGAGCCCATCCGCCGGAGCTTGACCTGGGCTCCGACGGCCAACGTTTGTGGTTTCTGGCCTTCACCTTACAACTCGTAGCCACGGTAGATTACAGCAAGAGTATGGGGGCTCGGGATCCGCGGTGTCGCCAACACCGTCACCAAGATTATCAAAGTGCCCCGTGCAAGGTGTATGGAGGACAATGGGCACAAAATAATTACTCTCGGCGACCTATAAAAACGGGTTTACCAGACTAAATGACTAACCTCTCGTATGGCTAGCGAACACCGAGGATTGATAGAAAATACCCTGGTATATCTCGTAAAAACCTTCTTGATCAGTCGCATAGCATAGGTTACCCCCTTCCTATACCTGAGAGTCAGGGAAACACGTACAATTGATGCTATGATACCTAAATGATTCAAACAGGCCCTTGGTCTCCCTGTTACGGTCTCAAAAAACAAAATACTCTCGCTCGGTCTTCACAATTTTTTAGACAAAATATAAAAGCCCAATGGGTCAAGCAACTAGAGCGACGCAAGAGGGGCGAAATGGATGCCACAGTCTTCAGTCTTGCCCTCACTCTACTCACTATCCCTGGCACCAATGTCCAGATTTCCCAGACATTTCAGACCAAATGGTAATCACCCCCGTCCTTAAACACATGCACACGAGTCATAATGAGGAAAGGCCCCAATCAAGAGCATAGCATTTACACAAACGTTACTCCTTCAACCCACAAGTAGCCGACGTGGATGTTGTAGAATACCCAAAATGCGAAACGATGGCGGTGGTCGTGGTTGATTCATTTCCCCGAACACTATCCTCTCTCTCCTTCCCTACTCAATTTCCAACCGTAGCCGAAGAAATGGCTATTGATCTTGCCAATATTTCCAGCCCTAAGATTACTACTATAATAGGCTACTCCAAATAGGCCATACAGATTACTCCATTGGTCGAGTTGACCCCCGAAATTTACACCTACTTCTACAGGCACGCCAATTGACGATGCAAAAAAAATATACATCGTTTTGACTCTGGACACTCCGAACTCCAAACAAATGAAATGGCAGGTGAGGTTGATCGAGAACTGGTCACACAATTGTCCATTGACGCTGCAGAATCTCCTCAACGGTTCTCACATAGGGACCGCCTCCTGAACTACCGATCGGTACAGGATCACTACCGACCGTCAGGAGCTCGCTTCCCCACACCCGACCACATCCTATCCCACCGCAAAACTGTAGTACTGCGCCAACAACAAACATCCACATTTCCCACCACTGTTATCCTTTCCCTCCACTATCCCGATTTGTACCCTAACCAATTTCCTGCTTGCCACAAATACGCATACCAACCACATGAGATTTGGTCATGTAAAAAAGCATACGAACTCTAAAAAGCCCTCAAATTTATAACAAACTACGAACGAGGACAAAAGGGAAGCGGCCCTGCTCAGCACACATTCTCTAACCGTGGTCGTACTAGCCCATCTGGACGCAGGCTCCCCAGAGATCTCTATAGATCTTTCCGTCGCCAGAATGCCATGGAGGTCGACATGAAAACGGTTCCACCCGTGGCCCTTTTGATTTGATTATTTATAGGGGGTAACACGACGACGCAGCGCAGGTGATCAGGCGAGCCGTAGTGGCGGGATCCGGATTAATTTTTACCAGCGGAGGATCATTATCATGTGCCGATATCTCGTACACATGGGCGTTTTGCTTTTCGTATCTATCAGAAAAGCGGATGTCGCGGCCGGGAATCGAACCACCTTTGGCACTAATAGGCTTTTCGGATCTGATGTGACCTTGGGCATTAGGAAATTTTCCTGTTACCGTAGTAAGAACGCACTGCATGCGTGTTTACCTCGAGACGAAAACTTTTCTTTGTAATGATTTAGGGTCGGCAAAGTGGTTAGGTAGTATAAATTTTATTACGTTGTCTCTTTGCTGTGCACTGGTTTACCCATTCATTGCGCCTGTTCACACCGTGGGTGTGATGAAAGCTGCCTAAGTGCCGCTGATCAACGTCTCCACTTGTAAGTTGAGCCGTGCTCGCACATGATCGAGTGGAGTGTTTCTTATTTGTAGCACTCAACCATTTTCTGTTTAGAGTTGATGTTGCAATACAGTTTTATTTTTACGCCCGCGATGTTTTATTTTCAGAAAACTGATAATATTCCGATGTACTACAGTGTTTTTTTAATTTGCACAAAATAAATGGACGCACATAGTTTTAGGCAGTTTTGCAACATTTAAAGCAATTTGAGTGTGCATTTCCGGGAGCATAACGTGGGAACTCTGATTCACGTTGTCAGGCGTAGCTGCAGTGCCCACAACGTTTCTTTGGGGTATTCACAACACACCCATTTTGAATATTTTCACACCCTTTTTGAAGCGACGCTTTTTACCCCTACCGCCAAATGCTTCTGACTTGATTTGATTGTAGGGTTCAGAGCGCCGACGCAACGCAGGCAAGGAGGCGCGCCGTAGTGGAGTGCTCCAGATTAATTTTGACCACCCTGGGATATTTAACGTGTGTCGAAATCTCGTACACACGGGCGTTTTTGCTTTTTTCCAGCATCACAAAAGCGACCGCCACAGCCGGGAGTCGAACCTTGTTACCTGGTGCACCAATGACTCTGTCGTGACTGTTCGTGTCAACAGAAACCTCCCGCAAACAAATAAAAGAAATTAGGCAATGCAAGCAATTTGAACTTTGGGAGCCAGGTACAGTCACCTCGGGTCCCAGTTCTCAACACTTCTTGGGTGCAACTTAAAAACGTGAGCCGCACTCCCACGGGACATTGTTACCACACCGACGGTTTTTTCATGCTGCGACCAGCGCCCTAATAAGTTTATGTTAAACGTGACATGAGCTATTTTCGTGATTTTGTAAATTATCCCAGTGACAAAAAAAGAGACTGTGTAAAAAAAGTACACAATATGACGCAACAAATGAATCTCCTTCCAAAACACCGGAGTGAATTGATGTCCGGACCCATCTCTTCCGTGGAATATTACCTCCTACTGCTGTTCTTTACTTGCCCCCGAGTATAATGCGATGAGGTGAGCTAATCCTTGTTTTGTAACGTTAAAAAGATTGAGCAAATAAGTGCATTCAGAGTTCCCACTCTTGAGATGGGAACAGGAGTTTTTGTGGTGGGCTCATCAGAACAAAAAATGGTTGGTTCTACAGACTGCTTTTTCAGCACAGATACATTTATTCATTTATTAAATCGGTTTAAGATGGCGAAAGATTCCGATTACTAACGGAATCCTCAAGCCTAAAAGTGTTCCTGGACTTCAATATTTTTAAATCCGTGTTGTGCTAATAAGTCATTGTATGCAAGAAAACAGCCATAAAACGGGGAAAGGTACAATACATTACTTTCGCCCCTGATGGATCAGGTTGTCGTGGCGGTAACGTTACATTCGCCCAATAGGAGCAGGATTTATGTGCATATGTCTGCAACAGTAGCACTAGAGGGGCTGTCTTTATTATGCGCATTTCACCATGAACAGTTCAATTTTTTCGCACTGAAATGAGCGCCTTTGTGAAGACTACAATAATGTGGCAGGACGTGGACGCGATTTGTGTGCGATAAACTTAAGAGAAGCTGTACGAGAAGCGTTTGTACGGGCTGTTTCATCTGGTCACGTTTGTACGGGCTGTTTCATCTGGTCACGACGTTCTTTCGCTTAGACACAAATGATCGGCTGATTACTGAGCAGTCCGCTCCCGTATTTATAAGGGCGAAACCATCAAAGCAGTTTATGCAAAACTGGACGTCGGATGCCACCTTCCTGGAGTTCCGGGTGCGTCGGAGTGACATATCTTGGTTTGTCCGTGTTGACGAGCGGCAACTAACCGTCGTCGTTTTGGCCATCTTCTCATCAGCATGCGAGATCACGTGAGGTACGTGTCACACCATGGGGTGGTCGTTGTGATCTGGAGTCGCTTAACGGTTACATAGCGTTGCCGGGCTGAGGTAACGGCGTACGGTGTTTTTTTCATTGTTGGAAGGTTTTTGTTTTTCCGGCGTTGTTCAAATTCAGCTGTACCAGTTGATGCATTTAGTTTCCGCCACGTGGGGTAGGTGTCCTTCAATGCGCGAAGTCAGCATTGCAACGGCGGTTCGGTGACTGCTATTGTATGGCTACAGCAAATGTTTGTAATGGGAAGGGCCACGGCTGGTTTGAGATAAATACTGGTTGATCTCACATCGTCGTTGGCCAGGGAGGGGGCGAGGCTTGTCAAAGGAGAAACCACTCAGGCCCAGCCTCTTGTACGGCCAGCGACGAGAGGTATCCTAGATAGCAAAGCGGACGATTATCTTTCTCAATACAGTGTAGGGGTTCAAGAAATTTTTGTGTAAAATTTAAATGCGTTTCCCGAAGACACATCACACTTGCAGATTCGCATGCAATATCTAGTGTGCATCGTCAGAATTTTAAGGAAAGCCTCTACAGTTTCATTGAAAACATTTTTGCTTTCTGTTATGAAGATTTATGAGCTATTAGAGTCTGTGTGTGTGTGTGTTCATGTTTTGTTTTTCGCGGCTTGTACTCTTGCAGGGCACTTTTTGGGCCTTTCTGTTGTCTTGAAAGTTGGAGGCCTGTCCTTGCGTGCGTTGCAGGCAAGAATGTTCGGATGTCCATATCATAATCAGATGTCCTCGGGCTGCCCGACGAACGGGGCCCCCTGGGCTTGGCCCCCATTCGGGTGACCTTTGTGTGAGCGGTCACTGCAAGCAGCGTCGAGAGTGCCCCGTTGTCCCAACTGTTGGGGCGAAGGACGTAGCCGGTTGGGGACAAGTGAGTCCAAGCCCTCAGCATCCTCCAATCTGCTGGAGGCTTGGGAACGAGGAGAAGGACCGGCATCGTACCTGCTCGGAACAGGGGCCACCACAACCGCCGTTGGCCCAGCAAATGGTGTGGCGACTAGTTGGGCGGCCCTGAGCAATCCAGGCGGGACGAGGAACCATTTCCGAATCTACGTACTAGGTCACTGGTGAAACCAAACGCCGGTCCACCTCCCGCCGAGCTGCATCGGCCTACTTTCCCAGAAGAAAAGAAGCGAACCTCTTTCGCTTCTCTTGGAAGGTGATGTTCTCTGTGATCTTAACACTGATTATTTTTCTTTCCTGTTGCAACTCCTCGCAGCGGCGGGACCTGACCGCTTGCGGGCCATTGCAGTTTGCACAGGTGAAGGTGGGGAAGTCACAGTTTTCAGTCGGATGGTGTGGTGCGGCGCATTTTGTACTGGTCGTTTTGGCGCCGCAAGGGGCTGTACCGTGCCCGAACCGCAGGCACGTGAAGCAACGGAACGGGTTCTGCATGTAAGGTGGCACTGGGCATCTGATAATACCTGCGTTCACTGAGTCAGGGAGTGTAGAGCTGTCAAATGTCAAGATCAATTGTTTGGGACGTATTTCGGCGTCATTTCGTCGCGTATTTATCCTTGTTCACAAAGACCCTCGAGGGGATATGTTTCTGTTTCATTCATAAGGTCACGATTTGAGGTGACGCCCTAGGAGCTGTTCAGCGTGTGGTGGGGCGTGATTTTTAGGTCTGTATTTACCATGTGGGTCTGTGAAAGCAGGATTTCTGCCTTTTGTAACTTCGACCAGGATTTCTTCTGGTTTGAGTTTTTGCTTTGTAGGACTTTCTGATATTGCATTCAAGGCAGTTTGAGATGAGAAAAACAGACTCTGCATTGATGGGTTTTGACTGGTCAAGAGATTTTGTTATTAGAAAGGGGGATAAATTGTCGGGTTTTGGAAAGGTCAGTTTTTTCTAGGGAGGAGACTTCAGAGAGTCCCGTTTTCAGAAACGGAGTCCGTATTGTTTTCTGAGGAGGGGGGTGGGTCTGGCGGCTTGAATTATCTATATGGTATAGAAAAAAAAAACAGGAAACGGGGGACATTGTTCGTCAGCCTCACTCAGATAGCTAGAGATTACCCAAAGATCACTGTTTGGAAACCGACAGGGAGCCCACCCGCCGGAGCTTGACCTGGAATCCGACGGCCAGCGTTTCGGGTTTCTTACCCTTCACCATTTCTTAAATTCAAGCTACAGTTTAATTATCAAAACTAAACGGTTACAAAGAAAGTTTACAGACAAGGGTACCGAAGTTAGCAATCACTCTGGGACCCTCGATGGTAAAGTATACAAAAAAGCTTACACAAGCAACAGTGGAAGAGAAACAAGTACAATAAACATTGGTGAAGAAAACAAATAAGCAAATGACGAAAGTTGAACCAGCAAAACCTGGAAATTAGTAAACGTAAGGTTAGAAGACGTTTTTCAGACCTATTTTAAAAGGTATGATAGAATGTGAAGACGTAATATTAAGTGGTAGGCAGTTCTGCAGAATAATGGCAGCAAAATGAGATGTATGCTGGCCATAATTAGTGTTTGCCCTAGGTAACAAGTTGTTATTCAAGGCAAATCTAGTATTGTTATGATTCAAAAAGTACCCACGTCAAGAAATTCAAAACATAAATGGTTCTTCAGTGGTTCAAAAATACCTCAGTTGCAATGGAACAATGCTGTGACGGATAAAACTGAATGTTTATGAAATATAGGTTAAGCACTTGAATGGCGCGGGCTGCTAGTAATGATACGAATAGCTTAATTTTGAATGTGCCTATTGGGTGATAGGTGGATGTGACACGTGTTACCCCACGCCGTGATTCCACAGTTGATACGAATTTGTATTAAAGCAAAGTACAGTGACAACAAAGCCTTGGTTCCAAAGAACGGTCGTTCCTTGAGCAATGCCCGAATGCCAAATTCCATTTTTTTATATGACCGAAGTAAGAAGTTAACTTAACTTTATTTTGAAAAATTATACTAAAAAATTTTATGCAGTCACAGGACACGATAAGATTAGGCACTAGTAATATTATGGCAACCTATATAACACTTTGTGGCTGCTTTTATTGAAAGTAATTTTTTCTTAGTGGGAATAACAAACTAAACTATTTCTGCAGCACCACTCAGTTACATCACTTAAATCAGCGTTTCTTTTATCAGTGAGGGATACAATAGATGTGTCTGATATTTTATTGTGGTATTGTCAGCATCAAAGCAGTAGTAGGGGCGTAAAAAGTTGGGTAAGTCATTGGTATAAATATTACACAATAAGCGACAAAAATGCAACCCTGCTGGACAGCATGGTTAAAAGATTTATAGTCGGAGAACGAGGCAGCTGCAGCAACCGCGTATTGCCTATCAACCAAGTATTATTTAAATAAAGTGCTTGACCGATTGTATCGTGTGCTTCGAGTTTCATGAATACAATTTTGTGATTTATGGTATCGAAAGCTTTTGTGAAGTCTAAGAATACGAAGCTAACATAGTTACCACAGTCAATATGTTTCTTGTAAAATCAGTTAAGGTTAGTAAAACCAACCTAGTGGAACTGCCCGCACCAAAACCCCAATTCGAGTTATGTATTACGTTACATTTTCTTAGATAATTCGTTAAGCGTCTTGGCAGTAACTGTTCGATGACCTCGCTAAAATTTGAAAGCATTGAAATTGGTTTAATATTTTTAATTAACTCCTTGGTACCTTTCTCAAATACCAAAAACCTTGGCCCACTTTACGTTTTTAGGAAACGTGCGAGACTTAAAAATGGTGTTAGTTGTGATACTTATTATTTCCCAACGATATGAGCAACAAGTTTTAAATGACGCATTGAAATGCGCTTCACAAGCCCAAGCTTGCATGTACATGTACTCAAACATAAAAAAAAGTCGGGAGGACTTTGAACATGCATAACTAACCAAAAATTACTTTTTCAAATTTCGATATAGTAAGTAAAAAACGCAGAAGGTCCGAATGAATTACGGCTTTCAATGTTTACACCACCTAATTCCTAGCCTGTTGAATAAAAACAAGGACTTTTTCATGGATATAGTTGATCAGTGCCCATCTCTTATTTGTTTAAAGAAACCATTGACGTTGTTTGTATTTTTTGTGAGATACTGTCTTTTTACGATTTTGTTTTGCAATGTACCATTGGTTTGATATATCACATTCATTTTTATATAATTCCTAGTGCCTATACATACGGCGTGTACTTTTTCAGTGTTCCTATTGTAGTTGAGCTTTTTTCGGTTTCCATGTTAGGCAGAACGCATAGAGTCAGTAACCCAGACATTTGCAGTGTGATACCTTTTGTTTCTATTGCTTAAGTTTGCTGTATGTAACAATGTGAGAATGCTAATAAAACGAATAAATTAAAAATAAATAAATGTTATCCAAACCGGGACTGATATTTTTGAGGTTACAAATTGTTAAGTACACTTCATTGGCAGTAACGGAGTACAACTAAAACGAGTTTGGGGAGCGTGGTAGGGATTGTCCTTAGTGGAGGTAATGCTTTGTTTTCATGACAAGAAAAAGTTGCTGAAAGCAATAAAAACGTCGGATGACTGAAGAAGAAATGTTCCATTAAATTCAATTTTGTGAAAATGTTTACTCGAAGGCACGGTATTTAAAAATTCAGATAATAGTTTTCATTGTTTTGGAGATGTTATGGCTATTACTTGTAAATTCGTTTTCATAATATTGCCTTTTAACAAGCCTAAGTATATTACTGAGAGTATTACAATATTTTTTATAGCGTTGGGCTAAGGGAGTGTTAAAAGGCTGACATTTTGTTTTCCATTAAACGTTATCTTTTTTCGTTAACTGTCAGTAAAGCCTTCGTTACCTAAGGGTTGCAGCATTGTTTGTACTGTTTTTTACATTATACAGTTATGCTCAACGATAGAGCATGCGAAAACGAAGTACTGAATTCACAGGGTGAATTTCGGTATCAACACCAGACCAGCCAGTACTGTGAATGATGCCAGTAAATTTAAGTCTTAAAAAACAAAAGTAAAAAAGGAGTTAACAAGAAGTGAAGCTAACGGATCTAATAAAACAAAAATGGGATAATGGTCTGCTATGTCAGTGCACAGTACACCATATACTGAAGTCGCCGTTAGATTAGGTAATGCGTGATCTAGAAGTTGATTGATTGATTGTGGGATTTAACGCGCCGACGCAACGCAGGCGATGAGGCGCGCCGTAGTGGAGGGCTCCGGATTAATTTTGACCACCTGGGGATCTTTAACGTTCGCCGAAATCTCGTACACACGGGCGTTTTTTTTATCTAGAAGTGTTTTAGGTCCCATAGGGCGGCATCATGTGTAGGTGTTAATTACAGATTCGAGTCCATCGCCAGAAAAGCAATCGGGATATTCAGAATGTGTCTTAGAACTTCTATTGAGAAGGTTAATGTTTTTATCAGCTACTACAAAAACGTTCTTATTTTCGAAGGATAGCTAGTTAACGATGGTATCAAGATAATGAATCAATTCGTGAACGGAAGATGACGGGGAATGGTAGACTTCGGCAAGAACGAAACTTTTGCGATTAGGTGCACTTAAGGGATCTTCTATTTCTAACCAAAAAGCTTCGCTCTTGGTAATATTGAACGATAGATCATCCCTGCGTGGGTAAAGGACGCTGGGATAAAGGAAAATGCAGCCCCTACGTAGCTACCTGAGGGTAATGACAGTAATCAGCCTGATAAGATAAAAATCCATGTAAAGTATCCTCGTTATCAGAAAGCCACGTTTCAGAAATGCACATTGCGAGAAATGGTGGTCGAGCGACATCATCAAAGTTATTGATATTATTTTCTCGTAACCATCGCGCATTAAATTGAATCAATGAAACGTTTTTTTTTTTTTCGTACAATATGACTTAGGTTGTCGGATGATGGCAACGACATGAAAGTTTCGGGCGCGATATTGCGCGGAGCCACCGGCAACTGGCGAGAAGGGCGATATTAGGTGAAAACGTCCAGGACAAATTCGGATAAAATGCGATACGCACTAGTGTCGCTTGTCTTACGTGCCTGTGGATTTGTCAGTCCACAAGAACTGCCAGCCCTTTTGCTTTTTGAGAGCAAATGCGTAGGTGAATACCTTTTTGTCCTCAGCGGTGAGATGGTCATTTATAAACACTAGCGCCTTTAGGCTCTCCGGAAAACCAATCTGGTTAGCCCCCAGACCGGCGTTGCTGGCCTTGCGCAAGAAATAGTTGTTCTCGCGACAAAAAAAATCGTGCAATAATATTTTTGTAGCGAGATTTCGCGGGAACGCGGTGCACGTTGTTTAGGTTGGAGTGCGCAACAGTGCATTCAGAGACCTCCCATATCAGATGAACAATCCGAACACAGTCCTCTCCCTGGATAGAGTGAACACCCCTAATCTCTACCCGGTTGGTCCGGGAGTGCTGTTCTAGGTCGGCGACTTTGTTTTCTAGTTCGTTGTTGTTTAATTTAGGTGATTTCTTCGTACAAATTAGATTGACCTGTTTCGCCTTCATCTCATTAAGGAGGTCAATCATGTGATGAACACATTCAGCCAAGGAGGCTTGCTCAAGAATCCATAGGTCACTATGGTTTTTAGAGTTTTTGTTAGTTTAAGCAATAATGCATCTAATTTCCTCTTGAATAGACCCTTGAGCAATTCAATCCTTTTTGGAAGTTCCACATTTGTCGGCATCATTTAACACAGAGCAAGAAAGGCAGAACAGTGATTTGCGCTGTAGCTGCGGCGTAAGCAAACAACAAAGACTACCTCTGAACCTAGAATTGGTAGAACCAAGCTGGATTGCAGAGCGCGAGAATTGGATGCGTAGACTGGTCGCCGCAACCACCGTACCTACAGTATGACGGAGCGCCTTCGAGGGCGCTTTTACGGTGGGGCCAAGAGTAGTTCGCGCGGGAGCAGGGGGCTTCATCGAAGACGAGATTGGAGACGGCAATACGCAGTGGCCGCACGTAGATGTAAGCGACGCACAGCGATGAAACAGCGCTGATATGGCAGGAGACAACGCGGCATCACACCTTGGCAGGGCAGGGAGGCAAACCTGGAACGCAGAGCGAGAGATTTAGATGCGGGGACTGGTCGCCAGAACCACCGCTGAACCTTCACACATCACCAATGGTGGTGTACTGCTAATGTGGGGATGGGGGGCTCGGGATCTGCGGTGTTGCAAATACCGTCACCAAAAGTACTCAACGTGCCCCGTGCGGGGTGCCATCTGAAATAAAATAAGACAGGATTTTACCATCTAGTCTAAACGGTTTTCAGTGCGTCTGGAGAGGGTACTCCTGAAGCGTGACTGGGAAAACGACTAACTTACAAATGGGGAATAATCTAGTAATTTGAAATGGAGCTGTGAATCCTGGAGCTCAGTCTCCGCTGCGGGAAAAAAATAGGCTGCGTATGTGGAGGACAATGTTACGGTATGTGCCCAGGGCAACTTTTTATTTTTCTCTTTCTTAGTAGGCCACTGGCCCCGCCGCATAGAAATTCTAATTGCGAAGCTTCTAGAGCACGTAAATATCCCGCAATGTATTTAAAGGCCAACTCAGAAAGCACGAGAGCTATCGCGTTCGCAAGACTCCCGGCAACCAGCTCAGTCTCCACCGCGAAAGTAAATAAGCTGCGTGTGTGGACAACAATGGTATGGTATGTCCCCGGGCAACTTTTTATTTTACTCTTTCTTCGTAGGCCACTGGCCCCGCCGTGTAGGAATTCGAATTCCGAAGCTTCTACAGCGGAATAATCAACCCACGTGTATTTAAAATAAAGGCTAACTCAGAAATCACAAAAGCATTCGCGTTCGAAAGACTCGCGGGACCCAGCTTAGTCTCCGCCACGGGAAGAAAATAGGCTGCGCTTCAGGTGTGGATAACAATGTTATGGTATGTGCCACGGGCAACTTTTTATTTTGCTCTTTCTTAGTAGGCCACTCGCCCCGCCGTGTAGCAATTCTAGTTGCGAAGCAGCTTCAGATTGCGTTAATACCACGATGTGTATTTAAAGGCCAACTCAGAAATCACGAAGGTATTCGCGTTCGCAAGACTCTCGTAACCAAGCTTAGTCTCCGCCGCGGTAAGAAAATAAGCTGCGGGTGTAGAGAACAATGTTATGGTATGTGCCCTCGGCAAAGTTTTGCCACCGTGTATTTAGTGGTCTACGCCACCAATGCACCGCCGTGCGGTGCATTGGCGTAGTGGTGGCGTAGAAGTAGAGAATCCTCCTCGCGTGCCGAGGAGGATTCTCCGAGGAGGAGGATCCTGGTGCTGGAAAATCCCCACCGGAAAAAAACCCGCAGTTTTGTAATTGTAGTTCAGGATTGGGGGGCGGCCTGACCCCGCTGACCATTGCCGTAACGCACTCTTTCCCCAGAGAAGGATTGCCACCATTGCGGAGTAACGGCCACAACCTCGCAGGAATACCCCAATTACCCACAGCCCTCAGTCTCCAGTGCCTGCGAAGCAACTGACAACGGTGCCGGTCAGACCTGTGACGCAGCAAAGTGTGCTAAGATTACATGGACCCGGACACGCAGCCATTCGAATGTGAACGTGGCAACGATTAGCACGAGGACCTTATCTAGTGCAGCGAGGCTAGAGGTGTTGTTCGTGGAAATAAAGGGCATCAAAGGGGATGTCATAGGGCTTAGCGAAGTTAGAACGGGTGAAGCCTTTACGGTGTTGCAAAATGAACACGTTTTGTTACCCCGGTCTAGAGGACAGAAGAGAACTATTAGTGGGATTTGTAGTCAATAAAACCATAGCTGGCAACAAAGAAGAATACTATAGCATTAACAAAAGGAAAGCAGGCCTTATAGTTGGGCTTAACAAGAGGTACAAGCTCAAAGTGGTACAGGGCTATGCCCCCAAATCCAGCAATGACGACCACGTAGTGGAGTAAAAACACAGTAAACAGTAGTTATGGGGAATTCAATGCTAAAGTAGGCAAGAATCAGGCCGGAGACAAGGAAGTTGGGAACTATGGTATAAGGAGTAGAAATAGCAGGGACAACGTACTAGGCAAGTTTGTAGAACGAAATAACCTACGCATATTAAATACTTTCTTCTGCAAACAGGAGAGCTGGAAGTGGACATGAAGGAGCCCGAATGGGGACCAGAAAAGTGAAATACACTTCATATTATGCGATAACCCTGGCGTGGTGAATGATGTGGAAGTCCTCGGAAGGGTAAGGTGTAGGGACCATCGTATGGTAAGGTCTTGATTAAGGAGGAACCGTAACAAGCTAGTACGAAAGAACTCGAGTAATAAGCTAACAGTAAGGCGTAAAGTAGAATTCAAGATCGCGTTGCAGAACCCATATTCAGCTATTACCGAGGAAGCCGAGCTTACAACACAGGAAGCCGGCGACTACCTTACGCGCATTATCACGGAGTGCGCAGTAGAAGCCGGGGCACGATGGCTAGACAGGGGATACTTACTGATAAACTTTTCCAGGAGACGACAAATCTAATTAGAAAATGGCAAACCATGACAATGTGTACCCCAGCCCACAGAAGACAACTAGCGCAGCTTTCGAAGTTAAGAAGTGTAAGAAAGCTGACATACCGAAGTATAATATGGACCGCATCGAATACGCTGTAAAGAAC
Organism: Haemaphysalis longicornis; assembly: GCF_048455015.1. Lineage (NCBI taxonomy): Eukaryota > Metazoa > Arthropoda > Arachnida > Ixodida > Ixodidae > Haemaphysalis > Haemaphysalis longicornis. Next base: position 36,880,630 of record NW_027526214.1, on the reverse strand, counting down.
GGAGCTAACCTGAAAGCAGTGAAGAGGCGTCTTGGTGTGGGGAAAAATCAGATGTATGAACCTAAAGATAAGCAAGGAAATGTCATCACAAATAGGAATAAAATAGTTCCAGTGGCCTAGGAGTTCTATAAGAATCTATACAGTAGCCGGGACATCCAGGATATAGCCGAACGAGATAGTTCAGAGGAGATAGACATCCCACCAGTAACGACCGAAGAACAAATTAAGGCTTTGAAAGAAATCAAAGGGGGAAAAGCACCTGGTGAGTATAAGATAACACCAGACCTCTCGAAAGATGGCGGAGAAATTGTTCTTCAAAAACTAGCAAACCTGTATACACAATTCCTAATTACCGCAAGTGTACTGGAATCTTAGAAGAACGAGAACATCTTCCTAATCCATAAAAAAGGTGACATGAAAAACTTAAAAAAACAGGACGATCAGCCTACTGTCAGTCGTCTTGAAGGTAGTTACCAAGGTAATCTCTAACAGATTTTCTGCAACCTCAGATTTCAGTTAACCTAAAGAACAAACAGGGTTTCGTAAAGGTTATTCATCAATATACCATATTCCCATGATCAATCAGGTGATAGAGAAGTGCGCTGAGCATACTGAACCCTCGTATATAGCCTTCATAGATTATGAGAAAGCATTGTACACGGTTGAATTCGTAGCTGTCATTCAGACATTACGGAACCAGGGGTAGATGGGCATTATTTTAAAATACTAGAAGATATCTACAATGAGTCGACAGCTGCCACCATTCTCCAAAACGATAACAGTAAAATACCTATAAGGAAGGGCGTCAGACAAGGATACACAATCTTTCCAGTGTTATTATCAACATGTTTACAAGAAGTATTCACAACGTTGCATTCGGAACAGGTGGGAGTAAGGGTTAATGGGGAATACCTCCGAAACCTTACATTTGCTGATGGCGTTGCCTTGCTAAATAACTCGGGAGAGGAGTTGCAAAGCATGCTTTCCGCACTAGACGAACCGAGTAGAACCGTGGCATGAAAATTAATATGCAGAAAACAAAATAATAATGAACAACCTCGGGACAGCACAGCAATTTCACATAGGTACGAGGCAGTAGAAAAGGTAAGCGAATTTATCTACTTAGGCCAAGTTGTGACCCGAGATGCCAACAATGTGGTAGACATAATTATAAGGAACTGAACGGGGTGGAGTGCATACGGCAGACATTCTCAGGTAAGAAATAGTAGCGTACCATTGTTTCTAAAGAAGAAAGTGTATGACTGCTGCATCTTACCGGTACTCACCTATGGGGCAGAAACTTGGAGGCTCACTAAGAGGGTTCGGCTTAAATTGAGAACGAGTCAGAGGGCGACTGAGCGGCAAATGATAGGTATATCATTAAGGAACAAGAAGAGAGCGGAGTGGGTCAGCGAACAAACGCGTGGTAAACACATACTAGTGGAAATTACGGAGAAGAAATGGACGTGAACAGGGCAAGTAATCCGAAGGCAAGATAACCGTTGGTCATTACGGGTAACAGAGGGGAACTCTATATAAGGCAAACGTAGCAGGGGGCGGCAGAACGTTACACGGGGAGATGAGGTCAAGAAGTTTGCAGGGTAAAATTGGTCACAGTTGGTACAGGACAGGGGTTATTGGAGAATAATGGGAGATTCCTTTGCTCTTCAGTTGGCATAGATAGGCTGGTGATGATGATGATGATAAATAACCAGTGACCTTGACAAAAGCGCCTGTTCAGCATAGGTAACAAATTGCTACACCCAGTATGACAGTATAACTAACCCACAGAGCGGTGTGTGGGGTAATGGTAATAACAAAAGCGCAGAATAGGTATACGGTCTACAATAACTCTCAGATAATGAAAACAAAGCTACGTTTATCACTGAAAAGAATATGCAACCAGTAGGTTCTTCTGGTAATGATTTATCAAGCTTAAATTTTTCTCCTTACTAAATACTTGAAAGCAATATTAGGTTGATTTTTTGGGCTAGTGCAAAGATTCTAAACATACCTTAGGGACAATAAAACGACAATCATGAATGAAAGAACCAACTTGAGTATAAGATAATAATATTTAAATACAGACAACAATGCGTTATGCGGCATATAGTGGCGACTATAACCTGTGAACCGCCAGGGTAACATTGCGAGTACAGTGGGACCGGTATAGAAGGCATAAGCCATAACATGACGGAGACAAATTAACGAAAATGGGCCACAAAGATTTGATTCGAACATTGCAGGACACTAGGTTTTGGAGACATTCACCAGCGATTGGACTAGTATGATGCTATTGAGGATATGACCTTCCCTAAAAAAAGCTGAAAGGCAAAAGATTTTTCGCAGCTGCCCTTCAGGGCTCTCAAACACGTGAGTTCAGGCTGGTGGGTGAGAGGGTTGCTGAGCTGAAAGCGGTCCTCCTTGAACACCTGAGATACTCTTACCTTAACACTGTGTCTCGTCGAAACATTCTTGAAAGAAACAATATGCCTTGCCTGCAAAGTAACAAAGCAGCAAACGCCTGGTAGGCTTTCCATCTGGAGGTCAACACAAAACACTAAAAGGGAATGAACAGGCGGTTGTTTAGGGAGAGACAAATACGTTTGTCGAAACAGAAAGCCGATGACTCTAAAGAAATTATGTCGGTAGGCAGTTTACGGTATCGAACCAGCAAACTTTATCACTTGGCCACCCAAAGACCCGAAGGGTGTGAGAAAGCAGTCGTCGTAAACATTAGGCAGTGAAACAGGAAAGAAAACACTTTCCGGGATCGGAGTTGATCATGGGTACGCCTTGTTATTAACCGGCATCAACCCGACTGAGCAATTACGCTCTCAGGCGTAGCATTTCCTTTGTTTTTGTCGCCTAGGAAGTCCCTTTGGACTTAGCTGAGAGCACTTGCACCGGCTAACTTGGTCCAATTTGGGAGTCATGTGCAAGCCTGCGAACAAAAAGTTTATGGACAAGTTCGGAAATATTTATGAGGAGATTACATGTTGATCAGAAACTTGGCGGAAAAACAACTTGAAAGCACACTTCGGTGTCCTGAACGAGTATATGAACAAATAGTGCTGCAAATAGCAATTGGAGACAAAAAACAAGCTTCCTACCTAACAGAACACACTAAACTAGAAAGTATTATAGTTGAACAAAGAAAAACAAACGGACCAGGCTGACCACGTATTTAAGCAAAATACAAATTGGTATTTAAGCAAAATAACATATAGGACCCCTAGAGACGGTTCTATAAAACAAGACCGAGCAATAACTCATGGTGTCAAAGAAATAAGAAAACTAGGAGGCACAAAATGGACCCGAGTGGATCAGTACACAAGTGGTTATAATTCGATTGGAGAGTCATTCGTCCTTGAGTGAACCTATTCGGCTACTGAGTGTTATGATGGTAGAATTTGGGGTCTCCGACAAAGAAAGACGGCCGACGGCTGTGCTTTTTATCCAGCCTTGCACTTCCTGAGCAGAATGGGTGATTTTGTTCTACACTTTTGCTAACACTAGTGCCAATACTTTTACTTATACGGTGTAAAATATCACAGCTCTACTTACTTCGAAAACACTGATGTTACTGCGAGGCTGAAGGGGGCTCTCAAATTGCAAGGTTAGCTTACAAGGGCTTTTTAACTACTCGAGATTTATTCCCGCTCACGGTGATTTGCTCTCCAGGTATTGCGGCTGCTTGCATTAAAGCAGCTTTTCATGGTGAGAGTGTGAGTGTATTTTCGTTCCGAACATTCAATACACAACTACCGAGCAAACGTGTCTTATGGGATACACTTGTTTTCCCATATTTGTGTTGACGCGTAGGAACATGACCCAAGAGGGCAAGATGGAAAACCATATTCAGAGTTACTAGAAAGCGGGAAAACCGTAACATAGCAACAAGAACAGCAAAAATACGCGAGTTCAGTTGAATTGCACTTACTCGATTTCAAGTGAGGAAAAAAACGCTTTCCCTGCCGCCTCGGTGGACGATGCTCGGCGAAGTCTATGGCGGCTTGTCGGCAGTCCCGGTCGCGGTCGAACGTTGGCCGTCTGTCGCCAGCGCTGCCCGAGCGAGACAACAGACGCTGCACCTCGTTCTACGTGGCTGTTGCAGTGGTAGTTCTGCCGTAGGACGTGACGTCGAGCCTCGGCCAGTCGTAGAGTCGCGCCCCAGTTCTCGGCGGGCCCCGCAAGCGTTGTCGGGCTCACACGCATGTGATCCCTTGCACTCGAACTGCACCACAGAAACTGGCGGTCTGCGCCCGGTCCCCGTCCGCTCCTGAGCTCCCAGTGTCCGCCGTGGCCCGAACTGGGTTCCACTGCTCGAGCCAGTTTTCTCTTCATAAAATGAAGGGTTTCCCAAATATAAAGACGTGAAACTTTTTCATCGATCCTATGAGGGCGGGTCCTCCTCTCTCTGGCGTGGAGTACACAACCACACGACGCGCGAGAAGTCGGCTCGCACACGCAACAGGGTGGCCGATTTCTTCGTGCTTCAGCAGGAGTAGGGCACCAATTCTGGTCGACGAAGCGTCGGTCCGGAGGATTGTTGGTTCAGAAAAATCAGGAGCATTGACAATGCGGCCTTTCAAAGCATTTGCTTTGAAAAGCACAGTCACCACTGGCGGATTGATTTTGTGCTCTTATATTCATAAGCTCCATCATGATGGCACACTTCTTAGTATCCAGGTACAAAATTTCTGTAGTACGCAGTCAGGGCTAAGAAAGGGTGCGCCATTTTCTTCGTCTTTAAGACGTTCTGGGGCCTGAATCTTTTCAGACGTCTCTACCAAGGCGGAAGGAGATCATGACCAAGAATGTCTCTGAGGAACTTCAACGAAAAATACCTGATCTAGCTCTTTTTTGGTAGAACTGTGACGCCGGATTGTCCAACCCTGTCGGAAGAATGACTCAAGACTGTCTATACGCTCTGACAATGTTGCTGTCACGATCAGCATGTGTTCGAAGTATTGGTAGACGTTTTGCAGGCCATCGACTAGTTTTTGCATTACCCCAGTGAAGACTGCACGGGCCGGTTTTATGCCAAAGGACATGAACCGAAATTGATAATTGATACAGGCCACAGGCGCAAGAGAACGCTGTCATTGGTTTTGACACCACGTCCATAGGCACGTGCCAATATTAATCAAATGAAATGTGAAAAACTATCAGCATTTTCTTAGTTTGCGAACATCATGTCCACCCTTTGGATTGGGTCATTGTCGTAGATGAGGATCGAGTTCAGTTGACGGAAGTCGACACAGAGCATTCTTGTGCCATCCAAATTTTCCCTGCAAAATGGGGGACAGATGAGGGGATTCCGAAGAATCCATGACGCTTCACTGTAGCATCTCCTGCACCTCTTTTCCACTGGCTCCTGAATAGCAAAATGACTGGCTACTTTCGTACCTGGGTCGGTGTGTCCGACGTGTGACACAACTTGCACTCGACCGGATCGGTCTTGCCTTGGACATAGATCATTTTTAGCGTCTCTAGAAAGCCAGTAACTTGTTACCCTTGTTCTCTGCTTGTTTCCGGGGAAACCGTAAAGTCGTGAAAGGGTTCTTGCTGCTTTACGGGCAGACAAGGCGTTTCTTCCGCATCCTCTCACTGTAGTGTGCCCGAAGCGTGTTGGCGTGTTTGTGCAGCTGTATTTCCGGTTTTGTATTTTTCGAACATGATAATGTGAAACAGGCTGGTTCGGGTACCCTAGTCGATGACATATTCAGCATCATTTCTTCTTTCCAGAAGAGTAAAAGGCCCCTTCTAGATCAAAAAGAGCTTGCTCCCGTCGACGGGAGAAGGAACATTACTTGATCTGCAGCGCTAACGTGGCGTGTTTTCGCCCTTCTGTAGTACTATAGTTTCTGCCCTACCTTAGATTTGCTAAGCTGTTCGCGTGCAATGCGACAAGTGCCTTGAACGCGTGGTCTCAGGATGACAAGGTAACCGCCTTGCCTTCTTATCTTTATCGATTCCTTCTTCTGACCTTGGCTCTTTTAGGAGGACCACAGTACTCTGACATATCCGCCATAGATAAGGTGAAAGGGCGAAAAACCTAGGCTAGGTTAGGGAACTCACGGTAAGGGAATAGTAGGGGCGCCAGGTATGTATCCAAATTTTTAGGGCTCTCTTGGCATATGCGGAAGATCATTTTCTTAAGTGTGCCATGGCACCACTCAACAAGCCCGTCGGCTGTAGAATGATATGGTGTCGATGTTACCGATTTTCCACGGTCGCTAATCATTTCCCGCGCGAAACATAAGTGGGAAACACTTACAACAACCCTGCGGCCACCTTCTCCATCTCAATACCTGGCAGAGCGACTGTGTCCGGATTACGTGTCGGAAAATCTACCACTGTGAGGACGTACTGATTTCCCTTCTCGTAGGCTACGGAGAGAGTAACGATAACGTCGATTGCCACTCGCTGGAAGATGTTCTATATGACAGGCATGCTTCCAAGAGCTACGCGCCGCACCCGATGTTTCGGTACGGTTCTCTGGCAGACGTCACGCGATCTTACAAAGCGCGTGATATCGGATCGCACGCCTGGGCAATATAAGTCCTCGGGTACCCAACCAGGTGTCCTTTTGATGTCTTGGTGGCCGGAGAAAATCCCGTCGGGTGCCATTTTTTGAACGATGTCCCGGGGATTGCGAGGAAAGACGAGTTCAATCTCCTTATTGGATGGAATCCGACACCGCCGGAAAAAGAATTCCGTCCACAAAGACGAAGACTGTTTCTGCTGTCTTCAGGGTAGGTTTTTCCCTCAACCGACTCGAAGCAGGACTGAAGTGGTCGGTATAATTTCTGCATCGAAGCCAGCTCGTTTGGGCTTATGTTTAGTGAGCTGATGGCACCTACAGCTATCTGGTCGCCGCGTTCCGCTGGAACTTGCGCATTCCTCCTTCACATCCTAGACGGACGATGGTGACGCATATTGGCTCGACCTATTTGAACTATCGTTGATTTTGCGGGGACTTCGACTTTCACTTGGAAGAGGGATGTCCCTTCGGAGAGATGTAAGTGTGTTGCTGATACCACCAGTTGAAGTCTGGCGCTGCAGCATCACGAACGCCAGTGAGATTTCGCAAAACCACCTCATAAAGATGGTTCTCCATGCAGGTCGCTGTCACGTCACCTGTGTAGAATGGGCAGGTGATTTACACTTCAGCTTCAGGTAGGCACAGAGCAGTGCGGCGCAGGAGGTGGACATGTGCCCATTCCTCCTGTACACTTGGATTCAGCAATCAAACGTTGGTTTCGAATATAGTCTTACAGCTAAAGTCGTGTAACACGATTACTCGGCTTCCCTTTACCCTACCATTAGCGGTAGACTATCGATAATTGGAAGCCTGGGAAATTTTGTGACTGAGGGCCAAGTTTTTTTGTTCAAGAACGGTTGACCTCCTGTCTTCATGACCATCACGACACTCTACTGAATGTGACAGCGAACATGACGCTTTGTCGGCAGCGTCTACGTCACGGTATGTTTCCGGTTTGTGACGGGCTTTGAAGCACGTAAAACAGGAAAAGTTATTTTCTCAAGAATATGCCCTGGCATTGGACCAAGAGTCGGCTAACCTGTACCTCGATTGTTACAAAGGAAGAGTGTGGCTTTCATTCGGAACCCTGGTGTTAAGCGTTCTTGGAGGCACCGGCAGCTTACCAGACGATTTCTCCTCTCGGCGTTTCCCTAGGCCCGTCAGTTCATGGCCCTCTAGGTAGTTGCAGCAGTTTTGGCAAATTATCTAGCGTGTTGCCACCCCTTTCTTTAAAAAATGTTCCAGCTTCTCATGACACCTGCTCAGAAAATTTTCCGAAACTATTTTGTCGTTGCAAGCTTCGTACATGCCACCAGAAAAACTGGTGGCATGGGTCAGAGTTCACGGCTTTTGCTCTAAAAAACCTGGTTTTGCATTGGCTTGACAGTGCAACTCATAAGTGCTGCAATTTCGTTCCTTGAACCAAGGCGAATATCACGGTCATCGACAGGTAGGCTTTATGCACCGGCGGACACTAAATAACTTCCCCGTGAGGGCGATTTCAGAACACTTACGGCAGCTTTGAATCATGGCAAACTACTACTTTTCCCAGCGGGACTAGACTTAACAATGGGGACGACCAATGCCGGGTAGGACCACCGTTGTAGGGGACCGCCCCGCTGTGCTCCCGAGCATAGACGCAAGTCAAACAGAGGACAACCTAATGCATCAAGATCCCATTGAAGCTGACTGCGATGAAACGGTGAAAGATTCAAGCTTAAATGCCGATTTGATCTAAGTCGTCATCCAAGCCCAGAGGCGAAGTGAGCGGATGACCAACCTAGCGGTAAGCCTAATATCTCAGCCGACAAACACGAAGCCCTTGCCTACCCCCAAATTTGTCCCAATGACAGCTTCCCTCCCCACTGACGATTACAAGCTCATGTTGCTACAACAGGGTAGCCTCAAGAGAGCGCTGTTATTCCTAGACGAAGTCTCGCTCGCCTTGCTGACCGCAATTCAGTCAACCTGGCGCCACACCAACCTGCGAGTCCGCTATGACATGGTTCAGAACACCGCTACAATCAGCACACCGCCAGAAGAAGCAGCAAAAGCCTTGAGTCAGGTGAAGCAGATCCGAATCAATACCGTGACCTGCCCAGTGCAGCTCTACGGACTCACCCCAGATCAATCCGTCAAGGGCATCATAAGAGGGGCTCCCCTCTGCTTGCTGGTAATTAAAATATTGTCGTTACGTTTGCTGCCAACAAGGTCCCCTATTACGGTACCCTCTTCGGTTCAGAATACCTGTGCTCCTTGCACAAGAAGACTGTGCCAGTGTGTCAGACATGCCATGAACTCGGACGAGGAGCGATGGCATGTCCTCAGCCTAATACACATGTGTGCCACAAGTGTGGGGTCAAAGACCCGAAACCATGACATGATGGAAGGCCCTTTGCTATTTATGTTGGGTGGGGGCACCTTACGGCTACCAAGGGCGGCCCGAAGCTGTTCCGGGAGCCTTTCGTCCTTCGTCAACGGCAGTTTGAGGGGGTAAGGACAGTAGAGCGTGCTTCACGGGTGGACCAGCTGGCACACCAAGTGGATCAGCAAGCATCGCAGCAGGGTCATCCAGCCTCTCAACTAGACCAGCGAGCATGGCAAGTGAACCAACACTCACAGCGGGGGCGGCCGCTTCACCGATCAAAGCCGCATCTGCGCGAAGAGGAAATGCGAGCACCAGGTCCAAATCCGTGTGTGGAAACCGTGCATCCTAATACCGGGAACAATGAGGAAATGGTGAGCTGGTCTTGCGTTATGTCTGCCACTGCTGGACGTGATCCCACAACCACACCACCAGAAAACACAGATTCCCACCTATGTCAAAAATGTTTAACTTTTAAGGCACAGTTGGCTCAACAGGCCATAATTGCGTCATTAGAAAAAAGGCCAGCAGAACCTGGAAGCTCCCGTTACGATTCGCTCCTTGACAAACGCAAAAGCCCTTCACGCACCGGTAGAGCAATTTCGAATGCCATTGGAGCAGCTCTCTCTTTCCCTCCCGCTCAGCGGGAGTGCGCGAGTTTCTCTCCACAAACTGAAGACGAAGCGATAGGTCAAAATTAGGCTTCGTTGGAGCACACCACTGGACGCCTTCTCCTAAAAAACCCAGACGCAAGAAGGTACAACCGCCCTCGAAGACCTACTCAAGGCGCTACAGACCCAGATTCAAACCCAAGTGACCAAATTACCCGACAAAACTGGCACTATCCACTCAGGTAGCCCGAAACGGTGTCCAAATTGATCAATTTGTAGGTCCGTTGGACCAACTCTGGACTTGCATCGACCGGCTAGAAGGTAGAATAGACGGTTTAAAGCAACAGTCTGCGCAGAAGTAACGCTCCGTATTCCCGCCCTCCAGCGTCACAAAGCAAAAATTATGATTCATTACCCCATGCGTATGCTAACAAATAGACAGCACTTCACCACGTTGTTCAACAGAATTGCCGTGGAATCATGGACAAGTCAGCAGCGCTACGACAGTATCTATGCACACTCTGCTCCAACACGTGATCACTTTGCAGTCCAAGAAATGAATGGTCCAACCAACCTCCAAGGATACGTTACTTATACGGATCTGTCTCGACGATCTACGGCCACCTTGGTCAGGAGAAACATAGTAGCCATGCAACATCTTACTGCACTGAGGGAATGCGAGCACACACTAGTGAAACTCTTTCATCAGACAGCAAAATGCAGAGCGAGTCTCTTTATTTCCACCGTATACTGCCCACTCTCGAAAAAATGGCCTGGTATAGAAGATACCGTGCGCGAAGCCCTCCAACTCGCTGGTACCTATCCTCTCATCATTTCGGAGGACTTCAAAGTAGCACAAAAACATGGGGATACACATACAACAGTAAGAGGGGGGAATATCTACTGAATGTTATAGAATCGCACAACCTCACTCTCCTAAACCATCCGCACCCCCCGACTCGCACAGAGAACTGCGTTTTTAGAGAGGCGAGCCCAGACCTATTCCTTCTCCGAGGCTCACTCGGCATGACGTAAACCCACACTGTGCATAATTTCGGATCCGATCATGATATCATAGAAGTCCTCATCAAAGGCTTGAGCTATGGGTCATACATCTGCACAGCAAAATTAACTGAATGGGTAAAACTCAGAAAAGAAAGAAAGGATCGTGACTATTCCAAAGGACGATCTTACCAACAATGGTCGGAGCGTGTTGTACTAGATCTAAAGGTCAACTCGACAACAGTACCACCAACTTACCAAACCTCTCAACTCCATTCCAAACTTCTGCACATCTATGAAGCCAGACACAGCCTGACCAGACGGTGGAATAAGCAGAGGCATACCCTCAGGCTTCAGAAACGTATAGCTTGGCTACGTAAGAAGGCGGCTTAGTACGCGGCCCACCTGTGTAAGGAGAACTGGCTTACGTTGTGCGATGGTCTCCACGGAACACTATCTGATCGCAAAACGTGGCACCTCCTGCTGCGCATTATGGACACCCTCAGGAGCAGGGAGAGACCAGTAGAAGCCTAGCACGCACTATGCACTTGTACCAGGGTACCATGGATGACCTCATTCAAGAGTTAAACAAACGCGTAGGTCCGAGAAAAGGAAGTAATTCTACCCTTTATGAAAGTCCCCCAGATCTCGTGCTAGACAAAAACATTGAAGTCTACGAGGTTGGAGCCGCACTTTGCAGCTCACCTGGGCAAGACACAATCACCATCAAAGCATTGGCTAACTTGGTGACAGGGCTGTAGAAGCCCTCACATTGCATTTCAACATCTTCTTGCCCACAGGCAAGTTTCCCATCCCCTGGAAGACAGCCGAGGTGCTACTGATCCAGAAAGCAGGCTAATACTTATATATAGATATTCTTCGGCCGATTATGTTAACATCCTGCACGGGGAAAATCCTGGGGAGGGTAATTTGTTTACGACTCGAGCAGTACCTCGATGGCAACCAGCATATTGCCAACTCCATATTTGGATTCACAAAGCACCTGAGCAGCCAAGACATCCTCATTTAAATCAAAGGTGACGTACTCGTTCCGGCCACAAGGCACTCTTCCCGTGCCTTACTGACCCTCAACATTATGGCTGAGTTTATTAACACGGCTCAAAACGCAATTCTCAATAACGTGGCACGAACAGCTGCGGAGAGAGGACGTACAACTACATTGCCGATTTCCTGTCCAACCACCAAGCTGTCTTAAAGATAGAGGATTGTCTCCTTTGATCCAATTACTCCTGGGGACAGGAGACTCCGACAGGCGTCTGTTCTATCCTGTTCCTTTTTTATATACCTATTGGCGTTTTCTTGTTTATGTGGCATAAACTGAATTGAAGTTCTAGCGTGTGTTTGGTCTTTTCTTTACATGTGTCCCTGTCTTAATGTTCGCTAGAACGATGAATTCCTTAGTATACTGTTCTATCCCTCATGGTTTTTAATATATCGTTCATAGAGCTGCCCAAAGTACTAGAGAAGATCTCTAAGATAACGCATGGCATTTACGCCGACGATATTACTATCTGGATGGACACAGATTCGATCGGCGGTCTCTAGTACACACTCCAACAGCAACTGATACCATCAATCAGTTTGCGAAAGAGTGCGGCATAATATGCGCTCCACAAAAGTCAGAACTTTTGGTCGTACGCAGAAGACGCACAAAGAAAGACAAATACCACACCCAAGTCACATTGGAAAGCAATCCCACCAGGCCTACAAAACTGATACGAATACTTGGACTTATTATCCAGGTGGACACAAGGAACAACGGACTGATTCTGAAATAAAGACTACCGCCGAACCGGTCATTCAGATGTTACGCAGGGTGACCAACAGACCTAGGGGGATGAAAGAGGACACCACCAGATTGGTCCAGGCCTTCATTCCATTGCGCCTTATCTACGTGGCCCCGTACGTAACTCTGACCAAAAGTGAGAAGGAGCAGCTCGACGTCATTATACGGGAACGCTACAAACACGCACTGGGAATCCCAACGGACGCTTCAACTGCTCGACTACTCAAATTAAACAGTCACAACGCCGCATCAGAAATAATCGAAGGACACCTCTCCAGCCAAAACTTAAGACTGGAACTAACACTTGCAGGCAGAAAGCCTCTTGACAAAACTTCAGTGGCCGCCTTAAGGGCAGCTACAACCCGAGCTCTTACATCAGATATAAGGCAGCGAATACACATTTAGCCAATTTCCAGCAATATGCACACAAAACATCATGCGGGCAGAAGACAGGACAGCGCCGAAGCATTTGAGAAAAGTTACGGTAACGACCAAAGGACTGTTTACACCGACGCAGCAATCAGTAACCAAAAGGAAGCAATCAAGGCAGTACAAAACATTGAGGGACAAATGCCTCACCAGCGCAACCATTCCCCAAAACTACCCCTCAAAAAGCAGAAGTGGCATAGCGCTTGCCATAACCCAGAACAAGGCAAAGACGATAATTTATGACTGGCAGCTGGCCTGCAAAAGATTTACTCAGAGATCGGTGCCTCCCGCAGCATACCGCATCCTGAGCAAAAACCCCCAGAAACGGTACGTCACGAGTTTCTGGGCTCCGCCATCGCGAGCAACGAATTCGCCAACGCTACGGCTGCGCACTCTCACACAACGCCCTGGAAAGAGAACCTGACCCCACCTGTGTTGTGACTTACCGTAACATTACCCAACATTACCGGCTAGAACGTAGAGTCTATCTACTACCACAACCGCACCTAAGTAAAAACATGACTCGACAGATCGCTTACTTCTAACAAACACGTTCCCTCACTCAGTGCGGATAAACATGCAATGCCCAAATCAGCATCTCCCTCAATGCAAGTTCTGTGGAAATTCTAGCTCCGTATACCACGTAGTCTGCGAATGCAGCCAAAACCCGGACTTGCCACCTTGTTTCCCTCGGCCTAATCTCGAGAAGTGGGAGACAGCGCTGTCCAGCACACACCTCGCCGACCAGGCTATGCTGACGGAGAGGGCGGAACGTGCGAAGACGACGCTTGTACTTCTGGACTAAGAAGCCATTCCCACGAATATAACTGCTCAATATATTTTTGCTCTCTCTCCACAAAACATGGTGCGGTACCCCTCTTCAATGTTGCTTGATCATGGTCTGCTTCAGAATCGTATAATTCATCGCATCATCTACAACCATATGTCCGACGATACTGAAAGCTTCGCCAGAAAGGCACAGGTTCAATGAGAACACGCACTTGTCCTCTAGCCAATTCTTGCTTGTTGTGACGCGTTCAAAACGCTGGATTCAAGCGTCAAGTTAATCGCGCTCTTAATTGAATGTCGGGATCAGCTTGTGGGGCTGTCTCACCCATAGAAGCAGCAGTACCCCCAGACGTGCCTGATTCTTCGATAGCATTGGGTTACTGCTGTTAGTCTTGCAACTGGAGTTCAAGAAACTACCGCTCCGTTTCTAAGCAAGTCACCGCTTGGCGATTCGTGTTCCTTACCCCTGTGCGTTCTACCCTGATTCTTCCACGCTCTTTGTCGACAAATTCCTTCAACTCATTACCGGAGACGTTAAACTTTTCCCGTAGGTTCCCAAATTTCTCGAGCTCCATTCTTGTCCGTCACACACACAGTAACAATTCCAGGCTTTTTGTGGTAATTTAAGAGCGGAGTACTGTCGTGGTAGAATGAATTAATAGACTCCTTCGGCTTTATAGGTGCGTTACGCGTACGAACATCACTCGAGAGCGCAAAAGAGAAATAGTATATTTCGGGCGGTACGAGAACGTCGAAAAACGCTACCATAGCAAAAAGAAACAGCAGAAATACACGAATCCAATATAATTAACTCGATCTCAAGTGAGGGAAAAAACGTTCTCACTGCAACCGCGGTGGACGATGCTCGGCGAAATCTATGGTGGGTTGTCGCCAGTCGGGGTCGCGGCCATGCGTAGGCCGCCTGTCGCCAGCGCTGCCCGAACGAGACAGCAGAAACAGCACTACGTTCTACGTAGAAGGTGGAGTCGTGGTCTCGCCCTGGGCCGTTATCTTGAGCCTCGTGCAGTCGTAGAATCACGCCCTGGTCGTCTTCGGGCCCCGCAGGCTTTGTCGCGCCCCGACTCACAAGCTTGGAACACCTAGCACTCCAACTGGCTGACAAAAGCAACTGCAGGCCCGCCCCGGTCCATCTCCGCCCGTCAGTTCCCACTCTCCGCGTCCGCCCAAACTGTGTTCTACCGCTGTAGGCTTTTTTCTCTTCCCCCACGGCTTCATGCGGCTGCGCATGGTCTACTGTTCCCACCTTTGCGGCCAGTCCAAACATTCTATATTGCATTGCACACTCTTTTTGTCACTAAATATTGCACACTCTCTATTCGAAACCATGCATTGAATTTGTTTCTTTGTTTTGCTGTTAGCGCTCGGCTTTGCCGGGCTGACTTATCTGTAACCCAAGTGAAGCGCATGTTCCTTTCTTTCTTATCCTACACGGGTTATCTCATTTGCAAGGAAGAATGTTTCGACTTACGCGACTAACCTACAACAGCCTGCTTTTATCTACAGTGTTCTCGATGTAGACCGGCAGTTCGAAAAACACCCGCGCCGAATTATAATTGCCGGCAGGGAAGACGCCGAACATATTTTTTACGGACACTCGCCAAGACACTACACATTTTTCGTCTGCTGCTTCGCCGCTTGTGTATTGTTTGACTTGTTAGGGGAGCACAAGGTCGCATCAATAAACTTGTTTTTTCTTCAACAGCTGTGCCGTTTTTGGCTACGTGACTTTTTGCAAGACCCCTGACACACAGTGGAAGCGGGCTTTCCGATAGGCCGACCGCTCCCCTTGTCTCCGCCACATTTGTTCAGCCCATGCTCTCACCCGAGCCTTGCCCCTTCTCAATTTCTCTTTTTGCCCTCTCCCCTTTCCCGAATACGAGGCACCTGAGCATGGCGTTGGCTGTTTTCCTTCACTACACTGCCTTTAGCGTTGCATTCCGGCTTCTTAAATCGCTACAGCGGCGTTACAATAGCTAGTACTACAGGAACCCCAACGAAGTGGAGTTAGGTCCAAAAAACTTGATCGGGAAACTATCTAACCGCAGCAAGAACTGACACGGCCGAGCGTTCCAGATCTCGGAAACAGTGCTCATTCCTATAGTCTGATCAAATTACTCACGAGAATGCTGGTCATTTTCACTACCGCAGTTGTGAAATACGATGAATCAATTTTTCCCTTAATATTACCATTTGCTGCGCCTTACAGTAGAGAAACAGGATACAGAGCTGATGGTTGGAACATAAGAAAGTGTAAGACATTTACAGTTCTTTTACTAACCATCACATGGTGGCTGCTCCTCTACTGTGAACCTAAGTGCTGTGTTCGGTGTGTTCTTTATCCAGTTTATAACACAATTCTTGGTGTTATATTGCCTCATTACTTCGACACTACTTTCTGTATTTATTATAAATACTCTTTAGCAGGATGTACTCTTTCTGCATAATATATTAGTGTATCCAGGAGCAGAGGTCCGCCAAGCATTCTCCTTTTCGTCCTTGTAGTTTTGTAGATCGTGCTCAAAAAAGGAGGTTGTGATTTTATGGGAGCTGTTTACGTATCTATGAAGTACAATGCAGAATATCTCATATTTTTTATTAGTATTGCGCTATGTGCAGATAGGTGTTTATGGATTTATGTTGAGCTCTGGGCCAAAGTAACCACGTCCAGTATGAGTGCCTGTGACCACATTTCAATGCTACCACGCTTTTGTGTAAGTATAATAAAGGTATTTCGCCCATGTTAGTAAATTGTGAATGCCGTCGTATTTAGTGAAATTCCGAGTATTCCCATATTTCTGCAATTTTAGGACATAATATATTCAATGATTTATTTATAATTTCAAAATTCCAATATGCTGTGGACGATGAAATCAACGAAGACAATCGCAAAATAATTACTGTACAGTGACTAATGTTTGAAAGACGCATATTGAAATTGCTAGAAGTTATAAAAAACCTAGCACTTTCAGAGACACCAAACTGGCTATTTGAGGCATAACCTTCTGCAATATTTTCAAACATTTTTATCGTTAACTGTTAAAACTTCTTGGCTCTGAGCCTAGCATATCGAATACAAAACGATTTCATTACCGACCATTGTAGCGTCGTCTGAAGCATTGGTAAAATGCGTTTCTTTATTGCACTTCCCATACAGGTTGTTCTTAGAGTTCTTAGAACAACCTTAGGTTGTTCTTAGATTTATGATATTCAAATTTTTAGCAATAAAAAAAATAAAATGAACATACGTTGTCGATTACTAAACATGTTTTAAAAATTTCTTCGATTTTCATTTAAAATTGACTTACCCTCAGCACCTAAAATATGAATCAAAAGGGAGAAATCCTAATTTTAATCATCCAAAATATTCATTCGCCATAAAGTGACATCACAGAAAATATTGCGGCTTGAAGTTTTTACCTAATGCGAAAATAATCACATCATTTTAAAATCAAATCTTTTAGTTATTGCGAAAGAAGTTGTTCCAAGAATACTTCTAACACAATAATAAATTTTATATATTTTTTTTCATACAGCATTCACTAGAGTGCACCATGCAAATCAAAAAAGAAAGAATTGTGTCCCCGGTGATTTTCTTCGTGAATTGTATGTACAACCAATTCGTAACTGCCGCTTTCGTTTTCTAGTTTTGCATAATGTTTCATTGTGCTTTAGTGAACGTCTGGAGAACTTCCATGCGTAATGTTCCACCTCGCCTTTTGCTTGTCTTGTTGGCGTTTATGTGTACCCACAAGAAATATTGCCAACAAAATGTTACATATCACGTCAACTCTAATTAAGCTATGAATCAAAACTCACCCTCAGGATGAAAATTGGTGCCAAATATTCACATCTTTAAAATGGCTCAATGCAAATATTTTAATATCCACAGATTAGGATGCAAGATATTTGAGGGAAATATTGGAATACAACAAAGTCATCCGGTAATTGGCAAGCAAATACCACGTCTACAAAGTCAACTATTCCATGTACAGGAAGCACATTATATTTGCATTGTTTTTATTTGTAAACAAAATTTGATTAATACACTGAGCTGAATAAACCTTCGATTATCTTAATTATAGATATAAACGACGTCGCTGACGCTGTCAACCACCATAACAACGTTGTGATGCAGAAGCAAAACTATTATGTATAACAAAGTTTGAAAAGTAAATGCAAACTACAAGTCTGGTTGTCATTATTCGGGTTTAGGTGTATATTCTAAATAACAAATTGAGCTACCCCGACAATTTATTCTAAACAGCACTTCCATTCTCTATAACATTAACCCAACTAAATGCTCGTTTTACCCAGAATATATGATCATTTATAGAACTAACGTGTCGTTACAATCCCTGAACAAAAATGAACAACTTGAAAGCTTTTGCATTAGCATTTTATTCAAAAATTACAATAATTATCCTAAAAATTCGGTTGTAATTTTCCACACCTCTGGAACACAAAATGTCTACTTGAATTTTCAACCAGTTGCTAACCCAAGTGAAATAAGAGGCGGTATTTGTGGGTGTCCATCAAAACGCCACAAGAAATTTCCCTTTCATGCTGCTGACTGGTTAAAAAAACAACTTAAGACAATCAGGTTTTCAATAATTTCTAAAAAATTGTGTTTGGCACAAATATTTTTCCGGGGATATGCCGGTGTTTGTTCTCAGTATAACTGGTGTAACATCTTTGGAAATTTCCTAACCGGCTACGTTCTTTGTGTTAAAAATATGAGGAATTGAGCTATTCGAATATTTATATTTAACACTTTTCACGTGCGGTCACAGCATTCCTACTAGGCCAACGATTTTATAAGCGTCGATTGTATTTTGAAAAGCTTTTACGGTCAAAAGGTATTTTCTTCAAAGAAATACAAACGGCAAAACTTGCAAGCAATACAAAAGTTTTTACCGCACAAGAACGTCCTAACAATCTTTTTAAAATATAATGTAGGCGTATTACTAATCCAAAAAATACAGAATGTGCTTCTACTGTCATTATTGATCACGTTGAACCAAGCGAATACTCACTCGAGATGAACTGCCCGTAATCGCAAGATAAATATTGAAAAAAAGTAATGTGGCTATGCGGTACAAAAGTCTGTTTCACTTCGTTTGAAATGATTTACTGATCACTGGGTAGGAAACCTGTGTGGGAGCAGTCCAGACATCCCGAAATTTCTCGCCCCAGCTGCGACAACCAAAATTCTAATACACTTGAAAAAATCTGTTCACATTTCTTCTTATTGCGAGCGAGATCGAGGTTCCCTGTTGGAAACACAAGCAATTTGACCTCCGAAGCGGAAAAAGAAGAGCCTTTTTATTGTCTTTGTCTTCCAACCGGCACAGTGCTTTAAAAACTTTGAATAGTAAACTAGAAAAAATTTATCAATGTAATTAGAGAACTACCCATTCGAAAAGCCGAGGGCATGTTCCTTTTATCAGTGTACAGGTGCTGTGAGAAGTAATTGGAATGCGGGAGGAGCTGTGGCCAAACCGCAATGGAGTACCATGTCCTGCACCGGAGTAAACAAAGACGTTGAACTTGCGTGCAGGCCTGCGGATGGGGGTAACTCATCTATATCTGACAAACCACTTTTTAAAGTGGTTTAGAGCATTGTTTCTAGCATTGTGATCTCTGCGATGGCGCTTACAGGCCAGAAGCATCTGGCAGCGCCTGTTGCCCACTTCCAGCGCACCCGAGCTGCCGGAGAAGCGGCGCGCTCTCACAGAAACCTGCACTAATAGTATTTCTTTGAAATAATTTTAGGTTTCTATGCTATCATCGCCATGGGCCAGACCACTTTGCTGCCAATAATGCTTGAAGCCTGCGAAAAAGAAATGGTTTCAGCGGTAAAGATGGGCAATCGTGATGAAGAGGCGTGCACGTGTGCCCTGATCGATTTGTTTACCGCCAGTCCAGCTACGCCGCCGTCTTGTAAGGTTCGTTCGCAGTTACCTTGCTTCAATTACAAATGATGGCACCTGTACATATAGCGCCAGTAAGATTGATTGTGATGCATGGCAGTCGTAGTAAACGCAAGTGAAAGAAAGATGACAAAGAGGTGGTATACGATAATAATGGGATTGTACATTCGTGTTACAACTCTCGTGCTTGCTGTGCGCACCGCATGATTACACGACGTACAAGAAACTAGCAGCCCTACACGAGACATCCGGCCTACAAATGTTATAGGAGTGGCTTGTATTGCAAAGAAGTTTGCGATGCCATTGAAACGACCGCTATTAAGAACAAAGGCACACACTTGTTTGCACTACCCCTTCAACAACTGTAATTTCATGCTTTCGCATTCACTATATAGAAAGGTTTTATAGGCTTCTCTTTTTTTGAGGCCATTCTAACTTTGGTAACTAAATGTTCTACTTTCTTTGTTATTCAAATCCCCTGAAAGCCAGAAGGCCTTAAAGAGTCGATATAACGAATACGAGTAAAGTGTAGTAGCAACGTCTTCTGATACAGAGTGTAAACCAAATAATAAATACGGAAAACGTTTGTTGCAGCCACCCCGAGGAAATCAGAACTACATGCATCAGAATTTCTTTTAGTCTGCTGGATAAAACAAACATACCTATTGGGTACAGAAGAGTAGTCAATAGTCTTTATATGCGCAAATAACATCTTTTTTTGTTTTATTCTTCCGTTCCTTGCGAAAGTTTTTTTGAACATTCAGTAAAAAAAGGAACGCCAAAAATAGCCCGAAATAAATACAAGGAATACAGTGTTTTAACCTCAGCGTTGGTATGTTGCACAAATAAACAAAAGTGGTCTTACGCGAAAGACCTCACACACAAAAACAGCTGTCGGTAACATGTAACATGTATAACCTGTAACGTGTCATTTAGAAAAAAAAGGTAACTTGAACTCAAAATACAATGCAAGCACACAGAAGTTTGCGGCAAACTTCTCTATGGCAAAGAGGCAATCCAGTGGTAGGGCGAACATGCATACTGTAAAAATACAACCCCACAAAATTAATATAAATTATGCGAGTGCACTTGGTGGCAGATGATGCATGAAATATTGACACGATGGTTTATTTCAGCTAAACATCAACTAATACCCTTATGCGCCGTGTCGAATATTTGAATGGTTGTTTGAGGCAGTATATTTGTTCCAAGCATTGAAGTTGGTGAAAAATTTGACGCCACGGAAGGCACTTCAAAGCATAGAGGTATAAGAATAACAACCGTAACGTATTAGTGGAGGAGACAAAACTAGACCCAGAACGACAACTGAACAAATATTTTTGAGTTTTATTATTAATCGCTTGTTGCAGGCTCTGCTTACGACAATACATTAGAGAAGGAATCGAGAAGCATGGCCTGGAATGGCTTTCGTCATTGAAAGTAGATTTTTAATTGCGGAACTTTATTTCTTCACTGACACCATTGTTCTTGCGGGTAAAACGCACTTTCAAGCAAAAAGCACTGCAATAAAATAAACATTATACAATCAACTTCACTCAACGATTATAGGCAAACGCTTGCCGTGGTCGCAATAGAATCGCAATGTACACGTTATTTTGTCTTCCTCTGTTCGTGAGGCTATTCTGACACAGCATGCCGACTTGAATTATCGTATTTTGTCTATATATAATTGCTCACGAGGAACATTCACGTTTAATCGTCCATTTATTCAAACAGAATGCAAGATCGATGATGTTACGTTTAGCTTAGCAAGGGTGTTGGTACACGATAGAGGACATTAGTGGGGTAATTTTTGTTGGATACGCAGCAAATAAAAAACTGGTCTTGAGGGTTTCCGCCATTAGGCGTAATGTGCAAAGACCAGTAAAATTTGTGATTGAAACACCGGCGCACTTATCTATATTATTGAGCACAGAAATAACCATTCACGAGATAGAGTGGCAGACATGGCCGTGCTGCCCTGCACAAAATTTTGCTTTGCACAAACACAATTTACATTCCTATTATATTCACCCAAGGGGCGCTACTCACAAAAAAATAAACATCGTCACCTATGCATCTATGGAGGAGTTTGCTATTATTTGAAGAGTTAAATGTGGCAGTAGTTTAGCTCGACAACTTTTCCACCTTGCATGTCACTGGTCGGTTATGGTAATGCAGCGTCCTCCAGACAGTCTGATATTTTATTGCTGTATAATTTCCCCAACTGTTTTCAGACAGAGCTTCGAAAACACCGTTGCATATTCAAAAACCAGAAGCAGTGCGCAGGTGTTGCAGTACTGTGCGAAATTGCTTAGTACATTCCTCTGCTCTGATCACCGATGCTATGAACCTCATTTAAGGGAGACAATCTGAGATGATCAATCTTTAAGGTCACCAGGTCAGGAACCCGATTCTTTGCACGAAAATATATTGTGCGGTGTTTTCACACTAAAGATACAGGCAAACATGTCCTGCGCATGTAGAAGCAGCTTCTCATGGTCGGTCTGAAGAATTACCATAATAGGTACACCATCATCTCCCAATGTCGACGCACGTATAACGAAGGTACTGCATTCTGTTGGACAGCTTGTTATCTGCTATTTTATTGTATTCAAAATAAATGCAGTAGTCATGAACGCTTTCACGGGTTACGTTTCGATTCCTGAAACAGATGCCTATATCACAAGCCGACCACAGATCCCCCAGAACACCTAACAACGCATAGAAACAAAGATTTTTTGTTCAAGCAAACCATGTTGTTTCGGTATGGTAATTTAGACATGGATTCATTTGTGCAGGTCATTCATGCAGTTCAACTTTCCCAAACTCAAAATTATGCATTCAATAGTAGGTTATTACTTCCTTGAAGTTTAAATGTCACACAAAAATGTGAAAACTTGCGTCTCGCTCCAGAAACCACACAGAAAACATGTTGCATTTGGAACAACTGTAATATCATAAATAGGACCTAGGGATTTCACAAGTTTTTTTCTTGAATTTTGCAGGACCCGGTTGTCGGCCAAATTATTGTATACGTGGAACAGCTGGTGTTGTCATTTTTAAAATAATATATTACCGTTTTTTTTTCTGCAGTCATTTGGTATATCACCTAGACGAAAGGACGTTTTTAAAACGTAGGCTGCAATAAAGGCCAGGTGAATTCTAGAAGCGTAAAATTTATCACGCACTCAAGTCTTTTTTTTCTGTTTTTCTCCAATGAAGGCAATACCATTCACAGCAAATGAGCTTTAGTGCCACCAAGATGAAGCTACAGCACCGGCATCCGCCGTGAATTGGCATACGCCACACTAAACCATCTCATGTATTTGCATCGCAAATATATAGAAGAAAGCGTCGAGAACTACGAACTGTCTTTCCGTGATCGCCTAAATTCGAATTGGTGTTAGTGCTTCGTGGCTAGTCTTTTTGTTTGTGCATAGGCCGGTTTATAATATCGGTTGAGGTCTTGCAGTCTTCATATCCTCTCCCATGAGCACCGCTGACGCAAACTATATCCGACACTGCTTCCAGGAAGAACCCGAGACTATGCATACTTCAACGTTCATGTTTTGTTATAGATCGATCCTGCCGCAGAGCCAACTCACCTTTAAATACACAAATCAAGAAGACGTGGCGGCCTGGCTGCTTTAGTGACAAAGGGCCACAATAAGGTCTGGAATGACAGTCGTAACGCTATAACGTTAATTCCCGCTTGGATGGTGTTGCAAGCTCTGGTAATGAAATCATGAAGGCAATTTCCTTGAGTGGCCACAAATTAGGTCCAATTGAGTGAAGTCTTGATGCGTCCTGTTATCGAATATCTTTGCATGTTTCAGCGATCGCTCAAACGTAGACAACAGGCTTGCGAGAACGTAAGCATCACATTTTTTTGCCGATAATTTTTGAAAGAGAGTTGAAAGAGCCATAGACAAAGCAGAAAGTATCAAGAATATTTTAAAAAATGCCAACAATGCTCTTCAGCGTCTTTTCATAAAAAGTGCTCAAATACTGGATGAATTTTTTAAAATTGGCAAAACTATAACCTAACGCATAAACCGTGTATACCAAATCATAAAACTTTATGATATTTGGTATAACGCATAAACCGTGTATACCAAATCATAAAGCGCGACCCTTATGTGTCATT
Organism: Haemaphysalis longicornis; assembly: GCF_048455015.1. Classification (NCBI taxonomy): domain Eukaryota; kingdom Metazoa; phylum Arthropoda; class Arachnida; order Ixodida; family Ixodidae; genus Haemaphysalis; species Haemaphysalis longicornis. Next base: position 36,856,976 of record NW_027526214.1, on the reverse strand, counting down.
TCTCTTCTGCGCTGCGCACCCGAGCATGAACCTCGCATCATGCCTTCACGGCGGAAGGTAAATTAACAAATCACTTACGTTCCTCCACTACGAACACAAAATGCCGCAACTCCCACTATCTTTGACATTGAGACATGCTGACTGACTTAGACTACATGCGACGGTAACCGAACAAGCCTGTCCCCACGATTTCATTAGATTCTCTGCTCAAGCAACATCTGGACCAGTGCACTCCAGCTCTGCAATCATCTACTCATCCCAACAAGAGCGTGCGTCGGTACTGTTAGTGTCCCAATTTAGGCGAACGTTGAAACTTTGTAATTTTGGTGTGTTTTGTGAAATTAGGAGAACGGAGACCTCTACGGTCGTCCATTTTGGTGGCTGCATAGCCCTCTCTCTCTCTCGAGTTTTCTGGCGTTCTCTCGCAGCCTATTAAACCAGTTGCCGCATCTGTAAAAAAGCTTTATCCAATGCTAATTGTTTAACAGAAATCGTTTGTTTGGAGATATATAGCCTAATATGCCCAAAAAACGGGTTCATTAGGCTGCAATGCGCACATAAAAACCACCGCTAGCCGATGTCGGAGTTACAACTGTCAATTCAAATTTTAAGAACAAACAAATATATGTTGTAGTGCAGAATTGACGCAACCGGGAATGTCGGTTTGCCACATGGCGAACACAAACATGAAGAATCCTGAGCATGGCTTTCCCCCCATCTAGCTGCAAGCAGATTACACGACGATTCTCACCTGTCTCTCATGTTTTGTGGTGTTCGTAAAGACATCCAACAAGTACTCTGAACTGAGACTCACCCAGGGAACAGACTTACGACACCCGAATACTGATGATACAAGGACTGCAACCCCTTTGCTATTTTTCTGTGGCTGCGCTTCGTTCCAGATTCAGTGAATGGTCGCACCGTGTGCGCGTTTCTGGGTCTTTCAGTGTTAGCCTTTCTAGAACTTATTGTATTCGTTTTGGTCTACTGGCCGATTCATAGATTTTGGCCAATTCTATTCCTAAACATGTGAAAACAATTTTACGGCCAGCCATCCTGCATCGTACCATAGAGCAATTTCTTCCTTAGTAAATTTAGGCCTTAACGTTACAAACAGCAAGGTGGTTCTTTCATCCTCAAGCATGGATGGAATTATACGCCTAAAACAATCCATCGAGCAAGACCTGCGGACACAAGGCTACAGCATGCATACCCTGGCTCCCAAAAAACCGATGTTTCGAATCGTTGGCGTTCCGGTTGGGTTCCCCGCAGCCAAATCACCAACTACATTCTCACACAAAACACTTGCCTCCATGGAACACCGCAAGACGCTGACATCACTTCTGACTACATATACAGGAACGGAATACGAATCATCACAATAGCCACCTCAATCCCCCTTCACAGACAACTCAAACAGCTGGCACACATCAACATAGGCTGGGTCTCGTGCGCGCTCTTCCAACACCACAAAAGTCCCACATGGAAGCTGTGCGCTACCATTGGTCATGTTGGAAAACACTGCCGCAACCGGTTCCGGCGTTGCGGGTACTGCACTGAGCCCCACACAGTAAACCAGTGCCCCTGCCGGGGGACCACTGAGCCCCCTCTGTGTCCCTCCTGCTGTTCAGCAGGCATGGAAGCACCACAAGAGGTCCTCGCACCACAGTGTCCCATTCAGCAGCAATGGATCGCACGAGAGGAGGCACGCTGGAACTAAAACAGCCCCACCAAGTCCCAACACCAATACACATTACACAAGCGAAGCTCACAGGCAGCACCATACCTCTATTCCGGAAAATGACCCGATTCTCTAACCCCCAACGCACCTGGCAGTGGAACTGCCGTGATTTCCGAACTAAAAGGGCAAACCTGCATGCTCACTTCGCTGCCAAACCCTACACCCATCCTTCTGGCACTACAGGAAACGTACCACTTACTCAGGCTAAAAGACTATGCATTTCACTCCCCACCCGACTTCCCCCAAATAGCCACCCCTGTACACCGAAATATTACCACCAAGCATCAATGTTTCGCCTCACCAATCCCGCACATACTCACTACTCTCCACCTTCCCAAATCCTCTGTCACACGCCTACACGTTCTCAACATCTACAGCCCCCCTAATTCCAAACACATATCTTTCAAATACATCTTTCACCAAGCCCTTTCTCTCGCTAAACGTGATCCTGTCGTAATTTTAGGCGACTTCAACACCCCCAGTGTTGAGTGGGGTTACTCTCACACGACTCGCGAAGGTCGTTTACTATCTGAACTTGTCAACTCCCTTCAACTCACCCTCCACACCGACCCTTCACCCCCAACACGCATTTGCATCAGTGCCCAGGTGCGACACCACTCGCGACCTCACCTTCAGCACTGAAAAACTCAGCTCTCATACCTCCAGGACACCAGACACACTCGGCAGCGATCATTATATTATAAGCACATCTCGTACCTTTAAGGTCTTCACTACAACACCCCCACTCCCACCAAGAACATTCACAGATTGGGATCTCTTGCGTACTGAATGCCCCCAACCACCAACTGCCACCCCAGACTCCTAACTAAAACAATGGACGACCCACCTTCTCTCAGCTAAACAAATTGCAATGGAAAGCATCGACCCTGTTCCTCCGGTGTAATATCTAGACACGCACCTCCGTAACCCTAGGGAGGCTTACACCAGCATAGAAGAGCGCTGTCGGAAACATTACCACCGACGCAACCTTCACCTGAAACTACAAACCCTCCGTACAAAGATCGAAGCACACGCCCTCACCTCGTCCAGGAATCACTAGAATAACATTTGCGACGAAATGCGAGGCCAGCTCTCCACTAAGAATGTTTGGCACATCCTACGTGCCTTACTCGACCCGCAATCTACTAAGACCAAATCTCGCAACCAAACCACTCAACTGATAGCGCACACTCTACTCTCAATTACTGCCTTTTGCGACAGCCTCCGCTCCATTTACATCCCACGGCCCTCACCACACCCTGTTGGTTGCCCACAATACACTGGCTACCGCAATCCACAGCTCGATGCCCCTACCACGTTTGCAGAGCTACATGCGGCGATCCAAGACATGAAATGTGATACCGCGCCTGGACACGACAACATCACTAACGCCCTCTTACGTCACCTAGATGAGGACGTCCTGGAACACCTTGTGAAACTCTTTAACCAACACTTGCTTAACCACACCCTCCCCTCCACCTGGAAGCACTCCAACATCACCCTCACCCCCAAACCTGGAAAAAAACCCTCCCTACACAACCTCCGACCTTTCTCTCTCACCTCCTACCTTGGCAAACTTCTCGAACACGTCTTGCAGAATCGTATTATGCACACCTTGAACACACTGAAGCCTACCCCCCTAACATGATTGGCTTTCGACGCAATCTATCCACTCAAGGCGCACTTATACAGTACCATAATGATTTCCACCAACACCCCCCGCAACAAGACCACACCTGTATTCTCTCACTGTACCTTAAAAAGCGTCTGACAATGTCTATCATCATAGCACACTTCAGGCAGTTTCATCCGAAAACCGAGGCCCACACTTGTATCACTATATCTATAACTTTCTTACACAAGGTACTGCTACCATCCGCTTTGGCCATGTCCAGTCTGATATTTTCCACATGCCAGACTGCGGAACGCCACAAGGAGCAGTCCTCTCGCCCACGCTCTTTAACCTCACCCTAATCCCACTTGCCGGCTGTCTCCTCACAATACCCACACTACGCAGCAAACTGTACTCAGATGACATTGCCCTGTGGGTTCACTATGGCTCCTACAAACACATTGAAACCACACTCCAACACCGCCTCAACCAAGTCTTAGACCACATTGAACCTTTAACGCTCCAATGCTTTCCACAAAAATCTGCTCTTCTAACTTTGACGCGCCCTTGCAGCAAGCCCCCTCCAAACCCCCAATCCAACTTTTTATACACTCTGATCAAATACCCCACAAACAGCAAATTAGAGTCTGATGCCTCACCCTAACACACAACAGATCACCCGCGCTCACCCTCCAGCACGTAAAGAAATATGTTACACAAACCACGCATCTCATTAGACGGATCGCCAGCAAACACCTCGGCTTCACAGAACAGGACCACCTCCGTCTCGTACACAGTGTTCTACTCAACCGTATCTTGTACCACCTACCATAACTTAACCTTACATCTACCAAACTCAACTCACTTGATGCCCTCCTCCGGAAGAAGTATAGGCATGCACTCCTGACTCCCCCATATGCATCAACGCATCGCTTACTTGACCTCGGCATACACCTCACCATACTGAAGCACCTAGACGCCCACCTCGTCTCCCAACTCATGCGCCTCGCATCCCTCCTACAGGGCACTACATTCTCAACTCTATAAACGTGCTACCACCCACCATTCCAACCCCGCCACTCCCCATTCAACCTCACATCCGTAACAGCATCCGCATCCAGCAAATTCCTCGCCACATGCACCTTACTTTCGATGCAGCCCACCGATTAGCACGAGACAACGCCCACTCCAAACTATACCCACCATCACCATGCACACTATAGACTGATGCCACCCCCTACACTCACAAATCTGCACACTGTGCAGTTGTTGTTGGCCAACACACATCACCAAACCTCCAAGTGGCTACCATCCTAACTAGCACCACAACCATGGCTGGGGAGGCAGCCATTGCCCTCGCGCTCACGCAGCGCCCCACACCCCGATTCGTCCTCTCTGACTGTCAGCAGGCCATCCGCAATTTTATTCGCCGTAACATCGCTCCCATGGCTTAAAAAATCCCTCCAAATATCCTCCATCGTTGATCGCGACCCTGCTGTGAACACTAGCCCACACAGGCGTAGGCGCTAATGAAGTGGTGCACGTACGTGTTCTCGAAATTATTCACCGGTTCGCCAATTTCACTACGCGTACACGCGATGCCCATGCACGCAAAACAACCTGCCTCGTGGAATACAGCGAAATTTCCCTGCACTACCGCCTTCTCCGCCGCCGATACCCACCCCCGCACCAACACCTGTCTCCGGGACGCGGGCCACAAGCTGCGCATACTACAAACACAGACCTTCCCACACAGAACACTATTGATACACAGTCATTCACACCTATTTACTGAACCTACTTGTCCAACCGGCGGGGTACTCGACACTCACTACCATTCCCTCTGCGAATGCGCCGCAGACCCGTCCCCCCCGTTTCCTCCCCTCACCACTGGGAGCAGATGTTGCGTGACCAGGGGGAGTCCGTCCCAGTTCTGACCACTTTCCAGGCTCTGGCGGTCGCGGTGGCCCTGTGGGCCTCCTCCACACACAACACCTGGTCCCGATGGACGTGAAAAACGTGTAGCGCCGGTATCACCTTCTTCAGCGCGATCATCATCGGTAGATGGGCCAACGGGGCACGAAGGACACGCAGCACTCAGCACCGGGTCTCGGAAGGGCCCCCTCGTTCTATGTGCCTCGTTCCGACCATGGCACAGCCAACTCAACCAGAATAAACGTGGGCTCGGCCACACCGCCTCATCGGCCGCCTACAATTTGGTGACCCGGACGAGCGGCTTCGCCATGGCTTGGCAACGCTGCTTCCCCAGCCAGAACGCGGACGACGGCCCGCGAAGAACGTTCCTCGCCCTCCCAGACCTTCCTTTGCTGATTCCGTTTGGCGCCATCGGAAACCACGCTGCATGGTTCGTCCTCCTGGAGAGCCATTTTTATGTTCACGACATCCAGTCCCAGGAAACCAGGTACCGCGTCGCTTTAGAGAAGTTACCTGCTGACCTCACTGGGCGCATCCAGCTGCCGGCCCCAGGCCCACGTGCATACGACGGTCTGAAGGCTGCGGTCCTAAACCACTATGGTATAGCCCCGCCTTCGTCCACACCACTACGCCTTTCAACGGCATCAGTGGATTGCACGTCGCCGGTCTCTCCACCCTCGCATGACCAACAGACGCGAGCCCCGACTTCGACTTGCGGTGCTTCCGAGTTGGCGTTGCCCTTAGTCAACTCGACTCCACACCATGGCGCAGTCCCACACGTTGTTGCGTCTCCTGCCCAAACCCACCCGGGTGTGGACTGCTTTGCCGCTAACAACTGGGACACTTCACGGCCTTCTCCGCACGGCACGGCTGAGAATGAACATTCAGACTCTTCTCCTCCCCGCAATTGCGAGCCCTCTCCCCCCGTCAGTGGTGGAACAGCTTCCAGCAGTCAACAACAGCTCGAGATCCTCACTCGAAACTGCTCAGACTGCCTCCGACAGTCCTGACACCCTGGCTACGACGGAGACACCGGAGAAGCAATTGCGGGACAACCGTTTCAATAAATGTCACCCAAAAAAACAATCTCGTGTCCCCATGCAGTCAGACGGGCCGCAAACTGCTAACCCCACCTCGGCCGATTCCCTGCTACAGGAGCGCATTCGGTTTACGGTGTGACAGGCGCTCTGCTCTGCGACCCCGGTTGAAATCAGCGCGAGTGCACTGCAGGATAAGAACCCGACCCACCGCTAGTTCGAGAGACGCTTGTCGTTGGCGCCCTCCGCTGCTTCGTCTCGCACGGCGCATGCGCACGTTGCCCAGACAGCAATACATCCCCAGAGCTCACACGACAGCACAGTCAAGCCCGCACTCCGCTCGTCATTCTGCTGCACCACGCTTCACCTTGCCGCTGTCCTTCCAGTTACGCCTGCCACTCGCTCTACCATCAATGGCAGCAGCCGCTTCGCACCCCGCAATGCGTCCGCGGCCGCACTCCCAGCCTCGACCACCAGAGGTTGCCCCTTACCCGAACGCTACCTCGCCGACGACCAGGACCGTGCCCTTTACTCAACCCCGGCCACTAGACCACTGACTGCCCACGGACTCTCTTCCTGACTACGGACAAATTGTACATACCTGTACATACTACATCGTTTTCACACATTTCTCATAACGCGCTACGCGCTAGCGGGGGAGCCCTGTAGCGCCGGTATCATCTTCTTCAGCGCGATCATCATCATCGGTAGATGGGCCAACGGGGCACGAAGGACACGCAGCACTCAGCACCGGGTCTCGGAAGGGCCCCCTTGTTCTATGCGCCTCGTTCGGACCATGGCACAGCCAACTCAACCACAATAAACGTGGGCTCGGCCGCACCGCCTCATCGGCCGCCTACAAACGTATTCCTTCCTCCCTTCCTCCCTCCCTCCTTCCTCATCGCAGATGTACGACTTACAAGAAGACATTCTCCAAAATAAAAAATACCAGTGAATAGACCTGTGTGAGTACAGTGAAGACACACGAATGCTGTACCTTCTGCGAGAAACTACGTTTTTATAGCTTTGCCAACCCAGTAGTTGAAAAAGGTATATGTCAGCAAAACTTGCAAGAAAGTCTTCACTCGGTAATGACTAAAGCGCTTAGTCGGAAGTGAGTGCAATATAACTTTCACTCTTTTGCTGACACCTTGAACTTTGCACCTAGAAGATTTGTCTCACGTTGTCAAGATTGAATGCAACATCACCATCCGCATCTCCGCCAGACGAACCATTAATGGCCCGCCTGGCAAGCGTATGCTGATGAAGGTAGCATGGCAACATTTTTCAGAGCAGAAGCGTGCTGTACGGCATGCACGCTTTTTCTTATCGCGTGATGAACTAGAAAATCTCTCGATGGCGCACGATGATTTCACATCTCTCAGCTCTGATTTCGAGGCACTGGTTAACCAGATACCAGAGCACTCATTTTGACCGGTGACCTTAATGCGCACAACTCTATTTGGGGTTAGTCCCGAACAGGCTCCCGAGGTCGCCTAATGGACAAGTATCTTACATCTTCTGGAGCATGTCTTTTCATCACAAAAACAGCCTACAAACCATACCTTCGGACAAAATACATACTCATATCTTGGCCTGGCTATTGGTTCGGCAGTTCTCTTTCCATGTCTTGAGTGGGGCGTGGGCGCGGACATTTACGCTAGTGACCAGTTCCCCACTTCACTAACATATATAGGTAAAAGTCCATGCAGTTTAATGATCTCAAAACAGATTCAATCAAGGAAGAGCTAACTGGAGTACATTTACAGAGACATTTAAACTACAACACACAGTCTTAGAACACTTACTCATGGATGAAGCCGCCCAACTACTCACGGCGCACATTATCGACGCCGCCCCAAAGACCATTCGTCAGGCCTCCAGGGTACGGTACAACCCGAGGAGGCCCTGGTGGTACGACAGCTGTGGGCGGGCGCGAGGGGTCCAGAACAAGGCGTGGGGTTTCTTCGTCGGTACCCCACATCGCAGAACCTCATCTCCTGTAAACGGGCAAATGCAATTAAGAAGCGCGTCTGCCGTGAGGCAAAAAGGGAGAGTTGACGCAGCTACCTCAATTCATAAACTCATACACAGAGACACACAAGGTAAGAACAAGAATGCGGAAACTCAATGGACATCAGACACACAGTCTGCCCCTGGTTATTACAACAGGGGAACACTGGAAGACCAGGCTAACGCAGTTTCACAACACTTCGAACATGTATCCAGTTCAGCACACTACACTAACAATTTATTAAACAAACAATCGAACGAAAAGAAGCCGGTACTAGACAACAATACGTAAACACCTTATAACTCCGAGATTTCACTTCATGAGCTGACGACAGCTCTGAGCTCTTAAAAACCTTCAGCTCCAGGCCCAGAGAACACCACATATACAATGATACAGCACCTACACTCAGACACTCCTCTAACACTTCTGCACCTGTATAACAAGATATGGCTTTCGGGGCACATTTCCAATTCTTGGAGGGAGGCTATAGTTGTAGTTTTTCTGAAAGAGGGGGAGGACCCTCCGCCTTCCACTAGCTATTGGCCCATTGCCCTCACCAGCTGCCTGTGCAAGCTTCTCGAGAAAATGATAACACGGAGGCTTGTGATCTTTTTGGAGTAAAATGGTCTTCTTGAGAGCCGCCACGCAGGCTTCAGGGTGGGGGTTGCGTTTGAATCGTTCATAAAAAGTTGCATTTGTAATGAGCAGTTCTGCCTTACAATATTTCTTGATCTCAAAAAGGCTTATGACACAGTCTGGCGTATGGCAGCATTAGCGACCTAAGGTTCATTGGTATGTAAGGTAGCATGTAAATACCATTTCTAGTAAAATATTTACGAGGACATTTCGTGTTAAGATTGGGTAATCTATGTGCGGGTTTTAAGTGGAGAAAAACTGTGTGCCCCAAGGCGGAGTTTTTCCTGCACATTGTTTATAGTTTATATAAACTCCCTCCTAAAGGCACTGCCGCCATCCCTTTCCTGTTTTATGTATGTAGACGATGTATAAATATCTTAAAAAGTGTAACCTGTCAATTGCGAACGCCAAGCTCCGCTCGGTGTTAAGAAACTTGCTGGATGTGCGGACATAATGGTTTTAAACTAAACCGAGCGAAAAGTTCTCGTCGTGTGTTTGCCCGCAAGCGAGGGATTAAGGTGGACCCTCTGATTACCCTTCACCGTGCATATATTTCTGTAAAAAAGGAGCACAAGTTTTTATGTGTCACATTTGATAAAAAACTGACGTTCGTCGCACGCATCGAACAACCAAAACAAAAATGCCTCAAAACACAAAACATTCTCAAGGTCCTCTCCCACCAATCCTGAGGTGCCGATAAACAACTCCTACTGTGGCTCTGTAGCGCTTTGGTAGGGTTTCGCTTGGATTATGGAAGGGTTGTCTATGAGTAAGCCACGAAAACAGCGCTAAAATGCACGACCCAGGGCTGCACTAAGGGCTTCGCCTCTCGCGTGGTGCTTTCCGTACAAGCCCTGTCCACAGCCTGTATCTGGAATGCGAGAAATGGTGCTTAGAGCACCAGCGAAAATATGTTGATGTCTTATACGCTTCTAAAATATCATCAATCGACAACCATCCTCCTAAACATGTTTTTATGGATACATCTACATTACAGCTGTTTTTAAGTCGGCAATCTTATTCTGTGCCTTTCTCACTTAGGTTGAGAAGGGAAGCTTCTGAATTGTCAATCACCTTTATGGACACGTTCAGAACATTTGCTATTGACTTTATAGCCTACTGGGTATTTCGCCCTGTAGCATGTGACCAGTCGTTCACAAAATTACAGAAAAACAGGGAACCGCAAATCGCAATTTCGCAGCATTTTTTGCTATCTCCAGCAAAAATGCCAGGCTGCAGAATTTTTTACCGATGCATCAAAAACTACCATCGCGGTGTCTTGTGCTGCTCACTGACCCAACTTTACAGCATCTACATCAATGAAACGTAGATTCGAGCATCTTCATGGTGAAAGCGTAAGGCAATTTTCTTGTTGCTGGACATATCGTTCACCACTATATTTAAAGCTCATCTACACAGATTCAATCAGCGTTGTACGTGCAATATTATCCCAAAAGGGTTCTAAAAATCATGTCCTAAATCTAGTTTTGAAGACTTTACTGTCAGCGTATGCCAAACTGTGGGATTGCAGGAAATGAGACCGCAGACCGAATGGCTGCTGCTGCGGCACGCACGACCACAGTGGACATTACGAAAATACTTTACACCGACCTCAAGCCATACATAAGACACCTTCGCAGAAACTGGCAAGCCAACTGGAGAAGAGAGACAGACCTCAAGTTAAACCTAACAAAACCACACTTAGGACCATACACTACTGACTTGCACAACAGATTCATTGAAGTGCTCTAGCTAGATTGCGGATAGGCCACACACACGCGGCACACTCCCATTTGCTCACTGGTTCTCCAAGACCCTTGTGTAGCAGGTAGGAGGGCTTATCCGTAATTCACATTCTCATTGCATGCAGAACACTCTACCGAACAAGACGCAAACATTTTCCACGACTATTCAGACAACACATCCCACTACATCCAGCACTGCTTTTAGCGGAAGATTTCATGATCCCTCTGCAACGCACTTTTACGTGTCTTAGCGAAATCAAATTTTTACAGCTCAATTTTGATGACACGTACTCCTTGCACATAATTTTATGCCCTGCACTCTCACACCCTTTTCTTTTACACCAGTCATCCTCATTGTTTACCTGATTTTACTATTTTATTCTCGGCTTTTGTTGAGCAATCTTAGAGTTTACATCTTCATCTGTCATACATCAATGTTTTTGTGTTCTTTGCCCCAATCGGCCATGCGCCATAAACATCAAACGATCATCATATTTGGGTTTGTGCTACCGCTACAACAATTTAAGGCCTCGCCAGAGTTGTGTACTAGGAGAACGTCCGTTGGAGGAGAAAAAATGTGCTCAAAATTTGGGACAGGAGGCCAAGAGGGCAAGGAAACGTAGGCAATGCTTTAGGGTTTAATCGGATATGTTCAGCACCGCATAGACAAGGATGTGGTAAAGTGTCGTCAAAAGCCGTGATCGGTAGGTCAATATGAAGGGTGCTGGAAGAGCAGTCCATGAGGGCGGTGCCGTCAGTAAGAAAGCGGAGACTAAGAGTAACGTCAGGAGCACAGGAGTCTAGGGCGGCGAATAGAACTGGAAATAATGCCCAGCGATGCCTACATGAGCCGTGCACAGACCTGCTATCGTGGGTATCCGGCCGTCGCTGGCTCTCACAATGTTGTACCCAGCAGGCATCATAATTTTCTGAAGGCGAAGGTGAAGGTGCGAGCTCATCACCAAAATGATCGCGCCGGCATTTAATATTGCCTCCACACGAACACCATCAACATTAGCTGCTAAGAAATAGTGTTTCATTAACATAATAAGGAGAATATTTTCGGTCAAAGTCGGAAATGCAGCTTCACATCCGGGAGCTGCGTGGGCTAGTTTGTCTGTAAGGTAATTGTGTAAGCAGGCGGGAAAGGGCAGCGACGTTGGGGGTGAACGAGGCTGGTGACGTTGTGGCAAGGGTGAGCGGCCAAAACGGTTCCTTCGGGTACTGCTGGCAATGTCCCGTTGCTGGAAGCCAGACAATAATTGGTGGGTCCTATTGCTGGGTAACTTGTCTCATGGAACCTGGGCGGTGACGGAGCTGGTCAGTGGTACCGGCAGTAGCAGGACACAAGATCAAAACAAGAATAATTTAAACAGATTGAACCGTCTTAAGGAGTTGTCTATTCCGAAGGGCTGTGGCTTCGGTGACAGGGTGGTGTGTCTTAAAGGTGGGGATTTATGCTCTGTGAAAGGGAAGCGGGAGAGCTTTCAGGCGTGAGAGGAGACATCAGAGCACACGCGGCGTGAACGCCAAAGTTAGAAACATCTTCACGCGGACGGCTTCGGCTAGTCTGTTTGCCACAGTTGGGACAGTCCGGTCATGGCTTCAATAAAGCGCAGCCATAGCCGCAATGTTACCGTGCACTGTGTTATCGTCGCCAGGGGGCCGACACGGGTGTTTGTGCCCCGCTTCCACTCTTTTTTTTTGTCGCCCCAATCGCGATCTTTCCGCCTGTCTGGCCAAGTTTGTGCCGCTATCGTCTCTATGAGTACCTCTGGCGTCTATGGATATCATCGTTTGCCACCTGCGATCGTCGGGCCCCCCTTCAGGACCATCGAACCAACCGACCACGCTGGAAGCTGCCGCTAGGCCTACATTACAGGCCTAGCACGAGCGGCCGCCTCCCCGAGCTGTCACAGCTGCAAGCGCCCGAGCATCTGCCATCTACCCTGCCCCCTTTGCCATCCCGCAGCTACGCTACGGCTCGTGACAGCACATCGGCACCGACGCAAGACCCCGACAACACATCGTCACCGACGCAAGACCAAGACAACACATCATCGCCGGCGCAAGACCTTGTCAATGGAACCATCGCAGACGGCCAATGAATTTGGACGTCTAGAACGGAAGAAATGCTCCGACACCGAACCCATGGCGTCAAGTCATATACTTCCGCATGAAAAGGACCGTTGCTGAAACCCAGGCACGCCCCACAAACGCTACAACGCCTGCCGTCCCCGCACGAAAATACAGCCTCCTCGCTTTCCACCAAACCACTTTATAACTTTTAACCGAACTCATGATGGCCTTCGCGTCGGAGACTGGCCTGCTCGTGACCTGGTATGCAGCCTCGTCGCGGCAAGCGAGATCACCGGTTCCCTCCTTCAGTGCGACTGTAACACTGCAAGTACAGCCAGCCCAAAACCTCCTCGTAGGTGCCACCCGTGACCCAGATATCTCTGATCGACTCTCCCAACTCACTGCATTAAACCTCCGAAGCACTACCTATGCAGTATCTCCCTATATGAAGCCCCCTCCGGGCACTGCTCGTAGAGTGATTCACGGCATTCCCGAAGGCATCACGCAGGACCAACTCCGTGAGCTCACCGCCGCTAACAGACCGTACTTGATCCACGCCCTCCTCATGGCTCGCACGAGATCCGCTCTCATGACCTTCAACAGATTCCGCTTTCCGTACTATATTAAACCAGAAGGTGAAATTGTGCGCTGCCGTCCATACCGCCCCACCGCCCAAACTTGCCAATGTTGTGGTGAGATAGCGCACCATCAAGACGTGTGCCCGCACCCCGACAAGCCACGCTGCCCGGCCTGTGCTATAGCCAACCCGTCACCGGACTACTCATGTGCCCCTCGGTGTAAACTGTGTGATAGACCGCATGCCACTGCCAACAAAAAATGCCCCAAACGATTTCTACCGGTTCCACAAACACGGGGGTTCCGCCATCCTGCCCAGTCCCCATACCAACCAATCGACCAGACCCCGCTGGCCTACCACAACCAGGACTTTCCAGCCCTACAATCCCAGCCCTCGACTGCCCACCCTAAACACCGGAACGCCATTAAACCTCAGGTGAGCTGGTCAGATGCTCTCCGCTGTACTCCCACTGCTCTAACTTCACCCTCCCTCCTTCTTCCCCCCCAAAGCCCCAACCACCAATCCACCCTTCCTACTCCGCTGCTATTGCTGAGCTTAAAAAGCAGCAGCAACGTTTCCAGGCACACCTCGCCTGTCTAACTGCCAAAATTGACGCCCTACTAGCCTCCCCCCTCCCAGCCCTGCCGCCACCACCACCACCCCTTCCTGAACAGATTCATGCACTCATTGACACGAAAATAGCGAAAGCCATAAAAGAACTGATAGCATCACAAACCGAGACTCTGGCCCCCATATTTAGTGGCATCCAGGCAATAACTGAATGGCCAAACAAATTAGAGCAAACCATCCAAGGCATAGAGAACTTCCGGGCTTCGACTCACCAACCCAAGAAACTCAAACATCACCCTTACCATGACTAATCGCCCAGATACCGACCTTGTCGTACTCCAGTGGAACTACCGTTCCCTAAGCAACAAGCGACACCAGCTAGACTTGTTTACTAAACAAGATCTCTATATGTCATTGCCCTGCAAGAGACCAACACTCCTGTCCCCCCGCCTACCGCATTATACCGCCTTCACGCAAGACCCCCAGCGTCGCACCCCCACTTCTGTACATAACTCAAATCCGGCCCAATCACATTGTCTTAATCAAACCGTACCTCGTACCTTTGTAGAGCTCATCTCCACAAAACCGACTGGTTTCAGCATCTTCATCCTGAATATCTACAGTCCCCATCTGATAACCTCAACAACATTGAGGCACTGATTTACAAAGGCGCATACCTGTCCAAGGACGCCCCTTTACTTCTCCTCGGAGATTTCAACACCCCCCATCCTGCACGGGGATACCATTTTGCCTCCAAGCATGGCACGGCCCTCTTACGCGCAACCCAGAACCACCAGTTGATCCTCGAAAACGAACTCAGCTTTCCAACCCGCACCGGCAACAGTGTCACCAGAGACGACACCTGATTTATCATTCACTTAAAACATCTCCAGGATCCAATGGTCCCGACTCGACCAAACACTCGGCAGTGACCATCATCTCCTCTCTCTTCGCTTCCCAACCAAAAAGAAAACGACCCGGACGGGAGCCACACGCCTGACTAACTGGTCCACCTTCTGTGAAGATCCAACACCTCTCCCTGCAATAGGCCAAAATTTGTGTTACTAGGCCCAGGCCCTCGAACCCCGGGTTAAAAAGCACACCAAGAAATCGCACCTACTGACAGCAGTCCGGCAGTCGACCCCACCTTAAGCACATTTTCGACGCGCGTCGCAGTCTAAACTAAACGCAGGCAATGACAGAAGCATAACAGTAAACTTAAAAATCGCATAGCATTCCTAACCCAGCAAGCGCAAGCATATGCCGCCGATCTCCAGGGACAAAATTGGCACACTTTCTGCAATCAGCTCCAAGGCACTCTCCACACAAAGAAAACGTGGCATCTCCTCCGTTCCCTTCTCGACAACACCAATACTAAGAGATACACAAACCATAGAATCCATCAACTAATCCGCAACGGCGCTCTCCCCTCTCAAGAACTCTTCAAGTCGATCTGTGACCATCTTTTTGGCGACCCTACTACCTACCCACCCATCCCCGACGCGTGCAATACGATCTAGCTATCAAAGCGCTAGACGCCCCCTTTTGTTTAACTGAACTTCAAGCTGTCCTGGAGCGCCTCGCCCGCAACACCACCCCAGGAAGGGACCATATTACCTACCGCACTCTCCGCAATCTCGACGAGGACGCACTCCAAATCCTCCTCGAAATTTACAATGATCACTCGCAGGGGGGAACTCCACCTGATCAGTGGCGCCACTCGGACATCATACTGATCCCAAAACCCAACAAGCCACTGACACCGACTACTCTTCGACCAATCTCCTTGACCTCATGCATCGGTAAACTCTTCGAACACCAGTACATCAACGCCTCACCGCATACCTTAAAGACCACAACCTCTACCCTTTCACACTGTTTGGTTTTCGGCAACACCTATCTACTCAAGACGTCCTCCTGCAACTCAAGTTACAGGTGGTGGACCACCAGAGCCGCACCTCTCACAAAACAATCTTACCTCTCGATGTCAAGGGTGCATTTGACAACATCACCCATGAAGCCATACTGGAAACCCTGAGTACCACGAACTGCGGCGTAAATACCTTTCGCTTCGTAAAAGCCTTCCTTGAGAAAAGAACACCTATACTCCGACTCGGCCCTCTAATCTTGCCTGCTTTCCGCACCCCGGCAAAAGGTACACCCGAAGGATCAGTAATTTCGCCTCTTCTCTTTATTATAACTCTGCTTCACCTCCCTGAAAAACTGCTAGCCATTCTCGGCCTATGCCACGCATTCTACGCTGATGATCTGACTCTCTGGACCACCCAAGGCTCTAGCGGTGAACAACAGGACATCCTTCAGCAAGCAAGCGATACCACTACTGCTTACCTTCAACCCAGGAGATTGACCTTCGAGGCATCTAAGTCCGCCCTACTGGTCCTCCGCGCCCGCACAAGAGGCCGCGCGACTGCGCCCACCCCTGATCCAAAGGTGACCATAAGTGGCTCTTTTATCCCCCAAGTTACCACACTCAGGATATTAGGCGTTCCCTTCTACTGGGATGGTTTAGGCTCTGCCCTACTCCCCCAACTGCATCGAACAGTCCCCAAGCTTATCCACCTTATACGCCAAATCCGGGGATCATCATACGGTCTAAAAGAGCCAGACACTTGCCGTCTTGTTCAAGCACTCATGTTCAGCCGTCTCACCTACGAAACCCCGTTTGTGAATCTCAGACCCCAAGAAACCAGCAAGCTGGGCACCCTAAGCCGCAAAACTTACAAAGCTGCCTTGGGCCTCCCTACATTTACCACTACTGACCGTCTACTTCAACTTGGGCTGCATAATACCCTCAGCGAAATTCTGTAAGCCCAACGAACCTTACATCTACAACAGTCGGCCCTTACTCCCACTGGCAGGAACGTGCTTCGCACGATTGGCCGGTCCACCCCGTCTGCAACTCACGAACTTTAACGTATCACTCTTCACATTCGCCAGCGGCTTAGGGTGGCCCAATCCCGAAACATATGCATCCGACGTTCAATAAGGGAAGGCGAGACGCTCGTGTCAGAACGCTCACAAGGCGATATGAAACCTACGCCCAAACGCACTACACGGATATCGCCCATACTTCCAATGGTTCACACACCACCCTAGTCACCCTGGACTCCACCGGCCATCTTGCCAATGCAACCACCAACAAGCAGCTACCAGGTCCCACATCAGAGGCACTCGCCGTCGCTTATGCGACCACCACACACCAAAAACAGCCCTACCTAACCATCATCACCGAATCTATGCAAGCATGCCGGTGGTATCAAGCTGGCCTGGCACCCCCTTCAGCTCTTCCCATCTTTCACTGTCTCCCGAAAAAAATGGAGATAACAATAGTTTGGACCTCTGGTCACTGTGGCCTTTCTTCGTATTGAAGTGGCCCATGCCGCAGCCCGCGCTCTCTACAACCGGGCACTCCCCTCTGCAAGGCTAGATACCACAGGACGTCCAGATTCCGCAAGCACCACCTTAATACCACTGGACTCTACCTATAGCTCCATCCTTTCCCACTACACCAAATATAGAAGTTACCCTCAGCCCCACCCATCCCTTACCCCACATGAAGCCTATGTCTATCGCCGCCTTCAGACAGAAACTTTCTATAATCACACGATTCTCTCACATCTCCCCATCCCTCTTCCCCCATAACTGGAAAGCGTTTGACCTTCCTCTTACCACCTTCCACCTAGTCTACTCCTGCCCGCAGAACCCAACCCCCTTCCCTCACCCGCCCTTGAACCGTGGGAGTCCACTCTAACCAGCCTCGCACTGGAGCAGCAACTCGCCCTGGTGAAACGAGCTCTGGAATCGGCGCAGGCTCGCGGCCTTTTGGACATGGGAGGTTGACCACTTCCCCTTCCCTCTCCCCTAAAGCTCAAATAAATGTTTTTACCACCACTACCGTGCACTGCCGTCATCATTAGAGGCCTGGTATGTGTGAGGACGTCACGTGTCGGCGTTGGACAATGTGGCGTTGTCAAATCCGCACGCGACGAGGTTGCCGCCGTGTGAGAAAGGCAGATTAACTTGCGTACTACGACGGAACTTGGTTTCTTTAACCAGGCTGCATTCCTTCAGGACATACTCAACCGCAAATCTTTGAGTCACCCAATTAAAAGAATCATCAGCAATGCCGTTGAGTCCGCACGAGCAGAGCTTGCCGCCGTGTGAGGGAGCCGGAATAACTGTTGTACTACGAAGGCACAAAGCTACTTCAAACAGGCTACATTCCCTCGCGACGGACTCAACCGTCATAAATTCTTTGAAAATCACCCAATTAAAAGCATCATCAGCAATGCCTTTGAGTATGTGCTGAACCTTCTTGGACTCCATCATGCTCGGATCTGCTTTGGGCAGAGCGGATAAGAATCTGAAATGTGAGCCACTTAAGACTTCATGGAAGACTTGTTTTTTTTTCGTGTTTTTTTTTCCCAGCCTGGCAAGTCACGGCCTTGATGAACAAATGACGCAGTCCTGTTTGCACTGATCCCAGCTTCTCAGCCTCTCACCGTTGGTTCGGGACCACACCAGAGCGGGGTCTTTTAATGGGAAGTGTATATTTGAGAACATGAGTGTGTCATCCGACTGGTTATGGGCACAAACGTTCACGTGCATGTTGAGCCAGTTATCAATGCCAACATCATCAGTGCAAAACAAAAAGCTGTGGTCACAGAGACGGGAGATATTGACTAGTGGGAAGGTGAATCCAGGCTCACGGTTGGGTAGAGGTGTCCTGCGTCGGGTGTGATCCCCTTTCCGAAGCTTCGTGGTGTTTCGAGGCAGCCGGGCGTGAGGTAGGAAAACCACCTCACCACATATGGTGACATGGCAGCACATGTAGTGGTTACACTGAAATGTATTAACAGGTAAATACAAGAGGGCACTGGTAGGTAATGCAGGTTTTTATATACACGGGTGTGTTTTGTTTGGTTGAAATGCACTTTGATTTACTTCGGTAGGTTTGCTAGTTTCAACACGCAATGTGCAAAGTGACGGCCGAAAGTATCGGATGCAGAACGTTCCCAGGAAAAAAATAAAAAAAAACGTTAGAAGTTTGCGAAACTCAGATCAGTGAAAAAACCCTTATCGTATTTTGGTTCTTTCGAGTTGAAAACTGGAAAACTTTTTAATGCTTTTGGTGCGTTTCTTAAGAAATAAAGCGGCGGCTTTTATGAAACAATCAGTAGTTCCGGAGAACCTCGGCAGAGTGCATTTCACATTGCTGTAAATCCTTTCACATTGCTGTAAACGAATACCCTTTCAGTGTCTGTGCTGGGCACATGTCCGATGGTGCAGCGTGGCCTAGGGGGTGAAGTGGATGGTCACCAGCCATTGTCACCATCGTGCGAGACGCCAATGAAAACTGGAACAAATCGTATCGCAGAAACGCCTCCAAGTCCCAACGCACACCGGCAGACGTAAAGTTTCCCGTTGGCGACGATCTTGTGGAAGTGCACAGAGCTTACCATTTGGAGTGAAAGGGCCTATGGGAACAGATTGCACATGATCGGCGGTGTTTCCAGTCCCGGATCACCTCAGTCGAGACTTTTCTGGCGCCGATACTCTCTCCTGATCACCGGCAAAAGTTGTTTGAGAAGATCCATCTGTCAGCCACGGACTAACGCGTGGTTGGATGTCATGAATCGGCCGTTACGAAATTGATTGGTGTGTCTCGAACTCAACAGGTTGCACCGTAGTACTCTCAAAGCACTTTTGTATGTGTGTGTGTGCGCGTCTGTGAAAAGAACTGAATTCTATACGATGCCAGCAACTTGTTTTGAAGTGGAGAGGGTTTGGAATTGCATCGCCTAGTCTCCCTCAATTCATTTAAAGCCGGATGTGCTTGTCATGTTCACTGTGATGTGAATCTGTGACTCGGCAGGACGTTAAATTTCGCCACCTGTGGAACTGAAGTTACGTTGTAATAACTCAGCCCTTATTGTACAAACTCTCTCGCTTGCTGGCTTAGCTTGGGATTTTGCTGGGGGCTTGGCTTACGCTTGTGTCTGAGAACAGACTCGCTGGCAGCATTTGCGTGGTGGGCTACTGCTTTTTGATAACTTCTGCTTTCCACCCGATTAAGTAATCTGTGTGGATATATAAGGCAAGTGTGCTGTGAAGGGGGTTCACACACTGTTAATTTCATTGAATTTGTATACCTAACTGCTCTGGCGATCTCGGATAAAATTATGGGCAAAGCAACAGACAATTCAGCCAGCCGATAGGAGGAGGCGGTTGGTGACAGGTTTTGTAACCAATTTGTCAGTGCAAGAACTCCACTGTGACATGGTGCACAGGGACTATGCATTCCACATTTTGCTTCATACTCTACAATAGCAGAGGACAATTTACTTAGCATTGTATAAATATATATCCTTTATATTCAGTAAGGACTACTCCTTCCTCTGAGCAAAACCTTATTTGCCCCACGGGGCACCTTGGGCAATCTTGGTGACGGTACTGGCGAAACCGTGGACCCCGAGCCCCCAAACATTAGCTGGATCCAGCCGTGGTGATGTGTTTATAGGTGGAGGGTTAGAGACCACGAACTATGGCCTGTCGGAGCCCAGGTCAAGCTCCGGCGGCTGGGCTTCCTGTCTGTTTACCAGACAGGGAGCTCTGGGACCTCTTCAGCTATCAGGGTAAGGCTGATGAAGAAAGTACCCTTACCCCCGGCGTTTTCCTATGCCGTGTGAATACATCAAATACCCCCTCAAAACGTGATCGGTCCCTGAAAAGGAGCCGCACCGAAGTTTCCTTTCCATTCCTACCAACCATCAACATTCCAAAACGTGACAGCTATCCTCGTTTTTTGTCCTTGATTCAATAAATAAATCCAAACCCCTCTCCTCCCAGTCTGTATTCCCATCAAAACGTTTCTTGAAGGAATCATTGGCAAATCTTTCGAGGCAAAAGAACTACGAACAGGCGAAGTGCTGGTTGAAGTCAAGACGCAGCAGCAAGCCACAAATCTCCTGACCTAAACCCGCATGTCAGATCTGGACATCACTGTAACACCCCATCGCAGCCTCAACAGCTCGCAGGGTGTGATATCTGAGCCAGATCTTCCAAATGAAACAGAGGCCGACCTTCTGCAAGGCCTGCAGGATCTGGGCTTTACCGCTGTAAGGAGAATCACCATCCGTCGTGACAATGTAGAATAACCAACAAAGCACATAATCTTGACATTCAACAAATCAAAACTTCCTGAGCACATCAATGCTGTCTTCATTAGGTGGGGTGTACGTCCGTACATACCTAACCCGCGCCGCTGCTACAAGTGCCAGCGATTGGTGAACGCTACAACTTCTTGTCAAGGCAAAACGACCGGCGCGAAATGCGCCCCACATGACCACCCTACTGTAAACTCTGACTCTACTACCTTTACGTGTGCAAACTGTCAGGGGCCGCACGCAGTATGGTCCCGCAGCTGCGAAAAGTTTCAACAGGAAAATATTATCAACTTGAAAGTAACCGAGATCATCTCCTTCCCAGAGGCGTGAAAGAGGTTCGCCTTTTTCCTCTTGGGGAGGTACGCCGACGCAGCTCACCGGGGGGCGGAGCGGCGGCTGGTATCCGCGGGGACCCATTACCGCGAGTCAGAGTTGGTCGCGCCCACGCCCCCCCTCGGGTCACCTCCGGCGGCCCAACCCGCCTCCGCACCGCTCGCTGAGCCAGCAGCCATTGTGGTGGCATCCACGTCCGTTGGGAGTGATGTTGCACCCTCCACGTCCACTCCACCATCCCAAACCACATTCGAGGGCACGGAGAAAGAAATGGGGGAGCCAGAGGCCGCTCCCACCCCTACCGCACCGCCTGCGCCATCCTAGGCATTTTTGAGCGGGAAAGGAAAAGCGCGCCCCAAAGGGTCCGCGGTGCAAGGAGCCTGATTGATCCCTCAGGTACTCCGAGGACATCCGAGGATGAAATGGACGTCGAACCATTCTTCTCTTCGATGCACCGCAAGAAACGCGTCCCGATGCCAAAGCCTCCCGACAAGAAAAAAAAGGCGAGAGTCACAGCCCCAAAAGACGACACATAAACATACACACTCCAGTAGCTCTCTTACTAAATAATTGGAAGAGAAAACATATTTCAATGGAACTGCGTAGGCCTTCTTAAAAATCTTGACGATGTATACGAAATACTGTACCCTAATCAGCCAAGTGTAATGTGTGTTCAGGAAACACATTAGAATTCCAAGCACTAAGATTTCTTGAATAGTTACACGGGCTTCAGAAAGGACAGGGATGGCTGCACACACTCTTCTGGCCGTGTGGCCATAATTGCCCGGAAATCCTTAGCCTGCCACCCTTTCCCTCTGAACACTGTTTTTGAGGCTATAGAAATTCGAACAATATTATTTAATAGGTTGATAACGTTATGGTTCATATATATTCGTCCTGATCTTGCACTTTCGGGATCTGACTTCGAGGCGTTGGTTGACCAGCTGCCCGAACCATATATCTTGACAGGCGACCTTAGTGCCCACAATCCTCTATGGGGCTCTTCTCGTACAGATGCCCGGGGTCGCCTGATAGAGAGGTTTCTTACATCCTCTGGAGCATGCCATTTCAACAATAAACAGCCTTCATACCATAACATAGGACGCAACACATACTCATATCTTGACTTGGCTATTAGCTCTGCAGTTCTTTTTTCTCTTCTCGAGAGGGGTGCGGGCACTGACTCATGTGGCAGCGACCACTTCCCCACCTGGCTAACATACATAGGTAAAGGCCCATGCAGTCCATCTACCCATAATAGGTTCAATGAAGCACGAGCTAACTTGAATAAATTTGCAGAGACATACAAACTACACCACACATCCATTGGACACCTACACGTTGAAGAAGCTACCCAACTCCTCACGGCGCACATCCTCGATGCAGCCGAAAAGTCCATTCCCCCCGCCTCTGGTGCCCCGCGCAACCAGAGGAGGCCGTGGTGGAATGAGGACTGTAGGCGGGCGCAAGAGGCCCATAACAAGGCGTTGGGTATCCTTCGTCGGTACCCCACGTCGAGTAACCTCCTCTTGTTCAAACGGGCCAAGGCGTTTGGAAAACGTGTGCGCCGTGGGGCAAAACGAGAGAGTTGCCACTCCTTCTTGACATCAACAAGCTCGTACACAGACACACACAAAGTCTGGACACACATACGTAAGCTCAAAGGACAACAAACACACAGCCTGCCCCTGTTTAGCCCACCAGGGGACACACTTGAGGACCAGGCTAACACACTCGCACAACACTTCCAACACGTGTGCAGCTCAGCACACTACACAAACACTTTCATGAAATAAAAAATCTGCGGAAAAGAAGTCACTTCGTGATAGCAACAAGTCGCACACTCTTACACTTCTCCTTTTTCAATTGATGAGCTGAAGGCAGCCCTGACAACATGTAACCCTTCAGCTCCAGGTGCAGACAAACTCACATACACCATGGCACAACACCTACACTCAGACACTATTAAAACACATCTACATATATACAATAACATATGGTTTCCGGGGCACATTTATCGCTCTTCGAGGAAGACCATAGTAGTGGCTTTGCTGAAGGAAGGGAAGGACCCTTCCTCTCCCGATAGCTATCGGCCCATAGTTGTTACAAGCTGCCTGTGCAAGCTCCTCGGCAAGATAATAAACAGGAGACTTGTGTA
Organism: Haemaphysalis longicornis; assembly: GCF_048455015.1. Taxonomy (NCBI): domain Eukaryota; kingdom Metazoa; phylum Arthropoda; class Arachnida; order Ixodida; family Ixodidae; genus Haemaphysalis; species Haemaphysalis longicornis. Next base: position 36,833,352 of record NW_027526214.1, on the reverse strand, counting down.
CTTCCTTGAGTACAATGGTCTTGTCGAGAGCTGACAGGCAGGCTTCAGGGCAGGGCGATCCACTAACGATCAACTCGTCACGCTCGAGTCCTACATAAAGGATGCTTTTATTCATAAGCAGTTTTGCGCAACGGTGTTTTTTGATCTTGAGAAGGCCTCTGACACCGCCTGGTGCTAGGAGATCTTTAGTGACCTGAAGTCATTTGGTGTGTCAGGCAAAATGATGAACATTCTAATAGTTATTTTTCCGAGAGAACATTTCGTGTCAGAGTTGGTAGCGCACTGTCAAGGGTTCACGGACAAGAAAATGGCGTTCCGCAAGTTGGAGTTCTAAGCTGCACTCTTTTGATAGTTAAGATGAACTCTCTCTGGAAGGCATTGCCACCTACAATATCTTATTCAAGGTATGTAGATGATGTCCAGGTATCTTTTAAATCATGCGATATGTCCATCTGTGAGCGTCAAGTCCAGCTCGCTGTCAAAAGCTTGCAAGCTGGGCAGACAAGAACGGTTTTAAACTTAACCCAGAAAAAAGCACACGTGTTGTCTTGTCCAGGACGCGTGCGATCCATCTGGACCGAGACATTACCCTTAATGGCGTTTCGCTTGCGGTGAGGAAAGAACACAGGTTTTTAGGAGTGGTGTTGGATGAAAAAAGTACGTTCATTTATCACATTAAGCAATTGAAACATAAATGTCTAAAGGCTCTCAACATTCTTAAAATCTTGTCACACCAGTCCTATAGAACCGACAAGCGACTCCTTTTGTTTTGCAAGCCTAGTGGGGTCCCGATTGGATTATGGAAGTGTCATTTATGGGTCCGCAACAAAAACGGCACTGAAAATGCTCGATCCAGTGCTGCATCTGGGGATTCGCCTTGCATGTGGTGCTTTTCGCACAATCCCAGTCGAGAGCCTCTACGCCGAGTGTGCTAAATGGTCCCTATATTACCATAATGTTTACACGGATTTGTTGTATGCCTCGAAAACCATGGCCCTGACTAACCACCCTTTTAATTCCACCAGCAACAATACAGCCTCACAACTGTTTTGAAATCGTCCATCCATTTCTCTGCCTTTTTCACTTAGGGTAAGAGAGGAAGCCTCTCAGCAAGAGGTACCCTTTATAGACATTCACAAGACACCCATCACAGATTTTATACAACCATTGAGTCTGCACCCTGTGCTCTGTGACCTGTCTTTGAAGCAGCTTGATAAGAACAGGGCACAAAGAATGGCGATTTAGCACCACTTTATGTATCTGCAGGATACATACAGGGCGGCAGAGTTTTCAGTGATGCGCCCAGAACTTTCCCAGCGGTGTCTTTGTCTGCTCATGAACCAAATTTTGAAGCTGGTAGAACCATGAATGCAACAACAAGTATTTTTTCGGCAGAAGCATATGGCATCTTTCTGGCTGTAAATCCCATAGTTGAACATATTATTGATAATCCATCATCGATACAGATTCGCTGAGCGTCGTCCGTGCATTATCATCCAGAAAGTCATCGAAAAGCAATGTAGTTAACCTTGTCTTGAAATTAGTTGTGCTGGCGTATTCATCAAATCTTGAGGTGACTGTGCGGTGGGTGCCAGGCCACTCTGGCATCGGCGGAAATGAACTGCCGGATGAAATGGCCGGAAAAGCTGCACTCCGAAAGACAGTAAACATAACAACACTACCTTACACAGACCTCAAGCCACACATAAGACAGCAACTCTGTAAAACTTGGCAAGCAGACTGGGGCGAACAGACAGACAACAAACTTGACAGTGAACATTTCGACAGACTTCTGTCTGGTAGGGAAGTTACTAAACTGAGATTTAATTAGGCTCCAACGAATACAAGGCAATAATGCCAAAACCCGACGTTTCGAAGCCGGCTCGGCATCTTCTTCAAGGGCTTCTTCTTCGGCTCGGCTTCTTCTTCTCCCCTGAAGAAGCCGAGCCGAAGAAGAAGCCCCTGAAGTAGATGCCGAGCCGGCTTCGAAACGTCGGTTTTAGCATTTTTGCCTTCCATTGGTTGGAGCCTAATTAAATTTCAGTTCAGACAACAAACTACACGTAATAAAACCACCCTTGGGACAATACACTACTCACTCACACAACAGGCACATTGAAGTTACCTTAGCTAGACTACGAGTAGGACATACACATGTAACGCACTCGCACCTGCTAACATGATCTCCCAGACCCCTGTGTAGCATGTGTGGGGAGGGCCAATCCGTGGTCCAGATACTCTTACAATGCAAGGCACTTGAGGCAACGCGACACAAATATTCCGAGAACTCTACAGACAACATATTCCCCTACACCCATCGTTTTTTCTGGGTGACGATTCCATGGTTTCTGTGAAACGCGTGTTTAAGTATTTGTCAGACATCAAGTTTTTAAACCTCATTTCCTATCATGCATAATCAAATCTGGCCATATACACCAGCCATCACAATTATATTTAATAGATTTTACTATGTCCGGTTTGTAAGTTTTATACCTACCTTTTGTGGTAATCACTTCTCCTCATTAAATATCTCGTTCTCGGACGCACTTTGTGCTCGCTCGCCTTGCGCCAGTAAACACCATCATCATCATCATCATCAAAGACCTTATTTGCCACTGTGTATTATTCTTTGTGACAATTCACTGGACACTGATGCTCTATGCTTGCTTTGCTGGCTTTTGTGAAGTTTGTGCTTTGTAGTGTTTGAAGGATGTAGAATACCTTCTTCCAGCATCAATTAAAAAACTGGATATACAGACCACAACATTTCTCTAGTGATAGATCTATGTCAGGATAACCAGCTTGTTATAGTAAACACGGAAAGCAAGTTTGACGGACAAATAACGTGGGAAAGCCGCAACAGACAGTCCAGCATAGACTACAGTTTACTATCCGAGACAGTACACGAAACGTTGCGGGAAATGAGGATAGATGAAAATGGAACAGACAGCTTAGGAAGCGACCACAAGCAGCTTAGTTGCACTTTGCAGGCGCACCCCAGACAAATGTCTAAGTAGGTACAAAGGGTGAACTATTTTTAACAATGAGCAGTTAAAATCATCACGGATAGATTGGAAGATGAAATCAATAATTACCCAAGCAAAAATTGGGATTACGACCAAATGATTGCGTTCACAAAGCGTAAGAAGAATGAAGCAAAGCAACGAAACCGATCGAAAGGGAAGAGAAAGCCGAGAAGCTGGTGGAATAAGGAAATAAAAGAGGCAATCGACGAGGGAAGAAAGATGTCGAGAGAACATAGAGAAGCAAAAAAAAACTGGTATTGAACCGGAGGTAGAGACGGAGAAGTGGGATATGTACCGTGGGAAAAAACTAGAAGTGCAGAAAATGGTGCAAGCAAAAATCAATCTGAAAAGCGAACAATGGATGGCAGAAACACGGAAGAAGGACAAGAGCGCATTTAAGAAGTTTTGGAACATACTAAAATTACTAATCTCAAAAAAAAGATATCCATAAAAAATTTCTGATTGATAAGGAATAAAACATTTAAAAGGATAGCACGCGTTGGCGCACATTCATCATGTGATTAGTGAGACTTTTAGGGAAATAGTGATAGGGAATCGTCACCGGTAACATCAGCGCTGCAGAAAACGTCGGTAACGAAAATAAGTTTGAGCCACCTTGATTGGAAAAAGTAGAGCAAAAGGTTTTCCCCCAGACAGCAAGGGGCCCGGACGCAATACCAATGCAACTTATAAATTTGCATCGACGTAAAAGTAAAAAATTATTTTTTAGGGCAATAGATAAGCTGATAGAAACCAAACAAATACCAGAGGGCTGGATAGAAAGTAGGATGAATTTATTATATAAAGGCAGAGGAGACAAAGCCAGTATTAATTTATACAGACCACTCACAGTAACGTCAGTGGTGTATAGATTCGTAATGCAGGAATTAAAATCAGAAATTCAAGCATAGATGGAAGAAATAAAATACTTGTGGAACTGCAGAATAGATTTAGACAAGACAGGCGACTGAATGACAATTTGGTCGTGATAACGCAATGCATTGAAATTGCGAAAGCACAGAATAGATCATTATGGATTATGTTCTTAGACATTAAAGGGGCATATGACAACGTAAATAAGAACGACTGTGGAGGTTGTTGAAACTTTAGGGGTTAGATGACGAAATCATACAATTTCTTATGGCAATCTCTAAAGACAATGGAGTGCACCTTACACAGGAAGGACAGAAATGGACCCAGCAGGTCAACATCCGTCGGGGACTGAAACAGGGATGCCCTTTTAGCCGAATACAGTTTATGCTTTACATGGCAGGGTTAGAGAAGTAACTGGATGAAAGTCAATAGGGTTTACGGTAAACCATATGCTAGAAGATGAAGTAGTACAACAGCATATTCGAGGAATGTTATACGCAGGCGACATTGTTCTTTTAGCTGATAACACCATCGATATGCAACGGCTAATAAATATTAGTGGCCAGGAAGCCACCAACCTCAAATTAAATTTTAGTGCAGCAAAATTACGAAGAATGGTTTTCAATGATGCTACCACTGACGTAGTGTCTAACCAGCAAGGCGAATTACCCAGAGTGAAGGAATATAGATATTTGGAAGTATGTATAAACGAAGGGGATAGCTACTAAGAACTCACGAGGAGCAACTTAAGCTTAAGGGAAAGCAAAATGCAGCTATAATGAAGCATAAAGTGCTGTGGGGGTATAAGAAATATGAAATAGTAAGAGGATTGGGGAAGGGAGTAATGGTTACTGGTCTCATGTTTGCGAATGCTGTACTCTGCTTAAAATCAGAGTTCTTTCAGGCCTTGAAGTGAACCAGAGAACGGTAGGACGTTTGGCCTTGGGCGCGCATGGAAAAACAACTAACGAAGATGTTCAGGAAGATATGGGCTGGGCGTCGTTTGAAGTTTGAGAAGCACCGAGTAAATTATGCTTTGAAGTGAGGTTGACAGCAATGGATCAAAGACGGTGAGCTGTTAAGGTTTTTAGATATCTGTACTTGAAAAGCGTGGACACGCTGTGGGTGAGGAAGGCTAGAGGGCTAACAATGAAATACGGAAAGAACAGAAGAGAATCAAAAAGAGGCAAATGTAACAAACAATAAGGCAAGGCAGATTGTAACAAATAAATGGAGGGAAAAAATGGAAGCTAAAACGTCGTTAAATATGGACAGGGCCGAGAAATTGAACATCAGAAAGGAAAACTTTTACGATTATTCCCAGGGCAGCGCTTTGCGTTTTAAGGCTAGAGCAGGTTGCCTGCAAACTAAAAGTTTGCGGGGAAGTATTCACAAAATGATGGGGTATGCGTGGTCTGCGGAAAAGAAACATAAACTATGCGGCACATAGTCTTAGAATGTCAGGGTAAATATCCAACTCTACATGAAGGAAATATTTGGCTTCCAGAAGGGGTAGGGTTTAAGGGTATCAAAGGGAAAGTTAACTTCAAGACTCTCGAGGGGACGAAAAGAAGATTAGAATGCTGGTGGACGAAAAGCAAAGAGGGGAATACTGCCTAAAACACTTTACCACCTGTAACAGAAAAAAAGGTATTTTGTGCCTAATAAGCTTTTTGTGCCTGCCCTAAGCAGCGCTAGTATTAAACCATGAGCGTAAGACATAGGTATATTATTCCTTTTTGATAAAATGGCATATCATCACACCGGTATAAAGGGGAAACCAATAGAAACCAATCTATCAATCAAGCTCTTTCAACACTTATTTCGCAGCTATCACCCTATTTAGCTAAATTTTGACATTGGTTTCTGGGGGCCTTCGTCAGTTCTCTGAGTACTTCGGCTAATGTAACTGTATTGAGAAAACAAAACACTCTTTGAGTAAGTGTGCTTTCTTCTCCGAATATGTAGTTTACTGTATTCTATATGTATCGAAATAGTATGTTTGCGCTCATGTATCCCTTCTCCCTACCCGTTTTGTTAAGAAAATAGCTGCAGCTTCGGAAAGTGTGGTACGTGGTAAGACCATAGGCAGCGCATGTACCTTCTGTACTTCCGTTACACAAGTAAAACAAAAAACGGACCTCCAAAGTTCGCTTTTGTTTACACTGCGTGCTTTTCTGACAAGTGTATGAACCTCAAATTGTAGGAGTTGTTTAGAGTTGCTTTAGCACAGTAATAAAAATGGAATCACAACAATCAATGGTTGTAAGCCCTGTATGTTTAAGGCATATTCATTATGGGGAGTGTTACTGGTTGCCCTTTCTACGTGCTACAAATAAACACCTCCTTTTTATTTTTGTATACCAGGCAGTGCCTATGAAAAAGGGAATTTGTAGATAAGGTGTCCTTCAATGTCAGGTTGAGTGTGGGAACCTGTAACGTCCTAACACGGCAAGTGAGCGCGGAAAATGCCTCACAGATGCAATACAGGTGATGTATTGAGTAAGTGAAACACTGGAGCTAAGGCGATATCGATGAAGGGGGGGCAGCTGCACCAGCCGTAACGAATGGAATTTTATGTACGTACGCTTATTGGGACTGATAACACGTCTACGCTTATCAACCCATTGCTACTCTTTACATGGATACTGCTCCTAGAAGACACTACCGCCAGCATATTATGCAATCTTCCAGTTTATGGGAGCTAGTTAGGGGGGATTCTCTTGTGTATACAATAAGACGTATGAGTGCACTAACTTTCACCATTAGAGAATCCAGAATACGGGCATCTTTCGGTTCTAGTCTACGTAATGCGTTTGCAAGAATTTCTTTTCAGCGGTCACTTACACTGTTTTGCTGCAGGTTTGGATAGGGCCTTTGCGTTGTATAAATACTAAGTTCATGCAAAGCCCTCCCCACAGCACGGCGGATGCTTTTTCTAAACCGTACCAGTGACACATTCCGCAGAAACTATTACACGTCTTAAACAAAGAACGTTTAGGGGCTGTTGGCAATTGTGACACGTGTTAATGAGAGGGCGAGAACGCGTGACGTGCAGCGCGTGCTCCAAGCCTGTCTAGAAAAAAGGGGTTTCATTCCTGCTGTTGCGTGAGCCTGTCATCTCTCTCATGGGCTCATAACATGGTGTCAGAAGCGTTCAGCCATGTGTAGCGACGCGGATGTTCCCGTCCTCCATCTCAGCGCCTCAGTATTTCAAGTGCCGTCCCCATTTGTGTTAACAAATCCCGAAGAACGGCCTACGTGGATCGCCAGAATTGAAGATATATCTTTGATTGCTGCGAAGAATACGTCGAAGAATTCGACATATTCGAAAACATATTCGAAGAATATGTCATCGAATATGTCTTTGAATATTGGAGGAACGTGAAAAATGACTTGAAGCAACTATGAAACGCATAAACGAGACGAGGCCGGGGTGATGTTCAAAAGGAAGAAATGCGAGTTCTTTCCGTTTTCTTGGGGTTGTCTCCGAGAGCTGAGTGTCACCAGATCTAGACAAGTCAAGGCGATCCTATGTCTTTCGGCACCAACGGCTACCAGCGGACTACGCAGGCTACTGGGTATGTCTAAAACGTTGGTCGATACCTTTTGCACCTCGCTGGCATGGCTGCGCCCATCCGTACTTTACGTAACATAAGCAGTCACTGGACCTCGGGTGTGAATCAAAATACAGCGTTTCGAAGGAAAACGAGATTTTAAGCGCAGACATGCACAGCTCTATGTAACCCGTCGTTTCTAACTCTGGTCACGACAGATGCAGTTTCGAATGGTATCAGTATCATTCCCGCCAAAGTAAGCCTTCGTTTCAAGATCTTTGACTCGAACAAAACCCTGCCACAGCAAGATGGAGGTGACTGGCTATAACATGGGCAATAAAGTGGTTCGCCCTGTATCTGCTACGCGTGGAGGAGTCTGACCAATAACTTGTAGTGACGTCATCATTTTCTTCACCAGTGTCACAATCATTATCGGCACTATCATCCTGCTCGCACCTAGAACTTTTTCGGCACACCTGGGGAACGGCAACCTCGTTCTACGCGCCATATCCTGTCCATGGTAGAACCAATGCAACCGCAATTAACGTGGGCTCGGCCGCACCGCCTCGTCCACCACCGACAATTTGGTGACCTGGACAAGTGACTTCGCCATGGCAACGCACCGCTGCTTCCTCAGCCGAAATTCGGACAACGGCAGGCACGAAGTCTCATCACCCGCCTAGACTTACCCGGGATGATTCCGCTTGGATCAATTCGTCGCTATCACAACGCGTGGTTCGTGATCCTGGAGAGTCATTTCTATATCAACGACATCCAGTCCCAGCAAACCAGGTACCTCGTCACTTTAGAGAAGTTACCTGCTGACCTCAGTGAGCGCATTCAGCTGCCGGCCCCCGGCCCAAGTGCATACGACGATCTGAAAGCCGCTGTCCTAATCCACTACGGTATAGGAACGCGTTTTTCTACACCCCCACGCCTTCTAATGGCATCCGTAGATTACACGTCACGGCCGGTTCACCCTCGTCTGACAAACAGACGCGAGCCCCTTGGTCTACGCGCCTCGTCCTGTCCATGGCACAGCCATTGCAACCGCTAAACGTGCGCTCGGCCACGCCGCCTTGTTGGATGCCTACAAACTCTTTGTAGCCACTTTCGGACATAAAAACCTCAAGCAGCTGCCACCAAAGATTTCGCGCTTGGGCATACAATTGACGCGTTACCAATTTAAATTACTGTATTTTTAGGGGAAGTGTCTGGAAACAGCAGACACGCTGTCCAGAGCTCCTGCGATACCGCTCCTCGAGATTAGTTAATGCTGTTGAACTCTTTATGGGGTATGTCTACAAAGGCTTCGCAGCGGCAGTAGCAACCGCATTAAAGAGGCTCGACAAGCCCAGCTCCACGACGAGGAATGCCTCGAGTCAGTGGTTTCAGAAAAAATGGCTGGCCAGACAAGAGCAGGCTTCCCATTCACCTCATGCCATATTAAAGGACAGGGCAGGATCGAGCAGTATACATATAATTGTAATGTGGGACTGCCGCCTAGTTTGCCCAAGGTGGGTGGAATCAAATTTGCTGCCTTCAGTTATGATTGACATCAAGGACTTCGCTGTTGCAAGGAACGAGCAAAAGAAATTGTTTTGTGGCCTCAGTGAACATGCAAAATTAACGTGCCGTTACAAGCTAAGAACACTGCGCCACCAACAGCGTGGCGAACCCCGAAACATTCGTGTCTACAGCGACACCGGCTCCTCTTCGGCAACAGCCTGCGATCGACCTATTCCACAGCAAAAAGCTGCGAACGCATTGTCGTCGTAGAATACTACACCCGCTTTCCCGAAGTAGTGTCTTTTATTCTTATGAAAAGCATCAACGTGCAGCGACACCATCGCCATTTCCCCTTCAGCACCACGATCATCATCTGTGGATTGTACTCGCACGTAAGCAGTTCCACGAGATACAGTAGGAACGCGACTCAAAAGCTGGGAGTCCGCTCGTTCTGGCAGGGCCTACGCTACCTAAATAAATGTAGGAAGCCGCATCCGTTTCACGCCTGCTTCCTATGAAGTGGTGAAGCGGAATTTCCGTGCCTGTCACCCAGCCAGTGGCACACGCAAATTCTGAGGTTGGTTTATTATCTTTGGGGTAGGTTCTCGATGAAATTCGGCACCATACAGGACGTTCAAGCACTCCATCCTTTGGGGACGCTTTTCGCTCCAGCTCCGCTGCACCCTCACCCTTCCACCACGCAGCCAAACCGCTTACGACGATCTTCGTTTTGATCTGCATAAGAACGGGTTCACGCACGCTCCGTGCACGCTCCACAGCCGCACACTGTACCCTCTGCGCCGCCGCCTTTGTCCTTTGACACTAGTGTCACCCCCATGAACTCTACCTCCATTGCGGCAACCACTCCTACACCGACAAGAGTGACAGCCGACATCGTCACGGACGCCAACCGGCCGCAGCCCTCTACTACCCTTCCACCACCCTATGAGAGGGCTCCGATACGTGCTCCGTGACCATTTCATTTGCTCTAACCCCGTCGATCGCTACCCCACCGTCGGGCATCATATTGTTACGCACACCATAAGTGCTGCATATTCGCCGATGCGTTTATGACATTTCAACGGTCAACCATCTGAGCAAGCTGATTGGTAGAAGAGGAAAACAAGGTTGCACTCCGGCTTGGAACCATAATTCACGGACCGCTCTACCATATACGCTCGTCCTACACCGTCCGACCTCACTGTAAATCAACCCTTCTCGTAACAGTTTGGTGGTGGTGCGGGGTACGCCACGTCGGACCTCCAGGATTTCCGCCGCAGCCGACGTGTCGCGGGTCTGCCACCGCTGTCACCTATGATGCCTCAAGGTGGGAACACTGTGCCGGCCCCCACGCCTGGCTGGCATCTCCCGGGAGAGCCCCGAATGTTCACTGCGAACGCCGATGAAGACGTTGAGGAATGGCTGACGTACCATCGGCGAGTGGGCCAGTACAACCGCTGGGTTACTGCTGCACAACTCTCCAACGTCGTGTTCTCGCTAGATGAGACTGCCCTGACCTGGTTTGAGAACAACGAAAGCAAGCTCACAACCTGTTACCGTTTCGTCGAGGAAATTTCCTCCCCATTTGGCGACTCCGTCGGAAAGAAGAAACAGGCTGAACAGACGTTGCTCTATCGCGCCCAAGTCCCTGGTGAGACATGCGCTACCTACTTTGAAGAGGTGCTAAAGGTCTGCAGACTCGCAGACCCGCAAATGTCTGAGGATGATAAAGCGGGTCACTAATTAAAGGGGATCGCTGAAGACATGTACAACTTTTTAATAGGGCGTGAAAAGTTGCAATCGGCGTCAGACGTTGTCCAGCACTGTCGCACCTTTGATGCGTTGAAGAAGCGTCGTATTACGGCAAAGTTCGGTCGCTTGGCTAATGTAACTACTTTGGCAAGCGCTGATAAGACCCAACCACCGGACTTCGCTGAAACTATCCGCCGAATCGTCCGCGAGAAATTGCTGCGACACGAAGAGCCTCGGCGCTAAAGTGACAGCTTGCACGTTCACGAAAGTTACGTGCTGCAAGATGTACAGGTCAATAGCCTCTCGCCTTCGAGTGCTCAGTTCTGTGATCAGAGCTATACGCCTCGCAATGAAAGCCCGCAGCGCCTCGACAATTGGGATTCACCACGCTACAGTAACCACGATGTCAAGCAGTTCTGTCGGCGCCCTCAACGTCCACCTTACGACCAGCGTCCTCAGCGCCCGGCTTATTATCGCCGTTTTGATGCCGTCTACCAGACATCCTTCCCTCCCCGTGAGCGTGACCTTCCCGTCTGCTACCACTGCGGGTTTGAGGGCCACATTTCTCGCTACTGCCGCCAAGCTCCACGGTAGCAGCAAACTCCCATGTGGAACCGCCCGAACGCTCGAAATTCCAGCTACGACACTCGCCTGCCAAAAGCTTTTTTCTCCGAGCACCAGCGCGCCGCGATTCACCGCCTTCTGAATGCAGCTTAACCCCACCCGCTATACGACAGCGGCGTCCACCATCACCACGGCGTCGGTCACCGCCGCCGGAAAATTAGCCAGCGCGGCCACCGGAGGTGCGGCCGCGGCACAACTGTCACGTGAAATGCCTGTTACTGGACAAACTAGCTGAGAACTAGCTTCGCCTGTATCAATGCTAAAATACACCGTGGAAGTATTAGTCGATGGCACCCGAACGATGGCTCTGATCGATACGTGCGCAACAGTGTCGGTAATGACGTCTGCGTTTATATCCCGTCTTGGCCGCAAAGTAGTGTTTCACCGGGACAAAATCGTAACAATTCAAGGTGTTTGGGGTGAGTCCCTATGCCCACTTGGAATCTGCCCAGTGACTGTTTCGTTTGGCGGCCACACATTCAGGGCGGAGTTTACAGTATTGCCGGGGTCAACTCACGATGTGATGTTAGGTCTAGACTTCTTGAAGCAGTGTGGTGCACAGTTGACTGTCGTAATGGGGACGGGACCGCCCTATCTGCCCTTGTAGAAGATTCTTGTCCCGATAGCACCCGCGCACTCTGCGTGTTGACGGACACCATCATGCCGGCGCAGTCAGCCGCATTCGTGTCAGTCCTTTGCACGGGAACTGATCTGGATAAATTTGAAGCTTTGCTGGAGCCTATGCCCCTAAACTGCGCAAAGAAAAAGGTATTGGTGCCTCGATCGGTTGTTAGGGTAAACAGGAGACAAACCTCAATGTGGATATCAACTCTTCGGCCGAACCCACTCTTCTTCCAAGCGGGCTGAATCTTGCCGAAGCGATCGAATATGTTTCAATTTCAATCGGAGTTTTGTCCGAAGTCATAAATCCGTTTACTGATCCTTGCCCGGTGGACCCGGCCAAATTGCAAAGTATGATGGACGAATCCATTGAACCAGAAAAACGCCGTGCGTTGAATGCCGTGCTTGCAGAATACTCACGCGTATTTGACTGCGGGCGAAGACATCGAATTCGTCAATACCGCCCACACGGACCCACCATTTATTACATACTGGGGAAGCCCGGCCCGTACGACAAAAGCCGTACCTCGTTTCACCATCCAAGCCCAACATTATCAACGAACAATTACGAGACATGTTGCAGAATGCCATGATTCAAGAGTCTTTATGTCCCTGGGCAGCTCCGGTGATATTGGTCAGAAAGAAAGACGGGTCATGGCGCTTTTGTGTTGACTAATGGCACCTGAACGAAATTGCCAAAAAAGATGTGTACCCACTTCCCCGCATAGATGATGCCAAAGATTATCTTCATTTGGCTTCGTACTTCTCTTCAGTTGACTTGCGATCAGGCTACTGGCAAATTCCCGTGAACCCCGACCATCAAGAAAAAAAGCTCCCCCCACCTCCCCGAAGGGTATCGTGCGGAAATGCGAATGCATTGGGTGCACCGATGAGTGCGCTGCGGCAAGCAGTAACGGAGAGAGGCGTGCGCTCCACTGCATTTACATACAATTTCCGAGCGAAGCGAGCGGAGGGAGGGTACGCTGATAGGAGAGAGAGACCCGCGCAACACGCCCGACCTGAGCGCGAGCCCTCTCTCCCGCCGAGCTCCGCGATACGAGCGCCCTCACACGCCGGAGCGCGCTAGTTGGAACTGATTCTTTTTGAAGGTAATAGCGCACAGAATCGGGGACAAAGAAAGGAACACACGGACAAGCGCCTCTATCAACTGAGTGGTTTATTAGAAAAAACACAGAATTTTATACCCTACAACACTGCGCAGATCAGTACAAGAACCCATCACCGGCACACATAGCAAAAAACGTGTACACTCATCAATTCACACCAACGCTGGTGTTACCTCATCAATTCACACCAACTGATGAGTGTACACGTTTTTTGCTATGTGTGCCGGTGATGGGTTCTTGTACTGATATGCGCAGTGTTGTAGGGTATAAAAGTCTGTGTTTTTTCTAATAAACCACTCAGTTGAGAGACGGCGCTTGTCCGTGTGTTCCTTTCTTTGTCCCCTATTCTGTGCGCTATTACCTTCAAAAAGAATCAGTTCCAACTAGGCCGGCCTGCAGTGATGCTTCACATATGTCGTCTCGCGTATGACTTCGACTGGCCGACAGAGCAAAAGAACGCAAGTAGTCTATGTTGCTTGGCTCAAACGTTGTGAAGAACGCTCCACAAGCTGACTCGCCCTGGTGGCTTCGTGGGCGACGGGGAAATGTTACTCACACCAAAGTGCCGTATATTCGCCGATGCGTTTATAATATCTCAACGATCAACCATGTGAGCAAGCTGATTGGTAGAAGAGGAGAACGAGGTTGCACTCCGAGTGGGCACCATTAATCACGGGCCGCTCTACCATCTACACTCGTCCTACACCGTCCGACCTCACTGTAAATAAACCCATGTCGTAACAATAATCCGCGCGGGCTGACAATGAGCCTTACACCAGTGCAGTCGCAGCATACCTGGCACGATACACGCATCGTGGCATCCACAGCTAAGGCCGACGAACTTGCGTCTCTTTTTCGTACCTCCGTCAATGCCTAAGCTGAAACGTCGAGGGGTGAAGCTGCGCACAAGATGCCTACATCCTGCCCTTCGAACCGTCTTAAAAACACGCCAAAATCCTTGCTGAAGAGCACGTTGGCAAAGTATCTGTGAATAAAGCGCTGCTGCATGCGGTGCAATGTCTTTTTCGCGTCCACGACCAGCAAGCGCTCACGAAGTCCGACGCTCTGGCAGCACGCTCCCAAGTTCTTGACCGTTCGATGATGCCACCAGGTCAGCGTGCTTCTGCGAAGCGGCGCTGACATCACCATCAGCGATTTAACCACCTGTCGCAAAAACAAGCTGCATCGCGGGAAGTCCTGAGGGGCGCTCTCACGAGTCATCAGCGCCGTATTTCCCAGCATCTTCCGTAAAGGCACTGTCACAGCGACTACTGTTTTGGGGCAGGATCGGCGTTTTGGGACTTGGGCGCCTCGAACCCGTGCGACGAGGCTTCACCCAATCCAGTGCTCAAGACGTCACCGCCAAGGCCGACAACCAGTGGGCGTTCGTCAAAAGAAGACTGCGCGCAGAGTGCCGGGTTCGCGAGCATCGCCTTGCCGTCTACGCAGCGGCCACAGCTCGCGTCCCTCTTACATCGGGACTGTTTCACCCTCTGCCAGCCAACTCGTCTTAACCGCCACTCCCAGGCAAGGCCACACGAGAGATATGCACTCACCGGACGCCCTCCGTGGACCAATTAGGACAGTATAAGGGCGTTGACCGCGGACAAATCTTACTGATCACCAGTGTGGTACATACCTGTACATAGTTTTTGTTACATAGTTTTTGTTATTCATAACATACGTTATCCCTTTTTATTTTACCACGCTACGCGCTAAGGGGAAGCCTTATAGCGACACCCACAAAATCGTCCCCATCAGCACCACGATCATCATCAGTGGACTCGACTGGCACGTGAGCAGATTCACGCGACACAGTTCTAACGCAACTCAACAGCTTGGCGGCTGGTCGTTCTGGCCAGTCATCCGCCACCTAAATAAATGTGGGAAGCCGCATCCGCTTCACGCCTGCTTCCTACAATAGTAATAAACGCGTTCAGAAATTGCTTCATTCGGGACGGGATTCTTCAGATCGTTCGGGCAGACAATGAACCGCAATTTTCAACAAACGATTTTGGAAAATTTTATCAGACGTACGGATTTCGCAATAAAACGAACAGCCTGCGGTACCCGCAAAGCAATACGGAGGCAAAACGCGTGGCACAGACAGTTACAGAACGTTTCGCAAAAAAGCGATGACCCGTACCTGGCATTCCTGCCCTATCGTAATACACCACGACCGTCCAAATTTTACGCGCGAATGCACTTCTTAAGCGAGCCTGAAGCGTCCGCCGCCGTCCGCATTCCGCCACCGTCCGCATAGCAACAGCTGCGGGTGCGCGCGCTCTTCGTCTTCCTTGGCAACGCGGGGAGATGGGCGCGCGCTGCCTGGCCGCTGACATGGCACATACCCACGTGGGGGATTGGCCAGGAATCGAGCGTGACAAGGGCTAATGCACCCGCTTAAAGGAATACTGACACGAAATTTCAAAGCTGAGATCCGCTCTCAAGTAGAACGACAACACAAATAGGTGTCTGTGAAAAAATGCATATTTCTTTCTTTGTAGTTGTGTGTGTGTGTGGGTGATCTCCCTTTCGCGAACATTACCGACCCGCGCAAATTCAGCTCGTGCATTCGCACTTACACACTCTCCCCCTCGGAGAAGTGCGAGGGAATTTTTTTTTCCATTCCCGCTTCTTATGCGACACAACCTTCAGAAACTACTTCAGAGTCTTTATAACGCCATAACGCCTGAGTCTACATACTCCAAACCATCACGAAATTACGGATAGGAATCCTAAGCAAACCCCAACCAGCCAAGGCATTCAACTCTTCACACCGCGCTAGTCAGTGGCCGGCTTTAAATGCAGGTGACCATGTATGGGTGAAGGACCTAAGCTACCCGGGTTCACCACTCAGCCCTACTACAATGCCTCGCTTTTTCCTGGTCGAAACACCATGGGGCGTGCTACCACGGAACCACCGCCACGTGGTACGGTTCCAGCCCGACGTGACGCAGGTTACAGCTTCACACGAGGCAGAAGAAAGGACGGGACATGCGAAAGACGGGAGAACGGGGATATCGCTATATTCGAGGCAGCTGCCATATGAGTTCTGGCCGAGTGGTCAGGCTCCACAAAAGCTCAACCTAGAGCTTTAGATTGTAAACATTTTTCTAGTCTAACAGAGGAGATCTAGAGGCGGCTGGCTCATCTTACGAGTGTCATTGAGAGCGTGAGAGTGGCTCACGGGGCACCGCGTACTACGTGGCTGTCTGCAATGAAGGGCTGTTATTCCTGCTACTGAAAGAATGGGTCATCTCTATCGTGCACTCCAAACGGGACTAATGGTTCCTGTTAAGTTGATTTTTATTTTTTTCAAAAGTCATCTGTTCACTGGTCATTTCGTGCCATCCATGATAATCCTGGCCCGATAAACAGGAAATTCGATCCTTTAGGCCATTTTAGCTGTTTTTATACTCATGCTTTACACAATTCTTATGTAAGTTTTTCTTGGCGCTCTTTCCTCATAGAAGGCATTGCGCGAAAAACCGGCAACTATCACTCCATTCACCTTGTGAGTGGTCAGCTTGCAATTACTCAAGCAAACAACATCATAGAAAGGGTGTGCTGAGGATGGGAACAAGCCAAGAAGTTAATTAGAAATTGACTCTAGGCTCAATGGAATGTATTTCTCGCTCATTTGGCGTTTACACCCACCCAGCTCATTCTCAGAATATATATCCTGCGCAAACGAAACTATATCCTGTGATGTTCACTCTTTTTGGAGGAAGTAGTGAGGCATTGTTATTCTTTATTGTTCTAAGTGCAATGTTTATTTTGACAGTTCCATGTTGCAGGGAGCACCCTGCTTAATATTAGGAAGAAATAGCCAGAATCGCGCGGACACTCTTCAGCTGCGCTACTGCTTCTCAACGAACACAAGCACTATGTTCAAGACATATTTGATGGTCAGAAACGGGAAGATGAAAAGATCCTTGAAATAAACCAGACAGGTCTAAACATACACAAGTCCTACATCGGCTTGTTGTGGTTGGAAATACGCGGAACACACAAGTATACACAAGCAAGTTCTTTTGCGAGGCGCTGTATTGTGCCACTCTATCCGCGCCGACGCTGAACTCTGGAGGGTGACAAGCTCCACACTAATATTACTCTTTTCCGGCATGTAATGTGGCGTTGGGCAATTCGTTATGGCGGGAGCACCGAGGTTAGGCCTAGTTCTAGACGAGGCCTTGCTGCCACACTCCTTGATGCTGACTAATCGCTAACACGTCGCGCGGAGGCAGGCTTCTCCCTCCCTACGCTGTGACAGGTAACAGTCCTCTCGTTAATAAACGCGTTGTGGTTCGGCCCACCGTATCGCCGAGGCTTACCAACGCTTAAGACGATACTAACAAGTACTGCGTCGGTACAACCTGTCCGAACAGCTTCTTCATTATCTTCTTCTTCAATTCTTTCTCTCCCGAGGGGCTGCACCATCGGTTTGTCGGATGGGCAACGACTCTGCAGCAGCCCTTCACATAACTTATTTTACGACCAAAGGGTCGGTGGTGGTTGCATGAGCTGAAAATTATCTGAAAATTATTGTAACCATTTATAATTATTTTGTAATCAACACAACAATACTTGTCTATTGTTTCAAGCTGAACAACAAAAACAATATTTTTCTCTGTTTAATATCACTCCAGGTCCCATAAGGAAGTGGAGAAAAAAGTTTAAAGATCGTGATGATGATAATGATGGTTGGAGTTTTTTGGCGCAAGGCCAGCTGGGGCAATAAGTGCGAAACAAAAGTATCTAAAAGGAATTAGTGGCTAATAAATCCAGAATAACAGTAAAATCAATCAACGGCAAACGTGAAGGGTGGTGTATAGGGCCAGTTGTGATTACGCATGATAGGAAATGAGGTTTAAAAAGACAACACCAGAAAAATATTTAAAAACGCGTTGCATAGAGACCATGTCATTGTCAACCAAAAACACACAAGGGCGTAGCAGAATGTGTTGTCTGTATAGTTCCTTAAAGTAGGTGTCTCGTTGAATCGAGTGCCTTGCATGTGATTAGGATGTGGACTATAAATAGGCCCTCCCCACACTTGCTACACCCAGGTCTTGGAGAGCTAGTGAGCAGGTGTGGGTGCGTTACATGTGTGTGGCCTATCCGCAACCCACCTAAGGTAACTTCAATGTGTCTGTTGTGTGAGTCAGTAGAGTATGGTCTCAAGTGTGGTTTTATTAAGTGTAACTTTTTATCTGTCTGTTCACTTGAGTGTGTTTATCATGTGTTGTGAGGTTGGTATCTGATGTGTGGCACTAAATCTGATGTGTGGCTATGCACGCTGAATTCAAGAGTGTAGCAGCAGTGGCCATTTCATCTGCGGTTTCATTCCCGGCTATTCCACAATTGCCAGGAACCCAACATAATGTTATTTCAAGACTTGATGCTTATGCCGCCATACGACCCAAAAAACAGGATTGATTACATAATTTTTCAGCGTTTTCTGAACAAAAGTGCACGAACAACACTAAGAGAATCTGTAAACACTATAGACTTTAAAATTTGATGTAGGGCAATGTGATCTAAAATAAGTAAAATGCCGTGTGCTTCAGCTGTACAAATGCTGTTGTGGGAGTTCATTCTTTTTGCCACGTTAAATTTCGGTCCGTCCGCAGCACAAGACACAGCATCACCTGTCTTTTATGCCTCGGAGTAAAACTCTGCACACTGGTATTTATCCTGCAGGAAGAGGAAATGCTGCATAACAGCTGCCCTTGGTGCCCTGTTTTTGTCGAACTGCACAAAGGACAGGTCACAGGAAACATCTCTGGCTTGCCACGGTGCAATAAAATCAATGATGGATGTCTTGTGCATGTATGAAACTGACACTGCCTGCTCAGAAGCTTCTGCTCTAACTCTGAGAGGGTGCGACATGGGAATAGATGGACGGTTTTAAAAGAGCTGCTGTGAGGATGCATCATGAATGGTCGAGTTAAGAGAATGATTTGTAAGAGATGATTTTAGAGGCATGCAACAAGTCAGTGTATATCATCTGGTGATACAGGGACCATTTGTGGCACTCCGCATAGAGGCTTTCAACAGGGCTGGTGCGAAATGCGCCACAGGCAAGGCGAAGCCCCAATTGCAGAACTGGTTAAAGCATTTTAAGTGCCGTTTTCGTTGCAGACCCATACACGACGCTGCCGTAGTACAAGTGAGATCCTACCAGTGCAGTATAAAGACGCAGGAGTAGCGGCTTGTCTGCACCATACGATTGGTGAGAGACGACTTTAGGATATTCATAGTTTTTAGGCATTTTTGCTTAGGCATTTTCAGATGAGGAACAAATGTTAGTTTGTTGTAGAATATTAGGCCTAAAAACTTGTGCTCCTTTTTTACAGAAATTGACACGCCATTTAGAGTAATGTCAGGGTCCACATGAATCCCGCGAACATGGGTGAACACAACGCAAGTACTTTTTACGGGGTTCAGCTTAAAACCATTTGTGTCCGCCCAGCCAGCAAGTTTGTTCAGGACGAGCTGGACTTGACGTTCACAGATTGACATGATACATGTTTTAAAAGATATTTTTACATCATCTACATAAACTGAACAAGAAATGGTTGGTGGCAATGCCTCACAGAGTGCGTTCATCTTCACTAGAAGAATGTGCAGATCAAAACACGTCCTTGAGGCACGCCATTCTCCTGAACATGTACATTAGAAAGTGCACTACGAATTTTTACACGGAAAGTTCGTTCAGACATGTAGCTAGAAAGAGTGCTAATCATGTTGCCCGAAATACCGTATGACTTCAAGTCACTCAAGATGCCGTATCGCCATGCCGTGTCGTAGGCCTTTTCCATATCAAAGAAGACTGTATTGCAGAATTGTTTGTGAATGAAGGCATCTTTTATGTAGGATTCCAACGCAACAAGCTGATCATTGGTAGAGCACCCGCCCTGAAGCCTGCCTGGCAGCCCTCGAGAAGTCCGTTGTACTCAAGGAAGTACACGAGCCTGCGATTGATCATATTCTTGAAGAGCTTGCACAGGCACCTCGTCAGGGCTATAGGACGGTAACTTGAGGGGGACGACGGGTCCTTTCCCTCCTTCAAAAAAGCCTCTTCTGCGGCCTCCCTCCAAGACTTTGGAATGCGCCCCGAAAGCCATATTGTATTATATAGATCTAGGAGCGTTTCGAGTGTGTCTGCTTGTAAGTGTTTGATGTTGTCTTTGCCTTGAGCTGAGGGTTTAACCTGCTCAGAGGTGCCCTCAGCTCATGTAGTGAAAACAGGGAGTTGTAAGAAGTCTGTGATTTGTTGTTATCGTGTAAGGATTTATTTTCACTAGAGTCTTTATACTTCACGAAAGTGTTCGTGTACAGTGCTCAACTAGACACGTGTTTGAAGTGTTGTGAGCATATATTAGCCTGGTCTTCCAGTGTGTCCCCTGTTGTACTGACCAAGGGCAGGCTGTGTGTCTGTTGTCCTTTAAGTTTGCATTTACGTGTCCATACCTTGAGTTTGTCTGTGTATGAGTTTATGGATGTAATGAATCAGCGCCAACTATCCCTTTTTGCCTCACGGCGAACACGTTTTCCGAATGCCTTGGCCCGTTTTAACAAGAGGAGGTTTCCCGACGTGGGGTACCGACGGAGGATATCCCCACGCCTTGTTCTGGGCCTCCCGCGCTCGCATACAGTCCTCATTCCACCACGGCCTCCGCTATTTGCGCGGGGCACCAGAGGCGTGGGGAATGGTCTCTTCGGCGGCGTCGAGGATGTGCCCGTGTGGAGTTGAGTGGCCTTTGTAGGTGTCTTATGGTTGTGTAGTGTAGTTTCGATGTCTCTGTAAATGTGGTCCAGTTCGCTCGTGCCTAATTGAGCCTAATATGGGAAGATGAACTTCTTGAACCTTTACCTATATTTGTTATTTAGGTGGGGAAGTGGTCACTGCCATATGGGTCAGTTCCCACACCGCACTCGATAAGAGTAAAGAGAGCTGCGGAGCCAATAGACAAGTCAAGATATGAGTATGTGTTGTGTTCTAGGTTATGGTATGTAGGCTGTTTATTGTTGAAAAGGCATGCTCCAGAGGATGTAGGAAACCTCTCAATCAGGCGACCCCGGGCAGCCGTACGAGAACAGCCCCAAAGAGAATTGTGAGCATTAAGGTGGCCTGTTAATATGTATCGTTCGGGCAGAAGCTCAACCAGCGCCTTATAGTCAGAGCTCAAAAGTGCAACATCAGGACGAGTGTATATGGAGCATACCGCTATCAACCTTTTAAATATTATTAAGCGCATTGCTACAGCCTCGAGGATAGTGTTTAAAGTGACAGGGTGGCATGCTAAGGATTTCCGGACGATTATGGCCACACCACCAAAAGAGTGTGTGCAGCCATCACTGTCTTTTCTGTGTACTAGGTAACTATTCAAGAAATTTGTGTGTTAAGAATTCAGATGCGTTTCCTGAACACACATTACACTTGGCTGATTACCATGCAGTACTTCGTATACATCAAGAAGATTTTTAAGACGGCCTCTACAGTTCCATTGAGTTATGTTTTCTCTTCCCATTATTTAGTGTGACAGCTACGGAAGTGTGCATGTTTATGTTTATGTGTCATCTTTCGGGGCTGTGACTGTCGTCTTTTTTGGCTTGTCGGGAGGCTTTGGTGTCGGGACGCGTTCCTTGCGGTGCACCACAGACAATATGGTCCAACGTCAATTTCATCCTGGGATGTCCTCGGAGCGCCTTGGTCCGCGAACCTTTCGGGGCGTGCTTTTCCTTGCCCGCAATTGCCGAGGGTTTCACAAACGCCTCGGGTGACGCAGGCGGTATGGGGGGGGGGTTGGGAGCTGTCGCTGGCTCCCCCATCTTTATCTCCGTGCCCTCGCATGTGGTTTGGGACGGTAGAGCGAAAGTGGAGGATGCAGCACCACTCGTGGTGGTGCATCCTCCATGGTTGTGGTTGTCTCCTCAGACGTGGTTGTCTCCACAACCGCTGCTGGTTCAGCGAGCGATGCAGAGGCGCATCGGGCCACCAAAACCAACCCAGGGGGCGGGGGGGGGGGGGCTAGAGCGGGGCCAAGTCCGACTTGAAGTACTGGGTCTCCGCCGAAAGCAGGCGCCGCTTCGCCCACAGGCGAGCAGCGTTGGCGTACCTCCCCAGGGCAAAAGAGGCGAACCTATTTCGCGCCTCTGGGAAGGTGATGTTTTCTTTTACCTAGACATTGATTATTTTCTTATCTATTTGGAACTTTTCGCATTTGCTGGAGTAGGCCGCATGTGGGCCCCTGCAGTTTGCACAAGTGAGGATGTCAGAATTACAGTTGTCGGTGGGGTGATCCTGCGCCGCGCATTTCGCACACGCTGTTTTGCCGCGACAAGAGGTTGTACTGTGCCCGAACCGCTGGTACTTGAAGCAGATGCGCGGGTTTGGAATGTAAGGACGAATGAAGCATCGAATGAAGCCTGTGTTCATATATTCAGGAAGTGATGAGGACCGGGAAAAGGTCAGCATCATATGTTTCGTGGACATTATGTTATCATCCCTGCGCATCGTGATGCGGCGCACAGCTGTGATGCCCTGATCCTTAAAACTGTGAAGCAGGTCGGCATCTGTTTCCGTAAGAAGGTCTGCCTCAGAAATCACACCCTGGGAGCTGTTGAGGCTCCGCTGGGGTTTGACCCTGATGTTCACATCATGGATGCGGGTTTTTGCAAGAAGAGTGCGGGCTTGTTGTTCGGCATGGAGTTATACAAGGATTTCTCCCGTCCTAAGCTTTTTAACTTCATACTTTCCACCTATTGTGTTTTGCAAGAATTCCGAAACGAAGAATACAGACAGGGAAGCGCAGGTCTTGGTGAGTCAGCTGATTCTATCACAAGAAAACGAGCATAGTTATTCACGGTTGATGAAAAGACAGTTGTTGGAAGAGGTGGGAATAAAACTTCGGTGTGGCCCCTTTTCAGGGACCAATCACGTTTGGGGGGGGATTTGAAAATGCCATATAGCATAGTATAAAAGCAGGGAGACGGGGGTACGTTCTTCTTTGACCTTACCCTGGTAGTCAAAGAGGTGCCTGAGCTCCCTGCCTGGTAGACAGGCAGGCAGCCCATCGGCCGGAGCTTGACCAAGGCTCCGAGGGCCACCGTTTACGTCTTCTACTCTTCACCTTTAAACCCCTCGCCACGGTTGGATACGGATTATGTATGTGAACTCGGGGTCCATGATGTCGCTGCTCACCGTCACCGTGAGTACTCAAGGTGCCCCGTGCTGGGAGTTTAAAGATCAGATTCTTTTTTTAAATAAAACATAGTCACATGCTCTTCAATATAACAAGTTCACTTGTAATGATCAAACATATTGCTATTTTATTGGTTTAGGCCAAAGTGGTCCCGAATGTTGATAGACTCGTCATTCTGGCGAGGCGCAATCTGCCTAGTTGTCATACTAAACATTTATCAGGCTACATAGTTGGGAATGTTGTGACAAATTTGTTTGCTGGTTGTTTGCTGGACAACCAGGTTTGCTCGAGTTACGCACTTTGCAGCCAGAAACCCCTCATGCCATATAGCTCCGCACACACCAAACTGGTGAAACGCTCACTAGCCACGATGTGCTTCAGCAATGCTCTATAGAAATCCTGCGCCCATCCCGTACAGAGCGCTATAGAGGCGCAGTTTTGTTGGCTGAGACGGTCAGGGTACGCTGAACACGTCATTCGTCTTACGCAGGCTGGCCGCAGGTGTGAGAAACAGGGAATAAGAGCGGCCGAAACAAGTCAGCATGACTGCATCGAGCACCATACCATGGCGGTTATACCGTATTTGCACGGCATCGTACATCGGCTAAAGAAAAGAGGACAGAGGGCTGGGGTTCGCGTTGTAATGTCCGCACGAATCAAGCTCGACAGGCTCGGCCGGGATACATGTCCTCTACAAAAAAGAACATCCTGGCTGTAACGTTGGACAGCAAAACAAGTACGTGAAATGCGATAGAGGGGTTGTGTACCGTGTTCCTTTAGCCTGCGGAAGAGCATATGTAGGAC
The DNA here is from genome assembly GCF_048455015.1 of Haemaphysalis longicornis. Classification (NCBI taxonomy): domain Eukaryota; kingdom Metazoa; phylum Arthropoda; class Arachnida; order Ixodida; family Ixodidae; genus Haemaphysalis; species Haemaphysalis longicornis. The sequence continues at coordinate 36,809,245 of NW_027526214.1, read as the reverse complement.
AGGCGGCACGCTGCGTCAACTCCAAGTAACGTGAGCATCAATATAAGGTACACAAAAGAAAAGATGGTAATATGTCGACTTAGTGCGGTGAATGCCCCAAGTGAGAGCCATACTTTAAAAACTCAGTGATATTGTTTCACGAGCCTGATCAGCTCACGCGTTAAATAGTAGAGGCAGCTGAAATGCAGCTAGGCAATTTTAAGTGTGTCAGCACGTTATCAGTCGCCTTGTCCGATAAGAAGGCAGCGTTCTTAAAAAAAGTGGTAGTGGTAATGACTGACACGAGTCAGACAGCGGCAAGTGATTCCGTTATATTATTCTGTGCATATTGTCACGAAGACAAGGACGATGCAGTTGTCTTGAATGAGAAAACACGTTTATTTGAGCGAACTTGTGCTCCCCTAACAACTCAAAAGAATACAGAGGTGGCGAAGCAGCGGTCAACAAAGTGACTTGCACAGGCGAGTGTCGTCGAATTGAATGCCCCGGAGTCCGCACTGCAGGCTTTTTATCTTTTGGCGCCCGCGGTTCTCGAAACGTCGATTCGCATCGAGAACATAGTAGATCCAAGAAGATTATTCTGGCTGTTCACGTTAGATCGGAATGCTATCCCTATCACAACAGATAACACATGCGGCACAGAAAGAAAGGATGGAACACGCGCTTCCCTTGGCGCAGAGATAACACAGACCGGCGCAGCCGGGCGGTAAAAGCAAAACACAAATAAACACACCCAATGTATGGTTCGTGGCAATATTCGTAACCTTTTCTGTATCTCTTGTATTTTTGCTGCTATATATTTCACCCTGATTCAATAAAATTAAGTTGGAAGTAGCCCTCGTTCTTGTCTACTGTGTCCCTGTTTTTTTTTTCTGCGCTTAAGAAGAACATTACACTTTTCTGCACGTTAAGGGAATTTGGAAGACTACCCCTTCTGCACAGTAAAGAAAATATCGCTGATTCTTTGTGCTGCAACCACACTGCGGGGTTGCCTCTGGGTCAGTCATTTTGCAGAGCTTAGAAAGTGAGGGCCAGAGAAGCCAACGTACAGGTATTACCTCTGGGCCGCTTTTTTTCGAATATGTGAAAACGCTTTTAGGTGGGCTATCACAGCTACCCTCTGCTTTCGCTCGGCGCGGGCAATACCCATTTGCGGCTTGGCACGAATTTTTGCCAGGAGGCTCTCTGCTACCGACACCAAGAGCTTCTAAGGGTATCTGGAACTCAGCACGTTTTGTGCTTGCTGTCTGAACGCGTTCATGAGACAGTGCGGGAAAGATTTTCCAAGACTGTTCTTGAAGCACATCAAGGCTATTGCTTGTTTAACGAGCTTTGAGCGCGCCGAGTTGAAAGGAGAAGTGGTTTATTCGCCCTGCGATGACAGCTCCAAAAGATACCAACATCTTTCAACCAATCCTAGATGTCTAAAAGTTTATTTTGAACATTTACCAGTAGTTTATGTGTTAGGAAATTGGGCACTTTGCGCCATGGAACAATTACAGCACCTGCCTTGTTTCAGATTCCATGGCCTGCGTGACACAGCGCAAATCCACCAAAAATGTCATTAACCAAGTGGAACACTTTCAGAGCATCCTTGTGAGTGAATCAGGGCTCAATAAGACGATCAAAATGAGTGAGAAATAAATCACTAAAATAAGGTGCGATGCAGGACCCAATGCACACGCCTTGTTTCTGCAAATGGGGGTCCGTTCAAACATGATCTATGTTGACTGTAAGTAAAAGGCTAAACGTTAATAAAGCACGCTACCTGAAACTCCCGCAGCCTTTTAAAATGCCGCAGAACCATATTTATCAATATAATTTTCCACGCATTCTTGGATAAGGTTATAGGGTAAAGAATAAAAGATATCTTTTATGTCGATTGAGAATGCATGCAGCTCTTGTCAGCGTTACTTGTAAAGTACTGTAGGACTTCGAGTTGCACAAAATAAAAGGGTCGTGAGAGGATAAAAGGTTAAGATGGTCATGAAAGAAATGAGCAACTGAATGCTGCGGGTTCCTGATTCGGACACAATCGTCCTTTAGGTTACGTCAACCCTTGGGGTTTTTGACTAAAAAAGACATTCTAACACTTGTTCTTAATTATATCAATCGCCTTTACAAGTGCACGAAGGTGTAACGTGCCACAGTTGTTTGTGCTAGATATCAGTTTGCTTAAAGATAGGGTAGGGTAAATATAAACATAGGCGTAATAGCCTCCCCCGATTTTTAAATAAAAGGAAGCCATTCTTCTACAGGGTAAGGGATATAGGCAATGGAGCATGGCGAACAATGTAAACATTGCTCGGGAGGGGAAATATGCGGAGGGCTTCCTGGCAAGGCACTTGTCGATTTGCAACGAGTGCTTGCCAGAATCAGAACAAACTTGCGTCATTAAAAATCAAGGCACGGCTCTCACGCGAAATTATCGAGTAAGAACGGATCCTAACGCTTGGTAAGGCATGCGTCGGCATGACTTCTATTACGCTGTGTGGAAACGATATAAACTTTCTACGCATGCGGAGATGCATCTAAGGTTGGACAGCTATATATATTGTCTTTGTTTCAAAATAAACCAGGTGATAGTACAGCGCAGTCACTGTCGTGTATATTTCACTGTCCTTGTCTGCTTTTGTGCGGTTTTGCCTAGATTATGTGCCAACATCCCAGGCGGCACAGAAAGTGTTCCCCAAGACCGGCCCGTCTATGGCCGCTTTCTGGCATGTCCGGCCAGCATCCCGGTTCTGGCAGCCACTGATCATGCATTGAACGGCCAACATTCGGCAACCAGCACTTCGGCGTTTTTACGTCCGCCCGTGTCCGGACGCACAACGGCACCTAACCGGCTGCCAGATATTCAGTTCTCTTACGGTTGCCGATGTTGAAAAAGAGAACGGCCGAAGTACGGCCTTAGGGCATCCGTTTTTTCTTCGGGAAGCGGTAATCGGCCGAAGCACGGGAAGCGACCGGCCACAGAATATGCGTATTCTTGCGGCAGTTGGTGTTCGAAAGGAGACCGGCCGGAGCGCGGCTGCCATGCATTCGTTGTTTCAACGGTGAACCGCGCATCCGGCGGACGTACGGCCCCAGAATATACGTTTTTCATTCGGTTAGCTGTCCTCGGCCGAATTACGGCAAGCGAATGGCCACAGAATATTTGGCAACCGGTGTTCAAGAGGAGACCGGCCCATGTAAGGTATCTGGTTATACGTCATTTTTTCGGCAAACGGCATACAGCCGAACAACGGCTCGCGCCTGGGCGCCGAGAATTCATGCACAGACGTGTTTGGAAGGAGGCCGACCGGTTTTTTTCTGGGGGGAGAAAAAGCCGTTAGGGAGCCGAACGACGGGGACGCGTTTTTCATCCGCTCCGTGTTTCTACGTTTTAAATGAGCGAACATCGTTTATCAAACAATAATGAGTGTTCTCGGTGAACGGGCAAGGTGCAAGGACTCACTGGACATTAGCAGGGAACCTTTTAGGCCATCGAAATGTCATTTATTGCCACAAGAAGACTGTGCCACACCGACGGGTGAGCTAAGCCTCGCCAGTCATCGCCGCTACCACGCCTCTGCCGCCGGCTTCGTCGACGTATCAGCTGGAGGCTATTCGCCCGCTCAAGAAATAGAGAGCATTGGAGACATCGACCCGCCAGAGATGTCCGATCTGAGATAGAGACGGTTCACCTAAATAACTGGCCTTCAAGGGCGTCGAGCAAGCGGCCACCACGCAGGAACTAAACCGCCACCATGTCAAGGACTCCCCACCAAAAAAAGGCAAGTGCGAGCAAAAGCGCAATTTATTTGCTTACAATTAAACTAAGGCAAGCAATGTTGCACTATGTTGTTGGTGATAAACGTAGAAGAGACTCGCTCGTGCATTGGTAGGATCAACTTCATGCCCTGCACTATTCGTTACTTCAGGGGATTTTGCGACTGCCTATTTAGAAAAAAAATTATTTTAAATTTGCCATAACAACAGAGCCTTGTCACTGACGAAGCCTAGCTGTTAATTTAGTTCCGATGTTTGAAGGTGAGCTTAGCTACTCTTGGGATATGACTGATTTGAGTAAACATAATCGCCAGCATCCTAGCAAACACGGCTTTTGTCAGGATTTTCTTGCTCAACGCAGATTGTTGAGTTCACGCACTATTTGGCTCTTGCAATAGATAAGCTTAAAGTGGTTGACTGTATATCCTTGGACTGCAAAAAAGCAAATGATGGTGTTGCATATCACCTTCTGCGTAGTACATTTCATCCTATGGACTGAATGAATCGGTTTTTGCATTGTTATTACTATTGGCCTTTAGCTTTGTTCAAAAGGACTGTGTAGTTAACCGGACTATAGCGAATGAACGTGATTCCGTATACCTGCAGCTTTATTCGAATTTAATAACATCCTGGTGTGCTGATTCAGAAAAGTTTTTGGATGTTAAACAGTGCGTTAACGCCACCTTCACAAAAAACCTTTATTCCAATTGGATACGTATACCGTAAATTATGCTGTTGTGACAACGGCCGAGGAATATAAATACCTAAGAGTTCATTTAGGGAGTGGTTAGAGGTTAATTAGGCAGGTTCACACCATAAAAGTTACGGCTGCATATGTTTTTGGCTTTCTGAGACGAAGTTTCAGTGAACCTCCATCTAACTGAAAAGAACAACCGTATTTCACTCATGTGCGCTCAATCTTGGAGTACGCATGTGTTTTCGTGGATCCCTACACCAAAGATCTCGTTGATACGCTCGAAAACATACAGAATATGTCAGTGCGATTGGTATAGGTAATTGGCACGCTCAACTTAGCATGAGAGAAAGTAAAAAAGTAAACTGAAATGGCAGGACGTGAAAGATCACAGATGAAACCACAGGTTGAACTTTTTTCGTAATATCTATCATTCGAAAACTGTTGTAGAAGGGGAGAAGTATGTCCAAGCGCCATTCTACATATCGCAAAGTGGGACCGCTAGGTTAAAGCCAATTATTGACTTTCCTTTAAAGGTGACGCCTTGCGCGATTCATTTCATTTTACATCAATACTGCAGTGTCATTATCTTCGACGTATGATTGCATTAACTGTTTATATTGACGATTTTCAGCGCGCTTTGTAGAATTATTTTATTATTTTGTCTCATATTTAATGATTACTGTTATGTATCCCCCTTCTGTAATGCATGCAAAGGCAAGCAGGCATGGAATAAATAAATAAATAAATAAATAAATAAATAAATAAATAAATAAATAAATAAATGAATGAATGAATGAAACTTTATTGGCACAAGGATGGCCACTCGGCCTATGTGGGGGCGGGTGGGGAGGGTGGTGTCAGTTCGGGAAAACTACATTCTCAGATGAACGCCAGTAGCCAGAGCGAATGTTCGCTCTGGCCAGTAGCCAGAGCGAACCTTGACCAATAAAATATTTATTGCCCTTTTCGTTGCAGTATGCAAGGTTTCCTGTATGTATGCTACCATTGCTATGATATTAGTTTGAAACAAATTATGTAACTACTTTTACGCCTTTCCTTGCGTGAACACAAAGGGATACAACAGCAGCCACCTGAAGCAGGGCGTCATTCGCGACGGGTCTAGAATTTTTTGAACGTAGTATGACATTAGAAGAAAATTAAGGTCTTTTTGACTAAGTGGTGTGGACGTATAATCATGAAAACAACATTAAAATAGATGGAAAATGAAAGTACTTGTTCGCTCTTTCTTAGAATCAGCCCTGCGCAAGATCAGCAGAAACGTTGATCGAGTAGAAAATGTCTTTGCAAGAAAAATGGGCAAAAACTGGACATACTTTTTTGTGAAGGAGTTATATCAAATGCTCCTAAGTGTTTTGTTGAGAACCAAAACGCTTCGTAAAGGCATTCACGCCGGTTTTATATACATCAAAATTGGTCAAGCAACTGTTATAAAAATAGTTTATGTAGTCATAGCATGAAAGTGTTCCGGAATATTGCCCTAAACGAAATTGGCTAAAAGCGGCGCAATTTATCTCTCTGAAATTCAACCCACTAAAGTATGCGCCCTCCGCCGCCCCCCTCCTCCTCCTCTTTCCCCGTTTATTACAGGTAAGCCGCCCCACAGAGGATATCAGGACCTATTCAAGCTCTACAAAGAACTGAATATTTTCTGTGTTCGGCAGTAAATGAGGCACAGCAAATAAAGGAACGACAATTTGTGAGCACTGTTTAATAAATGAATTTTGCTGTCAACTGAGGCTGGTAACTAAGCAAGGCTGCAATGAAAGCTTGACAGCTGCTGGTTGCGCGCGAGCTCACTTTGATGTGGCTGCATTGGACCCAAAATGCTGGTTTTTTGCTGCTTCTGCACTGCGCGAATGAGTCATCTGCTTGCGCGACATGCAGTGACCGGCCTGAGTACAGCTAATGTACTGTGGCTGAACTCCAATGCCCGTAGCACGGCCGTATTTCCGGTAGCTGGAGTCCGGCTGGAGTCCGACGACCGCATCTCGGCTGTCCTCCGGCGGACGTACTTCGGCCGTACACGGGTGGCTTTGGAATGGCCGGAGCCCTACAGCTGGAATCTGGCCGTATGACCGTAAGCCGGTCGACTGGCCGACGGACACTGGCCGTTGGACAGCCATGGGAGTACGGCCGTATACGGCCAAAAGGCCCACATTTGGACATGGGCCGAACATGGCTGCCGGAAAACGGCCGGACAGAAAATCACCGGCCAAAGTACACCGGCCTGTTTTAGGCCGAACAGTCCTGTGCTACCTGGGATGCACAATTTCCCACGTTAATTTCTACTACGTCATTGTAATAGGCTATGGGCACGCCCGGTTCGTTAATTTCCACAATCAATCAATCTGATGGCGGAACGTTTTCACGACAATTTTATTACTGCACGCTGACCGGCGATGTCAGCGTGGGTTATTAACCAAAAAAACTAAGGGGTATAACACGTGTTTAAATATTTGTAAGTTGTCATGATTGGTAAGGATATCGTTAACTGGTGCAGAGTTCGGAACGTCTGCAAGCTGTCACGCTACGGGATCCAACCGGAGTCGTGTAGTGGTATGGGGAAAAGTCTGGAGCTCTTGTTTTACTAAAACTCGCGCTAAAAAATTCCACCAAAATTGTACGCTCAAGCAAGTGAGGAAGTAAGTGAAAAACCTTTTATTGAGCCGGTGAAGTGGGACTGAATTATATTCTACCAAGCCAGGGGGGACCGGGTAGCCTTCGCTATAGTGGCGAAAAGAGTCTGGACTTCCAAGTCTCTGCTAGTCAACATGGTATCCCACAGGTCAGGGGAGGTAAGATGAAGAGGGGTATATTGTTTTTTCACGTGCACTTTACTACGATGTGAGGAAGAGTATCGAAGAGTAAACAGAACTTGCATTCCGCAGGTTGTCTCGTTGGGAACATACGATGAAGGTGTACTGGGTGAGGGATGGAACTCTTACCGTTGGATTGTGTTATATACGCAGGTAGGAACGATGCTCATCGGTCACACTGATATTACCCATGATACAGGCACGTCCGAAAGTCACGTGGTTGTCGAAAGTGCCAACATATGCGGGAAAATTTAACTCAATTCACATCCAGGCGAAGATAAAACAAAAATACACATGTTAGTAAAAATTCCTTAAATCAATGTTATGGCAACTGGATGGGCACCATTTGCAATAAAAAGTAATATAGAGATATTAACGGGCACAGCGGTTATTTAGGAATGTGCAAAAACACTACATTTTTCCGGAAATTGTGATTGACTATAATACGTGAGTGTCATAGAAAAAGGTCGTAGAGCAGTGTTTGTATGGCTGAGTATGTCACATATATTACCAAAAACCAGTTCATTGTGTCAAGTGCCCTGCCATAAAAAATAGATACTTAAGCAAATTTTTTCACTGTTGTTTACTCTGTCTGCGGTGCCAATTTTAAAATTTTAAGCAATATTGAGCTCCAACATCGTAATCACATTGTTGTCATAAAACTTCAAGCCGTTTGAACGAGCAGTTTGGCTAAGAATGCACATTAGCTTAAGGACCTGCCGCGGTGGCTCAGTGGCTATGGCGTTGCGCTTCTGAGCACGAGGTCGCGCGTTCGATTCCCGGCCGCGGCGGTCGCTTTTCTGATGGAGGCGAGAAGCAAAAACTCCCGTGTGTACGAGATTTCGGTGCACGTTAAAGATCCCCAGGTGGTCAAAATTAATCAGGAGCCCTCCACTACAGCGCGCCTCATCGCCTGCCTTGCGTCGGCGCGTTAAACCCCGCAATCAATCAATCAATCAACATTAGCCTAAGACCATGGCGGTCGTAAAGCGTCGGTCCGTAACGCGGACACTCCTGGGAAGCCCTTTTACGGGCGTCCCAGGGCCAATTCAAATAAATAGGTTTTCTACATTTCTATGAGTAACAGACGTTAGCAAAAAAATTTGCATTACAGATTCAGTGAAATATTTATCGGAGCATCTTATGGAACACTTATTTTGTTCTCGAATGCGAAATTACTTCGATAGTGTTGGTTATAGTGAAATCATAAAACTATTTTAAATAATCATGAAGGCTACATATAGCAGCAAACATCAGACAAACATCTGAAGGAGCGACCGATATAATCACAACTTCAAAAAAGCACAATATTTCCCTTTTCCTCAGTTAGGAATGCGATTTTCCGATATCTCGCCTTAGTGAGCCCCTGCACTTTGACGCAAGTGTACTCGCGAAATTTCGAGTATCAAGATGTACCAGGTTTGGTTAGGCGATGATGGGTCAGTCAGTCTTTCATTCAGTCAGGAAATAGGGCTCATCTCTTTGTAGGTATAGATGGCACGGGCTCCTAAGGGTGGTGGACGGTTGCAGAAATTGTCAACACATAGAGAGCGCTATGTAAACGCTCAAATTTTAACAGCGTTTTAAGTCTAGGGAAAGGTCATTGAAAATTCTTGCTGCCCTTTTTATCAGCTTGTTAGAAAAAATACTCAACTACAAGTACAGCCCATATGGGCTCTGTATTTTCTCACTTTCTGTGGCAATAATTCCATGACCACCTCATAAAGGATCACTGCATCGAGTGTCACCAATTATCCGCTGCCTGACGACACCAAATGTCGGAAGTTAGGAACCCTGGCTGCCCTTTCTCGGCGAACGTTTCCATCTCAAGCGGCCCAGCCAAGCTTACCCTACTTCGAACATCGGCGCACCGAAGAACGGCGGCGACGGCCGCCTCTCCGCCTAGACTCACGGGTGACCTTCCTCCGAGGACCGGAGTCGCGAAATGGAGGGCGTCGAAGTGGAAGGTGAGCCCATCTCGCCTGAAGAAATTACGGAGGAGGCTGGCTGGCTCACAAGCCATCGTCGACGTGGCGCTCGCGCCATCACTAATATGAACCTGACCCCGGGGCTCCCTCGTGGGCAAGACGCTGGCGGCGCCCGGTCAAGGAACCAGAGGCCACATGCACAAGAGCAACTGCACACGCAACGCCGGACGCCTCGCCAAGCTCACCTGCCAAAGGAAGACATAAAGATCGTGCTGCGGCCGAGAGAGGGCCTGGACGTCACCAAGATCAGCTTCGCTGGTCTTCGCGACGGCGCGCTCAACGCGACCGGCCTCGAATGCGAGGAAGCGGAGGAAGACGTCCTCCGCATCCACACAGCCAAGAAAATCATCGTTGCAAGTACCCCCAGCATGGAGCGGGTAGAGAAGTACAACGCCATCAGAGTGCTCCGCATCGGAGAAAAGAGCTATGAGGTGTCCGCGTACGTGGCGCCACCAGAAGACACCACCAAGGTGGTGATACACAACATCCCTGAATATGACAGCGACGAAGCTATAACGAAGAGTCTCGTCTACAAGAAAAACCCCACGATTCTGCAAGCAAGAAGGATGAAATGGACAAACTCGGTCATCATCGTTTTCGAAGGCGACAGGGTACCCCACTACGTTTATTATCGTGGAGCCGAATACAGTTGCTTCCTACATAAGAAGCAGCATAAAGTATGCGACACGTGCGGCAGAGTGGGGCACCGGTCCGATGTGTGCCCCGTACCAGACACCAAGGTATGCAAAAACTGTGGCAGTAAAAACCCACCAGAAAACTTTCCGTGCGAGCCAAAATGCGCTCTGTGCGGACGGGGTCACCCCACCGGCGACAAGAAATTCCCACAACGATTCCGTACTTCCTACTTGATTCAAAAACGACAGTGGGAGAAGAAGCAAAGACAAGAAGAAAACGACAACGGAACACAATGCGGCTGACGTGGGGACACATTATCCATACCGAAGCACGGCGAGAAGCGGGACAAGGAAGGCGATATGCGTGATCATTCAAGCTGCTTCCCGCGCCTCCCTCTTCACGAGCGCCAAAGGAGAAAGGACTCAAGCCGCGCAGCTGGAGCCCGAGACAATTCCACCGGGAGACAACACCGGTGTGATGCAGGTTGTTTTTTTAAATGAGGAGGTGAAAATTTATCGGGCGGACAGGACTAGATACGATTTGGCTACGGACAAGGACCAAATTATATTGACGGGACCAATTACAAAATAACGTGCACAAATGAACATCCAGCTAGTATAATGACAACAGTCCTGTGATAACAAAGTCCCGTGCGAGAAGTCCCACTCGAGATTGTTCGCGCTCACGTGTAGGTCCCAGTCGGTGAGTTGACTCGATGCGCAGGGTTCGGTGCGCTCGGCTCGGGGCCCTTGTCGATGCCGGGGCTGTGCCGGTGCCGGTGTCGGTGCCGGGCCGATGAACACCGCGTTATAATCGGCCCGAGTGTTCCGTGGACAGTCTCGACTAGAAGAGACCAGGTGTCGCTCGGTGTGAAGATCTCCTGAGCGTTGACGCCCAGCATAGAGCTTCCAGGAGGAATGTGCGGCTCCGTGACGATCCTCTAGGCGTTCTCGCCCAGCCGAGAGCTTCTGGAACCACCTGCTTCCTCCCTCCAGCGCTCCCCACCTCTTCTTCCTCCTGCTTCCATCTCGCGCCCTTCTACCGCCTCCGCACACACCTCGTCTTCCTCGCTTCGTCCTGCTGACCCCTGTCCGGTGAGCAGCGCCTCCTCACAACCGGTCAAGATCGAAGTCTCGACGTCAACGCCCCAGCGCCGCGGGCGGCCAGGACTCGAGGCACCAATCAAGGTCCACGTCTCGCAGCGGCAAGTTTACGCCGAGTGGAAACCAACCGAGCAAGGTGAGCTGGGCTAGCGCGGTCTCCCACAGCACAGCTCCGCGGACAACCGCGGAAGGCGGCGGTAGCAAAGCTAGCTCGGCAGAGGTAGAACAATCAGAAATCACCAAAATCAAAAAGATGCTAGAGATAGTTCCTAAATAGCGCACTTAAAGCAGAAATTGCGAAACTCAAAGACGCAAACTGTAATCAAGTGGCGGCGACGCAGAATCCAGGCGTATCCCATAGCAGCCTCGCGGCAGCGGGTAACATCCAGGATCAATCTCCAAAACCTCTGGAGGAAAAAGAGCAAATCCCCCTATTAGAAACTTCGTTTAGTGACGAGATGGAGGAGTCGACACCTGAGCTGCCTGAGTCCCCCCCCCCCCCCCTCCGAAGCGCAGGGCGACTAACAAAGAACAAGGCCTCTCGAGAAACCCCGAGGTATCTAGGGCAAATGAATGTGAAAATCAAGAAATGTATAATCAATTTGGGGAAAGACTGAGCGGGACACTCAGCAAAAATTTTGAATCCCTGCTGGCGAAATTCGCCGAGAGCATTGGCGGCAAAATCGATGCCCTGAACACGCGGGTGACATTACTTGAAACCGCCACCCGGCGCCTTAGTGTGGGAGGAGGAGGGGGGACGGGCCCAATAAAACCTCCAAACCCTACTACAGACCTACTTCGGTGGAAAGAGCTAGGGCCACTCTCGAAAACGCTCAGCTAAGGAACTATGGCAGAGAATAAGATAAACAATCTTGTCGTTTGGCAGTGGAACTCTAGGGGCTTCCAGCGCAAAAGGGGTAACCTAGAGCAATTTGTTAAAACCAAAAATTGAGATGATACGCCGGACGTCATCTGTCTCCAGGCGAAGGGTGGCCCAGCGAAATTATCAGGCTATGAGTCCTACTGTGAGCTGGAGAATGACGCCTCGGATGATGAGCCACAAAAGAAATCGATCGTGGCGACCCTCGTCAAGCGTTACTCGCCGGCCATACGTCACGACATTGATGACGGCACAGCATCTGCGGATCACGTACTCTTAGAAATAGTACCAGAGAGGAAACAGAAGGTGGGCAGTGCCTTCATACTTAGTGTATACAGCTCCCCTCGCAAAAACTATAGATTTGCCAAGCTGTTCCGCCAAACGCTAGAAATTACCAAAGGAAACACATTGGTAATTGTAGGAGACTTCAATGCCCATCATCCGGAGTGGGAATACAAGAGGAAAACGATCGAGGGAAGGAATCTTTGTCTTCACGCCCAGCAGGAAGGCCTTACCCTGATGACAGACGCCACGCACCCTACGCGGACAGGCAACAGCGTAAGTGGAGACACATCACCAGACCTCACGTTCACGAAAAACACACGATTAGAAGCCACGTGGCTAAATACACAAGAAAACCTGGGCTGCGACCACTTCATAATTGCGACCACATTCGAGGCGGGGCTCGCAAAATACAAAGTGGGAAGACAACTCAAAATTATAGACCGGGATATTTTCCGTCATATTAGAGCAGCTGAACTTGACTCAAGCGATAACGCCAGCACCCAAACGAAGGATATTGAAGATATCGAGGTATGGGCAGCACAGATACGTAGTACCGTAGACAAAGCGACTAAAGACATACCGGAAGAGGCAAACCTCAGCCAGGCCGATTCTAGGCTACTGCATATGTGGGGCGCCAAAGAAAGCCTGCAAAGGCGACTACGAAGACAAAAGTTAAATCGTAACTTGCGCAGACGTGTGGCAGCCCTGAACCGGGAAATTGATGACTATGCAAACCAGCTTTTACAGCAAAATTGGTACAGTACATGCGACAGCACGGAACCCAACATTGGCCTCGCAAAAACTTGGAGCATTCACCGCTTCCTAATTGACTCGGAAAACAGCAAAACCACTCAAAAGCACAACCTCAGCATTTTAATGCACCGATTCGAAGGGTCGGACGATGACCTATTAAAGGCACTTCTTGATAGATATATAGGGACGAACCCCAAAGAGCAGCCTAAATCATACACGGGCAAGGAGAATGACCTCATGGACCGTCCAATCACGGTGGCAGAAGTACGAGGTGCCATTCAGGACCTCCAGATCAGATCTTCTGCGGGCCCAGACGGAATAACGAACAAGATGCTGCGCAGCCTGGACGACGGCTCCATCCAGGCCTTGACCCGGTACATGAACGTGTGCTGGGACCGAGGTGAAATCCCGGGGCAGAGGAAAACAGCCAAGGGTGTGATGATCCCGAGGCCCGGTAAAACGTTGCAGATAGAGAACCTAAGACCAATATCACTTATGTCATGCGTAGGTAAACTAATGGAACACGTGATATTTAAAAGACTTAATAGCTACGCAGAAGAGGAAGGACTCTTTCCAGAAACGATGATAGGTTTTCCCCCAAAATTGTCAACGCAAGACGTCATGCTCAGGCTTAAACACAATATATTGACAAGAAGTACTGTTCCCCATTAGATACTAGGGCAATTCTGGGGCTTGACCTAACCAAAGCATTCGACAACGTAAAGCACTCTGCTATCTTACATAACTTTGGCACACTAGGAATAGGCCGCAAAACATATGCGTATGTCAGGAACTTTCTTACTGATCGAACTGCTACACTTGCCTTAGGGGGGCGGCGATCGGCCATGTTTGAGCTCGGACGCAGAGGTACTCCTCAGGGGTCTGTCCCCTCGCCTTTCCTTTTCAATGTGGCCATGATGGACCTTCCAGTAATCCTAAACCACATAGAGGGACTGCATCACAGCTTATACGCCGATGATGGGACGCTCTGGTTGGCTGGGGGTAGCGACGGGAAGTGCAGGACACTCTACAACGGGCTATCGAGCCTGTATAGGAGTACGTAAAACCGAGAGCCTTGAGTTGTTCCCCACAAAAATTGGAGCTGCTAATATGCCGTCCGACCAGCAGAGGGCGAAAAACCGACTCGGCCGCTAAAAACATTCACCATTTTGCAGGTGGTACGCAGCGTATCCCGACAGTTCAGACTATCAGGGTTCTAGGCCTCAGAATTCAGGCCAATGGACACACAACATAGAAACCATACGGACGCTGAAAAAAAGCGTCCATCAAACAATTCGGGTCATCTTTTTGTTTTAAGTAGGATCATATACGTTACCCATTTCTTGAGCCTCAAGTGGGATGAGAAGAATAAAATCAATGCTATGATAAGGAGAGATTACAAACAAGCCCTGAGTATACCTGTAACTGCATCAAGCGAACGCGTTGAAGCGCTGGGCATCCATAACACGCTCAGTAAGCTCATAGAAGCCCAACTAACCGACCAAAAGCAACGGCTTTCTAAGACTCACGCAGGGAGACAAACACTGCATTCTCTTAGCATAAACCACAGAGTTGGGCAAGGCACGAAAGTCGAAATACCAGTGGAGATGCGGACCCACATGCATATCCCGCCACTGCCTAAGAACATGCATCCTGTACATAACCAGGATCGCCGACAGACCAGAGCAAGGGCTCTGCAAAAAAGATACGCACAATACGAGGACGTCATGTACGTTGACGCCGTCCAATATACCAGCCGTGACTATGGTCTTAGCGGTAGTGAAGCGACAGGGCGATTGCATCACCTCCGACTCGGTCCGAACGATGGACCCGGAGGTTGGCGAGGAGGTGGTCGTTGCCCTGGCAATGGTCGCGTCCTCCAAGGTGAACGTTATTGTACGCGACTCGAAATCAGCCATTCTAAACAACGCGAGGGGATCCATCTCATCTGAGGCGTCCCAAATCCTAAAATCCGGCTTGACGATGGAGCGAGGCAGCAAAATACAACTGTATGGCCGCCGGCCCACTCTGTCCTGGCCGGGAATGAGTGTGCGAGCGACGCGGCTCGAGGTTTCGTTGACCGAGCCGATGTCGAAACTCTTGACACAGACGCTCGCTTGATACGATGGTCAGACAGGGACAGACTAGTGTACTACGGAGACATAGTTGACCACTATAGACTATAAAGGGCAGTATACCCAGCCCCAGACAAGACACTGAGCAAATTGCAATCAGTAGCGTGGCGACGGCTGCAGACAGATTGTTTCCCCAATCCAGTGACTTACAGCCGATGTTACCTAAGGATCGACTCAGGTAAATGCAAGGCGTGCGGTGACAGGGATGACCTACATCACATGGTATGGTATTGCCCTCTCCGGAGAAATTACCCGAAAAGCAATAAGGCAGCGCAGCCTGCACTAAACATAAGTTCGAAGGAGCAGTGGGAGATGGCCACGATGGCCACGACCGCCGCCAGGGACCAAGCAATTCTGAACGACGGTTAAGCGACAAATCTGGGCAAATAAAACGTTGTTCACTCACACTCAATTCGATGTTCGCGCAACTGGATGGAGACCATTTGCAATCAAAAACTAATTAGATATATCTACGGGCTGTGCGGTTATCGAGAAATGTGTAAAACACACGATCTTCCCGAAATTCTCATTTCCTCAAATAGGCTGGTGTAAAAAGAACTTCGATATGTGAACGGTGGACTACACAATCACAACTTTATAAAAATAGAATATCACCGTTTTGCTCCGTTTGTAGTGCGATTTCCGAAAATTGCGCCTTTGTGAGCACCTACGCAAAGACGCAAGTGTACTCGCGAAATTTTAATTCTCGAGATCTACCAGTTTTTTCTGGGCGTCGATGAGTCCCTCAGTCGGTGTGGCACTTGTCTTTGTGGGTATAAATTTTGGTGAGATGGTGGGGCAAAAGTTGCTCATAGCTCTTGTAAAATAAATGTGGTAAAAAAACGGTTGGGTAACCACTGTCTAAAAGCGGTCACGTTGTGGCAGCCTGCATATACATCGGGTAAGCAAGACACTGCTTCTAATAATTTGGCTACAACATCCCTTGGCTGCAATTTCATTCACAGCGCCTACACTGTGCAGTATCTATTGTTAGATTTGTTGTGCCTAAAATGATATTCAGTGGCTATCACGAACAGTCTCTAATTAGAGATACAGTCTCTAGTTAGAAACTATTAGAGACACGAGTCTCTAATAGTTTTTATCACCCTACAGCTTTACGTTCATTCACGACAGGGCGCAAATTAAATTTAGCTTTGTTGCGGGTTTCGTATTTGCTCTTATGATCAATTTTTGTAGGAAAAGAACAGGAAAAATTGCGCTTTCAATAATAATGGCGAGGTGAACTGCGTAATTTTGATAATTATTCTTTATGTTAAGAATAATTAATTGTTACTTGATTGTTACTGAAGTGTATATTTCGAGTTGCGAACTCAGGACGTCTCTGGGTTGTGCGTGTGTGCGCGCTTTTTTTCTGGTTCAGTTGGGTGCTTCTACGGTCCCTTCTTTGGGAAATTTTGGTAATGGTATGTAAACAGCACTGTCAAATCCAGGCCACCTATTCGGCGAAACAAAATCTCAAACCGTATGTAGGCGAAAGCGCAATTATCAGTGTGCAATTACCGTGTCTGCCGTACCGTGGTACCCTGGTGTACATTCGTGGAGGCACGCGTCCCAAATTGCGTCGTCAAGGCCGGCGGGGATGACGAGACAGCTCTTCGTTCTCTGTGTGTGGTCCAAGTTCCTCTTAAATAGCACCGATGCTTTCCGGCAGAATGCAGCGGAGTTACATTTGGGTATTTTTGGCACGGTGACCTTGCGCCCTTCGACCTAGTCGATCTTGCCGCGCATCTCGTATGTGTCTCGCTGCTAGATGACTCAGTTGCTGTCGATCACGATGCCCAAGAACGCACAGTCTTCGCCGTGTCATGTGTAGCGGGTCGACAGGGCTGAGTGACAAGCATGACAAGAAAACATTAGGCGTCCGAATGTTTTCGGCCCTATTGGCAGATGACGGTCATTTTGAATTTCGGAAGCTGGAGACTCTATTCCCCAAAACGAACAGAGGGGCACTTCAAGTTTTCCTGCTAATGCAGCGTATGGTGGTCTATTAGCACCCTAAATGACCTAATGAATACATACGAAGGAAACCTAGAGATGCCCATATCATGCTGACGCACCTCTCTTCAGAGGGAGAATAGTTTTGTCTTCTTTTTGCATGCCGCAGCTGTCGTAAGCGATTACTTTGTTCGCCATAGTTCTACTTTTAGACAAAGACCGCACGCAAGCTCACATCAGTGGCATCGGTGCGCATTTCTGTGTAGGCCTATTCGTCGAAGCTTGCAATAGCAGGCGTGCATTTTAAACGATTGTCAAGCTCGCCAAAAGGGTTCTGTTGTGCCTACGACTCCAACCTAGCCCAACCTTACTAGGTGCTCGTTGAGGATCCGGGTGAATACGTCAGCTTCGTCAAGGTAAAGGAGGCCGGCGTGCCACCGAAAGCCACTTGGCACAGTGTCAATGACTCGTTGGATTGTTGCTGCTACCTTGCACAGAACAAACGGCGTCACCTTAAACTGTTACATTTCGTCCGCCACTCAAAAAGCCAATCTTCTTACGGTCTCTTTCGTATCCTTCAGTTCACCAGTACCCCGTTCTCAATCCCATCGGCGAGAAGCACTTTGAGTATTTCGACTCAAAGTGCTTCTCAATGGGGTTCGAGGGCATCGTCGAAATACCTTAAGGTGTTAGGGTTTTTGTGCACGACCACAAAGGGAGTAGCCGGAAGAATTTGTTAGGGTTGTAGGATGCTACCACTGAGTATATCGTGAATTAGGTTCGGATAAGGTCGAGCGTTGGTCGCGCGTTGGTCGCATTGGCCGAGCTTTGACGTATTGATCGAGCCTTCTGTTCGGTAAATATGCAGTGTTTTGCAAGATGCGTTTAACGTAGCTTTGAAGTCAACAAAAAGTCGCTGAACCGGTTCAGCAAGTCCTCAGGTTTTCCTGTTTCTTAGGCAGTAAAGCCACTTTTACGTTGAAGAGGTGAGCAGATTTGAAGTCGGCTCAGATTTTACTTTATAGCTGGTTACGGTGCTGATGTCACTTTCCTTCTAAATTTCATGGATGAAGATACTAGAAGCACCCTTGTATATGTATTTTATATTCCTCAGTGAGGTTCGTGATCAGCACGCAGGAGTTTTCTTTCTTCAAGCCCACAATACCTCTGGTGACGCAGACAACATGATCTCTAGCCTAGCATTGGTCGATTTCCGGAATGGCTTCAATTGTACAATGTTGAGCGTTGACGGCGTTGAACAGGCTTACTCGGTGAAGCGGGGTTACTTGATCATCGGGAATCCCTAACAAATTGCATCGTTCGGCACTTGGTTTCAGCGTCACGCTAGAATGGGTAGAGAACCCTATCGACTTGGCCTGAAAACGATAAAAGCGCCGTTGTCAGTCAAGACATTCACGAAAAGTATTTCGTCCTGGCAGCACTTAGGCCATATTAGGACCTCAGCAGGGTAGGTCCTAACATTTGAAGTGATTACCATCTACTGCTGTAGATGGCTTACTGCTGTGCGCATTTGCGAACCGTCCATAATGCGAACTTTGTTTTCGGTTTCAGTGGGAATGATTCGCACATCACTTTTTAGTCGGCTCCAATATCTATTAGTGCGACTAGGGGAGAACAGTGGCTAGCGAACTGTACATAAAAAGCAGTTTTTTTACAGTTTCGGATGCATCGGGGTGACGTGTCACGGCAGGTTCAAGTTCATGATCGGTGGCTACGGGGTGTGCTCCTCATGGGTTTAGTGACTGCGGGCTTGGTTACGACACGTGTTGGAGTGTTGCAATGTCGCTGTCTCTAGGGGGGGGGGGGGGGGGGGCGAGCGTGAGGGTTATGTCAAGGTGAGGTCGAGGCGTCGTGTTGTCATTGGGTACGAAGTTGAAGGGTTGCGGGAGGGTCGTTTGAGGGTTGCCGTTTTTCCGTCGTTTTGCAGCTTCACCTCCAGATTTCGCTGCTTTTAGTTTCCTCTTTCTGGTCTGCGGACATTCCACGTACAGAAGTCAGCGTTGCTGTGGCGGATCGGCTATATGTATGGTTCGGGTGAGGGCGAACGGTTAACGGTCGGTGCTATGTTCACTTTGAGAGAGATACTTGTTTACTCTCTGTATGATTTCAATTGCAAAAAAGCAACCATAATTCGGCCAATGCCAAATCAAAATCACCGAGAAAACGCTGCGTCTGCAACAGCTTGACGCGGAATTTGCACAAACGATACCCGGGAAAGACAAACATTGGTAATTTGAAATAAAACCGACGAAAACTGATCTGGCATGACGGTGTTATATCTGTAAATTACCTTTATTGGCAACAGAATGTAACCATATCCTAAGCTAGATAATAGTGTTTTGTGCATCCCTTATGATCGGACATGTTAAGTTTACTGTCGGCTTTCGCTTGAGCTAATTACCATAATATCACAACCGTCTCCGGTTTCTGCACGTGTGAAATACTAGGACTGCTGAAATGCGGCCTACAGCTATGATCGGTAACCAAAAATCGGTGTTGTGAAAATCCCAGCTCAGCAATTTGAAGTTACCTGCTCATATTCCGGAATGCAGAGCCCCCCTAAATGGTGACATGTGTCTGAAATTTTGAATTAGCCACTGCCTTTTCAGCATTCAGCGCGGCCTAACGACGGCAGCGCCTTTGGCAAACGCAGCTCGTGTCTCCAACCCCGCATAGCAACTTTTAAGTAGCCTACCGCTTCCCGAAATGCATCGCGGACAAACAACAGCAGCGTCCGTGGCGACAGCGCCGCCAAAACACGGCCTCCAAGTCTTCCAGGGAAAATACAAGCATGCCTTTGTTGAGCAATGGCTTAGATGCCTTACCCCCTAACCTAAGAGCCCCTGTTTCGATTCCCGGCCAGCCAAGCATTGATTTTCTTTTCACAGCCTCTCTTCGCACTGAGGAGACCGCCTACGTCATCGCCTACGCGAAACAGCGCGTAATCAATAAGACGGCGTTGACCTAAAACTATATCTCAGCCCCACTAGGCCAGACTGCGCGTCTTCCATCGAACGCACATAGCCAAAAGAGTTCGGTGAGCCTCACCCGCTAGGTCATTGATGGCCCCACCCGAAACTGATTAAGATGATTGCGCGCGCCCATCATTCGAATTTCCGGCGCACGTCCTAGCATGTACCGCACAAGGTCGCTGATGATGACTGCTGTGTAGTATAATTTAACGTAGCCTATTTCTGTTACAGTAAAAGTTTTGGGGTGCACCGAATGAGATCACCTTACACTACTTCAAAGCCATCATGAAAAACAATAGGGCTGGCATTAGCCACCCCATTGAGTTCTGGCTACGCATTGTTAGTGGGGTGCCAGCCACGAGCGAGAAGAAAAAGCGGACACCAGATAGGGTTCACAGAGCGATACCGTACGGATACTTCACGCCTCATTTATCGCTCTGGACATTGCGACACCATCGTTCGACTTACAATTGAATTTGTCCGTTTTTCTATATTTAAGGTATCACAAAAATTGTGTGACATTGGCGAATAAAAACATTAATTTCTCTAAAGTATAAAAAAGTATCTTGACGAAAATTTTATCTACACGGAATGGGCTGACAGTATGCCTGTGATTGCGTGTAATATTCTTAAGGCTGTTCCTTCAGCACCTCATCTATACAGGCTCACTGTGTTGTGCGGATATTGTCGTCTCAAAAGGGCTCCAAAACCATTTCATCATTGTTTTCTTGATTGCCATTTGGTATTTATACGGTTTCATACCCGAAATGGGGAATGCTGGTTTCCATCGCACCATGGGATCCGCGAAAATGAGGCCGCAGACAAAATTGCGGGTGCTGCACACGGGAATACAGTTCCCAATAAGAGCACCTTAGAGCTATCTCAAGTCATAAATTAGCAAACACTTTCTTGTAAAAGGCAAGCAGTACAGGAGGAGCGCAAGAATAATGTACTCGTAAAGAACACACTTTTGGCATACACCCCCAACAAAACATCGATACACATCAGTCGCTTGGCGGGGTTTGAGATAGGTCACGCTCATTTCGCACACTTTTATCTGCTTAGTTTATCACCAAGAGCACCAAGTAGCATGGATATAAATGGCCTGGCCGTAATCCACACCCTCATTAAATGCACGCAAGTCGATGCATAGCGCTGTAAACACTTCCATTAGTGTATGTGCACTGTATTTGTCTAGGCCATAATGTTTTTAGCAGACAGTCTAATGTTTTCCATTACGCATGTAATGAAGACATTATGAGAGGTTAAAATTTTATTAGTGCCGCGATTGACGTTTCATATGTAATTTATACTCAACATAATTTCTACCCGGCTTTTTAAAGCTACTATAATAAATATTTTATCTGAGATAAATTGTCTTTACAATTTTAAGTTGTACATATTTGTATGTAATTTAAGGTCTTTCTATAGCTTTTTTTCAGTTGTTGACCTTGAATAATTAAACAACAATTAACATCATCACACAATTGCACACTCACTTTACACGTCTGAAATGAATAATAGAGCTGGTATTTGCATACACATATTATTTAAATTTGGAATTCATTACAAGTACCCACAAGTATATTCCGTATTCTCTGACATATGGACACTGATTTTAGTGTGGTGTATGAATGTGTAAAAATTACGCCTTTTAATGCATTTTAACTAGCGTACTTAGGCCGGCATAGCTCGGACCACAACTGGTATTCCGATGCATGCCCCATTTATACTAGGGTAGGCTAATGTTTATAGAATTGTAGGCTCATTTGCGTGCTATGCGTGAGGTCTGTAAAACGTAAACTTTAAATAACTAGGAGGGATTACCCAGATGTGCCAGCAACGTCCGTTTATTTACAGTGCAACGGTGGTGAGGGGTACCTAACGTACACTCCACTGGTGTGTTGTAGTCGCTCAAGGAGCTCTTGCTTCAGTTCATCGCTCCTGGAAAGGTCAATCAACAAGAGAAAAGGCGCCCGGTTTGCCAGCCTGCCTACAATATTTAGGCTTCCCTAGAAAGAACAAACACAATGCCGTACTGTTCTAAGGAATTGCCATTGTACAGCACTCACATCCCTGTTCAAGGCTTGCGCGCTCAAATATCAATAATAGCGATCCGAAACACACGAACATCCTTTGTGCTGAAAGTTGGTAAAGACGCCGCGGGCGAAAATGGTGTCTAGCCGTTAGTAATCTAACCCCTGCTCGCTAGCTTGCGAGTCCCGTTGCGTCCTTCATCTTGAACGTCGTCCTCTCTACACGCGACATGCTCACCAAAGGCGTCTCGGGAGCAGCGGGATGCCTCTGTTTGGCAAGAGCAGTCTGAGTAACGCAACAAGTAAAAAACGCAACAAGTAAAGAATGTGCAAAATCCTATTACATTTGTATAAAAAAGGAAAAAGGAAAACGGGCTGACATTGATGTATCCTTAATTAGGTAAAGAGAAATTTAAAATTCAGCCCTTTAACTTGCTCTCTGTTTTTCGCCTCCCATTTTCAAAATAGCTGCGCTAAAACATCAACACCATCATCTATTTCGCGGAACAAGACATGAAGTGGTACAACGTGAGATCACAAGAATTACTTGAGAAAATTGGACTAGAGCAATGGTTATTAAGGCACCCTGAGGTTTAGAGGGTCGCCCGGCCGTAGCACACTAACGTGTCACTTTTGTTTGATCCTTCAACACATCGATAACCTAACCTGCATTACACTTCACCTGCTTGTCTCTCAAAAACCGCTAACAAGTAAAGAAGTTGTTCACCTAATTATAAAAATAAATGCAGACGAAACATATATTTCAGGTTTTATACGGTATATGAAGTTTCACAAGACATAACGTGTACATATTCGAACAGTAAGCTCAAACACAGTGCACGTAGTCAGACAATATGGAATCTACTTTAGGGTATGAATAATGATTAAGAACTCTTATAAGGAGCTTCCTGTCCATTCGAGGGCCATTTGACTGAACGAGTGTCCAAAGAAGACATTAACAGTTGATGACGAAGATGAATGGTCTTCTCAATCAAGGAAGGAGAAGGCCGTTTAAGAGGAACGAAAACTGTGTCAACTAAAAAAAGGTTTAGGCTCAAACCATGAAGTTTATATCCCGGTATTATATCGATATAAAAAACAGGAAAACTGTTCATATATTTTTAGGTAAAAAATACACAAAAGAACTTACCACAAAAGCATGCTGCAAACAAAAAACAGTAGAACGCCTTTATCACGTTTTAACTTGGTTAAAAATGCTTTATATTTTTGTAAGAAGTAATTTTGCATTCGTTCATTGAATACCAAACTCGAGGTATACATTTTTCATTAAAGACTGTTCTCTCTCTCTCTCTCTCTTTCTATAGGTATAAAAAGTATGCAATGTTGAAAGCCAGTAGTGAAATCCCGCCACCGGGCCAGTAAAAAGGCGCCCAGCGTTTGCCCTCCATGACGTATACGGGAAGGTGCACCGAATTTAGAAGAGGGGAAGAAAGTACAATAGTTAAACACCACAGTTAACTTTAGTGGCACACATTCTGGAAAACGTATTCTTTTAAACTATTTCAAAGTGAAGGCGGGTGTACTGGTTTGTGGTTTGTTGTGGTTTATGCTGTTCCATAGGTGCAGAAAGTGAGTGCTGCCAATTACCACAGTTGTAATGGGAATGAAACAGCACTGCGGCCATCCGCTTCCTGTTCGTAGCTGGCATGAATGCCACAAACCTCTTCTTCGTTTCTGTGGGAGGCTTCAGCCTTCCGTATTGTAAAGTTACCCATTACTCCCTGACATGCACCCAATCCTGGCGCAGAACTATGCTGACTTCCAATAGCTGGAAACCTGGAAACCATGGGGCTAAATCGATGCGTTGAATATCCCATGCCAGGACATTTAGTAGCACACCACAATCACCTCGGCCGACGTCGTGAACTACTACCGCCTAACCTGTGCAAAAATTTCCCGTCTTGTGAGATTAGTCGATTTGTGCTGAACTCGGCACGAAAGCACTATCCTTCGATGGCTGGAAATAAGTTAATGCCCCTACTAACCTTAACAAAAAGATCTACTCTCACAAATACTGCATGTCCTGTGCCCACCTCGCTTCTTTTACATTGTATCTTCTCTGTGGGAGTGCCAGCCAATCCGGTTCATAACACCGCATCCTAAATTCCACGTAAGAACAACAGGTGTACCGCTTGGCCAGCTTGGACCTTGCGTGCGACAAAGCTCGTCAGGGACCACGTGGCAAGCCTGTACTAGGGCATCCCGTAATAACGATGCCGGTCATGGGGCTGTTACCCTGCCTGCTCGCACCAGATATCCATAAGTAAAATTATTCACGCCTCTTTATTCTAAAATCAAGGTTTTTGCAATCGCAGATGGACCTGTGATAGGACAGAGGTATTTTACCGACAGTGTATGCAGTTGTGTTGTCAGGCAATTTTGGTCTGTTATTTTCTTTGCCGCTCTTACGTAGCTGCTTATATATTGTACCCGTGCCAGGATGACTATCCTCACACCCAACTACCCATAAGATGGGTATTACATCTTGCGCCCTTGTTCAATTGTCAACCATAGCTTAGGAACCTTTTCCATACTGAAATACACTTTGAAAACAGATGCTCTAAGCACCACAGTGAACACCAGAGAAGCTAGTCTCCATTTACTCCATTCGCTGAGCAGTATTCTCTGGCCGAGCTTCTGTAGAAAGCCAAAGGCGATATAAGCACCTAATTACCGAAAGAGCGCCCTTAACAAATTGCCGCTTTTCCGTCTTTTAACTCACTTAAATATATTCGGGGTGGATTCCTCCGCACTGCTTGCGATGCTGGGGGCAAACTTATACAGAAGAACGTTTAGGTAAAGAAAGAAAATTTAAAACCTGAAGAGATATCAGAGACTTTTCAATGGACAATATAACCATCCTGGAAGTCCTTCCACCATATTATAACTTGTTGAGACACAAAGAATGGGGAGCACACACAACAAGAAATATGAAAGGCGGAACATCAGAGTGACATGAAACAAGTGATGGCCAATTCACCCGGTGGAGATTGTTCAGGAGCGGAGCTTTACACACCGACTACCACGGGTGACGACGACCCAATTGCGTGAACCAGGTTACACGATACATGTAACGCGTTATTTATTATTTCACTTCAGCACGACGTTCAGAATACCCTTATGATCGGTATCATACAGATTCAAACATTGTGTTCATAATGCATTTATGTTATGTTCAGTTATGTAAAGTTGTTGTACGTTCCACGGATGGTAATCGGTTCTTTGGTATCAGGGTTGCACACGGGCCCAAGTTCTTTGATGGCAATATATATGAACCACTCCCACGCAAACAGCCGCTATACGTGGCGTTGGCGCAGCGCAGGGCTGTGCGACACGTCGTATGAAGCTTTCACGTTGCAGTCTGCGAGAATTCCACGTGAAAGCACTGTTTTTTTTTCTCATAATTGAGGGTGTTTCAAGAGCCATACAAAGTTTACCTAGGAGATGTAGTCCCAGTACTGATCAAATATCATCGACATTAATAAAGCTAACAGTGATGCAGTCTGCCTCTTTTCCTTGCAAATTGTTTCAGCAATCCCTCGACAAAAACGTCTTGCCTAATGACTGGAACTGAGCTTTAGTTGTTACCGTTTATAAAGGTGGTTACCAGACAAACTTTTCTAATTTGCCAGGATTGCCCAGTTTTAAAACTGGGAAATCCTGCGAATCTCAGCTGTTCAAAGTTATAACCGATATCCGCACCATTAAACACTCAAACAATCAAACTGGCACAATTTTTGTGTACTTTTCGAAAGCTATTGTTGCAGTTCCTCACCAGCGTCTAGTATCAAAATTTCACTGCGACTACCTCAACAACCCTAGGATAGCGTGTATAAAAAAAAATTCGTAATAAATAGTTCTCAGTCTGTGACAATTATTGATACCATCTGGTCACCCATTTCAATCACATCCAGGATGCTGCAAGGCTCGGTGTTAAGTCCACTAGTAATTTTGATGTACATCAATGACATCGCCGACTTCATTTTATCTCAGGTCAGTTTCTATGCTGACGATTGCTTTCTGTACCATGACATTACCTGCACAAATCGTGTTTTACACTTACAAAATACCTGAAGACCATGTCGTCCTGGTGCGGTAAGAAGCTAATGCGTATAAACATTGGAAGGACTAAAGTCATGACATTCACCGAGGTTCACTAACCTCGCTCCTTTGATCATTCCATTTACGACCCCAACATTGCGCATGCAACCCACTATAAATATCTAGCGTAATGCTCACTCCCAATCTTACATGGAACGTCCATGCAGATTACATTATAAAACAAAGCAAGCAAGAACTTAAAACGGCTGCGGAAATCACTTTATACGACCAAAACGGAAACCAAACTGAATGCATACACCTCTTTTGTAAGACCACAAATCGAATACGTGGCTATCATGTGGCACCCTACTCAAATGTATCTAGCAAATCACCCGAAGCAGTCCAAAATTGCATTATTCGCTCTATTTTCAGTAACTCCGAACAAGCCTAAACGTACAAACTTCTCATCAACGTCGCCAAAACGTCCTTGTTCAGTGTTTTTTCAAAAACACCATAGCGCATCCCCTTTTGTAATTTACACAACCAGCCGGTATCGCACATATCCATCCTTACCGATAAACCGTTAAAAGTATTCACCCCATTGTCACACACAAAAATCTGCAAATATTCACCGCTCTTATTGGCGATCAAATTATGAAACGACTTGCCATGCGACATTGCCATAATAAGTAACAATGACGCATTCTGCAGAGCACTGTCAGGCATGTGAACACTTCCACGCGACCAACACTGTTATGTTTGTCTGTTTCATTTGGTGTCACCCAGATTCTTTTTCACTTCAAATTTGCATTGGTCTTGTTGATATAACGTTACTTTTGTTGATGTGCTTTTCTAACGTTAGTACACTCGCTGAGAATATTTTGTACAACTTTTCACTCTATAACAGCATGTTTATTTTGTTTTGGCTTTTGAATCGTCCCCCCATTACATAATACGCCTTTCCGGTGTCCTTAAGGGTACGTTCAAAACGAAACACAGGGTGTAACTCCCGAGATGAGCTTGGATAGTACACCGTCTCTCGCCCCCGTTCCCGCCTGAGCTCGTAGCTCATAAGGTAAGAAAACATGCGCTCGCTCCCTTTCTCTAGTCGGTCTATGTTCGATCACTGGGGGTGCCAATTTTTTCTTGTTTTTGTTCGCGCGTTTTTTGTCGACGCCGACGGTCACGACAAAACACTCGGCTGGTAGAGGTAAGAAGTTTCGCTTTAAAGCCGACCGTAAAATCCTGTGCGGTATACAACTGGCCTGATTGGCGTTAACACAAGAAATGCAATTGAAAAACGGAAGTGATGGAGGAAAACATTTATTGATATCAAATAAGAGCGCTGTGAGTGGAGTCCTCACTCCAGGACCCGAGTATAGCTTGCTGCCGCATTCGCCCTCTTGACGAGCCGAAGCTCACGATCAGGATCAGAGCTGGCTAGCTCTCGCTCCCACTGCTCTAAAGTTGGATTGCGTATTGTGTCTATATTATAATTAAGTTAACAAGCCCGCACCATGTGATATAAATTTGAGAGCTCTCCAAAGTGAGGGCAAGTGTAAGCATACATTGTAAGGAATATAACGTGAAGCCTGGTAGGGTGCGAAAAAAGTATTGGCGTCGAGCTGCCTAAGTGAGGTTTCTTGCTCTTTTGTAAGGGATTTATAGCATGGCGGGTATATCTGCCGGGAAACCCTATAATTTTGAGTGATACTTTACTGGACTAACGGCTGATTAACCCTCTGCTGATCTTTCGGAGAACGGGCGGGTAATTCTCTGGCACTTGTGTGAGCCACGAGCTTTCCACTAATACTCGACTGGGCAGGTGTCCAGAAAATAATCACATTTCTTCGATAATGGTTTTGATGTGGGATTTGAAGGGCAGTTTTATGAGTTCGTCTATCGATATATCTGCCTGCTCTCTGTGAGCCTGAGATGACAGTCATGGCTTCTGATCGAGTGGCGGCAAGTGCAATGGCTGCTTATTCTGCTTGCAGTGTACTGGTGCGTCTAAGCTTCAGGCTCGTGAGTGTTCGCGCGTGTTCGTGACCACTGCCATCATAGAAGGCTCTCGGGCGTAGTCGGCAACGTCTCTCAACACCATCCTGCATTTTTGCCGATATGTTCTCTCTAAGGTTTCCGCTCTGGCCGTTCTTCAGCGCTCATGGTGCTGAGGATGTATGTTACTAGGTGGGGGAACCTCTGAGTTGTTTTCTCATTTTTTCAATGAGGTCTTGCATGGCTGGCCCCAAATTCACTACCGAATATCCCAGACGGTGCAAAAGGTGACGGCAAGTTGAAGTGGTTGCGAGTCGTTGCTGCAGTGCGTTCAGGTAGACGTCTATGAACTCGTCTTTGGTGTTGTGGAGTCAGAGAACAAGCAGTTTCTTGGTCGACGAGCATATCGGTAGTCCGAGGGCTTGTTTGTAGGCCTTCCTGATGAGTGTTTCCAACGTATTGCGTTTGGAAGTTTTGAGTATGGCATAGGGAGCGATGCAGAGAATTCTTGATACAATTTAAGCTAGTACGAGGCGAATCTTGCATTGTTCTTTCATTCCGTGCTCCTCGTTTTGGGATACGCCATAGCATCCTGTTGATTTACCTAATGGAAGAGTCGACTTTGCAGATCACCTGAGAGTTGGATCAGTCTTCTTGAAAGATCATGCCCGGTATTTTAATGGAGGGTGAGGGTTTGATAAGGATACCATCGTATCCTCTTTCTATGGTTGTCCTAATGTCATCCTTCAGTCTAGGTCTCTTCTGCACCAGCCGGAGTTCTGACATATAAGGGGTGCATTTGAGGCTACAGTTTTCTGGATAGGTTCGGACATCTGCAGCCTGTGTTAATTTGTCTTACATTTCGCTTTCCGAGCCATCCCCTATATAGAACGTGTGGTCATCCGTATATATTCTGTGGTGCTCACCTGGAATTCGATCTAGTAGCCTTGCAATGTTGATGAGGGCAATTTTGAAGAAAAGGAGTGAAAGCAGAGCCTCTGCGGAACGCCCTTGCCTCCATTCGTGACGGGTTGAGAGCACATGCCCCGAAATTTGATAACTACCCTACGACCCATTAGATGGTCTCGAATGTATGTGTACAATCGTTACCGCAGCGAGAGCTATTTAGGTTTCGTGCCTAACGTTATCGAACGGCCCCGTTAGGTCTAGGGCCAAAATACCCTTCAGTGTGAGCTTGTTAGCTTTGCTCAGATCATCTTCTTTTATTTGCAGGAGAATGTCTTGATTTGAATTATATGGCTGGAAATCAAACATTGCGCCTGGCAAGCGTTGAGATTCTTCCGGGTAGCCCTGTAGTCTGTTAAGAGGAACATGCTTCATGAGCTTTTCAATACATGAAGTAAGCGAATTTGGTCTCAGAATATCTAGGCTTGTATCTTTTCCCGGCTTTGGGATGAGCCTGACTTAAGCTTCTTTCCAAGTTTAGGGTATGGCGCCTCCCTCCCAAGAATGGTTCATGTATCCCGTGAGTGCAGAGATTGAGTTGGCATAATATTTTAGACAGCTCTGTGGGTGAGTTGGTGCATTCCTGGTGATATGTTTTTCCGGATTTTCGCGAGGGCTGCTCTAACCTCTACCTCGGTGATTGGGTGATCGAGATAAGCATTAGGCGAGCAGTGTACGGTGGCCGGTGTAGAGGGGGTAAACCTGATATGTAGCGGGATTGGACTGCAACAACCAAATCGTCTGTGGTTCCGGGAAATTGATTAAGGATTGTATATACGTCTTTACAAGTTTCACATTGGTTTTTTGTCGGGTCGATGAGGTATCAGATGAGAATCCAGGATTTTGATGTGCTTAGAGTGCCTCAGAGCTCCTCACACTTTCCAAATATTCCGCGAGACGCTTTTCCCCAATCTTGTGCGTTTGGCGGAATTAGTGAGTATTGTGAGGTTCTCTTCATCAATACACTCTCGACTTCTCTTCCTCGTCTCTTAAAAAAGGAGTACCCCCAGGTAGGATCAGATGCTTATAGGTCTCCAATTAGACGGAGGGTGCTCGTGCCCGCTTTGTTAATCACCTCGTGGAAGAGAGATGCGAGACCGGCTGTTTTATTCTTCGAACAAGAGCAAACATTACAATGAAAATGCTGCGCTCTTAGCCGCGTTTCTCAGTGATTAGTTCCGTGAACGTGTGATCGTGCTCGCTTGCAGTGAGAATTTGTTGAACAACTATAATGTCCTTATCGATGAGGCTGCAGACATCTCGACATTCTTGTGTGCTGTGCATGATGTAGCCAAGAAGCTTTGCAGTGGCGTTAGTTTTCTGTAGCGCAATATTATCTGGGGGGTGATCAGTGAAGCCAATGTGTTCATGCAGAAATCCTTGATTTTGCTGGTAGTCTCTACAACTGCACTCTCACATGCGAATTGCGGGGGTGGGAGAGTCGCGATTCCTGGGACTACCCATTGTTCACGGTAGTGGACAGTTCTATTTCGGTTGCGTTGGTGGATCCTGGGCGTTAATGTTTTTTTTTTCTTTTCGGGCCAGACGACCAAGGGTTGATGGCTGTTGGCCTTAAAGCTAATGAAACAAGCGTGTATCTGCATAACGATTTGTTGATGCTGAAAAGATAGCTGACTTGTTTGTGCCGACAGGCTGTGATATTCCTGACTCATGCAATTGGCAACTTGGATGAATGCTTGTAGCAGCTCAGTTAGAGTCCCGGACTGTGCCGTGCGTGGTGTGCTCGAGGAGAGGGAGGAAGTGTCTGATTTCAGAGAAAGATTCTAGCTCGCGTTTTTTTTTTCACTGGACGGAGTGTTTGGTTTAGCCGCGGTGAGAGCTTGCTGCTGTTATTAGACTTTTAGTAGTGTGCAGCTCCACGCGTAAGGCTTTATTTGCTGTTGCAGCTTTGCACAGTCACTACAGTGTGGTTGGGAGGGGCTGGCAGTGGGAGTGAGAAGGTTGGCCCAGCTCAACTGATTGGTGTTGTTTCCCGCGTTGTTTTCGAAGTGGCTGTTCCAATCAACAAGCAGATTGGATTTCAAATAGCTCCAAGTAGAGCTGCTGGGGAGACCCGGGAATAAGTGCGACCCGCCCCTGGAGTTGCTTCGGAATCTTCGGGTGATGTCTTCCTCTCGTGGGCTGTGTATTCTCCCATTTCTTCTTCCTGTGAATATAGGCCTACTTGAATCTTTGCCTGCACTCCTTATCGGCGATTATGTGACTGCCCTGGCATTGAGCACAGGTGGTGTTTCGCAAGTGTCCTTGCTAAGGATTGTGCACACCGCATTTGTCGTAAGCCACCACTGTTGGGGTTGGGCACATGTCCACGCGGTGCCCGAGTTTGTGGCCCGTGAACCAGTACGAGACCGTCTTCTTGTAGAAGTAGCAGTGAGTTTCGATCTCCTTGTAGTAAACAAACAATGGCACTTTTGAACCCAGTATCGTAACGACGACGGAGTTGGTCTTTCCGAGTGTTCTTCACGCCACGAATTTATATCCTGGTAGCCAGAGATCATTTAGGATGTTTTCTAGGGTGTAGTGATCTGGCACATCTTGTATGACCCTTCAGCAGGTGTCATGCGGATAGAGTCCGTACAGGCGTACGCTGTATTTTTGTTTAAAATTTTGAGCTGGGTAACTGCACTGAGTACCTGTGCTACATGCTCGTGCGGTGTGCTGATGGTCACGATGTTCTGATCGTGATCAATATATACCCGCAGGTCGGTCTGCTTCCTCGGGAGTCTTGCTGTGGAGAGAAGGCTCTCCGAGAGCGGAGCTGCAGGTTCTTTTCTCAAGTGACAGCCGTCGTTGGCGTGAGTGTCCATCTTGAAGTCGTTTTTGGGGAGTGGCGGTGGTTTTGGGGGCGTGGTTTTTTACTAATCTTGCGGTTTTTTATCTCGGAAACAATACTTTTTGCTACATTATCTTCGGTCAGTGTGTAGGCTAGCTTCTTCGTATATTTACTGACGACAAGGATCCAATCTTCTTGGGTGTCCGCTGCGCTTGAGTTTTCAGCCCCATCTTCGATAACCATGCCATTGTCTCCCGTCAGCTCTGCTCCGTCGGCGTTTGAAGGCATCTCCTCTATCAGCGCTAGCCGCGCCATCGGGCAGTCGCGCCGGTGTCAATCTTGTTTCAATAGACTTAGCTTGAAGCCGCAACTTTAGCACTTCGAATGGCGATAAAATCGTGAAATATTGACTCGCAGTAGCAAATGTGGTATCCACGTGGCACTTGTAAGTTCCTCGATCTGGTACTAAAACACCAAAGCAAAAGACACAGCAAAGGAAACTATCAACACACCTAAAACGAAAAGTTCAAGAACACTAGTATGTACGATAGCATTGCGGCGAAGTAGCACAGTCTTCATCATCATCATCATAATGACTCAATGCATGCCCACTCCAGGCTGAATGCCTCCTCCATAAATCTGCAATTATTCCGGTGCTGTGCTAACTGCAACTGATTATTCCACGAAATCTTCTTGATCTTAACAACCCATCTAACATTTTGCCGCCCCCCGCCACGCTTGCCTTCTCTAGAGATCCACTCCGGTATCGTTAAAGAGGACCTGAAAGGCATTTTGAGCACACTAAATGAACCAGAGCAATCGTTAGATTGGGTCGTCAACGTCATCTGTGCCGAGTATTACTCTTTTACGCGCAGCGGAAAGCTCACACTTTTGCTGCTAAGTTTGTCGCTTTTTTCTCACCCTTCCCTTCGTGTTTTTAGACGCCGCCATCTTAACATGTCTACGTCACCGATTCCCAGATGTTCGTCATGAGCAAGACTTCTTGCTATTGGGTGACTTTTTCACGCACTTCCGGCAAAGAGATTAGTCGTCTGCTTAGCGTCGGCTCGCCGGCTGATCTGCAGCGTAGTGCCGGAGTGCTTGAACATTTTAAGACAAACGAAACAAGTGTAAACAAACGCTTAACCATTTGTGTTGAATGCCACACGGTCATAACACGACATGGATATTCTCTTACTTGAGTACGTTTTATAAAGAAAGCGTTGAAGCCCCGTGGCACTTCTTTTATGCAATCGCAGAGAACGCCCTGATCCGAGCGCCCGGGATTCACGCACACACTTTATTCAACTTCAAAACAATCCAGATATGCGTTTCGAATGAACACAATGTCACAACATGCGTTGCAAGTCTCAACCGCGATTGACAGACGATGCGTTTCCTCCTCCGGCCCGTTGTAAATTCAACACTCATCTCGCGCGCGGTTTGCAGGGACGAACAGCAAGTGACTTAACTCTGGCGCAGAAGCCGAGATGACTTTTAGCCACACACTGCACATACTCCATGCGAGGTTGAGTCGTACGTCGCTAGAGAAAGATAATCCAAACCATGGGAAGCACTATCCACCCGAAGAAGCACAACGTCGCATTTCATCGCGAAACAAAGGCGTCCACAACTCACACACCATCGCCTCCTCTAATGCCAAACGCATCTCGCACTTCCCAATTGGAGTGAGTGGCACGCCTCCAGTGCCCACATGTCGCGAGGTGGGGCCCCGAGCTGAACCGGGATCACGGAACCGTAACTGAATTCTAGAGTGGTTTATGCCTTGTTGCCAAGGCCACCGATGTTTGAGATTGCCAAAGAAATGGCGCTCGCTCCAGCGCTGGAAAGCTCAGAGCCGTGGCGGAGCATGTTTTGCCAACGTTGCCGCTCTCCACCACGCGTCGCCCCAAGCTGAACTGGTCACACGATTGAAGCGTTTTGTGCACGGGATCTGTATCGGTTGAAAATCTCTTTTTCACATGCCGCAGGCAGGAAATACCACCGCCGCAAAATAAGACCAGGCACCAGCGGGGCCACATCTGATACGGCGCTTTTTGGATAAACTGTGCGCGATGCATCAAAGAGAACGAGCGCACGATCCTCCCAGTGCGGCTGCGAGCTCGCCGCCGATAAAAAGTTATGTGCCGCCTCTAGCAACTTCAGCAACGTACACAGCGAAAGGGCAAGGCCAGGCCACCGCTCACATGCGGCGAGGTTTTTTGTTCGCTTTTCCAGCCTTGAGCGAGTGCGGGATTCAGGGTGTCAGCAAGGATTGCCCGTATCAGACGGCTGTCTGAGCACCGCAATAGCGGAAGTGCGTCACCGCCGAGGAGCGCAGCATCATGGGAGGGAAGGCTCGCCGCCGCCAACAGCTGAGAGTACGTAGAAAGCAGGACGAAACGCGGCGCGATGATGATGCGCTGTTTTTGATGTACGATTTCTCAGCTAATACTCATCACTTTACCAAAATTATTGCGGGAGGAGATTGCTAATAAATTGCTTTATTTGTTTACATGTACACCCATGCATCGGTGGAAGGTATTTCAGGACCCTTTAATGACCTACACTTCTCTTGCCTTGGCATTACATGCCCTGCCAAAACTAAATTTCTTCTTAATTTCTACTAACATGCCCTTAACACGCATTTGTTCCCTGATCCACTCCCTCCTCTTTTGGTCCTTAATTGCTACACCCATCACCTCCCGTTCCAGTGCTTGCTGTTTCGTCCTCAATTAAGGTTGAACCCTTTCATTGATCCTCCAAATATCTGCTCCAGGGTGAGTACCACTAAGATTCAGCTGTCACACTCTTCAGCGACAAAGGTAGGCTGATGGTCATTATCTGAGTATGTCTGCCGAATGCACTTCGCCCACTGCTCATCCTGCTAATTATCTTTACTTTATGGTAGGGATCCTGGGTCAATGCTTGTCCTAAGCAGATATATTCGCTTACCACTTCCACAGCTTTGCCACCATTCTCAAACTGCTGTAGTCTGCCGTGGTTAATAGGAATTGCTTTATTTGTGTCTCAATATATTCTCAGGCCCACAAGTGTAATCTGCCTGTCCTGTGCGGTAATCACAAAAGTCAAAAAAGCATACATGTTCATTCATGCAAACACAGCATACACATAAAAAAACCTCAAAAAGGAACACAATTGAAGTCGCACACACAAAAATAAACAGATAACCGCTATCTGACTATTCGTGATAGCAAAAGAAAAGAAAAGGGAAAAAGAAGAAAAGTATCTTCTTAGTCCTTTCCTAAGTCCTAAGTCTTTCCTAAGTCCTAGTCCTTAGTCCTAAGGAAAGGATCTGTTTAGTTGTGAACGCCAGTTGAAGAACAAAACAAACCATCTATCAGAGCGCGTCAAAGGAACACATCGTCAAAACGTTTTCGTGACAAAATAGCAATATGAATGTTTTGCACTTCAAATTTGTTGAGTAGTTGTGGAAGAACATAAGACATTGATTGAACCGCATAAATATTTCGCTGTATCCGTACAAACTATGGCTCGGTCAAGCGCGTATCGTAGATCCCCGTTTTCTTCTTTAAATCAGATAGGCCAACAAAACATGTATCTGTATTCTTCACTCCTAGGCAAAATGAATGCTCTAAATGGTAGTGATAATTTTTTTGCTTTTAATATACGATATAGGGGAAATAAGTTCGCTGTAGGATGCAAAAACGGCGCGTTTGCAACGATTCGCACAACTTTTTTTTCGAACAGATGAAGCGTGTTCAAATTCTTCATAGTAGTCGTTACCCATTAAAAACGACCACATCCGAGATGGGGTAGAAATTAAGAATTGCATAGAAAAAGGTTTATACGCTCAGGTAAGACAAATATATGTTTGTTTATAATGCCTACAGTTTGGTAAACCTTTTTTCTTATTGTTTCGATATGCTGATTCTAACTAAGATTACTGGAAAGATGAGCCACGACGACTAACAGAATATAGAATAAAAGATTTATATACGGCGAAATGACAATTTAGTTTTTGGAGAAAAAAGAATTGCGTTTGTTTTTGCTACGTAATTATTTGGGCATCTCGGTCACCTGCTTCCTTTTTTAGAGGAATATTTTCATTTGAATGCCAAGCGAAAGGAAAACCATTTTTAGAGGCCCATTCCTTTGCTACGTTTAAAAGTTCTCTTAAACACACCATTTTTTGCTTCCTGTTGTTTCGCACGTTTGCTCAGCCATAAATCTCGATTTGCCTGGCGGTTGCAGCGAACTATCATTCCCGGTATTTTACCTGGTTTTCCCGGAAGGTGGTAAATTGCCGAGACGTCAATAGAAGCATGGTGGGGAACGTCAAGAACAGTGACAAGCTCGTTTATTTTGAACAGCAACTCTTCATTAGTCGTGAGGGGTAAACTGTGAAATTCCAATTTCAAAATCTTTCTCCGCCACTCCGAGTCATTTAATGCTTCTTTTACTTCGTTAGGTACTCTCGGCGCTGCTTTGGTGTACAATTTTTTGCGCGAGCTTCCTGGAGCATTTTATGTCCTCTCCTGGCTATTTATGCGCTACATAGGCTCATCAAACGTCAGGGACATGTTTTGAGTTGAACACTTTATTTAGTACACGATTTGCCTCAGAGGCATTAGTTCGTCCAGCTTTCGAATGACCGTAGCCAATTGTTGTGAGACGCTGGGCGGGCTAGTCCCCTTACCAGGTGTGTCTTTCTCGCTATCGTCTACTTTGCCCTCCCGGCAGTCAGAACATTTTCAATGTTTTCGACCCGACGTTTTTTTTAGCGAAGAAAGAGATCGTTCACATCGCAAAATGACCCTACAAGGTAACTGCTAGAGCCTTCGTTAGACACCATAACTGAGTCACGTGGCACGGTCCAGCAGTCATGCATCAACCTTACCCTGGTGACGCAGCGGTGGGCCTATTCCTGGGAGACCACCGACAGCATGTGGAGTGCGAACCACTACCCCATACCGGTCACCCCCGAGAACCATCGCAAGCGAGCCGACACAAGGACTTACGCAGTCACTAGCTGGCTCGACTTTCGCAAGGAAATGACCAAATGCACCGAGGGCACTGAAGCCGACTTCCTCGCAGCAGTCGTGCGAAGCGCCGACAAGGCAACGGTACGTGAAGAGGTACCTCTCTGCACGCCAGTCCCGGACATGCAGCTGCAACGGCTTTGGGCCCCCAGCAAAAAGCTACAGAGGAAGGCTTTGCTAAGCAAGCGTCAAGAGCATTGGACGGAGTACCGGCCCGTAAGCGGCCAGTACTCCGGCCCGTCAGCGGCCCCGGCTGAGATTCTTCTGCCTTCGTAACCTGTGGTGCCAACCTCGACGACGCGAACACCGCTACGAGGGCGACGTCGGCACCCGCGTCCCATACAACCGACTGTCAGCGTTTCTTTTCCTCGGGACGTTTATGCAGGGATGGTGGCGGAATTTGTTGTTGCGGGCGATGGAGCGGGCCGCTTGGGCTGTTTTTCTTAGCTGAGTGTCGCTCTAACGTTTCGGGTATTCCTTTCGCCGTTGCCTAAAACCGCAGTGCTGTTACGTCTGTGAATATATAATACTTTTTCTCATTCACAACAAGAGCGTTCCCTTCGTTTCGCGTGATCCGGCCAATTTTATTACAGAGGCCCTGGACGGCATGGGGATGTGGGGCGGCTAAGAGTCTACATCCGGGCGTTCCTGCGTTACTGGACCCTCTGGGTGAACGCTAGCCGGGCGGCCAGCAGTCCTCGAGACGTCCGCTACAGGGTGCCAAGGGGAAGCGTGCTGAGCCCGTTCCTTTTCAACTATGTGCTGGCTCCTGTCCCCGATTGCGTCCCTCCAGGCTTCCGATACCCAGTGGAGGTTGTGGTGTACGCTGACGACGTGGCACTCGACCCATGTCCCCAACAAAGACTGTCACATATTCAAGCCGTGCCTCCAGGGCGCTCTGGGCGCTATTGCAGTCTTCCTCGAGAGCCGTGGCCTGCAGCTATCGGAGGCCAAAACGCAATTTCTTATGCTGCACTCGAGATGATGCAGGGTTCGACGGGAAACACCACCCATCACCCTCAACGGGCAGCCTCTTCCCTGGCGGCTTACCGTGAAGTACCTGAGGCTGCTCATTGACTGCCGGCTCACATGGCTGCCAGCTCTCAAGGCCCTCAAGGCACGCAGCGCACGGGTGCTTCAGGGGGTGGGGTAGCTTCTGTCACGAGGCATTGGTTCTCACATCAAGTGGCGCAGCGCGTGATCCACGGCATGGCTTACGCGGCTGTGCCGTACGCGCTTCAAGGCGCCTACCGGGGACCACGACGCTGGCAGGAGGTGGACGTCAACCAACACCGCGCCATCCGCCTCTGCCTGGGCCTCCCCTCCACGCCCCCGGTGGCGGGCAGTTACACCGAGGCGGGCACCTGGCCCATTGAGATGCGGGACTTGAAGACGGGGATGCGGCACATCTAGCGCCTGATGATCGTACGTGTCTGGGCTCCGATCCTGCAGAGATACCATAGCCGGCCCAACTCGCAAAATCGAGCGCTGCTCACTATCATCGAGGAGGGCATCGAGGTTCCGAACCGACGCCGTCTAGATCCGCCACCACCAGACACCTGAGAGGCCCTCCCGATCACCCCGACCCTCCGCGTGGTCTGCAACAAGCGAACCACGCCACCCCAGGCCATCCGACACGAGGCGGCCTCCCTACTGCAGGACGAGCTGAGCCAGCTACCTGCATTTTTTTCAGGGACGGCTCCGCCAAGCGCAGCACGTGCGAGGGGGCGGCTGCGTGCGTGGTTCCTGAGCTGTGAGCCAGCCGGAGCTGCATCCTGCCCTACCCCACTTCCTCGACACGGGCGCAGCTGGCCGCGCTGCACCTGGCCGCCGACCTGCTCCACGAGGGGGTCCCCATACCCACCCGGAGCGGTCATCCTTACATACTCCAGAACTGCCCTGCTGCGGCTGCGTGCGGCCGAACAACGCACCAACAGCAGGGGCTACCCGGATTGTTCTCTTGCAACCAAGGTGCGACCTGCGGCTCCACTGGCGGCCGCTCCACAGTGACATCTGGGACAACGAGACGCCGACTTCTGCGCAAAGGAAGTTCACCAGGAGGGCAGCCCAGTCTCCCAAGACTTCACTGCGCTCGACGAGGCCCACACTGCCCTGGCCCGCATGGTACATAAGATGCACCCCGACCCTCGGGTCGTGAGCTGCCTGGCGCCTAGACCGTTGCCCGCACGCATCAGCAGGGACACCCGCTGCCTGCTTCTCCGCATGCGGCTCAACTACTGCAATGTGGCGGAGCGTGTGCACCGACACGGGCGCGAAGACATTTCTACATGTGCGGACTGTTCCGAACTGGAGACGCTGGAGCAGCTACTCTGCGTCTGCCCTCTCCATGCGGGGCCGAGAGCAGAACTCCACCGAGCGCTCAAGCGTCGAGGCCTTCCCTGCCCCGGCAAGAAGGACCTTCTGTTCCCGAAGGGACCTCCGGCAACCCAACAGGTAGTCTCCGCTTATATGCTTCATTTCCTGGAGACGACCGGCCTTACGCAGCCGCTGCTGCCGGAGTGCAGTGATTGACTGATGTGCCCGCACTGAGACATTTCTAGGACTGACAGCTCTCTTTATACCTTTCTCTCTCTCTCTCTGTCTCATTTTACCTTATCCTGTCACTCCCCCTCTACTCCCCTCCCCTGCACTGGTTTGTATGCAAGTGGGCTCCCTGCCGAGCTCAGAATATCCCCAGTAAACTTCCTTTCCTTTTCCCGTCGCAAACCAACACCAGTCACCTTTTGCTTTCAGTTTGTTGAAGGCAAGACACGCGTTACTAGACATAGCATAAATACACTAGCGGCAGCACCAACGAACGGGGAAAAGGGCAGAAACAGTTGCTGCTGATTTTCCACTTATAATAAACTAGCCTGCCAAAATGCGACACGAGTCATTGTTAGTTGATGCAGCCCGACCTCCGCCACTGCTGCCAAGATATCGGGTCTGTTGTCTTTTCGGGCGTAAGCTGGCTGTTGGCGCTGAAGGTGTCTGAGACGTGTCCGGTGGCCCCTTCCACGTGAGTCATGCTACACGCTCGCGGGGATAATGTCGAATGAAGTTACGCGTTTGCCTATCTTCGGCTTATACTCTAGCACTTTCTTACCGAATTTAGGTCCGTTTAAACTATCATATAGAAATGCAATATATTTTCTATTTTTCGCGCGACCATACGCAGCCCAAGGAGACCAACGACAACCATTTTTTATGCATTAAAATGCTAGTCCCGTTACACCTTACGATGGCACGTCCCTGGTTTGCCGGCAACCAGCATAAGCGTTTTGTTTTCTCTTTTTCGCTTTAGTGGTGGCTATTCGAAATAAAAGAACTGTAAGATAAGCGCTGTTTTTTTGTTACCACCAAACGCCTCACACGCCAAAAAAGGAGAACCCCCTTTATTGTTTTTTGGAATATGAAAGCTATTACCTTCACACTTCTTGATAATAGGTCGTATCCTCACCGCACTGATAAAAAGAGTGTTTTGTTTTTATCGTTATTGCTGCCCAATTTCAATCGATGACCTCCTAAACAAACACAAATACTGCAATATATCTGCTTTTTATGGCGCTACCAGACACTGTCCCGAGGAAAGGAAGTCGGTCACCGTTTAATATTTATGCCGTATGATGTCTACAAGCAAGTCAGTTTTTGCAGGCAGTCCGATTGTTCTCCTGTAACAAAAAGAAGCGTTTTTGTCTTTCAAGTGGAAGTTCTGACTTTTCTTGTTCAAAGAAATCCAAGATGACACTTTACTGCAAAAAATCAACTGTTGTTTTTGGCGCAATCACACGCCACACCGTGTTAAGAATGGTCACGAACCTTTGTATTTATGCACAATGAAACAAAAACGTCCTAAGCTTCGTGATCCGATGTCGACTGTTCAATGGCAACAAACAGAACCGCGTTTTTAAGCGCTAGTACATAAATTATCACAATAAACTATCACATAGTACTGAACTAGGTGCGCTGAATCTCTGGCATGAACAGACGCTGCTATGGTGCAAGAAGAACGACCACCATTTACTATTGATGCAGTAGGAAAGATATTTGCGAAACGCTATCTATTAAGAGCTCGCATGTTCATGGCCACTTAGCTGAATTGTGCGTACGTTTCAGGGCTACAGCTGGCTCTAAGAGATGAAAAACCTCTTAAACTATCACCTACTACTGCAGCACATCTCTACAGCATTTTTGAAAGTTTGTATAAACATAAAAAATTCTAAACGGACATAAACAAAAAACTTAAAAACATATCAGACGCATAGCCTGCCCCTGGTTGATACAACACAGCACCGACTTGAGGAGAAGGCTAACACACTTGTACAACCCTAACAATACTTGTTGAGTTCTAGATACACGCAAAGATAATATCAAAACGCCATATATCCCCCTAAAACGTCTGCGCGACAACGAGTGAAATACATCCCACAACTTTCATTCTTACTAATAAGCTGATTGCAGGGTTCAGAACTATAATCCTCCAGTATTGCTGTGGCTAAGCTCAAGGTTGTCGTTGAGAGCGGAGGGCACCGCCGATATCTCGAGGTCGGCAATATACGCTATGAAACACAGAGTGATGCCGCTGGCGAGGAACTGTGGTGACAATCAAAATTCAATGCAGGAAGTGAAAAGTGTGATTTCGGTAGATTGACACGACGGTGTAGGAAAGTGCCATATTACCCTCTAGTGAAACGGTGGTTATGGGCGAAACTACGTAACCTATATTAGGTGCCGGTGCACTAGTAAACAGTGCATCATACTTTGTTACTTCCGGTGGCAAACGTATATGGTTTAAGACCCCAAACGTGTGAGCGGTCTGTCGTCCTTGCGCGGAACCAAAGGCAAGGGGAGATT
This sequence comes from Haemaphysalis longicornis, assembly GCF_048455015.1. Classification (NCBI taxonomy): domain Eukaryota; kingdom Metazoa; phylum Arthropoda; class Arachnida; order Ixodida; family Ixodidae; genus Haemaphysalis; species Haemaphysalis longicornis. Next base: position 36,767,477 of record NW_027526214.1, on the reverse strand, counting down.
AACTTCGCCAATAGAGAAGCCAAAATAGCCGGAGTATCCACGACAAAGTCTGTGCTAAGGAATATATCGTGAGCACAGTGCTGCATCTCTGTAAATACTCTAAGACACTCTAAATGTATTCACGGCCACTATCGTAATACGTGCAGTGCACGCACTGGCCATGCCTGGAATCCAACCATCGACGACTGGGACGCGTGTGGTGGCAGGTGCCAAACTTTGCGTAGACGGCAGCGAGAGGCGGAACTCTTCAAATATACTTGAGCCGCGGTATGGATTAAGGCCCGCACAGGTGCGAGGTCTCTTTCGACATCGAGTAAGTTGTTATTCATGAGAACTCGAACAGAACGTGTTGAGTGATAGGCGGGAATGTCGCGACCTCTTTCAGCTGCATCTTTTAGTTTTGTGGTGGTATACGCCAGTAGAGAGTGGACGGAAAAGGGAGGTGAGCGAAACGCGACCGACGATAGGGTTGCGGGGGTGCCGAGCAACCGGTTTGATATGGCAGAGAAGTCGACTCGAAGGCTGGTGACTGGGTTAAGGGGTGTACTGCCAGGACCGTCATCGAGTGTTTGGTTCGAATATTTTACTGCTGACAAAACCTCCGGTTGCGGCAATAGCGAGACATATCGCTTCCTACTCGGCAGGTTAATAATATGGGCTGGTCATCTAAGGTTTACCATTCCGTAGTATTTCTGCAGAGGTAGCGAAGTGGTCCACAGGAGCTTCTGGAGGCTTGAAACCAATTGTTAGGGGCACTCGGTGTCCTATGAGCAATCGCGCACAGCGCACAGGGTGTGCACAGCAAGATTGATCTGCGCTTCACGAACGAAGTCTGCTTGATGCATATGGTCAGGGTAGACAAATTTGCATAGTGAGGCGCAATAGGGTTTTTTTCGGAGGATGAAATTACTTAGGCTTCCCGGAGGCGAATATGATGTGGAGGGGCAATGTGTTCTGGGAAACGGGAAGAAGTTGCCACTACAAGTATATAGACAACGTGTTGTCAAGTGTTTGTCTATGCACCGGCGTTTAACTTCTAAAAAGTGGTGGAAGTCCGTGCAGATCTCATCTTCGCTGGAGCTGTATCTAATGGCTAGGAGATGAAAGGCATCGACAGCTATACCTAATAAAACAAGCACTTCGTTTCAGTTTCCAGCATCTTGGAGTCAACTTTGTGGTAAAGGGTGTGTCCAGAGTGTACACGATATATGATTCAGTCGCACTTTGAGCACTACCCGAAAGTTTCTTTATAACAGCCAACTTACGATCAGAGAACTTCCAGATAACAGCACGCATTTGCCCATTAAAGTTGTTTGAGCGGTTGCTGCTTGCTTCATGAGAATCAAACCAAACATTTTGGCTACCTTTGAGATAATAGTAGACGTTCGCCAGCCTGACCCTTGTGTCCCATCGATTGTGGCTGCTTACAAGTTCATACAGTTGAAGCCACTCCTCGAAATCAATGTCGTTGTTGCGCGAAATATTCGTGGATCGCGAGGGGGGACGGTGATCTAGGGGTTGGGTATCGTCACCGGACCTCCCGGGTCCCAGATTTGGGGCATCGAGAGACCACTGAGGGAAACGTTGTGGCTTCCCGCAGCTTCGTTGTCGCTAGTGGTTTCGTTGCTACCCTTCCATCAGAAGAGTATACGCGAAAGAAGATGGGAAAATTTATAGTTAGGGTGTTTACTCGAGAAGATGCACTATGACAGTAGGCGTCGACCAGCTAAAACGAACCTTCAAAAAGTCTACCTCTTTCTCCTCTTTCTTAATCCTATTGGCGAGTTGGCTTTGTCAGCCCACCTGCCATACAATACGTTGCAATGTTTTTATCCAACATAATATTTTGAAGTCCCAGGTGATACAGCCTCGCGCTCTTTGTTCTTAAATACCTTTGCGGTAATAAACATGAATAAACATGCATACACTGCCTTGGCACAATGCCGGCCGTAATATGGCAGTGTCTTTTATGGGTCTGCACAAAAGCTTCGCTAAAATGCTCGACAAAGTGCTTCATTGATGGCCTCGCCTCAAGTATACCTCGTTTCGCCCCAGCGCATTCCAGAGCATGTTCTTCGAGTGTCATAAATGGCCTTTGAATCACCAGCGTATAGACAGGTACTTGTGTGCCTTGAAGATCCTGATATTTCTAGCTGTTATTCAATTTCCACCCTAATATTACATCCGCACATCTATCGTTTTTAATCATTCATTCCTTTTCGTCTGTTTAGATTTTATAATGACTGAAGAAGGATCTGAGCTGAAGGCCCAGTCTATACATATATGCAAGACAGGAATAATGGCGTTTACATCATGGTATCTAAGGCCTTTGCAGTGTACAACACTTATGCACCTTGGTAAAACAGAATTGAAGGTTTGAGATTTTCCAGCTATTTCTTGTTTCCGTGACACTCGGCCCACTGTGAAGATGTTCATACCAATGCACCAAGTGTGGTTATCACTGTCAGACGAACTTGTTAATGGGCGTTTTGGTTTTCGACTTAGAACATACTGTGTAGCACTAAAAACCACACACAAGAAAGAGCACACTGGACGTACTAGGCCCGTCTCGTGTCATCTTTCTGTTATGTGTTTCATTGCGCAACTCAATATGTTTTCTGTTATCCCTGGGTCTTTGTTGGAGCACGTATAGCACGTACACAAGTTTTGGGATGTCAAAATATGAAAGTTCATAACTGTATATTCAGAGAAACCCCTTACGGTATGCTCATTGGTTTACGTCACCTCGGCAAACTTCAAATGCCAATTCCCAGCGTGTACAGGCTTAACCTAGCGCCAAGGACCACTATCAACAGATACAACGGTGTGGCTCATATGCAGACATCGCTGACCATTGGAAAACTGCTTGTAAATAAAATAAATAAATCGTTGACCATCAACCACGTTTGGTTTGTGTGCTGCTGCCGCGTATCATGTTTCATATCAAATGTTTGAAAGTACTGACGACGGTTTCGATGGTATAAAAGAAAAGGCAACGGTTTCGTCGTAGCGTGCGCAACAACAAACTCTCAAGCAAACTGAATAAAACCACTGGCACCGCCAGGCATCGAACCTTGACCCGAAGAGAAGCGGAGCCAGAGCCCGTATTTTTATCGACTAGGGTGCGCAAACACACAAGGAGGCGGGGAGACCGACGCTGGTTTTGATTAAGAGGAGAAACAGGGGAGGGCGCTTTATGGAGATGACCACGGAGTCAAACAAGACGAGCGCCATCTTCACTCTCTCCGTTGGATCGTCACTCACGGAGCACAGTGTAGGTGGCATGGCAAATAGGCGATATTACCCCGTGTTCTTCGCGTGCCGTAGTCTGCTCACCCCGATGGGCGCTACGGCGGGATCTACTCCGTCGGCCTTGTCGTATGCTTTAGAGAAGGTTTTTTGGGCCTGTTTTGGTGCAGCTAGAATATTTTGCCATGGCTTGAATATTGTGTTCAACAGCGCCTACAGATAAACCAGGACGTGGCGGAATTAATTGGACGTTCAACAACGATACATTAACAATTGCTTTTTAGGGAAGAAATACAAAATGTGCAGACCACATACAGACATCTGGCCACCAGAGAAAGGCCACCTTTTGTAGGCTGCTTACCACAAATGAGACCATTATTTTTATATGTGAATACCAACCTCGATGTGTTCAACAGTACAGTTCGATAAGTAGCGATTGGAAACGTTCCCTCAACTTTCTGAGTGCCTTCTGAGGAAATGAGTGTATTCTGTGTGTTAATATTTTGAAGCACGGCGTGGGTGGAAATGTAACACAATTGATTTCAAAAGTGTAGGAGAAGGCTGAAGGCGTACGGCGGTGGGTAGAAGCTTGGAACACGCGATAAAACAACACCAAATTTACAGACCCATATTGCCCAGCTACAGCGTGAGGATTGCGTGCCAAATCTTGCAGCTGCACTTTGTAGGATACCCGTGCTTAAGTGATGGCTCACCTAAATCTCCAGTCAGCAACGCTGCTTTGCAACACGTTGACGGGAACGTATTGTGCCCAGCGCATAAGCATTGGATCTCGCCAAGTGAAGCTGAAACGGCAGGCACAATAACACAGCTCGGCCTCCCGGTGCAGGGGCGGATGCAGCCGCCCAACGGTAGGAAGCGAACCTCGGTGACAAGGTTGCAGCTGTCGACATGCCGGCGCGATAGCTCAGGTGTCATCAGGGGGTGAATTCCGCGGTCTTTGCATTAGCATCTCAAGCTCTTACCGGCTAAATGTATAGTCGTAGTCCTCTTTGTCTCTTGATGTTCTTTCGTTCTTATGACGCATACTCACATGCCGAAGGTTTGTCTTTTCTTCTGTCTTCTTTTCTGCACTAACTTTTTGAACTACTACTTTCTAGAGCTAGAATCGTAACCAATATCAGCATAAATTATCTCTCTATCTTTCTTTGTCTTTCTCTCTCTCTCTCGATATATATATATATATATGTATGTTTTCTTGAATAAGAACCATTTCAGAGTCCGCGAATTTTTGTCAAATTGTTGCCTCTAGGCGCTGTAATAAAAGTGAGTAATAATTTTTTATATAAAACAAAATTCTGTAATGTTTCAAATGCTGACAAGAACAAGGGTAAGAATCATGATAATGAGCATTATGTGTATAATCAAAAAGATTTTCTCTAACAAAAATCTACCCTCCAGAAAATTACTTTTTTGCGAGCTCTCTCACTGCTATGCATAAAACTTTATCTTTGTAAAAATTATTAATTTTTTTTTCGTACAACCAAGAACAATAAAAACATAGCTATAATTTATGTAAAAAAAACCGCAACATACAAGTTTGCCGTGAAAACTGGCGGAATGATCACCAAGATTATGTACTAGCCAGGGTATCGGAACAAAATGTTTTTCGTTCCGGTTTTTGTTTCTTTCCTTAAACAAAAGTTCCGTTTCGTTTCAGCTCCTGAACGAAAAAAATAATGGATCTAAACGGCTCATAAGGGTTCGCGTTTGGGTGAGAAAAATTGATATTTATGAAATTGTTAAAAAGATTGAGAATTGTGAAATTAAATTAAAGAAGATGAAGTGATGCATAATAATTTTTTTTAAACATACAATATTTGAAAGAGTCGTATTGTTGTGCTTTTATTGTAAAGTTCAAAATGATCTGTCGTAGGGAACACTGAAAATCTCCTGTTTTTATACCTAAAAGAGATGGATGGAAAGAGATAAAAAAAAAAAATAGATTAACATCAGTACTTCCAACAACACCCCCTCTCTCCCCGTATATATCCGAATGAAGAGATAACAGCCCGTAAATTGGTGAATAATTATTGCGCGCTTTCGCACTGCACGCGTATTTTTCTGAAAACTATAATAAATAGAAATACCCTGCCCGACATTGTTGCTTCCGCACTCCTTATGAAGTATTTTCCGCTGCGCTCTGGCAACACTTGCTTACAACTTTAAGCATGACTTGTAGCTGTTTGCATTGAGTGCTCGGCTGTAATCTAGTTTTTGCGCTGCTAGTGGTGTATGCTGGTGTTCATACAAAAGAATGTAATCTTTGGTCCTGCTTCTTATGTCGTGTTTTGAGAACATTCGTGTTTGTTTATGTAACACACCCCTAAACGATGCCGTAGGGCTATTGTGGGATTTCATTAAACTAAATTAATAAAAATAAGGCCGCGACGTCTGCATCGAAGCCAGATGCCCGTGAAAATCACGCGTGGACCTCGACAGCGTGCCTATCGGCACAAACAGAGAGAGTATGGAAGCAGTCAGCAAGCCTTCCGAAGGAGAGTGGGTGCCATAGCGACGAAAGACGGTTTCATGCCAGCAAATCGACGACAATTTGTCATTTCGCTGAATTGAAATTGAATGTGATCCTGAAATACACGAAATCGCCACTCAAACCAAAAACCCAAACACATTTTTTTCGGTTTCGCTCTTGAACGAAATAATAAGTATTATTACATTTTCGTTTTCGTTCTGGCTAAAAATGTTTTTTTTTTTCGCTTTTCGTTTCCTGTTTTTGTTTCGTTCCGACACCCTGGTACTAGCCCTTGGTCTGACACCACTACACAGCACTAGGTTAAAAAAAGCTGTGAGTGATCTGAAAAACATACAAATTAATATGGACGTTTTACAGTACACTTAGAGAAATATTTACAATAGGTACTGTTAGTGTGTCATGCAACCATCTAACAGGATATTATAACCACAATCCCAAAATAAATACTAAGCAGAGGAAACAGATGAGTGCGTCATAGCGAAAGGACATGTGACAAAAAGAGACCAGTACTCACATCGGAAATTGCTCTCATCGCATCTCTGGCACTAATAATTTTTCCTTGCAGCAACGAAAGAAACATAAATAAGCGCTGGTTATCTCCTGCCGAAAGTGAGAATGGGACTTTTTGCACGATGCGTTCACAGTGCGACTCACAGCTTGGAACGAGGTGAACTCTCGCACCGAACGTTTATATCCTGCCATGTTTCAAATGTTTTAACACCAACTAGCTCGTTCCAAGCTTGACAGAGCTAGTTGGGTGTATTTACGTATGATGCATGCCACCACATTTGGGTATATTTATGAAGAAAAAAGGGCTAGCCTGAATTGTAAATAAAACCTTAATACCCCGGTGGCATTGTGTACCGCGGTTCAATGAATGTAGAATATCCTACAACTTAAGGATACGTTTTCACCTATGCGCTTTCAAAGCGTCTATCAGCGGAGTCGTATGTAGGCAACGAATACAGCAAGCACGGTAAATTTAATAGTGCACTCTTCAGGGTGTCGGGCGGAGAAAAGCCACCACCAGAATAAATAGTACTCTCTAAGAAATTACCGATTGGTGCAACACGTGGCAAATGTTCAGAAACAAAAAAAAATCACTGTGCAGAACAATCACAGAAAAAGCATCTAACTTCTCGTACGTTGTGAAGGCACCCTCCTTACTAAAGTTAACTAGCACATATACTTGGGTTTCACTGTAACGTCAACCGTTCAGTAGAATACAAACACGAACACCATCACTTTAACTTCTGTGCCCAAGGTTTTTAAGCGACGCAGCTTGCGATTAGAACCCTGGAATACAAGGCTGGCTGCCCATACCACGTTCTACGCCCAATGCTCGAGTATGCCAACGTTGCTTTGTGATCGCACACAAGGTCCTAAAGAAATAGGTTAGAAAGGGTAAAAAAAATTCATATGGTTCATCTACGACAACTACACATGTAACGACTCACCCAGAAGGTTCTTGCTTCACGCGGGTCTTTCAACACTATGGGGCAGAGTAAAAGTAGCGCATTTGACACCCTACACAAGGAACTCCATATTCGAATGGCAATAGATGCTTCCAGACATATATCACTCCCCAAATCTCGTCTCCATGCCGCAAACACTCGTACACACTAACAGAGTACTCATTTTATAGTGATACATGTCAATACCCGCCTTTTCCGCTTCCTGTGAAGGAGTGGAAGGAACTGAACCCAACTATAAAAAATGCCATTCGCTTCCTAACTGTCTGCATATTACTGGATAATGTCTGAATCGATCACAGTGGCCCAGCTTAAACACGTTGTACTAGTTCATATCTGTACTCATTTCACACAGCAAGCTGCTTTAGTACAAAATTCCTGCCTTTTCAAAGTGACATTTCGTGGTAATTTTGCTTGGTTTTGATTTCTTTGTATCCTCCACTTCTATTGTCAACGCAATGTGCTGATTCCGCGGATTTCTTTATATGTTCGTTGTATATGATTGCACCCCACGAAAAGAACACCATATAGTGGCTGGACGTTCCGAGGCCGGCTCAGCCTGTCTTTCGGGTTGGTCGGCACCCGTGCTTTAACACCGTCGCGTTTTTTTCATTGAGGTTTCGTTACGGAACGCAGCCCCTGAAAGCACACGGAACGCTGGCTGCCGACATGGCTAAGCCTAGTGATTCAGGTCAGGTGGGGCCACTCAGGTGGGGGCAGCTTTCCCCAGTTCGTTTCCCTTTCAAGAATGGCCGTTCGTGCGAGGTCCACTTTGTGCTATGTTACCTCGCCTTGTTCGGCGACGGCTCTGTGTTCTTCTCTATGCCAATTTTGTTTCTGGGTTGCTGGCGCTCTCCCCCTGGTCTCGCGGTCTTTCAGGGCGGGGATCAGGTGTTCCATCATCGTTGAGCACCTACAGAAAATTTGTACCCCTCTCTTGTAGATAAGCGGGAAGACGCCTCACTTGGTCATTGCACGCCCTGCACTGGCATCGACGTTCTAGGGCTGCGACGGTCGATGGTCCCTGATAGTTAGCTGCGCTCTCTTGCTTTGTGCGGGATACTAAGAAACAAACAAATCCTTAGAATGTTTTTTGGTGCGTAATTTTCTGATTCTCCTATCTTTCGCGTACATATTCCGATGAAGAAATGGACGCAGCACTGTGAATAAGAGGACACAGCTGAGGTCTTTCGGGCGACGGAGTGAGCCGAAGTAAATTGAGGATGGCGACTCATGCTCGTCGTCTTTCTGTGAGCGGAGAGCTCAACGCTCCTGTTCCTACTCGTCACTCAATCATTACAAGAGAAAAAAAGTGAAAGAAGACGGAGCCGTCGCGATTGCATTCAAGCGTGAATTGGATGTCGGAGTGAAGGGATTTCGGACGCTTTGGATTTTAATCTGTGGTGGTCCACAATACTCATTGTCTTCGCCTTTATCTATATCTTCTAATTTTATGCGAGTTGGTTTGCCTATACTGTTTGTATTTTTGTCTATGTGCCATTGTTTTGCTCTTCCCTTTATGTAATACCCCTACAGGACGCACTGAGGGGAATGACAATAATAAAGATGATGAATACCTTAAGAGACAACCATGTGAAGCGCCAACGCGTAGTATTTTTTTATGTTGCAGTTTCTATTTGTTGTACAGTGTAAGGGTAATTGCTGTGGTACTGATAATTAGTATGACTGGCCACCTGCTTTGGGTTCGCCCTAAACAAGCTGTATTTGAAAATAAATTCTCGCGACAGCAACAAGCGGTTACTTCGCTGTGTTCGCTGGCATGAGCAACTTTATCCGTTACCACGGAGGAAACTATGATCAGGTCCTTGCTTGCGTGCTGAAATCATTCTCCTGCCTAAAACTGACCATAAGGTTTCTTAGAGGTTTCTTTTCATAGTTCCTTAATGTCACTTTGACACTAATTCACAATGGTCGCTCACAGCATGCTAACACTAAGAATAGTTACAACCCTTTCTATAACCTTGAGTGAACCCCGAAGGAGTCGCTTTGCTAACCACGGCGTAAGTAACGCCAGCTTCAATGACAACGCAGGTGAAGTCAACGACTTTTTCAACTTCTCCTAGGAGGACGTACCTCTCTTAGTCATATCAAAACGGTGAAACAAGTTTACCGCGCCTCTGTTTGCGAAGATAAAGAAAAATCCCTGAGCGCTTTTTGAACATTCTCATTCAAATTGCCCAAGCCAGTTATGCATCCTTTAGGCACAGCACACTGAGTATTACCTGCATAGCGCACAGAGATTTCGGCGGGCGTTAAACTAAACACGATGGCTCCCCCGGCTCCCTTACCGACACCTAAAAACGTGTCGTGCCTTCTCTGAGGGCAAAAATACGCCGATAAGAAATTGTCAGGTTTACTTTTTCTGCGGGAAATCGACGTTCGTTGGCGCTTTGCAATCTAAACACACAGGCAAACGGGTATGGCGTTACGCCTTCCCACGTATTCAGCACTTTAGGCATTGCATCGCGCAAAAAAATGCACTGAGAAACTTTTGTTTAAAAACCTTTGAGCCTAAGTACCAGCAAATCTAACATCCAAATAATATATGTCGCCCCAACTGTTTGTAAAATGTGTGCGACGTCTGGTTTCTTTTTTTTAAATTCTACCATGCATTTAACTGGGACAGCGTGCCAGGAGGTCTTTGTTCGCGCTCCACAGAGACGCAAGGGTTAAAGCATATAAACCTGTTCCGTGAACAAGAGCATTGTTTGCCTCCGGTTGCAGATAGAAAGAATATAAAAATATTTATTCGAGACAAACTACAATAAATGTGAAGCATGATGGAGGAATACTGTGCGAACTGTACAAACCTACGACGACCATTTAACTGAAGCTTCTAATGCGACCATATTTCACGCCCACGCACAAATGTAGCTTTAACATTCCGGTGGACCAAATTTACCATACGTTCACGTTTCCTACAAAAATACAACCAACGTATGTGCACCGGACTTTGAGCACATGTTTAGGACTTTCAGCTGTAAAGGAATGGCACACGGATAGCTGTGGTCGATTGACATATATCCGAACTTGGTAAATTGTCATCTATCTGCAGCTGCACTGATAACACCCCACATGTCAAGTTTCAATTGCAATAGAATGACTAAAGTTGTTGTCACAGACAATAAACCTCAGAATTTATGTCTCTTGTATGTACGGGTTTCAGCATGACACCTCAAATTCCCATTACCCGTCAAGAACTTTGATTCGACCCCATCGCAAAAATGACTAAGACATCAGTTCGAAATACAAGAGACACCCGAACCATAATTGTGATACATGTAAACGCTTTTGAGCAGGGACGTCAGTTTAGCTTAGCTGCTCCTTGGTGGCAGTTTTTACTGAGCCCCCTATTAGGTCCAAGCTGCTGCAGCAAATAAATTAACCTACCTCCAAGCCGTCTATACGTTCCTCCAAGTGTGAAAGGAAATAGAAAAAAAAGCTTCGGATCGACGCCACCGTATCGTAGGCGTACACACGTTCGCTGAAAACGATGTCTCATTTGCACACTACAGGCGAAACGAAAAAGCGGTCAAGCACCCGGCCAGAACCGATCGTATATAGCGAAGACGAATGGTGTTTGTGGGTATGAACAAACCTCAAATTGTTCTTCTCCTTTAGGCTGATCATGGACCAAAATGTGACCCGAAGAAGCTTCACCGCATCGTTGCTGTGCGACATAATAGCAACAATGTGATCCTCGTTTAAAAAAGCTTTTTTTGCCCTTCGAGCAGGTTTTTAAACACCAATCTCCTTATATTACTCTTTCGAGCAACGTTTGTTTGGTGCTTTACGTGTGCCCAAATGCCTTACCTAAAAGCATGTGGGTCTGCGTTCTCGTCGTGAACACGTCTCTTCTTAGTGATGGAGTCGAGGAGAATCCGGGGCCTTTTGACTAAGAAACAATTGCGCGACATAACGAGTCACACTACACAATAGTCGCTCTTCCGTGTATGAGTACTTATGCAACTAAGAGCGTGGTCAAAACAAAACTAACTGACCTAAAGGCTACAGTTGCAACCGCTTCGTCTTTAGAAGAAACCCTCGGAGCTTTACGTCCTTCATAGAGTATTTAGACCTTGGTTGACAATGCGGTACGCATTCAAAATGCGGAGCCTAATTCTCGTCTCAACGATTTTCAGGATTGTTCAAGAGATAATTTATTATTTCTTTTTGTTCTGGACCATAAAAAGAAAACGGGTAAAATCAGAGGCTCATGTTCAAAACATTGTTTCAGAGCACCTTAACATAGTCGTTTGTGTAGACGCAGATTGCCGAGCCCACAGATTAGGGGCGTATGTTCTGAAGAAACACCACCTATCATAGTTTACACTTTCTTAAGAAGAACATGTCCCAAAAAGTCTGTTCAAATTGGCTGGTCTTTCGGTAAGCCAAGATTTTGGCAGGGCCTCACGGGTAATCCTAAAAAAGTTGTTGTTATCTAGTAAACCTAGCAGTCATACGTTTTCGCGGTGAGCAATTAAACTCGGAATGAACGAAAATAAAGATATGTACTGCGCAACTACTGATAACATATGTGAAATGTACCCCATATAAATACGCCTGCTCCCAATGAAGCTAAACAATGCAACCTGTCTCGACCGCAACCCATCCTAGTTCCTCATACCCATGCCCCGCAACGAGGCAGCATGAAAAAAACGCACTCTTATTTTCACCAATGTGCACAGTGTGCCAAACAAACGTCTCGCCTTGTGTACACCAACCGGATGCTGTTTGCTGACCCAGCAGCCGTACATGAAACTTGGTTGTCAGCGAAAATACGCCACAGTGAAATTGTCGATTGTGAAATTCCCTACAAGTACTGGTATGGCGGTGAATTTTCATCAGGTGGGGTGTCATTACTGCGGTTACTATTACTTTCTTTCGAATTCTGTTGCTATGCTAGCGCCTATAGAGCTGTTTGTGATCGGGTTGTTCTAGCGGGCTATCAATTGATGTTTGATGTCTACTAATGGTCACCGGCTGCCTCGTTATCATTTTGTGATGATTAAAACTACCTAATAAACAGCTGTTGTTGGATTCACAGAGTCTCTGCGGGTTTTGTTTGGCATTCCGCTATATAAAAATTAAAAAAATAGATAGTGTGCTTGAAAGGATGCCGGCGTAAAAAAATGCCCCAACATTTTGATAGGCAGAAGCTTTGTAATTTAAAATGTAGCAAAAACTTACCGCCATAGCCTGAAACATAAACACACGCCATGCCAAGATAATTTTGAAACAGATGCCTTATCTCCAATCAAGAATGTTCAGATTGTCAACTAATCTGCAGCAGTTTGATTTGGTTGGTGAAAAGTTACATAACGAAAGAACAGTTCTTGTAGATCCCTATATTGTAGTCACAAACTCCACCCTGCCCTAAAAGAAAATTACCATCTGTGTTCCAGAAATTTCATTCATACTCTAACATGCAATATCGAAATGAAAAGTTAATATATATTTGTAGCACAATCGTCTGTGTAAATAACTCTTGCTGCTGTCAACAAAACACAGGACTTCCAATGCAATAAATGTGTATGGTAAGAATGGTAATAAATAACAGAAGCGGCAATCACTGAAGTTTTGTTAAAGATGTTTTTCTGCGGCCACTGATTACACTTAGACGTGCCCGGTGGTCATATAGGCTGAACAACAAAGTTGTTTTTACTGCTAAAAATTTATTCCTTATTCAGTAAGCGTGTCACCTGCTTAATTCACGTCGACGTTTTTGGCGGCACTGAGAACTCATGAGCAACGCCTTTCAGGTTTCTACTGACTATGGCAACGCGTTTGAAGGTGACGGTGTAGAACATTAGTAAGGTGGCAATTGGAGCTCTGGTCATCGTCCCGCAGATGGGATCCCTGTCGCTCTAGAAGGCAAGGAGCTCCAGGGCCGTGTTCTTCTCCAGGGGGAAATTATTAAATCTTCCCCGGTTTAATGATTTCTTTCTATGCCACGGGTAATTCGACCCCGCTACAAACAGAATCGGCCTCTGGGAAGGGCCTGCACCGAAGTATCTTTGCCCTCTGTCAACCATTATTATGCTGATATGGGGCATACATTCCCCAATTTCTTGGATACTGAGCTTGTTGACAATTGAAACCATGTTTCTTCGCGTTTTGTATTTTTGCAATCTCTTCCTAGGCTCAGAAACTCAGAATCGGTGCAGTAGTGGACAAAGTAAATACCCTACAACACGACGGAAATTTTTCAAAAATAAAATCACCATGGCGGACGTGAACAACAGCGCCACAACCCAGCGCAGCCTCAACAACTCTAAAGGAGTGATGTCTGAGCCAGATCTGATAAACAGAACAGAAGCCGATATGCTCAATTGCTCGAATTTTGCGGGGTTGATACGCAAATGCGAACAAAGGATATAATATTGACCCTACATCGCTCCACACTTCTGGAATGGATAAAACCAGGCTTCGTCCCGCGAAACATCCCATAACCCGCAATGGTGTTTTAAAGGGACAGTGAAGTGATTTGTAAACATTGCGGCGATAATAGCGCGAATTCTATTCGCGAGTATCTAGGCAATGTTTTTTCCAATATGGCTGCGTTTGCGCGATTTTATTGAGTAGAACATTGATTTCAAAAAAGCTGTCATCCTCTCTGCATCTTCTTGTCCGATTTCCTGGGACGTTTGGTATGAGGTTAGGATATGATGAGCTCGTTGGATTGCGCTAGTTCAGTTCTCGCTGAACCTCCAACATAATCACCTTGCGTGGCGTTTATTCAGCCGGCCACCAGCCGGTTGCTGAAATTCATCCGTTCACGTTAAAGTAAGCCACAACAAGTATCTGCCTGACGGAATGGGCCTTTACTTAGTTTTGAGACTGTATCGAGCTAAAAGTACAAGTCACTCCACAAAACCCCCCCCATAATATGTTTTGCTGAATGGTACGCTGTTAGAAAAAGTTAGGGTCATTACAAGGCGTGGAAAAGGTCAGCGAAGTGAATAAAGGCTTAATGGATTAAAATAAAGCGAATATTTTACTGTACATGTGGAACCAATGTGCGGGAGAACTTTTTTGCGCTCTCTCAACTGGTAAAGCGGTGAGCCGCGAAACAACACATCTGCGAATGCTTACGAATGCTTTCGATATAGACTATATATTAGTGAAATTTTCGGAGACAGTTACTACACGAGCGCTATTCTATGAATAGGCATCTAAGCCCTTGGAATGCAAAAACTAAATAAGGATGTAAGCTGGCTGTACATTAGGGATGGCATATTTCGGCCCCTGGCAGCGCTGGCATATTGCCTGGCCAAGGGCCTGGGTCAAGAGCCATTGTATATTGATTTGCATGGAAAGGTAGAATGCCTGATAGCCCATGTCTTTCTAAGTAGATTTTTGTGTTTGGGTTATTTTTTCAATACTCAACCACGTTTTTGCTCTGTAACGTGAATTGCTTCCCGAGCAAGTTCGCACAACGCCAGAAGACTCACACTGACGCGCAGACGAGTTTTCGCTGGCGTGATCTTGCTATTAGCACCGACTGCTTGCTGTCAGTTTGCCGAATCTGCCGACCCTTCGACTGGTGCGAAAATGTCTCTTACGGTACAGGCACTAGTCAGGCTAGCTCAGCAAGTGCACGCCTTGGCAAGTCATTTTTACGTATATACGCCGTAATGACAGGTTCTTCTGAGCAAACATCACAGAAGCGCGGTATGCTGACAAATGAGAAATCAGGAATTCACAGCCAACAATAACTTTGGACACAAAGTGTGTTGTTTCACAAAACCGTAACCGAAACTGGTTTGAATTTTAATCTTGGATATCATCCTATCGCGTTGCGCCTTGTATTCACGGCCCTGCTTTTTAGGTAGCGCGGACACCGCAGAACACGCATGGAAGTTTTGCTTCTTTCCAACCTAATAATAAATACCGCCTTATCGACCAGTAAAAAAAAACTGTTTGTCAATTTAAGACATTGTACTCCATGAAGCTCAAAAGGTTCATATTCAGCATAATACGGAACATGTGAAGGTACCAGCTAGAAATAGAGGTGATTAATCTGATATTTTCTTTCAAGGGGCACGAAAGAGGCTTGCCTGCTTTTCCCTTGAGAAGGACGCCGACTGAGCTCGCCGGTGGACGGAGCGGCGACTCGTTTTGGCCGCCACTAAGTTAGGTGAGGATTCGGTGTGTAAAGGTACAACGATGTGAAAAATCTAATGAGACGAAACATCCTACAGTAGATCTTTCAAAACGGTGGACGTTTCATCTCTTTCAGCAATCAGGCTCGATTTAACCTTCGGTCACGGTGGATTTTCAGGCTCCATTAGACCTTACCTCTTTATGGGTCTCTCGTCTTGGTGGTTATGTAGGCTCGATTTATTCTTCAGCCTAAGTGGATTTTGTATTTCGGTAGACATTAAGGCTCTTCCGTATGATAAGAACGTGCGAAGCAATTTACCTTAACTACCTTACCTTAACTACCCTATTCAGAAAAATATTTGCGACGACGCCTGCGTTCCAGGTGCGACTTTGATTGTTTAAATTAAAATGTACTCTCGGCGCTACTTCTCCACGATGTCTTGGATGTTATTTCTGAAGAGTTCACAAAGGTTAAATGAACAGTTATCGAGATATTTCCATCACTACTGTGGTGACTGAAGAACACCATATACAAACATTTGTACGGATCCACTCAGATGTCCTTAATTCCTATTTGTGGGAGTTTGCAAGATTGGTTAAATTCCTCTTATCAAGAATGCGCCTATCACCCAGCTAAAATTGTTAGCTTTTTAGGAACAAACTCAAGTTCCTTCCCGCCGTCATGGACACGTGCAGCAATTACGCAAGCGCAATTGAAATCTACGAGAGTTGACTTGCACTTTTTTTATAATTATGTAGGTTTCCAAGAGTGCACAAGTTTTCCTTAAACCATTGAGATAAATTCCTACTTTCTACCTGGAAGCCTAACTATATATAAAAATGAGAAAACGTCTAGATTACTTGACCGCTTTTTTATTCTAGGCAAGGCTGTTTTTCTATTGGTGTTTCACCATATTGAATGGGTATTGCCTGAAAATCTGAGTTTGGTTCTACCGTTATTGTTATACTGTTTTAAGGAACTGAGTACGCAAATATGGGCAGGCTATCCACCTGAAGAAAGACAGTGCCCTAAATTATGCCACCATTCCACAAGAGTGTTTCTCTCAGACTCAGTGTCCTCGCCACCTACCATTGCATGTGTTATGATAGCGGCAGGGTGAAAGATTTCTAGTACATTATAGCATTTCCAAGACCATGCTTCGCGATTCTTTTTTGTCTACTTCCTGTAACAGTAGAAGCCTCAGATTTGTGTGATGATTGCGGCGGAATGTTTTAAGCCGTATGTAGGATATGATTGAAGCACGTTGTCGATGGTGTAGCGGATGCCAATACTTGCGTAATTTGTGTGGACCGAGGGATGCGAATATCCGCTAAATTCTTGAAGTATTCTAGTGTGATGTAGATCAGATTTTGCTTTTTAGAGAGTAGGAATGTGCACCCTTAACTACAGGAATTACCATAAACATATCCCGACTATCTGTTACGTTGTGTCATACATTTCAGTTGCCAGACTTGCTCTTGGAGAAGACAGTACATTGTACTGCAGCGAGAGAGGGTGAAGGCGAGGAGAAAGAAGAATTGCACTAGATTCTCTGGGGGCAAGGGAAGTTCCGCATTTACGACGCTTGCCAACGCCCGTGGCGCCATACACATCAGTTTGTCTATGAATGTCGAATTACTTTGAGTGATTTGTAATCATAGCGGGAGTACTTGTGCAAATTGTAGTTTGAATTCCCTGGGCTAGGGTCCTAGTTTTTTGGGTGCGCTTAGGGAAAGGTATGTATCAGACAAAACTTTGAAAATACTGTCTCAATCTCTGCTCCTCTTTGCCTTTTTGTATGACATTTCGAATGACGCTTACTCTTACAGGCTTAGCTTTACTGCGCTTACTGGGTGGCTCGCCACCCTCCGAAAGTCCGTCGCTGGCCAGTCAGGTCGTCACACTTTATTCGCTCAGGTAGAACTAAGCCATGGCAAGATTAGCATTCGGAATTATGTGGCTTTATTTTGTTATTTTTAAATGTCGAACTCAATGTATCTCTACGCTAGCTCACACGCAATACGTATATTGGCTTACGTATATTGGTTAAGGTCCCCCACTGGAGCTGTAAGCTGCATTTTTTGTACATGTGATGCTGTAGTATAAAACCTCAGGCCAATAAAAAGTGGAAGAAGATATGGAAAATTTTACGCAGGTAATCAGCTAAAAACCAAACCAATTCTTTTTGCAATGCATACAACCACGGTATAGAAAACACTTTGAGCTGCCACAGTGGTTATCACCACAACCGTACATGTGTTCTGTGTTTTATGGAAAAAGAGCGCAGTCACTAGTTACAAAGAAATTGTACAGACTAGGGGGACAAAAAAAAACGGTTTTCTCTAAGCTACCTACGTCAAAACTGTTAGTGATAGCATGCTTATGCGAAAAGCGTTGTCCTTATCTTGTTCGGACGAGTGCCCCTTATTCACCTACAAATTATTGTTCGTTTCTCTTTTTTGTGCCGCGATTCGGTGTTTGTCTCAAATATTTTGCACCGAACTGTTTAAAAGAACATTTACATTACACTTCCCACAATGCGTTTCTTGTCTTTTCGGGACAATACAGCAGTTCAGTATAATATATTTTGATAGGATAATGTAGCTTGTAAAATTGCCGCATGACTGACCGGCATGTGGAATTAAACGATACATAAAATTTTTGCTATTTGAAATGATACTTCCTCGCTGAAACGGTCACAGAAAGTTTATCCGGTCCGTCTCTGACGGCAAAAACATGTGACTAGGGGTAATCGTGACTCCAGATGTGTTGGTATTGAGCGATCACAGATATCGTTAGACACCATCGGCGTGTGACACTGCAAAACCGAAACCGAAACTCGTTCGAACTCTTCGAAATAAACCACAATGACTATAATACGACCCATATTTGTTGTGAATTGCAATAAAGTATTTACCGAAAACATCCTTTACTAAACGCAGCTACGTATGCATAAAATGTGAAGTCTTGGTTGTCGTCCATTTTATGGCAAGATGAGGTTGCGTCACTTCTTGTCAATGCGACAGTTGTTGCAGCCGCCGCAGACCTCGCATAGTAATTGTTTCTTTTTTGAGGATTTGCAACCTAAATGCGGCGTTAGCAACTGCATAAACAACAAAAACCATGCTTATTGGCGCCCGTTTAAGTTATTTAAACATATACAGAAGGAAAACAATACAAACAATAACTATTTTGCTTAGTATTCTTTAAATTACAAATACATTTTTCTTGGCGTGTGAATTATTCACAAGACTCCTCATGGGCCCTACTTTCAGCAGGCAGTTGAGTGATGGCTTGAAAATGAAGAAAGTCACAAATTGACGTGACCCTTCAGCGGGGAGATCAAATTTGTGTGACGGTGCGGCAGCCTTGCCAAGCGTTGATATTAGAGTTGAATTTTTATAAGAATCACCCCCCGTGTTGATTGAGTGGCTATCGCGTTTCGCTGCTGAGCACGCGGACGCGGGTTTGATTTCTAGCCATGGTGGCCGCTTTTCTGGTGGACACTAAAAGCAAACACGCCCGTGTTTTAGAGATCTCGAGCAAGTTAACAATCCCCAGGTGGTCAAAATTTTTCCGGAGCACTCTAGTACGGCGCACCTCATCTTCTGTATGGCGTCGGCTCCTTACACCCCAGACTTAAACAATATTTGAAACGGCGGGGCAAAAGAGTGACAGGGCTGGTTGCGGATGCTACACTGATTACAGTGCGTATTCCGCTATCACTTAGGCTGCTGTTGTCTGCCCGTTTATTCCCATAAAGCTCAACTTAGGCACGTTTTACCAGTGCGCTGGCCACCTCAATAGCATGAATAAATCATTCATTGGAAAGAAAATGACGAAAGCAAAAGTTTTTCTCTTGTCATGTGGGTAATTATTGGTGGGTGATTCTTTAAATGTCATTGGCTGACGCCAATGTTCACTGTTTATTGATGCGACCACACTACGTGTGAGGAACCTAATGGATCAGGCGCTGAGTGATTTCAGTACGCAAAACAAAACTTTATTGTTTCTTTTGGGCCAAAAGGTATTGCTAAAATTGACCTCAACATTGCGGTGCGTTACGTGGTCCTGCCACAGACACAAAACTGAGGCGTGCATGCATAGGACTCACAAAACAACAAACACGGTCAACTAAGTTTGGTATTATCAAAATTTACGCAACTGATTCAAGCCTATCGCTCTTAGCTTCATCCGAACGAGCACATTAAACCTGTCACATTGTTGGCTCTTTCTTCTCGGCGGATTTTTCATCTCGGTGGACATTTAGGTTCGATGTACCGTTCCGTCGGGGTGGATTTCTAGTTCTGTAGATATTCAGGTTCGATTGAATCTTCCGCCTCTCGAGGTCTTTCGTCTCGTTGGACATTCAGGCCAAAAGCGGTAAGCCAGTCTGTCTTGGTGCCGTTTCCACCTGCCATTGAGTTGCCTACGGCAGCCAGCCCTGTCACCGCGCCCTTTGCTAAGGAGTTGCCACCCCTCCCCTTGGAATACCTGAGCCCACAGTGGATGTATATACGCGGCAACCCTCCAGGGGTATTATCACAGCCGTATCCCTTGTGTACACCTATTATCTCATTGGTGGCGGTTGCAGTTTACATACCCAAAAAGTTACCTTTTTATAGGAGCACAATCCGTCTACCACTCTGAGGACTTCGTTCGCTTATAAGAATGGGGGCTCTGGTGCCTCCAGCGCAGCGCAAAAAATTATTTAGTCATCCAAGCATACACAGGAGTTGAAAAAACTGAGTCGTCATACATGAACTGCAATGCACACAAACACAGACGTAGGCCTCAAATGTAAATATTCGGAAGGAAAAACACGATTCACTGCAATTTCAATGACATAATAATTATCTCTACTATGTGTACGAATTATATTATTCCATTCTTTGATGTCTTATTGTCTTAAAAAAACGCTTAAAAACAATCAGAATATTTTCCCTAATAATTATCTAGTACTCCATAAAGACAAGTTCCTTGGCCATATTTTTCAGCTAGCTTTGCCATTTAGCCCGAAAACCCTTAGCCGATTATACGCCTCGAGCGCGGCCTGTAGGGGCGCCACTGAAATCCCCCTAGCGGCCCGATTTGAAAGCAGGCGCGGGAGTCCGCGCCCCGCTCCCCAGTGCCGCCGCTGCTTTTGCGGCACGTTCACGACTGAGATTTACCGTTTGTGGGCGTTTGAAATCCATGTTTGTGTGGAGCAGTCACTCTGTTTGCAAAGGGGGTGTGTATACGAGAGTGTAAATGTTTCCGACGCGATCTTAGTGTGGTATTTTCGGTCTGTATAAGCGCCAGGTTTGTGTCACAGGCCAGCGTCGCGGAACCGGCGTATGACGGAGCCGATTGTAGCTATGGTGACCTGAATTTACTAGCCGCGTCTGCGTAACCACCGGTTCCTCAGGTGTTCATGCTACGGCTATACACTACGATTTAAGTCGGTTTTGTGCGCTTACATAATCAGCGGAGCACTCATACCTGACAGCACACCAGTTATGTTTGCCAATATTATACCTCAGATATTGATCACCACCATTTACAAGCCAGTCTGTGTTAATTTCGGTAATATTCAACAAAAGTACGATGGACAATGCATAATTATACTCGGGGATCAGCACACGATAGAGTCGTCTTGTCGTGAGGTGCGCGCCCGCAGCCCGCAGACCTTCCTTTGCTACATATATCCTCTGCGAGCAGCGCGGAGACGGGCTTACAATATGATCCGCGTCCGAGACTAAATGCTTCTTCGAAATATCGTCATATGGCACAGGGAGCCTGCAGAGTAAACCAGAAACTGAAATTAGAGGGCGTTATCACATACCACACTCTTCCAACGACACATTTCATCGCTTGTTGAGCAGCCTACCCTGTATACTTCCAAAAATGCGTCCGCCGTACGATCAGCTCTTCGTTGAAGTAGAAAAACAAAAGGAAAGTGAACGCGAGATTTATGTGTGGGATTACTAAAACCAGAACTCTGCTAAAACGTTCATTGCTTGATTCCGCTCCGCATTTGTACACGGCGTCCCCCTCCCCTCCACGCCCCCCCCCCCCACCAATTTCTCGCGAAATAGCAGTGCATTTCGCGTATAGTTGGTCTAGTAAAACCTACCTGGCTTAAGTTTAGACGAACGTCTTTAGCATGCCAGAAGCTGCACTGTTTTTTTTTTCATTTCCGTTAGAGCTATTATGTTTCTAAATTCCGCATTGGCACAGCATTTATTTTTCTGTGGTTTCATTGCCTTAGTTCTTGCTATATGGCATGTGTGGGCACATATTTAACGACGCACAGGCTAGGAATATACTTTACATTTTCGCATGGTTTATATTCTCATAAAAGGCATAAGTTATTGTCCGGGATTGGGTAATCACATCCCCGAAACATATTTTTCTGCGGCGTATATATGCGAAACAAAGCCGCATTCGTTGTCCACGCTGCACAATGAAGCCAACCTCTCATTGTGCCAGTATCAGTTCTAAACGAGGCGTCAGTAGAATTCATTTGTGCCTGATGTTTTGGAGGTGACATGGGTGATATGTTGCTGCCGTCGCCGACGCCCGGAAGAGCGGCGACGAAGCGCGCAGAACCGCGTCCCCGGGTAGCTCTTGCAGGCGATCGCGTACTCTACGAAGACGCAGCTGCTTTTTAAGTGACCTAAACGTACTCTTTGCCTATATTCCTCACCATAACAAGTTTTTTAGGGCGCGGAAAGGCGAAAAGAAGTGAAATAGAACCAAAACACTGCTGGAGCCCCTATAAGTCACGCAGCGCAAATCCCGTCAACGCCGCGGAGAAGCGGCGGCAGGCGGCGCAGCGATCGCGAAGCTCGAGGCGTATATCGTCCACTTAAACGCATTCTTGGAATTTATGGAAAGTTTGACAATTGTACTCATTAGGATAATATTTATAGCTTCCTGTACATGCCTCCAGACTCCCACCTCTCCATGACAAATTTCGAGGGCTTGCTGAGTAAGCTGTCTGAATACTTTAATCTCAAGAAGAAGAAAACTTTATT
Source organism: Haemaphysalis longicornis (assembly GCF_048455015.1). Taxonomy (NCBI): domain Eukaryota; kingdom Metazoa; phylum Arthropoda; class Arachnida; order Ixodida; family Ixodidae; genus Haemaphysalis; species Haemaphysalis longicornis. Next base: position 36,745,097 of record NW_027526214.1, on the reverse strand, counting down.
TTTGCAAGGATCCCCTAGTCCGGAGCTCCCGGGATAGCCGACAGGGCCTTCTCTGCGCGTTCAAAGAGTGTTCTTTGCACTTCCGCGCTAAAATCAGCCAGCCTTCTTTTCTATGAAGTGGGGGTAGGATTGGGTATGGGGGAAAGGTTAAGGTTCTGTGTGCATGTCCAGAGAGTGTGATAGATGCTAGGGTAGTCCCTGCCGTTAGGACACTTGGGGGTACCCGGTAATCGTTTGAATCGGTGTTTTAGGTGTACAGTAGGTAGCATGTTTGTCTGAATTTGCCTTAGTACAGCGGATTGGGGTGTGGGGTACTTTTGTCTGTTTTGACGGGCTGTCCGTAGCAGATCCCTGGTGTCAACTGGTTCTTGAGGTCCTGATTGCGCCCTACGTTCACTTGAATGTGGAAGTGCATGCTCAGGCGTCCGGTGGTTTAACGCTCGGGCAAGTGCGTGTGTGCTCTCATTTCCTGGCATGCCTTCGTGCCCAGGTACCCAGATTACCTTGTAGCACTTTTGACTTGAAGCGAGTACCTTGTTCAGTATGTGAGCGGTATATCTGTGCATTCGGTTGCAGAGAAGTTGCCGGCATGCAGATTGAGAGTCGGTGTAGATGTACACTGTACCGGTGTCTGGCACAGTTCGGCAAGAGTGCTCTATAGCATGCGTGATTGCCCTAGTCTCGACATCGACGGTTGCATTGAGGTCAAGTTCTGTGGCTGCGGTGATGAGGGTATGACTTCCGTCTACGACAACGGTGACACCCGTCCCATCTAGGAGGCTGGCGTCAGTGTAGTAGAGTTCGGGTTGTGGCTCGGTCTTGTTGATCTGCTTCAGGATGGCCTTAACACGAAGGGTTCGTCTTTCCATGTTCCTCTCCGGATGCATATTGCGGGGTAGAGGAGCAGTGCAGATTTTCCCCAGTATGTAAGGCTCCAGTTGTCCGTACGTGCTTCCCTCATATTGGCTGGTGTCGTATCCTAGGTTGTGAAGGATGCTGATGCCCGGTGCCGTGCTTCGCAGTCGTTGTAGCTGATTGATTTTGTGCGCGTTAACCATTTCCTCCAAAGAAGTTGTTGTGCCGGTGACTTCGAGTGCCTTTGTTGGGGTATACGTGGGCACCCCGAGTGCAATTTTATGGGCCTTTCTTAAAAGCACCTCTATGCTTTTGACTTCAGATTTGTTGAGATTTTGGTATGGCAAATGATAAAGTATCCTGGAAGTGATGAGAGCTTCGTTAAGGCGAAGGACATCAGCTTCCCGAAGACCCAGGTGCCTGTTCGTAATTCTTCCGAGCATGTGTATAACCTTATTTACCTGATCTAAGAGTTTCCAGACTGTATGGTTGGCTTTTCTCTTTCTTTGTAGTGTCAATCCGAATACTTTGATGTGCGAACGCTGGGGTATGGCTCTGCCTTGCAGTATCACTTTCAGTTGGACCTGTTGTTGCTTGCTATTGTGCTTAGTTACTAGGAGAAGCTCTGATTTTTCAGCAGAACAGGCGAGGCCACCGCTACTGGAGTAGCGCTCGCCCTCTTCGGCCGATTGTTGAAGTGCTTCTTCCACTTGTGCTGGGGAGCCTTTTGTTGTCCTTATGGTGATATCATCGGCATATATTGCGTGCTTGATATCACCGATACGGTTAAGTTGCGCTGATAGGTTCTTCATCGCGATATTAAAAAGGAGGGGTGATAGTATGGAACCCTGAGGTGTGCCACGATTGGAGGCTTCCTTTGCACGGGACTCGATTGGTCCCAACGTGAGTGTTGTCATCCGGTCACGCAGAAAGCTCCGCACATAGTTGTAAATTTTTGAGCCCCAGTTTGTTTCTTGCGAGTTGGCCAGTATTAGGTCATGCGAGACATTATCAAATGCCTTCGAGAGGTCTAAGGCGAGGACCGCTCGGATTTGAGCAGTGCTGGGGTTGTCTAATATATCTTCCTTGAGTTGGAGAAGGCAGTCCTGTGCCGAGATCCTCTCTCTGTAGCCAATGAGCGTGTGCGGAAGCGCGTTCGTGTCCTCGAGGTACTTGGTGAGCCTGATTAATATTACATTTTGCATGAGCTTGCCTAAACAGGACGTTAATGATATGGGCCTTAAATTGTGGAGATCGAGTTTTTCCTGGTTTAGGTATTAGTATGACCCGAGCCGTCTTCCATGCTATCGGGATCTCGCCTTGTTCCCAGGCTTGATTTATGAAGGCTGCAAGGCGGGCATAGTCCTCATCCGAGAGATTTTTGATGAGCTTGTACTGTATTCTGTCCGGTCCCGGTGTCGTGTTGCGTTTTGTGAACTCCAGGGCAGCCTGTATTTCCTCTATGGTAATAGGACCATTCAAGTATTGAAGATCGTTTGCGTCTCCTGCAATGTCTTGAAATTCCGGGTCATCTTTGGGAGGTAGGTATATGCTAGCTAGTTCCTCCAGTGTCTGCCCCGGATCTTTGTTTTGTCTGTGTAGCAGGCGAGTAATGTCCTTAGCTTTGTCAGTCGTGGACTGGTTTGGCTGTATGAGGCTGCGTAAAAGTGATCACGTACGTTTGGCGCGGAGGTTGCCGTTGAGCTTCTTGCACAGGTTATGCCAGTTGGTACGTGTAAGCGCCTTTGCATAATCCTGCGCTTCTTTGGAGATACGGGCAATCCTGAGCTTGAGTCTTTTATTGTGTTTTTGTTTTTTCTACCTCGTAACAAGTTCATGCCGCGCTTCCCATATATGTAGAAGATGGGTGTCCACATCGGGGTACTGTTCGTTGGCTTGGACTTCTGTGGAAGGTTTGTCCATTCGCACTTGCAGCTGCCCTACCCACTGATCGAGATCCTCAAGGGGTGTTTCTTGATCCTCGCTGTGCCGAAATTTGTGCCAATTTGTGAGACGGATGGACTTTCTCTTTTTCTTGAGCTCTCGAATACTTAAGTGGGTTCTTATAATGAAGCGATCACTCTCAGCATGTCGAAGAATAACCCCCTACTAATTATTGGCGACTTCAACGCCACGCACGCCGCTTGGGGTTACGATAAGGAAACTCGTAAAGGTAAAAATCTTTGGAAAGACATTCATCAATTAAACCTCGCACTGGTCACCGACTTTACCTACCCTACCAGGATTGGAAATAGCGTGTCCAGAGATATCACGCCGGACCTATCGCTCACCAAAAACGTCAAAAACACACTTAGGCAGTGATCAATAAATAGTCGGAACTACAATAACAACCACCTCAAGTAACGTAAACTCAAGAATGACTAGGATCACCGAGTGGGACAAGTTTCGACATATCCGCAACAATGGAAGGGAGACCATCAATGAAATCAAAGACATCAATAGCTGGGAGTGCCAAATAATTGACGACGTCAACACTGCCACAGAGGATATTTCCAGGGGACAGTAAGAACCAAAAGATGTGGATGCGAAACTCGCCCACATGTGGCTGGCAAAGAAACGGTTGCAACAGAGGCTCCAAGCGCAAAAACACCTCCGCAATCTGCGGAAGAGAATAGCCAAGCCTAATAAGCAGATACAAGATTACACCCGGCAATTGGCCAATCAGTCTTGGAACTCACTGTGTGAAGCAATAGATCGACACATTGATAATAAGAAAACGTGGCACCTCCTTTGTTATCTTGACGATCCAGAGAATAATAAAACAACCCGAAAGCACAATCTTGCAAAACTCATACATACATACCCCGGCACAGAGCAACAACTTATCCAGGAATTATTTCATAAATACCTAAAGGCAGAACTACCCACCCCCCAGGCACCGTATTCTGGGATGTATAACCAGGCGTTGGATGCCTCTATAACGCTAGCAGAGGTTAATTACGCAATACAAACCCTACCAGTTAACTCTGCACCAGGACCGGATGGAATCACAAATAAAATGATCCGAAATTTAGACGACACCTCAGTGGAGGTGCTGACAAAATACTTCAACACATGCTAAGAAAGTGGCACCATACGAAAGTAGTGGAAGGCAGCCGCAATAAAACTGATCGCAAAACCAGGAAAGAAACTAGATCTGGAAAATCTGAGACAGATATCCCTCACTTCATGCCCAGGAAAGCTTCTGGAACACGTCGTACTCAACAGACTCAATCGATACATGGAAGAAAAAGATCTCTACCCCTTCAGCATGGTGGGTTTCAGAGAAAAGCTCTCCACTCAAGACACCATGCTTAGATTGAAGAAGCAGATTCTCGAGGGACATGGCGTTTCTCCTCTGGACACCAGTCATACTTGGGTTTGATCTAACCAAAGCATTTGATTCTGTGAGGCACGAAGTGGTTCTCCAGAGTCTCCAAAAGATAGGGGTAGGAGCGCGAAACTATCACTATATCCGCAAATTTCTATGTGACTGGAAAGCAACACTCAGTCTTGGTTGCATCCAAAGCGAAAATATCAACCTCGGCAGCAGAGGAACGCCGCAAGGCTCAGGGTTATCTCCCTACCTTTTCAATATGGCTCTACTGGATCTGCCCAAGAAACTAGAGTCGATAAATGACCTGAAATTCAGTTGTTATGCGATGATATCACGCTCTGGACAAATAAAGGCAGTGACGGAGAAATACAAGAACGACTACAACTCGTCATAGATACGATAAACGAATTCATCTCTCCTGAGGGTCTGACCTGCTCCACGGAGAAATAAGCACTACTTATCATCCGCCCTGCACACCGTACGCGACGGTCAATGCCCACTGATGATCCTTACTTAGATTGAGCTGCATCACGCAGGAAGAACCATACCTACTGTAAACTCAATTCGAATCCTGGGTTTAAATATTCACGCCAAAGGAAGTGACACGGAAATCATAAAGGCATTGGACAAGCAAACTACATAGACCAACCGCCTTATCTCTCGCATAACCAACCGAAAAGAGGGGATGAAAGAAGAAAGCACCATAAAACTCGTCCAGGCTTTCATCATCAGCCGGATAATCTACGTCACCCCTTGCCTTAATCTCAAGAAGGCGGAAAAAGAAAAAAATCAACAATAAGATTAAAAGGGCATATAAACGAGCTATTGGACTGTCAATTTCAACCCCAAAGGACAGGTTCGATGCTTTGGGCCTTCACAACTGCATCGACGAGCTCATAGAGGCGAAGCAAATCTCACAATTTGAAAGGCTCTCCAAAACTCCTACGGGGCGACAAATTCTAAGAGAACTTTGCATTCCCTACGAATCGACACAAGCCGAAGAAGTTGACATACCCGCCACGCTACGAGAGCTTATACGCACAAATCCACTACCCTTAAACATAGATCCGACATATAATAAGGCCAGGAGAACGGCAAGAGCACAAGCTCTCACAAAACAATACGGCAACAACCCCGAAACAGTATTTGTAGACGCCGCGGACTATCCCGACAACAACGCCATGGCTGTGGTGGTAGTGGACCACAAAGGACAAACGCTCACCTCGGCGACAGTGCTCACAAAAATACTACATCTTCAGAACAAGCAGCTATCGCTCTTGCGATCACTGCAACTCGAGCCAGATACATAATCAGCGACTCGAAGGCAGCCTTACGTAGCTACAGCAAAGGGCGGATATCCCAAGTCGCCACAAGAATGCTTCAACAGCTGCGAGCACCAAATTACCGGTCAACGAAACTTATATGGACTCCTGCACAAGAAGGGTTACAGGGCAACGAACGGGCCCACACAGCTGCTTGCGAGATCGTCACCCGAGCAGCAGTTAACCCCCCTGCAGTGGCAACAGATCACTCAGAGAAATTTGACAGCGTAAACTCGTACAAAGAGATAAGAAATTACTACAAACACAGCAGGGTCGAATTTCCAGCCGCCTACCACACACTCAATGCTGCGCAGGCCAAAGCATGAAGGCAACTTCAAACAAATACCTACCCGAACCCACTGGCCTATAGTCACTTCCATCCAGAGATCTCGGATAAGTGCAAGCACTGCGGCCACCGCGCAGACCTCACGCACATTATGTGGAAGTGCCAAAAAAAACCACGGAGCAAGACCTATCTACCCCGCATAGATATCAACCACCTAGAGCACTGGGAAACCCTGCTGCGCAGCTCTGATCCTCTAACGCAGCTACGCCTTATCCAGATGGCCGAAGAAGCAGCCAGGGACCAAGATCTTCTGGCTGACTAACGCGGCAAAGAGAGTCCAAGCTCTCTACTTCTGGGTGAAAAAAGTTCTTTCTCTCTCTCTCTCTCTCTTTAGTGTTTCCCGTGTGTTCGTCCAGCTACACTTGCAGGCTCCCTTGTACAGCGTCAAGTATGGGTTGGTATCTCGTTCGACTGAGTTGCCTTCCCTGGTGAATTCCTTGGCATTGTTGAGAATCGTATACCCGGAGTTGCAGATCAGCGTTTCCAGTTTCCTTTCCTTGGTGGTAGTCTTCTTGTACTCCAATGCGGGGTGTTGCGCATTAAAATCCCCAGCTATAATGCTGACGGCCCCCTTACGCGTAGGGTCTACAAAACATTGTTTGAAGTCCGCGTTGTAGGCTCTCGGTGGGCTGTACACATTCGCGACGTACAGTTCACACCCCTTTTTGCCCGTGCGCATTGGCTGCGGAAGTACTTTGATTGTAATGGCACTGAAGTGCTGTTCATCGTATTCGGTAATTTCCTGCGCAGTTAGGGCTTTGCTGACCAGGGTTGCAACACTCGCTACATTCCCTTGGGTCGTTTGCGGCTCGTATGTATTATACCCTGCTATCTTTGGTGAACCCATTTTCTCGTGTAATAATATTATGTCTGGTTTTCGTTGCATTGCTTCTATGTATCTTGTAAGGAGGCCTCTCTGGTTCCTGAAACTCCTGCAGTTCCATTGCCAAATTAGTACTTCCTAGTTTGTTGGGCTCGCTAGCTGAGCAACCTTTTCAAGCAGGTGAATAAATAGATACTTCTGTACATTTTCAAGTACACAATACTTTTTCAAGTCTTCTCTGGAGCTGTGAGGCCGGATTCAGAGCCTGGCGATTTATCAATAATGTACTCGTCGCACCTGAAACCTTGCATATAAGGGGATTCTATTCATGATAATTTCTTTATTATGGTATCTTCTGGCCTACAATACTGCCTGATGATAAGGCATCCTTTGAGACCTCGAGTAATAAGGTATGAAATGTAGCGCATAAACACGCTTGATGATGATGGTAGGTGTTTATTGGCGCAAGACCGACGAGGGCAAATAGCGCCAGAAAAGTTATTTAATGAGAAGAAGTGATTCCTACAAAAGGTAGGTATTAAACGTGTAAACTGGACATAGTCAGATCAATAAAGATAATGGTGATGGCTGGTGTATAGGGCCAGATTTGATTATGCATGAGAGAAGATGAGGTTAAAAACTTAACATCTGACAAATACTTAAACACGCGTTTCACAGAAACCATGGCATCGTCACCCAGAAACAACGATGGGTGAAGGGAAATATCTTGCCTCTAGAGTTCTCTGAAGTGTTTGTGTCGCGTTGTGTCAAGTGCCTTGCATTGTATGAGTATGTGGACAACGGATAGGCCCTCACCACACCTGCCAGGCAGATGTCTTGGAGATCCCGTCAGCAGGTGCGAGTGCGTTACATGCGAATGGCCTATCATTAACCTAGCTGAGGCAACTTCAATGTGCCTGTTGTGTGAGTCAGTAGGGTATTGTCCCAAGTGTGGTTTTATTACGCGTAGTTTGTTGTCTGTCTGTTCCCTCCAGTCTGCTTGCCAAGTTTTACGGAGTTGTGTAATGTGTGGCTTGAGGTCTGTGTAAGGTAGTGTTGGCATAAACACGCTTGCTAGCTTCATATAGGAGAGAATATTTTCTTGGAATATTGACTGAGACCTTTCTAGTGTGTGTAGGAAAGAACGTTGTGTGCCCCAAGGTCAAGTGTAAAGTTGCACATTGTTGATTGTTAGGGTGAAGTCATACTGAACTGCATTGCCTCGAACCATTTTAATATCTATGTATTTCAAAAATCATATTTGTCTCAAATTACCTAACCCGCGAAATTCCGAACGCCGAGTCTAACTTCGTGTCACAAAACTGCTGGCTCGGCACACCAAAACGGTTTCATACAGCCCCCAGGAAAACATTTCTGTTATTGAGGAGGTGTAACATCCGTCCTCATAATAATATTCACCGCAGTGGCGTGCCAATTTCTGTACAAAAACACCGTTGTGATGAGGTTGTTCCTTGATTGGAGTTTTAAGTAAAACTGCTGGATAATAAGCAGGACGAAGGGAAAATGGTTAAAAATAAATATAGTTAACACGACCCATACAAGTCAAATTACGCAGCGGTATTCCAAAATAAATATTCACTCTAATTCTAAGCGAATATTTCTTATCTTAAAAAGTTATAATCAACACGCGAGGTCGATTGCCTTGGTTTTTCGGAGCTGATACAATGGCGTTGTGCACTTGCAGTGAGCGCTGTTGTGCCCTAGAGATGAAGGAATGCGCAACTTCTGTTTATGTGACCTAAGCTGTGGAAATGTTGTTGGAAGTTTTCTAGACAAGTATCAAGATTTCGCTCGGCTTGAGGTCTCTGTGACCTCGTTGTCCAGTTCATAACTCGTCAAATACGTCGTTGGTTGGTAGGTTAGTTCCTTAACTAATGGAGCGTACCCACACGGGGGATCAGCAAAGAAGCTGCCTGTAATAATTAAGCTGTGACCCGGTTTACTTTAGAGAAAGAGAGAAAAAATGAAGTACGAGAAAAATATTGATAGTAGAAAAGTAGAGTAGAAAAAAATTGCAAATGCAGACATAGCTATCTAGCAGGGCATTCAGCCTGTCGTCGCAACAAAGGAATGAATGGCGATCACAACTACTCTGTGGCAATATCCATTGACGGAAGCACCCAGGGAAATAATAACGGGTAAAGATGAGGGGAGATTCAACCTAATAAACGGGTATTCAGGGTGCGTACGTCGCATAATTAAAAGCTGCGGCAAGTAAAAGAAAGTGTTCGATAGTTTCGGTGGCCTTGCAGAAAATGCATGGAGCAGATAAAGATTAACTAGCTTTGTGTATATAAATATTTAAAAGGAAAATTTTGAAGCGAAATTTGTGCTTGCGACCTCACATCTACGAGATTCGCAGAATTTAGGCTTCCATAAGTGAGAAAGGTGAATATAGTCGGAGCATGAACGAAGGGCATCCTCACGATTAATTTGTAAAACTTGAAGGGGCCTGAACCTCGCCCCCAAAAGAAAACTGTCAATTGGGCAATTCACGACGGCAGGACCCCCAAGAGCCTAATTGGCTAATTCCCCGCACGGGGCACCTTGAGTATTCATGATGACGGTGAGCAGCGACACCGCGGACCCCGAGCTCCCAACATAAGCCGTGTCCAACCGTGGCGAGGTTTTTAAAGGTGAAGGGTAGAAGCCGTAAACGGTGGCCGTTGGAGCCTTGGTCAAGCTCCGGCCCATGGGCTCCCTGCCTGTCTACCAGGCAGGGAGCTCCGGGACCTCTTTGACTACCAGGGTAAGGTCGAAGAAGAAAGTACCCCCGTCTCCCTGCTTTTATACTATGCCGTATGGTATTATCTGAACCCCCCACAACCGTGAACGGCCCCCTAAAAGGGGCCGCACCGAAGTGTCATTTCCTCCATTGCCATCTTTGACATTTCCTGAACCAGATCATTACTCTCGATTTCTTGTCATGGAGTCCCTCAATCCAACCTACCCTCTTGCATCTTAGTCAGTCTTCTTGATCGCCAAGTATCTTGAAGCAATAATAGGAAAATCGTATAACTGCAAAAAACGAAGGTCTCGTGAACTCCTAATCGGAATAAATGACAAGCAGCAGTCTGCAAAGCTTCTAGCTCAGACTAGACAGGCTGATCTCGACATCAGGGTCACACCCCATCGGAGCCTCAACAGCTCGCAGGGTGTGATATCCGAGACAGATCTCTTGAACGAAACGGATGCGGATCTCCTTGCCGGCTTGAAGGATCAGGGCGTCGCTGCCGTGAGACGCATCACTATCCGCAGAGACAACAAGGAGATTCCCACCTAGCACATTATCTTGACTTTTGACCGCGCAGTTCTTCCCCAACACATACATGCAGGTTTTATCCGTTGCTCTATCCGTCCGTACATCCCGAACCCGCGGCGCTGTTTAAAGTGCAGGCGGTTCGGGCATGGTACAAACTCTTGCCGTGGCCGAACGACGTGTGCGAAATGCGCGGCGCATGATCATCCAACCGACAACTGTCCATCCGATACCCTGTCTTGTGTGAACTGCGGCGGGCCGCATGCAGCGTACTCCCGCAAGTGTGAAAAGTTCCAACTCCAAAAAAAGATAATCGACATCAAGGTAACTGAGAACATCACCTTCCCGGAGGCGCGAAAGAGGTTCGCCTCTTTCCCCCTGGCGTGGTACGCTGACGCGGCTCGCCGGGGGGCGGAGCGGCGTCTGGTGTCCACAGGGACCCAGTTCAGCGAGTCTGACCTTGTCCCACCCCCGGCCCCCGCTGGGTTGCCTCACGCAGCCCCACCTTGCACCACGCCGCTTGCTGAGGCAGCAGCGGTTGTAGCGCAAACCACTTCTGTCGGGACCGGTGCCGTTCCCGCCTCTCTCTCCCCGTCCTCCAGTGCGTTGGAGGGTACCGAGGTTATGGACGCCACGGGCCCCGCATCGGCTCCCACCGCCACCGGAACGCCCGTGCCACTTTTGGCGTCCCCAACGCCCGCCGAGGTGGCGGCTCAAATGAAGGGCTCCCGACGGGGGGCCAAGTCCGGGGGGCCCGGTCCGTCGGGCACCCCTCAAACATCCAACGACGAAATGGATGTCGGGCCGTTCCTGCCTGCAACGCAGCGCAAGGAGCGGCCTCCGACGGCCAAGCCAGTAGAAAGGCCTAAAAAGCCTAATCCAAGAGTAACAGCCCCGAAAGACGACACATGAACACACACGAACACACACACTCTCGTCATTCTTAAATTTAAATAATGGGAACAAAAAACATCATTCAATGGAACTGCAGAGGCCTCCCTAAAATCTTGACGATGTGTATGAGATTCTGCATGCAAGTCAGCCAAGTATCATGTGTCTGCAGGAAACGCACCTCAATTCTAAACAAACAAATTTCTTAAATAGGTACATGGTGTTCAGAAAGGACAGGGTTGGCTGCACCCACTCTTCAGGAGGTGTGGCCATTATCGCCCGGAAATCATTAGCATGCCACCCTCTCTCTTCAAACACTGTCCTAGAGGCTGTAGCGATCCGTACGATAATGTTTAATAGGTTGATAACGGTATGCTTCATCTTCATTCCTCCTGATCATGCACTTTCGAGCTCTGATTTCGAGGTGCTGGTCGAGCAGCTGACCGAACCATACACACTAACAGGCGACCTTATTGCGCACAACTCTCTTTGGGGCTCCTCCAGAACGGATGCCCGAGGTCGCCTGATAGAGAAGTTTCTTACATCCTCCGGAGCATGCTTCTTCAACAAAAAACAGCCTAAATATAATAACTTAGGACACAATACATACTATCATCTTGACTTGGCGATTGGTTCCGCAGTTCTCTTTCCATGTCTTGAGTGGGGTGTGGGCACAGACCCATATGGTAGTGACCATTTCCCCACTTCATTAACGTATATAGGTATAGGCCCGAGCAGTTCATCTTCCCATAACAGGTTTAATGAATCAAAAGCAAGCTGGAGCTCATTCACAGAAAAATATAAACTACACCACAACCCCATAAAACACCTACACGTGGAGGAAGCAGCTCAACTCGTCGCGGCACACATACTGGACGCCGCCGAAATGTCCAAGCCGCAGGCCTCCAGTGCGTCCCGCACCCCAAGGAGGCCCTGGTGGAACGAGGACTGTAGGCGGGCGCGGGAAGCCCAGAACAAGGCGTGGGGTGTCCTTCGCCGGTACCCCACGCCAGATAATCTCATTTCCTTTAAACTGGCAAAGGCTCTTGGGAAGCGTGTGCGTCGTGAGGCGAAAAGGGAGAGTTGGCACGCCTTCCTCACTTCCATCAACTCATACACCGACACTCACAGTCTGGACACGAATACGCAAGCTAAAAGGACAACAGACACGCAGCCTGCCCCTGGTTAGCACAACAGGGGACACATTTGAAGACCAGGCCAACACGCTTGCACAACACTTCGAACACGTGCCCAGCTCAGCACACTACACCAACACTTTCATTAAACACAAAGCATCATGTGAGAAGAAGTCCATGCGAGACACTAAGTCGAACTCATCCTATAACACCCCCTTTTCACTTCATGAGCTGAAGGTCGCACTCGGTACTTGTAAACCTTCAGCTCCAGGTGCAGACCGGATTTCATACACAATGATACAACACTTACATGCAGACACGCTTGAAACACTTCTTCACCTCTACAATAAAATATGGCTTTCGGGGCACATTCCACGCTCTTGAAGGGAGGCAATAGTAGTGGCTGTCTTAAAGGAAGGAAAGAACCCTTCCTCTCCTGCCAGTTATCGCCCCATTGCCCTGACAAGCTGCCTGTGTAAGCTCTTCGAGAAGATGATAAACAGGAGACTTGTGTACTTCTTAGAGTACAAAGGTCTTCTCGAGAGCTGCCAGGCGGGCTTCAGGGCAGGGCGATCTACCAACGATCAACTCGTTGCGTTGGAGTCTTATATCAATGATGCTTTCCTCCACAAGCAGTACTGTATGACAGTCTTCTTTGATCTTGAAAAGGCGTACGATCCTGCTTAGCGGTACGGCATTCTTAGCGACTTGAAGTCCTTTGGCATGTCGGGTAAAATGATGAACACACATGGCACTTACCTGTCTGAAAGAACGTTTCGCGTGCGAGTTGGAACTGCACTCTCTAGGGTTCATGTGCAGGAAAACGGCGTGCCACAATGTGGAGTTTTAAGATGCACCCTTTTTATTGTAAAAATAAATTCTCTTCCGAAGGAATTGCCACCGTCGATTTCATGTTCAATTTATGTAGACGACCTTCAATTATCTTTTAAGTCTTGTAACTTGTCTGTCCGCGAGCAGTAAGTCCAGCTTGGTGTGAACAAGCATGCCGGCTGGGCAGATAGCAACGATTTTAAATTTAATCCGACAAAGTGCACTTGTGTTTTGTTTTCCAAGAGGCGTGGTATCCGGCCGGATCCTGACAGTCAACTCAATGGTGTCTTGATTCCTGTCAAAAAGGAACACAAGTTTTTAGGCATAATCTTTGTCGAAAAGCTGACATTCATCCCACACATAAAACTACTAAAACATAAATGCTTAAAAGCAATGAATATCCTGAAGGTTCTGTCGCACATCTCTTTTTGTGCTGACAAACAACTTCTTTTACGTGTTTTTACCAGCCTGATAGGTTCACGACTGGACTATGGTAGCATAGTCTATGGGTCAGCCACTAAAACAACCCTAAAAAGGCTGGACCCTGTGCTCCATCTCGGGCTCCGCCTGGCGTGTGGCGCCTTCCGCACTAGCACGGTCGAAAACCTGTATGTGGAGTGCAACAAATGGAACCTACAACGTCAGCGAGCATACACAGACCTCCTTTATGCTTTTAAAATTTCATCCATGCCTCACCATCCTTTTAAATCAGTTTTTCATGATACGTCCATGACTGAACTCCTTTTAAATCGACCATCGTTCTCTGCGCCCTTCTCTTACAGAGTTCGATAGGAAGCGTCAGAGCTTGCTGTCTTCTTTTTTGATACAATCCAAAGTTCTCTAACGGATTTTATAGCACCATGGCATCTCCGCCCTGTATCATGCGACACATCTTTCACACATGTAGATAAAAACCGAGCTCCCACATAAGCAATTCAGCAGCACTTCTTGTATTTGCAGGAGAAGTATCATTATTCTGAATTTTATACGGATGCCTCTAAGACTTCCACCTCTCTGTCTTGCGCGGCGCATGGGCCCGGCCTTAGTGTCACTAGAACACTAAATAGTCATACTAGTATTTTTACGGCAGAGGCTTACGGTGTACTTCTTGTTGTCAATCATATACTTCAAAGCCACATCCCACAATCCATTATCTATACAGATTCCCTCAGTGTGGTGCGGGCACTGTCGCCAACAATGCCTTCGAAAAACCACCACGTTGTCAGTCTCATCATCAAGGGTTTTATGTCTGTGTTTGTACGCAAATTGGAACTGGTTTTTTGCTGGGTCCCTGGCCACTGTGGTATAGCCGGGAACGAAGCAGCCGACCGAATGGCTGCTGCTGCTACACTCTTGCATACAGTAGACATAACCACATTACCATACACCGACTTGAAACCACACATCAGACAACAACTTCGCAAAACATGGCAAACACACTGGAGTGAACAAACAGACAAGTTACACGTAATAAAACCACACTTGGGACCACACACCACCGACACACGTAATAGATACACTGAAGTCGCCTTGGCTAGATTACAGATAGGGCACACTCATGCAACGCACTCGCACCTTCTCACGGGGTCTCCAAGACATCTGTGCAGCAGGTGCGGAGAGGCCCTATCCGTGATCCACATCCTCATACAATGTAAGGCACTTCACACAACAGGACAGAAACACTTCAGAGAACTCTACAGACATATCCCACGACATACATCGCTGTTTCTAGGTGACGATGCCAGTCTTTCTGTGAAACGTGTGTTTGAATATTTGTCAGACGTTAAGTTTTTAAACCTCATTTCCTATTACGCATAATCAAATCTGGCCCTATACACCAGCCATCACCATTATCTTTAACTGATTTTACTATGCTCGGTTGACACGGCTTTTTTACCTACCTTCTTGTGGTAACCACTTCACTCCATAAATAAACTTTTCTCTGGTGCTCTTTGCCCTTAGCCGGCCTTGCGCCATAAAAACCCAACCATCATCATCATCATCAACCAAATTGGCTAATTGGCCGGCCAGTTCATTGAAGATTATCTCTGCGTGATTAGGGACCCACACTAACCGGGTCTCGCGAAGCTGGTAAGGAATGAATGAACGGAATGACCTGAGAAGGGAAGAATCTTTGTCATTTTTTAGATCAGTGCACACGGAGAGAGTATTCGAAAGAAAACCACCACCACAAATCTGTGCTGTAGTTCATTAAGGGCTAATAATATCACCATTATTCGGCCTGAAAGATCGGGGTATAGTCTGGCAGCCTGATTGAGAAGGACCAATCTAGAGACTGAGAATACACATCTACCCTAGCCTTCTCATCGCTTTGCGAGGCATCTGTGGTGATAAAAAAGTCAGTATGAAGAGAGGGAAAGTGATATTCAAGTAAATTATTGAGTAATCGGGCCGGCAATAATTTCGCATGAGGGGCAAAAATGTTGTCCAACCTTATGTCGGCAGGTGACAAATTATCAGAATAGGGCTGGAGTAGAAAAAGATCTGCATGAAGAGGCTGTAGCCCTGGCTGAACGAAATTCAATTGAGGACGTTCTCTCCTTCCTGTGACTTACTACTTTTCTTCTGCTTCCTCGTCTTGCCTGTTTTATGCCACGCGCCCTTCGCTTACGTTTCGTACGAGCGCTTCGTGACCATATTAGTAGCCACGATAGGCGCATCCGAAGTGGAGGTTTTTAGAGGTAGTACTTCATGTCAAACGTACATTTATTTGTTAAATAAAAGCGTAAGAAAACGCAAAAAAATTATTCTGAAAATTCCCGCACCGGTTATATCAGCAAAAATGTGCAGCGGTGACTTTTTACAAGAATAGGGTGGTTGCGTTCAGATTACTGCTTTTTGGTAAATCGGTGAGCACATGAACGCGCATAGAAAATGGTAGACCAGGTGCTTACCCGTTGGGCGCGTCTTAAAACTGGAGCTTTATGAGGAGGCATCATCATCTTTTAAGCACATTATGTGATAACTAGTGCATGCAATTGTGGGTGCCATCCATGTCCAGTCATTATGAGCTTTTTTAATAGATTATACCTCATCTGTTCCTGTGTACTCGCAACGCCCTCCGTCCTCCGTGCGAGTGAGAGCCCATGCAGAAGAATTTTGGAGGTTTTTGGATATCTTTAACTAATTTATTGGTGATGTAGTTCCCCACTGGGAGCTGCCGCCTATTGCATCTGAGATTTCTCTTAAACACATCGGCCAACAAAATGCAACTATACCAACTATCGTACAGCCCTTTGTACGGTCACAACACAAATATACGCACTCCGCATTTTAAGAGATGCTTTCAATTCTCCTTTACCGGTAGTACTTGTGCAAGTGGCCCTATTTTTTTAACAAAAGCTTAAAACACAAAAGGTAGCTTTTTCACTGCGGAGGTACATGTCATCAGTAGAGAAGTAAAACATAATACACAAACCAAAACACAACACTCTTCAAGCTGTGGAGACTACCAAAGAGTGGTTGCCGATTTACAGTCCTTCGAAAACTAAACACTACGCCCAAGCAAATAATATTTTATTACTACCTATCCCTCAAAGACTAAAGTATTTGTTGTCTTGGTTTAAAGACAGAGTGGCAATATGAGATACAAAATCTCTGACCAGCACGTCGCTATAGCTGTTCTCTGCAGGAGCACGGTGGGGCACGCATGCAGCAGCGTGCATGCCCCACCATGGCCTAAATGCAGGTGTACGAACGGCTCCCATAAATTGTAGCAGCCAATATCGGACACACAGGCAAGAAACTGCCGATAAGAAACTGACCAAGAACTGAGCAAGAAACTGACCAAAAAGACACATAGGCATAAATTAAATGGAAAAAATAAAACACGGAAGGGACTTCAGCTAGTCTAAACATAGGAAACACTAATGAGACGCACTCACAACCGCACAGTGAATGCTCAAGGGCCCTAGGTATAGAAGTAGTGTACCGGACATACTCGTGGTTTATTCCGTCAATACGTTTTTACGTGCACACATCCAGACATTTTCTGAACTTCACAGACAGCAGATTCTACCAAACGCCCCACCAATTTTAGGCGTACTGAAAGCATCTGTGAAAACAGTTTTTACGTATCCTATTTAGTGGATTGTAACGCGAATTCTTTCATATTTTTTTGTTACCTGAAGTCGACTCTCTCATTACAACCGAATAGAAAACTTCAAGTTGAATAAAGAGTGAAATGATTCGCCCATTGTCATACAATGCTATAGTTTTGGCCGTTTTGTGATCAATGTTGCCAACGTATACCGGAGCCACTTCCATTCACTACAAGTCAAGACCTGCTCTTTTCATTCGCTTTTTTTTAATCACATTTGGTCATGATGGCGTGCGGAGTGCTTTCGCTTTGTTTTTAAGTTGTACTGTGTAGAGGTCTGTAATTTTCGTTGCCCTCAAGTGTTTGAACTCTTCTTCGGCTCCCGATTGCAGCGTTCGCGCTCAATACGCCACCCAGTCTGAAAAGACGCTGTACATTTAGTGTTTAAGAAATCAGCAATGGATGTAGTGCCGCACAACTCGACGTGAATGGATCGACCGTTCGCAGATGGCTGCTCCAGCGGGAGCACCTTTTCACGTGCCCACACGAAGCCACAGGTTCCGAACCACGCCATGTCGAATTTCAAAAATAAATGAAATTTCCTCTGCTTCCGCTCACCTTGCGCAAAGCTTGATCGGTTCTCCCTTTTTTGCTTGACACGAAAAGGTGTGGCCCTAATTTTGCGATTTTACTTTTTCTTTCTTGGTGCAGTGTAAAATAACCCCTTGCATTATACTTGAGGTCGCGTTACAATCGCGTAAATAAGAAATTTCTGGCCAGGTAAATTTCTAAAATTGCTTTCAAAATAACGCGTAATCAAATGCTGGCCTTCCGCACCAGCCATCCCTGTTTTTTTTGCGTGATTGTACTTTTGTTTTTAAATGCAAAGCATCTCTTGCTCTCGGCTCCGTCGTCCATCGTACGTCGTCCATCCATCCGCCAGCCCAGGAAGACACCGGCAAGACTGCCACTCCAGGAGCCCTTTAAGGGGAAGCGTGCTCGTATCATGCCGGCCCAGGGAGACACCTAAAACACTGTCGCTCCGGCATCTCATTGTCGGGGCTATGTCCCTCTCTTGTTGTGGAGCCGTCCACGCCCCCATTCCGCATGCTCGGCTCATCTCCGGCCGGCCCAGGAAGACACCGGAAACACTGTCGCTCCAGGAGCCAATAAAGGGTAAGACACCACCGGGCATTCAGCAAGCCGAGCATGCGCAGTGGTGGTGTGGACTGCGCAATAACGACAAGGGAGCGACATAGTCCCGTCGCATCTAATAAAATTACGCCATCTTCCCGCAGGTGAACCCTGAGTAGTATGCGAAACAGCCATGGGCTTAACCCAATTTTCGTTTTCCTAGTTCGGGAAAGTGAAAAGTGTCGTAGTTACCAAGGCAACCAAACTAAATATAACGCTAGCTTCGTACCTCAACCTAACGGAAACGACAAACTGAAAACTAATGGTCACTTGAATCGACCCCATGGCTGCTTGAATACTGCTCAGGGTTCCCCGATGGGAAGATGGTTAATTTTGTCAAACTCATCTTAGCATTCACTTTTTCAAGTCTTGCTAATCACTTTTTTACTCTGCAGTTTTGCCCAAAAGGTATAGCGACATCAAAATTAAGCCATCATTATAATAATCATTTGATGACTTGCGTCAGAATCGGCAGTGTTTTATTTCGAACCATACACTCTTCATAGAACACGATTTTTTGTTTCGCTTGATTTATGGAAAAAGAGGTTGGCAAAAACAAAAGCGGAAAGCTGTGAGAATGTTTTTGTCTTTTTAAGTTTTATCCATGAGATGTCGTTACCTTCAGAACTATGACTTGTAAACCGTAGGTTCGAAACTGCAAGCGCTGTTGTAAAGCGTATGTTACCATTTTCAGCGGTAAACAGGTGCTTCTACTTTCCGCTAGACAGCAAACAGAAAAGATAACTTGATAATGCTACGCCCAAAAGTACATAATAACTGAACTTGGGACCAAACCACGTCCGAACAATAAGGGGGGATAATAGTTAAAAAGATTTCACGTCCTAAGTGCAGCCAAGAATATCAAAAAGAGGCACATGATTGATACGCATAGTAATAGTAAAGGCTACCAAATTCTAGTTTTGGTAGCAAAACAACTTATATCTTTCCGATGACCACTAAGTGATTATTGTAGGCTATAAATATAAAAAAGCTAGCACAATTCTGAGGAACGAAGATAGGGCTGGTAAAACGATTACAGGGTGTTGAGCGAGGATGCGCCTAATAAACAAGCACTTTTACGGAGAATTGATGGGATAGTTGTACGAAAGATTACGAAGACCAATTAGGCAAACATTCAATCATAATATATCTAAAATAGGAACTAGAGACGGACAAGCTTGTAAACTGGTTGCTCTTATGCAAGCAACAGCATGGCTTGAAGGAGTACTTTCTTCCGGAAAGATTATAATAAAAATTGATATCCCAAATACTAACACTGAAGGTGGTAGGGAAATTTTGTTCCATATGCGCACTGATAAAACTGTGTTAAAGAAATGGGAGCTAG
This sequence comes from Haemaphysalis longicornis, assembly GCF_048455015.1. Lineage (NCBI taxonomy): Eukaryota > Metazoa > Arthropoda > Arachnida > Ixodida > Ixodidae > Haemaphysalis > Haemaphysalis longicornis. The sequence goes on along the minus strand of NW_027526214.1, from coordinate 36,725,677 downwards.
GAATTACCTAAAGCCGTGAGGGTAGGTTTATTGAGAGGAGAATGTTCCTGGAGAACAGGAAACTGCGGTTAAAATAACAAATAAAAAACACAAGTTGCTCTGATAATGATGAATCCCGTAAGAGTCTATGTATTGCTGCACGAAACGTTTTGAGTCATGATGGAAAACAAAGTAGCGTCCGCTATCACTAAATCAAGTAACAAAATCAAGTAAATTTAGAATCCAACAAACCTAATGAGAAAAATTTGAAAAAACAAGTGGATAATTAAAAACCATGATAGTTAAAATTGAACCCTTTTTGCCTAAAGCAACAATACTGCCATTGATGTCAACAGTACGAAGATTATAACTAAAGAGTAGCAAAATTTTCAAACCAAAACTGAGCTAAAATTTACTATAGAAAAAAAATGGCGTTTCTTATTAACAGAGCGGCAATATTTATGACAAGATGGTTCGCGCGTAAAAGCAGAGAAAGATTGTTTTTTGAATTGTAAACCAGAAAAACAAACCGGAACACAGTGCTATTGTTTTGAAATATATAAGTTTGTGCTTCTTCGACTTACCCGCCTAACAAACTCCGACCAACTGACTAGTGTACCATATTTGCGTAAAAGTGTCAAAAATAGACATTTAGAACTTCTGAATAATCTTTCTGGTGAAGTTATGGAGAACAATCACAAACATTTATTAACAATATTTTTCACTGATTTATTCTTAGCTTAGAAAAAGTTGATATGTGGTGCTCGTGCCACTTTTATGTACAGTTCATTTTGTGTATTTAGGTATTTACAGCCGGGAAATTAAATCAGCAAAAAAGCCTGGTTCTGCTTTAAAATGCAGTCAGATTTATGTTCTTGCTGTGACAGTGGCAGTTGTGGAAGCAAGGGTCTCCGTTGGGAAGCATTCCTCTTCTACCCCCGTCTCTGCTGGCCGGCACCAAGCACACCTTCGGTCATGTAGGATATGGACGCGTAGGGATCCCCGGCGGCCTCCCGCCGCACAACACCGCCTGTGCCACACGTAGCGCTTCTAGTGGAGGACCAGCAGTCCAATGAGCGTGATCACCAAGTTACTCCGAAGTCATTCGACGATGAAACAAGTGCCAGAGTGTTCTTGACTAGGACGCAGTGCAAGGAAGGAGTTCCAAGTCCAAGGTTATAGAAATTGTAAAAAAATCACATCTCCGAAAAATCGTACATACAAAAACGTATGTAATTAGGTTTAAGTTACAAACACTAAATAACGAACATATAAAATATACTTAAAAATCCGTAGACGCAACGAAAATGCTGATGTATACAAAATACTGCATTCTTATAAGCCGAGTACTATGTGTGAGCAAAAAAACGTATACTTCCAAGCAAAAAAAGTTATCGAAATAATATTTGAGATTTAAAAAGAATGAGATGGCTTGAAACGCCTTTTGGGAGGACTGGACATCGTCGCGAGGAAATCTCTGGCATGTAACCCTATCAATTTTGGCGATGTCCATCAGGCTGTTGCAATGCGCGCAACAATACTGTAATGAAGATATCACGGGCAGCAATTGCACTTCCTTAAATAGGTATGTACCATGCGCGTCTCAAAACACGCGATGCAGGTGTGTGGTTCTGGGACAATCACCAGAAGGGGGTATATGCTTGGATTAAGGATAGGCAGCTCCATCGAGAGTGCTGTGCGAGAGACTGCTTCCCGGACACGAGAGCTCGCTTGGACGCGTTCGAACTTCGTGATAGTAAGGCCCCTTGCTACAACGTCATGCCAATAAACCCCACTATAATACTTACCACGACAGAATGGGTATGGTTATTTTATATCAGTCCTGATTCCAAAATAACAATATCTGATTGTGCGGCACTGATTGATAAGTTGCCTGAAGCTTACAACCGTAGAGGAGACGTGAATAAACATTTTTCTTTTATATTCCTTACACCACAAATTTTCCGAGCAGCATAAATAAAAAAGCTTCTTAATTTTACGGATTTTGCCTCTTAGTAAGAAACAGCCTGAATATTAAGTTTTCGACAGCTCTGTAGTTACAGTTGCTCTCTCGAGAGGCGTGTGCGCGAAGAACAATATGGTATTCTCCACTTCCGAAATATCATAAAATATGTAGTGAAATACCCAAGCATTCCTCTACCCACAAAGCGTTCAGTGAAGCTGAAGCGAATTAGAATATACAAACAGAAAATACAAAATAATAGTATAACATGAACAAACCTACAAGTTTACTAAGCGCCCAACTGTTCTCGAAACACATTCTCGACGCCGCCTAACACTCAATCCGCTGGCCTCCTTTTCTGCATATCTAAATGCGCCCGTGGTGAAACGGTAATTGTAGCGGGCGTGAAAGGTACAGAAAACGCAGGGTATCTATTGCCCGTACTCCACGTTGGATAACCTCATATCTTCTGAACGGGGAAACCTGTTGCTAAGTGTGTCAGCCGGGATACAAAAAAAAATTATTGCCCTTACAATCTGTAAAGAAGGATTACCTGCGAGCGTGAATCAGTACACAAAATTCACGAAACAAAGCACACTTGTTTCTATCTTGCGATCTAGCAAGTATCACTCAGCCCAATAAAAGTTTGAAGGGCTCCGTATTTTTCTAGTGAACAAAATGAGCACTCTGTTTCGTTCCGCGTCGTAGACATCATACACGCTGCGCAACATTGCAACCCACTCCGCTCGACCACTGAGAACCCCAGAAAATTCGCAATGATGTGGTGGACGTAAATGTTTAACTTTCCCGCCAGAACAACTGACATATCATCAGTGAAGGCACAAAACCTAAATATGCACTTCTGCCCCCCCCCCCCCCCTCCGCAACCCCTATCTTCCCTTGATTCCTAACTTGGGCCGAATAAGCCGCCAAGCAGTTGTGTGCGCATGCTTAGAAGTAAAAACCACCGCCAAAATTCTCGCTCCTGAAGCATTCAAGCTGAGCAAAATATATCGCCTCACGTCGACGTTGCCGTTCACCCGGACCCCGCACGGGGCACCTTGAGTATTCATGGTGACGGTGTTGGCGACACCGCGGACCCCGAGCCGCCAACATAAACTGTAACCTACCGTGGTGATGTGTTTAAAGGTGAAGGGTAGAAGTCTCAAACCGTGGCCGTCGGAGCCCAGGTCAAGCTCCGGCGGATGGGCTCCCTGTCTGTTTACCAGGCAGGGAGCTCCGGGACCTCTCAGGCTATCAGGGTAAGGTTTGAGAAGAAAGTACCCCCGTCCCCTGCTTTTTTCTATGCTGTATGGAAAATTCAAAACCCCCCTCCAAACGTGATCTGTCCCTGAAAAGGGGCCGCACCGAAGTATCTTTCCCTCCACTTTCAAGCAGTAGCTTCCCAAAGCCAGACAAATACTCTCGTTTCCTTGTTATCGAATCTCTTGACTCAGCCCGCCTTCTTGCTTCACAATCAGAATTTTTGATTACAAAATACCTTGATGGAATAATTGATAAAACCTACAATGCCAAAAAACAACGCACAGGTGAAGTCCTTGTTGAAGTAAAAAACCAGCAGCAGGCAACCACACTTCTTGGTCAGACGAAAATGGTCGATCTGGACATCAGGGTCACACCCCACCGCAGCCTGAATAGCTCGCAGGGTGTGATCTCAGAGGCAGATCTTCTTAACGAGACAGATGCCGACATTCTTGAAGGTCTAAAGGATCAGGGTGTCACGGCCGTGTGCCGCATCACGATGCGTAGAGATAATAAGATAATCCCCACGAAACATACTATCCTGACCTTCAACTGCTCCTCACTTCCTGACCATATCAACGCAGGGCTCATCCGATGCTCCATTCGTCCTTACATTCCAAACCCGCGCAGCTGCTTTAAGTGCCAGCGGTTCGGGCACGGAACCAACTCCTGCCGTGGTCGTCTGACCTGCGCAAAGTGCGCTCAGCATGATCATCCTTCTGATAATCGTCCATCGTCAACCCTCACCTGCGCCAACTGCCAGGGACCCCATGCCGCCTACTCTCGAACATGCGAGAAGTTTAAGCAGGAAAAGGCGATCATTATTGTGAAGGTAACTGAGAATATCACCTTCCCAGAGGCGCGAAAGAGGTTCGCCTCTTTCCCCCTGGGGAGGTACGCCGACGCTGATCGCCGGGGGGCGGAACGGCGTCTGGTGTCCACAGGGACGCAGTTCAGCGAGTCTGACCTGGTCCCTCCGCCGCCCCCCCCTGGGGTGCCTCAGACAGCCGAATCCGTCGCCACGCCGCTTGCTGAGGCAGCAGCGGTTGTGGTGACATCTTCTATAGGGACCGGTGCCGCTCCCGCCTCTGTCTCCCCGCCCTCCAGTGCATTGGAGGGTACCCAGGTGATGGACAACACGGGCCCCGCACCGGTTCCCCCCGCCACCGCACCGCCCGTGCCACCTCTGGCGCCCCGGACGCCCTCGGCGGTGGCGGCTCAAGGGAAGGGCTCCCGAGGGGGGGCCAAGTCCGGGGGGGCCCGGTCCGTCGGGCACCCCTCGGACATCCGACGACAACATGGATGTCGGGCCGTTCCTGCCTGGAACGCAGCGCAAGGAACGCGTCCCGACGCCAAAGCCTCCCGACAAGCCAAAAAAGACGAGAGTCACAGCCCCGAAAGACGACACATAAACAAACACACATACTCCAGTAGCTCTCACGCTAAATAATGGGAAGAGAAAACAAAATTCAATGGAACTGTAGAGGCCTTCTTAAAAATCTTGACGATGTATACGAACTACTGTATGCTAATCAGCCAAGTGTAATGTGTGTTCAGGAAACACATTTGAATTCCAAACACACAAATTTCTTGACTAGTTACATGGTCTTCAGAAAGGACAGGGATGACTGCACACACTCTTCTGGCGGTCTGGCCATAATTGCCCGGAAATCCTTAGCCTCCCACCCTGTCACTGTGAACACGGTCCTCGAGGCTGTAGCAATCCATACGATAATATTTAATAGGTTGATAACGGTATGCTCTATTTACATTGCTCCTGCTTTTGCACTTCTGAGCTCTGATTTCGAGGCACTGGTTGACCAGCTGCCCGAACCATACATACTAACAGGCGACCTTAATGCGCACAACTCTCTTTGGGGCTCCTCCAGAACGGATGCCCGCGGTCGCCTGATAGAGAAGTTTCTTACATCCTCCGGAGCAAGCCTTTTCAACAAAAAACAGCCTACATACCATAACTTAGGACACAATACATACTCGCATCTTGACTTGGCGATTGGTTCCGCAGTTCTCTTTCCATGTCTTAAGTGGGGTGTGGGCACAGACCCATATGGTAGTGACCATTTCCCCACTTCCCTAACGTACATAGGTAAAGGCCCATGCAGTCCATCTTCCCATAACAGGTTTAATGAATCAAAAGCAAACTGGAGCACATTCACAGAAACATCTAAACTACACCACACAACCATAAAACACCTACACGTGGAGGAAGCAGCCCAACTCGTCACGGCACACATACTCGACGCCGCCGAAAAGTCTACGCTCCAGGCCTCCAGTGCATCCCGCAATCCAAGGAGGCCCTGGTGGAACGAGGACTGTAGTCGGGCGCGAAGGGCCCAGAACAAGGCGTGGGGTGTCCTTCGCAGGTACCCCACGTCGGCTAACTTAATTTCTTTTAAAAGAGCAAAGGCCTTGGGAAAGCGCGTGCGCCGTGAGGCAAAACGGCATAGTTGGCGCTCCTTCATAACATCCGTAAATTCATACACAGACACACGCAAGGTATGGACACGAATACGTACACATAAAGGTCAACATACACATAGCCTGCCCTTGGTCAGCGCGACTGGGGACACACTAGAAGATCAGGCTAACACACTTGCACAACACTTTCAACACGTGTCAAGCTCTGCACACTACACAAAAACTTTCCTGAAACATAAAGCCTCTTGTGAAAAGAAGTCCCTACGCGACAACAAATCGCAGACTTCTTACAACTCCCTGTTTTCACTACATGACCTGAGGGCTGCTCTAAGCATGTGTAAACCGTCAGCTCCAGGCCCAGACAACATTACATATACAATGATACAGCACTTACACGCGGACACTCTTGTAACACTCCTTCACCTTTACAACAATATATTTCTTTTGGGGCACATTCCAAAGTCTTGAAGGGAGGCTATAGTTGTAGCATTCTTGAAAGAAGGGAAGGACCCTTCCTCTCCTGCTAGCTATCGACCCATTGCCCTGGCCAGCTGCCTGTGCAAGCTTCTCGAGGAGATGATAAATCGCAGGCTCGTGTACTTCCTTGAGTACAACGGTCTTCTCGAGAGCTGCCAGGCAGGCTTCAGGTCGGGGCGATCAACGAACGATCAACTCGTAGCTCTTGAATCATATATAAAGGCTGCCTTTGTGCATAAACAATTTTGTCTTACGGTGTTTTTCGACATAGAGAAAGCCTATGACACTGCTTGGCGGTACGGTATCCTCAATGACCTAAAGTCAATCGGTGTTGCGGGCAACTTGTTGAACATCCTTTGTAGTTATATGACGGAGAGAACCTTTCGCGTCAGAGTTGGTTGTGCACTGTCAAATGTTCACGTGTAAGAAAATGGCGTGCCGCAAGGTGGAGTGTTGAGCTGCACCCTCTTCATAGTAAAAATGAACTCTCTTGGAAAGGCACTGCCACCTACAATCTTTTATACTATGTATGTAGATGACGTGCAGATATCCTTTAAATCGTGTAACCTGTCCATCTGCGAACGTCAAGTCCAGCTCGGCGTCAAGAAACTTGCCGGCTGGGCTGACAAGAATGGCTTTAATCTTAATCCTGCGAAGAGCTCTTGTGTTCTGTTCTCCAGGAGGCGTGGCGTCCACCCGGACCCAGACATCACTCTTGCGAATGTGCCAATTCCTGTGAACAAGGAGCACAAGTTTTTAGGTATTTTATTCGACGAAAAACTTACATTCATCCCACATATCAGACAGCTCAAATGCAAATGCTTAAAAACAATGAATATTCTTAAGGTCCTCTCAGATCAATCTTATGGGGCCGACAAACAACTCCTGCTGCGCCTGTACACAGCGTTGGTGGGGTCTCGGCTCAACTACGGCAGTGTCGTGTATGGGTCGGCTACAAAAACAGCACTGAAAATGATCGACACAGTGCTGCATCTTGGCCTTCGCCTCTCATGTGGCGCATTCTGCACTAGCCCTGTTGAAAGTCTTTATGTCGAGTGCTACAAATGGTGCCTAGGGCATCAGCGGGAGTATGTTGACCTGTTGCATGCATCCAAGATCGTGTCTCTGACCAACCATCCTTTTAATCCCATCATGAACGATACATCAAATTTACAACTCTTTTTAAACAGGCCATCTATTCCCTTACCGTTCCCTTTCAGAGTTAGGGAGGAGGCTTCTGCACTCCATGTCTCCCTTTCAGACACGCACAAGACACCCATTCATTATTTCATCGCACCATGGCATCTTCGTCCTGTAACATGCGACCTGTCATTCATTCGTGTAGAAAAAAATAGGGTACCCAGGAATGCAATTCTGCAGCACTTCCTGTTCCTGCAGGACAAGTACAGGTGCGCAGAATTCTATAGCGACGCGTCCAAAACTATTTCTAGTGTCTCTTGTGCAGCGCACGGACCAAATTTTAGAGTTATCAAAACAATAAATTTTCACAGCAGTATTTACACGGCAGAAGCGTATGGCATTTTACTCGTGTCAAATCACATCCTCGAACATAAGATTCAAAAGTCCATCGTCTACACAGATCCTCTAAGCGTTGTGCAGGCATTGTCATCAGGAAGGTCGTCAAAAAACTATGTAATCAATGTTCTTTTAAAGGTCATAATGACTGCATATGCTTCAGATTTAGAAATAACCATATGCTGGGTACCAGGTCACTGTGGGATCTCTGGCAATGAGACCGCTGATCAAATGGCTAGTGCGGCTGCTCTCGTGACCACAGTTGAAATAACAACAGTACCTTACACCGACCTAAAGACACACATCAGACGACAGCTTCGTAACACATGGCAACTACACTGGAGTCAACAAACAGACAACAAACTACACGTAATAAAACCACAACTGGGACGCTACATAACTGACTCACACAACAGATACACTGAAGTTGCCCTGGCTAGGCTGCGGATAGGCCACACACATGCGACGCACTCCCACCTGCTCACTGGAACTTCGGGACCCACGTGTAGCAGTTGTGGAAAGGGCCTATCCGTAGTCCACATACTAATCACATTCAAGGCACTTGACACAACACGACACAAACATTTCCCTGAAATATAAAGACGACACATCCCTTTGCACCCATGATATTTTTTGCCGACGAACCCATGTTTTCTAGTCAGCGTGTTTTTAAGTTTTTAGCCGAGGTGAACTTTCTGCAGCTCTTGTCATATCACGTGTAATCATCCTGGCCCTATACACCAGCCACCTCCATTGTCTTTTGTTTAGCATCACTTTTACTTTAAGTCACATGTTTTAGTATGTACGGTCTCATCACAATTCAGTAATTTCTTCGTTGGCGCTCTTTGCCCCCAGTCGGCCTTGCGCCAATAAAACCCAACTATCATCATCATCAGGACAAGTACAGGTGCCCAGAATTCTATAGCGACGCCTCGAAAACTGGTTCTACAGTATCTTGTGCAGCGCACGGACCAAATTTTAGAGTAAGCAAAACAATGAATTTTCATAACAGTATTTACAAGGCAGAAGCATATGGCATTTTACTCGTTTCAAAACACATCATCAAACATAAAATTCCCAAGTCCATTGTGTACACAGACTCTCAAAGCGTTGTACAGGCACTGTCATTAGGAAGGTCATCTAAAAACTATGTGATAAATGCTCTTTTCAAGGTACTAATGTCTGCATATGCCTCAAATCTTGAAATAACTATATGCTCGGTACCAGCGCATTGTGGAATCCCTGGTAATGAGGCCGCTGACCAAATGGCTGGTGATGCTGCTCTTATGACTACGGTTGAGATTACAACAGTACCTTACACCGACCTAAAGACACACATCAGACGACAGCTTCGTAACACATGGCAATTACACTGGAGTCAACAAACAGACAACAAACTACACTTAATAAAACCACAACTGGGACGCTACATTACTGACTCACACAACAGATACACTGAAGTCGCCCTGGCTAGGCTGCGGATAGGCCACACACATGCGACGCACTCCCACCTGCTCACTGGAACTTCGGGACCCACGTGTAGCAGGTGTGGAAAGGGCCCATCCGTAGTCCACATACTAATCACATGCAAGGCACTTGACACAACAAGACACAAACATTTCCCTGAATTATACAGACGACACATTCCTTTGCACCCATCATATTTTTTAGCCGACGAACCCATGTTTTCTAGTCAGCGTGTTTTTAAGTTTGTAGCTGAGTTGAACTTTCTGCAGCTCTTGTCCTATCACGTGTAATCATCCTGGCCCTATACACCAGCCACCTCCATTGTCTTTTGTTTTGCATCACTTTTACTTTTAGTCACATGTTTTAGTATGTACGGTCTCATCACAATTCAGTAACATCTTCATTGGCGCTCTTTGCCCATAGTCGGCCTTGCGCCAATAAAACCCAACTATCATCATCGTCACCCGGAATACAATCCCAGCTACTCAGATAGCTTGAACCTGCCTTCGAAATGCTTGCGGCAGTGACCTTGTGTTCAGGAATACGGATTTTTGGGAAGTCGGCGTTGCACTGCAGAAAAATTTATAGTGCATGCGGAAAAGGAAAGAAAGGAGAGAAACCACTGGCACGGGGTGTAATTTTCACTTCAGATTTAAAAGTATCGCTTTGTGGTATATCTCCTTGTTTGTTCTTGTCCGCATTCGTAATACAATATTCGGCAAGGCTATACGTTGGTTTTGCACACATTCGCGCTTATGCTCCGCCGCACAATCCTTCGATTGCCCCTGTTCTTCCTTGGACCAAACGATACGCGTCTATTCATAGGAAGTTAAAAACTGGAAGTACTCGAGGTTTATTCTAGCGTACAAACTTGTGGCTGTCTTTTTCCGTCCACGCCATCAGCATTTCACTTTCTGTGTAAGACACCAACCCAAACTCAAACAGCTCCACCATTGAGGACAGCTCATAGGTCGCACTGAGCCGCGAGACACCCAGGTTTAAATTTCCCGCCCCAACAACGCGCATGTGATCAGTAGTAGCATAAAGGGGGGCCGGTGGAGTACTGTTCAGGCACGGGCCAACACGGGCAAAATACACGGTCAAACATGCCGCGTAGAAAGCCTTACATGCCTAATGAGAATTGTTGCCTCATGCCGGCGTTGCTCTAGTAACGCCATATGAGAGCCTTACCGGCGCTATCAGCCAATTGCCCAGCTTGTGAAAGAGCATCGGTGGTGGCTAGGGGAGTAACAGTTTCAAAGCGGTGTCGGCGTGGTGATGAGGAGCGCCACAATGGCGGCTAGTAAATCGGCTTAGGCGGAATGAAAATTAGAGAGGGGTTAGATAACACTGCTTCGCACTAAAAAGCGATTTGGGGCTTATTTCAAATATGTATACATATGTACAAAGCAACACCCAAGTTTTTGTTACGTAGCCAAATACGGTGCAGATGTCCGGAAGAAAACGCAAGTTCACTGAACCGACCTCGTGCGCCTCTAACCACTGAAAAAACACATGGGGGATACAGCAGTCAGTAAAATGACGTGCACACGCCAGTGTCGCAGAACCGAATGCCACGTTTTCTGCTCTGCGGGAAGTTATCTTTAGGCGCGTATGTTTTCTCGAATCATCGAATTACATTGACAACACCGTATGTAAAAGAAGACTATTCTAATGTAGTAACCTAAGGGGGAAACATTGTCAGTATAAATGAGATAATCTGTGCAGCATAAGAAAGAAAGAGTGGAACATACGCTTCACTTGGGCACAGAAAACAGAGACCGGCGCAGCCGGCCGGTAAAAGCAAAAAATTCCCAAATCTTATCTATCGTCAGAGTGCCTACACCCGAAATGAAAGTAAACCGATAGCCCGAACAAACGAAAAATAAAGTTTGTTATCTTGCATACTAAAATGTTAGGCTAGCCACGTGGACGACTTTGGACAGCGTGCATCGTTGGGGTGTTCCGCAATCACCATCGGGAATCACCTCATAGGTAAGTTGGCCAACACTTTGTAGAATCGGCTAGCTTTCAAAATACCGTCGCAGATGCCTCTCACTGAGTCCCCGTCATCGGATGGGAGTGGAAACCCTAACACAATTCTCTGGGTGGTAATTGGCGTCTCGGAGTCGGAGGTTGAAGCGTCCGCAATCCAGCAGCTGCTGGTCCGTTGGACAAAATGGAGCGAGCTTCAGGGCCTCCCCGGTACTATCAAGGTATCCTTGTAAGACGGCGTTGAGGCAGTCGTTTTCTACGTGCCGAAGCATCATGTCAAGCTTCGTGGTCAGCCTTTTTCCGTGCACAATCTCGAACGGTGTTATCTGCGTAGTTTCCAGTGTAGTGGTGTTAAACACAAACGTGACATGCGGAAGGGCTTTGTTCCTACTCGACATGCAGCACTTTGGCTGTGTTCAAAGTCGACATACATCACCTTGGCCATCGTCTCGTTCAGATGTTCCGCTAATCCGTTTGGCTGGAGTTGCTACGGGGTCGTTCGTCAGTGATCCGTGCAGCTGTAGTATAAGAGTCCTTGAATAACCTCCGCAGTGAAGGCTGTTCCGCGATCTGTGATTAGGACTTCAGGAGCCTAATGTCGCAGCACAACTCGGTTTATGAAGACCTTCGCTACTTCTTGTGTAGTCCCGCTAGTTCGGACGGTGATCTCAACGTAACGCGCGATGTAAGTCTCTCGCTACCACCATCCACTTGTTCTCGTATCATGAAGAATTCAACGGTCCCAGGAGTGTCATTCGAATTTTTTGGAAGGGCCTTGATGGCACGGCGATCGGCTTTCGGAGTCCGGGGGTTCTCGTGGGTGGCATTTTCGGCCCTGGCAGCCAAGGGTAGGCGGGACCGGTAGTACTTCGCCTTCAATTCTTCAATATTGCGAGCGTGCCGGGATGCCCCGAAGACGGGTCCTCGTGGCACCCTTCCAAAATTGCCCCACAATAGTCCGGCGGCATGACGAGAAAATTTGTTCTCGTTCCGTTGCTGAAATTCTTCACAATGATACAGCTTTTCAAGCCTAATTCTGGGAAGTTGCGCAGGAATGTCCTATGCACGGCAACGTTGCGTCCTTCGAGGCAGTCGATTATGATGCGTAAGTGGGGTCAGCACGCTGCTGGGTGGCTCGTCGCTCTCTATCGCGACACCGAAGAATTCGGTGTTTTTATCGGAGTCTGGTGATGGTGGATCGAAGGGGCCAATTAACAGGCATTCGGCGTCGTAGTGCGTCCTGAGGTGCACCGCTCGAGACGATCAGACGGGTTCTTCACATTGTCCAGGCAACACAGCGCAACTCTGGTTTTAGAGCTTGCTGTCGGGGGTTGACATCTGTTGGACTTCCAAATCAGCTTGACGAGGGTTTTGGGTGCATGTTACCAATACCTCAACCAGATGTCACGTATCCATACGACGCAGCTGTCTCGAAAGAAAATAAGTTTTCTGAAGCAACCTTGTGCTCCTCTAAAAACTCAAATTATATACAGGCGGCCAATCATCAATCAACAAAGTGACGCGAGCAGGTGACTGTCGGCGAATACATCGCCGCAGCGTCTGCTCAGCGGGCCTCCATCTTTCGGCGCGGATGTTTCTGGAACAATCGGAATACGTCGAGCACATTGTATAAAAAGGAGATTATTCTAGGCAAGCGGCGTTGGGGCGAAACATTCTACCCAGGAAATGAGATAATTCGTGCGGCATAACAAAGGAAAAAATGGAACATGCTCTTCACATTGGACACAATTAACACAGCGAGGTGCCCCGCTGGCAAGTACAAAGCCAAACTGAGCCAGAGCATCTTTGTGCAAATATAGACATGTATACATAAAACATAAACAAAAACAGACAAATACATGCCCTCGGTCAATGAACCAAGGGACAAACTTTAAAGTTAGGGCATACGCCACTGCTTCTGAAGACAGTACCAATGGAGTCATCCTAATATTACTGCTTACGGCTCCGAAGAAGACATCAACAAGTCTTAAATCAGAGAGAACCCTACCATAGTAACAGCACGCAGACTAGGAAAGACCAATTCTGCTATATTCATCTTCGAGGAAGGCCAAGTTCTACACTTCGTGTACTCCAGAGGAGCACAAATATCGGTGCTTTCTGTGCTAAAAGGAACAAAAAAACTGCGATTTCTGTGGGTAGTTAGGACACCTGAAAGATATATGCCCATAGCCGGAGAAAACAATTTGGAAGACCTGTGGCGCATACAACACTGACACTGCACGTGAATGCACACCTATATATAGAATACGTGGCAAGGACCACGTAACTGTTGACAAACGTTGCCGCAAAAGGTACAAGACCCCGTACCTGCTCATTCAGGGAAAAAAAACAGGAAACAAAGCCTGCACTACCAAAATACAGTATCACAAGCCTCAGACAGTGACAGCCCCGAGGATATGCAACAATCAGGAACTATGGCCTACCTTTCACAGAAAGATCTAATTGACCAAGTGTATAACCAGGAGCAAGGCCGATCAAAGTATTTTTCAATGCTACCGCGACAGACACAGGTGGCACAGAACTGCAGAAGAAGTTTCTGCTCAGCGTCCAAGAATGTCTCTTGATCAGTGCAGGGACGCTCAAAATGTCAGGCGGGGGCGATTAGCAGAAATCATCTACTGAAAGAAGAACACCAGCGCACCGAAAACATGGGGAGCTGGGCAGCAGCGGTTTCCTATGACCAACACCAAACCAACAACGCACCACATCAAAACGCGCAGCTTGAACAAGAACTACAAAAATCCGTGAACTCTTAGAGACAACGGTTCGCAAAAACGTTGCACTTAAACAAGAAGTACCCACACTGACAGCCCTGATTACACACGCCAGATGGCAGAAAATCAAGTAACCGCAAGGGAACATGACCCAATAAAAGCAGAGGGGGCAGAAATTCATTTTGATGCAGATTCTCCTCCGCCCACGCGGAAAGCTTCAGAAATACTCAACTGACAAAGAATACAAGAGGAAATCACAAGAAAACTGGCGTATGTTGTTGGTTCTCCTGATTGTGTTTTGACACTAGCGCTAATTTCAAATGGGAGGAGGTGATCCCCAAGCCCTTGTAAGTATAGAACTTCAGGGTCGTGTTCGGGGTTTGTAGTGTGGTCGAATTTAAGGGTGTTAGTGACTCTGTTCGCGACTCCTGGGGTTTCAAATTAGGTCGCGGAAACGGAAAAAAATGTCCACATATCTTAAGATGTGATAAATTGTGTACAGGCCGTGATGCATTCCTTAGGTACAGCTATATAAAATTGATTGGAACTTGTATTACAAAAAATGTCCAGTTCGGTGGAGGGTTGTAACAAAAACAGGTATTTTTCAATTCGAAAAATAAAAATTGTCCGATAAGAAGCGGCTGTAACAGACATCAAACATTATTGTATAATTGATACCTGCAGAGGCTCAGATATCTGCGAGCTCTGGGTAAACCTAACTAACACGTAACGGTGTAGACCTTTTTAAAGCAAGCATTACACTACGCCCTACGTGATGTGTGGCCACGTCAATAAGCATGTCGACGTCACTAGTTATAACAGCAGAGTTAAGGCATTCACGCATCTAAGAACAGTTCGCGTGTTCGCAAGCCGTTTGGAAACACCCTCGGCCAGTGTTATCAAACCACACCCCCTATCGACTTCCCTTTTCTGAGAAGTTTCGGGGTGCTGAGGAGCGGCATTACCCACCCGAAAATTTTCGTCTTTCACGATATGGAACCGATTCCGCAGGGTTTGGAAGGGCGGGAAACACAGCTTCGGCTTGTCTGCGCACGGCTCATCTCAGATGGTCTTCAGATGGGTCTGTCGGGATTGGGGCAGAGGGAAGGGGACGTCGTCTTAGTCGGGTATCGGCTAGGCTGTGGCTTCCCGGGCGGCTTCGGTATTCTTCGCGGCTGCGTACACGCCGATACGATGCGATGCTTGGGCAAGGATGACGAACCCGCACACTCAACTAAATGTTACTGGTGGCAGTTGACACGAACCATGTCGCGATGAAGCAATATCTTAGATTAAACGAATGACGTTTTACATGGATCCATCACTGAGCTCGGGCTGGCTGAGCCTCTCACCGAGCTTCTTCCGTGTCGTCATTTAGGGTGAGGGCCATGGTGGTGCTGGCATTGTCGTGTCACGTGGAATCTCCACCCCGGACAATATTACCATGAAAGATGCATTGTGTTTGTTAGTCGACTGAAGAGGGTTTAGGATGCATCTACTTGCACACCCACCAGATGTCGCGTAGGCAAAGATGTCGCAACCTTCTTGAAGAAAAATCTAGTTTATTGGAGCGAATTTGTGTTCACCTAACAAACCAAAGAATACAGAGGCGACGAAGCAACAATCAACAGTCACGTGCTCATGCAAGTGTCGTTGATTTTTATATCGCGGTGTCTGCTCAGCGGGAATTTATCTTTCGGCGCTAGTGTTTCTCGAACCGTCCAGTGACATCCAGAACACTTTAGATCAGATAAGAATATTCTTGGCTGCTGATGGTATTTTGAAACACTCTTTTATAAAAGGTGATGACACGTGTGGCATAAAAATAATTAGTGTAACACCCTCTTTACTTCGCACGCTAAGACAGCCCGGCGCAGCCGGGCGGTAAAACGGAACATTCCTTGACAAACTAACGCAATGGATGGTTCGCAGCATCGCCCATCTCTAAGATTGCATTGACCCGATGCCAAAACAAAACAATAGTCCGATCAAACAGAAAAAATTCGTCATCTTGCGTAGCAACATTTTCAGGGAATCACGTGGATTACTACAGGCCGCGTGTCGTCGTAAAGTGCCGGAATCCCCGTCCAGGATTCCTGAATATCTCACGAATTCAAAAACGTATGATTTGCTTTTCTAAAATAGCCATGCTTTATAATAACACGGGGATGGCTGAGACGCGTTTTGAATACGTTCTTATATTTTACAAAATAATTTTTGTTTGTGTACTTTTTGAAATTAGCTAGCTCTCGTACAATGACTGAGCCCCAGCAATCAACACCAGCAAGGAATACTACAATAAACAAAGTTTAAGACAAGCATTTCTCACAATGCATAGAAAAAGCAGCGATGCCTACGGAAATATTGCCAACTTGCCTTGATTCGGTCCTGAAATGGAGACCAATTGTGTCTGTATTACAGGTAAAAATAAAAAATAATATCTCCTCAAGAGCACTAAGCAGTAAATACTTTTGAGGCGGAAACCAGGGTGCAATCTACAAAAACAAATAGAATTCACCGCGCAGTGGTGTTTTGGTTACCTTTTTTGGCTGTGCTTTCTAGCTCTTAAAATACATCCGCCAAGTATATTTAAAGATTAAGCACCTTAATTGTATTTTGTTGATATAGAGCCATTGTAAAGCACTCTATTTTTACGAAAACGAGGAAAACCGCACTCACGGTGGTCACAAAAAATGTATTTAATTACTCAAAGTGTTACTCTAGTTTCGGAACATACATTAGAAGTAGCCACAAATAAAAAAAATGCGGCCGACCTACCGACGTAGCATCAAAAGATATCTAATAAATCTGGGAAACATAAAAACCTCTGCTTTTTGTTTAGTTTTAAAGAAACGCGCCTATACAACGAAACTTCAGACAACTGATGTAGAGCCTAATGAAGCCTATTCGACTTGCAAAAATATTACCACAACTCACAATTGATTTCGAAAAGGTTTTGTGGAGATGACTAAAAAGTAAATTAGTGACACACGGGAGAAAAATATGTTGATAATTACTGACTTGTAGTATTTCTCTGAGAAATTACATACATTGTCTTAAATTGATGGCTGCCAAGAAGGTTAGGGTGTACTTTTTCTTTCAATGGGCCATACCCTGATAAATTACTACGTTCTACAGTTAGTCTATTATGTTGGCTAGTGGCTCTATGTGCGGAGCGGATATTTCTTGTTTACGCTACGCTGGCATCAGCGCTAAAGGTGAATAACTCGTATAGGTCTCTTATACATTGCGGTGTTATGTTATTGTTCAGAACAAACGTCAATTTTTGTACTTTTTGGTACATACAAAGCATACCCACATCGTTGTCAGTGTCTATGAGAGCACGAATTTAGTTAAATGTATTTATTAGACTCTACACCGCGCCTTCTCCTTGCATCGGTGGCAGATACTTGCACAGAGAAATTCCCCTACTGACTGAATGACCGTTTGACTGACGGTTCGATCGAGCGACCGAACGGCGGACCGATCAACCAACCAGTTTACCGACCGACCGACCAACCGACCAACCAACTGACTGACTCACTGACGGACTCATGAACGCCCTACGAAAACTCCTACAAGTAGAGACTTCCAATTTCGGCAGTAAATTTGTGTCATGGCGTAGTGGTTGTTTAAGTAGGATTTTCTGAAAGTGTGCTGCTAACCAAAGAAGGAGAAATTGTGTTTTCATACCTGAGTCTTTATCTCGCTCTGCCTCATATATCGAAGAGGTTTTGGCTGATAGTGTTGGCCCTAAAATTGCGACAAATTGCCTAGGGTAAAAACATGAAAGTGTCAATCACGGCGGGAAGGCTTCAATTACCCAAACTTTCAAAAGTTATTGACGCAAGTAAAACAAACGTCATTCGGTGTTAACATGGCAGTGATCAAGCAAACGCTGCAAATAGGCGTAGCTTGAAGCCAGCTAACAGAAATTTAGCCGTAGGGCTAAGACCGAATGTATTCACCAAGAAGCGATCAGCGTAGCGTTAGGTACACCATAGACGAGATAATAAAAGAAGCAGAAGAATATGCACCAGACTGTAGGCCAGAGAGTTTAGATCAGGATAAACTAGTGACAGCAGAAGCTTACCTTCCCATGTCCAATTGGTTACTTAAGAGGAACAAGAAAATGCTTTGAAGGAGATAAAAAGAGGTCAACCTGCAGCAGACAACGGCGAAACCATAGATCTTTTGAAGGGGGAGGAGATATACAACTGGAAAAGCTTGCAGCCTGTTGTACCAATGCTTAAGGACTCAAAGGTACCCATAGCCTGGAAAATGCCAACACTACTGTAATTACTACTCAGGTGTTTTCAACCTAATAACCAAAGGTAGATTTCACCGCAGTTGAGACCGCAGGGATTCTCAACAACATACAGAGTGCTCTAGGTTTAGAAAAGGGTACTCAACCACGGATCCCATAAATATTGTAACTCATGTAATAGAAAAATCCACCGAATACACGTAACCCATTTACATGGCATTTGTTGGCTAGAAAAAAGCGTTTGCGTGCGTACAAGCAGCAGCTTTGCTAAAAGCACTGAAGGACCGGGGAATAAAAGAGACCTGCTTAAGACTCCAAGACAGAATATATAAAATGGTGCCAGAAGGATTTTGCACAGAACAGAACGCCGATAGACCTAGTTTGGAATCGTTGCGAAACACACGACTGTCGTCACATGCCTGGTTCTGATTCGACCGTTGTCCGTCCACAGGATAACGGAAAAGAGTTTTGCAAACAGCCACTTGTTTTCTGCCGTCAGACGGTAATTAGCGAAGATAGGGCAGCTTTGCGTTCCACAGAAGTTCAGATGCCAGTGATTAGCCGAAGTTTTTAGCGATTTACTAGCAAAATCCGGCTTTTTCGAGCGAGATCAGAAGCGAGTTATCAGAGTACGTGTCCTTCCCTCCACTCTGCATAGACCTCGGGTTTGGGTAGGTGTAAACAATCCGGCAGCTGATCTTGGCTCTGATAGCCTTCACTATATCAGTGAACTTTCGTCTCGTGTTCAAGGAATACTTTTCAAGGAATGCTGATGGTAGCACGCGGACAATAATCGGATTCGCTAAGTTTCTTCGCCAACGTTTTGGTTTGGGTCTAAAGTAGTTTGTCAGCAATACAGAAACGGCGTTTTCAGCTTTCGCCTTTTCGACAAGGGTATCCATCATTGCTACCGCGTGGACGCTACCGCGGGTAGACAATACGTGGTGCATGGACGTTGTTTTATCCGGGAAGAATAACCAGTGTGCCTCCCCTCGATGCTCTTTATACTGCTATCGCTGCTACCTAAAGAAAGCGGAAAGCAGCAGGAAGGTTAAATATAGCTGCTAGAACTTCGGAATTACGGCCAATATTTGAAAGTACTTTTCTCATTTGTGCAAAATATCGGGACTACAAGAACTACAATCGTACATTTCTAGGTCATAACTGAAAGTGAAAGAGCCACTAATAATGGAAATGAAATGACCGACACGCTGCCACCAGGGTTTCGTGCCGTAGATTAAAATTTGGTGGTGCTTGAGAGATTGTCAAGGTTAATAAGCGAAAAATGTGGAATAAGACAAACAGACAAGGTAAAAAAGCACAGTTAAACATTTTTATTGTAGCATCCGAACGACCCTTATCGGGAAAGAAAGGCCTCTACCGGCGCCTCCACAGCGTCGTTGATTTGGTAGCACCTTCACCACTGTTTTGTTTTATACAGGATGCTAGAAACCCACAGTTGACGATCTCGTTCTTTCAACACAACTGTTTGATTCTTCATGTCAGTTTAGAAATATACGGAATTGGCACTAGATTTTTTAGTAAGACAAATGTGACAATATTGAGGCGAAGCGGGCTTTTTGGTACATTTTGGAAGAGGTAGAAGCACGTCCACCGACGGTCTGATGGCAAGGGTGCCCACAATTGCAGAATATGGTGTGGTGGGAGTAATCTGAGTGTTCATAAGACTTAGGGGCTCAGGAAATAAAACGGGGGACGATTCTGAGAGATCAGCGTCACGCGAAGGATGCTGGTTGACAGCAGAACCGATGTACTACTGGAACCAAAGTTCGATCGCGAACAGTCTGAATTGAGGTGGCTAGAGAAGCTGCCAGGAGCTTAGGCGTGTGTTACATCGTCGTGGTCTATTGGGGGCCGCAAGGAGACACCGTGCCAAACTGCAACCCCCTCAACCTTCCCTATGAATGCCCATAAAACCTATTCGGGTCGTCTCTAGTCCATCCTCCATATCCGTTGTCTTACCTGCACACACAAACACATAAAAGTACATGGTCACAACTGTTAACAACAACACGCGAACACGTGGCCTTCGATACGTGCAGCGCAGCCTGCTGATAGCCACTCTCGTGACCAGCGAGATTAGGTGACGGCGCGGTGGCAGCTTGGCATGTGAAAGCTATGGCCGATGCTTCCACATTTTGCGGGGTAAAGTTCGCCGCAGAAAGTACCTCACCACGATCGCCAAGAAAGCCTATATAAATGTTATCTTGCGCTGATAACCAGTCCACTCTTGTTTTTGGCTTTGGTCTGGTTCCGATATAAAAAAAACTGGAATGTGGGCCGGGGGCCGACGGGCGCAGCCATTCTAAGGTAGGTTGTGCAGGAAAGGACACATAAGCGTAGACTCAGAAGTTGCCTCAAGATGTTTAGTATAGGCGCGGTGAAGTTTTAGCGCGCATGCGCAGACACATAGAGCTGCATAAATATACTTACACATTTCCTGCACATCCTACGTTAGAATGGCCATGCCCGGACAACATTCAACTTTTTTTTTTTTAAATCGGAACCATACCAAAGGCAAAACTAAGACAACGCTGGTTATCAGCGTCAGATATTGTTTAATAAAGGCACTGGCGGCGGCGTGATCAGAAAGTTTACTCCTGGAGTCTCTCCTCCAAAACAAGGAAGCATCGGCAATGGCTTTCGCATGCCTAGCGGCCGCAGCTCCGTCCCCTCATCACCCTGGTCACGCAAGGTGGCTGTCAGCAGGCTGCGCTGCACGTATCGAAGGCAACGCGTTCGCGCGTTGTTGTTAACTGTTTTGACCTGTGTACATACAACGACGAAACGATTGAAAGATTTTCTTACTGAGCTACGTCAAAAACAATAGCGCGTGTGAGTGCACTGCGAATCGCGCGCGCGAGTTGGATGCCTTATTCTAAGTGTTGATGTATTCCCTGCTGCTTGCTTTTGTTTGACAAAACGAGATAAAGTGGGCGCCTCAGCAATTTGCATTGCAGCGGCGCTATCGCCAAAGAGCCGCAATGAATGGCACCAAATCGAGTACGCAATGCTCACGTATCTGATGGCGAATCGCAATATTTTCAACTCGCAAAAGAAAGGCGTGGCATTGTGTTCTCGTACGCAAAATTCTACCGCCTAATCTGCGGCCTGAAATTCCTTTCGAGATCGCCACCGTCAATTGCAGATATTCCAAAACAAAATACCGGCGATATACCGCCCATGCTAGAGTGCTTTGTTTTGTGTTTCCTAAAGTGTACATTCCTGTACCTCGTTCCTAGTAGGGACCTGCTCCTCGATGGCAAGTTGACCCGCACATACCTACACATCGGGCACGGCGAAAACCGAAGACGTTGAGAGGTATGCAGTGTAATTAATTTCCCAAAATAGCAAATACAACAACGAAGTGGAATCCGAAAGGTAAACATGGGGCGGATCATTTATTGGATTTTCTAAAAAAAGCAGCTTTCTGTATGCCAACAGAGCCCGCTTGCGGCTATTTCTGTTATCGGCAGAGTAATAAAGAATGCAGTGTTGTCATACAACTGTCTATGACAGGCGAAACTCTAAACGCAAATACAAGCCCGCGATCTGGGAATATACAAGTGCAAAGGAAAAGCTCATGGACAAATGTTCTGGCCTTGTCTTGACGGCAGCATAGAATTCATATTTCGCTCATGCAGTGGATGCTAAAAATATACGTGCAAGCAACTGTACGAACCGCTGGTGCTTCGTTCGACGACCAGTATACGGATTAGGCATCCATGTGTTTTCTTTTCCTCGCAATGCACGTTTGGTGCTGAACTTGACGCTCTGCAAATTTTCTGAAGCAGGAAAGCTAGCTACCGTGACTGTCCGTTCAAGTCAAAGTAAGCTTTATTTACCAGAAACAAAAACGTGCAATACGAAAGGTCTCAGGGGCGTGAAGCTGCATAAACCAGGTTTACCGGGGCCAACATGCCTTTGTACATTACAGCGGACAATGCAGCGCTGACACAATTGGCTGAGGTACTAAGATAAATTACTATACGCTTACAGGAGGCTGAAAGGAAAGAATAAAAAACAAAATAAATTTACAGTGGTTTAAGTGACGCTAAAAGCGTCAATGTGCACTCAATACTTTTATAGAATTTTGTTCAGTGCCATTAAACATACATACGCCACAAAGGGACGCTTATAGCGTCAATGTACACTCAATACATTTATAGGTTTTTCTCCAGTGCTATAAAACATACATACGCCACAAGCGCGCGATAGAAAAATAAACAATTTTTATGGCACAAAGATACCAAAATACGTGTGGCAAGTTAGTAAAATGTAGGCTTAGACGCCTGCTGGGAGCGATGCATAATTGTTATATTTAGGTAGCACAGGTAAGTCGTGTGTTCACGATTTATTGTTTTTCGTCATTTCGCTGTCATTTCGCATTTCCAGTTCTGAGTAATTCCCCCCCCCCCCCCAAAATTTACTCCCTGAACATCCTGGATATCGCTAAATTTGACAAAGTTTTGGCCATATTTCATTGGAACAAATTTTTACGTAACGTCATGAGTTGTACTGCTCACGCGTGTTTTGTTGATACAATTCATTCTCTAAAAACTGCCGCCCAAAAAACAATCACAGTAAAAAAACATAACTAACATAACCACAAGCTTCCATGGCTATCGTTAGATATACTCACATCCATTAATGAAAAAGACGCCCGTTGGTCACGCTGTAAGCGTGCCCCAAACAATACAGATCTAAGAAATATGCACAAATCAATGCGCAACAGGGTAAACGCCATGATTCGGTCGGCAAGACGTCACTATTATAATAAGGCTTTTTATGAAAACAAGCACTCCCCCAGAAAATTGTGGTCAGGTATTAAAGAAGTATTCGGACGAAACACATTTAAATATTTAGAAGATGTATTTAAAAAAAACATTTAAAGAATCTCCCGTCTGCCGTCCAGGAATTTAACTGCTTTTTTTTCCAAAACATCCTCATATCTCCAGCCTTTCGCTGGAGATGCAGCTAGCGCTATTACCAGTACTCTCTCATCGGCATTTTTGCCAACAGTTACTTCAGGAGATTTACACAGCATCTTATTTAGCTTTCGACCTAAAAAACCACCTGGCATACATGGCATCTACATGAATGATCTTCAGCGTAATTATGCTGTGCTCGAATCCGTACTTCTTTTATTATCAATGGGTGCATAGAGCATGGCGTTATTCCTGACGATTTAAAAGTTGCTGTAGTTAAACCAATGTATAAGAGTGGCTCTAGTAGCGAAGTAGATAACTACAGACCGATTTCTATTCTGCCTGCAAAAAGTCAAATAATTGAAAAACACCTGCTAATATTATAGACCAATTTTCTAAATAAGAATAATATACTGTCAGAAGCACAGTTTGGTTTCATACAGGGAAGAAGCACAATCACCCTGCTTGAAGAATTTACGGACATCATCTACTCGGCTTTTGATAATAACAAATTCGCATGCGGTCTCTCTCTAGACGCAAGCAAGGCGTTTGATTTGGTCATTCACGCCCTGCTTCTTAAAAAGTTAGAAAGAATTGGATTCCGTGGTCCCTTTATAAAACTATTGTCCAGTTATTTTTCTAATCGCTCTCAGCTGGTGCGCATAGGTGACTACACAAGTTCAAAGATAATGTTAAAATCGGGTGTTCCCCAGGGTTCTGTTTCATCCCCCTTGTTATTTACCCTTTACATCAATAAATTACCTCAGTTTGTATCAAAATGCCGTCTATTCCAATATGCTGACGATACGGTCCTACTGTCAATTCAAGCCTCGTTTGATACTTGCGTTTATAACCTTCTAGCAGATGTCACATCTATTATAAACTGGTGTACGGATAACGGAATCGGAATTAATAGACAATAGACTAAGCTTGTTTGTTTTCATAATCCCCATAAAAGAATTGATCATCCTGTGCCATTTTTTGTTCATGACTCAAAATTTATTATTTACAAATGCACGCCGCTCCAGTTCTCAAGTAATGTAAAATATTTAGGCATCATGTTTGATTCTGACATGACATGGAACACACAATTCACAGGTATTAGCAAAAAAGCTTCGTTCCCTATCTTGCCTCCTGTAAAACACTAGACACCTGCTTCCATTTTCTGTCCGAAAAGTTATTGTTCATGCACTTGTGTATAGCTATCTTAGATATGGAATTACTATATTTTAACACTGCACATTTACATGGCGCGCAAAATTGAATTTTATGTTAAAATCTATCCTTCGAAAAGTTGCTTATAATGAGGTCGTTCCCCCTAATACTGATTTATTTTCCTTTTTACTGTTGCCTTAATTTGATGCACTATTTTTTCAGACTGTGGTTACAAAACATTTTTGGGAGAGTGATTTCCTTTTTCCGTTCGTCCCTATAAGGCAACTGAGACACCATGACAAATTTATTACCCCGAAGTGTTATACCCGCTTTGGTCATTATACAAGACAGTATTATGTTCCTAACATATTTAATTCTTTACCTACTGAGCTATACTCTCTCTCATCAAAACGTGCACTCAAACTGTATCTCAGAACCAATCATTCTTCCTTGTTGTAGTTTTAAACCAGCTCTTTTATTTCATGCGTAGGTTTACATTGATGTACATCCTTGCTATTACACCACTTTGTATTTTTTGTGTTTGTTATATGGCTTGCTTGGGTCTACTTTTGTTCTGCAGCCTGCCTTGTTTTTTTGCCGGTTTACGTAAAACTTGCTAACCATATTTTTTACCTTTTTTCTTGTCGCGGACTGCCGGTTACAGCCCGACAAGCCTTCATGACTTGGGTTGACCGGATTTTTTAATGTGCGTTCCTTTTCATGAAATAAAAGCTTATTAATAATATTAAAGAGGGGTAAGCATCACTAGTATTGGCAGCTATATAGTGTGGCGTAGGGATTAAAACAGTATTTAAAGGTGTCCTAAACCGTTTCTTGAGAAGAACCAGTTCATAAGTCAGGGGTTATAGTCATGCTCAAAACAAATATTAACAAACTTTGGAAACAGTTCTTGATTGCTCACATTCTGCCAACGTGTGCTATGTAGTGTAACTCTGCCTTAGGAAGTGCAGCAAATTTATATCTGTTAGAGCCATCAAACGCCACACAAGGCTGCAGTTGCTGCCTTGGGATGTGCACAAATAGAGCGTAGCAGTGTTAAATTCTGACATTACCAGCATCAATGCTCTACTGAGGGATAATTCGGTCAACGCGACTGGCATGCGTGGGAACAGAGTGTGTATGACTGTTCCAACTTTGATTTCAAAAATGTATTCCACAAAACCTCATGTTCGTCAAGGCGTTCAATGTCCCTGTCACGGCGCAATATTTTTCGCTTTGAGGAGATCACGTAATGATGAAGCTGGAAAATGACAGTTGTTTCAGGGGATTTATTTTGCTGGATTTTGATTTAGGCCATTTCATTGATTTAGTCCGGCCATTATTAAATTGTAGTATTAGGAAGTCAGGGTGCCGGCGAGTGAAGAGTTCGGTGGTATCATCTGCTTATACAAAAAATCTAGAGGGACGTCTATATTTACTATATTAAAGCACTGGATTCCATTAGTTAAGAACTTGTTCCCGCACATATTGTACGTAGTTGACGTCCATATCATCCTTGTCGAAAGCTCTGCAGATGTTTAAAATTCTGAATATTTTAAAAACTTCAATTTTATGCTTGGTGCAACGAGCAAGATATTTTTGGGAATATGTTTTAGCTTGACTACGTCCTACTGATGTCGCACATCAGATAGGGCTGCACTGACCAAGTGCGAATTGAAGTAGTTTGGAAACTGCGCGCCGCAACGTTCATGGACAGTTGCATTGTTTGTTTGAGGACTATGCTTTTCTTTATCTCGGTCAAGCAAAGTATTTTTATTTTCCGTTCTGTGCATGGTCGTACTCTACAGTTACTGGTAAAACGTTTGTTGTAATACAGTGGCTTAGAATACCAGTTATTGTATTTCTAAGAGCTTTGAATTTTTTTTACTTTTCCGACGAAGATGTCCTAAAGAAAGCGTGGTGAATTCGGTTTTTCTTTTTTGTACCTTTTGTATGCTTTCGGGTTATAAAGAGATAAACTCACTCGTTTAGAGCGTTTAATGGTAAGGACCATAAAATGCTTTCCTTAAAAGCGGAAGGAAGGCTCAATTAAACTTCCATACGCTTTGTTTGCATAACTTTTTTAAATCACGCAGCTTCAAGCATATGAGCTGTTCTGCCATCTAAATTATTCTTTTCGGTTCTCGGAAATCAATTGAAATAATAATGAATTGAAGGTATTTGTTTTGGTAGTCGCAGGGCAAGTCATAAACGCTGGGAAATTATGACTAATGTATAAAGTTATTGAACTATAAATTCTCAAGTTTCTAATGAGCAGGTGACGACAACTCTATCTGTAACGGGTCGAAGGAGTAGGCATAGCAATCGTGCTATAATGCCAACCGAAAAAAACCTTGTCCTCTATTCGCCCGAATATTTGCCATCACTGAGGATGTTCAGAAAAACCCGCCCCACCTCCCACATAGGAAAAAGTGGTGTGAGGAAACACTGTCTAGAAACCAGTAAAAAATTCAAAAAAAGTTTAATAATTTTAAGGCAGATACGTTGTAAAAAAATTTATTGCACATTTTTACGGTTCTATTTTGCAGTCATGTAATATTATTCATAAATGTGGTACTAGTAACAGTACCGGAAAATGGTGTCCTAACGTGCTACACCACCTGCTTGTTTAGTCATTTTGTTTGCGAAATCTGGCCGGTACTCGTTTATGCTAGGCGAGCCAACATCATTTTCATGCCAAGTTTTTAAAACGATATTTAAAATGAAATTTAAAACGCAACTTGTGATGGAAAAGTTATATAGTTTCTACTTTGATCCGAACGAGTGTTGAGGTGGGATGCAGACCGCTTAGAAGTGTCCACCCCGTTACAGTAAGAAAGGCAAGAGTAGTTTGAGGTAGAGAAATTAAGAAAAGCTGAATTTGACTGGTGCTTTATCTTTTCAACAATTCTTTTCAAGAACCCTTTATTAACTAGTATTATTGCCCTCTTGCGTCTTTTTTCAAAAACATTTCTATGGAATGACCAAGCACACTTTGATACAAATTCTAGCTTCCCATTGACGGTCATAATAGGAAGGTTCTTATGATACGGATATAGGTTTTTGTTCGGGTATGGTGGTTGGCTATTTTGCAGTTCCAAGTCCTTATCTGTGAGCGATGCTTTTTTGCTTTCCTTGGTATCGCATCTTGGTTTTTTTTACTTGAACTGCACAATATTGTTGCTATTATCGGAGTTGGGAACGTGTCCAGGGTTAAAAGCTCTAATGTCAAGCTATGTGATTGGTTCCGTGATACCTTCACCTGTTGTCGCTGCGACAGCAAGACTATTCTCGCTCTCGCAGTAGACAGTTCCTCGGATTTCTGTGTTCCTCTGTGTCACGTACTGCTTCTTGTTTCAACGCGGCTCTTATTGTTCTTCAGCTTTCCCTTCATGTTCTTAGAAAGCTTGCTCGTCCGGTTTATTTTCCTTTTTAGGTGCAAGTTTTTTGCTTATTATTTTAACTGTTCCTGGAATTCCCTTATTGAAGCATAAGCAAACTCGAGGCTTTAATTAATTGATTTTATTCGTTTTTCATGTCTCTTAATTTGTTGTTCAGTTCTCGTTCAACAGACTATTTAAATTCTTTCACCTATGGTTTTATTTCATCTTTACGACGAGCACATACACCATTCCATTCACCATACAATTTTGCAATCATGCATTTTCGCCCCCCCCAGCGAAACTTTCGCCCCCCCCCCCCCCCCAGCGACAACTACATTACGAGAGACATTTTTAACGCCACACACTTACATTTGCAAAGTAGAGCGTTAAGTGCGTCTGAACTGTGCGCCAGAGAGAGGCCAAAATGAGGCACCACTCAAAGCAGCACTTCCTTTTTATCCAAAGTTGCTGTGACGTAATGCTGTATGCAGCAGATGAGGGCCAAGCAGGAACTCTCGCCAACTGTTCTATGCTGGGCTATCGCTGTCACTTCAGTTGAATCCCATGCGGCGGTGTTCGGAGAAGAGCGTTCCGTGTTCAAGAAGAGCGTTGAACGGGACGGAACTGTGCGCCGGCGTTTCTGCCAAGTCGTGAGGTAGTCGCCACTCCGCCAGTCAGGAAAGTTAGTCCGAGAACGTTCCAATATCATGGCACGCCCTGAGATTGCAGGAGAAAAACGTACAATGTGTTTGTCTTCATTCCAAAAGAATATGCTGGTTTCGCTTCAACGGCATAAGTGAGAACACAAGAATTTCGGCACGCGAATCACTCGATGCAAAGTATTACAGTGAATGGGGGGCTTGTATTCGAGCGCATCGTAAGAAGACTACTGAAGCTCGCCGTAAGTTGTGGTTAAGTGTTTTGTCGTATCGGGTATTCGAATTACAGGATGGCAAGTCACCCGGTGCGCAATTACAGGAACGGAAATTCTACGCCAACGTCAAAAAATACAGAGCTGTGCGCGTAAAACACCGTTTTGAAGCCGATGCAAGAAGACACAGGCAAGGCACTGCCACTGCTGGAGCATTTAAACCTGTTGTGCATACAGAACGATGTGTGGCCACTCAAGGCAAAAGTACACCAAAAAGTGGCGCCTCAATCCCACAGAAATGAGATCAAGGACGCACAGCTGCTCAGGTGGAACACACCGCACCTGGTTCGAATGCCGGTCGCCTACTGCGCTATAATTCACGAGGAGAAGAGCCAGGAGTCTGAGAGGGACAACGCACAAATCCTGAGACATGATCTTAAGTACGAGATTTTAATCAAGAAGGTTTCTTCCCTAGGAGTCTGCAACCGGGTATACCGGAGTATTTGAGTCCGCAAATCAAACACCAGGGACGTTTTTAAGACCACAACCGCATCCGAGATACGGCCGTTAACGAGCCCGACCTGTCGACGCGTAGGCACAGTGAACCAAACGGGCTGCAATATGACAAAAGGTTGCGTCTGAACTATCTACTTTACCTCAGGACCTTTTTTCAATTACACCTTTTTTGGTACAAGAAAACAGAAGCATAGCGATTGGTTTTTGCCGGCCGCAAGCTATTAACGAGTCCCGCTTTAACCCCCTGTTTCCTGTTTCCTGGCAGTCATGTGGCTCTATAAGTCCAACCCAGCTACGTGCATCTGCACTGGCCCATCTGATTCATGCGTCGTATTACTAACGCACACATAATACATGATGCATATACTGCTTATCTATTTTAACCTGGCCTTTTTATTCAATGGGTGGTAATTTCTGCAATACCTGTCTCAAGAGGTGTAGAGGGAAAACATTTTTACACTCGCCTTTCTTTGGCCTCATTGCGTGTGCCTCCACGTTTCCTATCTCTTGAACTGCTTTACAACCTTATCTCTACTTTGAAAATTTTGGTAGTCCACCCCCTAAGTTACCTCGTCCGTCTCGAATATTTGTGATGGTGAATAAGCCTACAATAAAAGCAACCGAATGATGATCCACCCCCCTCCTCATCGCAATGACCATTTACCGACAATATTCGCACTGTATAAAGGGAAAGAAAGTTCCTCTACCGGAAAGAAAAGAGGTCAAACGTTCTGTTTTCAAAGAACAGGTGCACTGTCGAAGACATTCATTACTGACACGGTAAATTGAGTGCAGTCGTTCTCATCATGACTGAATTTGTGCACTGATATGACACCAGCGGGAGTAAACTCTCTGAACGTGTAATGTGTATACATACCAGTTTCAACTCCATGAGTAATGCATTTTGTACAAGGGAGGTCGTATAGTCCAAGTGGGCACACCGGAAAAATTGCAAAAGACTTAGACTTGAAAAGTTTCTGTACACATTCCAGGTAAGATAATTTTTTCTCCACTCTAGCTTGTCTGAACAGACGCTTGCTCTGTATTTTTTTCAAGGGATGAGTAGTGATATGAGAGGTGCCTTACGTTTCCCTAGGATTGTTGGGAGGAATCGCTCTACTTTTGTCCGCACTAGAGCCAAGGAAGTGTCAGTGAAGCTGTCAGCGAAAAGAAAGTGCAAAGGAAGTTCCTTCGGAAATTGGCTGTCCAAGAAATGCGTACACTTACGGGCCGGACAATTATTACCCATTCGACGCAAAAAGCGCCCAGCTTCACTCAGAAAATTTAAAACTACATGTTAGCAAAGACACAGACACATATCACCAATGAAGATCGTCTACACCACACGTTAGTGACGAAGGGTTAAGCTCACACCACATAAGGCGTTACGCTGCTGAGCACGAGGTCGCGGGTTCGATTCCCGGATTGCGGAGGCCGCTTTTCTGATGGAGGCGAAAAGCAAAAACGCCCGTGTGTACGAGATTTCGGCGCACGTTAAAGATCCCCAGGTGGTCAAAATTATTCTGCAGCCCTCCACTACGGCGCGCCTCATCGCCTGCGTTGTGTCGGCGCGTTAAACCCCACAATCAATCAGTAAGCTCACACCACAGCCGCTGACACGCTCAAAAAGCACAGCCGTTCCAGAAGCGTATCTTGTCTTCTTTATTCTTCTTGTTTGCCTTATTGGAGTCCCCATACTCCTAATTGACACGTTCTCAAATCTACTCCCAAGGCGGTGCCTTCTTGCTAGATGCGCTTTTTAATTGCACTCTTCTTCACCCTTGAACTCCCTTTCCTGGGAGTATCACTGCTCAAGACAACTACTCAAGGAATTGTATGTTAGTTTTGGTAATTACTTCACCTTTGAGTCATACACAATTCAAAATCCTGGCAAGCTGTGAATACATGGCGCAGTGTTGTATGAAAAACCTGATTTACTTTTTTCTGTAGTATAATCATTGGAAGGACATTATTTCACTAAAACTAAACCAAAACTACTTTGACGACGTCGAAATAGGCAAAAGATTGGAGTTTAAAAGGGCTTATTTGACATGAAAAGTGCAGAAAAAATAAACCACTTGATTTAGTTGCATTGAATGATAAAAACGTTGAAAAATGCAAAGTGTAGAAGTATTGCACTGCCATTCTAGGTTAACAAGAATAACTCTCATGTGGCGTTGGAGAGGCGGGTTGGAGAGGACTGGCCTGAGTTGATATATTTGGGCTGCACAGTTTTGGATCGATAAAAGTGCGAAGTAAGATTAAGTTGTGAAGATCCCAAACGGCGCATGAATATTTCAGCTTTGGCTCACTATGCTACACGGACGCTTCATATCTCTTCCAGCCTGGTCAAAAAGCCTCTGTAGCACAAAGTGACATCATTTTTTTTAAATATAAGAAAACAGCTTTATTCATTGGAAGTTAACACGCATCGCCCCGAAAAATCGCTATTTATATGGCCCTGTCACTACGCCACAAGGTAGAAAGTCGATTACATCGTAATTTCTTGTACTTTAAATGCTGGTATTTCTTACGTTAAAAACTGAGAGAGAGCGCCACTGTTAGTGTAATAAAACACATCATGCAATATGTTTTACAGGAAACCTGTATATGACTTGAAAAGAAAGAACCAAGGAGTCGTGTTGTGGCAAAACAGTTTGATCTACAGATATTTGAGTACGAGAAGTTTGAAATATTATAAATAAACATTGGTTTTTTGTTATAAAATATGTTCACAAATGGGCGTAGAGAAAAAGGCGGTAGAAATGGTAAGAAGCCATGTACAAGGCTAAGCGGCTTATGCTTGGGGCTTATCCACAACATTTGGTGCGAAGTAATCGGACTATGGGGCATAACAACAAAGTAAACTTGCTTCAGTTCTTTCGCCACGTTATTATCACACACATTTCTGAAAAGCGAAAACTGATGATGATGATGTGTGCAATTTAATAGAGAACGTCGACTAAGGGCAAAGAGCGCCAAAAGGAAGTACTTTCATGGGAGTGAAATAAAAGAAAAGCTTCTGAATAGGCACAAGCCTGGAGTAAAACCCATGGCAATGGAGATGAGTGGTGCAATAGCCCAGGTTTTAGAGATGCATGATAAGAAATGAGTCGTAAACATTTGCCGTTGAAGAGGAACTTAAAAACACTTTAAGAGAACCATTAGCTCGTTTCCTAAAAAGTATAACTCATGTTGTGTAATATGTCGTGTGTATAGCTGTGGTAAGTGTTTCCACCGTGTTGTCGCAAGTGCCGTTCATTAAATGAGAATTTGGATTACGGATAGGCCCTCTCAATGACGTCTTCATCTCTTGCATCAGTAGGGTATAAAGACTGATATGCTGCTTCAACCGCTCGCTGCCAAATACCAACCTGCTGCAGTTGCCCCTCAGACCCCAGCGCTGCGACACAACTCCTTCTGACGCCCTGAGCAAAGGAAGCCATCGCCACGGGTTACAAAGGATGCGCCCTTGACCAAGGGTGCTTAGGAAAATAAATTTGCTTGCTTTCTTCATTCCCACTCCCCACCCGTCGCACATGGAGCTTGGTGATCCAGTGTGTGCGTGGGAGTGTGTTACACATGTGTCGGCTATCTGTAACCTTGCTAAATCAACTTCTCTGTGTGTGTGTTGTGTGAGTCCATCAGGTATCTTCCTACGTGCGGCTGCATTGAAACTAGTTTGTCGTATGTTTGTTCACTGTAGTGTGTTTCCTATGTTCTATACAAGTGTCGTCTTAGGTGTGGCTAAAATCTGTATAGGGTATTGTTGTTATGTGTACAGTGTTCCTGGGCACAGCAGCAGCATTGTCGCCTGCCAATTCATTTCCAGCAATCGCAGCGTGTCCTAGGACCCAACACAAGACGGGTTCACGCTTGATTCTCTGCACAAAGACATAATGGTGTGGGAAACGAGAATAACTATGCGGTTGTTTCTTGGTTTGTGAGAATAGAATGCTTGAACAGCACTCGAGAAATCTCCAGATTATAGAATGGGGAATTTCATTTTAGAGAATGTCTTGTACAATAAGCAAAGATTTATATGCTTCTTCTGAAAAAGTGGTTGTGTATACGCTCATAGTTTTGTTGGCAATATTAGTCGGATTGTCCGCAGCACAAGAAACCACAGTGGCGGTGTTAGAAGCATCACTAAAATTCTGCAGATGGGCATTTCAACTGCAGGGACAGAAAGTGCCGTAGTATTGCAGTTCGTGATTACTTGATTTTTGTCGAGCTTCAAGAAAAAAAGTTACAAGACACAGAGCGAATTTGTCAAGGCGGTAAAACGTCTGAATAAGATGTTCTGTGAACATCTAAAAATGAAACGCCGATATCAGAGGCTTGCTCTCTCATTCAAAGCGAGAAGGGAAGAGGAACACACAGGCGATTTACAAACAGGAGAGATGTGGTTGTATCATTAAAAAAAGGATAAAAAGGGTACGTATTCAGTGATGAAATTGTAAAAGCATAGCGCAAGTCTATCTAACTCTGTTGGTTCTCTAAGCACCACATGTCACACTCAACATAAAGACTTTGGATCGGTCTAGTGCCGAAAGCATCCGACACAAGACAAAGCCCCAAGTGTAGCACTGGCTCAAGCATTCGCAATGCTATTTTAGTCTCGCCGGCGTACACACAAACGGCGATCGTCGACCGAGACACAACCAAAGCAGTTTACAAGCGCAGCAGGAGTTCTTGGGTGGCACTGTAGGATTAGTGAAACAGAACCTTAGGATGCTCATTCCTTTCAGACATTTACGTTAAAGTTCCTTGATGTGGGGAACGAATGTGGGATTGCGATCAAACACAACACATGAAAACTTGTCTCTTTATTCACACTGAAGGACACGCCACCAAGAGCAATGTGTGGGCGCAGATGGACCACAAGCATCCTTAAGAATACAATGCAAGTTTTCAAGGGTCAAGTTTAAACCATTCTCGTCAGTCCAGCTGGAAAGTTTCTTTACACCAAATTGAACTTGACATTCACAGATTGAGATATAACATGATTTCAATGATATCTGGACATCGTCAGCATGCATGTATTAAGAGATTGTGGTTGTTAAAATCCGTTTCAAGAGAGTTTATCTCAACTGTAAAAACAGTGCAGCGAAGAGCTCCGCCTTGCGGTACGCCAGTTTTTCGATCGTGAACACTTGGGAGTGAAGAACCTGTTCTCACTTTCAAGATTCTCTCCTAGAAGTAACTAACAATGGTGTTTAACTTGTTACCTCAAACACAGGATGACTTCTGTTCGAAAAACACTGTTACACAAGATTGTTTATGCACGAAGGCATTTTTGATGTACAAATCCGGTGCGACGAGTTGATCGCTTGTCGAATGCCCCGCCCTGAAGCCTGCCTCGCCTTTATCGATGGTGATTGTGATGATGAACATGTTTGCATTTTTATGGCACAAGGCCGAGTGATGACAAAGAGTACCAAATAAAGGTTAGTTCGTATGACTGACATAAAAGTAAATGTCAACAATTTCAGTAAAAATAAACGAATAAAAACACACGGTAATGAAGATCAATGTTGTGAAGAGCCAGGTTATCATAATGCATGATAAGAAATCAGATGTAAAACTTGACATCAGTGAGAAACAAAAACATGATTGATGGTTAACACAGGCGGCTCTCTTAAAAAGTAGGATTGGTAATACGGGATGTGTTGTCTATATAGTTGTGGGAAGTGTTTGCGTCATGTTGTCTCAAGTGCCTTGTATTAGATGGTAATGTGGATTACGGATAGGGCCTCTCCACAGCCGCTGCACAGGAGTCTGGGCGGTTAATTTAGCAGGTGGGAGTGTGTTACATGTGTGTGGCCTATCCGTAAACTCGCTAAGATCAATTTTCAGTATTTCTTGTGAGACTCAGTTCTATATCGACAAAAGTGTGGCTCTATTACATGTGGTTTGTTGTCTCTCTGTTCACTCTCGTGTGTTTGCCATGTTTTACTCCGGTGTTGTGTGATGAGTGGCTTGTGGTCAGTGCAAGGTAATGTTGCTATGTCTAGAGCGTTTCTGAGTGCAGTAGCCCTGGCCCTTTCATCACTCAACCTCTTGCCAGCGATACTAGCATAGCTTGGAACCCAGAAAATTAAGATTTGAGGCATATTTTACGAAACACGGTATATTTTTATGTCAATAAGTATTCCGTATCCCCAAACAGTGTAGTAGGTTTTCTCACGATCAAAAGACACCGTAAATCAAAACGCTTTGTGGGCTAACGCATCCTTGACATACGACCCAAAGGCGACCATTTGGTCGTTTGTGGGTCGCCCCACCCTCAAGCCTGCCTTGAAGCTCTATACAAGACTATTGACTCTAAAAAGTACACAGGTCTCCTGTTTATCATCTTCCAGGGAAGGTTTCACAGGCAGCTCGTAAGGTGATGGGCTGATAGCAGTCGGGAGAGGAAGAATCCTTTGCTTCCTGCCGGAAAGCCACTACAATCGCCTTCCTCCAATACCTTGGAACGTGCTGAAAAAGCCTTTTTTTGTTGTATAGGTATAGGCGTGTTTTAAGAGTGTCTAGGTGTAGATGTATCATGATGTATGTACTCTTATCGGCGCCTTGAGCTGAAGGTGTGCATTTGCTCAGGCCAGCCATCAGCTCATAGAGTGTAAATTCAGAATTGTAAAACCGGATTTTCACTCGGTATGGTCATGTAGGGACTTCATTTGAAAGGCAGTTTTATGTTTTAGGAAATTGTTCGTGTAGTGTGCAGACCTGAAAACATATTAGAAGGGTTGTGCAAGTGAGTTAGCCTGGTCTTCGATTGTTTCCTGTTGTACTGACCAAATGCGGGGTATGTGTATGTTGTCTTTTAAGGTTACGTATTCTTCTCTATACCTTGTGAGTGCCTGTGGATGCG
Organism: Haemaphysalis longicornis; assembly: GCF_048455015.1. Lineage (NCBI taxonomy): Eukaryota > Metazoa > Arthropoda > Arachnida > Ixodida > Ixodidae > Haemaphysalis > Haemaphysalis longicornis. The sequence continues at coordinate 36,689,805 of NW_027526214.1, read as the reverse complement.
TTAATGTATGTAAAGAAAGCGCGACACTTTCCTTTTTTGCCTCACGACGCACACCCTTTCAATACACCTTTGCTTGTTTAAACCAGGTGAGGTGTACAAACGTCGCGTACTGGCGAAGGACACCAACGGCTTGTTCTGGGCCTCTCGCAACTGCCTACAGACCTCGTTCCAGCAGGGCCGTCTTGGGTTGCGCTAGGAGGCCTGGGGAATTGAGTTTTCAGCGGCGCTGAGGGTGTGCGGTGTAAGGCGTTCGGCTGCTCCATGGGTGTGTAAATGTGTTATCGATGTGTGGTGAAGTGTAGATGCATTTGTAAATGTGTCTTAATTCTCTCTAACTTCATTGAACCTACGGTAAAGCAAAATATTTGTTATTTTACCTAAATATGTAATCAGGTAAGAAACTGGTCACAACCATAACAGTTTGTGCCCACGTTCCACTGAAGATAAGGAAGAACTGCAGAGCCAATCGCGATATCGATGTGCAAGTGTTGTGTGGTAAATTTTGATAAGTAGGCTGGTTGCAGTTTATGTTTGTGGTTTAGGTGTGTTTCCTCTAGCAGATATTAACTTGGTTGATTCGAGTGCAGTATTTCCTATATATAATCTCGGTTTTTCATTAGGCCCCTACAGTTTCATTCGATTATATTTTCTGTTGTCATCATGTTGTTCTATGAGCGACTGGAATAAATGTTTATGCAAGGTCTTTCGGACCTGTGATTCTCGGAAGGGGTTTCTTCCGCCTCTCTAAGGATTTCAGAGAAGGGATCAGTTCCTTCCGTTGCTACGCCGACAGGAATGGTCCAACGTCCTCCTCGTCGTCAGGTGTGCCAGGGGTGCCCGCCGAATGGAGCCCACTGGACTTAGCACCTGTCGGGTGCCCTCCGTTTCCGCAGCCAATTACGCAGACCTCGTGGGCGACACCGGAGGCAGAGATGGTGCAGCGGCGGTGGGAGCCACTACTGTTGCTTCCGCGTTCATCTCTTTGGAACCGTGAGGTGTCGTGGGGGCCACTGAAGCAGATATGGCGGAGCGGGTCCATAGGTGCTTCTTGCTGCTTCAACTGCTAGAGGCTTGCCCTGCGGTGTGGAGGCGAGTTGTTGGGCTGCTTGAGGCAACCAAAGGGGGTGGGGGCGAGGGTGGCACAAGATCAGATTCAATGAACTAGCTCGCCATTTTAACAAGACTCAGCTGCTCCCTCCCGCGAGCTGTGTCGGCGTGCCTTGGAGACGCGAAGCACTCAAACCCTTTTCGGGCTTCGGCGTAGGAGATGTTCTCGTCACTTTCACGTTAATTAGTTTTTCTTCTTCATTGAACGTGGCGCAGGATCTGAGAAGACCGCGTGAGGCATTTCACAGTTGGATATTTAAAAATTTTGTCTGTACAGTTGCTTGTTGGGTGGTTGCGGCTGGAGCACTTGGCACATGTAAGTCATCCCCGACAGTTATTGGTTCCATGCCCATACAGTTTGCATGTAAAATAGAGGCGTGAATTTGGTATGTACGGCCCTACTTGTCACAGGAGAAAACCTGCAGTCACGGATTCAGGTAGGTTGGAGCGATCGAATGTAATTATGATGAGCTTTGTGGCGATTTCTTCGTTATCTCTGAGCATTGTAATCCGTCTGGCAACTGTGACTTTTTGGTCCCATAGGCCTTCAAGCAAATCACTTTCGGTCGCATTTTTCACATCTAAATCAGATGTGAAACTGTGAGAGGTGTTCAGACAACAATGGGGAGTTACTTTGATTAGAAAGTTCCCAATGAAGGTCTCTTCAAGAAGGCTATTTGATTGTGCCTCGTGATTGTGTTTGTGACAAATATTTTTCAGGAGATCGATTTTTGCTTTGTACTTCTGGTCCACTACACGCTCGATAAATTTAGCTATGAGGAAACCTGATTTCGATGTTGCAGGATTAGACTTTTCAGCAGATTCAATTATCAGAAAACAAGTCAAGTTGTCAAGCGGTTTCAGAATTGCTAGCTCAGGTAGCGGTGGGTAGTTGAGTTCGGTGCGTCCCCTTTTAGAGGGTCGATTTATAAATTTTGAAAATTTCGATACCTTACGCAATTTGGAAAAACAGATGACCGGGGTTATTCCTTCTCAAAACTTACACTGATACCGCCGGATCTTGACCGCGATTCCAACAAACACCGTTCGTGTTTTCACACCCTCCACCGCTAAACACATTGACAAGGTTCACTATGCTCAAATTTTCGGACTCCAGGGGGGGGAATGTAAGTGTAGAATACAGTTATCAACGTAATAAATTATGTGTGAATTCCTACAGTCTCAATGACAGTGTTGAAGTTGATTTGGAGCCATGCTAATGATTTATGGGTGGTTATGGCCACATCACCCGAAGGGTGTGTGCAACCGTTCCTGTCCCTTCTGAATACCATTTTCCTATTCAAAAAATCGGTGCTCTTGGAGTTTTAATGGGTTTCTTGGACACACATTGCACTTGGCTGATTAGCAAGTGGGATCTCGTATATATTGTCAAGGTTTTTAAGAAGGCCTCTACAGTTTGGTCGGATAATGTTTTCTCTTGAGAGCTTGAGTTCGAGAGCTACTTGAGTGTCTGTTTGTGTGTTGTCTTTTGCGGCTTTGACTCTCGGCTTTTTTTACTTGTCAGGAGTCTTTTGCCTTAATACACGTTCCTTGCGGTGCCCCACATGCAGGAACACCCCGACGTCCAGTTCGTCGTCGGACATCCTCAGGGTAGCTCACGGATCGGACTCCTTCGACTGTATACCGTTTTTTGCGTGGTTTGCCTAGCCCTCAACCACCGAGGTCGTCAAGAACGGCTCCGATGGCACAGGCGGAGCGGCAGTGGTAGGCGCTGCCCCTTGTCCTCCATCTCTATCTCCTCCGTGCCCTTACGAGTTCTTAGGGACGGTTGAGAGGAAACGATAGAGGTGACGGCTTTCCCCCAGGCCCAGTTGCCACAACAGCCACTGCTGACTCTACAACAGTTTAGTGAGGTGTTAGGCTGCGGGAGACCACCCAGCGGAAAGGCGGCTTTGTACATCATCAGACTCACTCAACTGGGTGGCTACCGAAACCAGCCGCTGCTCCGCCTCTCATTTCTTGGAGCAGCAAAACAGGCGAACCTTTTACGGGCTTCTGGGTATGAGATGTTTTTTTTGTTACCTCTAAAGTTATGGTGTGTTTCTCGCTCTTAAACCTGCCACTGGTAGGAGAGTATGCTGCGTGTGATCCACACTTTTGGCATTTAGGCTCCTGGCTTTGCCATTGTCTCTGGGGTAATCATAGTGCGAACAGTTGGAACACATTCGTTTGCTCCGACATTGTACAGCAACCTTCCGATACCGCTGGAAGTTGAAGTACCAAAGCAGATTAGGAACATACAGATAGACTTCACAACGAATGGAGCCTGCATATAGGTATTGATGGAGGTTGCTACGGTCGAAAATAAGGCATAGATGCTTTGTTACTTCAAAATGGTCTCTACGAATGGTGGTTCGTCTGACTGCCTTAACACCTTGGTGATGCAGGCCCTCTAGCAAGTCTGAGTGTTTTCCACATTAGGGTCTAATTCCGAGACAACACATTGGCATGCGTTCATAGATGCAACCGTAGCAGGGGGCGGTAGAAAGTTAGATGAGCGGATGAGATCAATTGGTTTGCGAAAATCAATTTGTCGCACATAAAACAAAAGCGCGATATTTGCAGATAATGTGACAGTCCTTTGCCCTGTACTGGGCATAGATACGCTGGTTATCATGATGATGATGTGTTAAGATGCAGTGAGGCCCAACCCTAATAAGCAAGTTGCCGATCATCGTCTGTTGAAGGAGCATTTTAGACCGTTGTTGGTTATCTATCTCCAGAAGGATTTCACCACTGGTTAGCTTTTCGCTTTGTAGATCTTGCGCAGAATGTTTTCAAGAAATTTAGCTATGAGGAAGACTGATTTAGATGTAAGGGCTTCAGCTTGTTCTGAGGATTCCATTATCAGAAAACGGCGAAAGGTCGGGTCTGGAGAATTATATTGTAGAGAACGGTAGAAAATTCACATTGGTGAGGGTGTAATTACCCAGCACAGCTGTTTTCATCCCTGGGTTCTCCCTGAATTGAACGTGATAGCGTCACGCATCCTCTCGCGTCGCTGTGTGCTCCCCCAACGGCACGTGTAGTGGCCGTGTGTGCGCGGTGCGTATGAAGTTGGCGCAATCTCACACCAGAGCATGGCATCTCAGTGCTTCACCGTTTCTGCCGCTGATCTCTTACCTCCTGTTATCTGCTGGCAAGGACAACTGAGATCGTGTAACACCAAGTTTCAGCTTCGTTTTATTTCTTAAAAAAGAAAACTCTAATGTGCTTCACCAATACAACTCAATTAACCACCATTCATATCACATGCATTTAGTAAACGTTGCAAAAACGGTTCCTTTAAAGTAATAAATTGTCTTGTTACGTACATTTCCCTGGTATCCGGGCTCACTCTTTGTGAACTCTCAAGTGTAAATTCAAGGGACAGCGCAAGGGTAATCATTTTGGGTGTCCTTTACAGCTTCGCCTTCCAGCCACCATCGCAGTGTAGATTGGTGCGCATTTTTTACATTACGCAATTTGCTGGAGTTTGCTCTATCTCTGTATAATGCCCTCACTTTGATGCTGTCTGTTGTGTACCTCTTTTTGGGTACCTATCATTGTGTACGTCTTATTCTCTCTTCACTTTATTTTGTACCACGTTCTACGCCCTGAACCTTGCTCTCGTTCTAAGACAGCACTCATCTCGTGAAGCTACTAATTGCAGTCACTTTTTGTACCTACTTCTTGTTTTTATACTTCCTGTGATATAAATAAATCATTGAATGGAGTTGAATCTGAAGATAATCTGTTTCAATAAACTTCAGAGTGGATGGAAACTTTCCAATTAGCAGACATTTCAAAAAATAAAGAAAAACAACTTTTTGAGTTGTTTATGTCATCTTAATTGGAAACGTCTTTCTCCGGGTTTTGCACTGCCCATTTTTTCCTGTTTCTGTTCTCCATAACTCTAAGCAGAGACTCTCCGCCTAAAAATGACATTCACCAAAAACTTACCTATTATACCATGAGGCGTCCTGCTGGGCGCGGGCGTATGACCTTTTGTATATTTATATAATATGGGACCGGCCAACAAGCACAAAAATGAACAACTGTGTCATAAACTGCGCGAACCTTAACACTGAAAATGGCACTTACAACAGCGAACATTCGAAGCAGTTGTGCTATGGTACAGAGGAGTAATAGATGCAATTTTTCTGTCTTTTTTTGTAAATGTGCGTTGTTCATTACACCTAGTTTTTTATTTCACTTTCCTTCGATACGGTGACGATATTTGCGTACACTACTCCCTTTTTAACATGAAGTTACAGAATCTTGTGCAGAGTTCGAGATTACCTGTATTTTTAATATAAGCGAAATGCCATACATTTGTTGCCAGTACACAAGAGCTATTTCAGGTAACAATAGCTCCAAGGCGCCGAGGAAATTTGTAATAAAGGAAAAACAGGTAGCCGAAAAACGATAAGTTTTAATTGCGATAGAGAGAACGGCGTTATGCTCACCTGATTCCCGTTCGATGATGATGATGGTTTGATTTTATTGGCGCAAGGCCGACATGGGCAAAGAGCGCCAAACACAAAGTGATTTGATGAGGAGAAAACGAAACGAAATAAAATCAGTTAAAAACTATGAGCACGGCAGGTGTAAAGGGGCAGGGTGAAGAACAAGAGTGGTTAAAAGATAAATAAGGTGGCTGGGGTATAGGACCAGGGGTAAAGCTATGGGTGGTATGAGATGAGTTGTACAAACTGAACTTCTGATAGGAACCTAATGGTGCGCTGAACAGAAAACATGGCATCATCTCCTAAGAAGTATGATGGGTGTGGTGGAATATGTCGTGTGTGTAGTTGAGGTAAGTGTTCGCGTCGTATAGTGTCGAGTGCCTTACATTGTATGAGGATGTGCATCACGGATAGGGCCTCTCCGCACCTGCTGCACAGAGGTCTTGGAGACCCCGTGAGAAGGTGCGAGTGCGTTGCATGAGTGTGCCCTATCTGTAATCTAGCCAAGGCGTCTTCAGTGTATCTATTGCGTGTGTCGGTGGTGTATGGTCCCAAGTGTGGTTTTATTACTTGTAACTTGTTGTCTGTTTGTTCGCTCCAGTGTGTTTGCCATGTTTTGCGGAGTTGTTGTCTGATGTGTGGTTTGACGTCGGTGTAGGGTAAAGTGGTTATGTCTACTGTATTCAAGAGTGTAGCAGCAGCAGCCATTCGATCCGCTGCTTCGTTCCCGGCTATACCACAGTGGCCAGGGACCCAGCAAAGGACTAGTTGAAATTTGTGGACATACACAAACGTAATACCCTTGAAGATCACATTTACAACGTGATTTTTTGAAGTCTTTGTTGACGACAAAGCCCGCACGGCACTGAGGGAGTCTGTATATATAATGGATTGTAGGATGGGACTTTGAAGGATATGATTAACAACAAGAAGTACATCATAAGCCTCTGCCGTAAAGATACCGGTATTACTATTAAGAGTTGTAGTGACATTAAGGCCGGGCCCATGCGCCGCGCAGGGCACAGAGGTGGCAGTTTTAGAGGCGTCCGTATAAAATTCAGGAAATTGATACTTCTCCTGCAAATACAAGAAGTGCTGCTGAATTGCACATGTGGGAGCTCGGTTTTTATCTACATGTGTGAAAGATGTGTCGCATGATACAGGGCGGAGATGCCATGGTGCTATAAAATCCGTTATAGAACTTTGGATTGTATCTAAAAAGAAGACAGCAAGCTCTGACGCTTCCTCTCTAACTCGGTAAGAGAAGGGCACAGAGAACGATGGTCGGTTTAGGAGTAGTGTAGTCTGAGACGTATCATAAAAAGCTGATTTAAAAGGATGGTGTGGCATAGATGAAATTTTAAAAGCAAAAAGGAGATGTGTGTATGCTCGCTGACGTTGTAGGTTCCACTTATTACACTCCACATAGAGGCTTTCGACCGGGCTAGTCCGGAAAGCGCCACATGCCAACCGGAGCCCCAGATGAAGCACTGGGTCCAGCATTTTGAGGGATGTCTTACTTGCTGGCCCATTAACAACACTTCTATAGTCTGATCATGAACCTATCAGGCTAGTAAAAACACGTAAAAGAAGTTGTTTGTCACCCCCATATGAAGAGTGGGAGAGAACCTTGAGTATATTCATGGCCTTTAAGCATTTATGTTTAAGTTGTTTTATATGTGGAATGAACGAGAGCTTTTCGTCAAGGACTACACCTAAAAACTTGTGTTCATTTCTGACTGGAATTGAGACACCATTGAGTTTGATGTCTGGATCCGGCCGAATGCCACGCCTTTTCGAAAACAAAACACAAGTACACTTTACTGGATTAAATTTAAAACCGTTGCTATCTGCCCAGCCAGCTAGCTTGTTAACACCAAGCTGGACTTGGCGCTCGCAGATAGACAGGTTACAAGACTTAAAGGGTAATTGCACGTCGTTTACATAGATTGAGCAGGAAATGGTTGGTTGCAGAGCCTTACGAAGAGGGTTCATTTTTACAATAAACAAAGTGCAACTCAAAACTCTACCTTGCGGAACACCGTTTTCCTGCACATGAACTCTAGAGAGTGCAGTTCCAACTCGCACGCGAAACGTTCTTTCAGAGAGGTAACCGGCAAGCGTGTTCCACATGTTACCCGACATACCAAAGGACTTCAAATTGCTGAGGATGCCGTACCGCCAAGCAGTGTCGTACGCCTTTTCAAGATCAAAGAATACTGTCATACAGTACTGCTTATGGAGGTAAGCATCTTTAATATCTGACTCTAACGCAACGAGTTGATCGTTCGTAGATCGCCCCGCCCTAAAGCCCCCTGGCAGCTCTCGAGAAGACCGTTGTACTCTAAGAAGTACACGAGTCTCCTGTTTATCATCTTCGCGATGAGCTTATACAGGCACCTTGTCAGGGCATTGGGGCGATAACTGGCGGGAGAGGAAGGGTCCTTCCCTTCCTTTAGGAAAGCCACTACTATGGCCTCCCTCCAAGAGCGTGGGAAGTGCCCCGAAAGAAATATTTTATTGTAGAGGTGAAGAAGTGTTTCAAGTGTGTCTGCATGTAAGTGTTGTATCATTGTGGATGAAATCCTGTCTGCACCTGGAGCTGAAGGTTTACGAGTACCGAGTGCGACCTTCAGCTCATGAAGTGAAAAGGGGGTGTTATAGGATGAGTTCGACTTATTAGTGTCTCGCAAGAACTTCTTCTCACATGATGCTTTGTGTTTAATGAAAGTGTTCGTGTAGTGTGCTGAACTGGACACGTGTTTGAAGTGTTGTGCAAGTGTGTTAGCCTGGTCTTCCAGTGTGTCCCCTGTTGTACTAACCAGGGGCAGGCTGTGTGTCTGTTGTCCTTTTAGTTTTCGTATTCGTGTCACGACTTTGTGTGTGTCAGTGTATGAGTTGATGGAAGTGAGAAAGGTGCGCCAACTCTCCCTTTTCGCCTCACGACGCACTCGTTTCCCAAAAGCTTTTGCCCGTTTAAAATAAATGAGGTTATGTGACGTGGGGTACCGGCGAAGGACACCCCACGCCTTGTTCTTGGCCTCTCGCGCCCGCCTGCAGTCCTCGTTCCACCAGGGCCTCCTTGGGGTGCGGGACCCACTGGAGGCCTGAGGAATTGACTTTTCGGCAGCATCGAGGATGTGTGCCGTGACGAGTTGGGCGGCTTCCTCAACGTGTAGGTGTTTTATGGATGTGTGGTGTAGTTGAGATGTTTGTGTGAATGTGCTCCAGTTTGCTTTTGATTCATTAAACCTTTTATGGGAAGATGGACTGCTTGGGCCTGTACCTATATACGTTAATGAAGTGGGGAAATGGTCACTACCATATGGGTCCGTGTTCACACCCCACTCAAGACATGGAAAGAGAACTGCGGAACCAATAGCCAAGTCAAGATGCGAGTATGTATTGTGTCCTAAGTTATGGTATGTAGGCTGTTTTTAATTGAAATGGCATGTTCCGGAGGATGTAGGAAACTTCTCTATCAGGCGACCGCGGGCCTCCGTTCTGGAGGAGCCCCAAAGAGAGTTGTGCGCATTAAGGTCGCCTGTTAGTATGTATGGTTCGGGCAGCTGGTCGACCAGCGCCTCGAAATCAGAGCTCAGAAGTGCAAAATCAGGAGGAATGTAAATGGAGCATACCGTTATCAACCTATTAAATATTATCGTACAGATTCCTACAGCCTCGAGGACAGTGTTCAGAGTGACAGGGTGGCAGGCTAAGGATTTCCGGGCAATTATGGCCACACCGCCAGAAGAGTGTGTGCAGCCATCCCTGTCCTTTCTGAAGACAATGTAACTATTCAAGAAATTTGTGTGCTTGGAATTCAAATGTGTTTCCTGAACACACAATACACTTGGCTGATTAGCATGCAGTAGTTCGTATACATCGTCAAGATTTTTAAGAAGGCCTCTACAGTTCCATTGAATTATGTTTTCTCTTCCCATTATTTAGTGTGAGAGCTACTGGAGTGTGTGTGTTTGTTTATGTGTCGTCTTTCGGGGCTGTTTCTGTCGCCTTTTTAAGTGCGAATGCACTTCTTAAGCGACCCTGAATCACGCGTCCACCGCCGTCCGTCCTTCCCACGCTAGCAACGGAGCTAGCTAGCGTGCCTAGCAACGGCGCCGGATTTCCGACGCGTGAGGGCGTTCGCGTAGAGCCTCCTTTCCCCCCTCGCCTACTCTCCTGCTCGCAACACCCTCTCTCGGCGCGCCAGCCAGGCCACTACACTATATAAAAAAATAACAACATCCGGCGCCCGGTTTCGATCGTAGGACGTTGCGGCCGCAGCGCGACGCTCTACCAACTAAGCCACGGAAGCCACGCTGATTTCAGAGTTAGTAACGCTCCTTATATCTTCAACGCATTCAAACTACGTCGTCAGCGGCATTGCGTTGGCGACTCAGCGGCGTTATAGTGGCTTGATAACTGCGTGGTGTACACGTGATACTACAAACCCGATGGAAGAGATGGAAGAAAAGGCGGCGAGGTGGTGGGCTGCGGGTGCCGAGCGCAAGCGCCGCAAGCGGGCCGACAACCGTGCATTCGCACTTTCACATTCTCCCCCTCGGGGAAATGCGGGGGAATTTTTTTGGCTAGTCGGGAGGCTTTGGCGTCTGGACGCGTTCCTTGCGCTGCATTGAATTCAGGAACGGCCCGACATCCATGTTGTCGTCAGATGTCCGAGGGGTGCCCGACGGACCGGACCCCCGGACTTGGCCAACCCTCGGGAGCCCTTCGTTTGAGCCGCCACCGCCGAGGGCGTCCGGGGCGCCAGAGGTGGCATGGGTGGTGCGGTGGCGGTGGGAACCGGTGTGGGGCCCGTGGTGCCCATCACCTCGGTACCCTTCAACGCACTGGAGGATGGGAAGACAGAGGCGGGAGCGGCACCGGTCCCGATGGAAGAGGTTGCCAACACAACCAGTGCTGCCTCAGCAAGCGGCGTGATGGCGGGTTGGGCTGCCAGAGGCAACCAAGGGGGGGCGGGAGAGGGACCAGTTCAGACTTGCTGAACTGGGTCCCTGTGGAAACGAGGCGCCGCTCCGTCCCCCAGCGAGCTGCGTCGGCGTATCTCCCCAGGGGGAAAGAGGCGAACCTCTTTCGCGCCTCTGGGAAGGTAAGGTTCTCAGTGACTTTCACCTTGATGATCTCCTTCTCCTGTTTGAATTTCTAGCATGTTCTAGAGTAGGCCCCGTGGGGCCCCTGGCAGTTAGCACACATGAGGGTTGGCGATGGGCAGTTGTCTGATGGATGATCGTGTTGTGCGCACTTGGCGCATGTTAGTCGACCACGGCAGGCGGTAGTGCCATGCCCAAACCGCTGGCATATAAAACACCGGCGGGGGTTGGGGATGTATGGCCTGACGGGGCAATGAATGAAACCTGCATTTACTGATTCAGGAACTGTGGAATGGTCAAAAGTCAATATTACATGTTTTGTTAGGATTTCCTTGTTATCTCTACGAATCATGATACGCCTCACTGCTGTCACACCTTGGTCCTTAAGGCCGTCCAACAGATCGGTGTCAGTTTCATTCATTAGATCTGACTCAGAGATCACACCCTGGGAGCTATTAAGGCTGCGGTGGGGTGTGACCCTGATGTCGAGATCTGCGATGCGAGTTTGAGTCAAGAGATTTGTAGCTTGGTGCTTGTTATTCACTTCTACAAGAACTTCTCCTGTTCTGAGTTTTTTGGCTTTGTAGGACTGACCAACAATGCCCTCAAGAAATTTGGAGATCAGGAAGACAGACTTTCTGACAAGGGGGTTCGACGCATCAACAGATTGGATTACCAAAAACCTTGCATAGTTGTCCGGCTTTGGGAAACTCGTCGTTAGCAACAGAGGAAAGGATACTTCGGTGCGGCCCCTTTTAGGGGGCCGATCTTTGGATTTAGAAAATTTGGAAGCCATATATCATAGTATAAAAGCAGGGAGACGGGGGTACTTTCTCCTTTGACCTTACCCTGGTAGTCAAAGAGGTCCCGGAGCTCCCTGCCTGGTAGACAGGCAGGGAGCCCATCGGCTGGAGCTTGACCAAGGCTCCGACGGCCACCGTTAGAGGTTTGTACCCTTCACCTTAAAAACACATCACCACGGTAGGGCACAGCTTATGTTGGGGGGCTCAGGGTGCGCGGTATCGCCAGTACCGTCACCAAGATTACTCAAGGTGCCCCGTGCGGGGAGATTCCCGTTCGCATCTGATCACTGAAAATCGCTTTCTAGATGCCCGGCGCATCGCATTAGTTGTTCCCCACCACTCTTACAGGCTACCCTATTGCGAAGCAGTATAAGCAACGGTGTTGTTTCAGCCGTTGTAGGTAATTCTTGAGGTATGCGCATTCGGCGTAATAAGCTGTGTCGTCTAAAGCTATCCGAAGAATGTAGACGTCCGGCACCATTTCGGCATCGAAAACATTGGCATCCTACAGCGTCTACTCTGCGTAGCACGTAGGGGGAGCTAAGCGTTTGGACGGAGATTTTGTAGGCTTCCTGTAGCGCACTTTGAGTTGTAGGCTTCCTGCCAACACTTGAAGATATATGTTGGCTCCCCAAAAACAATTTCCCGTTAAAGAGAAGAGAATGCATGGCGCCTTTGAGCGGTAAATTCTTGCCGAGTACAAACTCGCCTGAGCACATATTACCTGCGGAGACCTTAGCACCGCAAAATGTCCGTTCGCCTTCGTACGCATAGTATTTACAGTCGCAAAAGATCGCACAGGCAGCGACAGGACGCGAAACTGTGTAAGGTAGGACAGACACCGTTAGTGTCAGTTGGTTTACCCGTTGGGCTACGACCGTGAGTTAGTACCCGAAAGTCAAACAGCTCACTCCCTCGCTGCAACGGTGCAGAGAACGTTAGAACCTCCCAATGTCCGTCTGCGTCCATCCGTTCGCACAGCACCATAGAGCGAATATCAATGAAAATTTGATTTAAGCCGTGAGTTGAAGTTTCATTTAGGTAATACTAAATGTGCCACTCACAGCTCAATTGAAATGAAGGTCGGGACGCAAATAGGATGTCACTAGGGGCAAACCTTGGAGGTATTTTTGAGTCCCCGTACTCCGCACCCTCTCCATCATCGACGGAGTGGAGATGCTGCCATTTTTCTAACTTCTTGAGTTCGAGTTAACCAACGATTACTGTATCTTGACTGCACTGGTACTATCTGCTTGTTTGTGCTGCCCCTGCAGTCATTCTCCTATGAGGTTATTTATACAATTCCATCGCTATACCTAAATTTAAGAATTGCACTACCCCTAATAAAGAACTAGCACAACCAACCCATATGTGACCAAAGCAAGAGTATTTGTCCTTTTTCTGGTACACATGCCAACTATAAATAGTAACGAAATATAAATAGCACAAAAAGACGTTTTTCTCTTCATATTTATTACAGTTCACTTGAAGAACCACAGTCACCGGCCTAAAACAGTAACCTCAATGATTCTCTTGAGGATAACGCCCCATCATCTCACGTTTATGCTATCGGCGAAGTGTCGTTTTATAAGAGGACCTATTTTTACTCGGGGTAAGTCGCTCGTTTCTGAACAACTAGCAAGAAAATGTCGAGCGCTCGTGAGCGTGTGCCTGGTAGCAACCGCTGAGTCTCCGCCAAACGCAGTGGCTTTAACAAGAAATTTTGCAAAAACCTGGAGAAGCGAGAAAGCGCTAATAGACAGTGATCGGGTGCATCGCTTTGACCTTCTTGAAGCTTCTTCAAGAGTCAAATTGCCGACATGCAAGCCGCTTGTCCAACGCATTGTAATGTTGATGTTCACTGCAGTGTTTCGAACTTTCAATTTAACAAACTTGCATAGCTTCCCCATGAATTTTGAACTCCCGATAGCTTAGTCTCTATATGTTAGCAAAAAAGTGTCTGTTACTGAGCTTTGTGTCTCACAACGAGCGTTCTTTATGTTTGGGGATTTTTGACCAAACTACCTTCGGTGTGTTTATGCTGTAAAATCTGTATTTGTTGTCTATATCAAAATGCACATTTTCATAAGATGCTTGTTGCCCCCAAATAATAGTGCGCTCGGGACTTCAAGGTACAAAAAATATAAATGAATTGGTTACAATTATATATAACTTTCTCTAGCGCTATAAAATAAATTATAAAAACGCCAAAATCCAAAATAACTGGAAAGTAACCCGTACTACCGTTGACGGATGCACACTTTAAACTCGTAATTGACGGTTAGGCGTCTACACGCTGCCGTGAGCCTTCACGTTGTCCCTAAAGCTTCCGGAGTGATCTTGAAGGTTACGAAGTGTTTGGGCACCCCGGATATGTGAGTCAGATCGCTGCGGCAGTGACCGCCATCTGAGTAGTCTCATCCTTACGGCAAGCAGGACAGACCGACACTGAAAACTGTGACGGCATGTAGACCAGGACCTCTACCGACAGCCATCAGTCACAATCAGCCTCAACACCGGCCGTCACGCGTGCACAAGTGTAAGGGCGGCTTTCGAAGTAAATATTTATAGACGTTGATTGAGGAATCGCGGCTTTCCCTTGACCTAAAACTTTGTCGTCTGTGACCCGCCAGCCGCTAAGCTGAACTGGCACCAATGCGGAAACCCACATCAATCAACGCATGTCTCAACCTTCACCGCTCTAAGGCTTCATCCCGCCAAAAAGAACGACGGATGCTATGAGGCTTCTGGAACAACTAGTTCACGTCGCTTGGCCCTCCTTCGTGTTCTTCTTCGGTTTTGCGAACTACCCAAACAGTTGCGCTTGACCAGCGCCCTTCAGATGCCCCAGCTACTTCCATACTATGAACTGGAAAGACCCTATTCCAGTTTACTTCTCCCACATCGTCTATTCTCGATACCCTACCAGCCCTGTTTACGATTCCAAACTGCCTACATCAGTCCTCCAGTTCGTTGCCCACATGCAGCGACAACAGAGCATTGAGGCCCTCATGGCAAAAAAGAGAGACCTGGGAGCCATCGACCGTCTCAGGCCGCGCACTTCACTTGGACCTGATGTCATTCCGTATAAGCTATTTAGAACCCAGAAGGCAGCATACTTCACATTATTCTTGAAGCGTAAACATACCGTGGATTTCGGCCGCGATTCATGACATTTGGCTTCCCGCAGGAATTTTCGCCATCGTCTGAGTCTCATCCAGGCAAAATTGAATTCCGGCGGCAGGTGGGTATGTGGGTAATAAAGACTGAATGCGGCATGTGCTGGTATGATCTTGGTCTGACGGTGCTTTCAAGGATTTCGCAAGAAGGCAAACGACAATATCACAAGCCTTCGCTCCCCTACATCAGCAGAATAAACTCACCAGACGCGTTTGCACACTTCTGATTGCATTTCGTCAGGACGCGACGTTTGGTCGTAAAATTGCCGTGAAAGGTGCGGGACAGTTTGCATCTCATTATGGCGTTACATGGGCATTGTGTTGGCGCCGGTATTGTTCTATATTGCCTTATTCCTGATTATGAAGGTTGGAATTTTGGCGAAAGGCCGATTAAGTCCAAAGAGCACCGAATAAGAAGTTATTTATTGCTTGATAAGACTAAATACTGAAATCTCTGAGTAGAAATAAGAGTCACGATATACAAAAGACCATGAAGATGGCTGGTGCATACCTCCAGGATTATAACACGTGATATGACAGCAGCTGCAGAAATTTCACTTCCACCAAAAACCAAGTAGAAAACATTGGTTCATCGGCTAAAAAGTTTGATGGGTGCAAAGGAATGTGTCTTCTGTATATTTCAAGGAAATGTCTGTGTCGTGTTGTGTCAAGCGCCTTGCATGCAATTAGTATGGGGACTACAAATAGGCCCTTTCCACACCTGCTACACATAGGTCCCGAAGTTCCAGTGAGCAGGTGGGAGTGCGTCACAAGTGTGTGGACTACCCGCAGCACAGCCAGGGAGACTTTATTGTATCTGTTGCGTGAGTCACTTGTGTAACGTCCCGTGTGTGGTTTTATTACATGTAGTTTGTTGTCTGTCTGTTGACTCCAGTGTAGTTGTAATGTGTTACGAAGGTGTCCTGTGAAGTGTGTCGTTAAGTCGGTGTAAGGCGCTGTTGTTACGTAAAATGTGGTCATCAGAGCAACAGCACCAGCCATTTGATCAGGGTTGTCATTGCAAGGGATCCCCCAGAATCCTGGTAACCAGCATACTGTTATTTTTAAATTTGAACCATATGCAGTGATTACAACTTTTGAAAGAAAATTGATTACATAGTTTTACACGACCTTCCTGATGACAGTGCCTGCACAACGCTTAGAGAATGAGTGTATGTTATGTTATGTTCGATTATTTGATTGAAAACTACAAAAATGCCTATTGCTTCTGCTGTGTAAATACTACTAGGAAAATTCATTGTTTTAGTAACGCTAAAATTTGGTCTGTGCGCAGCCCAAGACACAGCAGAAGTAGTTTTCGACGCGTCAATGAACAATTCTACGCACCTCTACTTGTCCAGCAGGAGCAGGAAGTGCTGCAGAATTTCAGTACTGGTACCCTATTTTTATATAGTTGTGTAAATGACAGGTCACATAACATAGGACGAAGATGCCATGGGAGAATAAAATGATGGATTGGCGTCTTGTGTGCGTCTAAGAGGGGGACATTGAGTGAAGAAGCCTCCACCCTCATTCAGAGACAAAAATGATTGGAAATAGATGGCCTATTTAAAAAAAGTTGCATGTTTGATGTATTGTTCATAGTGGGATTAAAAGAATGGTTGAAGAGAGAAATCCTAGATGCGTACAGCAGTCAAAATATTCCCGCTAATGCCCTAAGAACCATTTGTCGCACTCGAAATAAAGATTTTCGAAAGGGCTAGTGAGGAAAGTGCCGCATGAGATGCGAAGGCCAAGATGCAGAATGGGTCTAGCATTTTTAGTGCTTTCGTTTTCGCCGACCCATACGCGACACTGCCGTAATCGAGCCGAGACCTTGGCTCTGCTCTGTAAAGGCACAGCATGAGTTTTTTTCGGACCTTGTGATTGATGTGAGGGGCCTTAAAAAATTGTTTGTTTTAAGGCATGTGCTTTTGAGGTGTTTGATATAAGCAATGAATGTAGGTTTTTCGTCGGATAAAATACCTAAAAACTTGTGCTCCTTTTTCACAGGACTCGGCACATTCGCAAGAGTGATGTATGGTCCGCGTGTACCCCATGCTTCCTGGAGAACAAAACGCATGAACACTTTCCGGCATTATTTTAAAACCCTTCTTGTCGGCCAAGCTGAAAAGTTTGTTTACACCAAGCTGGACTTGAGGTTCGCAGATGGACATGTTACTCGATTTAAAGGTTATCTGCATGTCGTCTACATACATGGAATAGGAGATTGTAGGTGGCGATGCCTTTCCAAGAGAGCTCATTTTTATTAGAAAGAGAGTGCAGCTAAACATGCCACCTTGCGGAACGCCATTTCCTTGCACGTGGACCTTTGGGAGTGCACACCCAACTCTCACTCAAAACATTCTATCCGACAAGTAACTAAGAAGGTTGTTTAACATGTTACAGAACCACTGAATTCTTTGAGGTCACTAAGCATCCTATACCACAAAGCGGTATCGCACGCCTTCTCGAGGTCAAAAAACGCCGTTAAACAATACTGTTTATGCACAAAGACGTCCTTTAAATATGTTTCAAGGGCTACGAGTGAATTGTTCGTGGATCGCCCCGCCATGAAGCCTGCCTGGCAGCTTTCAAGAAGACCGTTGTACTAAAGGAAGTACACGAACCTGCGAATTTTGATCTCCTCCAGAAGATTGTACAGGCTACTCGTCAGGTTTATGGGATGGTAATATAAGGGGGGCGACGTGTCCTTCCCCTCTTTTTTGAAAGCTACAACTATAGCCTCATTTCAAAAGTTTTGAATGTGCCCCGAAAGCCCTCTCTCGTCTTATAGTTGGAGGAGTGTTAGAAGAGTTTCTGAGTGAAGGCGCTGTATCGTTGTATATGTGACGTGGTCTGGGCATGGAGCTGAGCGTTTGCAAGTGCTCAGAGCGGCCCTCAGCTCATGAAGTGAAAACTCAGAGTTATATTAGGATGCCGATATGCCCATATCAAGAAAAGACTTCTCTTCGGCAGATTGTGTTTTATGAAAGTGTTAGTGTAGTGTGCTGAACTGGACATGTGCTGGAAGTGTTGTGCGAGGGTGTCATCCTGGTCTTAAAGTGTGTCCCCTGTTGTGCTGACCAGAGGCAGGCTGTGTGTTTGTTGTCCCTTGAGTCTGAGTATTTGTGTCAACACTTTTCTTGTGTCTTTGTATCAGTTATTTGATGTGATCAATGTACGCCAACTCTCTCGTTTTGCCTCGTGGTGCACATGTTTTCCTATCGCATTTGCCCTTTTGAACAACAGGAGGTTCCCTGACGTGGGGTACCGATCAGGGACACCCCACGCATTGTTATGGGTATCCCGCGCCCACCTACAGTCGTCATTCCACCACGGTCTCCGCTGGTAGCGCGGGGAACGAAAGGCGTTAAGAATGGACTTGTCGGCGCCGTCGAGGATGTGCGCCAGAAGTTGTTGGGAAGCTTCTACATTGTGTAGGTACTAATGGTTGTGTAGTGTAGTTTGGATGTCTCTGTAAATGTATTCTAGCTAGCTCTTTCTTCATTTAACAACGTGGAATGCATGGGCCTTGACCTATATATGTTAGTGAGATGGGGAAGTGGTCAATGCCATATGAGTCAGTGCCTACACCCCACTCGAGAACAGGAAAGAGAACTGCGGAGGCAATAGCTAAGTTAAAGATTTTAGTAACTATTGTGTCTCATGTTATGGTATGTAGGCTTTTTTTTTTTGAGGTTCCGTAAGTATGCCACAGTCCCAAGCGGTGTAGTAGGTTTTCTCAAGATCAAAATACACCTTAGCACAAAACGCTTGGTGGAATACCGCATCCTTGACATACGACCCAAGGGCGACGAGTTGGTCGTTTTTTGGTTCGCCCCACCCTCAAGCCTGCCTCGAAGCTCTCGACAAGACCATTGTACTCTAGAAAGCACACGAGTCTCCTATTTATCATCTTCTGTGAAAGGTTGAACAGCTAGCTCGTAATGGTGATGGGTCGATAGCTTTCGTCAAAGGACGGATCCTACTACAATGGCCTGCCTCCAAGACCTTCGAATGTGCTGAGAAAATCGTTTTCGGTTTCATAGGTAAAGGGGTGTTTCAAGAGTGTCTGGGTGTAGGTGTATTATGATGTATGTAACCTTATCTGCACCTTGAGCTAAAGGTGAGCATATGCTCAGGCCAGCTAGCTGCGAATAATATGTAAATTACCAATCGTAAAGCCAGATTTTGACATGTTATGGTCCTTTAGATTCTTCATTTCACAACCAGTTTTATGTTTCAGGAAAGTGTTTGTGTAGTGTGCCGACTTGGAAACCTGCTTGGAGGGTTGTGAAAGTGAGTTAGCCTGGTTAGACGCGAAGCAGGGAAACCCTTTTGGGGCATTGAGTAGTAAATGATTGGCGTCACTTTCAACCTAATTTGTTTTCTTCATTGAACGTGATGCAGGCTCTCAGGAGATCACATGAGGGCCTTAACAGTTGGATATTTGAAAATGTTCTCTGTACAGTCGTTTGTTGGGTGCATGCGGCTAGAGCACTTCACTCATGTGAGCTTTCCTAGACATGTATTGGTGCCATGCCCCTACAGTTAGCATCTAAAACAGCGGCGTGGATTTGATATGTATGGCCCTACTTGACGCAGCAGAAAACTGGCCGTCACGGATTCAGGAAGGTCGGAATGATCGAATGTAAGGATGATGTGCTTTTATGAGATTTTATGGTTATCTCTGACGACTGTAATCCGTCTGAGAGCTGTGACTTCCTGGCCCCGTAGGCCTTCCAGCAAATCACTGTCGGCTTGATTTTTTACGTCTTCCTCCAATATGACACTCTGAAAGCTGTTCACATACTTATGGGGAGTTACTTTAATTAGAAAGTTCGCAATGCAGGTCTATTGAGGAAGGCTATTTGATTGTGCCTCGTTATGGACTTCAACAAAGAATTTCCAGGCGATAGATTTTTGCATTGTACTTCTTGTCCACTACACTACCTATAAACTTAGCAACGAGAAAACCTGATTTCGATGTTACAGGATTGGACTTCTCAGCAGATTCAATTATCAGAAAACAAGGCAAGTTGTCAAGTGGTTTCGGAAATGATAGTTTTGGTAGCGGTTGTTAGTTGAGTTTGGTGCGGCCCCTTTTAAATAGTCGATTTATGGATATTAAAAATTTAGATACCTTATTCTATTAGGAAAAACAGATGGCGGGGGAACTCCGTTTTTAAACCTTACCCTGATACCGCCGGATGTTGACCGCGATTCCGACAAACACCGTCTGTGGTTTCTCACCCTCCACCTCAAAACACTTTGTCATGGTTGACTACAGCTTATGTTTCTGGACTCGAGTTCGGAGGGGGGGGGGGCGTTCCGCCGGGTGGCCAATACCTTCACCAACATTGTTCAAGGTGGGCCTTATCAGCTCTCGCAAACCCTATTGTACTCAAGGGCGTACATGAGACTGCGGTTTATCATCTTCTCGAGGAGCTTGCACAGACAGCTGGTCAGTACATTTGGTCGATAGCTAGAAGAGGAAGGACCCTTCCCCTGTTTCGGCAAAGCTAGAACTATAGCCTCCCTTCATGGCTTTTTAATGTGCACCGAAGCCATACCTTGAAATTTAGGTCGAGGAGTGTTCTAACAGTGTCTGCGTGTAGATGTAAAATATTGCATGTCGGAAGTGTGGGCCGGGAGCTTAGGGTGTACATGTGCTCATAGCAGCCCTCAGCTCACGCAGTCAAAAATGCTGGTTATACGAAGTTGTGGAACAATTTTTATAATGTAAAGACTTCTTTTTGGACGATTGTTGGTTTCATAAAAGTGTTGGCGTAGTGCGTCGTTGTGCACACGTGTTGGAAGTGTTCTGCAAGTGTGTCACCCTGGTTTTCGAATGTGTCCCTTGTCGTGTTTACCAGAGGCCTGCGGTGTGTTTCTTGTTCTTTGTGTTTAGGCTTTCATGTTCATACCTTGCGTCTGTCTGTGTATGAGTTTGTTGATGATATAAATACGCGCCAACTATCTCGTTTTCGTTTACAGCGCACACCCTCTCCCAATGCCTTTATCGTTAAAAACAACAGGTTACCCGACATTGGGTACCAACGGATGATACCTAATGCCTTGATCTAACGCTCTCGCTACTTCCTACAGTCCACATTTTACCACGGCCTCCTTTGAATGCGCGAGGCATCAGATGTGTGAGGAATGGACTTTACGGCGGCGTCGAGGATGTGTGCCGTCAATGGTTGGCTAGCTTCTTTGAACTCTAGGTGTTGTATAGTTATGTGGTGCAGCTTGTGTGTTTCTGTGAATGTACTCCAGTTTGCTCTTGCTTTGTTTAACCTATTGTGGGAAGATTAACTGTTTGCGTCTTATCGTATATTTGTTATTGGAGTGGGGAAGTGGTCACAAACATATCGGTCGGTGCACACGCCCTGCTGAAGACATGGAAGGAGAACTGCGGAAGCAAGAGCCAAATAAAGATATGAGGATGTGTTGAGTCCTATGTTAAGATATGGTGGCTGTTTCCCGCAGAAAAGACATGCTCCCGACGATGTTAATTACTTCTGAATAGGGCAACCTCGGGCATTACTTCTCAATAGGGCGACCTCGGGTATGCGCGTAAGCACAGTTCCAAAATAGAATTATGTGCATTGAGCTCACCTGTGACGCTTGATGGATCAGGTAGCTGGTAACAAGTGCCTCAAAATCAGAGCTCAGAAGTACATAATTATAAGGAATGTTAGTTGAGAATATCGTTATCAGCGTAATAAATATTGTGTGAATTGCTAGTCTCAATGACAGTGCAAGTTGATTGAGAGCATGCTAATAATTTATGAGTAATTATGGTCACATCACCTTAACGGTGTGCGCAACCATTTCTGAGCCTTCTGAATATTATAATCCTATTTAAGAAATTTGCGCTCTTGGAGTTGTAATAGGTTTCTTGGACACACATTGCACTTGGCTGATTAGCAAGCTGGATCTCGTACACATTGTCAAGGTTTTTAAGAAGGCCGCTACAGTTCGGTCAAATAATGTTTTCTCTTCCCATTATTTAGCATGAGAGCTACTGGAGTGTGTCCTTGTGTGTTTTCTTTTGGGGCTTTGACTCTCGCATTTTTGGGCTTGTCGGGAGGCTTTTGCCTCGAGACACATTCCTTGCGGTGCCCCACAGGCAGGAACTGCTCGACGTCCATTTCGTCGTCGGACGTACACAATGTAGCTGACTGATCGGACTCCTTCGACTGTGTACTCTTTTGGGCGTGCTTTGACTGCCCCTGAACCACCCAGGTCGTCAAGAACACCTACGATGGCACAGGCGGAGCGGCAGTGGTAGGCGCTGACACTTGTTCCTCCTTCTTTGTCGCTTCCGTGCCACTACGAGTGCTAAAAAAAGCAAAAAACAAGAAAAAAGAAAGTTTATTTCATTATTTGCATACTATATAATTTTACCATATGGGCCGTTAGCCAATCTGGCTAGTACCCTGGCCCATGCATAAGGGCTTCATGAAATTGTTCGCGGATCAAACATTTGAGTTGGAAATCACATTAAATACACCGAGAGAAGACAACACTGCAAAAAAGTGTCGCTTGGCTACAATGGCGATGTATACTTTCCATCACGAAAAAATTATTTACTCATCTCGTAAAATTGACGTTAATTTTAATATCTCAAGGTGGAAGATTCCACATCACAGCTCCGGAAAACGCTATGCTGCGTTTACCATAATTACTGTGGATAACAGGGAGGTTGAAACGAAGGTTGGTTTGATTGCGTGTTTCTCGATGTGGCCATCGAAAAATAAAATGAGACAACGGAATATTGTTTTCTAATACATTCCTAACCATACAAGCTAACTTGTGGTCTCTAGCATTTGTAAGTGGCATAATGTTTAGGCTAGAAAAAAGAGGAACGGAACTGTCGTTTGCCCTACTAAACGTAATAATGCGGAGTGCTCTCTTTGGTAGCAAGATGACTCGGTTTATGTAGGAGAAGTATGTGACCCCCTGTGTCAGCACAGTAAGTGATATGTTAATGAAATATAGAGTAGTGTATTATTTTGAGAATGTGTAATGGAAAGTAACACCTAAATTTAACTAGAACGAAACAGGACAGGGTTAACTTGTTACACATGCATGTTATATGCTGCCTAAAACTAAGGGCGGAATCGAGAGTCACGCTTAATTATTTGTACTTATCAATTTTTTCATCAAAATATCATCCATCTTCAAGCTCACTTGGTAGGATTGAGTTTTATTGGGACTAGAGAATACCAAGTAATTTGTGTTGGATACGTTTAAGGTTAAGTTATTGTTTCTGAGCCAATATGATACTTTCGTGAGATCGGCATTGGCCTGACTTTCCTGACACTTCAGTTCCTCACAAGAAAACAACAAAGCAGTGTCATCTGCATACATTATTGCATTGCCATGCTCTAGTACAAGCGGTAGATCATTTATATACAAAGAGAATAATATTGGACCCAACACCGAGCCCTGAGGGACTCCACAAGTAATGCATTCAACACTCGAGGCAGTTGGCCCGATTTTGACAAGCTGTGTTCTACCTTTGAAATGGCTTTGAGGAATTCCTTAAATAATCCTCCAAAACCATACCGCTCCATCTTCATTACAACATTTCATGGTTGATCGCATCAAATGCTTGTTGATATCAATAAGAATGCCGATTGCGTAACATTTATCATTTGAAGCTTTGTTTACTTTCTCGCTCGAGGTTTTAACTGCCGTGGCTGTGGATTTGTGTGCGCTGAAGCCATGCTGACTTTCAAGTAGTACTTGGTGTTTGTCTAAAACCGAGTGATACGCTTCGCAAGCAATTTTTCAAAGATTGTATTATTAGCGTTCAGGATGGAGATTGGCCTGTAATTATTGTAATCGTTTAGATCTCCCTCTTTGTAAATAGGGACAACCCTAGCCGTTTTCAGGGCGTCGGGATATACTGCTGCATATACCGCCGCCTTAAAAATTCAAGCAAAAGGTACCCTCAGTTTTTGGATGTGGTGTTTAACAACAGTGAGAGATATGTTGTCTGGCCCAGCACTTTTCTCTGCTGATATGGCCTGAACTGTACGAATAATTTCTTCTGAGTCCATTCTTTCAAAAGAAAATGAGTTAGGCACAGACGGTGGAAGGCTGGGTATAGTAGCCTGTGATCTGTAGTTTAATGCGAGATTGTGTCCCACTTCACAAAAGTGTTCGTTTATGTTATGTACCACATCTTCTGGAGTGTTATTTGGAGGCGCAACCTCCGGTAATATTTGTTTGGCATCACTTTTTTAATTACTGAGTTAAGCACTTTCCACATAATTTTAGGTGATCGATGGTTATGTTCTATCAGATTGCAGTATTACGGTTTTTTGTTTTTCTGATCAGCGTCATGGTCTTATTACGGAAGCATTTGTATTGGGTTTTGTAAAATTCGTGTGCAAGAAACTTTTTATGTTTTCTGAACCACTTATCCTTTGCTGTAATTGCAACAAGTGCTCTTTAGTTGTCCATGGACAGATAGGTTTTGTAAAGTATACTTTCTTGTCAGCAATCCTTTCTGTAATACACGAAGTTATAGTGCTCACAAGGCGGTTGTATTCTGAATGGATGGCAGAGGCTTCATAATTATGAAGTTGTAGGTTCACAAGCCACGCTGATAAAAGAGTGTGGTCGACATTCGTAATTACACGCTTGTCCAACTTAGGTTTAAGCACAGGTATTTGCGTAAGAATGAAAACTGGGAAATGGTCTGTAATATCGACATCAAGAACACCTGATACAGTTCAAGGCGGTTCAAAGTTGCATGTGATGTGACCTAGTAGTGTAGATTGGAACACGACACTCGTGTGGGCTGGTTGATTTGATTCAGGAATACATATGGTTCAATCAGGTTTTAATAAAGATAACTGCTATCGTTCGGGGTATCAATATTAAAATCGCCATATATTACAGCTGGCCCATTTCCAGAAGATATGTACTCTGGACCACGATCTAGCTTATTTAGGAAACTACTAATTTGGGAGCTTAGAGGGCGATAAACGACGCCAACTATTAGCTTGGATTCAAGCTGAATGAACAGAAAATTGTGAAAGTCGCTGTCCTGGGTAATTAGATTAGGATATTCCTAACATTTATTCCTATTGTTTATATAAAGAGCAACGCCCCTCGGCGAAAACGTCCTGAACGTGGGAGAGACACAAGCGTATAATTTGGGATGTTAATGAATTCTTCATGCTTTAACCAAGTTTCCCTAAGTGCGAATATATCATATAAAAAAGAGTGGAGTTCTAACAGTAGCAGAAGGGAATGAATATTTATTGTTATGCGTCGCACATTACAATGGAGTAGTTTAAAATTAAAAGTGCCTTTGTATGACGCATTTACCTCTTACTTAGAACCTAGCACCATAGCTCATACGGGTCCACCTCTACATTCTGCGCATTTGCGATTTCGGAAATGAATGTGCAGCAGTTGATGTGGAGATGCCCAGAACGGCATCAAATCTGTCTAGGGTATCCTATGCAAGCGGCCTCCAGCCTGGCCAATATCAAGACCTGCAGCGCTAGAATCATGCGCCATTTCAACGACAACTTTTAGGCTTTGTACACAAAGCCACCTTGTTTCTAACCTGTGAAACAGTTACCTCTATTGGAGATGACAATCTTTCAAAATAAACAATATATATCCATTAAAATTACAGAAATATCACATACATTAGCTGTAAAATTGCTGGTATTTACATGCGCGGTTTTGCACTCGTTAAAGCTAGGCGCGTTCTTAACATATCAAATAGCTGCGGAAGGACGTTCTCAAAACATCGCTAAAACAATCTGCGGAAAAATGTTTTGTTCAACCTAAGGGCTGGAGATTCGCGCTTATTTTGTCTATATTTTTATCGGTTTTCTAAAGGACAAACCGCAAGACACAAGTAGAAGGTAACATTGGGCCACTAAATGGGTAATAAACTTTTTAGGGTGTCTTTATAATTTTATTTTTGCTTAATATTTCTTACAAACCCACAGTGTGGACCATAAACTATGGAGAGAGCACGTAATATCAACAGAGGTAATGCAGAAATTATAAACAGCACTATTAAAAAGCGAAACCGATAAAAATAAACTGTATCAAACAGATATACACACACAAAATCAAGCATGTGTGACGGCCCCGAAACATCAAGTCATGTTAACAGAAAGTTGGTTTGAACACTGCACATGTGTTTACGTATGACAAACATAAACAGTAATATACAAGACAGGATAACCACATAAATACACGTCGAAATTTTGTAAAAGTGCCAAAGGCAATAAACAAGTAGCTAGTGAAAATTAGAGACAGTGCCTGCGAGAGGTTAAGATGTATTAAACTCAAACACAAGGCACCTAAATTTTTTATGGCCAGACACAGAGGTGATGTAATCGGGCAGACCATTCCAAAGGCGTAAAGCAGTTTGGAGCGCAGATAAGATAATGTAAGTTGTGGCACCGTAAATGCGTGAAAAGCTGTAGTGGGTAAACAGTAGATGGGACGTGGTAAATGGGCGTTGAACATTAGACGAAGCAGTTGTCGAGGTGTAAATATACCTTTACGACTGCGAGAAAGCGACCAGCGTGCAATGACTGGAGACAGCGCAGGTGTTTAAATTGTGTGATGCTAGAATGCTGGCTATACTTTCGAGTTATGAAGCAAGCAGCTCGGTTTTAAGTGAATTAATTCATGTCAATTAAATATTTTCATATGGTGACCAAACGCATAAAGAAAATTCCAGCCTAAAGCAAATTCTAAATGCAAGTTGGCGGATATTTGATGGGGCATGCCGTAAATTTCGTCGTAAGCAGCAAACAGATCGAGATCTTTCTGTGGAAACGGTAGAGATGTGGCCAAACCAAGACAAATTGGGAATTAGATTGATACGCAAATGGTTTTATGTCAATGTTGCCATTAGTGAGTTGACTTGTAACGTGTAGGGGTAGTCGGAGTTATTACGTTTACGACTAAACAACTCTACATTTCTTTAGTTTAAGTGTCATTAGGTATGTTTTATGCCAGCTAGAGAAGAGATGGAGATCGTTTTGGAGGGCAAGATGGTTATCACTCGAAGTTATTTCGCAATATGTTGTGCACTAGTCAGCATACAGCCACACACAAGATGTTAATTTTTTCCCCAGGTCATTGAAGAATATAAAAAGAGTAAAGGGCCTAGGACGCTGCATTGCAGCACACCAGAAGTCATGCCAGAGCCGCGAAGAGACGTTTTTACAAACGTAAACTGGGGACGAAGCGTTATGTAGTTTAGAAGCCATGATAACTTTACCGAATGTAGGCGACGTACAGAGAGCTGTATGACATGTGAATGGGCGATCCGATCAAATGCTTTCAGGACGTCGAGAAACACGCAGTCAGTTTGTAATCAATTGTTCCTGTTGGAACGCGTATCAGAGGTGTACTCGAACCACTGATTGTTGCACGGCCACCCTTTTCTGTAGCCATGTCTGTTAGTAATTTAAAACCTAATATCTTCTAGATGCGTTAACACGTTGGATACAGTATTATGTTCGAGGACTTTGGCAACAAACAAACGGTAAAGAAATGGGACGATTGTTGTTGGTTGCCGTCAGTGTTGAGAGAATTATGAATGGCTAATATTTTACATATTTTTCAGTACTATGGTAAATTCTCTGATGATAAGCACTGATGGTAAATGTGCTGTAACATCTTCCTTGTGATTACAATCGCTCATTTAAGTACTTTAGAGTTCATGTCGTCGATGCTTGCGGAACTTGAAATTTTAGGTTTCTGTACAAGGCATTCAATTTCACCGAAGGTAATATCGATAGGTTGCATGCAGAACCAACCGTAATTACGAGCAGCGATATCGGATGGATTTTCCGCGGTAATTACATTTAAAAAATTCTGTTGAATACGGTGGGGCACTCTGCATCACAAACCAAAGCAAGATCACGTTTTAACAAGATTTTGTTAGTCTTACAAATTTTTTTTGTTAACAAGATGGACGGTTATGTGGAATTTTTTTTACTTTTAGCTGCAGCTATTACTGCACAGTATGTTGATAGATACGTTTTATATTCCTGCCAGGTCTCCTTTGCACAAGCGGGCTTTTATCATTTGCACAAAAGCTTTTTTTCTATTAGGCTGTTTTCTAAGACACTCCGTAAACTATGGGTTTGATTGATCATTTGTTATAGAAATGACCTGTGCACGTTTACTCAATAATTCTGTTATTTTATGTTTTGAACTTAGCCAGTTTTCTTCAATATTCGAAAGACTAACGGATGGTAGAAAATTATGTTAAAATAAGTATAGAAGACCATTGATCAGGTCATAAATTGGTCGAATATAATCTCGAATTGGTGTATAGCAGTTGCATGTAAGAGGTAAAGATATTTTGAAGTGTTATGGTCTCCAAAATACCATCGTCATTATTATCATATAAATGGTTTCCGCTCAAGACGTAAAAATCACATCTAATATGACTGGCCTGTGAGTAGCTTCTTCAACTATATGGGAATAGTTAAAATCTAGAGAAAGGTTGATAAATTCCAGAGAACTTTGCGAGGAGGATGTGAGTTAAGCCCAGTTAGTGCCTTGAAAACTAAAATCGCCGAGAAGGTAAATGAAATCGGACGAACACAGCTCATTGGATTCCGGGATGCAGCTCCCAAGGTTATCTACGAAGGAATATTTAATGTCGGGCGGGCGATAGAAAACTCCTATCAGTATCTCCAGAAAATGCCAAGCATGTGGCCCAAACGATCTCCAGCGGCGACTCAAAACGAACATCATACTATTCAAGACTGTTCCTCATAGGCAGCAAAACACCGCCTCCTTTTCGATTACACTGTCTTTTCGATATGTGTTGTGCGCGTTTTTATCAGTCAGTATTTTTAGTGAAGGACGTCCTGGCGAAGCCAAGTTTTAGTATTGTCCAGAATGTCGACGCAACTCCTGTAAGGACGCTCTGATATGGCGGCGTTGTGGCAGCAAGGTACGGGTGTTAGTCTCTGCATGTGTCATCGGCGGTGGGGTAAGACAAGGCGCATGTTTTTCCTGCGTGTGGTGTGAAGAGGCTCGATTGAGCTAACCTGGAGGTCAGGTGACCCATCGTGTGACGGGTGCAATGAGCGGGGGAAACACTGTACAGACAGGTGTAGTAGAAGAAACATCTAAGGTCACAACTCTATTTGTAGCCAGATCTTAAATTTATACTTTTATTTTTCCACTGGTAACTTGTCAACCGACAATCTTAACATTTTAATGGCGACTTAGTGAATTCAACCTATTTTAGGGGAGACGCTTCTTTAGCTCTGGCCCTGTCCCGTCCTCGTTGCTGCTGTATATGGCACGGCACATATTCATGATTGTGGCAGGATCCCCCTGCGATTGGCCAACCAAACATTGGCCGAAGAGGACAAAACGTTCAACGCGTTCCTTGCTGCCCAACAAGGAGAAGAGGAAGAAGAAGAGGTTGTCGTTCGTTGCCTTCGAGCTCAAGACACGTACTAGGGGTACACAACACAAGGCGCTCTGCAGAATGCGACGGCCAAGGCGGCTAAAATGTCACACACCGAATTCGCGAACTTACCAATCATCCCAATCATCCCAACTCTCATCATCCCAAACAACCTCTACATAACCACCACTTACATTGAAGCCGTCGACTGGCTCGTCAACAAAGCGGTGGAAAGCTTGACGTGTCCAGTCTTTATATGATGTGCGCGCGAATGCTTATCGCGCGCGAATGCATGCGCGATAACCATTTTTGCTTCGCCCCTCTCATCATCATGTAATTCGTGGAGATGGCGAATTTTTTTTCTTGCTTCTCTACTTTGCATTTGTATCCCTGGATTAGGGATGTTGAAATTCTCTTCAAACATGCCCCCCCCACCCCTGCGTGAGGTGGAGGTAGGTTTTCCGGAAGCTAAAATCTACAAAAATACAAAAATTACGTGAGACGACACAGCCGTGTCTGATGCTCGAGGAGCTCTTTCCGCCCCGAAAGAATCATACGGGCACATGGGAGGTAGTTGTATATGATCAGTCTATGGTTTCATGATCACCACGCAAAAAATATTGTTAAGCAGGACGAATGACAGTATTTTGCGAAGTACAGAGGTGAGCATATATTTCAGTAAAACTTTATTGGGATCTTTTTAAATTCACGGCTTTCAAGATGCTCTACGCTAGTAAAAAACGATGCTTCAATTTGAATTTGTGCACAGGTTCTTTCCGCAATTTTTCTGAGCAATCAATGTTAATGTCATAAGGTAGAGCTTTGTTGTCTTTTTGCAGCGCTATTTATCTTTTAACCTAAACAAACAGAATATTTGTATGTCATGTAAAGTGCTATGCTAATTGCTATCTTCTGGTGCAGATATTAGAATAGTTCTCCGATTATTTTCCTAATAGTAGTACCGCTGTTCAAAGCTATGGAATATTTTCGTGGCACTAGTAGAGAATTCAATTTGCATGCAGCAACTCAATATTAATTTCTTGTGAGCTAAAATCGCGCTATGCATTTTTTGTTCTTCCCCGTCATCGCACGAGCTCGTTTACGTCACGAAATGTTTGACTCCGCTACAAAGCCTTTCCTAGATGGACGATGTGCTTCGTTGGTTTATTTTTATAATGAAAGCATGAAGTGCCTCTCCAAAAATACATTGGTCACATCTGCCCACAGATCTAGCCGGCGCCTTTTAATGTGCTTTCGCAGAAAACCCGAGTTGAGAGCGGTGAAATACGTGTGAGAGGTTGGCTGTATTTATCGAATGTTACGGAGGGTACGTGGGCAATCACCTACTGCTTAAACCCACAACAAACGTCATTTTTGTGCTATGGTGGAGGCGGTCGTGCGGACCGCATAGTCGTGGTTTATTATTTTATTTGTGAGTATTCAGAGCATCGGCTTTTAAATTTATGGACAGGCTACTTGAGATGAGCACTGAAAACGACAATGTAAAACAGCAAATAAAAAAGAGAACAGGACGGGCACAGCTTTGTAAAGAATTGAAGTTCAAAGGAGGAGATCTAAGTTGTTTCATAAGATCTCAGGTTTCCTTCATTGTTCCGCGGAAAGGCAAAAAACGGATTCTAACGGAGATGGCGTAATAATTTGCATTGGGTCTAGTGACAATTCCTAATTACCGTATTCGTGATTGCATGCATTCAGGAAGTAAGGTATTAGTTTTACAGCGAGGCAATTTTGAGGAAACACAGAATGGTTAATTTTTCACACCTGGCAGTGTTTGTATACTGTTTTCATGCATCAAAATATGGCGAAATGTGCTCTGTATTTAGTAACACCGACGTAAAGTTCTTTGCACTTTTCAAAGATGACAAGTATTTTCATATATTAAGGATCAAGTATTTACCCGGGTACTCATGACTGAATCTAATACTTCCATTCTAACCGGACGAAGATAATGGTTTTTTTTAAGAAAGAGATAACTTTCGTAGTGCTCGGGAACGAATATGAATATAATGTTCTTGCAAGTAAACATATTAGTTAAAACAAGACGGACATACTTTTTTGGGGGCTAACAAACGCTGATGATCGTGTAACTGAAAACAAACTGGGTCATTTTGTAGTTACCACGAAAGGGCGCCTTTCCACGGGTTATGTGGCAAAACAAACAAATACGTAAAAAATGGTAACTTACGTCAAGTGCTTCCTGAATAGAGATAAGAATCACTTGCGAGTCTCTGCTACACGAAGAAGAAACGCAGCTTCCATTCTTTTTATAAAAATGGCACACAATGTCCCTACATAAAACTAAAACGTTCATGTAGTAATATTAAAGAAATATTTTGAAATGAGCAATTGTGCCTTAATAAAGTAATTTAATTAGTAATGTGTAAAACAACAAAGATGGTGCAAGTCTTACGGTGCACTTCAGCGCGAGAAAGGCAAACAATCGCAAAAAAGATATCAAGAGCGCAAAAAAATCTTATTGGTTCAAGAAGAAGGCCAGGGGGAAGCAGTATCAGGTTCGCTTGAGAGAGGGAGGCGACGAAGGGGATAAACGAATTGCGGGGTTGCAGAAACATTGAGGAGTGATTTAGAGCAAACGATGAATCATCTACCCCATGGTAACGTGGCGTGTCGACTACAGTCAAGTGAACATTGGGTGTGCCCATTCGCAACCAAACCAAATTGCAAAAGCGATTGTTGACGGGACTGTGAGACGAGACTCCGACGGGACTGCTAGAGTTTTACAGGAAGTGGTCTGTCCGCACGGCTCCTGACAAAACACTATGAATCTATCACCGGTGTAATTTTTCGTCGCCCTAAGTACTTATGAAAGCAAGAGTTTGTCAAGCTTACCAGCGACTGAAAAGCGCTAGACGTCATGGGCAGTAATTTTTACCCTCCGACGCTGCTGTTAAAACTGCGGTGTTAAACAGTAGATAAAACCGCGGAGTATGACTGTACGATGCGTGTCTAGCAGATAGTCTTGATATGGTTGTAATGAATGGGCACATGACCGGCGTGAAAGTCACGAGTCAGTGGCCAGTGCATGCGCGAGTAAACGTTGCTGTATGCATGACGCAAGAAGAAGCAGAAGATAGGGCACGGAAGCAAGCACGAAAGACTAGAGGTATAAGCGTTAAAAAAAGACAGAAGGCTAACATGGAAAGGTTTGCAATAAAGAAAGGAACCATCCTACGGGGTTTTTTCGCAGCCCCTCAGGGTGTTGAAGTCCCGACGAATGAGGGGTCGGCGAGGACGGCATGGCAGTGCTGGCTCGATGACCGACTCTAGGCCACGTCGCATCCAGGCACGGGAAGTCGGGCACGCACCGTTGACCTTGCCGATGAGTCCCACCTTGATGGCGTAGCAGCGGGTGTGGGCGCAGGGTTTCACCTCCAGGTGAATGCGGACCCGCGCTCTCTCGCCCAGCACGTCACCAGATTCAAGCATGGCCAGCCCACGGGTTGTCGGGATCAGCGGCGGACGGCTCTCGGTAACAGCAGCGGTTGCGCTCGGAATGTTCCCCGAAAGGATCACAGGGCCGCGCTCTCAAGCCCAGCGCGTCACAGGCGTCCCCTGATCAACGGCCCGATTCAATTTTTTGCACCCACTCCTCGCAGCTTAGCGCTCGGTCTCGTCATCTTCCTCGTGCACCGGCACTTCATCACAAATACCTCGGGTCTAGGAAAGTTTTTGGGGAGCAACAACTATTCTTACAGTTAAAAGTCAGGGTATAGTTGGGAGGAGTTCGCTGAATCGGTTGGAAAGTTCTTGCGCACAGTCCACAAGAGCACAGTCAGTCCTATCGGCGCACTTCACTGCACAGCTCACGCACGAGGGTTATAGAAAAATCCACAAAACAAATGTAGGAACACAATTTCGCGTTAAAAGCTACTTAGGACCACACACTATGTAAAAAACACGGGGAATTAAACCAACGACCCTGGGTTGTCGGTGCCCTTGTATTCATCATTGGTCCCTGCGGGCGACCCTCTGACTGGCTATCGATGACTATCGGGTGGACGAGAGATTCATCGCGAGGCAGACGTTGTCGTTTGCGGCCTGGTCGGCGCGATAGAGGCAAAGACGCATTTGATTGTGCTGAGAAAGTTTTGTCTTCTCCTCTCCCTTCTTCGCGCAAGTTAAGCCTTCGGGTCGCGATTAAGCCTTCTAGGTTTGTCGAGCTGACGCCAGGCAAGCTGTTTCGAAACTGCGACTGAGTGACTGCTGTGTTTAACACGGGTTCACATCCTTCTCGTTGGACTGCCGATTTCCTAAGTGCCCCGTTGAACATGCGCGATTGTTTTTTGGTGTTATTACCGAACGCTTCTGAGTTACGAATGTCATTGTCTTGGGTACAGCATGTTGGCATCGCTCCTTCGGGTGCCGAAAATGTAGTCTTTCTTTTGAGTGAATTAAGACAAGTGTCGCATGTCCGGACACATTGTCATACGTCTCGACGCAGGGCTGGCACGAAAAGTCTTGCAAAGCGTATTTCGTAGTTCTTCGCACCCCCTGGTGCCCCGACATGATATTCTCATGTGCCACACGAAGGATCCGCTCACGCAGTTTCTTGGGGACAACGACCGGCTTGAATGCTCTGCCGGTGTCAAGCTGGTATTTGCGGCATAATACGTTGTTTGAATGGAAGAACCAGTATGTCTTTTTTCAGATGAACAAGTCTTCCATAACTTCCCGAAGCAAAATCGGAGGGTCGGGTCTCTTCGTTTATCCTCGGCCAGCTCTTGTCTTGAGATATCAGACCAACTGATTCGCACAGTTAAAAACTCAACCTAGGCCTCGCTTGTCTTTGCGACAGCCCAAACCGGAAAACCGGTGGGTAGTTGGGTGACTGTTGCAGCCACTGCTACATTCGGGCCATCTTCGTTTTCGAGTTGCCAGTCAGGATGCAGTATGTGAGGTTTCTTCACACATGGAATGTTCCCGATCACGACATCACAGATTGCTTATACAGGCAAGCGGCGGTAACCTCGCCCACAAAGTATGGCGTTTTGACGTAAATATTGGCCTCCGGGAGCTTCTTGACTGTCCTGTCCAGGAGCAGTAATCGGGTAGTTTTTCCCGTTAACAGGTTTTCTGCGACCAAGTCTCGTCGGACGAGAAGGGTATTGCTACCAGTGTCCTGCAAAACAGTGCCAGACTTTCCGAATAGTTTTCCTTCGACTACCGGCCTTCCTTTCCCTATGCAAGAATGTTTCTTCACGATGCCATACGAATACTTGATACCAGGTTTCTCATCATGTGTGTCATTGAGCTTGATGCACTGCTGTTCAGCTTCCCGGGGCTCCTTGAGGGCACATGCAGCAACCTGCTCTGTTCCACTCAATCACTGTCCTCAGTGCTCAGTTTTATGCTTGTGGCGACCAGAAGTAGCGCATCTTGCCGGTTCTTCATTGGAGCAACGGCAATCTTGGGCACGGTGTCCTATGCGGTTGCACAGAAAGCTGTTCGGTGGCGCTTGCTTCCGTGGGTCGATTACGACTTCCGATGTATCGCGGTCGTCTTCGGAAACCTTTTCAAGGTTCGAGAGGTTTTGCGCCTCTAAGAAACGATCTGCAGATACGGCCAGGTCGTACAGGGTCTTACACTCTCGCTCCTTCAGGAAGATGACGAGCTTGGGATAGCAGCAGCGGATGAATTGTTCGCCGATCATTTGATCGCGAAGAGCCTCGGATGTTTCTTGCACATTCGCCGTCTCGATCCAGTGAAAAAATAACCCGTAGGCCTTGCCGCTAGTTGTTTCCCAGTTTCGCCATCCTCAGCCCTCGCCTTCCTGATCTTTTCTTGGTAACCTTGGGATGTAAACCAAAACCGCTGAAGCAACGCCCGTTTGACCTTGACGCAATCTAGGGACTTTTCGGCGGTCATAAGGCCTATGATTGTAAGAGCCTACCCACTCACGCACAGGCTTACAGCTGGGGCCCATTTATCCTGAGGCCACTGCTGTTCAGTTGCCATGCGGTCAAACCTTTGCAGGTACGCATGCAGGTCATCGCGCTTCTCGTCGAAAAGAGGAAGAAGTTTCTGCGGGTTACTCGCAGGCGCAGTTGCAACAACTTTACCTTCCGCTGCGACATTTGGTTGGCTGGTACCACCACCCCCTTGGAGTCGGATCTTTAGCAGTAGCAGCTCCTTCTCCCTTTCTGCAGCATCTTCATCTCTTTCCGCAGCTTCTTTCGTTCTTTCCGCGGCTTCTTTCTCTCCTTCACAGGTTTTTCGACTGCCTTCCTTCTTGTTCTTCTGCAAATGCAGTGCGATTGCAAGTTTGGGTAGTTTGTTTCTATTTAAATTGGTGATGAAAACAACACGCAAATCAGGGGCATAAGAAGTGTTGACGATGAGTCAGCGCTTATGGCGCCATCTCCTATACTTTTTCTCTGTGTACCGTGCGCCCTTTTTCTAGCATAATTACTTTTGAAGGATTTCAAGCAATGTGATTGTGCGATTATGGTAGCATAACACGACATCCCCATAAAGAGTTTGTCTTTGAGTGAAGCGCAAAGTGGCATCTCATCAAACCTCTCAAATTAGTTGACAAAGTGTCTCAAGGTACTCTTTGGTCTATTTAAAGCTTGACGATATTATATCCAATCAGTGATATGACATCTCATAGTCGTACAAGGAGTATTTTGGTCACCCAAGGGCTTGTAGAAAAATACATTTTTTGTTCTTTCCCACTGATTTATACAGCGGGAGACATTTAATTGCTCCCTTACAAGATGAAGGATGCCTAGGAGTGCCATCTTCAAACGTATTCGGCACGCAAGTAAGCACTGCCACCCTTCACGATCGCAAGATCAGTAATGTACTAATATTATAGTGTATCAATCTAAAAGCAGTATACGGAGGGAAAAAAACTCTAAATTTATTACGTTTAATTGATATAGATAAGGTTGCCCTGGAGACATTTTATTTTCGCCCAATAGGGGTAGCCTGAGTTTGTCCTTGTTAGCATTGGCCGCATTAGGGTTGTTATGTTTATCCTGTGCAAACCACCAAGAACATAATATAAGTGTTCCCAGCGGAATTATCACCTACGCCGGGTGCATCGGTTTTTGGGAAGACATGGTACGCAATTCATCTGCACTGAATGAGAGGGAAGCTGTGCAATTTGTGCTTGCTGCTTTTGGAGTTCCGCTGCATAGCGGCCGTTCTGCGTATTTTTCTTGTCTTAAGGTCATACCGTAGCATTTTTAGGGCTACGCTTATCAGTTTGTCTTGGGTTGTTATATGCATTGGGAAGTAAGTTTTCTAGTCCAGCCAAAGCGATGTTCAGGCAGGCAATGATAAAGGCTCACAATTTCTGTTCCAGGCGCTGGAAGGCAAGAAGGCCGGGTCTTGGACTCGTGAAAGGGTTTTTTTACCTTCTCTGGAGGTTTGGATGAAGGGACCCGCTCCTTCCGGTGCAATGCAGACAGGAAAGGTCTGACATTCATATCGTCAGCAGATTAGCAAGGGGTACACGGCTGACAGGACCCGCCGGACTTGGACCCCTTTCCAGTGCCCTTCGTTCGAGGCGCGACCGCTGAGGGGTTCAGGAGCACCCCGGGTGGCACAGGTGTTGCGGCGGGGGTGGGGGTTGCGGCGGTATCTTCTATCTTCATCTTCTCCGTGCCCCCGAGGGTGCTTCGGGCTGGTGCAGAGGAAACAATGAATGCACCAGCATCCCCGATGGACGTAGATACCACCACAGCCACTTCTGACTGAGCAGGTGTTGTTGTGATGGGTTGCGCAACCGGACGCAACCCAGCGGTGGGGGGCAGAGGTGGTCCAAGTCCGACTCGCGGTACTGGCTCCCAGCCGAAACCAGAAGCCCCTCCGCCCCCAAGCGAGCCGTGACGGCGTACCTTCCCAGGGGGAAATAGGCGAACCTCTTTTGCGCCTCATGGAAGTTGAAGTTTCGGTGACTTTGAAGGCAACAATCTGTTTTTCTTGTTTGAATGTTTCACAGCTCCTCTAATAGGCATTGTGCGGTCCCTGGCAGTTCGCACAGGTGAAGCTCTCGGATTCACAACTGTCGGTTAGGTGATCGCGTCCTGCACATTTTGCGCACGTCGAATCACCACGGGAAGAGGTTGTGCCGTGCGTAAACCGCTGACACATGAAGCTGGGGCGTGGGTTCAGCTCGTAGGGTCGGACCGGACATCTCATGAAGCCTCCGTTGACGGACTCAGGAAGTGATGAGTGGTCGAACAACAGGATTACCTGCTTAGTGGCTATTATTTTGTCATTTCAGTGTATTGTGATTCACCGCACTTCTGTCACGCCTTGATCACGAAGGCCCTCGAGAAGATCTCTTCAGTCTCATTTATTATATCTCGATCAGAGACCCCGCCATTACAGCTATTGAGGCTGCAATAGGGCTTGATCGTGATGTAAACCTCGACCATTCGCGTTTGCTTGAAGAGGTTACAGGATTGTTGTTTGCTTTAAACACAAATCAGGACTTCTCCCGTTTTGAGCTTTTTAGCCTTGTACGATTTGCCTACAAGGGTTTCAAGAAACTTGGAAATGAGAAGGACAGAGTGGGAAGTTATGGGTTTGGACTTATCCAGGGATTTAATTGCAAAAAGCCCGATAAATTATCGGGCTTTGGAATAGAGATCGAAGACAACGGAGGAAAATATTCTTCGGTGCGGCCACTTTTCAGGGAGTGATAACGTTTGGGGGGATTTAGAAAATGCAATATATAATAGCATAGAAGCAGGGTACGGGTGTACTTTCTCCGTTAGCATTACGCTGATAGCTGAAGAGGCTCCGGAGCACATTGCCAGGTGAACAGTCAGGCAGCTCATACACCGGAGCTTGATTTGGGATCCGACAGCAACCGTTTGAGGTTTCTACCTTTCACCTTAAAACACATCGTCATCACGATTGATAATACCCTATGTATGGGGGCTCCGGATCGGCAGTTTTGTCAATACCGTCCCCAAGATTGCTCAAGGTGCCCCATGCGGGCCTTCGCTACTGCGAAATTTAGGCCCTCGTGCTTTTACTGTGACTCAGTGACTAGGCTGCGGGTTTTGCGGCTGTAAATTCCTCGGACTGTTTTCCCAGGATCTCTGTAACCACGTTTTTTACAGTAGAATTCTTTACTTTCAGTGGTCTACGCTCCGCCTTGCCGCGTTCATTGCAGTTTTTGTTCTTGCAGATTCCTCCCCTACAATTGCCCGATAAAAATGTTCTGTTATAAATCCGCACAGACGCTACAAATCGTGAACGGGCTCGTGGTTAAAAAGCCGTCCATCCCTCTCAGATTGAGCTACAAACAGCTTGTTTGCCGCGTTATATTTGACCTGTTCACGTGGCGGCGTAACAGTTTTGCCCACCGGAATAATCTTTTCTCATTTCTGAGGCGTTGGAGCGACGCCTAGAATTGGGTATACAATAGTTTTTTAGCGACCGCAATGATGGGAGCGTGTTTCTGAGTTACCTCTTGCGGTATATTTTCATTTATTTATTTATTTATTTATTTATTTATTTACAAACCCTAAGGACCCTGGAGGGCATTAAATAGAGGGGGATTTGGAAGGTATTCAACAAGTGCACAGTACAATAAATGTTCCGAGGCATCATTATATAACGCATAAATGTAAACGCGCAGGAAAACTACACAAAAGAGAAGTAATAAGGAAAAAGCATGTATATAACTGTGCAGAAGAACAGGTACGTTAATAACAATACAATATGCTACAGGTAATAAAGTGTCGACGCAAATAACACACACAAATATAAACAAGCATTCACATCAGCAACACCACCGCATTACTACATTAATCAATTGGAATTTCTAAGAACACTTTTAATGCTTTAAGAAAGAATGGAGGCTCTGTTACAGCAGCGATATCACCTGGCAAGGAATTCCAGTCAGTTATCGACTGGGCTAATGCCGAGTTTTGCTACTTTTTTGTTCTTGGGAAGATGGGATTAACTTTGTTACGGTGATCGACACGGGCTGAAATGTATGATAGCGAGAGGATATGATTGCTCGCAAATGAGGAGTTGTTGTGGAACAGTGAGTGGAAAAATGACAGCCTTGCAAGTTTACGGTGCGTTGATAACCCGTTTATACCAAATCTTGTTCACTAGACACGACTCAAACAATTTTTTTTATTGAAATTTTCAGTTTTTTTAGCCATTTATTACAATCTGTTGAGAGACAAAGGTTCCCTGACTTTTAAAACGAAAAAAAAGATAGGGCAGGAGCCTGGATGTACTAATAGCAATACGTCTACAAAAAAAAATTCTGCATTTTGCCCATCAACTAGCATTAGGCCTGGTGGTTCAGTGGGCTAGTGTCACAAGTAAGAAAATAGTGCAATATCGTTGATAGTGAAAAAGATAACAATACAAACCTTCTGATATTTTCTTCAATCGAAAAAGCTTGCTGATCAAGGTAAATAAATTGTTTAACTGATAATATGTGCTGCCAGTGCCAAATGGTTCCTGGTGCCACATCGGTCATAGGGTCCGTCTGAAGGAACCAACTTTTTCTGACCGTATATTTGTGGTGCCGGGAGTTCTTTTAGCTGATAAAAATGTTCTCACAATCTTAAGCAAAAATATTGTTTGTGGATCAAAGAGTTAAAGAGAAACCAATTGGATTACGCAGATCTTGCCGAAGAATTAGGGAAGAAGCAATCACAGAATATTCTTAGCCGATCATTTACGGCTTGTTGATTTTTCTTCGCACCAACTGCGATATTTTGTTTATTTATTGTGGCAGCTTACTCAAAAGCAAATTGTGGCGACGATTACTAAGTGGTCAGTTTGGATGGCCCACTGGGCAAACGGCGACATGCTATCTTCTTGCGTATATAGAAGTCAATCATCTATGTTCGAAGAAGTAGACTATTCTCGATTTGGTGCAGAAATAGGTTATGAGAAGTTAGCCAGACACGCCACCTTCATCCTCTATATTACATTTTATGCTATGGTAAAGTCGTACCACGTTATCGCTTGAATACTGGGGTTGCCGAGCATTAGTAAGGGTGAAATGGGACGTGATATAAATAATAACTGTACATTGCTCTGGAAGTTTACGACAAATGTAGGAACGAGCTTAAGGAAGGTGGTACATGCATGAATATTAACGGCGAAAAAAATCTTGTGCATCTGATAAACAGTAGAAAAGTGCGGAGGGGAGATTGGGACGGGTACACTAGAGTCGTTGGTGAGCTGCTGCTAGGGGTATCTTGGGACGCAGAGGGTGAGCCCGGCGGAGCAGCGAAGGTGCTGTGACTGTTCAAGGGAGTACGTCTGCAGCACGCCACATGAACTCCACCGCAGAACCAGGGTTGGGGTGACGGGCACCTATGTTATTACCAGCAGCAGGGGTCGCAAACATTACCCAGCAAGGTTGAGAAGTTCAATCATGTGTATTACCTAGTTGACACTGATTTTAAGACGCTCGTTGTATCTTCCTTCTCAAAAAGATATTGTTAACGCACTCCGTCATGTTTATGTGTTAAAGGGAAAGCCGTCTTTGTGAGACTGATGCGTCGTGTGAAATAAATGATACGTTTTCCCAGTGTGTATGGGAACGTCGCAAGAATAAAGCTCAACATTGGTTCCACCTCGGTGTATTTCAGTGCTTCGTCGTGCTCAGAGCATGCGCCAACTGGTTTCCATGAGTTTGTCCTACGATATCCGGTTTATAACACGACAAGAGTTCTGGAGACCAAGGAAAGCCACCCGCTCAAGCACCCCTCCGGAAGCCAAACTTACGCATGTCCTGGTGGCTCCGTATCAAATACGCCTTTCATCAGTATCGACGTCAACATACCTCCAATTCATAAGGGAGACATCGTCTGCAACAGTTCAGTGGCACCGATCATTGTGAGAATAATTCCTACAAGCTTGTTCGAATTCTGCGTATTTAGGTTCTTAGCCGTTATCAGTGCATGCACAAAGGGGTTCCCTATCTTTGTCCCTACGATATCCTGCCTTCACAAGAAGCGAGTTCGTGCAAGCAAGAATTGTCACCCGCCCCGTCACCCCTTCGGTAGCCAAACTGACAAATTACCTGGTGGCTCTGTATCAACTACGCCCCACGTCAACGTTGACGTGAACGCACCTGCCTTTTATAAGGTCTGAACATCGTCCACAACAGTTCAGTGGAATAGAAACGTTACCAAAATGATGCACACAAACGTTTTCTGACTTCTGCATATTTCAGCTTAGTTATGCCTCTTCAAAGCTCAGAGAGGACTTCTTTTTGTTGTGTTTTAATGACCACAGCTGCTCTTGCAAAATGTACCTGAAGGTATGCGCCTGGTCAAACTTTTGATAGTCGGAATACGTTCAACAAAAACCACGTCCCTTAAACCACGCAGGAACTCGCAGAAGAAACTAGCAAACCGGGTGAGGACAACGGGGCGTAATGACAGGGAACCGCTTGTAAAAATTTTCCAGGATGTATAGATTGCACGAGAAAAATTAAAGGCCAATTCAGCACAAAATTCAACTCAAACCCCCCATATCACCAATAACAAACTAAACGAAAAAAGTTAGCAGCATATCTGAACGCCTTGTCGGTGTTTAAACCAAGCTCGAATTGCTGGGAGCCTTTCGTGGTAACATCGCTGTGGAGAGTGGTAAACCCAAAGTATATTAAAAAGATATGGACCTAGCGCAGCCAATTTGAGCTATCCTTAGTAGAGAACCCCTGGAAAAATCGTTCCGTTAACATTACTCACTCACCAGACGAGAAATAGGAACGATCCGAAGATTGCGAACGCAATTTGTGGAAAAATGGCATTAATCATTTCCGGCGAGTACATTTCAGGCACTCAAAGAATCTGGGCAGCACATAAGGAAAAAAAGAGAATTATGATGATATTTTCAATTTCAAAGCTAAAGAACCGGGGCTGCTTGCCAATCGCGACTTAAAAAGTCAGATTTAATAATCAGTGAAGATCGCCCCCCAGCTACCAGGCATGCGCGCAATAAACCGGTTGAATTCGGGACACGAGCCTCGCCAGGCCAACGGTTCGGCCTCTTTAACCATAAACTCATCCTAAAAACGAAACGTTGCAAGTTTTAACCGAAGTCAAAACCACTGCCAACTCTTTGAAGTAACCGTTCTGAACAAAACGCTTTACGATCTGAGATAATGCTGGCCTTTCCTTGCCCTCATAGTAAACCGGCCATAGTCCCAGATGCGCGCAGAAATCCGACAATACATTTATTCTCGCAATATTTGCTATGCCGTCCGCAAAATTAGGTCTATATCTAGCGCCGCCGATACTTAGGGTGGCTCATATAACAGTGTTGACAGTAACCTGGCTTAACAACTCTGTGCAAATATATCAACTGTTTCCTTTGCCAAAGAACTACCACTTTATCCGGCATGACTACTGTTACAGTGGTGGTTGTGGTGTTTTGTTTGCTGCTGCTGCAGCAGATCGATTTTATTATTTTCAGGTTGATGTTACAAGTACCACAGAATTTATTTTCGTAAAGGTATCAGTTAAACTAACAAAGCTCATGTTCTGTGTTTGCTCTCGGGCACTTCTCTGCCCATGGATTTTTTAGTGACCTCCACGGCACGCTAAGTGCAAATCATGCCAGATTCCCTGTGAGTCCTACTTTTCTGTTAAAGGGACTTTATTTTGCTGAAAATACCCGGTCTTGCACTTTGTACCTAGTCATAGACCCTATATATTTTCCAGCGTGTTGGGACTTTTAATTATTCATTACCACAACTGTTTACAAATCCAACAAGGCAACATCTACATCAAATATTTTAAACCTGCTGTTAACTGCAACAGCAGAGTCTTTTTGAACATAAGTTACCCACTTGGTATGAGCGATCACAGTATAGGTGACATTTTGTTGCATTTAGCATGCCTAAAGTATCCCGTAAGGAGTAAGGTTATCTACACTTCCGTTTGGGCGAATGTTTGAGAAAATAACGGTGGCTTAGAACTTTTCCTTGATAGATTTCTTGTTGACTTCGATAAACGGTCGAATAATGTTAATTGCTGTATGTGCAAAAATGACCTTCACAAACTGATAAATTGCATGTTCCAAGCAAAAGTTTTACAAGAAACGGCCAATCTTCTTTGTATACCCGCACTCT
The DNA here is from genome assembly GCF_048455015.1 of Haemaphysalis longicornis. Classification (NCBI taxonomy): domain Eukaryota; kingdom Metazoa; phylum Arthropoda; class Arachnida; order Ixodida; family Ixodidae; genus Haemaphysalis; species Haemaphysalis longicornis. Next base: position 36,646,568 of record NW_027526214.1, on the reverse strand, counting down.
AAAACGGCTTGCCCAAAAGAAAAAATGAATATTTAGGAACGCAAATTTTTCAAGAGGGTCCCTGCACTGCTTAGCAGTACGGACGGCCAGTAAAACGTATAAAAAGCTTTAAAAAAAAACGAATGCAAAATTCATAAATAAGACGTTATTATAGCTTTGATCAAACATCGAAAAAAACTGGAGCATTGTTAAAAAAAATGAACCGTGTAACATTATTTTTTTTACTATCAAGCGGACAACTGGGGAAATGCTTGCGCTGAAGTGTTGAAAAATTAGGTTACGAAGGAGTTTTTTATAGCATGTAATCCCTCATTCCGCCAATACGACACTGATGCAGGATATTTCTATGAAACTTAGTATTTATGGCGTTGATGGCATTGTACGTAATAGTGATGATGTCATATTTTCATCTTCAAGTGGCCCGGACAATAATAATGCTGAAGTTTTTAAAACACGAAGGCTTACTCAGGCATTATGATACCGAAACTATATAACCAATCATTCAAACAGGAAAATCGACTTGACGACTGGAAGATCGGTAAGCGGTTCCACTCTATAAATCTGGTTACCGGCATTCAGCAGGCAACTACCCCCTAATTTTTTTAACCAGCCTCTGCTGTGATATTGCAAAACGCGTCATATTTTTGTATTAGCAAACATTCCTAAATCGTTTTCTTTTTTCACTCCTGTTCAAAATGGCGTATTAGAGGCCTTTTCTGCGAAACTCAAATACTAAAACTTACAAACGACAATCATTGTGCGCTTTATTAAGCTTGTGAAGGAGATTACAATTTTAGGTTTTTACAAGGCATTCTACAAGGCGTCTCAGCAATGCCTTTTGTATAAATTAGACTACCTTAGTAATAAAAATTGCGTATTTATCTTGATTGATTGTTTTCTGAAAAATCGCTTTCAATATGTGCTTGTTAAGAAACATAACTCTTCAAGAGTTCGTGTTACCTCCAGACTTTCATGGTGCATTGCCTTTTCTGTTTCTTGTTAATAATAGTGCCCTCCCTAAAACCTAGTACTACAATAAAACTTTTTTGGTGATCATTGTGTACTATACTACGAAATGAAAAGCCACAACGACGTTTTTTTGCAGGAAGAGCTTAACGATGTACCTAACTAGTTGTCTAGATGGCAAATTACCCCACATTTGAGTAATCGCAAAGTGATAAGCTTTTCTCTTCATTAATCCTCTTGCCCGCATTCGCATAATAATTATAATCAGTAACGTCGCGTAGATATCATAGCTAATTTTTAACCTCAACTTGTCCTAGAATAAAAAGATCACTACAATTTCTGTCAGTCGTAACTGCATACTCCCACATATCAAACATACCTTTTCTAAAACTTCAGCATTCATAAACCTATTGTGTAAATGTACCTCACCCATTACAAACACAAATAGGCTGCTTCAATTCGAGTCTCTTTTACAAAATCACTTATCGACACCCTTGAAGCTGTGCAAAACTGCACAGCTCAGTTTATCTTTTCGAACGAAGACCAGTCTTGCAGGGTGGCGCTCATGTAAACCTCTATCACTTTTACCACTTTATGGCGCCGAAAGGTGCCGCGCATGTGTTTTTTTTTTCAAATATATGAGCCTAATAATTAACTTACGAACACAATATACAAGCCAATATATATACCTCATCTGGCAAAGATAATTTGAGAAACGTTCGTGCTTCGATGCCGTACTGCTTCCTACTTCAATTCAAATATTTTGCTACCTAAACGTAGCTACTTTTTTTGCTGCTTAAAAGTAGCGAAAAAAAACTCCATAAGAAAACCACATACACCTGGATAACGACAAAATATTACACTATAGTATCCTTATCTCATTACCACGTATAGGTATACATTTATTTCATTTGAAGATGCGTTTATGTGGGGCTAAAATTGTCTCAAGGGTTTGTTTTTGGTATTATACTTGAGTCTTTCAAAGCTTGGCGATCCTTTCGACCAACTTTCATTAAAGGTTGCGCGTACGTTTAGCGAAGTCGAAGGCTTTAGCGCTTCCGTCGGCTTTCTTTGGGCAGTGATAGTTAGGTTATAAGTTATTTTCATAAATTTTTGCACTGCCTTTCGCTTTGTTGAATGCATCACCATTAAGTAATCAATCTTGCTACTGCCCGCATCGGGCGACAATAACACGTTGCATTTGTTGAGAAGATTTCGTTTGTGAATGAGCACTATATTTTCGCCAAATTGTTTTCCCCCAAGCTTACTCGCTGGTGCACTTTCGAAGCATTTTTCTTGACAAGCTCAAACGTCCTATTAGAATATTGAAGGCACCACCCCTAAAAACGCATGTGTCCGGACTTGCAACTTTACGTTTTGAAAGGGCGCTACTGCAGAGGGATAACAAATGAATGTTCGCAATAAATGTGCAGAGAGCAACAATCCCCAATGCATTGCCGGAGGGCACACTGAATCACATATATTGATCGGCATTTATTTATTTATTCAGGTTACTACATTCGCCAAGACGGCATTGTTGTACGAGATACGTACAATGTGCTAAGTGAAGACACGAAATCATGATCCCGTAAGTTGCATCATGAACCTGGCACTTAGCATTTGTTAGGTGCCAACTGCCAGAAGGATTGGCAGTCTTCCTAGCTTCTCGGCTTGCTTAGCCGACCGTGGGCCGTGATTCGAAATGGCATGGTTGTGCAAAGTTCTGGTCTTGCGAGGTTATCCAGCTGGAGTCTCAATCTAGCAAGCTAACCACATGAGTAATTCAAATTTTCTACCGCATGAGCATGTAGTGCCGCTAATAATCCTATATTCGAGGAATATATGAACGGAGAGAACACGCTTTCGGCCGACCATTAGTCGAGAAACAATTGCTCTGAGAGGAAGAAACTACATGGTGCCTGTGAGAGTGGTCGGCCAACTTATTATGAGTGTTTGCGCTCCATTGTCCACTTCACCAAAAACGCTAAAACGGGACCTTATTGTCAGTTGTGAGCTTCGGGTTCAGCAAAATAATCGGAAAGCCAATAATTCGCGCTATGTGTGGGAATCCTGAGGGCCATACTGCTCCATTTTGTGCTCTTCTTGTAAGAAAAAATTGTCACATGAGCCGAGGTATCTGGAGTGTTAGAAGGGTCATCCACTTATTCTTTGTAGCAGGCGAAGAATGCCCCGAGCCTATATCTATATCTTGACAAGTATGCTAAAGACGCCGGCGTGTGCTACTCTGCCCTTGAACCCTGGAAAATAGATATCAGGCTTAGAGCTTTTCCCTTCAGGGGGAATCTGTTTTTAGCATAAGATATTTTTTGGGGGTTTTATAGGTCAATGACGTAGGTTGGAGACATGTAACCCCATCACCAACTAGAAAATAACCTCATCAAAAATGAGAAAAGCAACACGTTTTTTTTTTAAATCAACGAGACGTCTTACATTTACAGACAACTATTGAAAACCTAATATCCTGGACTCTAAGATACAACCGGTAAAACGCAAACATGCATGTTTCACATGCGTTTGGCAGCATTCTAAATTTATCGCAAATAGCCTTTTAGCACAAACCAAATGGACTACTCTAACGTTTGAGGGTGGGTATAATAGGAAAGCTACTTTCCCTAGGTTTTTGATCTGCCTGGATTGGCTATTGGCAAAGCTGAATGTCTCTACCCTTCAACGAGTTTATCTCCGTGGGCTAAACCGATCTCTGAGCAACGTCCCCGATGCGCGAATGCCTAAAACGTCGTGCATATACAGGAAAATACAAAATACAGCATATGGCTCCGAATTCCTTTAGCAAACCACACAACAAGCATCAAAACCCCCTTATGACGATAAGGGGCCTGTGAACAATGGAGCCCGTGACCTTGTGTTACTGCTAAAGGCAATTAGTGCAAAGTATCTTTGAACGATATGCATAACTAGTGTCACTAAAAACCGGAGTTCGAGTTCTTGCCTTATTCATTGAGCGCTGTGTCAAGCTAGGCAGTACCCCACATTTGGAAGCCGCAAAAGCAAAGCGTAGCGTCAGTATATAAGATATTCGAGTTCCGCGACTCGGTAACGGAAGTCAGCAATAGTGGTTATTTTGTCATTCCTCAATGTTGCGAGATTACCGTATAACGGCCTCGCCATTTGCCTCGTCTGGGTCTTTTGTTAACAAAGCTACCTGAAATGCAGCAAAACTGTGTATTTGGACACACTTCTTCTGCTGAACTTCCGGCACCCAGTTATCTTTTATTGGCATTCGGAACGATGCCAGTCACTTGCAGGGAGGACAAGCTAAGTATACCAGAGTGGACCTACTAAAACGTATAAAAAACCTCATGGCGGCGCCCATGCACCGTTGCAGTGTAACCTAGTCACACGGGATGTGAACTGGCCAATGATCATAAAAGAAGCACGGAATAATGGAAGAAATACGTGCCGATACCGTTTTATCTTATGTAGTGACACTAGCTGAGCGGAAACAACAACACCACCGACACGACGATGAAAATTTTATAGCCTCTTGCATAATCATTTAGCATGGTTTACAACACCCTTGCTGGCCATCCGCCTGGGCAGCGCGGGATGGCGAGCAATTTGTAATCTAATCTTTGGGTTTATTCTCGCACTTAAATCGCACATCTGATGGAATGCGTCACCAACGTAAAGAAGTCACTACGCGTACTGCCGGTTTGCAATTTTGCTACCTGTTTTTGTGCGGCAGCGAAATATGTTTGCGTTTTTTTATTCCTTTGAGAGTTTAAATTTAATTTATTTATTCAAAAAAGATACACATATATTGTACTTATATATTTTCAACTTTACCCACCTGTGCGAAGCACGCACTTTTTAAAGTGTTCAGTCGATAGTCTTGCTGCGTTTCTTTTGTGGCTTTGCATTGCTGCTTTATCTCTAGTCATTTTACTCTACTACACAGGGAGAGTAAATAGCAATGAATAAAGGGTTTTAAATTGCTGTAAAAGCATATACATAGAGGGCACACAGGAGAATTACAACCTGGATACATAATAATACTTTCACCGATCGTGCTCGGATGTATTAAAACACACCTTACACGTGTATTTTTCCCAATTATAGAAGCCTATGCTTTTTTGATACTGTTGATCAACAAAAGTAACATAATACACTTGAACAAACACACATACACTTGATACAAACATACATACATAAAAATACATACACTTGAACAAACGTACAAACAAGCATACAGTTCGTCATTCCACAACAAATAAGAAATACGTCGTAAAGATTTGAGGAATTCTTACCACTACTAGGTATTTATGTGACGCTGTCGGGAAGGTAAACACACTACATGACAGCTCGGGGCAATTCCGATAAATTTGAGACCATTCTCATGACAAAACGCGGACGAACATCATGTATTATGAATTGGTCGTGATGTACTTAGAGGAGCGGTAAGAATTGACTTTGTCTAGTTTTAAATTTCTGTTTCTGAAAAAGGCATAACTACGCAGCAATGCGGTGGGCATCTAGCGGGCAAAGTGAGAGATCTTTGTTGATTTGGGCATTGCTAAGATGACGAACCAACTTCCTTTTAATACCTCTAGACCCTCTGCTTTAAATTGGGTTCATCATTAGGGTTAGGGGGTTTTGGTAAACAAACCAGTCACATCCCATAAAATGGTAATGATTGTATTTACTCGCCACAGGTTGTTGGGCCAAAGAGCGCCGGGCCAAGTATGTTTATTCTTGAGTGAGTTCAATGCGCCCTATTTTGGTCTAAAGGTGACAACTGAAAATTCGTGTATAGGGTAAATGATTAGTAAGTAATACGTTAGGAAGCAACACTTTAGAGCAGCTAACAGGGCTAGTCACTTTTAATCAGGCTGCCCCGATCAGAACGTTTTTTCAGGCAACAAATTCTGTCGTTAGGTGCCATAAGAAGGGCTTCACCACTGTCCTCGTCACTGAGGGACAGGAAGTAGTTATGAGCGAGAATAACCATAAAATCGCACAAAGGCGCTGGTGAACGATGGTGTATAGAACAGGATAATCATAAGTGATATGAAATGAGCTCTAAAACTTGACCTCTCATAAAATCTAAAAACCCTCTTTTTAAAACCATTGGTTCATCGCCAAATAAGCGGCAAGGATGCTGTGGGATTTGTTTGTAAATTTCAGGGAAATGTCTGCGTCGTGTTCTGTCTACCTCCTAACATGTAATTACTCTGTGCACTACGAATAGGTCAGCTGCACCCCTGTTACAAAGTGGTCAGGAATACCCAGGGGCAGGTTTGTGGGCGTCACATACGTTCGGCCAATACATCGTCTAATAAGGGCCAAAGACGTGTAGGTTTTGTTTGACTTTTATGCCTGCGCACAAAGGGGGTTTTAAAGTTTGCAGTTGGTTGTCTGTTTGTGCATTCCATGTTTTCTGCCTAGACGCACGAAGAGCCCTTCGTACCCCTTTATTTGAAATCGAGGTAGTGTTCACAAGGCGCACCCACTTTGCTGCGGAGAGGTACCACAGCAGTATTCTTGTCAGCGACATCATTCCAATAAGACCACTGTATTTCGTAACCCGGCAAACAGTTACTATTTGTTTGAGTTTCAGGCAGACAATAGAGTCTGTACTGAGCGATTGACAACCGACTTTATGCTTGTTTAAAAAATTATGCGGTTTCAAGTACACCGAAAAGTCTATAGAGATAATAGTGTTGTGTGGTGTTTTGGTATGTACAATCTTCTGTATTGCATTTAAAATGACATAGGATTCTACTGTACTTCTGTTCATTTTGAACTTTCTTGGGCTGCAAAAGAACCGGGACAATATACAGCACATGACTTGGCAGAAGAACACTTCGATTCATAAGTGTACATTACGGTGTACGCGAAGTTGTCTTATTTGTAAAAAAATGTTCATTCTCGTCTTAGTGGGCGCGGTTTGCCTGACAATACAATTAGAAGACATGCCACCAGAACTCGCTGACCTGCCCGAAGGGGAGACGAGGTCAGAATTAGAAGACGTCATGTGGTCCTAAAAAGAAATTCTTTGTTCCTAGAAGAATTGAGCAAACACATCGAGGAGCCCAGTTGAGCAGGTGACAATGGAAATGCTGCACACAAGGTAACAGATCAAAAGTTAATAACGATAAAATTATATAGCTGATTTCTACAGAGGTCACCCTAATGGCATAGAGCATTTATTTCAAATTGCGCTGGTGTTTATGGTTCCACTTATCGCCATCTGCATACAGAATTTCAATGGGCCTCGTGAGGAAACTCCAGAAACAACTACGTAACCCCAATTGCAGCAGAGTATCACACGTTTTGAATGCGGTTATCCGAGCGGATCAATCGGTTACAATACGATGTACCAGTCGTGAGTCAACAAGACTGGTAAAAACAACGATGAGTATTTATTTGTCTGCTCCTAGGAGATTTACGAGGGGACCTTGGTGAAATTCATGGTTTTTAGGCATTTATGTTTCAGGTGTTATACGTTTGTGATAAATGTGAGTTTCTCGAGTACCACGCCTGAAAATCTGTGTTCTTTTTTGAGAGTAACGTAAACATATTAAGGTGTAGTATCAAGTTCATGATGTATCCAGCGCGTTCTTGAAAATCCGATGTAAGAACTCTTTTCTGGAATACTAATAAAATCAGCCTTGTCCGCCCAGTGAGCTTGCTTGTTGACCCGAAGCTGGACTTGGCACTCGCACATTCAAAGCCTTGCGGATTTCGAGGACATACGAACATCCTGTACATATAAAGAGTTGGAAATTGTTTCTGATAGGGCCTTCCCGGAGACCAAGCGCCGACAGCTTAGTTGTTCAGTCATAGGAGTTGGCGGCCAACTACTATACCTGAGAGGCCAGGTTTTTCTCTGATGAAAGAGTGCTGTTTGTGTCCGTAGGGTCTTCGTAGCGTGGTAGAACCCATCTAGTGTAGCCCCTTTGGTATCCAAAATGATTACTTCTCGAGAAGGCCGCACTTCATACATACATAGATTGGGAACACAGAGCCAGGGGAACAAGAGGGAGAAAAGTTGACTGCCTAAGCTTAGGCCGCGCTTGCTTGTATATTAGTGAGCTATCGTTCATTTGTTTCGCTTTTATATGGGTGGTTCTGTAGGAATAAGCACACACAATGACGTTCTGGGAATTTCGAACCACTGGAACATATAACGCACATACAAATTTTAACTACATGAAGGACTAAAACCTTTCACATCAATAGCAGCACGGTTTCTGCAGAGGAAACTCCTGGAGAAACAGCTCGCCAGTTTCATTTCTTTACCTATTCAAATACCAACATTTCGCCCTGAGGGCAATACAGTAGGAGGGGAACACATTTTCACGCACGAAATAGGCCAACAAACAATGAAGGAATTAAGAATAACAGGGAAATAAAAAGAAAAAAACTTAGATTTACAAACATGCAAAGTAGGGATAATTACCAAAAATGTGCAGCACGGCAAATAAGACACGTATGCAAAAACATGTTTGAAAACTCGCGCACAAAAAAAAGAAGTATGGAATAAGCCGACATGCACACTAGAACAATATTGTTACGTGGCGGCAGACGACATGGACCATGTAGCCATGAAGCGGTGTATTTACATAATTGTTTAAGAACTATTTACATAATGCCAAAACGGACCCCGGCCTGGCAGCGCGGCGCACACAGCTCTTCTTCGTCGTCACCATCCTTGGTGGTGGGCCATGGCGCCATGGGGATTGTCCGCCACGTCCCGTACCATCACCCCGTCGGTCGAAGGCGACCGTCCTGGTCGACGCCGACACCCGTTGGCGAATGAATGCGGATGAGTGTGCAATGAGAAATGCAGAAGAATCGCTTGCCGCCACGAATGACGATGATGGTTTTGATTGATGCCTGGCCCAGCAACAGCAATGGCTTCAGCCGCTACGAAGCGCCAAAGGTCCTAAGGCCACGTCGGACCGAAGGGCGGGGGAATCCATCTTCGGCTTATATGGGCACGGCTCATCTCGGCTTGTCGTCACTTGGGTCTTTCGGGCTGCGGACACGAGGCGGGGGACATCGTCGTGTGGTGGTCTCTGCTGGGCTGGGCTTGCCCGGCGCGGCTTCGATATCCCTGGCGGCAACGTCCATACCGATGCGATGCGATGCTGAGACCAGGATGGGGATGACGAACCCGCACGCTCCACCAAATGTTACGTGGCGGCAGATGACATGGACCATGTAGCGATGAAGCGGTGTATTTACATAATATTTTAAGAACTATTTCCATAATGCTAAAACGGAGCCCGGCCTGGCAGCGCGGCGCAAACAGCTCTTCTTCGTCGTCACCATCCTTGGTGGTGGGCCATGGCGCCATGGGGATTGTCCGCCACGTCCCGTAACAATATTGTAGAACTATAGCTTTGAAGATAATTGCGCAAATGTACAATGAATTCATTGTCGCATGCGCCTGGGATAATTACCCAGGGAAGCTGATGGCAGGAATTTATTATTTATTCCAGGATTTCTTTTCTGACCCTTATTCATCCCTAGACGGTGGATCCCGAGTTCATGCTGTTCTTGATTTTTTGAAACCTTTTTGCCGTGTTCCTCATCGCCAGATCATCCCTAAACCTTATCAGCTGCAGATTCCCTGTAACATTTTATAGCGGGTAAACGATTTTTTATTGTCGAGAATACCGTTCACGCCCGCTAACAGAAGTAGCTCTTCTTTTAAACCTGTTACGTTTCCGGATTACCCCAGGGCAGTGTACTAGGACAGTTATTGTTTTTATCCACGATAATAACTTAGCATCATCTGTCTCTTCGTGAGTACGAATTTTTGCTTATGACTGGTTTTTAGCGTTTGTCTTGGGATAATGACCGGAATATTTTGTAAACCGATCAATACGAGATCAGTGCACGGTGCTCATCCTGGCTATTTGCGTTAAATCATTCCTAAAAAAATCATTCTTAAATCACACCTCCCGACGTTTCTACCTTTTAAATATTAGAAAATATCGCAAGGAAACTTGACCCCACATATAAATATCTCGGAATTCACTTAGAGTATGAGCTTTCATGGAATAATAAAAAAATACGCCACTGCTTTCGCTAGTCCCTCTTTTGTTTTTCTTGAGTGTAACCTTAAACATGTGCCATTTACATTCACAGAAGTGCCTTTGCTGCAGTAATACGTCATTAAATGACTATGCGTTACCTCATTGGGATCCGCATCAAGTATACATCATACCTCATACTGCATATCTGCAAAACCGCACTGGCTCTTCATATATCTAGCCTAATCAAGTCATCATAGCGGCACAACACTAAAACATCGCACTGAATTACATGACCGAGTCCATCGTAGCCAACTTCGGCGCCTCTAGCTCTTTCAAAAGCTATATGTCCCTTCACGAAGGTTTAGTTGAATTACTTTCCATACTCTTTCCCCGACGTTACCATTCCTACAAATTTAAATACATCAGTTTCGCTAAACTCCTTTTTCCGTGTCTTTCATTCGAAGTACCATAGTTGAATGCAATATTCTACCATCATATATTGCCTCTAAAAAAAAAACAAAATTTTGGGATGTCATCCAAGAGTTATTCGTTTTCTTGTGAATCTGTTATTTTCTTTTGTTTCTTCAAAACGTGCACTACTTTTCTGGCTCTGTATTTTTCTTTTTTCGTGTCTGCGAATACGATTTCCATCGTGTTCTTCAAATTTGAAACATTAGTATGCGATTCGCGTTTGTTTCCTTTTTCCTTGTTATTGTTTATTGAATTTTAAATCATCGTTCTTTTCAAGCTTACAGTGCGTAGTTATTTGCGTTTTCAGTGTACACAAACCTGTTTTGTTGTCTTTTATTTCTTTGCCCTCATTGTTGTACTTATGCAATTTGTAATCAAATGTAACCCCCTATCTAATACAACCTCAAGGGGTCCTTTAGCGCTATTGCAGCTAAATAAATGATTAATAACCTTACGCCCGGCTGTTCGAAAGGTAAGCGAGTGCCGTGCTCAACTGTATACCTACAAGAAAAATGTCTAGTTTAATTCTGAGCTGGACAAAAATGCCCCTGATGTTGTATTAGATTCCCTCTTGGCCTTTTAATACTATTCCGGGCCAAGAAACTTTGACCTTACATGAACAATTATCTCGCATTTTCGAGTTTAATAGCCTCTTCAACGTGTACGTGTTCTATTACACATGGTGAAGCTTAGATGTCTCTGTAAGTGTTTTTGAATTTGCTCTTGCCTCATGGAATATTTTATTAGAAGGTCAAGTGCATATGCTATTCCTACGTATGTTAAAGTGGTACGAAAGTGGTCGCTACCTTGATTGTCCATGTCCACCCTGCTCCCAAAATATATATATAAAAAATTGCTAACCCAATAGAAAAATCAAGATACAAATAAGTGTTATGTCTTATGTATGTTGGAAACCAAAGTTTTTCGTTAATAGTTATGCCAAAAAGGATGACAGATACTTTTCAAAACTACCTCAGGCATCAGTGTAGAGAGAGCCCTAAAGAGAGTTGGGCATATTGGGTTGCGTATAAGAATGAAGCGTTGAGTTAGGTGATCCACCGGCCCTTCGAAATCAAAATTGCGAGAGGTGGAAGGCAGGAGGGATGTAATAAGACCGTAAAAATATTACCGTTATATATATTACAGTGAGAATTACCACAACCTCAAGAGAGAAGTATTGCAGACGTACCTATCTTTTGTGAATACCATGTAGTATTTAGGAAGTCTGTCTCTGTACAAAATTATGTGTTTCTTGAGAGCACATTATAGTTGGGTGATTGGAGTGGAAATCTCGTCAACATCATCTACATTTTTATAAAGCCTCTGAAGTTTCATCACAGTATATATTATTTTACAATCACTCAGTGTTTGCATCAACTGAAAGAACTGCATGTTTATGTATCGTCTTTCTGGACTTCGACTTTAACTGTTTTTTTTCATTCTCTAATAACCTTGACATGCATAAATGTGCTTCCACTTGCGTGACGCACTTATAGCTATCCTCCTTCTAGCCTTTTGTTTCTGAACAAGCTACCATGCACCCACTGCAGGTTGATGATGTCCAGCATGCATTTAGGCAACCCCGCTCGCCGCACCTTGAGTAATCTTGGTGACGGTATTTGCGACACTGCGGACCCCGAGCCTCCATACTTCTGCTGTAATCTACCGTGGCTAGGAGTTTTAGGATGAAGGGCATAAACCACACACGGCTGCAGTGTGAGCACAGGTCAAGCTCCAGAGGATGGGCTCTCGGTCTGTTTACCGGGCAGGGAGCTCCGGGACCACTTCAGCTATCAGAGTAAGGCTTGTGAATAAAGTACCATGTTTCCTGCTTTCTTACTATGCTGTATGGTATTGTCAAAACACCCCCTCCTAAACATGATTGGCCCCCGAAAAGGGGCCGCACCGAAGTTTTCTACCCACCTCTTTCAAAAACAGTCTTTAAACCAACTGTACATAATTATTCTTGTTTTCTTGTGATCGAGTCGCTAACTCAACCATACCTGTCGCTTCCCTATCCGTAATCCAGTTTTCTAAATTCCTGCAAAGCCCGATAGGTGGCAAGAGTCAAGCTAAAATGGTCAGTACGAGAGAAATCGTTGTAGATCTCAATGCCGAACAACCATTCCGCACTCTTCTTGCACAAACCCGCACCCAGGATCTGGATATCAAGGTCACACAACACCGGAGCCTAAACAGCTCCCAAGGTGTTATTTCTGATACAGATCTCCTTACGGAAAAAGATGCCGTCCATCTCAAAGGTTTAAAGAACTAATGCGCAGCTGTCTTGCGCCACATCACGATGCGCAGGGACTATAAGATCATCACCAACAAAAACATTAGCCTGACATTGCACCGCTCGGCACTTCCATAATATATAAATGCAGGCTTCATCCGAGGTTCCATTCGCCCGTACATACCAAACCCACGCCGCTGTTTTAGGTGCCAGCGGTTCGGGCATAGTACAGCCTCTGGCCACGCAAGAACAACCTGTGTGAAATACGCTGCACAGGATCATCCAACCGACAGTGGCAGTTCTGCAAGCCTTACATTGTTAAGCTTCAGGGGTCCGCATGCGGCCTACACTAGGAAATCGAGACGGTTTACCAGGAGGCACGAATGATCAACTTGAAGGTAATAGAGAACATCACGTTTACAGAGGCGTGGAAGAGGTTTGCCTCTTTCCCCCTGGGGAGCTGTGTGACGCACCTTGCCAGAGGGCTGATTGGCGTCTAGTTTCTACCGGGACCTAGTTCAGTGAACCTGACTTGGTTCCTCCTCAACCCCGAGCTAAGTTTTGCCTAAGGCAGCTGAACCCGTCAATACACTGCTTGCTGAGGCAGCAGCGGTGGTGGTGCCAACCTCTTCCATCGGGACCGCTGCCGCTCCCACCGCTGCGTCCCCGTACTCCAGTGCGTTGGGAGATGCCCAGGGGATGGAGCGGGGGCCCCGCATTGGCTCCCGCCGCCACCAGACTGCCGTGCCACCTCTAGCGCCCCCGACGCCCTCGGCGGCGCTGGGTCAAATGATGTGCCCCCGGTCCGTCAAGCACGTTTCTGACACCCGACGAGGAGATGGACGTCGTCCCGTTCCTGCTGGCTACGCAGCGCAAGGAGCATCCTCCGACGTCCAAGCCAACAGAAAAGCCCAAGAAACCTACTTCACAAACACAAGCCCCGAAAGACGAAAGATAAACACACACAGGTTCCAGTATCTCCTAAATGTACAAAATAGGAAGACAAAATATAAAGTGGAACAGTAGAGGTCTCCTTAAAAACCGTGAAGTGTGTAAAATATTGCATTCCAATTAGCCAAGTGTGATGTGTCTACAAAAAAAGCAAAAAAACTAAAAACACACAAATTTCTTTAATTGGTACATTCTATATAGCAAGGACAGGGCTGGTGCTGGTATATCTTCAGGAGGTGTGGCCAGCATTGCCCGAAAATATAGGGCATGCCACACAGTCCACTTACAGACTGTCCTTGAAGCTGTTGCCATTAGAACCATAATTTTTAATAGACTAATAACACTGTGCTCCATCAACATGTCTCCTAGTTTCCAGTTTTCAAGCTCAGAATTTAAGGGCTTGTACATTATATTCCGGAACCTTTTATTTTTATATGCGACCTCAATGCTCACAACTCTCTTTGGGACTCTCTCGGCACGGATGCCCGAGGTCACCTAATTGAAAAATTTCTAACATTTTCAGGAGCAGAACAAAACCAACTACTATTTACAAAAGCAGGCCGACATACCATAACTAATGATATAACACTCATTCCAACCTTGACTTGTCTCTTGGTTCGGCTGTCCTCTTTCAATCGCTTAAGTGGGATGTTGGCACAATCTCATATGGCCGTGACGATTTCTCTACCTCACTAAAATACATAAAGAAAGGTCTCAACAGTTCACCTCCCCATTGCAAATTTATTGAAGCCAGAGCAAACTGAAACAAATTCATGCAGACATCGGAAATGCACAACACATACATTACACACTTACCTGTAGAGAAGGCCAGCAGCTTGGCGCGGCGCACATGCTTGCTGCCGTTGGAAAGTGGATTCTCCAGGCATCCTTTGCCCTGCGCCACCAAAGGAGGCGCTCGTGGAATGACAACTGCAGGTGTGAGCGGGAGGCGCAGAACAAGGCGTGGGGTATCCTCCGTAGATACCCCACAAATTTAAGCTCATCTCTTTCAAAACAGCAAAGGCTTTAGGTAAGCGCCTGCGCCGTGAGGGAAAAAAGGGAGGGCTGGCACGCTTTTGTAACATTTATAAATTGATTCACGGACACCCACAAGGTGTGTACATGAATACGTAAACTAAAAGGACAACACACAGATAGCCTACCACTGGTTAGCAGGACAGGGGACACACTGGAGGACCAGGCTAACACACTCGCACATGTCCAACACGTGTCTAGTTCTGCATCCTATGCAAACCCTTTTATTAAACACATGTCTGCAGAAAAAAGCGCTTACGTGACAGGAACAAGTTAAAGTTTGCAAAGAAGTCTGAATTTACACTTCATGAGCTGAAGCTTGTTATTTCCACTTGTAGTGCAGACAACATTACGTACACTGTGATTAAACACCTACACGCAGACACACTTGAGACACACCTACACGTATACAACCAAACATGGCTTTCAGGGTAGAGTACATTGTCTTGAAGGAAGGCCATAGTTCTGGCTTTTCTGAAAGAAGGCAAGAACCCTTTTTCTTCCTCAAGGCATAGACCCATTACACCGATAAGCTGCCTGTGCACGCTTTTCGAGAAGTTGAATAACCGGAGAATCGTGTACTATCTTGAGTACAATGGTCTCCTCGAGAGCTGCCAGGCAAGGTGTCGGGCAGAACGATCCACAAATGATCAGCTTGTTGCATTACAATTATACATAAAATATACCTTTATACACAAACAGTATTTCAAGACCCCATTTTTTGCCATAGAAAACGCGTATTATACGGCAAGGCATTACGGCATTCTTGCAGAATTAAAATCTTATGGTGTAAGGGGTAACATGTTGAACAATCTTGATAGTTACTTCTCCAAACGAACATTGCCTGTCACAGTCGGGTCGGCACTGTCAAGCGTTAACATTAAAAAAAAGGTGTTCCTCAAGGCGTAGTTTTAGGTTGCACACTGTGTATTGTCAAGATGAATTCGCTTTGGAAAGCATTGCCTCCAACGATATCCTGTTTAGCGTATGTGGATGATGGACAAATATTATAAACATGTTGTAACATATCCTCATGTGAACTTCAAGTCCAGCTTGGGGTAAAGAACATTTCTCGCTATTCAGAAAAAAAATGGTTTCAAACTTAATCCCGCGAAAAGTACTTGTTTCGTATAATCATGGAGATGCGGTGTACGGCTCGATTTTGAAATAAAGCTTAATGGTGAGCGGATTTCTGTTAAAAAGGATCACAAGTTTTTTGGGTGTGGTGATGGACGAAAAACTCACATTCATCTCACACATCAAAGAAATCCAACAAAAATTTTTAAAAACAATGAATATTCTGAACGTCATACGGCACAGATCATACGGTGCAGATACGGTCATATCCTATGGCACGGATAAACAACTCCTGCTTCGCCTTTATGCCGATTTGGTAGGGTCTTGTTTGGTTTACGGAAGTGTTCTTAACGCATCTGCCACAAAAACAGCACTGAAATGCTGGACTCACTGCTGCACTTGGGGCTTCGGCTTTCGTGTGGGTATTTCCGTACAAGCCCTGTTCAAAGCCTGTATGTAGAATTCGACAAGTGGTGCCTGGAGTACCAGCAAACGTATGTTCATCTTTATACTCTTGTAAAATATTATCAATAGACAACAATCGTTTGAAAACTGCTTTCATGGATGCGTCCTCATCACAGCTTTTTGTAAATCATCCAACCGTTTCTGTTCACTCCTCACGGAGAGTGAGAGAGGAATGTGGCTTTACCTAATGTGCCCTTTTTAAACACCTTCAAATCATCTTGTGTTGAATATATCGCACCATGGTACCTTCGCACTGTTTAGTGTGACTTGTCTTTCATCCTACTCGATAAACATAAGGTACTGAGAAATGCGATTCTGCAGCAACTTCTGTCACTCCCGGAGAGGTACCAGTGTGCAGAATTTGGCAGCGACGCCTCCAAAACTGTCTCCGCCATGTCATGTGCTTCCACAAAATGAAATTTGAAGTTACTGACGCTATGAATGTAACTTGTACCATCATCGAAGCAGAGGCTTACGGAATCTTGCCTTGCTGTGGATCAGATTGTTAAATATCATATCCCAACATCTGTCATTTACACTGATTCACTGAGCTTTGTACATACTTTATGAACCCGAAAAGTCCAAAAATTGAATCATGAATCTTGCTCTTAGGACAATTACGTCGGCATATGGTGCAAGCCTTGACGTTGCTGTTTGTTGGGTCCTAAGCTACTCGGGGGTCGCTGGAAATGAGAGAGCAGGCAAAATGGCCGCTGCTGCACTCACAAAGCCGATGCACATAACAAGAGTACGCTACACCAGCTTCAAACCACACTTAAAACAACAGCTACGCAAAACATGGCAAAAGCACTGGAGTGAACATAAAGACAGCAAACTGCACATTGCCGAACCACACATGGAATGATACTCAACCGATTCACACAACAGGAACACAGAAGTGTCCTTTGCAAGGTTACAGATAAGCGACAGACATCTAATACACTGCCACCTGCTCACTAGATCCCCTAGACCTACGGAGGGCCTCTCTGTAATCCGCCTACTGCTTCAATGCAAGGAACTTGACACAACACGACGTAAACAATTTCCACAACTATACACATGGTATATTCTACAGCACCCGTCATACTTCTTAGAAAACGAGCCCATGTTTGCAATGAAACCGTTTTTGAGTTTCTTACCTGGGTAAATTTTAGATCACATTTCTTATTCTGCATCTTGACAAGAAGGCAATTTAAAGCAGTCTCCATTACGTTGTCTTTTACATTTTCATTTTAAAAAAATGTTTTTACTTTAATATTTATGTCACTCTCATAAAACGACTTGTTTCGCGATCTATTGCTCTTTGCCATTATGCGGCCTTGCGCCTTTAAAATCCAAACATAACGATTAGGCATTGAAGCAAGACTCAAGGGCAGTATAGATGTTGTGCAATTTTAAACACTAGGTAAAACAAACCTTTCCCTCCGTCAGTTATGCGAGCGGTGTAGAAATATTGCCAAGAGACAAGGAGTTACAATATGGCTGGTCTTTTTTTTATTTGAAAGATTTAAAGAGGTGAAAGTAAATTTACATATAAGGTGGAGGGCAAAAGGCTACAGCCTCACCATGCCCTTCCTCCCAAAGTAGCTTGCACCGAAGTCGGGAGCAGCACACATCACAACAACAAATGAAAAGAAAAAAAAATACAATATTTTCCTATATCACGCAGAAAAGGAACAACATAGCTAGCATATTTT
This sequence comes from Haemaphysalis longicornis, assembly GCF_048455015.1. NCBI lineage: Eukaryota > Metazoa > Arthropoda > Arachnida > Ixodida > Ixodidae > Haemaphysalis > Haemaphysalis longicornis. The sequence goes on along the minus strand of NW_027526214.1, from coordinate 36,628,641 downwards.
TCGAAGCCCAAAAAACAAAGAAAATGCCATCGTAAGAGAAAAAAAAGATACACTCACACATACCATCCACTATGAATTTTACCGTAATAATTTACAAATCAGCAGAAAAGACTGAAAAAAGCGTGACATGCACACGTTTATAGAGCCTAACAGCTTAATTAAAAGTTAAAAAACGACAAGAAAGCCAAGTCTAACACAGAAAGTTACTAAACCTAAAAATAAAAAACACACATCATTAAAGTAAGAAGCGCACACGTAACACTCTTTCCGCGAAAATGATAGTCTGCTAACGCATTGAAAACTGGGCATACCATTGTAGCAATACCTGAAGAAAATGTTTTTTAAACAGTTTTATGGATTTAAACTTTTTAATAAGCACTTCAATCTCCTCGTTATTATTTAAAAAGCCTATGACTTGATATTGCTTGAACTGAAGGAAATAATTCGTTCTAATTCTCGGCTTTCTGTAATGTTTTTTTTCTCAGGGGGTACGCTGTTTGAGGTGAAGATTCTAGGTTCGGAAACAGGTAGGGGTGCTCATAGAATATATGGTGGATATCCGGCGCGCGTCTTAGATTAACTAAATCGTGGATTTTTAAAATGCCCAAGCTTCTCCACTGTTGTTCTGTACTTTCTCTATAGGATAAATTCGCAATAGCACTGATAGCTTTTTTTGTAGTACAAGTAAAGCATTCATTTTTTAATTTGTAGTATTGCCCCAAATCAAAACACAATAGTGCAACAGAACTGCACAAGAGCAAAATACAACTGCTTTTTAAGCCAACAGGGTAACAAGCACTTAAGTTTCCATAAAATGCCGACAGACAGCGATAACTTCGTACATATGTGATTTACATGATCATTCCATGACAATGCATTATTAAAAATAACACCCAAGAAACGTATTGACGGGACCACTTCAAGAATAGATTCCCGAAAAAGAAGCGCTGGAGCAAAATCTAACTGCTTATTTTTTGCTCTAAATATTACGCATTTTGTCTTTTTGACATTTAGTTCTACTTTATTTCCTATTGGCCATTTGCATAATTCCTGAAGCCACAAGTTTGCATTATTGGTAATGATTTCAAGGTTGGGTCCTGTAAATAATACATTAGAATCTTCTGCATAAAGAACTATTGGTGGTGTACCCGGCATATTAACTACATAATTCATATACAACAAGAATAGAAGCGTACCCAAGATAGACCCTTGGAGAACGCCACTCCTTATCGTTCCGAAACTGGATGCAACACCATTTACAATGGTGCATTGTTTCCTAGAATCTAAGTAACTACTAACAAGATCAAGAGAAAAACCTGTTATCCCATACAATGGTAACTTGCGGATCAAAATGTCTTGCTTAACAGAATTGAAGGCCCTCCTTAAATATAGAAACAAACCAATGGTGAATAGTTTATTTTCTATGTTGTTTATTATCTCTTCCTCTATACCATGCAGTGCAATTTTAGTAGACTTCCCTTTTTGGAAACCGTATTGTTCTTTCACAATTACTTCTTTTTTATTCAAAAAATTTATCAGACGTGTAATAATCACATTTTCAGCCACTTCCGAGAATGCGGAGAGGACAGAAATAGGGCAGTAATTTCCAAAATCACTACAGTTACCCCCTTTGTGTACCACTGAGGCTCTAGCGATTTTGAGCTTTTCAGGGAAAATACCTTCTGTGAGCATCTGATTACATATGGGGCTGAATACAGCTGCAATTATATCTCATACATATGTAACTGCTTCCGCGTTAATGCTGTCGGTGGAGGTTGAGCATTTATTTTTTAAAAGCTTTATAAATTGGAAAATTTCAGTCGGGGTTGTGGGAGATAAAAACATTGTTGCCAAGTTGTTGTCAACCAGGTATGCTGTAGGGTCTACTTCACTCGAATAGTCATTTGCTGAACTGACTGTAAGGAAGCACTCATTGAATTTATGTGACAGAGGCACACCGGAATAATCAGTACCGTCCGCTTGCATTTCAATTTGGACTTTTTTTTGAGATTTCGAAACCAACCAATTAGAGAATCTCCAAATTTGCTCTACTGATCGCTTGTCACTAAACTTTTTAGCATAGTAATTTTCCTTTGATTTCTTGAGATCAGCGGTCAACCTATTTCTAGTCTGTTTTTACAGAGACAGAGTATTTATATCCTTACTTTTGAGAAACTTGGCGAACAGTTTGTTTTTATCTTTTATTCTTTTCCACATTTCCTTATTTACCCAGGGCTTCTTGGCTTTTTTATTCATAGTAAAAGAAACCTCCGGAAAAGCCTTGAAATAATTGTTCCGAAATTTCGCCAAGAATATATGATATGCCAGGCTAGGGTTGTTTTCACCATATACCTCTGACCATATTTCTCTCAATACCAGGTCTCGAAATACGCCTAAAGTTCCGTCAATAATTTTTCTATACAAGAAAAAAGTTCTGGGCGCCAAGTGTGTTATACTTCGGTTTGGGAGAAAATCAAAAAAAGGCAGATGATCACTGATGTCACTTTCCAACACCCCACACTCTATATCAGTCGAAACCAAATCTGTGAAACATAAATCTAAAATACTTTCTTTTTCTATATTTATTCGTGTATGTACATTAACAACGTTTGTGCAACCATAGCAAGCCATTGTTTTAGTTAGATTTCTAGCAGCATAACTGTTACAGAGCATGTCTATGTTAAAATCACCTTTAACAACAATATTTTTACATATTTCTTGAATGGCATGAAGTGTGTTGTTCATATGCAAAAATGAAGTTGTTAACGTTACCTGAAGGCGGACGGTAGATTAGCAGAACTCTCTGAGGTATTATTTCATAATCTGCGTCCACTATTGAAAAGTTGTCTAAAAACGCAAACGGAATACCATGACGAATGTAGAGTGCAACACCGCTACTTTTTCGATTTGTTCGATTTATAAATACACTTTCGAATTCATCGAACTGGACGACATCAGAAGGATTCGTGTACCATGTTTCTGTGAACGCTAACATATGAAATTTATGCCGAAGGGATTCGAGGTACATACAAACATGGTCAAATTTATTTTTTAAGCTTCATGCATTTAGGCAAAATAGAGAAAAAACCTGTTTTATCTGGGGAGCAATGCGAGATAGGTTAGTTTAAAATTTCTAAGTAGAGAAGTAAACGTCGACTGCAGGACTGACAGAGCCTTCCATGAAAAGAAAAACAACTAAAAACCAAAACTAGGACGACGGACACATATGACTGATTTTGTTGATCAGCTGCCAATAGCGGGACATCTGTGCTGCCCGTCGCATTTTCATTCACAATTTTGCGGAGGTCTGCTTCACTAGTGATGCGAAATTTAGGTTCTCCTGGGCGTTTCCGCTCTGGAATCTTACCATCTCTTTGCCATGCCAAAGCAATGCCCATTTCAGTTGCCCTTCTGCGCGTTAGCCACACGAGGTGCTTGGTTTGAGGTGTCAGGTTGTCGTAGAATCGAAGTTCAGGTTCCATATTTTGCCATTCTTTACGCTTTCCTTGCCAGTTTTCTTCCGTTCTACGTGAAACAAACCGCACCAGGATGGGTGGCACATGGCCGGGTTTGGACTGCAAACGGTGTATGCCGTCGGTTTCCTGCTCAGTCAGCACAGGAAGGCTCAGATCCCGGGCTAGGTCGTTGATAATTTCTAGCGGACATTCGTCCCTCTTGTGAGGTATGCCATGTACCTCTAGATTCTGCCTCCGGTCATGCTGCTCAAGATCATTCACTTGCCTTCGAAGCTGTATTACTTCCCTTTCAGTCGACGCATTTTCCACACGTGCAAGACGGGTTTTGATGCCCTCAATTTTTTTGTCTTGTTTTGATAGGTTAGCTAGAACGTCGTCATACTTCACAGACATGTATTCAACTGATTTTTTTCAAAGCAGTGACGGTTTCCCTAAATTTAAGTAGAGAATCAATTTTCGGCGCTAGATGCATCAGTTTGCCAAGTTGCTCGCGTATAGCTGCCATCTCATTTGCAAGGCCCTTTTCATCTGAGGAGGAGTGGACAGCAGGACGCGAACCCTTTAGCTCTCCAGAGGGCACACATACTTTGCATTTTTAGCTGTATAGACTTCCATTTGTCTTCTTTTTCCTTAGGAAACTAGCTGAGAGACCTGAACAGTTTCCTGTATAATAACAGTTGTGACACAACGAACAGGTCAGAAAATTACTGTTTTCCAGAATGGCACCATTACAAGTAACACATATGTCACAATCGTCAGACATAGTCGAGCCGCATAATTGCAGTTGGCGGTGGCAGCATCAGCAGCAATAATGGTCAAAGAGCAAACGAAAATGTAAACCAACCTGCAACAGCAGATGCAAAAGGAGCTGTCAGGCAACAGGCAGCTGGGTGAACGGGGGGGGGGGGGGCTCCTGCAGCCACAGCAAAGTGCAAAAAACAGGTCCCTGGGCTCGAGCACTTTCGAAGAAAACTGGTTGCCGGTGAGGACCACCGCCGCGGCCAATCGCGGTCGTCCAAGTTCACCACGCTATCTGCATGCCGGCACTGTTGTGCCCGGAATCTTCGTCCATCCTCACAGCTACGAAGCCGGAATAAACGATAGCGGTGGGTGAAAACCACGATTAACAGCTGAGGCCACTGGCAGCCGCTTAGACGGTGTCCCGGGAAACACTGTAACAGCAGTTGCAAAAGGAGCTCTCAGGCAACAGGCAGCTGGTTGAACGGGGGCTGCTGCTGCCGCCACAGCCAAGTGCAAAAAAAGGCTTTCTCGTCATTTTTAAGGCTTCGGATGCGGAAGTGAGGCTTTGTAGCGCTTATAGTGTATTTAGCGTCTCTCGGCATTGTCCTTTTATTTGGTTGCCCTTGAAACGATAACGTGTTAAAAGGTCAGAGTGCACCTCACCTAGCTCCAAGGTGGCAAAGATGTCTTGCGAAAAAACATGTGGAAGTTTCTGCTCTCTGAACCCAATGTGTAGTGTGTTCTCTTGCAGTTTCCGATTCCGGGTTGTTAGAAAACAAACTTGGGGAAGTAGACTGTTGAAGAAAAGACATTTTCCTGATTCGATGGTTTGTTTTGTCTACAGAAGGCGTAACAAATTTACAAGAAACTGTTGGCAAGATGCCCAACCTATTGGCCTTTTTTTTTAATCGCTTTCGGCGACTGCCATAATATAAAATCTGTTTGGGAAATTTCGGACGGTTTTCTCCAGAACGAGCCAAGTAACTCCTACCGTAAAACACGGCATTCACACAATCAATCAATCCAACAGCTTTATTTGTGTTGAAAAGGAGGAGTAAAGAACGAAAAGGTGGAGCAGCTTAACCAGGTCCCAAACACATTACAAGCTGGCAAACAGCAGCATGACAGTTAGCCATAAACAAGAGTTTAAGGTAAATGGAGAAGTGTTAAACCACATCAAGTCATACCAATCTTTGTAACACAAACTCAGCAACATAGCAGCAAACTACAAAAAAGGAGAGCAATTCGGAGCTATGTACTATTCCTGCGAAGAAATAAGCATGACGTTGGGTTTGATGAGACAGGTTTCTTTGTACATATAATCAAAATCTTCTTTGCATACTATGCGTAGCTGCGAAGGTAGCTTGTATTACAAAAAATGTTCAACGTAAGTGCTTCTAGTTCTGGGAACAGCCCACGTTTCGTTGTGCTTCGTCATACGAACAAATGTGTTTCGTTAGGAAGTTTATTTTGGTTTTCGTACAATACTTAACCAAAGTTTAAACCACAACATCAACTGATAACTCTGCAAAAAAACAGTGGAAGAACATATAACGTGCAATGTAGAAGTATATTACACAACAGCAATCTGAGGTATGGCCCTGTTTCTTGCACGAAGTCTTGTCACTAGTAGTTAACTACACAATGCTGTCTTTTATTTATTTATTCAGGTTACCCCTAAAGGCCCTCTAGAAGAGGGTATTGCATAGGGGGCGGGGGGCCAATACCACATGGTGTGTACACTACAACAGCAAAATAAGGAAAAAGAAACAAAAAAAAGCAGTACAACAAGAAACAATGCAACGTAACAACTGCAACAAAACGCAAACCATGAATACGGGGAGCAATTTCATGGCGTTATACAATAGTTTAAAAAAGAGGAACAAAAACAGAACAACAAAAGCAAAAAAAAATTAGTTGGTCAGCGTAGCGCGCATGAGCTCTAAAAACTTAGCCGAGTCTTTCTCGGTGGCAATGTGTGCGGGTAAACTGTTCCACTCAATAATAGTGCGCGGGATGAATGACTGAGCGAAACAAAGTGTGCGAGATAGCGGGCGCTTAACTTTGTTAGGATGATCACGGCGTGGAATGATGGAACAGGGGGGTTTAAAGAAACTGTCATGTAATGATGGGTGATTGTAAAGTTTGTGGAAAAGTGATAAGCGCGCGTATTTCCGACGAAGGGCCAAATCCTGTAGCTCAGCACGGTTTTTTTAAGTTAGTGACGCTGGAATAAGAAGAATAATCTGAGTAAATGAAACGAGCAGCACGGTTTTGCAAGGATTCAATATTTGATACGATGTAGGCTTGATGAGGATCCCAAATGGCACTGGCGTATTCTATTTTAGGGCGAATTAAAGTGGTAAAAGCAAGCTTTTTTAAGAGCGATGGAGCCTGTTTAAGATTTTGTTTCAACAACCCGAGAGACCGGTTAGCAGCTGCAAGAGTGAGTTCTATATGATGGTGCCATGATAGATCCGATTTAAAGTGGAGGCCGAGGTACTTGTAAGTAGATGTTAACTCAAGTGTCATATTATTCAACGAGTATTGACTAGGAAAACGGGTAGCAGCGTTAGTAAAAGACATACACTTTGTTTTAATAACATTTAACGACATAAGCCAAGTTGAACACCAATGATTAGTTTTGTTAAGGTCAGATTGCAAAACTAAGCGGTCCGAATCAGAAGAAATCCTACGTTATATTACACAGTCGTCCGCAAAAAGTCGAACGTGTGAAGATAAAGAATTTGGTAGATAATTAATATAAACGAGGAAGAGTAGAGGACCAAGAACACTTCCTTGGGGTACACCAGATGTTACCGGTAAAGAGGAAGAATAAACATTCATAGCAAAGGTGAATTGAGACCTGGAGGAAAGAAAAGCTTTTAACCATGCAAGAACGTAAGGATGAATGTTAAGTTGTTCTAGCTTTAGTAGTAATCTGTGGTGAGGAACGCGGTCAAAAGCTTTAGCGAAATCTAAGAAAATTGCGTCGACCTGGCAAACAGCATCCATAGATGTATGAAGGTCGTGAACAAAACCGGCAAGTTGGGTGTCGCATGAAAATCCCTTGCGAAAACCGTGCTGAAAATTGAAGATGATATTGTGACGTTCCAGAGAGTTTATGACTTGAGTGTGTATGATATGCTCCATGAGTTTGCAAATGGTACTAGGTAAGGAAATGGGCCTGTAATTTAGCGGTGAGGAATGGTCACCCGATTTGAAGAGGGGGACGACTTTAGCTGTTAGCCAGTCTTGAGGTAGAGTTCCGGTAGACAAAGACTGTGAAAAGAGAGCGCATAAAAAGGGGGTGATGCTGAATGATATAGATTTGAGGATTTTATTATTAAAGCCTATATTATCCGAGGTGGACGAAATTTTTAGTGTCTGTAAAAGGGACAGAATACCCGCCTCACTGATAACAATCTCCGGCATGACTATGCTGTTGATACTATGCAATATGGGAGAGGATGAAACGTCTTCTCTTGTAAAAACTGAAGAAAATGCCTGGTTTAAGACCTCTGCGCATTGCGATGTGGGAACGGAAACGCCATCGTTATTGCTTAGGACTATATCAGGATAACATTGGGGGTTAACAACGCGCCACAATCTGCGTGGATTATTTGCAAGTATAGATGATAAATCATGGTTAAAGAAACGGCTGCGGGTAGATTTTAAAAGCGGGTGCGCGGGATGAAAAATCAAAAGCAGTCAGTGCAGTACGTTTCATGTTGGAGAGGGAATGTTAACGGGGTAAATGTTTCCGCTGAATATTTTCATTCATGCATGCCTTAGTCCAGCGCTACGTACTGTGTACAGTAATCAGCGTGAATTTACCATTGTAGTTAACGATGTTTTTATGTATTAGAGGCGGCACAATGTAAATGTGTTTTTCGTGGACAGGATCCGGATACTGCATAGAGAACAATTCTTCCAAGCTAAGACTATTTTACAATTGTGCTGTTGCGTTGCATACTGAGATTGTTCGAAGATCAGAGAATCGAGCAAGAAGGGTTCCTTCTCTTTATTTAGGTGAATGCTTCTGTTTTGCACTGATCTCCAACAGCTTAATGAAGTTTAGACATGTTCGCTCTGAATGAGCTTGATGATTTTTTGTCTGCTATTTTTTCTGCTTTGCCTACGTGTGTGTGTTTTGAACAAAATTATTTCCCGTTTTTGCTTCTATTAAGACAGTTTTCTCGTTGTAAATTTCAGGCACATAACAAAAAAATTGACAAAAAAGTTGGCTGTTTGCGATTTCACCTAATTGTTTGCAAATGTATTCAAGATCATTCATTCTGCCTGTTGGCTTGATTTCTGTTTATTACGAGACATTCTACAAAAAATTATATAATGCGTGCACAATCAAAAATTTTCTGTAAAATAGCGTGTGTAAAGTCGCAATAGAGAAGCGCAGCCACTTATAGAATAGGCATTGGACATAAGGACTGACCAAAAAAGCCAAAAGTGTGCTTCAAAATAGCGTGAAGTCAGTGTGTTTGCTTTATCATCAGAATATACTTTGCAAAGCATTGGAGACATTGGATCTTCGCCGTTTGTTGGCTTGTTACCTTTCACGAACACCAGTCAATAATTGCGGCAGGTGTATGGCCACGTTCGGCCACACTGGCCACTGGTGACATGCCATCTTTGGGCACTGCACTTTCTGCTATTTAGGCATGCGAAAGGTAGAATCAGTAGTTTTTTGTACCCCAACCTTATTTGCGGATTTTTCAGCAAGTTTTATTCCGTTAATATATTCATTTAGTTTTGCTTCCCATGCTGCATGCTCCCCATATTGTGATCCAAAAACTAATTTGAGGATTTTTTTCCATGAAGCGTATACATAGGCAAGCGAAATGTTTACTATCACACTTGATAGAAGTGAAATTGAATGTAGCATACCGTGTAGCGTACCGGTTGTAATGTGTGGGGAATTTCTGCTACAATGCCCCTCGGGTAGGAGCCCTTGTTATTTACTTTACTACTGTGGCTTACTGGCATTCATTACACTTACCACGTATTACTTCCAATGAGTAAGGAGTCTTTTGAACTCAGTTTTTATTGGGGTAAGTAAAAAAGCAGAAAGTACACCCTTTTTTAACAACTACACTCTTCCAGGACGAGTCCAAGAATATGCAGCAAGCACGAGTTTCTAAGTGCGCACACCGCCTTGAAAAACTGCGTTGTTCGAACAAGAAAATGGTACGAGGTGTTACACCCCTTGACGTACTTTGTATGGTGGCTCACACGCGTATCGCAGGGTACTACTGCTGTTAGATATCTTTCGACTAGTCAAAGGATTCATGTTATATCAACTGCTATTGTGAACGGTATTTCTACATGAGCGAGAATTGGCTTTTACGCACGAATTACCCGTGAACCCCCGCACGGTGCACCTTGAGCAATCTTGGTGACGGCACTGGCGATACCGCGGACCACGAGCCCCCAAAAATAAGCTGGATCCAACCGTGGCGATGTGTTTATGGGTGGAGGGTTAGAAACCATGAACGGTGGCCGTCGGAGCCCAGGTCAAGCTCCGGCGGATGTGCCCTCTGTTTGTTTACCAGGCAGGGAGCTCCAGGACCTCTTTGGCTACCAGGGTAAGGTCAAAGAAGAAAGTACCCCCGTCTCCCTGCTTTTATACTATGCCATATGGCATTTTCAAAACCCCCCCCAGACGTGATCGGCCCCCGAAAAGGGGCCGCACCGAAGTTTCTTTTCCACCTCTTTCTGACTTGACGCCTCCGAAACCGAACAACTATACTCGCTTCGTTGGGATGGAATCTGTAGACCAATCAAAACCTCTTGCTTCACAGTCGGTATTTCTCATTTAAAAGTTTCTTGACAGTATTGTTGGAGGGTCGTATAAGGCCAAAAACATCGAACCGGTGAAATTCTTGTTGAGATCAGTAGCCAGGACCAGGCCAATAAACTTCTTGCACAAACCAGCATCGCCGATCTGCCAATCCGAGTCACGCCCCACCGCAGCCTAAACAGCTCTCAGGGCGTGATTTCTGAGTATGACCTACTAAATGAATCTGAAGCTGACCTGCTGGAGGGCCTTCGTAGTCAGGGCGTAACAGCGGTCAGGCGCATAACCATCCACAGAGACGATAAACAAATACCGACAAAGCACCTCATCCTAACCTTCGACAAGTCCACCCTTCCAGAATTCATCAACGCTTGTTACATCCGATGTTCAGTCCGGCCGTACATCCCGAACCCGCGGCGCTGTTTCAAGTGCCAACGGTTCGGGCACGGCACAAACTCCTGTCGCGGCCGACTTACCTGCGCAAAATGCGCCCAGCACGACCACCCGTCCGACAAGTGTAACGTTCAACAATTTCTTTGCGTAAACTGTCAGGTCCCACACGCGGCGTACTCTAGAAAATGTGAAAAGATTCAATTAGAGAAGAAAATAATCAACATCAAAGTCACTGAAAACGTCACCTTCCCAGAGGCGCGGAAGAGGTTCGCCTCTTTCCCCCTGGGGAGGTACGCCGACGCAGCTCGCCGGGGGGCGGAGCGGCGTCTGGTTTCGGGGGGGACCCAGTACCGCGAGTCGGACTTGGTCCCGCCTCCGCTCTCCCCCCCCCCCTGGGTTGCCTCTGGCAGCCCAACCCGCCGCCGCACCGCTCGCTGAGCCAGCAGCGGCTGTGGTGGCATCCACGTCCGGTGGGAATGCTGCTGCACCCACCGTTTCCCCTCTCCACCGGCCCGAAGCACACGCGAGGGCCCGGACGAGATGGAGACGGAGGCAGTCGCAGTGACCCCCTCCACCACCTCACGTCCTGTGCCATCTGGGGTGCTCCCCACGCCTTCGGCACTGGCAGCGCAGGCAAAGAACACCCGAAAGGGGACCATGTCAAGGGGGCCCAGTCCGCTGGGCACCCCCTTGCCTTCACATGACGACATGGACGTCGAGCCCTTCCGGCTTTCATCGCAGCGGAAGGAACGGGCTGCGACGTCCAGGTCAGTAGAGAAGGTCAGAAAACCCCTTCCAAGAGTGTAAGCCCCGAAAGACCCTACATAAATAGTCACACTCCAGTAGCTCTGAACACATAATAATGGGAAGAGAAAATATTGTTCAATGGAACTGCAGAGGCCTTCTGAATAATCTTGACGACGTTTATGAGATTCTGCATGACAATCAGCCAAGTATAATGTGTGCCCAGGAAACACATCTGAATTCCAAACTCACAAATTTCTTGAATAGTTACATGGTATACAGGAAAGACAGGGATGGCTGCACACACTCTTCTGGCGGTGTTGCCATAATCACCCGCAAATCCTTAGCATGCAACCCTCTCACCTTGAACACCGTCCTTGAGGCTGTAGCCGTCCGCACAATATTATTTATTAGATTGATAACGGTATGCTCCATATACATTCCTCCTGATGTTGCACTTACGAGCTCCGACTTCGAGGCGTTGGTAGACCAGCTGCCCGAACCATACATCCTTACAGGCGACCTTAATGCTCACAACTCACTTTGGGGCTCTTCCAGAACGGATGCGCGAGGTCGCCTGATAGAGAAATTCCTGACATCTTCTAGAGCATGCCTTTTCAACAATAAACAGCCTACATACCATAACATAGGTCACAACACACACTCATGTCTTGACTTGGCTATTGGCTCCGCAGTTCTCTTTCCTCTGGTCGAGTGGGGAGTGGGAACTGACCCATATGGCAGTGACCACTTCCCCACCTCACTAACATACATAGGTAAAGGCCCATGCAGTCAATCTTCCCATAATAGGTTCAATGAAGCACGAGCTAACGGAATGCATTTACAGAGACATCCAAACTACACCACACATCCATAGGACACCTACACGTTGAAGAAGCTACCCAACTGCTCACGGCGCACATCCTCGACGCCGCCGAAATGTCCATTCCCCACGCCTCTGGTGCCCCGCGCAACCAGCGGAGGCCGTGGTGGAATGAGGACTGTAGGCGGGCGCGAGTGGCCCAGAACAAGGCATGGGGTATCCTCCGTCAGTACCCCACGTCGGGTAACCTTATTTTGTTCAAACGGGCCAAGGCGTTAGGAAAACGTGTGCGCCGTGAGGCAAAACGAGAGAGTTGGCACACCTTCATCACTTCTATCAACTCATACACTGACACACACAAAGTCTGGGCACGAATACGCAAGCTCGAAGGACAACAGACACACAGCCTGCCCCTGGTTAGTACAACCGGTGACACACTGGAAGACCAGGCTAACATACTTGCACAACACTTCGAAAACGTGTCCAGTTCGGCACACTACACAAACACTTTCATGAAACACAAAACATCTGCGGAAAAGGAGTTACTGCGTGATTACAAGTCGCACACGTTTTAAAATTCTCCTTTTTCAATTCATGAGCTGAAGGCAGCCCTGACAACATGTAAGCCTTCAGCTCCAGGTGCAGACAAAATCACATACACTATGATACAACATCTACACTCGGACACCCTTGAAACACTTCTACATCTATTCAAAAACATATGGCTTTCGGGGCACATTCCTCGCTCTTGGAGGGAGGCCATAGTAGTTGCTTTCCTAAAGGAAGGGAAGGACCCTTCTTCTCCCGCCAGTTATCGTCCCATTGCTCTGACAAGCTGCCTGTGTAAGCTCCTCGAGAAGATGATAAACAGGCGACTCGTATACTTAGAATACAACGGTCTTCTCGAGAGCTGCCAGGCAGGCTTCAGGGCAGGTTCGGTGCACTAACGACCAACTCGTCGCGCTCGAGTCCTATATAAAGGATGCTTTCCTCCACAAACAAAATTGTATAACGGTATTCTTTGATCTGGAAAAAGCATACGATACCGCGAGGCGGTATGGCATCCTAAGCGACCTGAAGTCCTTCAGCGTGTCGGGTAACATGATGAACACACTTGTCAGCTACTTGTCTCAAAAAACCTTTCGTGTACGAGTTGGAACTGCACTCTGTAGGGTTCATGTGCCGGAAAATGGAGTGCCGCAAGGTGGAGTTTTAAGTTGCACCCTTTTTATTGTAAAAATGAATTCCCTTAGGAAGGCGCTGCCACCATCGATTTCCTGTTCAATCTATGTAGACGACGTGCAACTCTCCTTTAAATCCTGTGACTTGTCTATCTGTGAGCGCCAGGTCCAGCTTGGTGTTAACAAGCTAGCTGGCTGGGCAGATAGCAATGGTTTTAAAATTAATCCAGGAAAGTGCACTTGTGTTCTGTTTTCCAAGAGGCGTGGCATCGGCCGGATCCAGACATTCGACTCCACGGTGTCTCTATTCCTGTCAAAAAGGAACACAAGTTTTTAGGTATAATTTTTGACGAAAAGCTCACATTCATCCCACACATAAAACAACTAAAACATAAGTGCTTAAAAACAATGAATATCCTGAAGGGTCTGTCACACATTTCTTTTGGTGCTGACAAACAACTTCTTTTACGTGTTTTTACCAGCTTGATAGGTTCACGACTGGACTATGGTAGTGTTGTTTATGGGTCAGCCACTAAAACATCCCTCAGAATGCTGGACCCTGTGCTTCATCTAGGGCTCCGCTTGTCATGTGGTGCCTTTCGGACTAGTCCAGTCGAAAGTCTGTATGTAGAGTGCAACAAATGGAGCCTAGAACGTCAGCGAGCCTACACAGACCTGCTTTATGCTTTTAAAATCTCATAAATGCCTCACCATCCTTTTACACCAGTTTTTTTTATGATACATTCATATCTCAACTTCTTACTAATCGTCCATCAGTCTCTGCTCCCTTCGCTTTCAGAGTAAGAGAAGAAGCTTCGCAACTTGATGTCATGTTCTCAGACACCATCAAAACCTCCGCTACTGAACTTCTAGTACCGTGGCAGCTTCGGCCGATATCATGTGATGTATCTTTTATAAGTGTCGAGAAAAACAGAGTGCCTAAAAGCACGATCGTGCAACATTTCTTGTCCTTGCAGCACAAATATAAGTGTGCTGAATTTTACACGGATGCTTCAAAAACTGCCACAACTGTTTCCTGTGCTGCACATGGTGGCACCTTTAATGTCTGTAGAACTATGAATAGAAATACAAGTATCTTTACTGCAGAGGCCGATGGCATACTTCTTGTAGTTCAACATATTGTTTTAACTCGAATTCCGAAATCTGTAATTTATACTGATTCTTTAAGTGTTGTGCGTACATTATCCTCACAGAAGTCTAAAAACCATGTGGTCAATGCTCTCATTAGTACTCTATGTCTGTGCATGCGTTAAACCTTGAGGTGAACGTGTGCTGGGTGCCAGGGCACTCTGGAATTCCAGGTAATGAGACCGCAGACCGAATGGCGGCCGCCGCTGCCCTTACAACTACCGTTGACATAACAACAATACCCTACACCGACCTCAAATCACACATCAGACAACACCTTCGCACAACATGGCAAGCACACTGGAATCAACAGACTGACAACAAACTACACATTATAAAGCCACTTTTGGGAGCATACACCACTGATACTCACAACAGACACAACGAAGTTACCCTGGCTCGATTACGGATAGGCCACACGCATGCAACACATTCCCACCTACTCACGGGATCTCCAAGACCCCTGTGTAGCAGGTGCGGGGAGGGCCTATCCGTCGTCCACATACTAATTCAATGTAACGCACTCACCACAACACGACACAAACACTTCAGAGAACTCTACAGACAGCTTATCCCACTACATCCATCGCTGTTTCTAGGTGGCGATGCCAGTGTTTCTATGAAACGTGTGTTTGAATATTTGTCAGATGTTAAGTTTTTAAACCTTATCTCATATCATGCATAATCCAATCTGGCCCTATACACCAGCCATCACCATTACCTTTAATCGATTTTACTATGTCCCATTTACATGTTTTTATACCTACCTTTTTGTGGTAATCACTTCGCTTCATTATATAACTTCTTTTCTGGCGCTCTTTGCCCTCGTCGGCCTTGCGCCACCAACCATCATCAATTACCCGTGAACACGGGTCCAGTACGATAAAGCTATTTTCAAAATGCCTACCGACTGGACACAAGTTTTACCAAACATCCGTAATGGAATATTTGAGAAAAGCGAAAGCTAACAGTGCATCTAATAGATGGTGAAACTGTGAAATACCAAAATCACACAGAATGAACCCTTGTGACAATTATTCACTAAATACAGGCCTCTACGAACAATACAAGTGTACACTGATACGTGGTTTATGAGCTAAAAGTATGCTCTTTTACTACTACTTCATGACCAATGCGTGTGCTGTATCTCGAACAGTTCCTTTATTGAAATTTTGAAGCAACTGTTTCGACACAAAAACAGCCACGTATGACGCACCCGCCGTGCTTGGAGATATCTTACAGGACATCTCGACAGAGTGGTCACTGTGAAAATGCATCTCTTTTACAGGACTTAGTAGTCCCCACCAAGAAACCCTTTGTTTTAAAAATTGTCACTCACGCAAAAGCAAAATAAGGTTGAATGGTGGCAATTTTACAACAAGGGCTGCACCCACGTTTACTGCAAGACCAGGCGTAACATGGATGGAGCAAAACACTTGTTCTATAGGCGGTTTCGCTGTTTGTAAACAAACATGAACGCAGTCAACGGTTCGCCGTAGAAGACGCGGTACGGCACTTCCCGTAAAGCTTTTTGATGTCGCGGCTATCATGGCTGTGTTGGCCTGTTTGGTTGAGTTTGTTGCTGCATCATTTCTGGCGCCTTCCTTCAGATGTGTTTAGATCGATTTCTAGGGCGACATGAAGGGCTCGATGTCGTAGCACGAAAGAGGCACAAGAAGAATTTGAAATGGCGAGGACAAGAGTTGCCAGATCCGCTGCACAGGGAAGTTGTGCAGCTCAGCTTTTGGTCTAGAGCTAAAAACCTGCTTCCTGTCACATCCGCCTACATACCTATGTATCTGGTGGAAGGTCTGTTCTTTTTCGCGAAGGACAATTGAAGTGCTGCAAAACCAGAGATGTATAGAGTGTGTTTATAAGTGGAAAAGTGAAGCAGCTCGTGTCATTCAAAGCATGTGAACGCGGCGACGGCATTGTTATTATAGCTGCAAAAGTCCAGAAAAAACAGATGCTGACGATACAGTACGAGCCATGGTGTAATGTAACCGAGAATGGCACTGTTGTTACTGCCCAATAACATATCGGTCAGGATGAGTATCCCTTTTTTGCACAATCAATTTAACTTGGTTTTTCGGCACGCTCGTTCAATGCTTGATAGCGAACATTTTCAAAAGGCTTCGTTTCGAGGACAAGAAAACCGCTTTGTACTTGAAAGATTTTAAATAGGTTGCTAAAATGCACTTTTGTTTCCTTTTACCACATAATAAAACATATAAAAGGTTCGCGTACCTCACTTTAGAGACTGTCTAGATTGACTTGATGTATAGTTTTTATTTACATATTTCTATAAAAGAACAAGACCAAAGGTGCAATGCGCCTTACGAGGGTTGCTATGGCTGCATTGTACTTCAATATGCTACTGTAAAGAGCGAAACAACAATACCCTTTCTTCTGCTTCTAAATATTTAAATCAGCAGTGTCGGTGACAGCAGATCCTACAAGATATCGATTTACCCATTCCTTCTGCTTCATGCATACCTGGGGCTCATCGGTTAGGCCAACGTATGTGTTTTAGCATTTTTCATTTTTATTGTACACCAACTCAAGCATCTGTTTTAGTTTCCTGTATTTCTTGTCACAAGAACTTCGGCCTACCAGTGAACGCGCTATGTCCAGTATTTTTATGGCAGGCGTTTTGGCTGTTGATGTGGACAAATCGAACATTCTTTTTTACATAGTGGTGTACATTTCCATATGCTTATCTTGCTTTCAGACTAAGAGAATGCTGTACAGACTTTGCTGCACGCCTGTTTTACATTGAGGCCGATGTGAACTTCAGCATGAAGAAGGTGCAGCCAAATGGGGTTCATGCAAGCTGATTGAAGTTTCAGGAAAAGCTAGAGTAAGTTTTCAATCAACTACTGGCTTTGTTCGATTCACTGATTTTTTTTAAATTGTACTAATGCTAACAAAACAATTTACTGTTTGCCCCAGTCAGCGAAATTATTTTCTACAAGCCCAATATTGGAGCTCCAATACCCGATCCAAAAACCAGGGCCCATCAGGATGTGCCATTGCGGACAGACTAGCAAGTTTGCATTTTTTACTCTCAGCTGTAGGTCAGTACAGGGGTAAGCATTAACCAATGCACAAGAATATTACGTCTGCTATGTTTCTTTGACTGAGGCATCA
This sequence comes from Haemaphysalis longicornis, assembly GCF_048455015.1. Lineage (NCBI taxonomy): Eukaryota > Metazoa > Arthropoda > Arachnida > Ixodida > Ixodidae > Haemaphysalis > Haemaphysalis longicornis. The sequence goes on along the minus strand of NW_027526214.1, from coordinate 36,611,169 downwards.
ACAGGACTGATCACTTTGCGTCTGAGTTATTACAAGTGTTTGCTTAATCGCACGGCCGTTTTCTTGATGGCAAAAGCCTCATCTTTAATGTGCCAAGCGTTGTACATTACATACCTTGATTACATACCTAACAGTATGCACACAAAGCCTCGCGTCCTAAGTTTGACAGGGGTCTTCAAACTTGACTAAAATTAGCTTTCCCATAATATAGATTGATTGAACTTTGTAGTCAAATACAATAAGAAAACTTTTTGCTGACATCATTGAGCGACAGTGAAGCCACCGATTCAGCTCCCGAGACACCTGAATACAACCCTGAACCACCAACCAACCAGTTGGGGGCGTATGTCGCTTTCCCACGAGGCGATGTTTACCAAAATATTGACCTAGAGACGGCCAAAGCAATAAAACTTAAGGCCTCCCATTGTGCGGCCATAGGAGAAATTACACGTAGACCATCGAAATCAACATGGCTAGATGAGCGAAAAAGCAAGATAACGGCGTCTATCGTGCATAGATTGGCAGACTGCAAGAGTGGTGCTGATGACCTTGTCGCCGAAATATTGGCCTACGTAAAAGCACCACGTGTCGCAATCACTCTTTGGGGATCACAGGTACAAAGTGGAGCAAAAATACCCTCTATTCTGTATGAACATGACAGGCATCGCCAATCCCTGCTAAGTGATTATGGTTCACCTGTGTTGGCCGAACTACCATTCCGAAGAGCTTCAGCTTATGCTCTTCTAGCATGCGCATGCTGCGAAAAAGCTGGGCTGGAGATAAAGTGTCCCGCATCGCTCAACGGCAACCCTTCTTTAAAAAAATTCTGGAAGCTGGCCTATTTAAATGAAGACCTAATACTGAGACATACCCATGGGCATTATGCCAAGGCTCAGGCCCCAATGGGTGCTTTGGGGTGGCGTAATGGATACTTTGTTGTATTCACGAAAGAATTGCTTAATGTAGAGGATCTTGCATTTGACCAAACATTCTAAGCAGCTATACTACAGAAAGAGACTGCTTTTTGTTTAAACACATGTCTTCCCCGAGCTGCATTCACCGAGAATCCGCATTGAACTAGAAAGTGCCAAAACGACATGCGAGTGCCATGGCGCCAAATCTGGTTGTGTTGTTCAATGTTTTGTATGTAGTCCGGCTTTCCACCTGAAGCTCGTAAAACTTAAGTGAACACCAAAATCGTGGGTGTGCATGAAGTGTGCAAATACCTGTAATGTTTACAACATTGTATGTATGAAATTTTAAGACCCACTGCACTCACTATGCCCGTCCGCAAAATTTATTTTGTTGGTTTACTGCGTTCCCCAAATCAACGGGGCATGAATGCTAGCCCTGTAAAAGGTTATACCCCGCCTGTTGGCACCCAGAATATTGTGAGTCTTCACGAAATGCGTTAAGTTTGCAATTGGTAGATTCAGTCACTCTGTCCTGTATTAATGAATGCAGATACTTTCAACTTCGATGTCATTGCTTGCGCAGTTTTACACGCACATCCACATTGTGTAACTCTTTCAAACCAGTTAAGTTGCTGAGTACAGAAACTTTTCTGATTCCTAGAAAATATATTTTTTGTGAGATTGCTGAACATTACGGAAAAACACAGCTGATATTTGTATGCATTGCCAGCATGTAAACTCAACAGCACTTGTAGACAACATATAGTTTTTATTTAATAATTCTCCAGTTGGAACTTTATTTTTCTAGATGTAAATACACATCATGAAGTTCATATCAAGATAATGGAATCATAGTGCTCACACAGGGCACGAGTAGGAAACATACAGTGCACCTAAAGGCACTGGCCTTTTTTTTATGGGAAGAGTTCGATGCACACTTGGAGGCCAATCAGCACATGTCACCAGTTACTGATGCACATCATTTTTTTAGTCTTACCGCTGAATATTGGAGGCTGGAGGTTTAGCTTTATAGTTGCGAAAATTCCATCTCCTGGTCGCTTGACAAAAGTATTATTTATCACAGTCTTAAATGCCTAAATAACTTCAGCCTCTATGTCGCCCTCTTAACATAAATTTGCACACTTCATATTTTTCTTGATGTTGTGACCTCACCACAAGGTAGCTAGGCACGTTACTTTGTCCTCCATGGCAGTAGTAGTCTTGCTTCATGCGCATCAAACATCTCTCTACAGCGAAATCCTCGGTTCAAGAAAAACATCGCCTCCTTCTAGTTATGTCAAGTGTAAGCTCCTTGTCATATTCAGAGTCAGCTCCTTGTCAAATGTGCTTCCACCACAAGCTTTCAAAATAAACGTGATGGCACAAGTGGGAGAGACCACTAGAAGTAGCTAATTGTGTTATTGTGCTTGTGGCTAAAATAGGACTGGTTGGGCAGTCATGGCTGTTGAACTTTGAATAAATGTTTCCGTGCAGTCGATAACACTTCTGCCACAATCAAACAAAGGTTCCTTAAATGCTGCTGGTCGGTGGCCTTGCACCTATTACCGAGACGGCAAAACGATAAACATTCCGAGAATGCCTACCAAGACATCCAACCTAGAGTAGAATATCGCACTCACGATGCATGGTGAGATGCCGAAACAGAACGCAAGGTCATGCGCAAGAAGTCCTTGATGAAGACGCGTGAGTACCACGATGGGCGGCTGCTCAACATCAGCGATTGTTTGTGTAGATGGCTGCCATATAGATTGTACCGTATTCAGCAGACAATTGAAAATGTGGACAAAGACAATACCTCTGTAAAACTTAACAGCTTTGTATAACCGCATGACCTTATTTCTTGTCAGTTTTGAAATGAGAAGTGTTTCCACTGGATGGACAGCGAATTGAGAGTTTTTCCACAGTGTTTTGTCAGTGTCCAAAATTTTGTTCTTGGCAGCAGCAGCTCTTAATAAAAATAAACGAGCCGTTATATCAATGCTGCAATTTCTGGAAGGCAACTAGACACATCTTTTATAGTCAGCGATGTGTGAGTTGCGAAACAACAAGAATCCTTGCCAGTGTCAATTTCCGCACATTTAGAGGCAACCGAGGGGACTTCGGGTATATCTTACTCAGGTCCAGCTACGTGCTATGATGTGCCCTTTTTAGCACACTGGTATGTGGAAATATTTCTAGCTGCATTCGATGCTTTACGGTATGGGAATACTGTGAAAATATAGTCGGGATGAGCTCGTCAGATACATGCTCTTCTAAAAAAAACAAAAAAATATTCGTTATTGCACAGCCGATATGCTCGAAAATTGCTTTTGAAAACGCTGTTTCGGGAAAGTCGGTTGTGACAGACGATATCGGTGCTTTCATTCACTTATATCTCATAAAAGCAATGGAGTGGACTATTGTGTACGATCTCATGTATTGCGACAGTGACAACAGGTCATGTCAAAGAGTCAAGTTATACTTTGCTTCCACCTGTTTAGGGTGGAAGCAAATATTACATTGGAAATTGAATTATGACTAGTATTTTCACCATGTGCAATGCATTGGAGATAACGATAGCACGAAAGGCAGCTACCTAATGAATTGACAAACAAGATCTCAACTCGTTCATGAGTCTCAGCCGATATAGTTGAAGAAAGTTATGTTTTTGGCGCAGAATTTCTACGGAAGGTAAGAATGATTGCTGTTTTATAACAAGCCTGAGAAACATCGATAAAGTGTTATTAAAGGCAACAAGAATTGAGCAAGTCGATTTACATAGAGGATGTATTGTTTTGTAAAAATACGCGAGTAAAGCAATGGCTAACTTTACTGTGGAAACACTTTTACAAAATCGTAATTATAAACTCCATTTTTTCATATAGGGACTGTTGTGTACGGTACGCAACGTCCCATAAAAAGATTCTACACTTTATCACACGTATTCTAAGCTGCCCTAAAAGGGCTAGTTGACGCACTCAAATGTGTTGCAGAAAACGTCACGATAGAAGCCTTTTTACAGCGCCAGTGTCACAGTGGCAATTTTTGATAGAGATGGGCGCATATCCGAATCAGTAGCGATCAAAAACGCTCATTGTGATTGAGACGACGAAACATTCTCGTTTTGTGAGGATGTCAAGTGCGTGTGAGTCTACAGAAAAGCAATGAGTTACTGATGGGTTTACTACTCATGAATCAAGCTTTCAGGCTAACACACCTACATGTACAGTCTACGCTCACAGCGAACGATAAATTAGCTTGAGTGCGGCAATTTCCTTTGGCGGCAACACGACAGGCGATGAATGACGTGCTCATACCGATGCAAACCCACTTGCGGGTGTCGCTCTCATAAAAAGCAAATTTAATGGCGCTAGTGTAATTAGCACCAAAACGTGGGCAACGCGACGCACGCTGTGTGGCTATTCTACTCTAGCGCGGCTACGTTGGCGTCCCTAGTGTTGCTTTGAACAGTACAAATCACTGATCATTTATCTTCTATGTACAAGAAACGCCTTCACAATAAATTTCCGGCGTTCGCCAACTTTGCTATCCACCTCAGGAGTGAGCGCATTTACTGTTATAGAATAAACACGACTGCGCACGACATGTTCCTTGAAATTGGGGACATTAGACTAACGTCTCAGCATCGTCTGTGTATCATTGGAGAATGCGTTGGGCTTAATTTGCCTTTCACAAAGTGGGCAAAAGAAATCTTTGCGCTCCTTGCAGGAGTCTAGTTTTTCCGCTTGATCACTAGAATCGAGGCGCTCCGTGATTGCAGCAGAAACAGTACGTTCTGACTTCGGATTGCAACTTTGTTCCGGAACGCAAACTGCATCCTGGCACAACACAACAGTGCCCGACTCGCGAGCGCTTCATCGGAGTAATTTTATCCCCGGAAAACATCAAAAAGCAGCCGCTGCCGCCAGCAATGGAGGGTGAAACCGCGTTAAACCAAGGTAAACAGGAAGCTTTCTGGGGTACGTTTTCGGTGAACGTACAGTGTTGCCAGAAAACGCAGGCGCTGGCAAAACCATGTATACTCTGTCAATGGTGATGCAATCAGCTTATTAACTACGATGAGCAGCTTGTGACGGTAGATGCTTTAGAGACAGTTTGGTTTGTATCACACCACTACTCATGAAAACGAGAACTGGGGAAGACGGTGGCTGCCCGACAATAGGCAACTGAATAAAATAGAAAATCGAAGCCCCTAAGAACACCTCCAGAACCAAAACAGAAGAGACCCTGTATGTTCATGCACAATGCAAGACATCCTGGCTTTACTTTTCTTCTAACTTTATTCAAGAAGTTACTGCAGTGTTTTTAGAATTCATCACTGCTTCATTTTGTGTAACTTTTCGTGTTAGTTTTTTACACATTTTGTATACTCTTAGAACATAATATACAGTACATTATTTCAATACCTCAACTTCCTCAAATGACTTACACCTTCTCACCATGGCTTTCGCAGTGGATTTACTTGCAATACTCAATTGGTATAATTTTAGCATTACATATCACAGCCCTCACATAATATTACGCAAGTAATGCAATCTTTCTAGAAATTAAAAAAAACTTTTCATACCGTTACTCATAACCTCCTGGACAATAAACTTGCATCCCTGAATATTACCCCTAAAATGTATACTTGGACATCTATCCATCTGAACCCAGCAAACCACGTTACGTCGTGCAGATATCCCGGAGACGCCAGCAATAGACATTGCAGATGTCCAGGAGACGTACTGTTGGGGTCAGAGTTACATATATTCAGCGTCCCCACAACTGCAAAAAACCAATCCAAATAACACGAAGGATCACGTACTGTAGACGTCTCATGGTACTTTTATACGCTGTTTGCGGGACGTTACCTTAGTGGTACGTCATATGGATATTGTAGTGGTACGCATGCAAGACGTTTATAGACGTCTGTTCTACATTTTTTTTCTGTCTTCGGCACAAGCATTAGTTTGTTATATTCATGACTAGTGTACGTTAGCATGATATTGTAGAGATGAACCTGTATAATGGAAATTTACATTCTTTAGACATTATCTGGATGTTTGGCCAGCCCCATTTTGAAGGCTGCCTACGTGTTGTAGGCAATAATATTTCAAATACATGTCTTACTAGCTATTCATCACTGTTTTCTGTTACTTGTCACCTGGTTTCTAGAATAATGTTTCCACTTTTGAAGTGCTGCATACTGCATGAAGTCTTATATGTGAAGTAACAAGCCGACCACACACTCTTCCTGAAGCACACGAAGCACTGCTCTAAACAAGAAATGCCGCATCGAAAACAAGTGGCAGTAAGTAACAGCAAACCAGTCCTGATCAGCACAAGTGAATTTGACACTAAGGCAACAACAGTAGCGTCATCGAATTGTACCACCAGCATGGCTGTACAGGCCTTCTGCGAATAAACTATCAGGGAAACAATTCAAAAATTAAACTATAAAATGACAGTCTTGCCAACCTAGATGTAAGTAAGAGCAGCTGGGTAGTAAGAAAGCTTTCAATTCTCACATAAAACACAAGAGTTATGTAACACAGTTTATGTTGACTTCACAAAATTATGTAATATGGTTTCGCAACACAACCACTTTATTTCGATTCCTATTTGACCTGGCCCCCAGGGTACACATTGTATATTTGCAAGAATAGTAAAAATATTCATGACAAATTAAATAAGTCAAACACAGCAAAAAGGTTGACAAAAATAGAAAAAAAGCAAACATGTGAACCCAGCGTACAAGCACAAGATAGTTATGCAAATTGAAGTATCTCACATTAAGTGAAATGGGTGAAAAACAGCAGTGTGGAAAAAAACAGAGTGGAAACAAAAAAATGATTGAATGGTGGTTACAAAAACAAAGCTAATTTACGGAACTAAATATTTCAAATCTAGTGAACAATTTGTGGAACAATACACCAAAAGCACCTTGGAAACACAAACGTGGTTTTGAGTGGTGGGTGTGAGTGCCATACAAATTTGAGATACTTTAAACAAACCAACATCTGGGGAAATGGGTATAGACACTAGAAAAGGTGAGTATACAGAAATGAGTGTACGGCGGTTACAAGAGCAGTAGTAATTTACGTGATAAAATAATTCACACTTAGCGAAATGGCAGGACAACAATAAAACAACAAAAAACTTAAGCAACAACTTATTCAAGTCTGGATAGGAACAAAATACAATGTTACACTATTTCAATATTTCACACAAAGTGATATGATTTGGCAACAAACGAAAAAACGGGGAACACGGAAATGATTGAATAATATTTACAACAAGACAGATATACACCATTACATGATTCACACCAAGTGATACGCTGAAGGAACAATAACACAAAATAAAAATGCATCGAAGCAAGGAAATAATTCAATGGTGGTTCTATGGTGCATGCCTCCATCATCAGTTATGGTAGGGATTCTTGAACAGTTTTCATTCTTCGTTGTGGTGCCAGAAACTGTCAAAATAGTTGCGGACCGGATTGGTTGGAAAGTGAGTAGAAATTTCATGATCCAAAGGCTGAAGGAAATTAAATGCCTCTTCTAGCAATAAAAACTAAGAAGCCGCAGGTTGTCGACAATGTTGATATTTGCGCAGGATGTGACTGACAATAAAAATCTGGGCCCTATACATTGTCTAATGAAAGAATTTGATGTCTGTAACAACACGAAGATATCTAGTTACACACAATTCAGGATGTTGTTCGCAGGTGGAAAAAAGGGCGCTTCTCTTTTTCCCAAACCAGGAGAACTCCTGCGCCAAGTTGACCGTCAAAAGTAGCTCGAGCAGGCGCCTTGTGCACTGTTGCAGTCGCACCTCCCTTGCAATCCAGTTCTTCAATCTAGGCATGGGTACAGGAAAATCTATGCTGTTAATACAGCTTTTAAGGCTGGTATAATACAGAGTGGCCGCCTACCATTGTCCTTCAAAAGTACAGTGTATGACAGCTGCAGCTTACCGGTACTCACCTACGGGGCAGATACTTCCAGGGTCAATAAAAGGGTTTATCTGATTTAAGGGACTACTTAGCAGGCCGTAGAACGTTAGATGATGAGTGTAACATTAAGGGAAAGGAAGACAGCGGAGTCGATGTAATTTAATGCCAGCATTGGCACAACTAAGGCAACCTTAAAATTATGACTGCGAATGTGAGGTACCGCTGTTTATACGCACTCTATTTCGTGAATCAGGACTCTGAGGACATTTTACCCAGCCACGGGTCCGACCTGAACTTGCAAAATATTTCTCTGTGTCTATGTTAACCACTTTTTTGAGTGAAGTGACAATATATACACCGATGCAGCCATGTCCACAAAATGTGGCAAAAGGAAACATGCACAAACCCGGACAGCGTCTCTGCCATGGACGTACATGCTGCAGCACAATGGCGAGGTGCGCTAGTTGGTATATATGCATAACTAACCTTCAAAAACCACATCACTGAAAAACTCGTCCTGTTGTCCTGTTCGCTTGTCTTGTTAGGCCTACATTTTTATTTGAAATATACGTTGTACAGCAGGAAACATCAAGGTAGTGCAAGAGATATTTACTGCACACTCAAATTTAAACATATACTTCCCTTAATTTAAACTCTATGTAAAATTTCCAGTGGCCACTGTATTCGAATTTCTGAGGTTAGAATTCTATTGTAGTGAGTTGTTATGGCAGGCTTTCATTAAATGAAGTGCGTATTGCTTATGTTCTTTCAGTGGCGTTAGCGTGTAAACAACAGACATGTGACAGTGGTGGCTGCGGCATTGCTTAAAAACAGGTAGGAATGAAACCAAAACAATAGATTCCCCCACTCACTTTGGTTATTACTGCACCTACTATGCCCTGAACACAAGCCAGGCGAATATGTTCACAATTCAACTTTGCATCAATATACAGTTAATGAGGCCACACCGCACGATCCTACAATGCAGTGAAGGGTGGGGCATGGATGGCATTGGCTTGCACCAGGAGATAAACAAGTTTAAGAATATTCGTCTCAGCAATGAAGCACATGCAAAATGTAAAGACTTAGATGGCATTTAGGCGACCAACAAACATGACTGGTAGACGGGATAATCAGGACGCAAACAAGACGCACGTGAAGTAAAACATGATACACGCAATCTGCAATTGATACTGGCTCAATTTTACAGTATCCAGCAGGCTTTGTTCGTTGCATAAGTGGGATGAATTGACTGTATAGCAATGCTATTGGGGTAGTCCTTCCCCAAGTGAAAGTTGGCAGTCAGTCTTGTTACGAGTTTGGTGTTGTATTTGCAGTTCAGGTCTAGGCATAAAACAGACACCAAATTGCGCGAAAACAAGGCTGCTATATTCAGCAGAACGGCGTGTTAAAAATACAAAAGTTACAATCCCAGGCGGCACAGAAAGTGTGCCCCAAGACCGGCCCGACTATGGCCGCTTTCTGGCATGTCCGGCTAGCATCCAGGTTCTGGCAGCCACTGATCATGCGTTGAACGGCCAACATTCGGCAACCAGCGCTTCGGCATTTTTCCGTCCGCCCGTGTCCGGACGCACAACGGCAGCTAACCGGCTGCCAGATATTCAGTTCTCTTACGGATGCCGATGTTGAGAAAGAGAACGGCCGAAGTACGGCCTTAGGGCATCCGTTTTTTCTTCGGGAAGCGGTAATCGGCTGAAGCATGGCAAGCGACCGGCCACAGAATATGCGTATTCTTGCGGCAGTTGGTGTTCGAAAGGAGACCGGCCGGAGCGCGGCTGCCGTGCATTCGTTGTTTCAACAGTGAACCGCGCGTCCGGCGGACGTACGGCCCCAGATTATACGTTTTGCATTCGGTTAGCTGTCTTCGGCCGAATTACGGCCAGCGAATGGCCACAGAATATTTGGCTACCGGTGTTCAAGAGGAGACCGGCCTACGTAAGGTATCTGGTTATACGTCCTTTTTTCGGCAAACGGCATCCAGCCGAACAACGGCTCGCGCCTGGGCGCCGAGAATTCATGCACAGACGTGTTTGGAAGGAGACCGACCGGTTTTTTTCTGGGGGGACAAAGAGCCGTTAGGGAGCCGTGCGACGGGGACGCGTTTTTCATCCGCTCCGTGTTTCTACGTTTTAAATGAACGAACATCTTTTGTCAAACAGTAATGAGTGTTCTCGGTGAACGGGCAAGGTACAAGGACTCACTGGACATTAGCAGGGAACCTTTTAGGCCATCGAAATGTCATTTATTGCCACAAGAAGACTGTGCCACACCGACCGGTGAGCTAAGCCTCGCCAGTCATAGCCGCTACCACGCTTCTGCCTCCGGCTTCGTCGACGCACCATCTCGAGGCTATTCGCCCGCTCAAGAAATGGAGAGCATTGGAGACATCGATCCACCAGAGATGTCCGATCCGAGATGGGGGTGGTTCACCAAAATAACTGGCCTTCAAGGGCGTCGAGCAAGCGGCAACCACGCAGGAGCTAAACCGCCACCATGTCAAGGACTCCCCACCAAAGAAAGGCAAGTGCGAGCAAAAGCGCAAGTTATTCTGCTTACAATTAAACTGCGACTAGCAATGTTGCACTATGTTGTTGATGATAAGCGTAGAAGAGACTCGCTCGTGCATTGGTAGGATCAACTTCATGCCCTGCACTATGTTACTTCATGGGATTTTACGACTGCCTATTTAGAAAAAAAAACTATTTTAAATTTGCGATAACAACAGAGCCTTGTAGCTGACGAAGCCTAGCTGTTAATTTAGTTCCGATGTTTGAAGGTGAGCTTAGCTACTCTTGGGACATGACTCATTTGGGTAAACATAATCGCCAGCATCCTAGCAAACACGGATTTTGTCAGGATTTTCTTGCTCAACGCAGATTGTTGAGTTCACGCACGATTTGGCTCTTGCAATAGATAAGCTTAAAGTGGTTGACTGTATATTCTTGGACTGCAGAAAAGCAAATGATGGTGTTGCATATCACCTTCTCCGTAGTACATTTCATCCTATGAAGTAAATGAATCGGTTTTTGCATTGTTATTACTATTGGCCCTATAGCTTTGTTCAAAAGTACTGTGTAGTTAACCGGACTATAGCGAATGAACGTGATTCCGTATACCCGCAGCTTTATTCGCATTTATAACATCCTGGTGTGCTGAATCAGAAAAGTTTTTGGATGTTAAACAGTGTGTTAACGGCACCTTTACAAGAAAACCTTCATTCCAATTGGATACGTATACCGTAAATTATGCTGCTGTGACAACGGCCGAGGAATATAAATACCTAGGAGTTTATTTAGGGAGCGGTTAGAGGTTAAATAGGCAGGTTCACGCCATAAAAGTTACGGCTGCATATGTTTTTGGCTTTCTGAGACGAAATTTCAGTGAACCTTCATCTAACTGAAAAGAACAACCGTATTTCACTCATGTGCGCTCAATCTTGGAGTACGCATGTGTTTTCGTGGATCCCTACACCAAAGAGCTCGTTGATACGCTCGAAAACATACAGAATATGTCAGTGCAATTCGTATTAGGTAATTGGCACGCTCAACTTAGCATGAGATAAAGTAAAAGTAAACTGAAATGGCAGGACGTGAAAGATCACAGACGAAACCACAGGTTTAACTTTTTTCGTAATATCTATTATTCGAAAACTGTTGTAGAAGGGGAGAAAAGCGCCATTCTACATATATATCTCAAAGTGGGACCGCTAGCTTAAAGCAAATTATTAACTTTTCTTTAAAGGTGACGCCTTGCGCGATTCCTTTTATTTTACATCAATGCTGCAGTGTAATTATCTACGACGTATGATTGCATTAACTGTTTATATTGACGATTTTCAGCGCGCTTTGTAGAATTATTTTGTTATTTTGTCTCATATTTAATGCTTAGTGTTATGTATCTCCCTTCTGTAATCCATGCAAAGGAAAGCAGGTATCAAATAAACAAACAAATAAATAAATAAATAAATAAATAAATAAAACAATGAATAAATAAATGAATAAAAATAAATAAATAAATAAATAAACAAATAAAAAATAAATAAATAAATAAATAAATAAATAAATAAATAAATAAATAAATAAATAAATAAATAAATAAATAAATAAATAAACTTCCAGAGGCGCAAGTTTGCCTCCGACGGGTTGAGAACCCTACGCATTCAACCTTGACCAATAAAATATTTATTGCCCTATTCGTTGCAGTATGCAAGGTTTCCTGTATACATGCTACCATTGCTATGTTATTGGTTGGAAACAAATTATGTAACTCTAATTTTACGCCTTTCCTTGCGTGAACACAAAGGGATACAACTGCAGCCACCTGAAGCAGGGCGTCATTCGCGACGCGTCTAGAATTTCTTGAACGTAGTATGACATTATAAGAAAATTAAGTTTTTTGGACTATTAAGTGGTGTGGACGTATACTCATGAAAACAACATTAAAATTGATTGAAAATGAAAGTAACTGTTCGCTCCTTCTTAGGATCAGCCCTGCGCAAGATCATCAGAAAAGTTGATCGAGTAGAAAATGTCTTTGCAAGAAAAATTGGCAAGAAACTGGACATACTTTGTTGTGAAGGAGTTATATTAAATGCTCCTGAGTGTTTTGTTGAGAACCAAAACGCTTCGTAAAGGCATTCACGCCGGTTTTATATACATCAAAATTGGTCAAGCAACTGTTATAAAAATAGTTTATGTAGTCATAGCATGAAAGTGTTCCGGAATATTGCCCTAAAAGAAATTGGCTAAAAGCGGCGCAATTTATCTCTCTGAAATTCAACCCACTAAAGTATGCGCCCTCCGCCGCCCCCCCCCCCCTTTTCTTTCCCCGTTTATTACAGGTTAGCCGCCCCACAGAGGATATCAGGATCTGGACAATACATCTATTCAAGCTCTACAAAGAACTGAATATTTTCTGTGTTCGGCAGTAAAAGAGGCACAGCAATTAAAGGACCGACAATTTGTGAGCACTGTTTAATAAATGAATTTTGCTGTCAACTGAGGCTGGTAATTAAGCAAAGCTGCGCTGAAAGCTTGACGGCTGGTGCTTGCGCGCGAACTCACTTTGATGTGGCTGCATTGGACCCAAAATTCTGGGTTTGTGCTGCTTCTGCACTGCGCGAATGAGTCATCTGCTTGCGCGACATGCAGTGACCGGCCTCAGTACAGCTAACGTACTGTGGCTGAACTCCAATGCCCGTAGCACGGCCGTATTTCCGGTAGCTGTAGTCCGGCTAGAGTCCGACGACCGCATCTCGGCTGTCCTCCGGCGGACGTACTTCGGCCGTACACGGGTGGCTTTGGAATGGCCGGAGCCCTACGGCTGGAATCTGGCCGTATGACCGTAAGCCGGTCGACTGGCCGACGGACACTGGCCGTTGGACAGCCATCGGAGTACGGCCGTATACGGCCAAAAGGCCCACATTTGGACATGGGCCGAACATGGCTGCCGGAAAACGGCCGGACAGAAAATCACCGGCCTGTTTTAGGCCGAACAGTCCTGTGCTGCCTGGGATTGCATTCTTTGAGGCTGAGGTGCGTTTTTTTTTGCATTCTTTCAGGAATGAGTCATCATCTTCACCCACCAATCTACGCTAACTGCAGGGCAAAGGTCTTTCCCATAGATCGTCAATTATCCCGGTCCTCCGCTAACTGCGATCAATTTACCCCCTCAAGCTTCACCTCATCTGCCCATGTAACTTAATTTCTGCCGCCCCCTGCCACGCTTGCGTTCTCTAGGGATCCACTCTGTTACGCCTAATGACCAACGGTTATCTTTCTTTCGAATTACATGCCTTGCCCACCTCCATTTCTTAATTTCTACTAATATGTCATTAACACGCGTTCGTTCCCAGATCCACTCCGTTCTCTTGTTGTCGCTTAATGTTATACCTATCATCTTCAGTTCGATTGCGCACTTAGTGGTTGGGCGCTTCCGTTCCATGGCGTGCTGAGTATCATCGCACAAATTTTGTCATTCTACAGTTTCTCTGCCCAAATCGCAGAAATATATACGCACAGGATATAACAATGAAAATTCCTGCCACTCGTGTTCATTACATCACTGCTGCACATCAGAGTTTTCCCGTTCAGGTGCACAATCTCTCGTTCTGTTTTTTTACTGACTGTACAAAAGGCGCCTTCTGCGCTGCGAACGCAAACAAATCCCGATGACACTTCTGAGGCGTTGTGCCTTCACGCACGAGTGGGAAACGAGGCTGTGCTAAAGAGTATGGACCAAACCTCCACACAGCTAGTCCACTTTGGCAAATCAGCATTGCGGAGCCAGTAGGAGCAACGGGTGTAGCTGGCAGGGCGCAAGATAATGTTTACGTCAGGTGGTGTTGCCATTCCTATCGGATGCGTCCCGGGTTATGTCTTTCGTGTCTGTATAAAACTCAGAGTTCACCGTTTTGTCCTATTTTCTCTTCTTATGTTCTCGTCTACGTGCGCTATAAATCCATTGAAGATCGCGTCGCCAACAACTGCTTTTGTTGAGGCACGCTTCACAGGAGTTTAAACTTCGACTGGTAGGTTCGAGGGAAGGCGTAGGCCAATGGAGCGGACGGGGCGGAAACTAGAGAGTTTTAGAATAACGTACGCAACCGTATGCAAAAATTTAGCGAACGCTTATTCTTTGCGTCGTTCTCACTGCGCATGCGCCGTACATTAAGCCGCTTCTGCAAAAGACGAACGGAAGCGAAATAGCGTGCCTACGTAAGGCCGCTTGCGTTTCCAACAGGCGGCAAGTAGCGCGACAAGCATCCACGGTTCCGCCTTTCTGTCGACAGTAATTTGCCTCCGATGGAGAACGTTCCTTGCTTTACGAGTGCTTAGCACATCTCCCTCGCACAGCTCTGTATCGTCGTGACATCGCTGACTGTCCAAACAAAGCTTTGTAGCCAGGCCAGCGAACGAAGTGATGTGGGTGTGTGTGTATTGTGGACGCGTTCGCGATGAGATGCGACGTTGTGCTTCTGCGGCGAACAAAGCGCAAGTGTTTATCTGCTTATCGCTCCGCCCCGTCTGTAACGCCACCGCTTTATTTCGAAGGCAGGTTTTCCACAACGCAGCAACAACGTACAACCCATATGCCTTTTCAGAGATATGCTGGCAAAACTAATAAACCGCGATATTTCATTATTAACGACGTTGAAAGGCACAATACTCACGAGGGGAAGGCGATGAACAAGGTCGCAACTGCAACGGTCTAAATAGTGTGGCATCGTTGACAACTGCCGTCGCGCTTTCGGCTTGCTGAGCTCTTCCAGACGAATTGAGTTCACAACACAATTCACACGGCTGCACACAGTCTTCTTTCATTCACCGTAGTAACAGTAGACATTTGAGTAACATTCCAGGCTCTCATCTTGTAACACGTTTAAACTGAACGGCGCAGCACGCATCTGGCCGTTGCACTCGTTGAACGCCGAAGGTCATGACTAGTGGATTGCATTGGCTGATATTATCTGGCTTTATAGCACCGTCGTTATTTTGTGGTCTGAAAACAGCATATACAACAATAAACTTTCCAATAGTTCGAACTGTAGCGTTAGAACACATTTAGTGTATTTTATGTGGTTTTTATCTTAGCGGGAGGAATTTAAACTCAACTTTGGGCACTGCGGGAAATGACGGTGAGATATTTGAGTGGCGCCTCCTGGATGTGACGTCTGAGGGACCCGCTCCTCTGTCGTCTGCTACATTCGCGCCGCGATCGTCCGGTTGTGACTGGCAGCAGTGCCTTTGCTAGAAATCACCCGCTTTATGCTCTGGGGCCTTAAAAAGCGTGTTTTTATTCAGATTGCGACAGCTCTGAATAATTTCAAGCTTTATCCCGCACAAGTTTACAACACACGAGGAGAGCGATAACGTCTGTCAGAGAGCACCGCTCAGACGATCGTGCGTAACGCGTCCTACCTAGCGTATCTGCGAGTTCATGTGCTCAGAGCTGCTTGGTAAGTATTGAAAATGCGTAAGCTTCCCCGAAATATTTCTGAGATGCTCTTATGAGGACTCAACAGTGAAATGCTACGTATGAAGCAGCGGGGCGCACGGCAGGAAATAAAACGGGTGTTTTCTATTTCTTTCGTTTTTGTTGACTTGTACTAGATAAAAGTTTTTTTTCTGTTCCCAACGCATTCATTTTTCTGCACCGTCCCAAACGTCCCAGGAGGTTTGGAGATGTTTTCAAGGCTCACAAAGTTCGTGTGGATATGCAATTCAATGAGATTTGTGCTACGCCGCAGATAATGTTGTCCACAGTACTCGAAGAAAGCTTTTGCGCACCTAATTTCTATCGAACCATCGTTATCGTAACGAACTCAATCTCAACCCGAACAGTTATGCCATGATTACGGTGTTGAAAACTTGATATACTCGCTAACGAACGCAATAAATACTGTACATGCCAATTTTCAGTATAACACAATTTGAAACCAATGAATATGTCCAGGCAGCTTTTTATTGTTTTCCAACCACTTCAGGCGCAAAGAACAAATCCTGGGCAACTCGGGGTGACGTTGGTTGAATTGAAGAATGAATCTTTCTCTCTCGTCTGGGACTGAGGAGCCTGCCCACTAACTAGCTCGATTTTACTGTTAAAGCTTTCTCCTCCGGCTGGTCCTTCTCCTCTTGAGTGCAGTTCTACTATAACGCCTATCTGAATATTTGGAGAATATGGCTGTGGCAAATGTACCAAAATATCCCTCAAAATTTGAACAAAAATGCCTTACTGTACGTTTGCAATACTGGTTACTCGTCTTGCTCAATAAGCCTGCATACTGCATACTCAATAAGCCTGCATACTCCCTGGTATAAAACCAGCACGCGCCTATACAAACAGCAGGTTGTTTGGAAACCAACCTACATTATTTGTGCCCCATAGTGCATGTCGGCACACTCTCATGCCGTGACAACGTAAAGTGACTTTATACAATAGTTTCGAGCATTAGGCAAGGTTGCCAAATCTGCTTTACCTTACATATACGATTATCTGGAATCGTAATGCCTTCTGCCAAAGCCGACAGCCCTGAAAGATTGGAATTTGTTTTGGTCCTCCATTTTCGCCGTTGTCGGTTGTCAGCCTCCTGCTTTTACGTTTGTTCGAAAGACTGCTGCATACAGAGGCTGACGCCTAGCTCAGACTATTCGCGCTCCTCACGGTGCCAGCTTCACAGCAATGCATGGGCGACGCCGGCAATGTTTTTTTCCGGAGCGGTATCACAAACTATACTTAAAATCACGCCTTGAGCTAGTTTACGCTATTTTAAGTCTTTTGTTACGAAAAAAGTTGCGCATATGCGAGATCTGCTGCTGACAAGCACAAAATCTCAACCGCGCGCAAAGAAACATCGGAGAGAGCGAGCACAAGGACAAAGTAAAATGGTGGTTTCAGTGAATGAAAACTCCTTTAGGCATCAAATTTTGTTCAGGCATATGTTGAAGATAATTTATTTATTATGTCCTCCGCATTTATATTTCTGTAAAAGCAATATTGGTGGATAAGAAAACTTGCACAAAACCCCTCGGTACAAAACCCATACAAACACATACAAACCCCTCGGTAACATAAAAAGGTTACGGCTGCGGAGAGTTTGAAAATACGTTATAGCAGATATAGCTAAAATATGGAACTGTGATAGACACGTACGAAATAACAAGCAGACATACCAGCAACATCTGAACAACGTCAGAAAAAGATGTTTAAATACCGTCTACAAATGAAGCAGCAGCAACATCTAGAGTACGTCTTCAGCATAGTTGAAATAACGTCCCACATTAAGGTAGCAGCAACATTATCTCAACATCCAAAAATTTTCAGAAAAATATTGCACGTTGTACGGATGTCTAATAGAGATACTGCTGGGACATAGACGTTCGGATCTTTTTGGGACGTCGCAGAGATGTTAGTGGTTTGCTGGGAACGGCCGCGAGCAATTTGTGCATTTGAAAGACATAACGTCCGAAATTAAATTATTTTATCCCTACTGTTATTTATAGGTAGATAAATTTACTAAGCGACATATACCGCTAGCAAAAACATCTATAAACGGTAGCTTGATGGTGTGATAAATGGGGCATAAATAAAAATACCGAAAAATATAATCACCTCTGGTTTACATGAAAATCAGCTATACCACAAATAAGTTATAAAATAGCAATACAATTATCCCTAGCATCAGGGTGAACAAGTACTTTGGTATATACATAACTCAATCACTCAAGTGGATGGAACATGTAGAGTACATAATTACAAAAGCCAGTAAAGTTTATATTTTATTCGTAGAATTATTAAGGATGCACCCAGAGAAGTGAAAGAAACACTGTATTTTATGCATGTCCGATCTATACTTGATTATGCGTGTGTAGTGTTGTACCCACACCAAAAGTTCCCTATACAAAGAGTACAAAAGCTGCAAAACCAGGCAGCGCGTTTTGTTAGTAATAATTGCGGCCCATTTGCTAGTATCTCAGCGATTAATGCTACCTGGAGCTCGGAACCACTGCAACACCGACGTAAAAAGGTAAGGTTATATTTTTTCCACTGCATTTATTACAATCGCACCGGCATCGATAAAAAACAGTATCTTCTCAAGCGAAACTGCATATCACTTCGTCATGCTAATACTCAAAAAGTGCCGAGAGTATTCCCAGAGAAACAAACATTTTTGCAAATTCTTTTTTTTTCCAAGTACAATACCTGATTAGAATAAGTTGTCAGAGGAATTGGTTACCCTACAAAAAAAGAATCTGTTTTTCTCTCGTTTATGATCAGTGTGGGGTCCGTTTTTTTAATCAATATGAATAAGCATTTTGCAAAAGTGTATGGATGTACAAACGTATTTGTCTACTCTGTTCTGTACATGTTGCATGTTCCCCCTACAAAAACGCTCTCGCGGCGATGTAGGTATCTTTTAAATAAATAAAATAATCTTTTGTGTTGTTGTGTCCTTATGTCGTACAATGGCTTCATCAGAAATGCAACAGGAAATCTGTATGGTTTTGTTGTACGCAAGATCTCTGTTTCCTGATGTTCCTGTTGTATAAAACCCATTTTGGTATTGCATCGACTGTCCTCAACACACTTTAAAAACGCTTTTTTGTTGTCTGCGTAGCAGTAGCTTTGTTGAGTTTTGAATGAGTTGAGAATGCCCATAATGCCGTTTTACGGTATTGCGGCTTATAACTTTTTAGGGACACAATTGTTCGTAGTATCCAGATCACAAATTTTCCTTTGTTTTATTTTTTACCTCGTATATCGAACAGACACTTTTTAAATAAACAAAGTAAGGTCTTTTTCAAGTATCTAAACTATTTGGTTTGTACGTGTTGACCTCGGCTTATCACTTCTCATCACCGATTTTAGAATGCAGAAGTCCCATAAATATTATCTTGAAGACAAACCAACCTTTACCTAAGTATTTTTCTTTTATAGCCAAAACTTGCTACGAACTAGAAAGCGTAAAAACAGGAATTTTATATACAGTGTACGCCTAATGGCGAAGCAATAAACCCTACAAGAAAAACAAGTAAAGTTTATACGCTCGTTATTCGACTCACTTTGTAATCAAGTTCATAACAAAAATTTGCCTATCTTCGTGATATAATAAGTGTGCTATTACTTCAAAGTATAACCGCTCAACGTACCAGCACCCAGTTCTGAAAAATACAAAAGTTGTGTTTTACAGGTCAAGATTTGATAAAAACAAATGGTAGCAAAGAAACTTTCCTGAGGAGTACAACAGGTTTTGCAAAAATTATTTAATTGTGCTCTGATGTAGGCGCAAAATTTGCGAGGTAGATTTATTTGGAAAATCAATTCCGGCTGCAAAAAGAACGTCGAAACTGCCAACGGCGATACTCAAATAATACAATAAAACGGCTAAATCTTTCGTAATTTCTGCCTGCGTACGTGGGAAGTCTTAAAAATGGCTCTGGCCATCTGAGCTAATACTACTAACATATTATCTAAATTTATGAATGTTCTGGTCGTCCGAACAAGGAGCCTTTCCATTGTGCTACGCGACATCTTCCAGAAGACATTGCCGGCAGATGTCGTCGTGCATTTCACCGACACGTGCTCAACAGGGCATCGTTCTGTTCTGGAGATGTATATTGAGTAATGGGCCACCTACTGAAGACACTGTGGCGTTACATCCAACTTGAGCTAGAAGCAAAATAGCGATCTTTTTACTGTAAGTATGGAGGAATTTAATAAAGCTCTACCAATCGACATCGGTTCTGAATGGCTCTCAAGCTTCAATGCCAGAAACTAATTAAAACATTTTCGGAAAATAACATACGATCAGCGTAGTCCTTAGCATTTTATCTCGGTCCTTGTCTTTTTTTCTGCACTGCTTCTCTTAGATTATATACTAAGGCGCCAATTTATCCACATTATTCGAGTACGCTTTTCTTAGTGTACACAGCACAACAGCAAGGTAGGCAAGGCTGATTGAGCGCCAAAGACAAAAAAGTGGCCACAAATGCAAGAGCGATGATGCAGACTTACCATGGGTGGACACCAACTATGAGACTTGGGTGAAATATTCTGTGCTGGACACACAAAGGAAGGTCTGCGACGCCACGTGCCAACCAGCTCAAAAGACAAGGTGACTTGAGGTGAAAGCAGAAACGATAGCGGATTTCCCATTGCAATCGCAGACCGACAGCAAGGCATCTTGCGCCATAAAACGCTACAATCCAAAAGAAGGCGTTTACGTCTACATCTTGCTGGCTTGAATGATTACTGAGAACGACGCATTTTACATAAACGGCCATTTGAACAGCGGAAGCCAGCGAACATTTATTGTTAAACGTTCGCTTCGGAGACCAGTTTCATGCTATGAGTTAGACGAGCTAGATTTGAACACATATGTACCGGCCATGCTTTGTAAAAAAACAGGAACAAAATAGTAGAACACCTACTTTGTAGTCAGTCGTTCGACAGACAGCATGTGGTCCAAATAATTGCCGTGTTCATGATTTGCCCATTCAAAACTCTGTACAGGTATGTTTGTACTCCATGGTTGGAGAGGAAAACGCTCAAAACTTTGTTACATACAGCGTTGTCTTTCTAGACCTTGTTGCTTATATTCAATGCGTCAACCGTTTTTACTCCAGGTTTGCCGAAACCTCGCAAATACGAACATTCCGGCTTGCTGACCCTTGCCATACTTGAAGAATGAAATGACCAAGGTATACAACTGGTCGTATGCCTTGAACGAATTTGGGCAATAGTCATGAGAGGTTTCTTTCAAAGAGAGTCAGCCCGAGTAATATGTTAAGAGGCAAAAATACATAGATGAGCCGAACGTCCCAAGGCCCTGTAACGGAACCTAATCATGTTCTTCAAATACCCATGGTCGTTACTGGTGGCATTTGCAGGCACCTTTACCCACACACAATCTATGGAATCCCCCCGATGTCCAATTGCACAGTAATTTCGAGAACAAAAGCTAGTCGGCTTTATGCAGCACAAGAAAGCCTTATACAATACACTGAGAAGACAATTCAATCGATTGCACAAGCCAGTATCATTTTGTTGCATAGGGACGGAGTTTCTCCAGCTAAAAATTGACTGTAACAAAGCCTCAAACTTCCTCATTCAGAGACGTCAATGATGGTTATATAACCAAGCCTAGAAAGTGAAGTATGATTCGGTAGACCGAACATTCTTTGCATCTTACAAAATCGTCGTTACCAGTTGCAGCACCACGACACCACTTGAATGGTTTTTTGTGTTTTCTCAATTGTAAAAACATTGATTGCTGGATGTCCTCCAAAGCAACATTGTCACACACCCATGTATACGTAAAGAGAACACGGAACATGAAGAAATGAAAACCCCCGCAAAGAGCAGAAACTACTTTAGGAGGAAAGGTGCTTGAACGTTCGAAATTTACCTATTATAGTTGTATTGTGTTTATTGAGGACCGGGTGTTATATGTTGACATCTTGTGCCCTTTTTTCTGTGCTGAATTAGGTCTCCAATGTCATAAAAGGGGAAGTCGCAGCTTCCACCACATTTCATATCACTATAATCTTCATTGCATTGGTCACCATTTTTACTAATTCAGGA
Organism: Haemaphysalis longicornis; assembly: GCF_048455015.1. Classification (NCBI taxonomy): domain Eukaryota; kingdom Metazoa; phylum Arthropoda; class Arachnida; order Ixodida; family Ixodidae; genus Haemaphysalis; species Haemaphysalis longicornis. The sequence continues at coordinate 36,589,191 of NW_027526214.1, read as the reverse complement.
GGTTCGGTCTGATGTATTTTCTTTGGCGTTCATTTGTATGTATCTGAGACTCGAAATCTCTAGAGAAGCTTGCATTTCTTGTAATCAACAGGGCTGGAAGAATGGGATCTTTTGTTCAACAATTTAAATTCCAACCATTTGTTTCCTTCCTTCTCTCTGAACAAACGAGGACAATGCTGTTACTACTACCAGTGATACCACTTCTTTTATTAGAGCAGTTGCGCGGCACCGTTCGTTAGAAATGCCGCATTGACGACGGGGAATAGGCAGCAGAAAATGTTTTCAGGCCACAGTGAAGCGTGAATCTCTAAGCACAACTTCAAAGAATTTCTTTAAACCCAATATATTTCTTTCCTTGCCTTTATTACATTTGAAATATTGCTGCCGACACAGCCCTCCGGCGATGCTTGTTTACCTTTGAGCCAGCCTATAACCTTGTTCCGGAATGCCATCCTGACATCACTCTTGCAAAAAGAACCAAACGTCGCATTTTGAAGAAGTTAACTGTTTTTGAACCAAAAAAATCAAAGTCACCTTATGTTATAATGAAACATTTCACTTGGTGAATCGGATTGAACAACGTCGTGTTTCTTCAATTCAACGGCAGACTAAAAAAACTGTAACTACTACACGAGCCTCTCGTTTATTATAAATGCAATTAAAATACATGAGCTTTGACTGTTTATTTTTTGAGCGGATGTGAGGTGCAAGCTCACTGCGTTCCTTTTTCCTCCATAGCTTTGTGGAAACTCCCGTTATCTCCCTCAATAATATGCTTCTCTTGCGTATTCGGTGAAATTTTTCTCTCCCCTTAATTAGGCTTTATTGAACTTGCTTTTGTAGTGCAGAAAAAAGCACACGAAAATTCAGCTGGGAGATGTGGAGCACAATAGGGATACTTTTTGAATATTTGGCATGATGACGTGAATAAATATGGGTTTGAGTATTTGCTTCTCTTGCTGTTGAAAACGCTTTCATGCAGGCTTTCACAATTCGATATGCAGGATAATGGTTGCTCTCATACTGGACCGATGGGTTTTCAAGGACGATAGATATTTAGCAATGATAGTATGACTTCGAAATGTGCAGTTATGGCTCACTATTTACCCCCAAAAGTTGTGTTTTCTTAAACCCTCAATTTTTGTTTTTGTGTTAGTGTTATACACAGGCATACGGCGTTTACTCTCCGCATTGCAAATTCACATTTTCAGTATCTTAATAGTGATAACCTCGTCATTGGAGCCGATGTCGCACTTTTGGTGTAATTGTTTTGAACAGAACCTGACGTGACTACACGTAGTGACCATAGTTTGAAAGAACGCTCATCCAGGTAAGGCCTTTTCCTTCGCCATTTGATGAAGACAAGGCGTCGGTGCTTGACCAAGAACGAGAGAATATATTTTTTGGCACACAAGTATATACTTCTCAAATTGATATTTAATGCGTATGAAACAGTTCATTTCACATGCCATGCAACCTCCGCGTAAGTGAACAACGTCCAGAAAGGGCCACGTTTAAAAAATCGGAAACCTTTGCCTTTCAGATGAGAACATATACGGCGCCGTTAGCTGTTAGTTATCAACTACTTTACATCAAATTTTTTAGTTCTGCCTATGTTTTTACTTGATCAGAAGCTAAATCCAGAAAGACGGCATTCTCGTTCTCAAATAGAACACTTGCAGGTTTGAAATAGAATATTTTTTTTGGTCAGCCAATTCGCCGCGACGCGAACATGTACATACCTGCTCCTCGCCTTTCAGCCTGCTCGCCCGTTGTTCTCGATTTTGTGAGTTTGCATTTTCCTCCACCATACTTTGCTGGGCCAAGTTTTAAGGGGTGCATTTACAAAGAAAATACAACCTAAAAAGCAGTGTTCATAAAAGCAAACCCCCTTCGTAAAACAAAGAATAGAAAAAAATGTAGAATTTTACGGTTGCAAATCATGTCATATAAAAATCCACAATTCAAAATCCCAACGCCCACCTTTCAAACGGCTAAACGTCCAAGCAAAGTCAACACCGACTCATCACATTTCAAAAGCCAACTCCCACCTTTTGAGCACAATTTACATACTGAGGTGATCGAATACGAATTAACCCGCCGCGGTGGCTCAATGGCTAAGGCGTTGCGCTGCTGAGCACGAGGCCGCGGGTTCGATTCCCGGCCGCGGCGGCCGCTTTTCTGATGGAGGCGAAAAGCAAAAACGCCCGTGTGTACGAGATTTCGGCGCACGATAAAGATCCCCAGGTGGTCAAAATTAATCCGGAGCCCTCCACTACGGCGCGCCTCATCGCCTGCGTTGCGTCGGCGCGTTAAACCCCACAATCAATCATCAATCGAATACGAATTAGGTTCCCTCGTTTACACGCTGTGTTCGTAATGCCAGCGACCCAGCTCGAGTTCGGCAATATGAGGCGTTTTTCGGCACGTACTTTTCACACCTCCTCTTTTGCTTCTTGCCTCTTCACAACTATGCCTCCCTCGTTTGGCGTAGCCTAGTCCTCCTCTGCATTTTATTGCGCCTTGTTTCGGCGACTCGGGCAGTAGATGGAAATCAAGCCTCAACCGCTCCGCCGTTAGCAATCTGTGGATTTTCTCGCAAAGATGCCATGGGTCCTTCATTGGGAATTTTTAAATGCATAGCATTTTTTTAACCTACGATGTCACCCGTTCTAGTTGTCCATCGTCGTCCGCACCCCTCCCCTACACTATATAAAAAAATATTACTTACCGGCACCTGGTTTCGATCCCACGACCTTGCGGGCAGAACGCAAGGTACATGGTGCTCTACCCACTGCGACACAAAGCCGACACAGAATGAAGGGCTACGAACGCGCCTTATATCCTTGACTCATTCAAACTACAGTCAAGAAGCTGCTGATTCCATTCATCTTCCATTCTTCCATTCATCGACGAGATCAACGTGCTTCGAAAGAAACGCAATCGCCTCGCACATGAAGTCGTCGAAGCAGTAGCCATCAGCAAGAAATGTAACAAGTGCGTCAGCACAGCTTCTGTGGCGCTGACAAAGAAAGAACTGGAACTGCTTAGCGATTATCCCTATAACTAATCTCGGAAAAAAGAGTGTCGCGCTGTGCCAATGTTGTGCAATGTTTCATGTATATATGTTCCCGCTTTTTGCCAATAAACTCAGTTGATAGTCAGCACTGTGTCCGTGTTTCCTTCCTAAGTCCTATCGTTTTTTTGTTCAAGCAGAAATTTCAAGTCGATAGTTAAGCCGTCTAGTTTTCCTTCGATCAGCATTAACTTCGAGTTTCGCATCTTGCCACATGGCTGACGGCAAATTGCGACTTTTATAACGATTGAATATAAATCGAGCAGCTAAACGCTGTATTCCTTTTTTTTTTAATTACCAGCTGTATGCGGGGACCAAATAATGCAGGCATGTTCAAGAGAAGGGCGAACTATGGCTTTATAGTCTTTAAGTTTAGTGAACTGAGAGAACGACCCAATTTGTGTTGAAGAAACCCTACTTTTCTGCAAGCAGCAGAACATATACCAAATATAGGTTCGGTCCAGCTAAGCTTCGATGCGATCGTTACAATCACGTACTTGTATTCCTTTGCTTGCCTGATAGTGTAACCGCAAACATTAAAAGTAAATTGAAATTTTTCAATTTTGTTACATAGAGATAAATAGATGTTTTTCTCGAAATAATTACCATTTCCCGCTCTTTACACAATTATTTTATGTAGTTTAGGTGCTCACACAAGTCTCACTGGTCAGAGAATAAATTTATGGTATTAAAAATTATGCAGTCTTCCGCCAATAACGTAATTGACACGCCATGTTAGACGGCTTGAACTAGATCGTAATAGAGATATTTAATATTACTGGCCCAAGGAATGACCCTTGGGGGATTCCTAAAAGCGCTGCCAAACAAACATAACGCCAATCGTTCATATCTACGAACTGTTTTCTGTTCGCTAAATATGGTATGAGGCATTTAATTATTTCCAGAGGAATGCCAATATCTTTCATATTTCTTATTAGTTTGAAATGGGTGATCATGTCAAAGGCCCTAGGAAAGTCTATAAACGTGACACCAACCTGTACAGCCCTGTGCAGAACATGGGATAACTCATTCAATTGCTAACAATTGCTTGGTAGTAGATAATTTCCGTCGGACGCCCCTTACCAAGCATACGCAGCCTGTCGTGATTTGAGGATGCGGTGAGGCGATGGCCCACCGGCTACCGAAGAAGTATGCAGAAGACCCTTATACCCGTTACACAGATATTGCTCAAAATGACGAGACACCCGGCATAGTCCTGGCGAAGCTCGATTCTAAAAGAGATATTGCCACTGAAGCAACCTTCCTCAAATTATCTGCAAGAACGGCAGAAGCTCTTTCTAAGGCCTATACAACCACCACTCCACGCAATAAACCTTATCTTACTATCATTACGAACTATACGCATGCCTGCCGATGGTTATAGTCTGGGCTGGCAACACCACTGGCCATGCCAAAACATCATAGATAGCCCGGAGACATAAAAAAGCCATTCTCGAGATTCCTGGCACTCAACCCTTGTTGTGCGACCCGGCGCACGCTGCTGCCCCAGAACTCTGCTCCCTGGCATTCTCACGCACCGCAAGCTATCCTGAGAGGCAAAGACCATGAACCTACCCACCTGGCACCTTTCGACAAATGGTAGAGCTGCCGCTCCCGCCCACACACGTTACCTAACTACGAAGCATATATCTACCTGAGACTACAAACCAAACCCTTTCACAACCACACCATGCTAGCACACATATCCCCATCAAAATGCTCCTCCGACTGCCCGCGGAGCTACACTTCTCTCACAAATTATGACCATGTCTACTCCCTCCCACCCACACCGGACACCATCCACTCTGGTTCCCCTGAAAAGTAGGAGTCCGTGCTGACAAGTTCGGCACGGGGGCGCCAAGAAGCTCTGGTGCAATGAGCACTTGAATCAGCGAAGCTTCATGAACTCCTGGTCGTAGCAAGATCACCACCACCCCTCAAGGCCGTCCTTTTGCTGAATAAATGTTTAATATCCTTCTACCTATTTTTGTCGCCCTTGTTTAAATTTGTGTTCGTTCGGAACCGGTAGGAATTTCTACCATTCACTCTGTGTCACTTTTTATAGCGTCGAAGTTGAACTCACGTTTTTATCGTCAGGTATCAAAGGAGAATGAATAAAAGAGATATTTTAATAAATGTAAGAATGGTACGTTTTTTGGTAAGACTGGAGGCAACGCAGCAGCCTCTGCGCGAGCGATGAGTCTTTACTGGAACGCCCACTATGAGCTGGCTTCTCACGTTTCAACTATTGATATAAAGTGAACGCTGGGGATTTTTTAAAAAGGGGCATTCTGGGATGTTTGGAAGGTACGTATTCGTCCAGTTGTCAAGGTAACCGAATGGCAATATGTAGAATAAAATCCAAGTGTCATAATAATTGGAGAATAGTGGGTATTCATTCCTGAATACCCACGGATAAATATTTAGCTTTATGGTAATAATAATGACTTTTTTTGGCATCAAGGATACATGATGCAAGAGACCTACCGAAAAAGCTGGCTTGATGCCAGCTTTACAAGACCGCAGGCCCTTTCCCCCTTTTTATGAGAAACGAAGAAGGGGGCTAGCGGATATTGCCAGAATATTTTCTTCACACGATGGATAATTGCAGGGAACTAACAGCATATGCACGTGTGATATCCTTGGTTGCTGTCATAACATTGATTACTGAGCTGCAGATGCGGCGTAAACAGATGTTGTCGGGACTCATTTGTCAAACTGTCGATTGCGTTATAGTTGCAAGCAGCAGTGCGCGACAAACAGGTGATGGAATATTCGCCACACTTGGTGCATTCTTCAACGCAAGCTTCGAATCTAGGCTTGCGGGCTTGAGAGGCGCACTTAAGAACTGAGCCATCGGGTGGCAGTCTTCACCCCCCTCTTGCAGTGATTCCGACTTGAAAGTCTCTACCACTATCACTCCCGATCACTGAACTTGGCACTTAGCGCATCTGTTGGTGTCATCGAGATTTCGGTATTGGCACGCGGAAGTCCAACATCCCTGTCATGAACGGAAGGCCCGGAGACCGGACGTTGGGAGTAGCAAGTAAACCCGGTCACGGAGAAAGCCGCGTGTTTTAATTCACGATAAACGTGCCGGCCACTGCTTTTTCATCGATAGGTGACCCTGGTGCAGCGTTCTACAGGTGTCTTTACTTGACCGAAAACGCTTCAAATTATAACAACCCCTTTATTCGCCACCAACAAGTCGCCCACCAACACCTACGGCAAGCCCCCGCTCACACTCAATGTTGTCCTACGCAGCACCTTCCGGTGGCTTTTCACAATTGTCAACTTGATGCATCTCAACCTTGGTACTAATTTAATCGATTTCTACAACCTCGCCTCGAATGGGCACTCACGAAGCCTCGTTGACATCACAAGGAGTGTCGCGGTGCATGGCGTTTTCCTCTCTGCCACGAAGATCGGGTTTCGAGCTCTCCAGACATCTTCGTTACGCGATAACATCCTTGCCTAGTTCCCCGGTATGACAAAATACCACCCGGCAGAGTTCATTGTGAAGCACCATATCACCCATCACAACGTCATCAACTTAACTTTTTACTTGCTCGACCAAGTCGTCTCAATGCATCCCGTTATGTCATTCCTCACCGAGAGTTCGCGCAAAACACTGGAACTGGGAGTCGCGCTTCCACCCTCTAGAAACTTTGCGTGAGCTGTACACATGGTACCCCAAAAAGACCCCGGTGACTGGAGGCCTTGCAATCACTGCATACCTGAATACCACCACCTTTACGCACCGGCGCCCACAACCGCATTTGCAGAAACGTACGGCACATCTCAAAGGCTTCAATATAATCAGCAAAGTGAATTTAGTCAAGTCCTATGGCCTGATACCAGTGGAGCCAGCATACATTGCAAAGCCCTCCTGATCACCCCATATGAGCTACCCGACAATGCCCTCATGCGTTTCTTCTTCCATAGCGCCATTGGACGGGAACAGACGAGGTCAATCATAGAATATACTTTGTCTTGCACTATGTCGACGATCTCTTGATCTGAAGCCCGTCGCCTTCCAAAAACAAAGCCCACTGACAAGCTTTTTTCACAAAGCCTGGCGAGTATATTTCTCGGGGCACCTGATCACTTCACGGGCATCAGAAGTCTCAAATAAAAATGGAAGGCAATCAAAAATCATCAACAGTCAATCCTAATAACAAAGCACCAGAAATTATTTGTCCTGCTAAACTTCCACGGACGGTTTTTTCGCAAGTGTGCCGAATTCCTCTGGTATCTCAACAATCAGTGGCCACCAAGAGTTCAGCTCCACAGAACTTCAAATGAATTGATCGAGAAGCGGCAGTCTTTTATACTGTGAAAAGGGAGCTTCCCGACACTGCTATGCATTTACACCCCGATTCTACAGCTCAACATCGTCTAATCACCGACGCCTGCAGCCTGGTTGTCGGCGTTGTTCTTGAATGTTTTTCTCCGGCTAGCAACCGCTACGTTCTTCTCCCAGAAGCTAAAACCGGCTGAAACAACGTAGAGATCCTTGGGGCGCTAGCTTCTAGCTGTGCACTTTGTCATCAAACCTTTCTAGCCTTTCCTTGAAAGCAGGTATTTCGACATTATTAAGCACCACAAGAACATGAGAACCACAAACTTCCGTCTGAATAGAAGCAAGACACTAAATTCTTGCAACACTGTGCAACCGCCTCCCCAATATATTTCACAGATGCTTCGTTGCCGTTTAACGAATGCATTCACGTGCGATACTTCAACCTTCACCTCGCAAACTTACAATCACCTGACTTTTCTTCAAGACGCTATTGAAGCCCCGTGCATGGAAACTATAGCGGCATCCGGGCAACTAAAATTTCCTACAGGCCCGTGGTTCTGCTACTCTGGGAAAGTGTGATGCCCGCCGTTGGGCAACCACCTGCCTCCAAAAACACACACAGGAACTCCTGCATCATCAATCTGTTATCGGGACACCCGTTTGCAAACGTGCTCAATCACCTAGTCGGCCTCATACCAACGTCGCGAGGGGCCCCGTGTTCGCAACGAGCATGAACGGCTTCACGCTCTCGCCAGAGTAATTAGGAAGTATCCCAGGCAGCACAGCAAGTCCGATTCTTCACCAGCCAACCTACGGCTGTTCTCCGGAATGCTCGGCCAGCGCAACAAACTGGCCAGTGTTGAACCTAAGATAAACGGTTTGAATACGGCCACGATCCTCTGCGCACGTTTTCAGCAGCCAATGTTCTTAAGTTGGTCAGCTATCGCTAGTTAACCGTCAACACACTTTCCCCTGGGCAAAAGTTACTCAGAAGATATCTGGCGGATCAACCACCGGCGATGAAGGGCACTTGCTCCAGAAAGTTTCAATCAAAAGACAGGCGGCCGGTATCCCGACGCCGAGTACCCGCTTGTTGCTTGAAAGCGGGCTTACAAAATAAAATCAGCTTGTGCACGGACACCAGGCGTCCGCTTTGTTTCCTCTTGCAGGGGAACATGTGATGAATGGCTGTTGTCCAGTTCTAGAGTACTCGTGTTTCTTAGGCAGCCGTTGGGCAAAAGCTGTTTTGTAAACGTCCGTTATCAGGTCCGCCTATAAATATGCACGCTCTTGCTCTTCAAAAGATGAACGGCTGACTTGTGTCGCAGGTCTAGCACCGTCCGTGCCAATTCACCGGAATTCCTAAGGTCATGCGTGGACACGCACCCAGCCACCGAAAAGTGTGCTGTATATACATGTGCACTCGAGGACAAATTAACAAGGACACGATAATAATAACCGAATACGCTAAATCAAAGATAATGGCTAGTGAACCAAATATTGCCTTTCTAGTGGTATATTTGGAACGGCACATTTTCCGTCTCGTGTTGGGACAAGTGCTCGCGCTTTGTGGATAAAGCCTGCTTGCCCCTTTGGAAACACGTGATGTTAAGTATAAGCTGAAATGCTGCTGCATACGATAGACGAACGGCGGCGTTTTTCAGTGCCCGGACAAAGAAAGTTCCGTAAGTTCATTATTGCTGGGCATTTTCTTGCGCGGCTAAGGTTCGGTTCAGAAACTTGTTACGGCTTAATTTCCCGCTTCCGCTTCAGTCTCACGGTGTGGTTCGCAGAAGCTAAATTCAATTTACTTGTGCTGCACCGCTCGATATGTCTAGCGTTCCTGATGGACAGGTGGTAGGCGCAGTGGCGCGGGCTAGAAAGTCTGAAATAATTGCCGGTGCTCTTGATAACATCGTGAGGAATAGGGGTGATTTGTACTTATGCAGGCTTTATCGAACTATCTATGTTTATACATGCGGCTGGGCGGTTTCACCAGACCGTCTTGTGACTTCGACAGCTGGTGACTTTGAGCAGGGCAAAACACAAATGCGACTGCTCAACTTTTGGGAGCTGAAACTTCCTTTGAGAAAAAAAGGAAGCACGGGAATAATGTAAACATCTAAGGATTCGAATAAAAGCGTTTTCCCATTTTCATTTTTATCTGATTCCTGGCTGAAAACCATACCTAACGCTTTCTCTGGTTCTGTTTCTTTGGAAACTATTTCTTTTATTTAACCAATTTGTAGTTCAGGAGCATCTGAGCTTAACGTGCCAAAGTTGTGTGCTCTCACCTTGAGTGGGGTGCGTACCACGGTGTTCTCTTTGGTGGCCTTCGCTATACCACAGGTCGGGAAGTGTATTTTTTTCTTTTGTGGGCAACGTGGAGGGGTCTGTTTCCCACCTTTTTCCCCAAAAAAGCAGGCATCGCTGCCTACTCGCAAGCGTGTGCTCAGTCTGGTAGGGCTTCTTCACTGTAATGAACGTTTGTTGTCGAGTGATCTCGCTGAACAGGGACTATTTATTCGGTCACTCAAACTCCTTGCGCCCTGAAAACACAACATAACACTCAAACCTCTACGTACAGGTTCACGCTTAGAAGAGGTTGCTACACAACACCGACAAATAAGAAATGCAAGGAATCAACCGCGAAGTTGACCAGCGACAGCGAATATGACAGCCATGGCCGTATGGATGTTGTTTAGGCCATGCCAGGGGTGCATAATGGGCAAAATGAAAGAGAGTGCGGTTGGTTTTTCTATGTCTCTCACAGTGATTTGCGTGCCCACCGCTTCACGTGAACGTGTAATATTTGGCTTAGGTATTACTGGCAATGTAATCTCAACGTCGTGCAGGTTTACTTCCACTGATCAAAGAGTGCTGTTGGGTCGTTTTAAAACAAGATACATTGACATTAGCAGTGTATATATCTGTAGATGCCTCGAACTGTATTTCTTAGTTTGGTGACAGTGTGAGCTATGCAGAGTTGTCACTTGTCCTTTTTTGTTTTTGTTTTGCTCTGCAGATGCTCCTACACATGGCAGCTGTGGTTTCCATTGGAACTCTGTCCATCACCACAGTAGCGGTTGCATCAAATGGAAGCAGCATCACTGTAGGAACAGCATTTGAAAAAATGAATCTGCACCACATGTTCTGATCAAAAGCCTTTGTTAGTTTCTCAATTTATTTGTTTCCTTAAAAGAACGAATGATTGCTGTTACAAGGTTATAAATTCTGCACTTGGCTGTAGAAACAGAGCGACTGTACCCATTTAAGGGCTGGATGAAAGCTACATCATCAGAATATTTATGCCTCCTGCTGTGGAACGGCCAGACGAGTATGTTGCATGGCTAAAGCTCAACCATGGCTTAGCGGCTCTGGTTTAACAGCTGGCCCCCAAGCAAGGACGAATAGCCGTCGTCTGTATAAGTTGAACGGACGTGGGTTTTTAAAGGTTGAACGGCCGCCGGCGAATAAAAGAACGGCAAGACGATGGCAAAATCTGGCTGCCGAAGGGCGGTTGTAGGCTTATTGGGGATGCTTTGGTCAAAGGTGAGCAGCTGTTCAGCTTACACTGGGGAACTTTCAGCACACGGCCAAGGCCCACTTTTGAGTATGGGCTTTACACTCTGATGGAGCAACGGCCGAGCAGAAATTACCCGGCCAGAGATGGACAGCTCATGCTTAGCCGTACATGGTTTATCTGCTTGGGATGTTGCCCCAGCGGAAGTATTCGCTACAGCTTTTGTTGGGGGTTTGTTAACCCACTTCGGTGGCTTAGCTGTCGTCACCACAAACTCCAATGCACCCTTTACCCTGCGCTCACTGCCATTTATGAAGTACGCCACACCAGCACCACCTCCTCTCATCGGTGCGCCAACTAGATCGTGTAACCTTTACACCCAGACAGCTATCGCCATCTACTATCACGATAACGTTAGAGCGATCCCCTGTTTCAAGTCCTACTTAGAATAAGCTCGGCTTTCAAGACTGTTCTAAGTTCTACATTACATAATATACAGTACAGCTGCGCGCGTACTCTTCCAGGCACCTTGATCACACCTCCACCGGCCGGTGGACCTTCCGACACGTTTGGTTACTTCGCTTACATCCATCGCCCCTAAGAAGAAATCCGGCCGTTGCTCCGTCGGTGACCAAGCCACCACACTATACGTGAGATAAGACTCTCGTCTTGCAAATAAGATTGGACACTTCCGGTCGCCCAATTACGTTTTCCTGCAAAACCCTATACCATGTCATAAAGGAGCACCCCAAGGTTTTATCCTACGACATACCGGCCGCCAAGACATCGCCACCGCTGATGTAAAGGCCACCTACGCCGCCTCCGTCCAACCCAGCCATTCCCTAACCGTCTCAGCAATGCAGCACAACAAGATTCAAGCGCGACAGAAAAATAATCCTATTGAAATTACAACAGCCTCTGACTCTATATGACGAAGCCCTCAAGGGAATGGCGCGCCACGGTGTCCGGCGAGATTTCGCAATGACAAAGACGATGCCGGCGTTGCTCATGAGCACATTCTCAAATGGTCTCACGGTGTCTAGAAATAATGCCACTTCGAGCCAAAATTCTCGACGCCGGTAGCGACACCATAATTTAAAGAAACAAGCAAAACACAATTGTAACCGCAAAACCTAGCTCTGCTACTCTGCATAAAGCAGAATTTTTCCGCCACCAGAAAACACGCAAAAGCGAGATTGATCTTCTGGACCTCGAAAGATTTAAATGCTCCGAAGGCGCAGATAAAGATAAATACAAACACACACCCTATGCAGACTAATTTACTGCAGCAATAGACGTGTTGGAGCTTGTTGGCTTATATAACCTAACATATAGAAACCGCAATCAAAATTGGGTACAAAGATGGGTGCTACAAAGGGTGTTGCAAGGGGAAGAGACATCCGAGGTGGAAAAAATAACTGCACTAATGGAAGTGTTAAGGCGTGCTCGTTATTACCTCCTAACTTACAAAAACTGCACGCAAGACAGGACCCACCAAAAAGGGCTAAAAAACATCGCAATGCAAGGCGAAGACAGGTCCCACGTAGTTGAAAAATACTGCAGCACCAGGAATGATAGGAATTCTCGATTCTTTCTACCAAACTCACAAAAACAGCACTCAAGATGGGCACAAATAATTAGGCTATAAACACATTACCAGTGCAAGGTGTAGAGACGCCCCCTGCATAAAAATAAGGAGGAGCAGGGAAACTGTTTTGGCTTGTTCGTTCACAGTTCCTAAGTAAACAAACAGTGCTAAGTACATGACACAGAGGAGGAGGCTACAGATACAAAGCGGTGGGATGGAAGTGACAGCTGAAGTACGATAATAAGTAGCTGCAATAGATGTAATAAGGCATCTTGATTTATATTTTTAACATAAAACTCCGCGCTAAGAAGGGACACAAAGATGGTGGCTACAAGCACATAGCAGTGTAACGTAAACTGTGTCTGATGTAACAGAAATTAACGCGAGCACTGGAAGTGTTTCTGCATACTGGCTCATACGTTGAAAAAAAAAAGAGCACTCGAGAATGGACACAGATTACGAGGCTAGAAACGCGTAGCGGTTTGGGCTTACTATTCAATACCTTTAAACTTACAAAGCAGAGTTCAATACTTGGCACAAAGGAGAAGGCTACCAATTCATAGCGGTGCAAGGCATAAGGATGCCCGATATAGGAAACTTTCTTGGAGCAACGTATTCTCTGTTCTTGTTGGTTCATAATACCCAACTGATCAAAACAGCTCTAAAGATGGTGAACCAAAAAGGAGACTACAAATCCAATACAATGGATTGCAAACAGAGGCCCGATGTAGAAGTAATTTCCTGGGATATTGAAAGTGTTTAGGCTTTTTTCTTTATGCTTCCGAACTTGAGAAACAGTGTTTAAAGATGGAAAGCTGGAGCAGGCTACAAACACAGCGGTGCGAAGTGAATATACCCAAGACGTGCAAGAAAAAAACTCGGCAAATAAAGCGTTTGTGATTTTTTTGTTGTTTAATTTTTACTTGCAAACTAAGCGCTCAAGGCAAAACACCGATATAGACGCTGAAAAAAACAACACTGCAAGGCGGAGGGATGCCCGATGTGAAGGAAAATAACTGGAGCAATAGAAGTATTTAGGGTTGTAGTTTTGTGCTTCCTAAATTACATAAAAGTAGTCAATATTGAACTTAATGAAGGAGGCTATAAACCCGTAACAGTGCAAGGCGCGAAGCCACCGGTTGTAGCAGAACCCACCGCAGCAATGGAAGTTTTTTGCTAGCAGGATAACATTTTCTCAAATAATACACCACTAATGCAGAACACAAAAGAGGAGGGTACGATAACAGCTGTTGAAGGGTGAAGAGATCCCCGCACGGGGCACTTTGAGTATTCATGGTGACGGTGTTGGCGACACCGCGGACCCCGAGCCCCCAACATAAACTGTAACCTACCGTGGTGATGTGTTTAAAGGTGAAGGGTAGAAGCCTCAAACGGTGGCCGTCGGAGCCCAGGTCAAGCTCCGGCGGATGGGCTCCCTGTCTGTTTACCAGGCAGGGAGCTCCGGGACCTCTCAGGCTATCAGGGTAAGGTTTGAGAAGAAAGTACCCCCGTCCCCTGCTTCTATACTATGATGTATGGCATTTTCTAAACCCCCCCCCCCCCAAACGTGATCGGTCCCTGAAAAGGGGCCGCACCGAAGTATCTTTTCCTTCATTGCCATTTTTGACATTTCCTGAACCAGATAATTTCTTTCGATTTCTTGTCATGGAATTCATCAATCCAACCCACCCTCTTGCATCTCAGTCAGTCTTGTTGATTGCCAAGTATCTTGAAGCAATAGTAGGAAAATCGTATAAGTGCAAAAAACAAAAGTCTGGTGAACTCCTAATTGAAATAAATGACAAGCAGCAGTCTGCAAAGCTTCTTGCTCAGACTAGACTGGCTGATCTCGACATCCGGGTCACACCCCATCGGAGCCTCAACAGCTCGCAGGGTGTGATATCCGAGACAGACCTCCTGAACGAAACGGATGCGGATCTCCTTACCGGCTTGAAGGATCAGGGCGTCACTGCCGTGAGACGCATCACTATCCGCAGAGACGACAGGGAGATTCCGACCAAACACATTATCTTGACTTTCGACCGCGCAGTTCTTCCACAATACATAAACGCAGGTTTTATCCGTTGCTCCATCCGTCCCTACATCCCAAACCCGCGGCGCTGTTTTAAGTGCCAGAGGTTCGGGCACAGTACGAACTCTTGCCGAGGCCGAACGGCGTGTGCAAAATGCGCGGCGCACGATCATCCGAGCGAGAACTGCCCATCCGAAACTCTCACTTGTGTAAACTGCGGGGGGCCGCATGCAGCGTACTCCCGCAAGTGTGAAAAATTCCAAATGGAAAAAAAAGATAATTAACATTAAGGTCACGGAGAACATCACCTTCCCAGAGGCGCGAAAGAGGTTCGCCTCTTTCCCTCTGGGGAGGTACGCAGACGCGGCTCGCCGGGGGGCGGAGCGGCGTCTGGTTTCCACAGGGACCCAGTTCAGCGAGTCTGACCTGGTCCCGCCCCCGCCCCCCGCTGGGTTGCCCCACGCAGCCCAACCCGGCACCACGCCGCTTGCTGAGGCAGAAGCGGTTGTAGTGCAAACCACTTCTGTCGGGACCGGTGCCGCTCCCGCCTCTGTCTCCCCGTCCTCCAGTCCGTTGGAGGGTACCGAGGTGATGGACACCACGGGCCCCGCACCGGCTCCCACCGTCACCGCACCGCCCGTGCCACCTCTGGTGCCCCGGACGCCCTCGGCGGTGGCGGCTCAAACGAAGGGCTCCCGAGGGGGGGCCAAGTCTGGGGGGCCCGGTCCGCCGGGCACCCCTCGGACATCCGACAACGAGATGGATGTCGGGCCGTTCCTGCCTGCAACGCAGTGCAAGGAGCGACCACCGACTTTCAAGCCTACAGACAGGCCTAAAAAGCCTAACCCCAGAGTAACAACCCCGAAAGAGGACACATGAACACATACACACACTCCATTCATTCTTAAACCTAATAATGGGAACAGAAAACATCATTCAATGGAACTGCAGAGGCCTCCTTAAAAATCTTGATGATGTGTATGATATCCTGCATGCCAATCAGCCAAGTCTCATGTGTCTCCAAGAGACTCACCTCAATTCCAAACAGACAAATTTCTTAAATAGGTACATGGTATTCAGAAAGGACAGGGTTGGCTGCACACACTCTTCAGGAGGTGTGGCAATTGTCGACCGGAAACCCTTAGCCTGCCACCCTGTCACTCTGAACACTGTCCTCGAGGCTGTAGCAATTCGAACAATAATATTTAATAGGTTGGTAACGGTGTGCTCCATTTACATTCCTCCTGATCATGCACTTTCGAGCTCTGATTTCGAGGCGCTGGTCGACCAGCTGCCCGAACCATACATCCTAACAGGCGACCTTAATGCGCACAACTCTCTTTGGGGCTCCTCCAGAACAGATGCCCGAGTTCGCCTGATAGAGAAATTTCTTACATCTTCAGGAGCATGCCTTTTCAACAAAAAACAGCCTACATACCATAACTTAGGACATAATACGTACTCACATCTCGACTTGGCTATTGGTTCTGCAATTCTCTTTCCATGTCTTGAGTGGGGCGTGGGCACGGACCCATATGGTAGTGACCACTTCCCCACATCCCTAACATACAGAGGTAAAGGCCCATGCAGTCTATCTGCCCATAACAGGTTTAATGAATCAAAAGCAAACTGGAGTACATTCACAGAAACATCTAAACTACACCACACAACCATAAAACACCTACACGTGGAGGAAGCAGCCCCACTCGTCACGGCGCACATAGTCGACGCCGCCGAAAAGTCCATTCCCCAGGCCTCCAGTGGGTCCCGCACCCCAAGGAGGCCCTGGTGGAACGAGGACTGCAGGCGGGCGCGAGAGGCCCAGAACAAGGCGTGGGGTGTCCTTCGCCGGTACCCCACGTTACATAACCTCATTTCTTTTAAACGGGCAAAGGCTTTTGGGAAGCGAGTGCGTCGTGAGGCGAAAAGGGAGAGTTGGCGCACCTTCCTCACTTCCATCAACTCATACACTGACACACACAAAGTCTGGACACGAATACGAAAACTAAAAGGACAACAGACACACAGCCTGCCCCTGGCAAGTACAACAGGGGACACACTGGAAGACCAGGCTAACACACTTGCGCAACACTTCGAATACGTGTCCAGTTCAGCACACTACACCAACACTTTCATTAAACACAAAGCATCATGTGAGAAGAAGTCACTGCGTGATAGCAACAAGTCGCACACTTCTTACAATTCTCCTTTTTCAATTTATGAGCTGAGGGCTGCTTTGACCACATGTAAACCTTCAGCTCCAGGTGCAGACAGGATTTCATACACAATGATACAACACTTACATGCAGACACGCTTGAAACACTTCTTCACCTCTACAATAAAATATTTCTTTCGGGGCACTTCCCACGCTCTTGGAGGGAGGCCATAGTAGTGGCTTTACTAAAGGAAGGGAAGGACCCTTCCTCTCCCGCCAGTTATCGCCCCATTGCCCTGACAAGCTGCCTGTGTAAGCTATTCGAGAAGATGATAAACAGGAGACTCGTGTACTTCTTAGAGTACAACGGTCTTCTCGAGAGCTGCCAGGCAGGCTTTAGGGCGGGGCGATCTACGAACGATCAACTCGTTGCGTTAGACTCGTATATTAAAGATGCCTACCTCCATAAGCAGTACTGTATGACAGTATTCTTTGATCTTGAAAAGGCGTACGACACTGCTTGGCGGTACGGCATCCTCAGCGATTTGAAGTCCTTTGGTATGTCGGGTAACAAGTGGAACACGCTTGCCAGTTACCTCTCTGAAAGAACGTTTCGCGTGCGAGTTGGAACTGCACTCTCTAGAGTTCATGTGCAGGAAAACGGTGTTCCGCAAGGTGGAGTTTTGAGTTGCACTTTGTTTATTGTAAAAATGAACTCTCTTCTGAAGGCTCTGCCACCAACCATTTCCTGCTCAATCTATGTAGAGGACGTGCAGTTATCCTTTAAGTCTTGTAACCTGTCTATCTGCGAGCGCCAAGTCCAGCTTGGTGTTAACAAGCTAGCTGACTGGGCAGATAGCAACGGTTTTAAATTTAATCCAGTGAAGTGTATTTGTGTTTTGTTTTCGAAAAGGCGCGGCATTCGGCCGGATCCAGACATCAAACTCAATGGCGTCTCAATTCCAGTCAGAAATGAACACAAGTTTTTAGGTGTAGTCCTTGATGAAAAGCTCTCGTTCATTCCCCACATAAACAACTTAAACATAAATGCTTAAAGGCCATGAATATACTCAAGGTTCTCTCCCACTCTTCATATGGGACTGACAAACAACTTCTTTTACGTGTTTTTACCAGCCTGCTAGGTTCACGGTTAGACTATGGAAGCGTTGTTTATGGGTCAGCAAGTAAGACATCCCTCAAAATGCTGGACCCAGTGCTTCATCTGGGGCTGCGATTGGCATGTGGCGCCTTCCGGACCAGCCCGGTCTAAAGCCTCTATGTGGAGTGTAATAAGTGGAACCTACAACGTCAGCGAGCATACACAGATCTCCTTTTTGCTCTTAAAATTTCATCTATGCCACACCATCCTTTTAAATCGGCTTTTTATGATACGTCTATGACTGCACTACTCCTAAACCGACCATCGTTCTCTGCGCCCTTCTCTTACAGAGTTAGAGAGGAAGCGTCAGAGCTTTCTGTCTCCTTTTTAGACACCATACAAAGTTCTCAAACAGATTTTATAGCACCATGGCATCTCCGCCCTGTATCATGCGACACATCCTTCACACATGTAGATAAAAACCAAGCTCCCACATGTGCAATTCTGCAGCACTTCTTGTATTTGCAGCAGAAGTATCAATTTTCTGAATTTTATACGGACGCCTCTAAAACTGCCACCTCTGTGTCCTGCGCGGCGCATGGGCCCGGCCTTAATGTCACTAAAACTCTTAACAGTAATACGAGTATTTTTACGGCAGAGGCTTATGGTGTACTTCTTGTTGTTAATCATATCCTTCAAAGTCACATCCCACAATCCATTATATATACAGACTCCCTCAGTGTCGTGCGGGCGTTGTCGTCAACAAAGTCTTCAAAAAATCACGTTGTAAATCTAATAGTCAAGGGTATTATGTCTGTGTATGTCCACAAATTTGAACTAGTCCTTTGCTGGGTCCCTGGCCACTGTGGTATAGCCGGAAACGAAGCAGCGGATCGAATGGCCGCTGCTGCTACACTCTCGAATACAGTAGACATAACCACATTATCCTACACCGACGTGAATCCACACATCAGACAACAACTTCGCAAAACATGGCAAACACACTGAGCGAACAAATCGACAACAAGTTACACGTAATAAAACCACACTTGGGACCATACACCACCGACACACGCAATAGATACATTTAAGTCGCCTTGGCTAGATTACGGATAGGGCACACTCACGCAACGCACTCGCACCTGCTCGCTGGATCTCCAAGACCTCTGTGCAGCAGGTGCGGAGAGGCCCTATCCGTGATCCACATCCTCATAGAATGTAAGGCACTCGACACTACACGACGCAAACACTTCCCTCAACTACACACACGACATATTCCACCACACCCATCATACTTCTTACGAGATGATGCCATGTTTTCTGTTCAGCGCTCGTTTAAATTCCTATCAGAAGTTCACTTTTTACAACTCATCTCATACCACCCATAGCTTTACCCCTGGTCCTATACACCAGCCACCTTATTTATTTTTTAACCACTCTTGTTCTTCACCCTGGCCCTTTACACCAGCCGTACTCATAGTTTTTAACTGATTTTATTTCGTGGTGTCTCCTCATCAAATAACTTTCTGTTTGGCGCTCTTTGCCCGTGTCGGCCTTGCGCCAATAAAATCAAACCATCATCAAGGGTGAAGAGATGCCCGATTTAAAAAAAAAATAACGGAAGCAATAGAACTGTTCTCGATTTTTGGTTCATACTTCCTAACAAAAAAGTGCTCTACACGGTACATCATGAGGAGGTTACAAAGACAGCTGAGCAAGGATAAGATACGACCGATGTAGAAGAAAAAAACGGCTGAAATCAAAGTGTTTGGTGTTGCTGGTTATTTACACCCTAAGTTGCAAAGACAGCACTCAAGACGGCACAGGAATAATTTGGCTACCAAAGGCACCCGAAGCCGAATAAATATTCGGAGCAATGAGTGCTTGGGCTTGGTGGCTCCGACTTCCTATCTAACAAAAATGCTTTCACCAAGGGCCCAATGATTGAGGCAAAATAACATATGGTTGCACAGCAAACAGTCACCGGATGTGGAAAACATTCGAGCAATGGAAGTCTTTACCACTGGTCAAACTTTTTACCTTACAAAAACAGCACACAAGAAGATACACAAAGTAGCGAGACTACAAGCACATAGTGGTACACGGTGAAGACATGGCCTATGTTGAACTAAAATAACTGGAGCAATAGAATTGTGAGGGCTTCTTGGTTCGTAGTTTCTAACTTATGAAAACAGTGCTTAAAGACTGCGCAGAATGAATGAGGCCTCAAAAAACAGTGGAACAAAGCGAAGATGCATCCAGATTGAAAAGAAAAAAGTAATGCAACGTACGTGTTTCGCTTCTGTTTTTTTTAGCGTTTTGAGTGATTTTTTCTTCGTTTCTTTCTTTGTTTAGGTGACCAATTGCTTCCAATAAGGTCTGAAAATAAAAGCCCATTGATAGTTCCTCTTATGTGTGCATCGTGCGTTCTGCCATTCGTTGTTTGTCTTCGTCAATGTCAATTTACCCGGTGTTTAACAAGTAGTGATGTACCAACTAGCACAGATGCGATCACTCATTGAATAATTTGGTCAAACTTGGTTTCAATCTATCCCTTGAGTGACTTGCCTAGCTTATCAAGCTGGCTGTTTTGTTCTCTGCGAATGCTTCCAGCACGTCTTCGATTAAGCTCGGGGTCTTTTCGACTGAAAATATGGCGGGTAGGCTTCAGACAGGTCCCGTTTTGCAACATCGTTCTGGCTCATTGGTTTTTCTTCGGCTTGCGAAGTCAGATATATGCGTGTACCCGGAGTGGGAAGGGTCATAGGGAAAAGCAAGGCCCCTGATCCATTTTCGAAGCTGTGTGGTATGTCCACGCCAGTCGCTCTTCCGCCTGCTTCCGCACCAACTCCCATTCTTGGGGACGGAAGAATCCTTGAAACATTTCGGACAGCCCTTGAAACATTTCTGGCAACCCCTAAGCATAGCGAGAAAAACGCCTTCAATCGTGTTCGGGTTACGGTTTTTTGGCGCCACATTGGTAGTCCACATGTGTGGTTGGCTGACGGCATGCCGTCTCCCTATGGCTGCGTTCACGGCACTTGTTACACAAAGCACTTTCTGTGCCACACAAAGCAGCGCGGGTATTCTGATCCCAATAGGGTAACGTAATAAACGACTTTGGATCCTGTAAATGTGATTACAACAACGTGTTTCTGCTCGTTCCTATTTTCTAGATATTCTCACTCAGAGAAGCTAATGGGCGCGCTTTTTATAATGCCCTTGGCGGTTGCATCTGAAGCAAGTATTTAAGGTGGCACCGGGTAGGTGAAATAATCAATTTAGAGATGCCTGACCTGGCTCAAGGCTTTTTCAGCGTCCGCCGATGGGATGCTGACATAGCGGTGTTCTTACCCGTGTGGTAGCGAACGCACATGTTGATTTGGCACCACGTGGAATGGATTGCCTTCAGTAGTGTGATCGACACCTCGGCTACAAATACATAGTTTTTCAAGGCCATGAGACACCCCAAATAAAAAAAAATTACCCGAAGGAGCGGAAGAGTTTCGGCTTGTTGAACCCTTGTTCGTATCTTACAAAAAACAGAGCTCAAGCCGGGCAACAATGGCCGAGGCTACCAACACATATTTGTGAAAAGCGAAGAGGTGCCTGATGTTGAAGACAAAACGGGAGCAAAAGAAGTGTTCAGGGTTGTGTGTTTGCACTTTAAAAAAATGCTGAAGACCAAAGACTAGAGTGAGGCGAGAGACACGAAAAGATGGATGGCCTAGCGGCACTCTATGAGAAAGGAATTCACAGGAGCCATTGAAGTGTTTAGGCTTATTGGTTTATAATTGCTCACTTACGAAAACGTTGCTTATGACGGACACATACGATGACTCTACAAACACACAGCGGTGCAACGTGAAGAGACGCCTGATGTAGAAGACAATAAGTGAACCAATGAAACTCTTTGCATTTTATACTAACATGCTGAAACAGCCCTAAATGCGAGATACAAACATGAATGCTACAAATGCATAGCAGCGAAGGGCAAAGAGATGCCTGATTTAGAAGAAATAGGTCGAACAATGAAAATGTCTGGGTATGCTACAGATACTTCCTAATTTACACAAACAGCACTAAACACAAAGAAAAAGGAGCCTAGAATCACGTGGTGGTGCAGAAGAAGTGAGGCCCGACGTAAAAGAAATGACTGGGGCAACGGGTGTTTGGGATCTTTGTTTTGACTTAACTTTCAAAAACAGCACTGAAAATGGGACACCAGGAAGAAGGCTTTAAAAAAATCCAGTAAAGCAGAATAGTCGCCTGATGTAGAATAAAAAGGCAGGGTTAAGACTTGTTGGTTCATTATTACTATCCTTCTAAAAGTGCACTGAAGTCGGGTTACAAAAAATGCTGCCAACATAGTGCTTCAACGCGTGAAGGCACTCGATCTGAGAGACAATAACCGGAGAAATAGAAGTGCGCTTGTTGGGCCGAATTTTCTACATTGCTAAAACAGAGCTCAGGCGGGAACACAAGTAAGAAGCCACAAACAAAAAGTGGTACATTGCGCTGGGGCACCGGATAGAAGAAAAAGAACTGGAGCAGAGAGATTTTTAATCTTGTTCGTTCACACATTACTAACAAACACAGCGCTCAAATGGGGACACGTATTGAAGGCTAGAAGAAAATAGGTGGAAAGTGCAGAGACGCCGATGAATATTAGATTGACTGGAACCATGAAAGAAAATGGGCTAATTGGCTCGTACTTCCTAATATACAAATATGTGCTCAAAACGGGACATGAAGGGGGTTGTTACAAGACAGATGGCGTTGCAAAGTGGCGAAACGCCTGATTTCTGCTTCCTAACTTGCAAAAACAGAGGACAAGACGGGACACAAATTAGCACTCAACCAAGGCAAAGCGGTTGAAGGCGATGGGATGCCCGACAACGACTGAATAAATTCGAACAATCAACGTATTTATGCTTGTTTGTTCTTATTCTCTCACCTAAAAAGGGAGGGCTCAAGACCTGAATACAAAGGAAGGGTACACAGACTACTGCAAGGGCAAAACGACGCCAGCTGTAGAAACAAGTTGTAGCTATACAGTGTGATGTTCTCGGTTAATTACTCCCAAATCACAAAAGCAGTGTTCAAAGTCGGTTAAAAAGTACCAACATACTTAGCGATTCAACGCGAAGGCACACCCGATGTCGAGAGAGTACCTGGGGCAAAGAAATTGTTTAGGCTTCTGACTTCATAGCACTTTTTGATAAAAACCGCACACAGGATGGAGCAAAAACAAGGAGGTTTTTGTACACACAGGGGTGGAAGGCCAAGAGACTCCTTGTGTAAAAGCAATCACTGAAGAAATACCAGCATTTTGGCCTGGATGCTCCTACTTCCTAACTTACAAAAATAGCAGCCACGATGTTAAACATAGAAGGAGGGAAGAAAAGGTTTACTCTGCAAGGCAAAAAGACGCCTGATTTTTAGGAAATTTACCGGAGCAATGGAAGTGTTTCGGCTTGAAGGCGCGTCCTTCACCACCAAAGCAACTCTCAAGACGAAACAGAACAGAGGAAACTACTACACGTGCATTTACAAGGTGAATGGACTCACGAAGTAGCAAAAATAACTACCGCTATAGAAGTACTTCTTCTTGTTGGCTCCTTTGTCTTGACCTATAGAAAACATCGCTTAAGGTAGAACACAAAAAACGAGACTTCAAAGACTTAGCGGTTCAAGGATAAGATATACCCAACGTCGAAAAAATTAACTGGTGAACTTCAACTGTTTGTGCATACTGGTTTATTCAGTCAAATTTCGCAAAATAGTACGCAAGGCTGCACAAAATATGAGGCTACACACTCTTAGCCCTCAAAGGCAGACCTATTCCTAATGTAGAAGAAATAAACTGGAAAAATGGCAGTTTGCCTGATGGTTCATAGTTCCTAACTTCCGAAAACAGCGCCAAATACGGGACAAAATAAACGAGGCTACACATACATGGCAGTGCAATGCAGAGACGCCTGATGTTGAAGAAATTACTGCAGCAATACCAGTGTTTGGCCCTGGTGGATCATACTTCCTAACTTACGAAAACATCGCTTAAGACGACGAACAATGAATGATTTTTCAATTTTATAGCGGAACGAGACAAAGAGGCTCCCTATCTAGAAGAATATGCGGTAGCTTTGAGTGTTTGGAATTGTTGGTTCGTACTTTCTTACTTAAAAACAGCACTGAAGAAGGTACACAAAGTAGGCTACAAACGCATAGTGGCAGAAGGTGAAGAAACACCCTATGTAGAAAGAAATTACCTGAGCAATGAAAATGTTTGGTCTGGTTAAGTTCCTTCTTTTTGTCCTAAAAACCACGCTCACGATGGGCAGCAAAGAGCGCAGCTAGAAACACAAAACGGGGGAATCCAAATTACGCTCGATTTTTAAGAATATACAAGAGCAATGGAAGTGTTTTGGCTTGTTAGTGCATAGTTCCACACTTACAAAAACAGCATTGAAGATGGTGTACAAATAACGAGGGCACAAAAACATAACAGTGCAAGCCCAGGAGGTACCAGATATAGAAGAAATAACTGGAGCAATGGAAGTGTTTGTGCCGATTGGTCCGTACGAAATTACGTAAAGATGTCTGATGACAGCACAAAAAGAAGTCTATGACCACAATGATGCGAGGCCAAGAAACGCTCGATCTAAAATAGCTGCACTAAAGCAATGGAAGTGATTACGCTTGTTGGTTTATACCGCCTGGCTAAAATCACTCTAGGGACGGGACACAATGAAGGATGCTACAAACATTGGGGTTCAAGGCAGAGGAGATGCCTGATATAAACAATATAGATGGCCGCAATGAAATAGCTTGCACATTGGTTCATACTTCCTAACTTATACTAACAGTTCTCAAGATGGCGATGAAAGATGGAGGTCACCAACACTGAGCGGTGCAAAAAGAAAGACGGCCGATCTAGAAGAAATCTACTACAGCCATGGCAGTGTTTGGGCTTGTTGGTTCACACTTTCTGAGTTGCTAAAAGAACGCTCAAGACAGGACACAATGGAAGAGGGCTACGAACACGTAGCGTTGCAAGGCTGAGACGCCCGATGTAGAAGGAATGAACTGGAGAAATGTAAGTGTTTGGGCCTGTTGATTGATGCTTCCTAACTTAAACAGTACTCAAGTCAAGACGTAAACCAGGCTACACACACTAGCGGTGCTGGCAAGGAGACGCAGAATATGGCAGAAAAACTGTAGAGATGCAAGTGTTTCGGCTTGTTCGTTTGTACATCTCATCTTACAAAAAAGCGGTCAAGACGAAACACAAAGACAAACGGTGTAAACACATATAGGTGAAAACTGAGCTGAAGCACGATTTAGAAAAAAACTAGACCTGGGGAAGTATTTTTGGGGTTCGGGATTCATTCTTCCAAAGTTTCTGACAGAGCGCTAAAGAGGAGGTAAAAAGAATAATACAAACACAGTGGCGCGATGCGAAAAGTCTCTTGATGTATAAGAAGGTAACTCGAATAATCGGAGTTTGTTCTTGTTACTTCATACTTCTTAACTTGCCAAAACAGTGCTGAAGATTCGGTATATTGAATGAGTTGATGAACATGTAGTGGAATCGGGCAAGGGGACACCCACTATAGAAGCAATTACTGAAACATTACACGTTTTTGCCGTTGTTGGCTCAAATTCCTAACCTATAAAAAGCGTACAAGATGGTACACAAACAAGCAGGCTAGAAGCAGGTAGCGGTGCAAGGCGGGAAGATGTCTGATTCAGGAAAGATAAACTGAACGAATGGAAGTATTTGGCTTTGTTGGTTCATACTTCCTAACTTAGAGAAACAGAGCTCAAAGCAGGACACAAGGAAGAGACCTACAAACACGTAGTGATGCAAGACTAAATGATGCACAGTCTAGAAGAATAACCCCAAACGATTAAAATTTATTTGCTTGTAGGTTCATACTTCCTTACATATAGAAACCGTGCACAAGATCCGGACACAGAACCGGGGGCAGAGAGTACCAGCCATGCAAGCCGAAAAGATGTCCGATGAAAAGATATTGGAGCTATGAAAAGAATTGGGTTTGGTGGATACTTGCTAATTTACAAGAAGCACTGAATATTGACGCAATGACGCAGGGAACAAACGCACAGCGGTCCAGAGAGACCCGCATGTAAAAGAAAAGAACTAGCACCATAGAAGTGTTTGGGAATGTTGGTTCCTACTTGAAAATTTACCAAAACGCAATTAAAGACGAGAAAGGATAAAGAAGGTTTAGATACACATAACGTTTAAAGGTGAACAGATGCCCCAATGTAGAAAAAAACTGGAGGGATAAAAGCGTTTGGGCTTGTGGGCTAATGCTTCCTATATAAAAAAGCACTCAAGGTGGCGTAAAGAGAAGGAGGCCACAAACACAGTGTTCAGGGGAGGGGGAACCCAATGTAGAAGGAATTGACAAGAGCAATAAAATCATTTTGGCATGCTGTCTGACACTTCCTAACTTGCAAAGGTGCCAGATGTAGAAAAAAATAGAAGTGTTTGGCTGTTTGGGGCACATTTCCTGGCATAAAACCAGTGCTCACGACATTAGAGAAAGGAGCGGCTACAAAACACAGCAATGCAAAGCGAACAAACCCCAAATGCAAAAAAATGCTGAATGGAAGTGGTTGCGCTAGTTGGCACTCCCTAACAAAAAAAGTGCTCAAGATCAGACGCAAAGACGGCACCAAAACACATACTGGTGAAGGCGAAGAGGCCCCCAGTGTCTAAGAAATAAACTGCAGGCAGGGTTTTACCCGCTTGTTTTACACTTCTGTAGTGACCAATATTGAGAACATAAGACAGGACACAAAGGAGGATACAAACACAGCAGTGTAATGAGAAGCGATGCCTCAAGTAGAAGAGATAGTCAATGAAACTATTATGGTTTTATGGTTCATACTTCCTTTCGTGAAAGAGTGCTCAAGGCAGGTTACAAATAAGGTTTGTAGAAACCTTTTAGCGATACAACGCGAACAGACGCTCGATGTATAAAGAAGATCTGGGGAAATGGAAGTGTTTCGTATGGTTGGTTCCATTTCCTAACTTACCAAAACAGTAATAAAGGCAGAAAACAAAGAAGAAGGCTACAACCACATGGCGGTGCAATTCGAAGTGATGCCGCATGAAGAAGGAATAAAACTGGATAAATGTATGCGTTTGGGAGTGTTGGGTTACACTTTCTCACTTCCAAAAACAGCACTCAACAAGGAACACATGAAGGTGGCTAAACACACAAGGCAGTGCATCGTACCCGTGCCCGATGTAGAACAACTTGCTTGATGTAGAAGAACATAACTGAACCAAGGGAAGTGTTTGGGCTTATTTTGTCGTACTTCATCACTTTAAAAATACCAGCGCTCTTAGTGGGGTACCAATGCATGTTTAAACCCCCAGTACAAGACAGAGATTCCGCATGTGAAACACAACTACTGGCGCAATTGCACTGTTTGTATTTGTTTGTTTATACATTTTACCATACTAAGTGGCGCTCAAGATTGGATACAGAGCACAGCATCTATATAATTAAAGTTTGGCCAGACTCATGTGGACGTCTCTGAAAACCGAGGCTATTTGAGAAAAAACTTGGAATAGAGTGAATTCCTCTAATCATTATACCTTAGACTAAAGGCACTGGCGGTTGCACTTCAGAATCCTTCTTCAATTGCCCCGCATTTGCAGCACTCTCTGATATATTACCGTACAATTGGCCTTCGCTTGGAGCATTCACTTTTTACCGATTGTCATGAACCACTTTGCTTCTGTCAGCTTTTTTAGCCTGAAGTTGAGTAGGCCTATTCATTGAGACGTTGAGCCAATGTCATAACGGTTTCACCTTACAATATTGCCTACAAAAAGGCAGGTACAGTAGCATTCACAGAGGCAGCATAAAGCGCCCGTAAAGTAAACAACATACACGCTTGTGATGTCATACATCACTTTTTCGCAAATATGAAGCAAATGTTTAGGAAAATGAAGCCTTACAAATCGTAATTGAGACTTTTTCCGTATGAGAATCAAAAATACCAGAAAAAATTCAATGTGCGGGGTTGAGATTCGCTGCGCAATCTTTTTGGTACTGCACCGCTTAAATTTTGGTTTCAGAAGCATTTACAAACCGTTAGAATATTTGCTATAACTTTTGAACCAACTAAGAAGAAAACGTTATTTTTTCTCCAGGACATTTCCAAATATTCGGGGAATCTTAGCATGCAAAAAATAGAAAATCGCATTTCAAAAAACCATCTTTTGAAAGGTGTGACCTAGCTAAGGTTGAAAGTACGAACCAACAATCATGTCTTGACCTTGCAACATGTAAAGCACTTTCATTTCACCACTTTATTTTTTCTACGTTGGTCATGTCTTTACCTTGCAATGCTGTGTGTTTGTAACCATTGTCTCCCGTCCTGAGACCTCATTTGGAAGTTAGGAAGCAGGAACCAACAAGTTCAAACACTTACATTGCTTCACTTGTTTTCTTCAACAAGGGATGTCTCTTCGTCTTGCACAACTATGTGTTTGAAGTCTCCTCATTTGCGTTTTATCTTGTGAACAGCTTTGCTATTAACAAGTGTGAACCGGGAAGCCGGAATACATCTATGGCTTCAGTGATTTTTTTTACATAGGGCGTTCGTTTGCCTTGCAATGGTGCTTTTAGCAGCCTCCTTTTGGTCATTTCTTGAGCACCGCTTTGGAAATGTCTGACCTTTGAACCCCGCGGTATTTTTCTTCCAGATTTATATCTCCTCGGCATTCATAGCCTTGTTTTTGTAGCCTCCTTTCTTTCTTGCCGTGAGTGCCCTTTTGGTAAGTTAGGAATGATCAACAAACAAGTACAGACAATTCCATTTCTCCAGATGATCTTGTGTAAATTGGTCGTCTCTTCGCATTGCAGCGGTATGTGCTTGTATCTTCCTTCTTGTACGTGCCTTGTGCGCTCTTTTCAATGTTTAATTAGAAACAAGACCAAACATTTTCGTTTCTGCAGGTGTTGTTTTCTTCTACATCGACCATGACCTCGGCTTGAACCACAACGTGTTTCTACCCTCCCTCAATGTTTCCCGTCCAAAAGGCTTTTTTGTAAGTTGGGTATTATTACAGAAAATTCCGAACACTTCCACTGCTCCAGTTAATTTCTTCTACATTGGGTGCCGTACGCCTTGCATCGCTATGTGTTTGTACTATCTTTATTCTGTCCCTTCTTGAATGCTGATTTTGTAAATAAGAAAATATCAGAAACATAGCCCAAAGACTTCCATTTCTTATGGTAACTTCAACATCAAACATGCGTCTTCGCTTTGCACTGCCATGGGTTTGTAGGCACCTATTTTGTGTATAGTCTCGTGTGCAGTTTTTGAAGCATAAGAATTATGAACCACAAGAACAAACCCTTCCATTTCTCCAGTAATCTTTTCAACATCAGGCATCTCCTTGCATTCCACCACTATGTGTCTCTAGCCTACCACCTAAAACGCATTCATAACTCCTTTATAATAGGAAGTATGCGATAACATGCCAAATTACTTCCCCGGCTCTAGTTATTTTTTCTTCGTCGGAAGCCCTTTTCCATAGCATCTATTTTCTTTTCTGGCCTCCTACTAAGTCTCGTTTCTTAAGTTGTTTTTGTAAGTTAGTAAGTAATAACCAAGAAGCTGGAACACGTCATTTCTCCAGTTTATTTATTCCACATATGGCGTCTCCATGCATTGCACCACGATGTGTTTTTAGCGGTTTACTATGTGTTCGGTGTTTAGCACTGTTTTTTTTTATTAGTAGGAATAAACAAGTCAAAGCTTCCATTGCTTCAGTTTACATATTTTGAATTGCGCATCTCTTCGCCTTGCACCCTCTTGTGTTTGTTTCAATAATAGCGAGAAAAGTACAGAAAATATTTTTACGGAAGGCGACATCAAACCTGACATCATTCTTTGGCAGCATGTTGTATCAGTGACCAGTAGAGTGCAAAAAAGGGTAAGCAGCTATCACAAGGTCCAACAAAAAAACCTTGGCACGAAAATGTGGAGGCCAATAAAAGACTAAAACAGATCGCAGCAGCTTGAGAGGTCCCTAGTTATAAACCTCGTAAATTTTTACTTTTCAGGGCAAGATCTCCTGCTTTGTGCACAGATGAAAAAAATTTCTCTTAATTTTGCCAAACTTTTGTTTTTTGCACTTTTTTGTGCGAACAGTTGTAGCTTCAAAATGATGAATTATTTTCACTTAAACGTTCCCGACTCGTTTTTTGTTTTATATACTGTCCAATAAACCGTGATGGTAAAAGCGGGCAAAAAGTTTTTATGTTTTTTCTTTGGTTGGCACGGCAGACCCGGCAGTGCCATGATTCTAAGCCGCTCCTACTTGATCTTGCAGACCATCGTGCTTGCCCTGGCCGCGCTTCCTGCAGACGGCTACACGTGTCAGCAGCAGCATGACCGAATGAAAGGACAATTCATCGATGGCGATCAGCGCGCACTGCCTGTCATCGTCTTCAAGGATTGGACACCCCCTGGTGGCCCGATCATTCAAGTGGCACATGACTTCCCTGACGTCACATTATCTTTGGCGACTACGATAAAAGAGGCCCCTCAGAATTTTCTCTTTTGTGGGCACGACAGACGCGGCAGTGCCATGATTCTAAGCCGCTCCTACTTGATCTTGCAGGTTAGTTTTCACTCAACCTCATTTCGTAGCGACAGTCGTGGTATAGTGATCATGCCGTGCCCCCATCAGTGCGTGAAAATTGCGTATGATTGCTTCCTTGTATGTAAACTGCTTGTTTGTGGTGACGTGAAATCAAACCTTGGTTCCGGTCCTTCGAACAAAGACGTCTTAGAAACGTTGCTTGCTGGCCAAGCTGCGATCCAGGCAGATATTGCTGGAATTAAGACAGAACTGGCCTCCGCAGTTACCATGCTAACTGATCTGAAGAACTTGTGCACCCAAAATTGACAAAAGGATTTCCGAGCCTTCATCGTCTCTAAAAACCACGGAACAAGTGCAATCAAGCCTTAATTCAATAGCCATTGTCATGACTTTTCAATCCCAAAAATAACTGATCTGGAAGATCGAAGTAGACGCTCTAACCTGATTATCTATGTCCTCGAAGAAAGTGCAGAGGAAACAGGTGAAACTCTAAAAGAAAAAGTTGTCACAGACGTAATCAAGAAATCTTTAGAAGTCGAGTGCAAATCTATCGGGCCAATTTATCGGCTTGGGAAAAATACCGGTAATAGTCCAGTAATCGTTTACCTTCAAGATTTTAATGAAAAAAAAAATCTATATTTAGAAACGTCACAAAGCTAAAGGGTTGAAAAATTTCTGCACAGAATGACTACTCCCCGCATACCTTGCGCAAGCGCAAACATTGTGGCAAAGCGCCAAGGCGGACAAGAAGAAAGGAAAAAAAAGGTATATTTGGTCCATGACAGATTAAAAATAGACAAGAACGAGTACATCCGGGATGAATGCAAAAATGAACGGGTGAAAGTGACGAAAAAAACGGCAAAACAACCTTCCCTATCGCAACCTTGACTGAATGTCGTATCAGCCTACAAACAGCTCACACTGGTCAACATAAATGCGCGTAGCCTGGCGAATAAGACTGATCTGCTCGAAGTTGCACTCATTGAAAATGATCCACACGTCGCCATAATAACTGAAACCTGGAAAGACCGGCTCCGCAAAGACCGGTCTGGTAGGGGTGGTGGTGTAGCGGTGCTTATCAAAAGCCCAATTGAAGCCGTATCACTAGAAGAAGTCGCCGACCTAGAATGCTTGTGTATCAGTCTGAGTTGTTGGGGCCACAAGTTTCTTTATATGCTCTGTACAGGCCACCTGATGCACCGATTGACTTTTTTAAAAAACTGCAGGCTCACATGACACAACATAGCAAAAATAAGGTAATCTTGGTTGGTGATTTCAATCTCCCTGACGTTAGCTGGGAACGCCTTCAGGATTGTTCGCAAAACAGAAAGCAAGTGAAAATTTTATTTCATATAATGCTTACACATGACACTACTCAGGTTGTTCTCCAGCCTACACTTGTCCGGGAAACTTGCTGTTCTATTCTTGATTTGGGTTTCCTTCCCAGAATTTATTCTGACACTACGTCAGTCGCCATTGAACAAGGCATATCTGACCACCTCCTCGTAAGCGTCTCGATGTCTATGGTACGGCTCAACAGGCACAGCAAACCACCGCTGGGCTGTTTTAAAGATTTTTCTCGCGCGAATGATGCAAGGTATATTGAATACATGGAAATTACTTTTGAAGGCTTTTGCGAGGAAGAAGTCCGCACACTTTGGTGCCATTTTAGGAATATGTGTCATTTCTGCATCAGTAACTTCATACCTAACAAATTTAAACATACACATAAACAAACCCCCTGGATGACTCATAACTATATCCACCTGAGGCGACAGATCAAGCGTCTTAAGAAAAAACACACTCCGTCTCATCTGTTAAACGATTTGCGAGAGAAAATTTCACGTGAACTAAAGAGCGGGATGAAGTATTACTTCCAAACAACCTTGCCTCACTTTATAAAGAATGAACCTGAAAAATTCTGGAATTACATAAGCGAAAGAAAACAGCCGTCTCAGAGCTATTTATTGTTGGAGTATGTATTACTGACCATGCATCAATTGCAGAACAGTTCAAAAACTACTTTGAAACGGTATTCTCCTGCTCAAACTCATGTACACCCAATGCTGCATCTTTTGTCCCCTCAGATGTATCTTTCATTTCTTATCCTGGTGTTGTTTCAATGTCTAAAAACCCAAGCGTCTTGTGGCCCGGATGTTATCCCGAATTTGTTTTTGAGGCGATACGCCGAATCCTTAGGAAAATTCCTTGTAGTATTGTTCCGTGCCTCACTAATGTCTAGTGTGCTGCCTGAAGACTGGAGGGCAGCCCGATTTTTACCAATACATACGAAAGGTGACCGATCTTTACCCCAAAACTACCGTGCTATCTTCTTGATATCCCCCTGTTGCAAATTGATTGAACACATGATAGCTAACCGCGTACTGGTTTACCTAAAAGAACGTTCTGTATTAACACCTTGGCAGCATGGATTCAGGAAAGGTTATTCAACAATAACGCAGCTAGTAACGATAGTTCATTCATTCGCTTCAGTAATCGATAATATCGGTAAATTGATACCATATTTGTAGATTTTAGTAAAGCATTCGACAAGGTCCCGCATGACAAACTAATTTTAAAATTAAGATCAATAGGCCTTCCAGATATGATAATGAGCGGGATCACAGCTTACTTGAATAACCGCGTAAAGCGCGGAACGGTAGGTGGACAATAATCGGGGAGTCTTCCAGTGACTTCAGGCATAGCTCAAGAAAGTGTACTAGGACCCTTGCTTTTTTATTGTATATAATGATATTGTGTCTGTCGTGTTGCCTGGTGTTAACATTCGATTGTTCGCGGATGATTGTGTCTTGTTAAAAATTATTTCCTGTTCCAATGATCAAGGCGACCTCCAAGCAAGCCTAAATAATATCAATGAGTGGTGCAGGGAGTGGGCAATGTTGCTTAACAATAATAAATCCGTCCTTCTTCGCATAACTCGTAAAAAAAGGCCCATTCCTTTCATATACACTCTAAGGTCTTCTCTTTTAACCAAAGTCACCAACCACAAGTATCTAGGTCTAACACTTACCGACAATCTGTCCTGGAATTCCCATATTGACAATGTCTGCTCTTCTGCTCTGCGAAAGCTATGTTTCTTGAGGCACAAACTCCGTAAAACACCTCCAAACATTGCTTATTTCTCACTTATTCGCCCTAAACTTGAATATGCATGCATTGTGTGGAATCCGTTCACTGATGCTAACATTACTAAACTCGAAAGGATTCAAAGAAAAGCCGTTAGATTCCTTTTCTCTAAATTTTCCCCACTTGATTCCCCCTCTGACCTTATGCAAGCAAACCATATCTCTCTCCTCCATCTCCGGTGGAAACAATTTCGCCTGGATTTTCTACCGCAACTCGTCAACAAACAAATGGCCATTGACGCCACTCCGTATCAATTCTCTCTAATGAGACGACCTTCGCGCCATCACTACCCTCATTCACTAACGCCCTATTTCACTAGAACCGACACATTTAAATTCTCTTTCTTTCCTCGTACAATAGCTAATTGGAATTCTCTTGCAGAGCCCGCACCTTGTTCAAAATGATGTCTGTTGCTTTGGTTTACTTATGATTCTCTTACAGGCCCTATATCTCATTCTAAGAGACGTTCGTTGCTACATTTGTTTCACTGTATTCATGTTCCATTGTATTTCTTGCTTTGAATATTATGTAATTACCCACCCTGCATGCACCTTCAATGGTCCACAGTATGAAAAAAATAAAAAAATAAATAAAATGTAATCCTATTTTTTTGAAAAATAGGAGGCAAATACAACACCTTTACTGTTTTCATGGGTCTTCTTACCTTTACTTTCTCTTTTCATGGGTCTTTTTAATTTAACTTCAATCCCAAATATCCAGTAGCAAGATCCTACTTAGCCATAGAATACTGTTGGTTGGCTACCTCTGTGCAGAAAACTTGGCAAATCCTGCAGTTCATTCAATTATAATGAATGTTCGCGTAACAACAAAGTTGGTGGTATTTTTTAAGAACAAGAATGAAATAATATACTTTCACAATTTTTAAATTGTAAATAGCGCCAAAGACAATCCTTTGTAAGATTTATGTGAAAAAAATTTAAACTTACAAATTTCCAAAAAATGTTAAAATCTGGTGTTATGCTTTAAAAAAGCCCACCATAAAAGAGGCTCCAAGTACAGAGATGCAACGACTAGTGACGGCCGATGAAGAAGAAATCACAGGAGATAGAACTTATGGCTTCTTCACACCCCAAGGATTATAGAACTCAAGACGCGTACACAAAAGGAAGCTACAAACACAAAGCAATGCAAGGAGAAGCGTCGCCCACTGCGGAAGATTTAAAATGAAGTAATAGAAGTGTTTGTACCTGTTCATACCCCTAACTTACAAAAATGGGCTCAAGACCGGACACGAACAAAGAGGCGACAAACCCTCAACGGAACATGCCATAGACAGCCCGGATCGATAAGAAATAAACTAGAGAACTAAAGTGTTTGAACTTGTTGGTTCATTAGTGCAAACTTCAGAAACCAGGCTCCACATAGACCACAAAAGAGGTTCAAATACTATAGCGGAGCAAGGCGTGAGATGGCCAATTTAAATATTTTCACTGAAGCAATCGACCGGTGACGGCTCGATGGATAATTCTCCCTCACAGTAACCGCTCTCAAGAAGGGACGCACGGAGGAAGCTAAAGAAAGATGTTTGTGCAGAGAAAGAACGCGCGCGGTATAGAAGAAACAATAACTGGAGCTACAAAATTGTTTGGGCTGGATGTTCATAACTCCCCACGTACAGAACATTTAAAACGGGCAGAGGAAAGAACATTTAAACACGCAGCGTTGCAACGACCAAGAGACGCCCTATGTAGCAAAGCGAAAAAAAAGTATTTTTAGTTGTGGGTTCATCATTCCTAATTTACAAAGCAGAGCCCCAGACGGGACAAAGAACGGCAGAGAAAATGCATGAGGTGCAAGGCGGTGAGACCCTCGATCTAGAAGAAAAATACCTTGAGCAATCAAAGTTTATCGGCTTCTTGGTTCGAGCTTCATAACTTTAAGAAAACTCGCTCAAGCGAGGACACGAAGCAGGCTGCTTTAAACACTAAGCGATACAAGAAGAAGACACACCCGATTTAATAGAAAAACATGCGAACAATTTGAAGTGTTGTTCCACTGGGTTCATCTTCAAAACGTACGAAGGGAGTGCTCAAGACGACAAAATAAAGGAGCCTACAAGCACATGGTGGTTCAAGGAGGAGAGACGAGTGATGCAGAGCAAATTAACAGGAGCAATGAAACGGTTCGGTCTTGTGGTTTCACACTTTCTTGCTTGCACTGAAACAGCACTGATGATTGTACGCAAAGAAGGAGGCTACGAACACAAAGCGGGGCAACGCGAAGAGGCGCCCGATGTTGAAGAGAAGATCTGTAGAAATGAAGGTAATTGGGCTGGTTGCTTCATACTTCCAAACTTACCAGAACACTGATGAGGACCGCAGACAAAGAAGGAGGCTACAAACACATTGCGGTGCAATACAAAGAGATCCCTGATGAAGAAGGGAAAAAAACTGGAGCAAGGAATAGGTTTGTTTGCTGGTTCATACTTCATTACTTACAAAACCACACTCTAGAAGGGACACCTGAAGCTAACTACAAACACATTTCCGGTGCAAAGGGTTAAAAGCGCCGGATGTATTAGTAGAGGAATAGAAGTGTTTGGACTGGTCGGTTTAATTTTCCTCACCCACTTAAAGAGTACAAAACATGGGACGCAAATAATAATGCTACAAGCACCTATTGGTTGAAGGTGCAGATATGCCCTCATTAGAAGAATATTGTTTTGAGAAATGGAAGCGTTGAAGATAAATGGTTCATCATTTTTACGTTACAAATACATCGCTCAATACTGGACATAACACAGAATGTCCCGAATCCACGGTGATGCAAGGTGAGAAGACTCCCAATGTTGAAAAAATCTGGTGCAATAGAAGTGTTGGGCTTGTTGGTTCAGACATCATAACTATCAAAAAGAATGTCCAAGACAGGACACAAATAATGAGCCTACAAACACACGGGGACGCAACACGAAGAGTTACCGATGTAGAATGAACCTAGAGCAATGAATAATTTTGGGCTCATTTGATTAGACATCTCTACTTGAAAAACATTTGTCCCACTTCACCCTGTGAATGTGGTTGGAGAGTAAAGCGGATAACGGCACCCACAACAATTATCCAGATGACGTCATTGCAATTCCCACAAATGGCGCTGCGCTATGGGGAACCAGAGATTTTGTTCTATACGAGAACTTTGAATTTGCAGAATTTCAGTAAGAAAAGACGCAACCTTAGTCGCCATACAATTAATATCTTCGTTGGCTTCCTCTGTCAGCTTATAAAATTACGAGAGTGTGCCAATTCACCGATTTTCAAGATAATCAATCTTGGAAGTGAGTTCCGCAATGTATGCGTTAGCCGATGGTATCAGGTTGCGGAACCTCAAACAAGTAGAGCTTTAGTGTTAATCTACAGAATCTTTTTGCAAAGCGCATACACGAGACTCAAGTTGAAATTGGTTGTCAAAACGGAGCCTAATGTCAGCAATATCGGTTACAATTTACTGCTGAGTTGCCGGCTTTTGCGAAAGTGTATCGGGGACGTCAGGTTTGTTCTAAATACTACAACCGGCTATTCGGGACCGTATACCAAGCTCCAGGGTCGAAATAAAATTCCCGCATGAACGAGTTGCACGACGAGTGCCAAGTGGCCTGTTTATGGCTGAGAGCGCAGTGTAGCGAGGGCAGGATTAAGGTCGACGTCACCACTCAACAAGAGACTGTTAAAGCAAAACACTGCATATGAACATACCAAAAGAAATACTTGTGGCCAAAGCAGCAGCAATCTAAACAGTAGGCGTTAGCAATTACGTACACATCATGAAAGTAACATACCTGCATAAAAAAGGCAATGTTTTAGCGTAGTGCGATATTGGCTGCTACTCTGCGCACTGAAGCCGAAGACCCATGCAAGTTCCTTGAAAGCTTTGCTGCGTGACGCCCCATGCCGAGCTTCGAGATGATTGGATGATCGAGCACTGCGTTGTACGATTGGAAACTCCCGGAGTGCACGCTGGTGGATACTTACGTGATATCGTTAATGGGGGCGATAGGGAAGTACGAATGCCTGCCATGGCCAAAGTTCACGTTTACGTCGAGACAGAATGGCACAGCAGAAGGTGAGGGAAGAATCATACAGGGAACAGCACCTGTGGAGAGCGTGAATCCCGTCAAACTGCGAAGGAGCTGTATGAAAAAAAAAGCCATTGTTTAGCACAGTGTGCACTGATGCTACTATGCACACTGTTCACGCTTGACGAGCTTTTTTTTATTGCCTACTATTCTTTTTGTGTTAGGATTTTGTGTTTAATTTGTGAATGAATGTATTAAATATTCTTGCAGTGTTCAATAAGACTTAATTTTGTGAACTGGATTTGCATAAAAAAGTAAGCATAGAGAGCTATTGTTTTATTGTACCTAATTCTTTTTGGGAAATCACCCAACTGCTTCCCAAAGATGATGCAATTTGTTTGTTGTGCACACGGCTGTTTGGCGACTGCCGAGATTGCGTGGACGCTACAAATGTTTATCATGCAATCTTTTTCTGGGCTAAAAGTTTGAACCTTTAGAAACCATTTCTATCGCAATGCATGTGTAAAAGTAATAAAATATATATTTAGTGCCTAAAGAAATTATTTGAACACTAATCATCGAATCTGTGTGAAATGTATATTACTTGAATACTCAAGGTAGAATCATTACTCGTGAGGGAAACGTTTTTCAAAGAACTTTGATAAGACATGGGCCACAACATCCAAAGCAGGTACACTTCAAATATTTGGAACTTTCAATCTGAAAGTGACACTAAAATGTGAATCCGATATATTATTGCCGAGTGTGTACTCTACAAGGAGCCTTGAAGTTTCATTTTTGTTTTATACGTATAATTGTTAAGAAAAGCAATAATGCCTGCGCCGTAAATACGTTTTCGTATTTTATTAGGTATATAGGAGAAATGGAGCCACAATGCAACTCAAAGAATAGGCATTCGCCATAAATAATGTCCAGGAAGCCAGAAATATGATTGAACATAGCATGGTGTCTACGCATGGGCATTACCATGTCAACATGATTTGCCAAACACTGCCAAATAGTGGCCTTACAAAGCCTGGTCAGTTGTTTTTTGTTATGTTTCCCAAACACTAGCCATTAGTGGTAGCCGAGGCATTGCCAAGCTCGTACACGTTCGCCACTGCAGATTTCCCATGCTTGGGCATAGCAAATTTGGGGGTTTGGATTGTGCGCTGATACGCTTTCAACGCACACTGGGGCGTGGGACACCAAACGTGGGACAAATAAATTTCTGATATTAGAGTTTCCTAAAATCCAAAGCTCTTTTACTCAAAACAGAAGGTTAACACCCTAGACTCATTTGCATGCAACCTGAGTCATGGCAACTTCAACATACAAACTGATTTGACCGTGATTTCACTGATTTGACCCCCCAATTTTAGGTTCCTTTTAACCACTAGAAGCCTGTTTTGGCAGTTAGTATGCCTTAGAATCCCGTCATCATCGTTTTGTAAAAGCCAATGTGCACAGCTGGCTTCCTATACCGGCACTTCACTTGAATGAATGTCGGCATCAATGAGGCATAAGAAACTTAGCTTTAATAAATTCCCCCTAAACTAAGCAGATTAATCCGCATGGGCTTGTCTATGGGACACTGCCCACGAAGACAATCGACAGCGAGATGCCGTAAATTAAAAAGACTAACGCAACAGTGATGTTAGGAAATCCTACTCTCTGCAGAAGAAGCCGTTCGGAATTCTCAAGATCAGCAGCTTATAGGACCAGTGGCTTAAGAACAGATAGACTTTGGAAGCTAAAACATAAGATATCAAAACACCTAGCTTACGCCCGTTTCTGGCGTGCGTTTTTACCCCAAGCCAATCAATGCGGCTCAGAAAAAAGGTGTAGCCCCGAAAAAGCCATTTCCGTTCAAAGCCATACCGTTTGAACCCTTTATCAAAACAACTTCAAATTGCACCCGTCTTTTTTCGACACGTTCCATCCGTTTTATTTTTCTGGAGCTGCATTCAATACGTGTGACTGAAAAATATTTAGAGCCACTCGCTCGTGCAATATTTATGGCGCGGCTTTTCATTCGTGCAGGAGAGATCTGTGGGCGATCTAAGAGGTCTAAAGAATACGTTCATGCATTGAGAAAATATTCAGAAAATCAAGAACTGGCTACTAATGTCTTTACTATATATCTAAGGGCAGCACTCCTTATTTGCAACTAATACAGGCAGGCTTGTATCAGGCCCTGACTGAAGTGAACAACAAAGAATACTTCACTTGATACATAACCTACCAATAAAGAATGCATCAGTATTTCTTGGCGCAGCTTAGAAACGCGAACCGCATATAAGTTTAAGACATAACTATGCGATTGACGCATTGGGATGCGAACAAGAAATGCAATCGTCATGTATTCTAATTTTGGTACACAAGACTGCAACAAATCAAGATGTGCAATACGTTTGGAAACGACTCCTAAAAAACCGGGTTCTCTGCTTGTTCGGGTAACTTACGATAGTAAGAAACTGCACAGAAAAAACGAACACTTCGAATGAAAACGTCAATAAAGGGTTGCCTAACATTCCTACTCGTTTCAAAGGCACTTGAAGGTAGT
The DNA here is from genome assembly GCF_048455015.1 of Haemaphysalis longicornis. Lineage (NCBI taxonomy): Eukaryota > Metazoa > Arthropoda > Arachnida > Ixodida > Ixodidae > Haemaphysalis > Haemaphysalis longicornis. The sequence continues at coordinate 36,549,007 of NW_027526214.1, read as the reverse complement.
ATTGCTGACGGAGTATAAAGTGAAAGAAGTTTGCATAACAATTTTAAGATAGGTTTTACACTGCGATGATCATATTTTAAAAAGCAAGACCAATGGGAATAAAATAAACAAATAAAATGCACACCTATGTTGTCTGCTTTTTTAAATTTCGCTCAGCTTGTGGTTATTGCAAATTTTGTAGAAAACGTCAGTACCCTTAGCTACAAAGAATGGGTTACTTATTGCTATGCATCTTATTTTACGTTTTACTTTTTATTGGATTATTTTCGAATTATTTGCAAATTCAGTTTTGTAAATGATCTGCGTGATTTTAAAATGGTTTTCACTGTTGCGTTTGGATTTTTCGGTTTATTAACGTTTATATTTATCTTTTTTGGGAACGACGTATCACATACATATTTTTTATTTTGGTAATGCACATACAAAATTTCTTTGTTGTTTTGTTTCTAAGATATCTCAATTACCAATTATCTTCATTTCTGCTATAACAGGAAGTAAAAGCACTAAGTACGCCATCTCTAACAGTTTTTAAATGCACGGTGGAGATGTTGGGCTGTCAGGGTAACCCTCCAGAAACTCATTTAAAAACAATTGGGTGTTTACCCTTGCGAGTGGTCTTATTTGCATTTTATGAAATTTTGTCCAGCTTTCTAGACGCCTTAATATAAACAGGAGCAGGATATAAATTGTGCGAGTACGGGCGATCAGAGTTGTGCCTTTGTGTTAATATAGTTCCGGCGACAGCTTCGCTGGAATGCCAGCCTGGGCAATGGCGCTCAAATTTCTACCTCAGCTACAGTGACCTGGCTGTCTAGAAATTCAAAGCAGACTATGCCCACAAGCGCAACCCCAATTCGGTTTTTAAATAGAGCTCATCACCGCGTACAAAAGCAGTTGCATGGCTCTAATACCATTCAACAGATAATGAGAGCGCCGTTTCATACCTTCATAATTAGTACGTGGAAAGGTGTGGCTGATTTTTGATAAATTCTACAACTGTTATAAAACAAATGTCATTGGTTCCACGTAATTATTTATAAATATTTCAAATTGCCTGGTGCCACAGCATTAGTGATTTTTTCGATTCATCATACCGTTGCCACAGCTGAGACAAAAGATGCGCAACACATTTGGGTTTACATAGCTTAATCGGGCTTAAAAAGACAAAATAAAATCAAGTGTCAAAAAAATGCTTACGGAGGAGTACAAGGTTCACTGAATGTGATCATTCTTTTTCGTGTTCCGGTACTAAGGAGCGCGGAGGCTTGTCAAAAACGAGGTGAACTGGGAAAATTTGAACGTCCACATCTTGTCATCAGTGCTGCCACAATGTCACTTCTCTGCTTTTTCCGATGTTGGACCCACGTGAAAAGCAGGTATCCGGGACATACGAAATTCAGAACTTCTACCTGAATTTTGTGCCTCAGTCCGAGTGACTGTTACCCTGAGAACCGGTATGCTGCTTTGAGTACAGCGCAAAAACAAAATAAGGTGCTGGACGGACATTTTGCGGTGGTGTGCAACGGGAGGAAAAAAGTGGGAAGGTTGTAAAACAAATGGGTTTGAATGGGAAGAGACGAATTGGAAAAGCGCAGAAGAAGAAGCTGGTTTGGGCAAATGAAGGGAAGCAGGAAGGTTGAAATAAAAACTGGCTGAAACTAAAGCCTGCCCAACGAAAATAGTTGGGCATGTATATTTAGTGCCATGCCTACGCAAAGAGTTTGCAACACAATCTTGCCATTCTATTTTTGGCCACTCCAATGCGACGTTTGTTTGCGCTCTAACCAGCCCACTGCTATGTTTTCACTCGTTTAGCAGCGGCACCAGCGGGTCCTGCGTTTGATGTCAGAAGATTTACACAGTGGGAGAATTTTTTTTTGTACGGTGCTCATTCCTTTTCCTAAAAGGACGCTCACAAAAAAAAAAAAAAACCTTTTACCGCGTTTAGGCCACCAGCGTAGCTAAGCTCATTTTCAAATGCCATAAATAAAACATTTACCCTATTGCTGTTTTTTCATACGCATCCGAAAGGTATATGTTGATGCAGGTTTTAAAGTGCACTGGTTTGTAAACACGTAACGAAACAATGGCATGTTGGTAAATTTACGGTGAAGCAACTATTGGGACACATTTTCTGCAGTGGTATTTTTTCTCCTTAAACTGCCGTTTTCCTAATGTTTCGTTTTTACTATGCGTTAATATTGTGCAATTAAATCCCAATTAATAACTTTTAAACACCAATCGTCCAGAAATAATCGCTCTTATGAACATCGGTTGTACAGAAGAAGGCAATATTTACCACAATTTTGCTCCACGTAAATAACCACAGATTTGCTTGGAATTCTCTTAGAGACCCCAGCTGATCCAGCCACGCGCCCGTATTAGAGACGATATTTGAAAAGCTGAATACCATATTTCTTCCTGTAATTATTTCGCTCCGTCGGGTTGCTGCAGCACCATCATCGACCAGTGGAAACACATCATATTTTCTGCAGCGATGTTTCCTTGTCCGTGAACTTCACCTAAGTCAGGCAACATTTACGTATCACGCTGCTAACTACTGCTTCCATGCTTATTTAAATGGTTAAGGTTGACGTATACAGTTCTGCTCTAAAAATCTGACCACGAAACCTTCTAGCCGCCGAGTAGAGGAGTGTCAAGGTGTCTTTGTGGAACGCGTACGAAGCCTCAAGCTGATGCTTAAAGGCGTGTCACGGTATTCTTTAGTGCGCCTTACGTTCTAGCTTGAGGCGTGAAGGAGTATGTCAGTTTTTAACCCCATGACAACATGAGACGATGGCTACTACTACGACTTCAGCCCCGAGAAGCTACGCCTATAAAATACGACCGACGGCAAAACATTCGATGTGGTATTTTGGTTTTCAAAGTACGTGCGCCGTGAACTTTAGAATCTCACATGGTTTGAGACACTATCGTGGTAGGCTACGATATCTCAACAATATAAGAAGTGCTAACGGTACAGAGAAAAAGGCAAAAGCATTACTGCTTTTGAAATTCAACGACGCCAAAATATGCGAGTTTATAATTTGGTCCAAAGGCTTACAAATGGAAATTTCTGTAAAATAAAAAGTTGAGGTTTTTGAGAGAAGCTTTTTTATAAAAACACGTGAATACTAATATACTATATTGTCATCTGGCATGCGTTGCTAAAGAAACAGATAAGTTGTGAGCCTGTAGTCAATGTCAGAGACAAACATGTTTGTGTTAATTGCTATCCTTTTACTTTACCAGCAAGTCGTGGCCATTTTCTCTGATGATAGCCTATTACAAAAATGTACGCCACATTGATTCGTACCAACTTGCATTAAAATTAAAAAAATGGTTTTTAGATGCAAGAGAAAACAGCAAACCACTGCAAAACCAGCACGCGGCGGTATTTTTATAAGTGATATTTGCAGCGGAGGCCGGACCACCACAAGAACAAGAAATTCTATGAACAGCGTCCACAATACAGAAAAGTTAAGCTGTCTGAGTGGTTGGTGCTGGTTCATTTTTTGTACCTCCATTTAAATAACAAGCAGTTTATTTCTTTACAGAATTTATTCAGAAATTTATTATGGTCAATCACAAATATGATCAATAAGGAATTAAAATTAACCGCCTTAGTATTCGTCCAAAATGTGGCTACTGGGTTCGGGAGAACGCATATTGTTGTAGTCCCTTAGGGCGGCCCTACTGCCACCTATATATGCGCCGACTAAGGTCAATAAACCACTGTTTTAATGATAGTCTTTCCCGAGATGTGTTTATTAGAAGTAAAAGAAAACCAGACTGACTTTGTACTATAGCCTAACAGAAACTTGTTTTGGCTTAAAAAAGTGTGTCCGCTGTATATTTACTGTTTTAAAAGGCTAAAGGCCAGTACTTTAAACTATCTAAAGTAAATTTTCTCTGTAGTAGTGTTTGAGGAGGTGCTTTTAAGGGCTAGTAGCTGGAGCTACAGGAGCGAAGATGACAAAACGCTCCAGCAGGTTTCGGAGACAAAAGACGTCGTGTGGCCGAAAGAGGAGGAAGAAGTGGGCAAGAGGATTGGAGGTGAAAGTTGAAGGCAGGAGCAACGCGGCTCTCGGCGAGTTCTCCGCTGGGCGCGATCGTCCAGGAACCTCAAAGCCCGGCCACATCCTCCTCCTGGCATTCAAAACTCACTACGCCGCAGCTGCGACCGAAGTCAGCCCTCTTCTGGGAGCAGGAAGCAGCATCCTAAACGAGCTCGGGGGTCACAAGAACCGTGGTTTTCGAGAGTTGGCGGCTGGGCGCAAACGCCCAGGGTACATCCGCTTTAAGCCCCACCTCCTTCACAATAATCGAGACTGTGAAGGCGCAGAGCGGCCGCAACGTAGAGCTCATCACCGACGGGCGAGCGCACGGGCAAAAATGCCGAGTCATAATTTGAAAGAACAGCGCTGACGACACGGACACCGACACAGCGCATCGCTCCAGAACTCCGCAGCCACCGACTTCACGCGTCAGCTTAAACTCTTTTAAGGGAAGGACTTCTTTGTGTTAAACACTCACTCATGTCTCGATTGTTTTAATGGCTTTTCTATATTTTGTCAGCTATTTGGAATGGAAATACAGTGTCTTTCTCCGAAGCCTAGAGCCTCGTCTTTATTTGCTAGATCAAATACACACCTCCTCCTTGTAAAAAACAACCAGCTTCCAGAAATAGTGTTTAATTCATTGCATGTGTGTTTATTGTTTCCCGGCTACGAATACATTCTGATGACTATTGCAGATTTTATAAACCTGATAAGTAGAGTCATCTTACGTGTGCTTCTGCAGCCGATGTATTGTTCAATAGCCTATCTTGATGTCTACAGGCTCAAAAAACATGTAAAGGGCATCTGCAGTTATGTTGCTACAGTAAACCATTTTATTCAACAAACCAAACGGAATGCCTACCGCTGCTACCCAATAAAGCATTCAGAATTATCCCAAAGCTGCCGTTTACGAAAAATTATTTAGCTGCCTCAATTTCCAGCCCAATGACGAGTCGTACAGGTTCTGGTAATATTGAATAAGAAAGCAAAAATATTCACGAGCGCAGCTGAAAGATTTAATACCCAAACTTTTTGACACTGACAGTTAAAGTGCGAAATTATCGTGAGGGTGAAAATCAAAAGGCGTAGTTCCAGAGCCAAATGCACAGCACTGGGAGAAAAAGTGTTGACCATCAAAATGCAAACTTCCAGCAAGTGAAAGTTTAAGAGTCAGGGGTCAAAGTGCGATGCGGCAGCGAGCCCATGTATAAAAACCCCGGCAGCACAGGCATATTCCTTCCAACTTATACCCAAAACTATGTGCAGGTAATTTACTCTCAAAAAGTTTTCTCTAAAAATATTTTTGCTCGTTTTACAGGGCACTACTCATGCCTGGCTCGTCACCTGTGGCTATCCAACGGCCAGTTGCTGTGGACTTGCGGACAGGCTTATGTTCATTTTGCGTTATTTATTGTTCTGGAAGCTTTAGAGCCACCAGTGCGTGGACGTTTTACGGCCACCGAACTCCTAGCGATATTCGGTGGTTAGTCTCCAGCCGAGCAACAGCTACCAGAAGACGACTTGTTAAACCCAGCGAAGTGCAACAAGGGTGTGGGCATTGTAGTTTAACCAGTTTATGGTAACTGCATTGAGGGCCCCCTACGAGCACTGAATCATAACCATACGATATCGCCCCCTGTAGAGCCGCCCGAAGGCTAGGGGTTGTGGGGGCAACAAACCCGCACCAAATTCAGCCCGAATTGACGGCGAGTCATGGAGACTTTGCCGCAGCTGTGCTCATTGATCAGGCTCAGTTTTGCAGTCACACTCGATTCTTAAGCACTGCTTAAAATTTCTTCCTTCTGTATTACCTGTTCTTGCTTTGTGGTTGGATGCACAACATATTCATTTCTTTGCTATAGGGTGCGAGGTTTCTTATGTAGGCCCCGATATTTGATGGGAAGCAAAAGTTTAAGAAATACGGGGTAAGGGCGTAAACATGGTGGAATATATTTCACCCAGATACAAATGTGGCTTTCACGATATATGCATCAGCATTTTTTTGAAAACGTGCATGCTTTACCAAACCACTATATTTAACAATAGTAATCTTCCCATTTTTGTTTAGGGTAGCCCCAGCATGCAAGCCTTCATACAATATATTATTGCTTAACTCAGCATTCATGACCACTCTGTAATACTTTGTTAGCGCAAAAAACAACGGCCAGCTTTTGACAATACCACCAGATCAGAATATAAAAGACGTTATTGTTGCTGCGGGTGGGGCCGTTTCCAGGTCTACGTCAATGACCCTCTGGTGTAGGCAGGGTTCACATAGATATCTGCGGTGTTTCGGGGCACAAGGGCTAGTTAGGGTAGGGTGACAGCGTCGGTGCCTCGCAGCTCGGGGTCTTACTTCTCTTGGTTTGCAATTCAGAATAAAATCGAGTGTTTTTTAAGGGTTTGTGTAACTTTTTTTCACAGAACCAAATCTGATGTCGTAGGTCGCCGCAATAATGTCAAAGAGGGCATGGGTTAGAGGGCCGCTCGGGGTATCACAGTGATAGGCGGGCAGAGGTGGGAAAGGTGGAAGTTTGAAGTTGGCGGTATACTACAGCGTGGTGGTAGGAAGCGAGCTTGGGACAGTCGGTAGTGATCGAATACCGATCAGAAGGTCAAAACGCGGTCCCAATGGGAGTACCGTTAGGGAAATGCTACAGCATCACTTGAATCTGGGATCGTTACTTCTTAAGCAGCTTCGCATGCCAATGTATTACCACGGAGTTATGATTGGCCCGGTGCCCAAGTGGTGTATATTTGTTTTGAGGGAATTGGTCTACCGGGAATTTCTGGGTAAATTTCTGGGTATACTGGCCCAGTAAACTGGTAATTGGCAATCGCGTATTTTTAGTAGCCAATTATATTAGCAATATTAGGGCTGGAAATAAAGGCAAGGGCGATAGCAATTTCTTCGTCTACGACGGGAGGTTGAGTAGAAAAGAAGATGGGGCGGGAGTTGTATGAGAAGAAAAAACCATAGCCGCCGCAGTTGTTTCGTGCTATGCGTCATCTACAGTGTCCACATCGGCAGATTGCGGGTTGGAGGAGTTTTATCTGTGTAGTCTGTGCTCTAACTCGGAGCCTTTCCTTGTTATGAACCGTGTGCATGTGTTTAGGGAGGGGTGATTACTAGTTGGCCTTCGTTTGGGAGAAAGTTGAAGAAGGTGTCACATACGGTGGTGTGTCTGATGCCAAGAATATGATGTATGTGGCATTCGCAATTATCGTCTCGTGTAATGTGAAAACCGAGCTAGAGTAGTTTGACGGTAGTAAGGATAACAGGAAGGCCAAGGGCCTGTATGTATTCTTTACGTGTTATAGCTTAACTTTTGTGTATTTGCCTTTTTAGCGACTCCATCACCATCGTCCCCATCGCGCATCGTTCCCTGCCACTTGATGCGTACCCCCGGCCCCCACCTCCAGCGCGGGAGCCCCACCATCAGTGACAAACATTGTCATTGACGCCATTGCAGACGCTTACCAACCACCGCCGGCTTTGTCCACTACTACCACACCACAAGAAGTCTCCTGTGATCCGCAGAGCACAGAGGCGGTAACCCCGGAGGGTGCACTAGATCCTTGTGGGACATCACTCTCGCCTCTGAAAGAAGGAGCGGAAGAAAACTGCGAGAAGGCGTGGAAGATGTTTCCGAAACGAAGAGTATGCATGCAGTCTGGCTACGCCTATGTTACAACAGCAACAAAAAAAGGGGGAGCGAGAGAGAGAAAGGGGTCGTGTTAACAAAGCAGCGTTCAAGGTTGCACCATGACGTGGCAACTTATGCGGCGTGGGCTGCCAGTTCAGACAATGCGGGAAACTGGACACTCCCGGTTTCAAAAGAAAGGGAGGAGTATACAGTAAGGTATTCAGTGGGAGGGAAACCTGGTTGGGGCGGAAGCGAAGATGGGTGTGCCCCCCGCAGAAGAAGAGAATAGATACGGGGCACAAAACAGCATTTTACAGAAGCTAGCAACTGAGCAGGAAATAGGCAGGGTCACAAAGGGTTACACATAAATAGGTAACAAAGGGTTAAACATTCTTAAGTGGTGGTGGGAAGGAGGCTTCCTCCCCCAGGACAAATGGCATTGTTGAGCCGCATTAGGTTAATAAAGCTGCTGTAGTTGGAGAGTTTCTGCGAATTCTGATTAAAAATTAGGGGCAGGAATAATGTACATAGTTATAAAAATTATGAGGCCGCCAATTTTATTCGACGGATAAGCACGTTAGTTTTCCGTCTCTTTCATTATTCTGAAGTATGGCTGACCTAAACTTATAAATAAAATAAGATTCCCGAACCTCGCGGTCGTGGTGCGTTTTGAAGGCGGATTCTAAAACAGTTGCTTTAAATGTTCAAATGCATGCCCGCGACTGTTCACATGTCTTGACAGGGGCTAATAAGGCCAGCTTTTTGCATGAGAGCGGCGATTATTGAACCGTATTTGGAATGCTGTTTCAGCTTGACCGATATATTGTTGCCTACAAACAGTGCATTGTAGAAGGAACACGACATTAGCGAAGTCACAGTTAAAGTTACCTTTTAAAATGACGTAGTAGTATGTAGCCGTGCAGGTGGCACGCTGTGTAGTGGTTATGTGTGGGCATACTTTACATCGGGGTTTATAACAGGGCATGCATCCAGTAGTTTCCGATGGGTTGATACGAGAGTTAGTAAGAGAGTCGCTTGAATTCTTATTACGGCAGTAGACAACGCGTGGTGGTTCGGGGAATACGCTTTTTAGGCAGTCACTTTGCATTAGGATATTGTGAAATTTTTAATTACAGTTGACACTTCTGGAGTGGTGGATGAGTGGGTTTTAACTAAGTTAGTTACCGGGTTACCGTTCGGGGCTTTTTTCTTACAGATTTCATTACGGTGTAATTGTTTGGCTCGCACAAAAGCGTCGTCGATAACTTTCTCCAGGTATTTTTATTCAGGAGGGCATCTTGAGTTCTCGGCAGTTTGAGTCAAAGTCGGCTTGGTTTGAGCAAATTCTCCTAAATCGGTGGGCTTGGCTGTAAGGTATTGCTGTCTTGCAGTGTCTGACATGGCTGCTTCGGAAGTGCAAATACTGCAGCGTGTCTGTCGGTTTTCTATACAGTTTAGTTTGAAGCCGACCTTGGAAGGTAGTAACGGTGACGTCCAGAAAGTTTACACTGTGTTCCGAATAGGAATGAGCAAGGGAAATACTAGGATGGGCTAGGTTAAATGCCTCAATGAAGGTGAGGAGCTCCGCCTCACCGTGCTGCCAGATCATGAATATGTCATCAATATATCTTTTATAGTACATTGACTTTAAATTTTGGATGTCAAGCAAGTTTGATCCGATGTGAGGCTTAAAGATATTGGCGTAGTTAGGTCAGATTGGAGTTCCTATTGATGTTCCGCTGACTTGAATGTAATAAACTCCGTCAAACTCAAAATTGTTAAGTTCAAGAATAAGCCCCAGGAAGGTTTGGAGAGCAGAAGAATGGATAGGTTTGTCGCACGATGACTGCTCATACGCAAGGGATACAGCGGCGATGCCATCTTCATGGGGGATGTTAGTATACAGTGACACAGCATCAAGGGTGACTAAAAGACAGTTATCAGGAATTTCAATTTTTGAGATGTCTGAGGGAAAGTCGTTGGTATCATAATGAAGGAGGGAAAGCTGGGCTGAATGTCGCAAATGAGAGTATCCACATAGCGCGAGATGTTTTCGGTAACAGTGCCAATGCCAAAAACAATGGGACGCCCTGGGTTGTTCACATTGTGAATCTTTTGGAGAAGATATAATTTACTGGCTACTGGGCTAAAGGGGATCAGGGAACGAGCCGTGGTTTCATTTATTGTTTTGTTTTTATCAAGCTCAGCAAGTTTATCTTTGACAATTTTCTTATAGTCCTTAGTGGGATTATTGCGTAGTGCTTTATAGAACGTCGATACCGATATTTGCTCATTGGCCTCTTTAGCATATTCCGTTTTGTCAAGGATTACGATTTCGCCTGCCATGCCGGCAGGTTTAATAACTATGTCAGGACAGCTTGCGAGTTCCTCTAGTTCTTTCTTTTCGTTGGTACTCATGTTGTGGTGTAAAGAAATTTGTGTTTGGTAAGCTTTTCGCACATCGCGTTGGACACCTTTCATGTACACGTCGAGGCAACTATCACGCTGTATGGGCGGCGTCCATGCTTACAGCAAGGTAGGGTTCTGCGGGCTTCTTCCGTCGCGCGGTGATCGTGGATGTATTCTCAGAGCGTCATGTTTCTGGGGAAGTAATCTAAATCCTAAAAATGGTAAAATTCATCAAAACCACCAGTAACCGTGCAAAAGATTAGGCCCTTTGACAACACTTTCATCTTAGCTGGGGAGATGGTTATACTAGAAAGGTTCATCCCATTGCCGGTGAGATTTTCTTTTGTGATGGCAGATGAGGGAATATTATTATTACAGGGGTTTAACTTAACTAGTTGGGGTGCAGTAGTCGAAGCATTTATTACAGTCGCAGTGACATTATCGGTCGTATTGTCAGAGTGGGGGCAGTTACTAGTGCCGGAGCTTGTTAGGTTCTTAGGCGTGTGGCCAGTGTTAGAAATCTTATCTCGGTTATATTTTCGGTTTTTTGTTCGGGAAATGGCGGAGGCCTCTTGGATTCGTTGTTGCTAAAAGGTTCAACTTTCTTTTGCTTGGTTCCTGACTAAGTAGTTCCTTTTTCTTTCGGAGAGAATGCGCCGTAGTTTTGCAGTGAATAAGGAATATTTCAGTTATTTCTAAGGATACTTTATCGAGTATTTGTTTCCACTTATTAATGTTGGACGGGGGGAGTTGGGTAGCAGCAGGTTTTATTCTAATCCTAGGACCGCTGGGAGCGACCGCGCCTTTAAATACTGTGCAAGAGCGGAAACGTGCAATTGGGAACCTACACGCTTTTCGGTCATTTTTCTTAGCTCTAAAAACTGTCTTGAAACAGGGAAGGAGGCCACGTTACCTCTTTTTTTTTCTGTTGTAGTCAATTGCTGCCATGCTTATTCTTTAGGAGGTTGAATGGGCATGTGGCTAGAAGGGCTGGATTTTGGACCACGGAAGTTCCGGCGGACGCGCTGCTGTTGGTTTTCGTCTGCTCGGCGGTCGCTGAAAATGCGGACTTTAGGCGTGGCATGCGGTTCGTGCGGTGTTGGACACGGAGCTTCGTATTGTCGCTGCGAGCGTTCTCTCGGGACGTTGTGGCCGCTGCAGATTTGCCAGTTGGGGTTGGGATGTCGCTGGCGCGACGCCCATCCGTGGACTTCGGCGTTGGGGTGCTCGCGCTCGCCCGGGGTGCCGTGGTTGCGGTGGATCTGGGGGGCGGTGGTGTTGGGCTGCTGGGACAACACTGCTCCGGGGTCCTCAGACTGGATAGAATTGAATTGGATAGAATTGAATCAAATCACTTCTCGGAGAAGTGGTTTGAACCGGCGTGCCTTTTTGTTGCAGCAGCGAGCGAAGCGAGAGATGCGGTAGTCCCGGTGGCGGTTAGCAGAGCGGGGAAGAATGAGACTGGCGTATATAGTGGAAATGTTCGGCCGAGATTCAAGAATGAGTCAGTCAGTGAACGGTAGTCAGAGAAAGCATGTTCTGCGGAAGTAGAGCTGAGATCATTAGTACCAACATGCAGAAAAATGTCGCGGCCGTGGCAGGGATAATGTCGATCAGTGAGCGTGCGTCAGCTATGTATGCGCCAGGCTGAGAAACAAAAGTGGGGGTTCCTGGGCAGAGGGGATCGAAGTGATGATACAAATACTTGGTCTGGGAGTCCCCGATCACAACTGTTGTGGTTTCGATCTTGCGAAAATTTTAGATGATGCTCTTTGATGTGGTCATGTCAGCGCTCAGGGTTGAAACAAGTCCAGAGAAAGATAAAACTCCCAAAGCGCGCAGAAATCGTATAAGTAAAGAGTCGGATACACAGCAAGAACACGAATAAACAAGGTTTACTTACGTTGCGGCAATGGGACTTCCCTTCATCAGAGTACAGTTACATAACTTTGTGGTCACAAACATTTGGAACACATTTCTTATATAGCTTTGCAGAAAACTGTGACAAGGAGCGGAAGATGTTTCGGAAACGGAGAGTATGCATGCAGTCGTGCTACGTCTCAGTTACAACAACATCAACAAAAAAAGGGGGGAGCAAGATGGAGAAAGGGGTCGTTGTAACCAAGCAGCATTCAAGGTGTCACCATGACGGGGCCACGTATGCGGCGTGGGCATCCAGTTCAGACAATGCGGGAAACTGGACAATCGCGGTTTCAAAAGGAAGGGAAGAGTATGCACTGCGGTATTCAGTGGGAGGGGAGACTGGTTGGGGCGGAAAGGAAGGTGGGTGTGCCCCCGCGGATGAAGAGAATAGATACGGGACACAAAAGTGCATTGCACACAAGCTAGCAACCGAACAGGAAATAGTCAGGGTCACAAAGGATTAAACCCAAATAGATCACAAAGGATTACACATGCTTAAGTGGTGGTGGGAACGAGACATCTTTTCCCAGGACAAATGGCATTGTTGAGCCGCATTAGGGTAATAAAGTTGCTGTATTTCGAGAGTTTTTGCGAATTCTCATTGAAAAGTCAAGGGCAGGATTAATGAACATAGGTATAAAAATTATGAGGCCGCCATTTTTAATCGAGGGTTAAGCACGTTATATTTCCCTAACTTTCAATAACCCTAAGTGTGGCTGACCCAAACTTGTAAATAAGATAAGATTTCCGAACCTCTGGTCGTGGTGTGTTTTGAAGGCGGATTCTAAAATCGTTTCTTTAAGATGTTCAAATGCATGCCCGGATTGTTCACATGTCTTGACAGGGGAAATAAGGGCAGCATTTTTGCATGAGAACGGTGAATATTGAACCGTATTCGGAAGGGCGTTTCAGTTTGACCGATATATTTTTGTCTACAAACAGTGCACTCTAGAAGTTGTACGACTGTAGCGGACTCACAGTTAAAGTTACCTTTTATATTTACGTACTAGTCTGAAGCCGTGATGGTGGCGCGCTGTGTAGTGGTCATGTGTGGGCATACTTTACATCGGGGTTTATTACAGGGCATGCATCCAGTAGTTTCCGATCAGATGATAGGAAAGTTAGTAAGAAAGTCGCCAAGTTCTTATTACACCGGTAGACAACGCGTGGTGGTTCGGGGAATATGCTTTTTAAGAGGTCATTTTGCGTTAGGATATTGTGATGTTTTTTTTTTAGTACAGTTGACAGTCTTGGATCGCAGGATGAGTAGTTTAAAGCTAAGTTAGTTTGCGGGTTACTGTTCGGGGCTTATTTCTTACAGATTTCGTTATGGTCTAATTGGTTGGCTCGCACAATAGCGTTTGTCGAGAGCTTTTTCCCGGTAATTTTTATTCAGGAGGGCGGTCTTGAGTTCTCGACAGTTTAAGCAAATTCTCCTAAATCGGTGGTCTTGGCTGTTAGGTATTGCTGTCTTGCAGTGTCTGACATGGCTACTTCGGAAGTGCAAATACTGCCGCGTCTCTGTCGGTTTTCTATACAGTTTAGTTTGAAGCATACCTTGTGAGGTAGTAAACAGTGACGACCAGAAAGTGAACACTATGTTCCGAATTGGAATGAGCAAGGGCAATACTAGGATGGGTAGGGTAAATGCCTCAATGAAGGTGAAGAGCTCCGCCTCACCGTGTTGCCAGATCATGAATATGTCAGAAATACACCTTTTATAGTACATTGGCTTAATATTTAGGGTGTCAAGAAAGTTTGATTCGAGGTGAGCCATAAAGATATTGGCGTATTTTATTTTATTTATTTCATTTCACAGTACCCCTAACGGCCCTCAATGGAGGGTATTACATAGGGGGGGGGACTACACAAAAAAAAACATGTAAAAACAAAAAAAAGGGGAAAAGAGGTAGGAATAAGGAAACAAGAAACCTTCGGTGCAAAAAAAGAAGACATAGAGAAAATAAAGAAAAAATAAAATTTATGTACTACAAAATATGGCAGGAATGCAATGTGTTTTAGAAAAATAACACAAACCGACTGCGCTTGCGCAAAAAGGCACTGACGGATGACAAGGAAATTAGTCAACGGAACTAGATTAATAGAGTGATAAACACAAAAACGCTGAAGGGCAAAAATAGAGAAAAGCGGTGGGTGCACAATATTACATTTCGAGACAAATACAAATCAAATCATCACAATAGGCGAAACAATTCTTGAAATTTAGTACTGTCAGCTCGAGTTGCTATATGTTGGGGTTTATTGTTATAGTCAGACATGGTGTGGGGTAGAAATCACTTTGCGTACAAGGACGAGTGACAGAGTGGTCGTTTAACTTCGTTGGGATGATCCCTGTGTGGAAAAATGGCTGATGGAGGCTGAAAAAAATCGCTGTGAAGTGTTGGGTGGGAGTATATTTTACAGAAAAGGGACAGGCAATTCGAGTTAGGTCCCATTCGAGTTGCCATTGACGTTCCGCTGACTTGTAATAAATAAACCACGTTAAACTCAAAATTGTTAAGTTCAAGAATAAGCCTAAGTTAGGATTGGAGAGCAGAAGAATCGATAGGTTTGTCGCCCAATGACTGCTAATACGCAAGGGATACAGCGGCGATGCCATCTTCAAGGAAGATGCTAGTATATAGTGACGCAACATCTTGGGTGACTAAGAGGCAGTTTTGAGACATTTCAATTTTTCAGATGTTTGAGAGAAAGTATTGGTATCCTTAATGAAGGAGGAAAAGCTGGGCGAAACCTCGCAAATGAGATTATCTACATAGTGCGAGAGGTTTTCGGTAACAGTTCCAATGCTAGAAACAATGGGATGCCCTGTGTTGTTCACCTTGTGAATCTTTGGGAGAAGATAGAATTTACTGGCTACTGGGTTTAGGGTGATCAGCGAACGAGCCGTGGTTTCATTTATTGTTTAATTTTTACAAGCTCAGCAAGTTTATCTTTGACAATTTGCCTATAGTCTTGAGTGGGATCATTGGGTAGTGCTTCGTAGAACGTCGATACTTATAGTTTATCATTGGCCTCATTAGTATAGTCGGTTTTGTCAAGGAATACGATAGCGCCTTTCTTGTTGGCAGGTTATGTTATGTCGGGACAGCTTGCGAGTTCCTCCAGGGCTTTCTTTTCGTTGGTAGTCATGTTGTGGTGGAAAGAAGTTTGTGTTTGGTATGCTTTTCGCACATTGCGTTAGACAGCATTGATGTACATGTCGAGGCAACTATCACGCTATGTGGGAGGGGTCCAGTGCTTATAGCTAGGTAGGGTTCTGCGGGCTTCTTCCGTCGCGAGGTGATCGTAGAAGTATTTCCGTAGACTCATTTTTCTGGCTAAGTTATCTAAGTCCTATTCCGAACACAGTGTAAGTCTTATTTATCTGTCCTATTCCTAGTTATCTATTCCTAGTCCTAGTTATCTAAGTACTATTCGGAACACAGTAAAAACTTTCTAGACGTCACCGTTACTACCTCACACGGTATGCTTCAAACTAAACTGCATAGAAAACCGACAGACACGCGGCAGTGTTTGCACTTCCGACGTTGCAATGTCACACAGTGCAAGACAGCAAAACCTTACAGCCAAGCTCACCGATTTGGGAGAATTTGCTCAAACCAAGCCGAAATTGACTCAAACTGTCGAGAACTCAAGACCGCCCTCCTGAATAGAAATACCCGTAAAAAGTTATCGGCGACCCTATCGTGAGAGCCAAACAATAACACCGTAACAAAATGTGTAAGAAAAAAGCCCCGAACGCCAACCCGCCAACTAACTTAGTTTTAATCCACTCATCCTCCGCTCCAAGAGTGCCAACTGTACTAAAAAAGACATCACAATATCTAATGCAAAGTGACCGCTTAAAAGGATATTCCCCGAACCCCCACGCATTGTCTAACGGCGTAATAGGAATTTAAGCGACTTTCTTAATAACTCTAGTATCAACCAATCAGAAACTACTGGATGCATGACCTGTAATAAACCCCGATGTATAGTATGCCCACACATGACCACTACACAGCACGCCACCAGCATGGCTTCAGACTACTGCGTAAACATAAAAGGTAACTTTGACTGTGACTCCGCTAACTTTAACTGTGACTCCACTAACCTTCTAGGGTGCACTGTTTGTAGGCAACAATATATCGGTCAAAATGAAACGCCCTTCCGAATGCGGTTCAATAACCACCACTCTTATGCCAAAAGCTGCCATTCTTTGCCCCTGACAAGACATGTGAACAGTCCCGGGCATGCATTTGAACATCTTGAAGCAACGATTTTAGAATCCACCTTCAAAACGCACCACGACTGCGAGGTTCGGGAATCTTATGTCAATTATAAGTTTAGGTCAGCCACACTTGGGATTAATGAATGTTACGGAAAACAAACGTGCTTATCCCTCGAATAAAATTGGCGGCCTCATAATTTGTTATAACTATGTTCATTATTTCTGCCCTTGAGTTTTCCATCCGAGTTCGCAGAATTTCTGCAAATACAGCAGCTTTAATATCCTTCACATCTTCTTCACATAGCTGCAGCAGTAACGGCATGTGCGGCGGTGGCGTGAGCTGCAAGTAATTACCCGCTTTACGTGCAGGTTACACAGCGATGGATGGTATCTACCCCTATCAACAGCTTCAGCGACCCCGTGCACGTGCCTCCCCAGATGCCCTGCTACTCGCATTGATTGCCGGAAGGACGACTGCGGATGCGCTGACTAGAGTCTCTCACGGACGACGGTCTTCAACGCCAGGGAGAGCATATAAGGAGGGCACCACGACACCTTGCACCACATAGCAGCAGCAGTAGCAGCACTTGCGGCGATGGCGTGAGCTGCAAGTAACCACCCGCTTGACGTACAGGTTTGTCCTTATTTATCTCCCGTTTAGTACTTATTAAGTTGCCCCACAAATGCTGCTGATTGAATTTGGTGCTGGTTGAATTTTCTACTCATTTTGCCGCTGCTCGTAGAGTACACTGTTTGTAGTATTTTTTTCTGGGTACCCTGCTACCAACCTTGCCTGTAAAATGCCGACCATTGCGGAGTTGGCAAAGAATAAAGCTGGAACTGATGGAATCGACTTTCAACGATAAGCTCGTGTCTTTGACGAAAGAAATTGATACGCGCATTAGGCGCAGATGTAAAGAACTTGGCCTTGATGATGGCGGAACTTTGGCGGAGAGTGTGAAATTCTTGGCATGAAGATTGATGAAATACTTGCGAAACAGGATGAGCTCACTGCGGCGAATAAGGCTCTCAAAACGCAGAATGAGGCATTGGAAAAAAAGATGGCCGATTTGGAGGAATACTCGCGGATGAACAACATAGAAATTAAGGGAGTGCCCTTACTGCGCGTGAGGACTGCGGTTCCATCCTGAAGCAAATGGGCGGCGTAGTGGGCTGTCCTGTTTCCACATATGACATCGACACCATCCACCGCGGGCATCAAGGGCAAACGAAAAGGCTATCGTAGCACGCTTCATCTGCAGGGATAACAAGAACGAGTTTGTCAAAAAAGCGCGGAAGGCTCGGCTACAGGAAAGTCATATAGGTTTCTCCGGCGGTAATGACAGGGCCCTCTTTGTAAACGACAATCTCATTATTGAAAACAAGCTGCTCTTTTCAAAAGCACTGGCACTCAAAAAAGAACGCCGGTGGCAATATCTATCTACTGAGAATTGTGAAATCAAAGCACGACAATCGGGAGACAGCCGCGTTTTTCGCATAGCCTCGGAATCGGATCTGCGCATTTTCAACTAACATTAGTTTAGCACTTGCACATGCTAAACTTGTGCATGTACATAGTCTGCCTCGATGGCTTCACTTTCCCCGTCCAATCTGAAAGACATGCTTTGCAAAAAAACCATTCGCTCATTCATTTCAATGGCCGAAGCATCCGAAAACACTATGATGGCATCGCAATCTTTATCTCTTCTTTGTGTTATTCATTTTCGTTTCTTTGCTTATCTGAAACGTGGCTTTCTACTCACGACTCAAACTTGTATGGTTTTTCGTCAAAGCTGGATATTGTAACCGAACAGGCAGTAGTTATGGGGGATCCGCCATTTTCATTTCTCCCGATATCAAATACACACGAAGTACGACCTATCGATGGACGTTCGTAACTGTGAGTCGGTTTCGTTTGAAACTGATTCATCATTCCTTGCTGTCGGCAACGTCGATTTTTGTGTTAGGTTGTATTAATCGGTCCCCCTCATTTCCGGTTTCTGATTTTATTAGTGCATTTGAGGCCACGCTGAAGAAATTTTCCATGGAAAATAAAAACGTGATAAGTAAGGGAGATGTAAATATTCGCTTACTGGACGTAATTCCAATGCATATGCCTCCTACACAGACTGTTGGTCGGGTTTTGGGTACGAATCCTTAATTACCTCAGCCACTCGTCACGCGACCCACGGAACTGAAACCCTTATAGACCATGTATTATCGAACTTGCCATCTACTCCAATAGCCGGGGTGGTACAAACTGATATTACCGACAACTTTCCAATTTTTGTTACTTTTGACACTGAATCATTTTTTTCCGAGGGCTGTTACTTCACTTCAGTTTTCCACGAAAATAAATTGATTGGTCTGTTGTCAGTCACGTGCGTGATCCAGTCGAAGCTCTTAATTCTTTCTGCTCATCTTTCTTGAACGCTGTTAGAAGTTGCACTACTACCGTACGATGTAAAAATAAATACAAGTTTCCGTTGAATCCTTGAATGTCTAAGGGCCTATTAAAAAGCATACGCAAGAAAGATAATCTGTACAAAAAAAACTAAAACTAAACCCTTTAACAGAAACCTTGCATTGCGCTATAAGAACTATCGTAATGTTCTTAAAATCATATTAGGACAGGCCAAGAAACGGTTCTACGAAAACGCCTTTATACAAGCTAAATATCATTCGAAGAAACAGTGGAAGCTTTTCAACAATTTCTTAAACAGATTTAAACAACACTCTCCTATATCTAAAATCAAGTTCAATGACACCGTGTATCACCAGCCCGTTGACATTGCCAACACCTTCTGTGATCATTTTTCCTCACCCATCGACATGGGACAAATCACTGGCATCCAGAAGAATTTGTGCCGCACCACCCAGTCATTCTATTTTTTCCTGCCACCGCAGAAGAGGTATACCTGACAATTTCACATCTTACAAATACCAGCCCAGGTTTAGATGGGGTTTCTATGCGCCATTTGAAAGCAGCTGCTCGAATATTTCTTTCCGATATGTCATATAATTAACCTTGTGTTCTCGTCTGGGACATTCCAAGATTATCCCTGTATTCACAAAGGGCGACAGAGAAGTTATCGCTAAATATAGGCCGATCTCTATTCTTTCTTCTTTTAGCAAAATAATCGCAAAATTGTTTGGGAATAGAATTAACAGCTATTTAAACAAATTCGGCTCATTGAAACCTTGTCAATACGAAATTCGCGCAGGAGGCTCAACTAACTTGGCACTGATTTCTTTATTAGACTATATCTAACAATCAATACATAATTCTCCCTCGTTGGGTCTGTTTTCCTAGATTTTACGAAAGCCTTCGATACAATTATCACAAAATCTTATTCAGTGCTCAAAGCATACGGCACAACTGGTCCGTCACTAACATTCTTGAAAATTATTTTGCTTGATAGGGAATATGTCGTATATGTAGCAGCTACATTTTCTGAAACAAAAGTTAGTAACACAGGTGTGCCCCAAGGGTCAATTTTGGCTTCCCTGCTCTTTCTGATTTATATAAATGACCTTACTGACACCCTGCAGTAATCCCATTGTGTCTTATATACGGATGACACCATTATCTCAACATCAGAGAAGTGTATATTCTCTTTAACATCTAAACTTAACATCGCTCTCTTTAACGACGTAGATTGGTGTAAAAAGAACCAATTGGTAATCAATCCTATCAAACCTAAATTCATGATTTTCAGTTCAAGTCAGAAGGCCGTAACCCAGCTTCCCTCGTTAACACTAGGTGAAACTTTTATTCATGCTTGTGTTTCTGCAACATTTCTAGATATACGTCTTGACCCTCACGTTAAGTTTCATCTTCATATCAACCACGTTAAAAAACCACTGCATTGGGCATTCATGCGCTCAATAAAGCCCGGAATTTCTTTTCCTCTTCCGCACTGCTAGCTCTCTATTTGTCCTTTGTACAGAGCCACAATAACTATGGTATCATCGCGTGGGGAAACAGTAATCAATGTCACTTAAAATCGGTACAGCACATTCAGAACCAAGCGATACGTATTATTACCCCCAGCCATTTTAGTGCTGATGATTTGTTAATACGTAACCAGTTAGGTATGTTATTCATTGATAACTTATTAAAGTACAATCTTACAACTATGTTATTTGGGCATTTAAACAATCAACTTCCTTTTCAGTTCATAGACGTTCATTATTTACGTAATGTAAACCCCACAAGGTTTGCCTCCCGTAATAATTTTTACTCCCGGTTGTTGATACAAATTGCAGGAAAAAAGTACCCACTTCACTGCTATTCAAATTTGGAACAGCCTGCTTCTTACTGTAAAGTCATTAGTGTGAATACTTGTATTTAAAACAGCACTAAATGTATTTGTTTTATGGTGCAATTAGATGTTTTCATTTTACTTTCACTGGTGTATTTGCTCAAACTTTTTCCCGTGGTGTATAATTAAAAGAAGTGTAAGCATTCAATGTCATTTACTGAATGGAGAGGATGTTTTGTAGAAGTTATTGTTTTGGTAATAGGTATTGCAAATCCACTTGATTAACTTGTCAAATTAAGTTGTTGAAATCGCTAATGTTTGAAGTGTTGCATTTATTTCCGTTATTATTAAAAAATAACCATTTCTCTTCGCTGTGTTTACATGCTTGCTTAGTAATGAACTACCGAGGGTCCTGTTTCAGCCTTATGGTTTGGGACCCTCGTCTGTCTATACGCATGTATGTGTATTTTTTGTGACATGAATAAACCTTTGAAACCTTTCAAACCTAACAATGCCATTTGTCCTGGGTAAGGAGGCCTTGTTCCCACCACAACTAAGGAATATTTAACCCTTTGGGATCTATTTATGTTGAAGCCTTTGTGACCCTATTTATTTCCTGCTCATTTGCTAGCTTCAGTGAAATGCTCTTTTGTGCCCCGTATCGATTCTCTTCATCTGCGTGGGGCACACCCATCTTCGCTTCCCCTCAACCAGTCTTGCCAGCCACTGAATACCTTACTGTATACTCTTCCCTTTCTTTTCAAACCGCGGTTGTCCAGTTTTTCCTATTGTCTGAACTTGCAGCCCGCGCGGCATACGTCAACCCGTCATGGTGCAACCTTGAACGCTGCTTTGTTAACACAACCCCTTTCTCTCTCCCCCCCCCCTTTTTTGTTGCTGTTGTTGTAGCTTAGGCGTAGCCCGACTGCATGCATACTCTCCGTTTTTGAAACATCTTCCGCTCCATCTCAGACTTTTCTGGAAAGGTATATAAGAAATGTGTTCCAAATGTTTGTGAACGCAAAATCATGTAACTGTCCTCTGATGAAGGCAAGTCCCGTTGCCACTACGTAAGTAAACCTTGTTTGTTATTGTTCTTGCTGAGTATCCGAGTCTTTACTTAAACAATTTCTGCGCGCTTGGTGAGTTCTATCTTTCTCTACATTTTTTTATACCATGAGCGCTAACAGGACCACAGCAAAGAGCATCATCTGGAACATTCCGCAGACCGAAAACACAAGAGGTGTGATAGGGAACTCCAAGACCAAGTATTTGTATCATCACTTTGATCCCCTCTGCCCTGGAACCCCCGCTTTTGTTTCTCATCCTGGCGCATGTATTGCTGACGCACGCTCACTGATCGACTTTATCCCTGCCTCGGCCACTACAGTTTTTCTGGATGCTGGCAGTAATGATCTCAGCTCTACTTCCGCGGAACATGCTTTCTCTGACTACCGTTCACTGAATGACCTCATTCTTGAATCTTGGCCGAATATTTTCACTATAAACGCCAGTCTCAATCTTCCCCGCTCTGCTAACCGCCACCGGGACTACCGCATCTCTCGCTTCGCTCGCTGCTGCAACAAAAAGGCACGCCGGTTCAAATCACTTCTCTGAGAATTTAGCCGCTACTCACGCTTAGTCCGCTTCGTCGATGACGGCTTTGAGAACCTTCCAGCCTACCGAGTACTCGCTGCGGATGGCTTACACCCGAGCTTCCAGGGTGTCTCCTTGCTGGCCGGCCACATTCGTGCACTCTGATTCATGCAACAGCGCTGCAATCCCCTGGGCTGGTGCGACTTCACATGCACCGCCGACCCAGTTGCAGCCCCGGCTATCTTGTGAGATGACAGCGACTTTCCACCACTTCCTCCAATTCTGTTTAGTGTAAGGAACCCGGAGCAGTGTCGTGCCAGGAGCCCACAGCCACCGCCCCCGAGATCCACCGCAACCACGGCGTCCCGGGCGAGCGCCAGCAGCCTAACCCCGAAGACCACGGACGAGCGTCACGCCAGTGGCATGCCAACGCCAACTGGCAAACCTGCAGTGGCCACAACGCCCCGAAGGAACGCTCGCGGAGACACTACGAAGCTCCCTGACCAGCGCCGCACCAACAGCACGCCACGCCCACAATCCGCATCTTCGGCAACCGCCGAGCCCACGAAAACCAATACCACCACGTCCGCCAGACCTTCCGCGATCAAAATCAAGCCCTCCATGCCCCATGCCCTTACAACCTTCGAAAGAAATACTATAGCAGCAACTGACTACAACACAAAAATACTGGTAACTCGGCCTCCTTCCCCGTTTCAAGACAGTTTTTAAAGTTAAAAAAATCATCGAAAAGTGCTGACGTTCCGAATTGCACGCTTCCGCTCTTGCACGGTATTTCACTCCCGCGGTCGCTCCCAGGGGTCTTAGGATCAGAATAAAACCTGCTAATACCGAACTCTTCCCGTCCAGCATGAATAAGTGGAAGCATGTGCTCGATAAAGCATCTTTACAATTAACAGAAAAAATCCTCAATCACTACGAAACTATCGCCTATTCTCTTCAAAAGAAAGAAGAACTACTTATTCAGGAACTTAGCAAAACAGATTTGAACCTTTTAACAACTAGGAATACAACACGGCCTACGCCATATCTCGAACAAAAAAAAACCGAAAATTTAATCAAGATAAGATTTCTAACACTGGACACTCGCGTAAGAACCTAACAAGCCCTGGCACTAGTAACTGCCCCCTCTCTGATAATACGACCGGCAATGTCACTACGACTGTAATAAATTCTTCGACTACTGCACCCCAACAAGTTCAGTTAAACCTCTGTACTAATAATTTTCCCTCCACCGCCGTCACAAAAAAAATCTTACTGGGAATGTAATCAACCTTTTACTATAACCGTATCCCCAGCTCAAATGAACGTCCTGTCAAAGGGCCTAATGTTTTGCCCGGCTACTGGTGGTTTTGATGAATTTGAACCTTTTAAGGGCTTAGATACCTTCCCCAGAAACATAAGGCTACAAGAATATTTTGCGATCACCCCGCGACGGAACAAGCCCGCCGAAACATACCTAGCTAGAAGCACTGGACCCCTCCCACACAGCGTGATGGTGTCCTCGACATGTACATCAAAGCTGTCCAACGTGATGTGCGAAAGGCATACCAAATAGAGATTTGTTTCCACCGCAACATGACTAACAACGAAAAGAAAGCCCTAGAGGAATTTTCAAGCTGTCCCGACATAGTTATTAAAGCTGCCGACAAGGGAGGCCCAATCGTAATCCTTGACAAAACCGACTACACTAACGAGGCCAGTAAGCAAATCAGTATCGACGTTCTATAAAGCACTACCCCGTGATCCCACTCAAGACTATAAGCAAATTGTCACTGAAAAACTTGCTAAGCTTGTTAAAAATCAAACAATAAAAAAACCACGGCTCGTTTTCTGATCCCCTTGGACCAGTAGCCGGTAAATTCTATCATCTCCAAAAGATTCACAAGATGAACAACCCAGGACGTCCCATTGTTTCTGGCATTGGCACTGTTACCGAAAACCTCTCGCGCTATGTGGAACTATCTCATTTGCGACATTCCGCCCAGCTTTCCCTCCTTCATTAAGGATACCAATGACTTTCTCTCAGACATCTCCAAAATTGAAATTCCTGATAACAGCCTTATAGTCACCCTCGATGTAGCGTCACTGTATATAAACATCCCCCATGAAGATGGCATCGTCGCTGTACTCCTTGCGTATGAGCAGTCATCGGGTGACAAACCTATCGATTGTTCTGCTCTCCAAACTTTCCTCATGCTTATTCTTGAACTTAACAATTCGGAGTTTGATTAATTTCATTACGTGCAAGTCAGCGGAACGTCTATGGGAACTCGAATCGGACCTAACTACGCCAGTATCTTTATGGCTCACCTCGAGTCAAACTGTCTTAACACCCAAAATTTAAAGCCAATGTACTATAAAAGGTATAATAATGACATATTCATGAACTGGCAACACGGTCAGGCGGAGCTCCTCACATTCATTGAGGCATTTAACCTAGCCCATCCTAGTACTGCCCTCGTTCGTTCCTATTCGGAGCCCAGTGTAAACTTTCTGGACGTAAACGTTACTACCTCACAAGGTCGGCTTCGAAATAAACTGTATAGAAAATCGACAGACACACGGCAGTATTTCACTTCCGAAGAAGCCATGTCAGACACTGAAAGACAGCAATACCTTACAGCCAAGCCCTCCGATTTAGGAGCATTCGCTCAAACCAAGCCCACTTTGACTCAAACTGTTGAGAACTCAAGACCGCCCTCCGGACTAAAATATTCCCGGATAAAGTTATCGACGACGCTATTGTGCGAGCCAACCAATTAAACCGTAACAAAATCTGTAAGAAAAAAGCCCCGCACGGTAACCAGCAAACTTACTTAGTTTTAAGCTACTCATTTTCGCTCCAGGAGTGTCAACGGTACTAAAAAAACATCACAATATCCTAATGCAAAGTGACCGCTTAAAAAGCGTATTCCCCGAACCACCACGCGTTGCCTACCGGCGTTGTAAAAATTTAGGCGACTTACTGACTTTCGTATCAACCAATCAGAAACTACTGTCTGCATGCCCTGTAATAAACCCCGATGTAAAGTATGCCCACACATGACCACTACACAGAACGCCACCAGCACGGCTTCAGACTACTACGTAAATGTAAATGGCAACTTTAACTGTGACTCCGCAAATGTCGTGTCCCTTCTAAAATGCACTGTTTGTAGGCAACAATATATCGGTCAAGCTGAAACGGCCTTCCGAATACGGTTCAATAATCACCCTGACTATTTCCTGTTCAGTTGCTAGCTCGTGTGCAATGCTATTTTGTGCCCCGTATCTATTCTCTTCATCCGCGGGGGGCACACCCACCTTCCCTTCCGCCCCAACCAGTCTCCCCTGAAACTGAATACCTTAGTGTAAACTTTTCCGTTCCTTTTGAAACCCGGTTGTCCAGTTTCCCGCATTGTCTGAACAGGCTGCCCACGCCCCATACGTTGCCCCGTCATGTTGCAAACTTGAACGCTGCTTTGTTAACAAGACCCCTTTCTCTCTCTCGCTGTCCCCCTTTTTTTGTTGCTGTTGTTCTAACATAGGCGTAGCCCGACGGCATGCATACTCTCCGTTTCCGAAACATCTTCAGCTCCTTCTCTCAGTTTTCTGCAAAGCTATATAAGAAATGTGTTCAGAATGTTTGTTACCGCAAAATCATGTAACTGTCCTCTGATGAAGGCAAGCCCCGTTGCCGCTACGTAAGTAAACCTTGTTTGTTATTATTCTTGCAGTGTATCCGACTCTTCCCTTATACCATATATATATATATATATATATATATATATATATATATATATATATATATATATATATATATATATTGGAGGTAGCGGGTTCGGATTACACCCGGCGGGCATTTTTTCACCACTTTCTTTTCGACTAAAAAAATTCTCATCTCTTTCTATGAGCCACCACAACCTCCCCTTTGCTTTGTGACGCTTTCTTGTATGCTGTCACGCGTCTCACGCGGCAGAGAAATGAGGCTTAAGTTGATTCATTCGATGGCAACACAATATATTTACAGAAGAAAACCACTCAAACGAACGGAATCATAGCACCTGAACACACATATATCACACTAAACAGCAAAAACAGGCACGACCTCACACTACAAACACTCTGCTCCTAAAGCCACTATAACACATTAACTGTCTCTGTCAGATTCAAACCAATCCTACCGCCGGTACCACGGTGCGATGCCGATGACGTGGCCCAGTGGGTCGGTTGGGTTACGCGTCACCCAACGTCCCCGAACGTCGCGATGGCCCGTGCTGGTGCGTCGTGGTCCGGAGCTGCCCGCTGTGCGATGACTCGGCTTCGCTGAGCAGCGCGGCTCAGCAGGAGGCCAGCAGAGCGAAGCTGCTGGTATTCGGTGGTCCCGAGCTGCCCGCTGCCAGACGGTGCGATGCTGCTGGTGCGTCGTGGGGCACGGCTCGACGGGTCGCCGGCGGTGCGATGCCGCCGGTCAGCAGGAGGCCAGCAGAGCGAAGCCGCTGGTAATCGGTGGTTCCGGGCAGCCCGCTGCCAAACGGTGCGATGCCGCTGGTGCGTTCTGGGGCACGGCCCGAACTTGCCACCGTTCCTCCAAAGAACCCGTTCCACTCTCTCTCTCTACTCCAACTTCGTCGTCTTCCTCTTCGCCTCGCATCCTATCGTGTTAGGCCACCATTTGCTAGTCAGACAACCTCCTCCTCCTCCTAATCACCCCGTGTATGTTCTTCATTGGCCCCTTTGAAATCCTCTTCGCATCTCGTACTCTGTTTCTTCT
The DNA here is from genome assembly GCF_048455015.1 of Haemaphysalis longicornis. Classification (NCBI taxonomy): domain Eukaryota; kingdom Metazoa; phylum Arthropoda; class Arachnida; order Ixodida; family Ixodidae; genus Haemaphysalis; species Haemaphysalis longicornis. The sequence goes on along the minus strand of NW_027526214.1, from coordinate 36,522,098 downwards.
TTCTTTTTGTCTTTTCTCCCATCATCTTCTTCTCGGGCCAATCCTCCTTGGGGTATGGGTTCTTACCACCTGACATTACCCCCCGAAATTGAAGTTTTTTTTTGTTTAAAAAACTGCTACACACCACGCCTGTTCGTGGAAACAAAGTCCGCAGTCCGTACGTCAGAACAACCTCAGTCCTACTGAGCTACTACATCAGTCCTACTACACTACTAATATTCATCACACACCAAGTTCACTGTTCACCAAAACTAACTTCAAATTCTACACTAAATCACAACACGTAACACTAAAATACAACTCTTCTTCATCCTGTTACACTATCTACTCATGAAATCTGCTGTAACATCACCAAAATCAAACACAGCAATACGTCTTAAGCTTGCGAACACACATAATTATTCTACACTCTTCAACTACCTCGTTTCCTAGTACACTTCATACTCCTACAACATCTTTTCGTCTGCATCATACAACAATTATGCTTTCCCCTTAATACACAACCTATTTGTCATATTTTCTGATGAGTCCTATTTCTTTCCAAGTCAACTCCATGATGTCAACCGGCTTTGTTGAGCTTTGACTTCATCTTAACCTTCTTGCGCCTCATCCATTCAGCACCTTTTGCTACATTGCCATCTCTGTTTGAACCACCATCAATGTTCACTTGTCTCGCTAACCTATGGCCCGAGCGCTCTCTCCAGTCTTTGCCTATTGCAATCTTTCTCTTGATTTTGCGAGACTCGCAAGGTCTCTTCTTTTGTGTCTTTGCGCATTTGCGCTTTCGCTCTCCTCTGACTTTGGTACTTTGGCTACTCCCTGTCTTTTGGCCGATGCCACCTTCTCCGAGGCGCTGACCACGGAGCCAGCCGTTCATCTTACGGGCCTTTGCTGGTTGTCTGCGCGTCGTCTTCGTAGCGTGCGCTAACTCTGCGAACTTCCCAGCTACCCTATCACTTTTTGCACAACACCGTTCACGCACTCGAACCTTCCTAAGAACCAAACTCTTTTCCCCCCTCTGCTTCGCACGCTTACGAAAACGCGGGCACTTTTTCTCGCGGTCTTGTGTCTCAGCAACCTTACGGTGTGCTGGACATTGCCTTTTGCTGGGGACTAACCCCGGTCCTGTGCCTAGCCTAAATTTCACGAGCCGGCACTTTTTATCAACTACAAGCTGCTCGGTCTGAGGGAGCTGTCCTAGCTTCTCTGAACTCCGCTGACTTGACAGCGCATTGGTGACCCTGTTTTCCATCTCAGACGCTGAGTGGTCCGCTGAGCCGTCTAAATAATTTGCACTGTCCTTTTGTGGGAGAAGTGTACTCTCAATAGTCCTAGGAATTTCGACCCGATCAGCAATATAGCTTTCTGTATGGAGGCTATTTTTACAGGTGCACGGAGAGGCAGGTACCTTCGTCTGAATTCTTAATCTTTCAGAGACCATAAAACCAAATGGCTCAACAGAGATACTAGGAGGCAACGCGCTGCCCTGACATGGTGAGTTTTCAGAGCACTCATTTGTAGGCGCGTCGTCTGCGATTCTACCACACCCAGACATTTCAAGGCCTTGCGTTTCCAGCGCGCCTTTCTTCTCATAGCGGTGTGCAAACGGCGTTCTGTCAACCGCACGCGCTTCTTCACTGTCGCCAATCTGCTTACTTTCTTTCTCACGTGTCTCATGGAGGTCGGCGACCCGTGTCCCTTCAGGCTCACGTGGGGCGCGTTCATGGTTCTTTATGCGTTCCCTTTTCTCGAGGCGCCGCGTTAACTCTGCCTTTTCTAGATCCAAATCTTCTAGCTCGGCAGACCACCTCTCGCGCTCTTTGCGCCGCTCTTCATTTACAATGCAAAAAACTGCTCTTTGTTTAAACCTGACGAACTAACCAAGGTTAAAATCTTCTCGAGATCCATCTCTCTACCAGGTGAGACGTGTGGTTGGGCCAAGGATAGATCCTGGCAGGCTCGCCAAGTGTTTGTCACGCGTCTCACGCGGCAGAGAAATGACGCTCAAGTTGATTCATTCGATGGCAACACAAAATATTTACAGAAGAAAACCACTCAAACGAACCGAATCATAGCGCCTGAACACACATGTATCACACTAAACAGTAAAAACAGGCACGACCTCACACTACAAACACTCTGCTCCTAAAGTCACAATAACACATTAACTGTCTCTGTCAGATTCAAACCAATCTTACCGCCGGTACCACGGTGCGATGCCGATGACGTGGCCCAGTGGATCGGTTGGGTTACGCGTCACCCAACGTCCCCGAACGTCGCGATGGCCCGTGCTGGTGCGTCGTGGTCCGGAGCTGCCCGCTGTGCTATGACTCGGCTTCGCTGAGCAGCGCGGCTCAGCAGGAGGCCAGCAGAGCGAAGCCGCTGGTAATCGGTGGTTCCGGGCAGCCCGCTGCCAAACGGTGCGATGCCGCTGGTGCGTTCTAAAGAACCCGTTCCACTCTCTCTCTCTACTCCAACTTCCTCGTCTTCCTCTTCGCCTCGCATCCTATCGTGTTAGGCCACCATTTGCTAGTCAGACAACCTCCTCCTCCTCCTAATCACCCCGTGTATGTTCTTCATTGGCCCCTTTCAAATCCTCTTCGCATCTCGTACTCTGTTTCTTCTTTCTTTTTGTCTTTTCTCCCATCTTCTTCTCGGGTCAATCCTCCTTGGGGTATGGGTCCTTACCACATGACATATGCCAACCCTTACTTTTTTCTGCCTTATTTTCACGGAACCCCTCATTTCCCATTTTCTGATTCGCTATATATATATATATATATATATATATATATATATATATATATATATATATATATATACATATATACATATATATAAATATATATAAATATATATATATATATATATATATATATATACAGAAAGACGAGTCGGCAGTCTACAACGCCAAAGGAGGCATAGGGGTGTGGTTAGGCTCTTTTTTTTATTATTTTGTTACGGTTAATCAAGTAACAATATTTTTAATATACAGAAGAAAGAAAGAAAACCACGCGCCCAGAGTGGGGACCGAACCCACGCCTTTCGATTAGATCTGGAATGCCTTACCAATTCGTCTATCTGGGCGCTGTGTTCTTTTCACTTTCTGGGCTATTTATATTTACTAGAAGTGTATCTGACGCTTGAGGGTGGTAACCAGCGCCACTCTGACTTCACGGGGAGAAGGGGACCTTCTTTTCAACCCCCGGGGCGTGACTCCAACGTCTACAGCTGTCATCAGTGGGTAACTGGCGGGAAGACCTCTCATGCTACCTAGGCATCAAGGCTGCCAGAACCGAGACCCTGGCTAGGCTTTCGCAGAATAATACAGTAAGGAAATCAGGGGCTCGTTGAGGAAATACAGAAAGATGAGGCGGAAGTCTACAACGCCAAAGGAGGCATAGGGGTGTGGTTAGGCTCTTTTTTATTATTTTGGTACGGTTAATAAAGTTAACAATTTTTTAATATACAGAAGAAAGAAAGAAAAACACGCGCCCAGAATGGGGACCGAACCCACGCCTTTTGATTAGATCTCGAATGCCTTACCAATTCGGCTATCTGGGGGACTGTGTTCTCCTTCACTTTCTGGGCTATTTATATTTACTAGAAGTGTATCTGACGCTTGAGGGTGGTAACCAGCGCCACTCTGACTACACGGGGAGAAGGGGACCTTCTTTTCAACCCCCGGGGCGTGAATCCAACGTCTACAGCCTGTCATGGGCGGGTAATTGGCGGGAAGCCCTCTTTATGCTACCTAGGCATCAAGGCTGCCTGAACCGAGACCCTGGCTAGGCTTTCGCAGAATAATACAGTAAGGAAATGAGAGGCTCGTTGAGGAAATACAGAAAGTGAGTCGGCAGTCTACAACGCCGAAGGAGGCATAGAGGTGTGGTTAGGCTCTTTTTTATTATTTTGGTACGGTTAATCAAGTTAACAATTTTTTAATATACAGAAGAAAGAAAGAAAAACACGCGCCCAGAATGGGGACCGAACCCACACCTTTCGATTAGATCTCGAATGCCTTACCAATTCGGCTATCTGGGCGACTGTGTTCTCCTTCACTTTCTGGGCTATTTATATTTACTAGAAGTGTATCTGACGCTTGAGGGTGGTAACCAGCGCCACTCTGACTACACGGGGAGAAGGGGACCTTCTTTTCAACCCCCGGGGCGTGACTCCAACGTCTACAGCCTGTCATGGGCGGGTAACTGGCGGGAAGCCCTCTTTATGCTACCTAGGCATCAAGGCTGCCAGAACCGAGACCCTGGCTAGGCTTTCGCACAATAATACAGTAAGGAAATGAGGGGCTCGTTGAGGAAATACAGAAAGATGACTCGGCAGTCTACAACGCCAAAGGAGGCATAGGGGTGTGGTAAGATCTTTTTTATTATTTTGCTACGGTTAATCAAGTTAACAATTTTCTTAATATACAGAAGAAAGAAAGAAAAACACGCGCCCAGAATGGGGACCGAACCCACGCCTTTCGATTAGATCTCGAATGCCTTACCTATTCGGCTATCTGGGCGACTGTGTTCTCCTTCACTTTCTGGGCTATTTATATTTACTAGAAGTGTATCTGACGCTTGAGGGTGGTAACCAGCGCCACTCTGATTACACGGGGAGAAGGATTAACCGTAGCAAAATAATAAAAAAAGAGCCTAACCACACCCCCATGCCTCCTTTGGCGTTGTAGACTGCCGACTCATCTTTCTGTATTTCCTGAACGAGCCCTGTATTTCCTCAACGAAAGCCTAGCCAGGGTCTCGGTTCTGGCAGCGTTGATGCCTAGGTAGCATAAGAGGGCTTCCCGCCAGTAACCCGCTCATGACAGGCTGTAGACGTTGGAGTCACGCCCCGGGGGGGTTGAAAAGAAGGTCCGCTTTTCCCCGAGTAGTCAGAGTGGCGCTGGTTACCATCCCCAAGCGTCAGATACACTTCTGGTAAATATAAATAGCCCAGAAAGTGAAAGAGAACATAGTCGCCCAGATAGCCGAATTGGTAAGGCATTCGAGATCTAATCGAAAGGCGTGGGTTCGGTCCCCTGTGGGCGCGTGTTTTTCTTTCTTTCTTCTGTATATTAAAAAAATTGTTAACTTGATTAACCGTAGCAAAATAATAAAAAAGAGCCTAACCACACCCCTATGCCTCCTTTGGCGTTGTAGACTGCCGAATCATCTTTCTGTATTTCCTCAACGAGCCCCACCCCTATTATCTTCCAACCCCTAAATATATATATATATAGGGTTAGTAGAAACAGAGACACACGAGAAGGGCATTAAAAAAAATAACAGTATACTGACGTGTCAGGAGGAGGACTCCCTTTCTTCAGAGTACAAAATAGGTTTGTTTCAGAGTTATATATATACTGAAAATGTAGCACGGGCGAGGGCAAGGTAAGAGGGGGGAGAGTTTGCACAAATGAATCATGGTTGGTGGGTAGCAAAAGAATGAAGAGAGAGCGGGAACATAAATTATACAAAGGATAACAAGAACACACAGTCACGCGATACGAACATGGGAAAAAAGGGAGAGAGAAGAACCGAACACAGAAAAAAAAATGAATAATAAGGAAATTTTCCTCTCCCCCTTGCAACGGGGGTAAAAGAGGGGTGAAAACAAGATATGCCCATGCACGTGTTTTACATGGGCAGAAAGATTAGTCACGCGGAACGAAGAAGTTCCAAAGAAGATATGCAAATGCACACAAAGGGCGAACATCGGCCTATACACACCCGTTCTAAGAAACCAGGTCAGGTCGTTGAAACAAGAGCCACGTGGCTTCTTTTGGTGGGAGGCAAGGGTCGCGCCAAAAGCAGTAGGACAGGCAGTTTCGACAGGAAATGAGTGTACATTGGAATACAAAGAGCGGGGGAAAATATTAAGAAGGTAATTTTCCCCTCCCCCATGGCAAAGGGGCTGAAAGTGGGATCAAAACAAGATATGCCCATGCACGTGTTTGACATGGGCAAAAGGATTAGCCGCGCGGAACAAAGAAGTTTGAAAGAAGATATGCAGATGCACACAAAGGGTGACATCTGCCCATACACACCCGTTGTAAGAAACCGGGTAAGGTTATTGAAACATGAGACACGTGGCTTCTGTAGGGGGACGCAAGGGTAACGCCAAAAAGCAGTAGGACAGCAGTTTTGACACGAAATGAGTGCACATTGGTATACAAAACAAGACAAGGTCGAACAAGTCATGAAAATAAAGAAAACAGGCAGTTGCACGTGTATAATGGGGCAGCAGGTGGTATTCATCTGGCCGGCGCATGGGGCCAGTTCAGGGAATGCCGAGGTGGTCAGCAACGAATATTATAAAACAACAATACGAAAAAGAAAGAGCACACGAAAGCAATCACACATGCTCGCGTTCACAAATGAATTAAAAGGTGAGAATATCAAAGCTAACAATGATACTGCTGCCTTCTGCCCAGAACAGAATGTCCAGACTTGTTCGTAAAATTTGGTTTAGTGAAGCCATTGTGCTAAAACACGTCCTACTAGCACGAAACTATACCCAACAACGGGAGCTCGAAAACTCCTGGGAGAAGATTATTGAGGGAAAGAAATGAACAGGCATACCACTAGCCTGGGAAATGCAGCCGAAATCTTAATTGGAGGAAACATACGTAAATTTCCCATAACTCTTATTTATTCTAAGCGACCCTGATTTAAACCTATAGATGAGGTAGGACTCACGGACCTCGCGATCGTGATGCGTTTTAAACTAGATTCAAGAATTGTGGCCTTCAGTTGTTCAAAGAATGACCAGGAGTGTTAACAAGCTTTGATAGAGGCAAAGAAGTGCAGGTTTTTGCATGAGAACGGTGATTGTTAAACCTCAAACGAAAGGGTGTTTCAGTCTGGCCGATGTATTGTTTGCCGGAGAGAGTGTATTCCAGCAAGTATACGACATTGGCGGAATCACAGTTAAAGTTCCCTTTTACATTAACATAGTAGTTTGAAGCTGTGCGGGCGGCGCGCTGTGTGGTGGTCATTTGTGGGCATTCCTTACACCGTGGTTTGTTACAGGGCATGCAACCAATAGTCTGTGGTCGGCTGATGCTGGATTTAGTGAGAACGTTGCCCAAATTGTTGCTTAGTCTATAAACAACACGTGGCGGCTCGGGGAATATTCTCTTTAGGCGTTCACTTTGAGCAAGGATATTGCGATGATTCCTTAGTATGGATGCAATTTTCGGAGAAGAGGCCGAATGGTTCAAAACAAGATTAGTTTGTTGATTGGGTTTTGGAGCTTTTTTTTTGAGAATGTTGGTGCGGTTCAACTGGCTAGCTTGTGTAATCGCGTCATCGATCACCTGCTCTGGGTATTTTTTATTCAAGACAGCGGTTTTAAGTTCTCTGCAGTTAGTATCGAAATCTGCCTGGCTTGTGCAGATTCGCCTAAAACGGTGAGATTGGCTATAAGGTATTCCAGTCTTGCAGTGCCTGACATGACTGATGTGGAAGTGCAAATACTGGCGCGTGTCCGTAGGTTTCCTGTAGAGATTAGTCTGAAGTCTGCCCTGAGAAACTGTGACAGTAACATCCAGGAAATTTATGCGTAGAGTTGGAATGAGAGAGGGAGATGATAGGATGCGCAAGGTTAAAAGCCTCAATAAACGCAAAAAGTTTCATTTACCGTGCTGCCAAATTATGAATATATCATCTATATACCTTTTGTAGTACAATGGCTTCTAATTTTGGGTTGCGAGGAAGTTTGACTCTAGCCATCACATAAAGATGTTCGCGTAGCTGGGCCCAATTTTGGTTCCCATTGACGTTCCACTGAATTGCACGTAATTGACAGCATCAAATGCAAAATTGTTAAGTTCGAGGATAAGGTGAAGAAAAATTTCAAGGGTGAGAGAATCGATAGGTTTGTCACCCACCGACCCCTCATGTGCACATGATACAGCGGTGATCCCATCGGCATGCGGAATGTTGGTCTATAGCGACACGACATCTAGGGTAACAAGTAAACAGTTAGGAATTTCCATCTCCGTGATATTTAGGAGCAAATCATTTGTATTCCTAATGAAGAATGGAAAGCTGCGGGGAATGTCGAAAATGAGAGAGTCGACATTGCGCGAGAGGTTCTCGGTGAGACTACTAATGCCAGAGACAATGGGGCGATCTGGGTTGTTATTTTTTTTTAATCTTAGGAAGAAGGTCGAATTTACCGGTGTGATGCGGGTTGTTGTGTGGATGAGGAGGTAAAGTTTCACTGGCGAAGAAGAAGCGAGGCACGTGACGTCAGACAAGGACAACGTATATTAACGGGACAGAATTTAAAAAAAAAATACACAATTAGCTATGACCTAATCTAATCAAAGGGCTAGATGTCCGACAAGACACTGTTAACTCAATAGAGTTCCCGCTCACGTCTTGCAGTCCTGCAGTACTCGGCGGTAGGAAGCTGTGGTGGTACACTTGATCGGTGTGATGGCTGCAGGCGCTGTCTCCTTGACGCTGGCGCTGGCCGCCGCAAAGTCGGTCCCGTGTGCTAGGCCCGGGGCGCTGCCGTGGTGCCCTTGTCAATGCCGGTGCTGCGACTGATGATCGCTGCGGCCCGGGTGCTCCGTGGCCAGTTTCGGCTGAGCCGCCTCGGTGTCCGCGGGGAAGATGCGGCTCGCAACGTAGGTTCCCCGAACGTTCTCGGGCTCGTAACGGAGGTTCCCCAAACGTTCTCGTCCGGCAGGTCGCTCCTCGAACCTCGTTCCTTCCGCTCTCGTGCCACGATCCTCCGGCTTCTTTCTCCTCTTTCTCTCCCGCGCCCTTCTTCGGCCTCCGCACACACCTCGTCTTCTTCCCTTCGATCTGCCGACGCCTGTCCGGTGAGCAGCGCCTCCTCACAACCGGCTACTGGGCTTAAGGGGATAAGAGAACGAGCCGCTGTTTCAGTTATTTCCTGATTTTAAACAAGCTCACTGAGTTTTTCTATGACAATTAGCTTATAATCATTAATGTGATCGCTAGAGGGTACTTTGTAGAACGCAGATTCTGATAGTTGTCTATGAGCCTCGTTGACATAGTCAGATTTGTCGAGGATCACGATGGCGCCTCCTTTATCGGCTGGTTTGTTTACTATTTCGGGGCAACCTGCGAGTTCCTCCAGGGCTTTCTTTTCCTTGTTTGTGATGTTACAGCGGAAGGGGATTATCTTTTGTATGCTGCTCGTACAGGTGCCTTGATAAGTAATTGTGGCACGGGAGCTGTGGCCTAACTGTATCGGAGCGCCTTGTAGCTGCACCGACGGTAAATGAAAGCACGAGATCACGCATGCGCACTTGCCTAAGGCGATAGCCCATCTATACCTCTCAAACCACTTTTTAAAGTTGGCTTCGAACATTGCTCGCAGCATAGTGCCCTCGGCGACGGTGCTGATAGCTGAGACGATTCTGGTAGCGTCTCAGGCGCACTTCCAGCTGCCGGAGACGCGGCGCGCTATCACAGAAATTTGCAGCGAGTTTTTTGTTCAAATATTTTTACGTGTGTACACTCTCAGCGCCATCGCCAAGACCAGTATGGTGTGAACAATGCTTGAAGCCAGGTAAGAAAAAGGGGTTTGAGAAGTATAGATGCGCTATCGCTGTCGGCAGGCGCGCATGAGTGTTCTCGCCTTTTTTATTTACCGCCAGTGCAGCTGCACGGCGCTCCGATACAGTTCGGCCACAGCTCTCGTGCTCTAGTTACTTATGATGGCAACTGTACATCGCGATGAACGGATTTAATGTACATGTCGAGGCATGTATTGCGCTGTGTGGGAGGGGTCCAGTGCTATGGCTAGGCAATGAGGTTTGGGCTCGTAGTCTCACTCTCGCAGTCTCATATTTCTGGCGAAGTTGTCTAAGTCCTTAAAAAGTTGAAATTCGTTGAAACCGCCAGTTGCCGGGCAAACATTCAGACCTTTTGACAAGGCGCTCATCTGATCTGGTGGTAGGGTAATACTAGAGAGGTTCATCAAATTTCCGGTGAGATTTTTGTTAGTTTTAGTAGCCTGGGGAGAGGTTACAGAAGGGGAATAAAAATTTTGGTTTGCGTTGGCCGACTCACTAGTACTGGCACTAATAAGAGCTTGTGAATGGTGAGTGTTTGGCGCGTTTAAGTGGCGACTTTAATGTGCATTCCCAGATAATGAACAGCCAGTAGTAATTGGGCTAACTTTATTTTTGCGGGTGTAGTCATTGCTATAGATTTTATCTCGTGAAAATTTACGGACTTTTGTTTCGGATACAGCGGATACATTTTTGAATTCGTAGCTGCGTGGAAGGCCTGATTCTCTTTCGCTTTGCTCCTTACTAAGAATTTCCTCTTCCTGGCGGAGGGAATGGGACATAGTCTCGCCGTGATCTAGAATTATCTTTGTTAATTGCAAGGATGCGTTGTCTAGTACTTGTTGCCACGTTTTCTTGTTGGAAGTGGACAGTTCGGCAGTTGCTTGTCTCAGGCTAACCCTCAAAGCCACGGGAGCTACCTCGCCAGACAAATACTGTGAAAGTGCGGAAACATGCATTTGGGAACGTATGCGTTTTTCAGTAATCTTTCATAATTTTAGGAACTGTTTTTATACTGGGTAAGAAGCTGCAATACCGGGTTTTCCGAGTTCTAGTCAGTTTGTCGGCGCAGACGACACTTTCTTTCGGCGGTTGTACGGGGCATGAGCAGGCTTCAGGGCGTGTGTAGGCAGTGCGGATTCGCTGCTGGCGGTGTACCGTGGCTCGGTTGTGGTTGGGGCTCCGGTGGCTGCTGTCGATCTCGAGGGCGGGCGTGGCAAACTCTGCTAGCCGCGCACTCTCGGTGTTGTGCTGCAGGCGATGCGTCGGTGCTCCGTGGCCATGGCCTTAGGCGCACGTACGGGTGGCAGGCTGCGGCGTGCGTCCGGAGACCCCTGGGGCCGGTCCCTGGTGCTCATCGCAAGGTCCGTGGTCACGGTGGCATGCAGGGCTTGCCCGCTGCCCCGTGTATCCGGGGACGTCGGGAAATGTGTTTTTAGACCGCGCTCTTGAATAAAAAATACACAGAGCAGGTGATCGATAACGCGATTACACGAGCTAACCAGTTGAACCACACGGACATTCTCCAAAAAAAGCTCCAAAACCCAATCAACAAACAAACCTCGTTTTGACCAATTCTGCCTCTTCTCCGAAAGTTGCATCCTTACTAAGGAAACATCACACAATTCTTGCTCAAAGTGAACGCCTAAAGAGAATATTCCCCGAGTTGCCACGTGTTGTTTATAGACGCAGCAAAAATTTGGGCGACGTTCTCACTAAATCCAGCATCAGCCGACGACAGATTACTGGTTGCATGCCCTGTAACAAACGACGGTGTAAGGTATTCCCACAAATGACCACACACCGCGCCGCCAGCACAGCCTCAAACTAGTATGTTAATGTAAAAGGGAACGTTAACTGGGATTTCGCCAACGTCGTATACCTGCTGGAATGCACCCCCTGTGGCAACCAATACATCGGCCAGAATGAAACACCCTTTCGCTTGAGGTTTAACAATCACCGCTCACATGAAAAACCTGCCTTTCTTTGCCTCTATCAAAGAATGTTAACACTCCTGGTCACACTTTTGAACAACTGAAGGTCAGAATTTTTTAATCTAGTTTTAAAACCCATCACGATCGCGAGGTTCGTGAGTCCTACCTTATCAATTAGTTTAAATCAGCGTCGTTTGGCATAAATAAAAGTGTTGGGAAATTAACGTGTTTTTTTTCCGATTACAAGTTCGGCTGCATTCCTCAGGCTGGTGCTATGACTGTTCATTTCTTTCCCTCAATATTATTCTCCCATGAGTTGGCGAGTTCCCGTAGTTGGGTATAGTTTCGTGCTAGCACGCCGTTTTTTAGCACAATGGCTTCACTGAACCAACTTTGACGAACAAGTCTGGATATTGTGTTTTGCGTAGAAGGCTGCAGTACCATTGTTAGCTTTGATATTGTCACCTTGTAATTCATTTGTGAACGCGAGCGTGTGTGATTGCTTTCGTGACCTCTTGCTTTTTTGTATTGTTGTTTTGTAATATTCGTTGCGAACCGCCTCGGCATTCCCTGAACTGGCACTATGCGCCGGCCAGATGAATACCACCTGCTGCCGCGTGTATGAGTGCACCTGCCTGTTTTCGTTTTTTTTTCAGGACTTGTTTGACCTTGTCTTTTTTTGTGCATACCAATGTACACTCATTTTGTGTCGAAACTGCCTGTCCTACTGCTTTTTGGCGTGACCCTTGCCTCCCTTCAACAGAACCCACGTGTCTTATGTTTCAATGGCCTTACCCGGTTTCTTAGAACGGGTTAGGATGGGCAGATGTACGCCCATTCTGCGCATTTGCATATATTCTTTGGAACCTCTTCATTCCGCGTGACCAATGTTTTTGGCTATGTCAAACACGTGCATGGTCATATCTTGTTTTGACCCCTCTTTCAAACCCGTTGCCAGGGGGGAGGGAAAATTACCTTGTTATTCATATGTATTTTTTTATTTTTTTTTCGGTGTTTGGTTCATCTCGCTCTCTTTCTTCTCCTTTTTAATACCTAGTGAAAAAAAGGAGAGGTTGACGGTTTACAGAAGCGCCGGCTACTCCTTCTCGCGTAAGTTACTGTTCGTAATAGACATTTCAAGAGTCTCAAACTCACTGGCCAGTACGGCGAAGGCAGCTCTTGCGGGAGAGTTCTTGAATATTCATGGAGTCAATGCACACAATATACTGCAAACACAAATTTGTCCCTGGCGTCCCTAATAGGAGTCAGCAACTATGATGTTAAACACTTTATGGTGGTTAGGGGAACGTCACACAAAACAGGAGATCACAAATCACACAGAAGACTGCAAACAAATCACACACTAAGGAAGTCATAATATGCAGTACAGAATGGAGGAAGGGAAAACGGCACAACGACACACGCAATAAAACGTAGTGTGTGCAGTCATGGTTGGAGACTCTAAGCGCAATAATACCAAAGCTAGAGGTACATTTCACACTAATAAAGTCCTAATAAAGCAGTCTCTAGAAAGAGTTTAAGAGCAGAAAAAGAATGCCGTCGCTGACTGGGTGTTGTCCATGGTCCGAGAACCTTGGCGAGGTTAAACGGCCTATTCTCAAAGGACATGAGCACACTTTTAAAGTTCCTCCTGGCATCGTCATGTCGGGGACATTCTAAGATTACATGATGAATCGTTTCATCAGGATGACCACGTAAACATCTTGCACTTTGAACTTTGCCGATTTTGTGGAGAAAGTGCTTTGTGTAAGCAGTGCCAATACGCAAGCGGTGTATAAGCGTCTCTAGGCATCTCGATGTAGGTGTTGGAATTTGGAATCGCAGTAAGGGATCAACCTCAAAGAGCAGGGTACTTTGTGACCGTTCGTCAAACCATGTAGCATGACAAAGGCTATCACTAGCTCTCGTTAAAATATGTCGCAAGTCCGAAATGTAGACGGGCAATATGTCGGAGGTTTTTCTCATTTCCCTACCGCGTGACTGTGTTTTCTTATTATCCTTTTTATAATTTTTTTCCCGCTCTCTCTTAATTCTTTTGCTACCCACCAACCATGTTTTATTTGTACAAACTCTCCCTCCTCTTACGTTGCACTCGCCCTTGCTACAATTTATGTATATATATAGCTCTGAAACGAACCTTTTTTGTACTCCGAAGAAAGGGAGTCCTCTTCCTGAAACGTCAGTAAACTTTTATTATTTTTTGAATGTCCTCGTGTGTGTCTGTATCTACTAACCTTATTTTTTCGCGCTGTGTGTGAGGTATTGTTTCCAGACTATATACATATATATATATAGGCAGAATGTTGGCAGAATAAGGGTTGGCGTGTTGGCAGTCAAGAAAACTTCGGAAAGATAAGGGGGGATACGGTAAGTCATACGAACGGACAAAGAATTTTTTGAGTCAGGAAGAAAGTAGTGAAAAAATTCCCACCGGATGTTATCCCAACCCACGAACTCCAGAATACCGGTCTGGTGTGGTTACCACTACGCTAGCGGCGGGGCTGATTCACCACCACTTTGTTGGGTATATATGGCAAAGTATTTTTCGTTTACTGCACTTGGTGGTGGTAGCACCGCCACTCGGCCTACTCGGGGTTAAAGGGACATTCTTTTTAACCATCGGGTCGTGGTTCGAGTGTCTAAGACATGTCAAAAGTAGTCGACCAGCATTGAACCCCCTTAAGCTACCTTTGGAATCAAGACCGCCAGAACAGAGGCCCTCGCTATGCATGTAACGAATCAGAAATGGGAAATGCGGCCTTGGTGAATAAAGACAGAATAATTTTATGCAGTCAAGAAAACCTCGGAAAGCAAAGAGGGGAATGTGGTAGGTCATAGAAACACGAACAATTTTTTTGAGTCAGAGAAAAAGGGATAAAAAATTCCCGCCGGGTAGGATCCGCACTCACGATCTCTAGAATGCCGGTCTGGTGCGACTGCCACTGCGCTACCAGAGGGGTGTTTCCCCACCACTTTCTTAAGTATTTATGTCAAGGTATTTTTTTGTTTCCAGCAATTGGTGGGGGTAGCCAGCGCCACTCGGACTACTCGGGTGAAGCGGACCTTCTTTTTAACCCCCGGGCAGTGACTCGAGTGCCTACGACATGTCGAGATTGGTCGCCCAGCGTTGAATCCTCTTAACCTACCTTACGCACCAAGCCTGCCAGAACCGAGGCCCTCGCTATGCATGTAGGGAATCAGAAATGGGAAATGAGGGGCTTGGTGAATTAAGACAGAATAAATATTCAGCGTCAAGAAAACCTCGGAAAGCAAATGGGGGAGTGTGGTAGGTCATACAAACAGATGAATGTTTTGAGTCAGAAAGAAAGTGGTGAAAAAATTTCCGTAGAGCGTGATCTGAACCCACAAGCTCCAGAATACCGGTCGGGTGTGATTCCTACTATGCTACCGGCGGGGTTGCTTCCTCACCACCTTCTTGGACATTTATGTCAAGGTATTTTTCTTCACCTGTACTTAGGGGTGGTACCCAGCGACACTCGGACTACTCGGGGTGAAAGGGACCTTCTTTGTAACCCCCGGTTCCTGACTTGAGCGTCTACGACATGTCGAGAGTGGTCGACCAGTGTTGAACCCTCTTAAGCTACAATTGGCACCAATACCGCCAGAGCAGAGATTCTCGCTATGCTCGTAGTGAATCAGAAATAGAAAATGAGGGGCTAGGTGAAAAAGACAGAATAAAGGTTGGCAGTCAAGAAAACCTCGGAAAGCAAAGGGGGGAATGTGGTTGGTCATAGAAATAAATAATAAATCTTGGGGGCATTTTTTACAACTTTGTGACCCAAAAAGTTATTCATCTGTTTCTATGTCCTACGGCATTCCACATTTGCTTTCCGAGGTATTCTTGGCTGCGAACACTTATTCTGTCTTAATGCACCGAGCCCCTCATTTCGCATTTCTCATTCGCTACAAATATATATATATATATATATATATATAAGAGAAAAAAAGCTTCAAACAAGGTAAAAGCACGATTGTGGCCTACGTTTCAGCAAAGAGAACTTGCTTTCCAAGCCCTGAGGAAAGCAAGTTCTCTTTGCTAAAACGTAGGCCACAATCGTGTTTTTACCTTGTTCGAAGTTTTTGTTCTCTTTTGTTCTCTACCATCTTCAAAGTTGTACTACTCCCTGTATATATATATATATACATATTTCTTTTACTCTCCCCGAGAGCTCTCATTGACGAGGGTGAGGACAAAAGGAAGCCCTCGGAGGCAAAGTGTGTATAAGCGTTTTTCTGTCTATTCTAAAATAACCCCAGAAGAAGAAAGGTTCTCCTTTCGAAACTGTTGGTAACAATAAAACACTTGTTCAGTGTTTTCCAAGTGTCTGCACCCAAGTTTTGACCTATTGCTAAGGTAGTCCGGAACTTCTTACCTGCTATGTATATATTATTATATATATACATATATATATATATATAAATATATATATATATATATATATATATATATATATATATATATATATATATATATATATATATATATATATATATATATATATATATATATATATATATATAGCGTGGGTGAGTGCATTAAACGTTAATGAGCACTTGCTTTGCGGTAGGACCCACATATATGCTGTGACCATTCGCCGGCAGTTTTTAGGGCAAACAGTTGGGATGGCAAGTTCAAGGTACAGAACGTCGGTCTTTCTCTGCATGAAGTTGCGAAGAGGTGGTATCTTAACCAAGAGTACACCATACCGATTGGGCCTCCTTCACTGAAAAGATCCGCGAGATATTTGGCACACGGTCTGCTCGGTCAGATGAGGCCAAGAGGACACTAGATTACCGCTGGCAGCGCCCAGACGAGACATATTCGTCTTACATTGAAGACGTCCTCTCTCTCTGCCGTCGGGTTAACCCAGACTGGTCAGAGGCTGACAAGGTTCGTCATCTCCTCAAAGGCATCGCAGAGTTTGCATTTACCTCGCTTGCCCTGAAAAATCCAACTTGTGTGGATGATGTTCGGACCACCTGTCAGCGAATGCAACAGGTAAAAGTATTCGCCTGCAGCCAAGGCAGGAATCAGCTCCTGTTCCTCATGTGTCGGAGCTGCGTGCCCTTATACGCGATATTATCCGCGAGAAGCTCAAACAGCAAGGCCCATCGTGTTCTCATGGTGACCGCTGCACCAAGCCTGCCAGTGACTTGCGAGGAATAATCAAAGAGGAGCTGTCGCCGATGACGTGTAGTCCAGGAAGAGCCCCTGGAGTGGTTCTCGGCACGCCCTCGTACGCGGACGCAGTGTCGCATCCGCCGGTCTTGACGAATGGAATTCCTGTGCCTCCGCCCATGATCGGCCAGTTAACGGCCATTTCCTCCCTGCCCCCTGCTTCGAATGCGTATTACAACTGGCGACCTCTTCAGGATTTCCGTCGTAACGAACGGCCGGTCTGCTTCTATTGTGAAATCCGCGGCCACATATCGCGGTTTCACCGACGGCGCCAGCAAGGTGAGCGGCGAGGCTACGCGCCCTACGAACGCGACGTTCACTACAGCTACGGACCTCGACGACCTGGATATCCTCCTCACGACCGCTCCCTGTCACCTCAGTTTTCTCCAGACCGTTCACACCGTCAACTGGATCCCAGACGCCGTTCTCCTTCGCCCGGACGTCGTTTCGTCTCGCCTCTTTGCCCCGTTTCGAATAACGTCAACCACATTCCGGAAAACTAGATGCTCCAGTTTACGGAGGGGAAACTGCATCGTGCGAACTCTTCACAACTCTTCTGGCGCGCCCCTCGAACACTTTACCTGTAATCGTTGAAAGAATTTTTGTACAAGCGTTAGTGGACACTGTAGCCAGTATTTCTGTTATGCATAGTGATCTCTGCGCTCGACTACGCAAGGTGAAGACGGCCTACAATGACCCTTCGTTATGTAGTGCAAATAGGAATCTTATAGACCCAGCCGCATCTTGTACAGCCCGTGTAATCATTGGAACAATCGTCACCATATTGAGTTTGCTGTTTTGCCAGGATGTGCTCATCAGTTAATTCTTGGATGGGACTTCCTTTCATCAGCTTCTGCGAGTATAACCTGTCACCCACCAGCCATTCGCATTTCCAACACAGAGCCTTCCCCTGCACCGAACTTCCGCACGGACTATGTGTTACCATACGGTGACGAGGAAGTTCTCGTAGTGTCCTCCAGCAGCATTTTCGAAGGTGATGTAGTAGCGTCTCCTTCAAGCCGCTTGGTTTCGCGGGGATTCGCTCTGTCCGCATGCGTCGTCCGTTTTTCCCAAGGATCTGCAGCTCTGGCCGGTCTGAACACCACCGGAGAGCCGATTTTACTAAAGGCATGACCGTTGCTTCTGTGATTGATAGATAGCCTGTCTCAGTCCTCTCCAGTGCAGTACCCTCCTCGCGAAAGTGTGAATTTGCTTCTTCGGCTGGTATGTCCAGTATCGCTGCCGCTACCAGCCCCGACCTTACAACGAAGCAAACGGAACAGCTGCTCACGATGCTCGCGAAGCATGTTGCATCCTTTGACGTGAGTTCCAGCACTCTCAAACGGACGACTGTGTCTGCCCATCGAATTGAGACGGAAGGTTCGGCGATTGTGCGCCGGCGACCATACCGCGTGTCGTCACATGAAAGGAAAATTATTGAGAAGCAGGTCGCTGAAATGCTCAAGCGCGACGTTATCCGCCCATCGTCGCGCTCGTCGTCATCGCCGAGTGTTCGTCGAGAAGAAGGATGGGTCCGTTCGCTTTTGTGTCGACTACCGGGCGCTAAATAAAATGACTCGGAAAACTGTTTATTCGATGCCTCGCATCGACTACGCTCTGGATAGTCTCCAAGCAGCGGAATACTTCTCGAGCCTCGACTTGCGTTCGGGTTATTGGCAGATCCCAATGCAAGAAGATGACAAAGAGATGACGGCCTTCGCCACCCTAGACGGGCTTTTCGAGTTCAACGTGATGCCATGTAGGCTTTGTAATTCTCCTGCAACGTTTGAACGAATGATTGACACCATAATTCGTGGCCTTAAATGAAAAACCTGCCTGCGCTACCTGGACGACATTATTGTTTTCGCAACTACATTTGAACAACACTTACAACGTCTGGACGAAGAACTCAGCTGTCTTCCAAATGCGCGACTGCAGATCAACACAAACAAATGCACTTTTGCCAGCAAAGCTATTAAAGTATAAGGACACGTCGTAAGCAAGAACGGAATACAACCTGACCCAGAGAAGGTTTCGGCCTTTTTAAATTTTCCCCGTCCACAACAGCAAAAAGACCTCCGCAGTTTTCTCGGACTCAGATCATACTTCCGCAGATTTTTCCAAAATTTCGCAACAGTTGCTTCGCCTCTACATACCCTTCTCCGCCCTGGCATCACTTTCGTTTGGACAGAAGACTGCGAACGGGCTTTTCAGGCCCTCAAAGATGCCCTCACAACGCGCCCCGTGCTTTGCCATTTTAATGACAGCGCTCCAACTATCCTGCACACAGACGCCAGTGGGAAAGGCATCGGTGCCGTCTTACTACAACTGGATGCTCAACATAAGGAGCGGGTGGTCGCCTATGCCAGTCGTTTACTTACGGCGGCAGAACAAAACTACAGCATAACAGAGTAGGAATTCCTCGCCGTTGTTTGGGCAATCCAAAAATTCCACACTTACATATACAGCCGGCATTTCACTGTCGTTACTGAACACCACGAGTTGTGCTGGCTGTCGACACTCAAGAACCTTTTCGGACGCCTTGGCCGTTGTGTTCTTCGTCTACAGCAGTGCAGGTTTTCCGTTACATTCAAGTCCGGGAAGAAGCATTTGGAAGCAGACGCCCTTTGACATTGTCCATACTCCAAATAGCCAGCCCCTGCCTCCGCATCGACCCTTCCTGCTCTACCCATCGCACCCATTCCTCATGCCATGGCTTCGGACACAGACAACCTATCCGCCCTGCGACGTGCCAATAGTTACTGTCGTCGAATAATAGAGAGAATTGATGGCTCCGCAGGACCTCCAAACAGCCTCCTACGCCGACAGCTGAGGAACTATAAAATTGTGAATGGAGCCCTCTGCTGCTACAGCCATCATCCTGCAGGCAGTAGATGGGTAACTGTTTTACCTCGGACGCTCAGGGCAGTCATCTTAGAGGCGTTCCACGATGACGCGTCGGCTGGACACCTATGGTTCGACAAAACGTATGACCGGATCCGCAGTCGTTTCTATTGGCCTGGGATGTCGACCAGCGTGGCAAAATACGTTTCATCTTGTGACAAATGCCAGCACAGGAAACGAACTACATCTCCCCCAGTTAGTCTGCTACAACCAGCCCCCTATACGCCTTCGCCGTTTGATACAGTGGGCATTGATCTGTATGGGCCACTTCCGCAAACACCTGCCGGCTATCGCTGGATATTGACGGCGGTCGACAATTTGACGCGGTACGCAGAAACATTACCTCTGCGAACGGGATGCGCTCAGGAAATTGCAGATTTTGTGCTGCAAAATATCATCTTGCGCCACGGTGCCCCTCGAATGCTTTTGAGCGAACGTGGCAGAGCCTTCCTATCCCAAATTGTGGCTGAAGTGCTTCAAGCTGCCAATACTGTGCAGAAAACTACCACTGGGTAGCATCCTCCAACCAACAGCATCACCGAACGTTTTAATCGAACTCTGTCCGACATGCTGTCCATGTATATCAAGCCGGACCACAGAAACTCGGACCAAATTCTTCCTTTTGTAAAGTTCGCCTATGATGCGACCATGCAGCGCACCACAGGCTACTCCCTTTCTTCGTAGTTTTTGGACGCGCCCCATCCTTCATCATTACTACCAATTCCTTTGCCGCACCGGCCTCTCCTGCCGTACCGTTTTCTGACGTGTTTGTCTCTCGCCTCAACGACTGTCGCCATCTGGCTCACCTTCACCCTGAAGCCACCAAGCAAGAACGGAAAACTCAGTACGATTCAACTCACCAATCCGTTCACTTCCGCCCTGGGGAAGAAGTATTACTTTGGACACCCGTACGCTCCCCCGGCCTATGCGAAAAGTTTTTGCATCGATATTTTGGTCCGCACTTTGTTCTTGAGCAGACATCTCCTGTGAATTATCGGGTGTCTCCGGCAGCTTCCTCCACTGACCACCGAAGGCGAGCAACTGAAATAGTTCACGTCTCCCGCAAGAAACGATACAACCAGCCCACACCGTAACTCACTGTGACCAGGAGGTCGCTTCCAGTCGAAGGGGAAACAGTGTGGGCGTGGGTGAGTGCATTCAACGTTAATGAGCACTTGCTTCGCTGTAGGACCCTTTTGTATGCTGTGGCCAATCTCTCATCTGTGCATACTCATTAAAATCATCGTCTGTAGTTAATCATCTTTACGAGTGGCTTGTTCTGTCGAGTCACCGACGGGCGGATTAAAACCCAGACTGCTGGTACTGCTGCCGACTTGTGTGGGGTCTCCCATCGTCTTACAATATATATATGCACAGTTTGAGGTGTACAGGCAGCATGTTGCTCCAGGTGTGAGGTTGTACATTGTAGCGCCGACAGCCTACCGCTCTGTTCCGCGGTCACTATAATTGTGTCGTCCGCTCCCGACCCCTTACCAACACTTCCCTTCCCGCCCCGCTATTTCTGGTTTTTTTCTCTGTCATTTCCTTGTCTCAGCGCTTAGCAAGCATACCACGCCGCATTAATGAACAGATTGTACCCATCGCCTCTTTATGTCAGCAGATGTCAAACTCCTTTTATCCTTGAGAAATGTGAAGTGGAATGTTGAAGCTTTTATTTGAACAGAGCGTGTAAGAAGTATTTTATTTTGGTGTCTGTTGAGGCTGATGCCTTGGGTGTCTTGTATTCACATTGTGATCCCCAATGCTAGTGCTCACGGAGTGCGTGCGTCCTTCCTGTCTGTTGGCTCATGTTTTTTTTCTTCTCGTTTGCATTGTTTTCTTTTTCTTTTTTTCCATTTTTAGTTGCCTTGGAAGCACGGTGGGTACCGACAGTCGCCTCTGTCTTTTTGATTTCATGTTTTCACAAATTGCCGCGCTCCGCCATACTGTCGTAAATGTGACCCAGGGGTCCACGCGGTCTAGCGACAGACCGAGTGATAACAGTTAACAGGGTGTGCATTGACCTGGTGTGACATGACGTGACGCTGTGTACAAACGGAGGCATAGGCAGGAAAGGAAACGCCTCAAAAGGGCTCTACCCATTGGCTTTTGTAGGACCCCCCAAAATCACGGAGGCTGCCTGCGCTTGAGGTACAGTAAAGGGCTCGCTTGCTTTCTTGACCTTGCCGCTTAAGACAGTCGGTTGTTAATCCTTGTTACTGATCACGCACATGTACACTCACTGCATGTGGCGGCGTGTGCTTTTTACTTTTCCCCTCTCGGAGACACGGGATGTTTTTCGGCCTTTCGCCACCCATGAATTTTTCGCATTTTCTGTTATCCCCTCCACTCGCGTTCTTGAAGTATGTTCTTCTTGCCCCCCCATTCCTTTCCTTCGCATTTATTTTCTTTTTCGAGGGTTTCTTTTCGCTTGTCTTTGGCAGAATAAGCTTTGTATGGTGTGTGGGGTCGTGTGTGTGTTTGTTTCCCATGTGGCCAGTGTTTCGGGGCGCCGCCCCCACCCTGAGTCCGTACGATTTTTTCCCAAAGCTTTTATTCCTGAGGAAGACCTGTCTCACGTCGAAAGGTTGGAAATAAAGTCTCCGAAGAGCGTACTTCTACATTGTTTTATACACATATATATATAAAAATATATATACATATATATTTATATAGTCTGAAAAGATAAAAACTCACACAGAGCGCGGAAAAAATAACGTTAGTAGAGACAGAGACAAACGAGAAAGACGTAGAAAATAAAAAAAAAGGTTAACTGACGGTTCAGGGAGAGGACTCCCTGAAAGTCCTCTCCCTGAAACGTCAGTAAACCTATTTTTATTTTCTACGTCTTTCTCGTTTGTCTCTGCCTCTACTAACGTTATATACATATATATGTATATATATGTATATATATATATATATATATATATATATATATATATATATATATATATATATATATATATATAGCAGAGAAGGAATTCTTGGCTACTGTTTAAATATTCAAAAACTTGGGTGCGACCACTTGGAAAACACTAACAAATACTTTATTTCGACAGTTTCGACCAGTGGTCTGGTCTGCTTCAGGGAAAATTACAAGTGACTGAATATGCTCTACGATACACACTTCACGAGAGAGGGGAATTTTGCCCTCTACCTCTCTTTCTTGCCAGAAAAGAAACCAAATAAATGAAAGCAAACATGTACAATAATCTCAGCGGCACATATACACGTCTCTCCCCAGGCGAGCGGCGATACAAAGCAAGGAGAGGGGAAAAGGAAAACAGGAGAAAAAAGGAGTATAAAGAAGGAGGCAATTAGAAATACAGAAAGAGGGGAGAAAAGGAGAGGCAGAAGAAAGGGGGGTTCTCAGAAGCAGACACTGACGAATACGAAGGTCGAACAGCGGAAACTTGAAAGGTAGAGTGAGGGACCGCTCAGCGGCTCAGAATGACGTGACGTGCCGCATTCCGCGTACTGTAAAAAGAAAAAAAAAAAAAAAAAAAAACGGAAGAAAAACCCCTAGGAGTGAATTATGTTTGAAGAACGTTGTTGCGAATGTAGATAAGCGCCACATGGCCCCCAGTAGCTCACGAATGCCAATACAGGGTCTAAACACACATAGCGAGAGGAGCGGAGGAAACATGAGTTCGGAGGCTGCGGCGTCGGGCAAGGTCCGCGCACTCAACATGGTCCGAAGTCGTGTTGTAAACGATAGCCCGAGTCGGCGCGGCGCGCCACGGAGATTTATGGGTGCAGAAGCGCTAGCGGAGCGCCGAAACGTCGCCGGAGGAGTCATTCCCGTGCGGAAACGCACCCCCCTAGCCCCCCCCCCCCCCCGTTTTACCGAAGCTCGTAACCGTGTGGTCGCCAGGCGCGTGTTCTCTATTTTGTTAAAAATGGCAAAACGATAATGAGGAGAAAAGTAGGTCTGAACCGCAGATTTATTGCTAACAGCACTCGTTTGGCTCCCTCGCCGCACGCCCCCCGCCCCCTCCCCCCCAAAAATAATAATAATAATAATAATAATAATAAAAAAAGTTCACGTATGGTCTCGTAGGCAGCCCAATCTCCCTGCGCTCTCGTTTATACCCTCAGTAAGCGTCCGAAATTTATGTATAAAGAACGATTCTCTCTGTTTCCGCTCGTAAGTATTGCGGAAGCCGGACTGAATTAACACTACTTGTATTCTTTCGAAGGAGTGATCCGCGAGGCGGAGGTGCCTGGACAGTGGAAGACCGGGAAGTCCCTTTACATGCGACTTGTGATTGTTAAATCTGGTGCGGAAGGGCGTTTCGGTCTGTCCAATGTACTCCTGATTACAAACGAGGCAACGAAGTTTATAGATTACGTTTGAGGTGTCGCAATTTAAATTTTCTTTGATAGCATATTTAAAGGTTGACCTGCTGGCTTGGGCAATATTAGTCGTCTCGATGTGGGCGCAGACTTTACAGCGCGGCTTGCCGCATGGTCGGCAGCCTTGAGCTCGCTCAGGTGGCTCTGTTTTAGCGTTGACTAAGAGGTCCCTCAAGTTTTTGCCACGTCGGTACACAACACGAGGGGGCTGCTGGAAAATGGCCGACAACCGGTCGCTCTGTTTGATGATATTGAAATTTCTTCTCAAGATGTCATTTACTTTAGGAATTTTGGAAGAGTAGGTGAGAACCAAATTAGTCTCGGGGTGGTTTTCTTTTCGGCTTTCAGCTAGAATGTCCTCTCTTTTCAAGTTGCGAGCGCGCTCAATTGCATCGTCAACTATTCCTTCTGGGTATTTTTGGCCAATCAGGGAGGTCTTAAGTTCACGTGCATTTTTCTCGAAATCCTCCTGCCCAGAGCATATTCTACGGTACCTGTGTGCCTGTGAATACGGTATGCCTGTTTTACAATGGCGAGGGTGGCTGCTAAAGAAGTGGAGATACTGTTGGCGGTCAGTGGGCTTCCTGTACAATGTTGTTGAAATGTTCCCACTGTCCAGGAGCAGCGTGACATCTAAGAAATTAATGGTTTTGGTTGAGATCTGATGGGTTAGTTTTATTGAAGGATGCAGGGAGTTGATATCTGAAATGAATTCCGTGAGGCTCGCCTCATCGTTGTCCCAAATGAAGAAGATGTCATCCAGAAAGCGCTTGTAAATTACGGGTTTAGGGCAGCATTTTCCAATGAATTCCGTTTCCAATGACGCCATGAAGATATTGGCATATGTTGGTGCCATTTTAGTCCCCATGGCTGTGCCGTTAATTTGAAGGTAGTGTTCACTGTCGAATTCAAAGTGATTGTATTCAAGGACTAGGCGGAGGAGGGTTTCTAATGTGGTAGGGCTGACATCTAAGCAAAAATCAGAGTCACCGTAAGATGAAATCGCGGCCAGTATGCCATCAGTATGAGGAATGTTTGTATAGAGCGACGTAACGTCCATGGTGACGAGAAAACTGCCAGGTGGGACAACTAGGTTCGAAACCTCGCGGAGGAAATGACCCGTATCTTTTATGTATGAGGGGAACGTTGGAGGGATATCCTTAATTAGGTGGTCGATAAAACTGGATATTTTTTCTGTTGCCGTTCCTTTGCTCGACACGATAGGGCGGCCAGGATTATTTTCTTTATGTATTTTGGGAAGAAGGTAGAACCGGCCAGGCTTAGAATTATGAGGTACCATTAATTTATACATTGCGTGGGTAATTTTCCCATCGTCCAGCAATGACTTGAGTGCGTCGATAATTTCGGCTTCAAACTGTATTGTTGGGTCGGCAGTAAGCTTGCGGTAGAATGTCTTATCAGTTAGCTGTCGCTGCCCCTCTTTTAGGTAGTCATTTTTGTTCAGAATCATTATTATTATTATTATTATTATTTTTGGGGGGGAGGGGGCGGGGGGCGTGCGGCGAGGGAGCCAAACGAGTGCTGTTAGCAATAAATCTGCGGTTCAGACCTACTTTTCTCCTCATTATCGTTTTGCCATTTTTAACAAAATAGAGAACACGCGCCTGGCGACCACACGGTTACGAGCTTCGGTAAAACGGGGGGGGGGGGGGGGGGGCTAGGGGGGTGCGTTTCCGCACGGGAATGACTCCTCCGGCGACGTTTCGGCGCTCCGCTAGCGCTTCTGCACCCATAAATCTCCGTGGCGCGCCGCGCCGACTCGGGCTATCGTTTACAACACGACTTCGGACCATGTTGAGTGCGCGGACCTTGCCCGACGCCGCAGCCTCCGTACTCATGTTTCCTCCGCTCCTCTCGCTATGTGTGTTTAGACCCTGTATTGGCATTCGTGAGCTACTGGGGGCCATGTGGCGCTTATCTACATTCGCAACAACGTTCTTCAAACATAATTCACTCCTAGGGGTTTTTCTTCCGTTTTTTTTTTTTTTTTCTCTTTTTACAGTACGCGGAATGCGGCACGTCACGTCATTCTGAGCCGCTGAGCGGTCCCTCACTCTACCTTTCAAGTTTCCGCTGTTCGACCTTCGTATTCGTCAGTGTCTGCTTCTGAGAACCCCCCTTTCTTCTGCCTCTCATTTTCTCCCCTCTTTCTGTATTTCTAATTGCCTCCTTCTTTATACTCCTTTTTTCTCCTGTTTTCCTTTTCCCCTCTCCTTGCTTTGTATCGCCGCTCGCCTGGGGAGAGACGTGTATATGTGCCGCTGAGATTATTGTACATGTTTGCTTTCATTTATTTGGTTTCTTTTCTGGCAAGAAAGAGAGGTAGAGGGCAAAATTCCCCTCTCTCGTGAAGTGTGTATCGTAGAGCATATTCAGTCACTTGTAATTTTCCCTGAAGCAGACCAGACCACTGGTCGAAACTGTCGAAATAAAGTATTTGTTAGTGTTTTCCAAGTGGTCGCACCCAAGTTTTTGAATATATATATATATATATATATATATATATATATATATATATATATATATATATATATATATATATATATATATATATTTGTGTGTATATGTGTATATATATACATAAACATATTTATATTTATTTTTATATTCTACGGAAGGAGCCGTGGACTCGGTGATGCGCTGTGGCCTCCTACATTCATTCTTGTTTGCAAGCCCCGGCCGGGACTTAGAGTGCGGCGGCGACATGCCACCGCCAGGGAGCACAGACGTGTTCGAACTCCGTGTCGCGTTAAACTGCTGACATCACCGGCTAGCACAGCTGATGATGAGACATGCGACAATAAAAAAAAAAAAAAATATATATATATATATATATATATATATATATATATATATATATATATATTGGCCAATACCGCCTTCGTGTTTCGTCGTCGTCGCTGCATTGGGTGCGTCCATCGTCTTCTCATCGCTCGTCGTCCTCCAAGTCTCCTAGCATTGCCTCTCAATATATATATATATATACATATATATATACATATATATATATGTATATATACATATATATATATATATATATATATATATATATATATATATATATATATATATATATATATATATATATATATATATATATATATATATATATATATATATATAAAACTGACACGCTGGCGATGGGGCCGAAGGCGTGGTGAACACAAAGTAAGAAACCTCGGTAACAGCAACAGCGGAGGGTTTATTTCGACGTTTCGTCTTCGAGACAAGTCTTCTACCGGAATGATGGCTTCGGTCGCTTCGGAAGAGAGCATATATGTCGAAAGTGGGAAACGGGTTTACGAATGGCCAACGATACCACACACAAACATACGTGAATAACACAAACACGAAGCGGGAATCTTCCTTATTGGAAGAATGAACAAAAAAATGAACAACAAATGAACAACGAAGAGAGAGACGCCAATATAGTTGGAGAGAAAAAAAGGAATAAAGGGAGATGAAAGAGCACTTACCATGAATTAGAGTGGTGGCGGAAACGCGAAAAGCTCAACAGCGTCCGAAAGTGGGGTTGTATAACAAAGGAGAGAAGGCAATATATCTTCCGCCACTAGGCGTCAGTATGCTAACGCCCAGACGCTCCAGGGATCGCGTTTCCGTAGATTGAAAGCGAGTGTCCCACCATATGTTCGAAAAGTGCAAACAAGGCATTTTACAGCCCGTTTATGGGCCCGTTCCCGGAGCTGAGACAATTAAAGGACGTTTTGTGGTCGTGCAGAAGGAAACGGTCCGCCACCATTCCACCGTTCCCTCGCCGGAAGGACGCCTTCTGAGAACGGGGCGCTAGGCCGAGTTTTCTGGTCTTTGTTAAGAACTGCCACTTTGCAGTTCAGCGACAACCCGTGAGTCGTGGGTGTCTACCCTCCGCTGAGTGGGGGATGGGGTGGGAAAGAGCCAAACCAGAACGCCAGCTGCTCAACGGGATGGGGGGAAAACGGAGAATATAAACCCCGATGGTTCGGTAGCCTTGGTTAGAACACGACTGTAGGTGCAAGGTACAGAAAAATAGATTTATAAGCAGTCAAAAATGTAACCTGTTCGCGGGGGCGAATAGTGATAACAGCGGCAAGGATATGTGCGCTCGAGTAATAACGCAGACCCCAGAATTGTATTGCTTATCTTCCTGGTTATGCGCCATACACAAACGTTTAAATCCCCCAACCAATTTTCGAACACGTGTTTTGGGGAGAAGGTAAACAGAAGTTATTGCAGAAACAGCACCGGCACTAAGCAACATTACTTAATTGTAAGATTGTGACGAAGATTTAGAAAAGGATTCCAAAGTTATAACACAATATTATAAAAGAGAGAATTAAAAAAACAATAGGCGTGAACACGAAGAGCGGAAAAGGAGAGAAGGAATAAAAATGAAAACAAAAACGGAAAGACATCAGCAATGTGGGAAAAATCCACTGAACAAACGCTCACGTGCATGTGATTTCGAGAATCCGGTTCCGGCTACATACACAGCGCCACTGATACGGTTAGGTAGATGACAATGTTTTAATCGCTGCAAGTGTGCCTGGCTCCTCATTTATACCTTTTTTGATTGTATTGAATCGGTATATGGGGTATGATTCACGTTGTTCTCGTTCCCGGTTCGACCTGAACCCCGTCGCTAAGAGCGTGACGCTTAGTTTATCGAAAGATTTATCTGGAAGGCTGAGGTGTCTGGAGAGGGGCAGGGTCTGGCCCGTTTTGGCGTGGGCTTTCTGATTATTGAACCGGAGCCTGAAAGATGTCCCTGTTTGCCCTATAGGTTGCATTCGACACACATTGCATTCAATCAAATAAATCACATTGGAAGTGTCGCACGTCATAAATAAGGACCCAGGAACACTTGCAGCGATTAAAACATTGTCATCTACCTAACCGTATCAGTGGTGCTGTGTATGCAGCCGGAACCGCATTCTCGAAATCACATGAACGTGAGCGTTTGTTCAGTGAATTTTTCCCACATTGCTGATGTCTTTCCGTTTTTGTTTTCATTTTTATTCCTTCTCTCCTTTTCCGCTCTTCGTGTTCACGCCTATTCTTTTTTTTAATTCTCTCTTTTATAATATTGTGTTATAACTTTGGAAACCTTTTCTAAATCTTCGTCACAATCTTACAATTAAGTGATGTTGCTTAGTGCCGGTGCTGTTTCTGCTATAACTACTGTTTACCTTCTCCCCAAAACACGTGTTCGAAAATTGGTTGGGGGATTTAAACGTTTGTGTAAGGCGCATAACCCGGAAGATAAGCAATACAATTCTGAGGTCTGCGTTATTACTCGAGCGCACATATCTTTGCCGCTGTTATCACCATTCGCCCCCGCGGACTGGTTACATTTTTGATTGCTTGCAAATCTATTTTTCCCTCCCTTGCACCTACAGTCGTCTTCTAAGCCCGGCTACCGAACCATCCGGGTTTATTTTCTCCGTTTTCCCCCCCATCCCGTTGAGCAGCTTGAGTTCTGGTTTGGCTGTTTCTCCCCCACCCCCCACTCAGCGGAGGGGAGACACTGACGACACACGGGTTGTAGCTGAACTGCAAACTGGCAGCTCTTAACAAAGGCCTGAAAACTCGGCCTAGCGCCCCGTTCTCGGAAGGCGTCCGTCCGGCGAGGGAACCGTGGAATGGTGGCGGACCGTTTCGTTCTGCACGACCACAAAACGTCCTTAAATCGTCTCAGCTCCGGGAACGGGCCCATAAACGGGCTGTAAAATGCCTTGTTCGCACATTCCGAACATATGGCGGGGCACTCGCTCTCAATCTACGGAAACGCGATCCCTCGGAGCGTCTGGGCGCTAGCATAGTGACGGCTAGCGGCGGAAGATGTTGCCGCGAACCATACATTGGGCTTGTTTACTTGTGTTTTGCCTTTACCGCCCGGCTGCGCCGGTCTGTGTTATCTCTGCGCCAAGTGAAGCGCGTGTTCCATTCTTTCTTTCTGTGCCGCATGTGTTATCTGTTGTGATAGGGAGAGCATTCCGATCTAACGTGAACAGCCCAGAATAATCTTCTTGGATCTACTATGTTCTCGATGTGAATCTATGTTTCGAGAACCACGCGCGCCGAAGGATAAAAAGCCTGCAGTGCGGACGCCGGGGCATTTGATTCTGCGACGCTCGCGGACGCACGTACGTCACTTTGTTGACCACTGCTTCGCCGCCTCTGTATTCTTTTCAGTTGTTAGTGGAGCACAAGTTCGCTCCAATAAACTTGTTTCCTTTCCAAACAGCTGCTTCGTCCTTGGCTACGTGACATCTGGTGTGGTGCGGGGTACGCACCCTTCATGCCCACTACAACCTCTGGAAGCCGCCAAGCCAGTCCAACAAGAGCCAGCCTCCGCGTGCAAGATTTACCACCCGAGTTCGGTCTACTACCGGAGAAGACGAAGAAGAAAAACGTCGCAACCAGCACCATGCTCAACCAAGCCAATCCTCCTGTCGTTCTGCAGCAGCCACGGGAACCGCCATCATTCCGAGTAGCCCCCGCAGAAGACCCAGAAGAATGTTTGGAGAAACTGGAGCGCGTCCGGAAATTCCACAGGTGGGACGACGCAGAAACGTTCCGGCACGTTTTCTTTTACTTGGAAGATTCGGCTTGCACTTGGTTCGAGAACCACGAGAGCTCCTTGACAAACTGGGCTCAGTTCAAAAGCGAGTTCACTAAGACCTTCACTACCGTCGTGCGGAAAGAAAGAGCCGCCCTTTTGTTGGAGACGCGCACACAACACCCCAACGAAGGTGTCGTGATCTTTGTTGAGGAGATGAAGCAGCTATTTCGCCGCGCGGACCCCAAAATGACGGAAGAAAAGAAGTTGCGCTTCTTAATGCGCGGAGTGAAGGAGGAACTGTTTGCTGGACTTGTCCGAAATCCGCCCAAAACCGTCGCCGAATTCGTGACCGAAGCCAGCACCATTGAGAAAGCCCGCGAAATGCGTGCTAAGCAGTATGACCGCAACTTTGTTGGCGCGGCCAATGCGAACGACTTTGGCAGCACGCGGGTCCCGGCCGGCAGCCTACGCGAGACTATCCGCGCAATAGTGAGAGAGGAGCTGCGGAAACTTCTCCCAACGCCGCCGCAGCCCCAAGTCGCTTCCCTCAGCGACGTGATTAGAGACGAAGTGCAACAAGCATTGGGAACTTCTACGCCATCCGAGGTACCCCGAGAGCCACAAGCTATGACATACTCCGCGGCTGTTCGTCGACCCCGCCCTGCTCCAACACGCCGTCAAGAGGCCCCGCCGTACTGCCGCCCACTATCACCCACCCGACCCCCGGTAGCCCGAAACCAGACGCCGAAGAAGACGGACGTATGGCGAACTCCCGATAACCGTCCTCTGTGCTACCACTGCGGAGAGGCCGACCTCCTCTACCGTCGCTGCCCATACAAGAGACTCGGACTGCGTGGTTTCTCCGTCGACGCACCTCGCCCTCTCCCTGGCCAACGACCACGTGAGATCGACGAGTACCTATCTGAAAGCAGCCGTGGACCAGCGCGTTTCAACCGTTCGCCGTCGCCCTACCCATACCAATCGCCAAACCGCCGTAGCAACGCTGACTTCGCCCGTGGAAGGTCCCCCAGACTACGCGGGGGAAACTAAAAGCAGCAACTTCTGGAGGTGAAGTTGCTCTACGGCGAAAAACTGGAAACCCTCCAACGACGCAAGGACGCGCTGAAGACAGTGATTCACGACATGCGCTCATCCCGACGACCCGAACTAACCCTGACGAGACTCCCGAACACGACGACAGCTACACGGCGCGACGCGTACCCGACCTGACCGAGACGTCCGTTGAGAAGACGACGACAACGACGATGCACAGTGCCCGACTGTCAACACGTACAAGCAGAGATACGACGCCCCGACGAACCCGGAACTCGAGGAAAACTGCATCTGACGTCAAGGTGTCCATCGACGGCTTTGACGTAGTCGCCCTCGTAGACACGGGAGCTGACTATTCGGTAATGAGCGGACCATTTGCGTATAAACTGAAGAAAGTTATGAACAGATGAGACGGTCCGCACATACGCACAGCAGGAGGCCACCTCGTGACGCCAAGTGGAACGTGCACATCGCGCGTCACCATAGACGGCACAACGTACCCTGCGGCGTTCGTCGTTCTGCCTAACTGCTCCCGCGACGTAAATCTTGGAATGGACTTTTTGATGGACAACGGTGCAATAATCGATCTGCAGACTAAGTCAATAACTTTTTCCCCCCATCACTCCCTGACGCCGGAACCGAACCCTGAACGACGTGCTGCTGTAATGATTGCCGATGATCATGTCACCCTGCCACCCCGCGCAAGCTTGATGGTCGCAGTCTACTGTGAAGATGCTGCTCCTGACGTCGACGCTATCGTAGACACTGATCAAAGGGTGCTTCTCGACCATGGTGTGTCTGTCGCAAGAGGCATTGCGCGCTTCAAGGAACACCAATCCCACATTTTGGTTACTAATTTCACCGAGGAGTACCAGCATTTAAACAAGGGCGCGGCAATTGCATTCCTCGAAGAAACGCAAGAAGCAAGTGACGTGATCGCGGTCGCCAACTTTGAAAGCACACACTTAGAAACCTTCAAACTTCCGCAGCCCTTGGACGTGAATCCGGCGCTACCGCAAGAACAACGGAACAAATTATTGGCTTTGCTGCGTCGCTATAGCGAATGTTTTTCGTCGAGCGCAAAACTACGTAAGACCCCTCTAGCGAAGCACCGAATAATAACCGAAGATGGAGCCCGACCTACCCGACAGTCACCGTACCGCGTCTCTTCACACGAACGGGAAGACATCCGGACTCAAGTCGACGACATGCTCGGCGACGACATTACACAGCCATCGAAAAGCCCCTGGGCTGCGCCCGTCGTACTCGTAAAGAAAAAAGACGGCACCTTAAGGTTTTGCGTTGACTACCGGCGACAGAACAAAATCACGAAAAAGGACGTGTACCCCCTCCCTCGAATCAACGACGCCCTCGACCACCTCTGCCACGCGAAGTACTTCTCATCGATGGACCTGAAGACCGGCTACTGGCAAATTGAAGTGGACGAGAGAGACCGAGAGAAGACTGCATTAATAACCCCAGACGGCCTATACGAGTTCAAGGTGATGCCGTTTGGGCTGTGCACAGCACCAGCGACGTTTCAAAGAGTCATGGACACTGTGCTAGCTGTCCTTAAGTGGCACACCTGCCTCTGATACCTCGACGACGTAGTGGTATTCGCCCGGACTTTCGACGAACACCTTGCAAGGTTGGAGTCTGTACTCGAGGCCATTCGTACGTCGGGGTTGACGCTGAAGCCTGAAAAGTGCCGTTTCGGATACGGGGAACTCAAGTTCTTGGGCCACGTCTTCAACGCCGCGGGAGGACTACCTGACCTGGCAAAAACTTCAGCCATTGCGAACTTCCCAAGGCCGAAAGACAAGAAGGGCGTGCGAAGATTTCTCGGGCTTTGCGCATACTACCGGCGCTTTGTCGCAAACTTCGCACGCATTGGAGAGACACTCACGCGCTTGACGAAAGATAGCACCCCTTTCAGCTGGGACAACGACCAAGAAAAAGCATTCTGCGAGCTGCACAAATGCCTGCAAAGCCCGCCCGTGCTCGCTCATTTCGACGAAAATACCGAAACGGAAATGCACACGGACGCCAGTGATATAGGCTTGGGTTCCCTCCTTGTCCAAAAGCAAAGCGGCTGCGAAAGGGTAATCACCTATGCCGGCCGTGGTCTGTCGAAGGAGGAGAAAAACTATTTTGCCTCTGAGAAAGTGTGCCTGGCTATTATATGGGCGATTTCAAAATTTCGCCCATACGTGTATGGAAGGCCATTCCAGGTTGTAACAGACCACCTTGCGCTGTGTTGGCTCGCCAATTTGAAGGACCCCTCTGGCCGTCTTGGGCGGTTGAGCTTGCGCCTGCAGGAGTTCGACGTTACAGTCTTTTATAAATCCGGCAGGAAACACTGCGACGCCGACTGCCTGTCCCGCGCCCCCGTCGACCCACCACCACAAGACTCTGATGAAGACAGCGCGTTCTTCGGGATCGTGACGGAGAGCGACCTAGCCGCCCAGCAGCGTGCCCACCCCGACTTCGCGTCATGATCGAGTACCTCGAGGGATGCCCCGTTGCCGTTCCTAGGGCCTTCAAACGCAGCTTACCAGCATTCAGGCTGAGAAACTCCTTCCTCGTGAAGAAGAATTTCAGCCCCGGAACAAGAGCGAATTACCTTCTCGTCATCCCCGCGGACCTTCATGACGAAATTTTGGAAGCGTGGCACGACGACCCGTCTTCTGGACATATGGGCACAGCCCGCACTATTGGAAAAATCAAGGCGAGGTACTACTGGCCCGGCCTTACCTCTGACGTCACCCACTACGTCCGGAGCTGCCATGACTGCCAGCGACGAAAAACGCCGCCGACAAGACCCGCCGGACTTCTGCAACCGATCGCCGTCCCATCGAGACCATTTCAACAGATTAGAATGGACCTTTTAGGCCCGTTCCCTACGTCACGATCATAGAACAAGTGGATTGTCGTAGCGACAGACTACATGACGCGCTACGCAGAGACCGCCGCTCTTCCGAGGGAGACTGCACAAGAAGTGGCGAAGTTCTATATAAGCCAAGTTGTGCTGCGACATGGAGGACTGGAAGTCCTAATCACGGACCGCGGAACGGCCTTTACCGCGGAGCTGATGCAAGGAATCTTACGCAACAGCAACACGGATCACCGAAGAACGACGGCGTACCATCCCCAAACGAACGGACTAACGGAACGTCTGAACAAGACGTTTGCAGATATGCTGTCCATGTACGTCGACGTTGAACATAAGACATGGGACGAAGTCCTCCCGTATGTCACGTTTGCGTACAATACAGCGACGCAAGAAACTACGCAGATGACACCGTTCGAGCTTGTCTACGGAAGACGGCCGACTACGATGCTCGACGCCTAGCTTACGCATGTAGAAGACGACGACCTCAACGCGGACGTCCAAGGATACCTCCAACGTGCGGAGGAGGCCCGCCAGCTCGCTCGAGTTCGTATAACGGACCAGCAGTTGGTGGATTCCGGCCGCTACAACCTCCGACGCCGAGAAGCCGAGTACCATCCACGGGATCGTGTGTGGGTTTGGACTCCCATCCGACGACGCGGACTCAGTGAAAACCTTCTTCGGCGGTATTTCGGACCCTACCAGATTCTACGACGTGTTGGCCAACTTACCTACGAAGTGATCCCTGATGGTGACTCCGGCGCATCACGACGACGCACGTTACCCGTAGTCGTCCACGTGGTTCGCTTAAAACCTTTCTACGGACGATGACGAACTTTTTCATTTGTTCGGACTGTCGCTTATGTTAGCATCGGGTCGATGCACTCTTAGAGGGGGGGGTAATGCCGCGAACCATACATTGTGTTTGTTTATTTGTGTTTTGCTTTTACCGCCCGGCTGCGCCGGTCTGTGTTATCTCTGCGCCAAGGGAAGCGCGTGTTCCATTCTTTCTTTCTGTGCCGCATGTGTTATCTGTTGTGATAGGGAGAGCATTCCGATCTAACGTGAACAGCCCAGAATAATCTTCTGGTATCTACTATGTTCTCGATGTGAATCGATGTTTCGAGAACCACGCGCGCCGAAGGATAAAAAGCCTGCAGTGCGGACGCCGGGGCATTCGATTCTGCGACGCTCGCCGACGCACGTACGTCACTTTGTTGACCACTGCTTCGCCGCCTCTGTATTTTTTTCAGTTGTTAGGGGAGCACAAGTTCGCTCCAATAAACTTGTTTTCTTTCCAAACAACTGCTTCGTCCTTGGCTACGTGACAATATCATGCCTGCTCTCCTTTGTTCTACAACCCCACTTTCGGACGCAGTTGAGCTTTCCGCGTTTCCGCCACCACTCGAATTCATGTTCAGTGCTCTTTCATCTCCCATTCTGTCTTTTTTTTTTCTCTCCAACTATCTTGGCGTCTCTCTTCGTTGTTCAGTTTTTGTTCATTTTTTGTTCATTCTTGCAATAAGGAAGATTCCCGCTTTGTGTTTGTGTTATTCACGTATGTTTGTGTGTGGTATCGATGGCCATTTGTAAACCCACTTTCCACTTCCGACATATATGCTCTCTTCCGAACCGACCGAAGGCATCATTCCTGTAGAAGACTTGTCTTGAAGTCGAAACGTCGAAATAAACCCTCCGCTGTTGCTGTTACCGAGGTTTCTTACTTTATATATATATATATATATATGTGTGTGTGTGTGTGTGTGTGTGTGGGTGTGTGTGTATATGCTTTCACTATGGAGGTATTACGCCTTTAGGAGGTACGTCAGTCGCCTCCGTGTCGTAGTGCTGATCCGCTGCTGCTCGTCAATTACAGGTTTGTTGAAATTTTGGCGTCACAGCCACAGCAAAAAGTGAGACAGCTTTTGAGAAATCGGTACTCGCTGGTTATGCTTTCGGTGCTCAGAAAAGTGTCAATGTACATTTGTCTGTTTCATTCCCTCCTCAGCATGTCTTATTCATGTAAAATAGAACCTATACGTTATAATGATTCGGAGGTACTTAGCCTTCATTCAGCATTTTATCTTGGTGGGGTGTAAAGTCCGCATGTGGTTGCCATTAAAATTGTGTGTGGTACCACAGACGCACATTTTAATCTCTCATCTATCCAACAACACGTGCATTTTTACATTGGCACTAAATTTACTCAGAAGCCATTTCATCTTTCTACTTGTGAATAAATTTATGTTTTGGTAAAATCGTCTTTTTTCACAAGACAAACAATTGGTTTTCTGAGACTGTGGTAAGACCAATCTACACCAGTGAAGGATAACTTGTAGCCCATGTCGCCTGTAAAAAAAACGTTTCGTGTGGTTTATAAGCCAGTTCCTCATCAACAGCCGTGAAAGGAGGCGTTTTTGCTGTGGATACCTCAAAGTGTGATTCTTCTAGGATGCATTCTGAAGCACACTTATTACATTTTCTCAGCCTGCAAGAACGACTGCGAAAATATTTTTTTTACCACCTGAAAATGGCGTACTTGATAGACAATAAACACACTTTTCTTTTCTCAGAATTTGGGCTTGCAAACGAGATTATGTCAATGATTTCTATTTTGAAGGCAACGAATCCACAGTTTTTAGTTGTACCGGTTGTAAATTAGACATCGCTTCTTGTGTCTGCAGCTCAGTTGCTAGCCCTTGTTTAAATTGTGGGTCCAAGTTCCATCAAAAATGAAACAACGTTTGCAACGTTTGCCGGCACTCTTTTGCAGCAACTTCTTATATTTAGGTAAAAAATGTTTTCCTGCTTGAGAAGATAATTTTCTTGCCAGGTGTACCTTTTGAACTTGTACTGTAATGGTGTTTGAAATCCGGTGATCGCAATATTCCTACAGCAAACAAAACCGCATTACGATAAATTATTCAGACGACAAAAAAAATGCTTTCTCCAGTTGACAACTTGTACTTGATGTTTCCTTGAAGTTTCCCAGGCCTCCTCCATTTCATAAATATTTCTTTCTTTGAGAAAAATAAGAATGATTTTTGAAGTACTGGATATATATTTTAAGAAATCCGACTTTAATGTTGAGGGCACACGGTGCGAAACGTGCTTGCTAGACTGAACTGAATTACTGAAGCTATACGAAGCTACTAACCCTTAGTACTTTTTTGATAATATACTTCGCGGAACTCACAATAATAACCCGCCTTATCAACTTTCGAGCATGCAACCACAACTTACGCAGAAAGTTTTACACTTTAATTTTAATGAATATATATTCGAAATTCCTCTGCTTACTAAACAAAAACAAAAATATAGCTGTCGCCACGCGCCGTGAATGCGCACATCCTTGACAGCGTGTGGCGCAAACAAATCAGATCAGGTTTTCACTCTCTGTGTTTTCCTTCTGCAGTAGACATCACGTCGAAATGTTACTCTTTTTGACACCTGCTCGTAGAAGTTGACCTACCCATTCCGCATTCAGTAGTCTTATGTTGGCCCAATACCCGGCTGGGTTAATGCTGGACAGCCTCTACCCGGTATTCATTTCTAACCCAAATAACGAAGTTTATTGAAGTTTATTGAACGGTAGGCATACTAATAAATGAACAGATAAGCGGAGTACATGAGGAAGTCCCAGAGTAAGAACTGTCGGGGGGACCTCCTAACCCGCCTAGGTTAGGAGGTCCCCCCGACAGTTCTTACAAAACCGGGAATACCTGCTGTAAAACTGCAGGTAACCCTAGGGTATCACATGTAAGAGATATCAAATGAATGGAAATCGGCACCAACTCGACATAGGAAAAACAATTGCCGAATTCTCAAATCTCTTGTTGCACCGTCCTTCTTTGGGTGGTACAATCTGTGGCCGTTCGTAAATGTTTTAGTTGCGGAGTAGCCTAAGACCGCACAATATCCATCTGCGTCCGCGCACATAGCATTTACAATCGCAAAAAATTCCACAGGCGCCGGCAGAATTCGAGCCTGTGTCTGGTAGATCTGGCAGACTAAATGTCAGTCGTCTCACCCATTGGCTACGACCGTGAGTTAGTTCCCGAGAGTCAAACGGCTTACTCCCTCGACTGTAACAGTGAGGAGAACCTTCATACCTCACAATATCCATCCGCGTCCATCTGTGCGCACACCACCATCAAGCAAAAATCAAGCAACATTTGCTTTGAGCCGTGAGTTGCAGTTTTATTTAGGAAATAATCAAGGTGTAACTCCCCTCTCAAATCGAATGATGATCGGTGCGCAAATAGGATGTCACTCAATGCGCAACTTGGATGTCTTTTCGAGTACCCGTACTCCGCACCCTCTGCATCAGCCACGTTGTAGAGATGCTGCCATTTTCCCCCTTCATACCTTTCATTTAACAAGGCAAACCTCAGCTGCTACAAAAACTAACCTACGTCGATGCTGCGAACGTTATTTCAGAATAAATGTACGCCAACACACAAACTAAAAAAACGCTGATCACTGCACTGAGCAGCACCCACAGGCACGAATGTCTACTATAAAATTATGCCGATAAAGAGAGTGAATTCAATATTGAGAAAATGCAATACACATCTTCTGAATTTCTTGAAGGACTACTGAGAAAAGAATATCGGGTCGGGTTATTGGTTTATTTCCTGTAACCTCACCGCGTGCTGTGAGGCAAAAACTAGTTTGGTGCAGCATTGGTACAGGCTCAAAAAATGCGAAAGCAGTGCACCATAGTATATATTTAAAAAAAAACTTTCAGATGCACCCAACACAATGCCACCCTTTCTCTAATATTGATATGGTTCTTACTAAATATTCGTATAAAATTTTTCTTAAATGACATCGGCTAGAAGGTATCATTTGTGGGCGTAAAACGCCCTTACAAAAAACTTAAAAGAAGAATTTCTCGTCACGTAAAGAGGGTATATATTTTACAAAAACAAGCGAATATTCACAACTTGAGTGATTAGGAGTTGAATTAAGGGGTGTAATGTACGACGAATGTCGATATCCAAGTGATCTTTGATATATGTCAGCTCA
Organism: Haemaphysalis longicornis; assembly: GCF_048455015.1. Lineage (NCBI taxonomy): Eukaryota > Metazoa > Arthropoda > Arachnida > Ixodida > Ixodidae > Haemaphysalis > Haemaphysalis longicornis. The sequence continues at coordinate 36,482,567 of NW_027526214.1, read as the reverse complement.
AAGTTCTCCATCAGTGGCAGAAACGGCGGTTATTACAACACCTTTTAGAAGCCTAATGCTGGTTTGATTCCAAGCCAAAATATTAGTTTAAAAAAGTAGGCCGTACAGATACCTAAAGGTAAAAATTAATCCCCGAGGAGATAAGGCGATAAGCGATGAAAAACCTATGTTTCGGGCTGATGTCACTGTTTATACATAAGTGGAATTACTTTTATGAAGTCTAACCCCCAAAAGTTTGGAGCAATTTCGATTTATTTTATAGATGATGGGAAAAGGAACAGAGAAAATTTTAGAAAAATTGAAAGACAAACAAGCAAACAGTTAAGGTGCGTCAGTGCTTCCTTGGCAAGAACATGGACAATTGATACTCACTTTATCCTTGAGAAAATATCAGCAGAATGCAGCAAAATAAATATTTTTTTTTCTATTCGTCCAAACTGACTTCCGCAATCAGACTGCTATTTATTTCGTCCTTGAAGGTGAAGCATATTGTAAATGTGTTTCAAAACAATCTAGTCAATGGGTTAGTTGAATTTGTAAAATTGAGGTTGGTTCTAAAGATATTTTTCGCCCTTGGTGCAATGAAAATTTCAGAAGCTTTTATTACCAGTAGAATATGCCTTTTTTTTCCGGCACCTTAAGCGGTTAATTTTCGATTGGGTCCTGGGAGATTAAAATCATTCAGAAAAGGCACGCTTTACTAGAGAGATCACAGCAATATTCGTAAACACCTGACAGTTTCTACGCGTTTTAAGGTAGAATCATTCCAAGGAATCCAAATATCGTGATGAGATTACTCGTTTTGTGTGCCTCCAGACGCCTATGTGTGGCACATGTGGCCAACGCCGGTGCTTAATGCCAATGAAGTGACCGGGATACAGTCGGTGCCTAATTTCTAACAAGTGCCTTGGATACAGCGCAACTGGTTTTGCTCCTGAGCGTCAATGACATGAAAACTGGCTTTTGCGTCGCATTTCTGACAAATCGTTAACTGCATTCCGCAGTGTTTATGTGGGAACGCAAATTAATTCTCATCCATTTCTCTTGTGTTCCGAAAAAGATGGCGGAAGTCATACTGCCTTTTCTGTGTTTTGTACTCAGCTACCAGAAAAACGTAAAAACGTAGGGATCACTGAATAGAAAGTAATCGAACTGACTATATAAGAACTAAAAAGTGTCCACCGCTAGGTTGTCGCTGTGATCTGTGCGCGCAAATCAACCAAACTGCAAATTTGTAAACTATGACTACTGCCGTTGAATGCGATGGCGGTCATGACAGGGAAGGTCGCCGTTCTCGAGGAGTATCGAGGTATTGGGCATCTTGCCTGCTTGACCACCAAAACTTGTGCCGTGATGGTAATATACTGTTACTATTTATTCCCTAAACGTTGTTCCTGTCCCTTACTTCTATTAGAGGCTTCCTAAGGCAACATCATTGTCAGTCACAGCCTGCTTCCTTAACAGCCTTAGCTTGTAAAGGCGCGAACGACGGCCAAATTCGTTTTGTGACTAGCTTTTTTGGCTGTTGGCGTCCAGTGTTGGTGAGCTTGGGAGAAGCCTACTTCTATGCCCGCCTAAAGTTTAGTGCTAATTGATTACAATCAAACTGACTTGAAGTTATAGCGCGATTTTTGTAAGGTGTGAGTTTTTTTAGATTTTAAATAATTTAGGCTATCCAGACTACATATCACTTCTTTTTTTGCTGTCGCAGGTGTAAATGGCGACAAAACATTTGTAAAGAAATTGTTTGAAAGAAATTAGTGCAAAACATTTTGAAAATATGCATCGGAAATTTGTATCCAATAAAATTCAGAAATCAATCCCCGTTTTTGTACGACTGCTGATAATTAAATTTAGATTCTGTGGAAGGCAAGAAGCCAATGTTTTTCAGCACGGCTTAGAACCCTACGTTGCTAATGCGATCTCATAGTGTCTAGAAGGCGGCTGCCTATCACAGGATTCATAGTAGACGATGAATATATATATTATCTTCGCTAACTGTAAAATGTGCACGTTTGCTTTTGCCGTCACGTTTAGTGAGCAAAGATAGGCGATGCTGCATCTGAGAGTTATATATTCTTTGAATACTTCGGAAGGTTTGGGAATACGTAAAACAACTTGCCGTGCTTTCCCGTAAGCGCAGTATCTGCGGTCATGTCTTCTTGGTTGGCTTCTCAGAATTGGAAAATTTATTAGTAATTTGAAACACAAGGAGTGCCGTCAAACTAAAGTTTTCAATAGACGAGAATCCCTAGCACTCCTTGAGCACTACCAAGAAGAAGGATCAGCTTACATAGCAGACTGATTTGTTGCTAAAATATTCTGTTCACTCTGCAGGAATTTATTTTGCCGCGGGATAAGAGATTTCTTAAGCTTTTGAAGGTTTTTAAGGTATTTCTTGAGTGGCGCCAAAGTTGCAGACATTTTGAAGAATGATACCTTTCAGTGCGTTCACGCTTTAGGCATTCGCAAACACAAAAGGAACAGCACAAAAAGTAATTGCTCGTAAATGGGATGGCATCAGCTTGTCCCCGGATGCGATCGCCAAACTTGCAGCATTTCACAATAAATTAAAACAAACTTTCGTATCCATAACCTCATTGCTTCTCATAGTCAAAAAATATTTTTTATATGTACCTTTTACAATCCTTTTGTAAGCTTAGCTCTGCTTGCATAATGTATTACTTTACCTCTGGGTTTTTCTCCCGCTATAGCAAACATAAACGATATCAATTCTTTTTCTATGCTGAGCGTACCACTGAAATCTGCTAGGCCGGTAAACTTTCAAATTAGTTGCTTCTCTCCCAAAACCATTTTTTTGCAACCTTCGCTCGCACTGAGGTGAGCAGTCAGGCGACGTTACCGGTCACGTGAGCAGGTAAGCAATCAAATAATAAGGACGGTGTTAATCAAAACTTCCCACTCGCCGAAGAATGGACAGACGGCGCGACGCTGATACAGAAGGTAATTCTCACCAACGGTGGCCGCTGGGTAAGCGAGGCTCTCCCACTGGCACGTAGACGACACTACTAGATAGAGGTGATATTATGCGCACAAGGCCCTTTCTTTTCCGGACTGTGTTTTTCGCTCACGCCCTTGGATGCACCGCAGGAGATCGTTGATAATGACTGCTTGGGTGGAGCGGAATATAGGTTGCGAATACATAAAGGCTTTACGTGGTGAACGGAAATTACAATGCTCAAAGTGGTCCGTATTCACAGTGTATTATCAAATACCTTATTATCATATACAACATATTCGACGTCCTTTGTCTTTACACCCCGTATGGCTCACTTATTTCAGTAGTTTCACAAGCCTTTTTTTTCTTCCTCCCGGTGAAACCAAAAAGGTGCGGGAGTCAACACAAACACATAATTCTGAAACCCCCCGTCTACCGCCGCACACACCTAGAATATTCGCGGCCACTGTGCTCTGTGCAGTACGGTTAACACTTCCCACTCTTATTACTTGTCCCTGCTTGCAAGTGTAAATTCCTGACAGTTTCATGCTGCATACGTCTGTGCACGACCAGGTTGGCGTGACCTAGCTTCCGTGGTGCCGTGTTTTTTCGGCAAATCTTAGCTTTGCGGTTTTCGCTGGATGCTATCAGCACATTTGCGACTGTGAAGTGTGTGATCAAGCGCAGTACATCCCATGCTTTGCTTGGAGCAAAGGCGATTTATAACTTAGCTTTCAATGTCTGCCATGGCCAGGTTTGGTACTTCTAAATGCTTCACTGCACTTACAAAGTCAGCACGTTATGAGTGTGATGCTGGATGTCATTAATAGGTGCTCATATGTTGAGCACTAAACCTAAGCCGACCTAAAAGTTACGAAACTACAATTAATAAAGGAAATGATGGCGTACAACTCATTTTTATAGGTTTTTACTGGTAAAAAGAGAGAAAATGTTGGAAGAATAACTCGGTTAGAACTACAGAAATGTTATGCGTTGAACAGCTACACCTAAATGCAGCAGGAAAATAAAAAAACAAGAAATGTTTGGTAAAAAATTTAATTAGCTAACATAAGAAACAACTTAGAGGAATGTTCATACGGGCGAAACATTTTGTTTAGCAGTTTATAAAACATGTTTGCTTAATTTTTGACCGTACAAAGTTCAAGACAAATGAAAAAAAACCAATACTTCAAGGAATAAAACTTCACAGTTGAAATGCGAATCGAAAAGAGAAGGCGAAATCAGCGATATCTTGCATAACTGAACACACCTTGAAATTTACAAAAAAAATTTTGGAGCCTTCTTACGCTTTCAAACACGTAGTGACGTTGCCATTGAAAGAAACAAAATAAATCCACTAGTTCTTCTTTTTTATGATAGGGACCGTCCTGCGCTTACCATTTTTTCCCGAGAAAAAAGAGCGTGCTTTGTAGAGATATTAAAAAGTAAATGACACAATACAATTATTCGTTTCAAGTGCCCTGCATTTTGCAAGCAGAGCCATGTTAGCCTGTGTGAGGAGCTCATTGATAAAAATCGAAAATTTCTCTGGGGCCGTAAAGCGAAGAGCAGAAAACGAGAAGCGAGCCAAGCTTGCTTCGGCGAAAAAGTCAAAGCGCTTGTCACGGGGACGGAAGTGATCAATCATGTTTGTTTGGACTTTAATTTGGAACTCTGTGAACGGTGTTTATGCCATCTGAAGTCACAGGAAACTCAATCTCCTCTCTAATGACCTTGATAATTTTGGGGTATTTTCTCATTTTGTGACAGGCACATTCTTAATCTAAATGTTCTTCAAGTATGAATACTGCTCAATATGTGCTACGCGATCCGAAAGTCAGTCATTGGACTCCGCCCAACGTTTGTTATTCGCCACAAGAACTTCGTTTCCTTTCTTGGCAGCTTGAAACTCAGTTTCCATCCATTCTTTTTCCGCTTCATTGATTTCATTCCTCAGGCGATTCGATTCGAAACGTTCCACTGGTGTCATGGCGCTCAAAACAGCACTCCGGCCTTCAATGAATTCCTAAGTCCTTTTTTTCCACCAACGATTTCGATATCTCGAACATATTAGAGTTCCAACGGTACGGGTCATGACAGACTTTGCGATCCGACAACTGCAGCTCTAAATGAAAAACAACATAACAAGGCCTAACCTGAATTACAGAAGGTTGTCTACTGGTCCTTTTAGTGCCGAACCACCGTGTGGGACCACCCGTGACTCAATAAAGACAGTCGAGGCGTGGTGCAGCTTTTAAGGTCTCGCCGCCTGCTCAAGATTCACATTCCGCCCAAGGCAGGAAGCTGGCTGGTCAGGAAATCTGCTACGCAGAGCGCTAAGCGATGCGAGGGGTGGCCGAAGCAGGCACACGAGGGGGTAAGAAAGTACGTCGGGGGAAGCGGGAGCACGCGGCAATGTACCTGAATTACAGAAGGTTGTCGATTAGTGCCGTTGGATGTGAGCCACGGTGTCGGATCACCCGTAAGTCATACGAACTGGGTTTTATTGTGAAATGAACTTGATCTTATTGTTTGACCTCCATTTTTATAAACCGCCGGTTTGCGGCCTTGAAGAAAGAAAGGTTGAAATTTCTGTTACTGCCATAAACCGCTATATAACAGTAACCTTAGACACACGCCGGCAGTGCACGTGTATTTCTCAGCACTTTCTGTGTTTAGTTTCTTTTTCAGACAACACATGCTTGGTATGTCAGCCCGTATTTATGGTTTCCGCTTTTTTCCTAGGCAGTCGTGTTTGCATTCCGCGAAGAAAGCGGGTGAATATTTTTCAAACTGCAGTAATCAGCCACAGTATATATTGGAGGTATATTGGCAAGCATCTTGCCGATAACACACGTTACCTTGTGGCACATTACAGGCTCTCATCTTCCGTAGACAACATAAATGGCGTATATTGACTCAAGAATTATCTTTTCAGCTCTAGCTAAGAATGGTTTCGCACCGCAAACCAATTCGGGTAGAAATTTCTCTAAATGTCACACACCTCAGCCGTAAATTTAGGTGTTACTCCCAAAAGTGCACTCGTCGTCATTATTAAACGCGTGGCCAAAGCGGACGTGGGTTTCTTGGTGGATTTTCTACTCCGCTTCTTTCCCAGACAACAAACATTCTATAGGTTTACCACGGTTTTAGGATTTGTTCCCTGTTTTAAAATCGATGTTGTACATGCCACAAACAAAGCCGGGTGGAAATTTTCCTAACTGTGGTGATCCACTATTGAAAGTGAAGTATTACTGTTTTCGGCACCCCGTAGTAATCTTACGTGCGTGGCAATATAAACCCGTCTATAACGAACCCGGGTAGAGCGAATTATGCTATATATCAAACAAAAATATTTCAGTTACAGAAATACATGGGGAAAATATTCCTTATAACGAAGTTCACATCCGATATATCGAACTCTGCGCGCCTGGAATGGCTGCCAAAATGCATGGTCTCGAAGCGGCGATTGAGATGTGGATTGGCCGCGACCACGGAGAAGAGCCGCGACTGAGACATTGCGCCTCGCACGAAGCGACGTGATGCCCGACACATTCCATAACTGTTTCATTCCATAATTCCATTCCGCGAGTCCGGACCAAGACAGCAGCATCGGTGAACTGTGAAAAGAGCTCGCCAGCGTTCCCGATGATGTCGCGAGTGAAAGCCGTCCGACATTTAAAATGAAGCGCTTTCGGCAGTCGATGTGCTCCGCCAATGCTGCTTAGATTTCGGAGGACACGGACTCGAACTGGTGCAATGCAATGTTTCGTGTAGAGAATGCTGATAGTTGAAGCCGCCAAAACGAAAGTGAAAACAAAAATCACCGCTTTTTTTGCAAAGTAGGCATTTAAGGCGGAAAGTAGCTTCATAATTTGCAATAAATGGAATATTTTGTGTATGGTATATAATGGCTAATTTACTGTGTTCGGTTCTGCATGCGGGGATTGAAGAGTTGGGAGGGGGGGGGGGTGGCTCCCGCGGATTGCGAACTCGTAACAATAAGTTCGTTATAAGCGGGTTCGGGTATATCGAACTATTGGATATATCGAACTAATCGCAGTGCATATTGCAGTTCGCTATAAACGGGTTTCACTGTACTCACACTGAGTTTTTTTGGGTGATTCGTGGTCAGCATGTTCCGCAGACAACACAGATTGGCTATTTTGAGTCCAGTTTCATTCGTCCGGGTTCGTTTCCCTAAGCAGATCAGTTTGCCCGCCGCTACGAAGGTGGTTCAGATAACTTAAACTGGTGTTATCTGCCACTGTATAATTTAAGTGTTCTATTAACAAATAGCTTGGCACTTCTCTTATCAGTGTGGCGATAGCCAGCGCAGTTTCCTAGGCACAATCCGTACGGCGTTTGTTATCGAGACATTAAAGATTGGGTAAGTTTTTCTGGTATCAATCTTTCGCCTCTTCTTTATCATCAGACGTGTTTAAGTAGAACGAATGAAAGCGGGTGTAATTTTTTGGAACTGCTGTGACAAAATGGTGCATATGTTACTGTTGCATCCGCAACCACCCTCGCAGTCATCTTAGACGTTGCTTGTAGCAGCTATCAGTTTGGTCATTACGGGCTCTGCTTCTTTAAATTTATACAAAGATTGCGCTTGTTTGCCCCATTTTCGGTTTTTTTTTGTTTTCTAACAATACGTGTTCCGCAGCACGAAGAAAGGGGTGGTAAAACTTCACCTTACTAGTATAGGGCGGTGGTGTATATTTAGTGCTACTTTCACAAACGCCCTTGCAGTCAGCCTATACGAGACGCATGCCAGTTTCTGGGTGCAATACAGGCTCAGTTGCTTCCTAAGACAACAAAGTGGTATGTTCTTCCGGGTTGAATCTTTTGCTCTTGCTAAGCAGGTCTGTTACCCGCCTTGAAAAAATACGTGTACAACTTTCCCGAAATGCCGTAATCCGCTGCTCTATATTTAGGTGTGGCTTCCACCAGCACAATGGCAGTAATCCTGGACGTGTGGCCATATCAGTCGTGAGTTTCTTTGCCCTTTTTGGGTTCAGCTTCCATCTCAGACAAAAATGATCTATGTTTACTTCGGTTCCACAGTTTCTCCACGGTTTGCATAAAAGACGTGGTAGGCACCGCGAAGAAAATCTGGTGGAAATTTCTCGGTGGTCATGCGCGGTTGTATACCTGAATGGTAATTTTTTACGTAGCCCCGCAGTCATCTTTCACGACTGGCGATCCGCAAGCAAGTTTCCCTACACACTGTGCCGAGCTTCTTCGTAAGACCACAAATATTTCGTATTGTGACTCCGGCTTCAATATTTGACGTTCCTTTCTCTCGCAGACGCGTTTGCGTGGCCTGACAGAATTCCGGTCTCAATTTCTGACACTGCGGTAATCCACCACTGTCTGTATAGGTGTATTCCTGCAATCAACCTAAAAGCCACATAAGACAAGTGGCGAATGCGAAATTAATAGTAAAAACTTTGTGTATCCAGTGTTAATTCCGCTGACAGCCTCGCATCCTATTTGACGTGTAGCTGTAGGGCACGTGAGTTTCTCGATGCCAATTGAGATTAGCTTCTACTCCAGACAACACAGATTGGGTTTATTTACCCCGGGTTTCTCTTTCGCTTGCTTTTTCTAACCAGATGTATTTGATTCGCCTGATAAAATTGCGAGGGCAATTTTTAACTCGCGTACTCCGCCAGCATATTTGTTACTTCCGTGAGCAGCCCCGCAGTAAACTTTGACGCATGGATAGCGCACGTGAGTGGCTCTGGAGACTCCACGCTCACCTTCTCCACAGGCAATAGTGATTCTAAGGATTGACGCTAGTTTTATCAATCCGTGTTGTGTTTTTAAGCAGGTGCGTTTGAATGCATCAAAAAAGCCGGGTGAAAATTTCTCGAACTGTCGGTATTCGCCCCTGTATACTTAGGTGTTACTTCTTCAAGCAGCCCCTCAGCCATCTTGAACTTGTACTGATGAACAAGTGAGTTTATCTTCGAATTCCCGGCTCAAATTCTTCAACTGGCTCGAAGCTTGCGTATGTTAAATCCAGCTTCTTTCTTTCGAATCCATTCTTCAAGCAATATGCGTTAGCGCAGGTAAGAAAGTCGGGCGGAAAGATCACGGACTGCCGTAATCCGCCGATGGCTATGTCGGTGCTACATCCGCACGCTACCCGCATAACCACCTCAGTGATGTGTGAATAGATGGACATGGTTTTCTCTGTGTAAACCAGCATCAGCCTTTTGGCCATACAACAAAGACTGGGTAGGTGGACCCCAGTTTTATCTCTGTCGTTCATTTTTTTCTTAGCAGATATTTTTTGTCACTACAAGAACAAACTCGGGGGAAAATTTCTCAAACTGCCGTATTGAAGCGCTATATACTTATGTGATATTTTTTGAAGCAGCCACTCAGTCATTTTACACGTTCGACAATACGCAAGCGACTTTATCTTCGCATTCCGGGTGCACCTCCTTCCTACACAACCAAAATTGGGCATTTTGAACTTGCTGTCGTTCTTTCACATCCATTTTTCTAAACATTGTGTGTTAGTGTAAGAAACAAAGGCGAGTAGATATTTGTGAAACTGCTATGTTCTGCCTTATATATTTAGATGTTACATCCACAAACAGACCTGCAGCCCTCTTAGAGTGAGAGAAAACACATTAGTTGCTGAGGAAGCGGTCAAGCAGAACTGAAGTCGTTATGTTGTCGGCGGGTAAGGGCTGAACGTCCACCCAACCACGACGTCTTCTCTTTGAGTTAGGCGGGCTAGCTTGTGGTGACCGTAGTAGGTGCCTTTCGGCGTTCTTTTCGCCCTCTTGACGAGGCGCCCCTGTAGGTCCGGGTAGGGGCTGCGAAGCCAGCCCTTCCACCTGTCCTCAAAGGGGGTTTTGGGGAAAGGTCCTCTGGGGTATGCCCGCATAATGTGGGCCAGGTTGGCGTGGGCGCCACATACGTTGCACGGCGAGATTGGATACAGGCTGGGGTGGATTAGGGTCATAATTGCCGGATTGCGAAAGACTCCCGTATGGAGGTGGCGCAAGACGTGTCTTTGCTCTAATGTCAGGGATTTGTCCGCCCGTAGATAGACCTGGCGGGAGAGTAGGTAGTAGGTGGTAATATCATAATAACCGATTAGACCGTCCCGCGTGTACCTGGCTAGGTGGTATGGTTATGGGCTCGGCCCAGCCCTGATGGTAAGTCCTCGGGCTAGGTTATGGGCCGTCTCATTTCTCTCGAGCCCTGAATGCGGAGGGGTCCAGATAAGTTGTACAGGGAATTGCGGGGGTTCCTGAGAAAACAATTGAGCGCCGTTGGGGATATGCGTCCCGCGGGAAAATTTCAATGAGTGGTTTTAGAATCTGCAATGATTGTTGCAGGGTTAGAGTTAAGCGAAAGGGCATGCGCTATGACCGCCTCTTCCCCGTGTTATGAGATTGGCGTCGGGACTGTAATGGAATGAATGGTGTTGTTTTGGGCTAATTCCAAACAGCGATTGCGAAGACTGGTGGTGTCTGTATTCCGCTGCATTTACGTACACGACTAATGGTGCGTTTTTGTACTTCTTGCGCAGGGCGTGGCCTCGTTGTTCCCTCCAACCAGAGTGGTACATGGTATTCATATTTCCGGGTAGTGGTTTGGCTCTGATGTGAGGGTGGATATTACGGGGAATAGGGTTTCCAACCTAATACAGGGTGTGGTATCCTCTTCTTTGGTTTTGGTAGGTGTGCCTTTCGGTGTGGTTGCGAGCAAGGCGTTTGTATTGCCCCATCAGGTGGATTTCGAAGAGTTTGCTAGTCTTACTGTGAAGGCCTAACCATTCCAGTGTGGCATTAGACGTCTCGGGGGAAGCGCAGCGCCGCCTTGTAGGCACGTCTACTGAGGGCGTCTATTTTGTTCGTTTCACCTGAAGGTATGGAATTGAATAAACTATCCGGCTCACGACAATGGCTTGGAGAAGATTGACCCTGTCCGGCTCCGTCAGGCCTGAGTATTTACTGGTGACTCTTTTGAGCAGGCCAATAGTTATCTTTACATGTCGTACTATCCCCTTGAGAAAGTTGTAAGTCTGGATGATTATATCGGCAACCCAAAGCCTTCAAGCGCAGTGAATTCTGGAATCTCTCTCCCTTCGATGTGGAGTTCGATGTTGAATCTGAGTTGTTTTTGTGGCACGGGGAAACACATAGTAGCTCAGACATGACCTGAGAGCAGGTCAAGCCAGCATTCCTCGCCTGCTCCACCACCACTTCTACGCCTCTTTGAAACGTTTCTTCTATCTAGCCATCACTCCCCTGGTTCATCCAGAGGGTGATGGCGTCTGCGTAGAGGGTATTGTAGAGGTTGGAAATCTCTGCTAATTTTAAAAGAATATTCATTATTGCTACATTAAAAAGTAATGGTGACAGAACGGCTCCTTGTGGAGTGCCTCGACTGGCTAACGGGACAGTGTCTGAGAAGGGGCCTTCTAGATGTTTTGGGGCTCTCCGATTCGACAAGAAGTCTTTAACGTAACTGCACGTTCTTATTCCGTGATTGACCCATCCTAGACTCGACATTATGGCCACGTGCGGAACATTGTCAAATGCTTTGGTCAGGTCCAGGGCCAGTATGGCCGCAGCGTAGGCCACTGGGTGGTTGGATGATTTTCTCTGATAATTGTGTAAGTACATCTTGAGTTGACACACCGGTTCTGAAGCAAATCATACTGTGCAGGAATTGTTATCGGTCGTTTATGTGTGTTGTGAGACGGGCTAAGATTACGTGCTTATTGAGTTTTCCTAAGCATTACGTGAGGGAAATGGGGCGGAGGTGTTCGATCATGAGTGGTTTGTTAGGCTTAGAATAGAGAATAACCTTAGCAGGTTTCCATGATTGCAGTGCTTGCCTTCTTCTTTAACATGTGGTGAGAAAAGCTATTATTGCGGTGATTGATAAGTGGTTCAGCTTTCTTAGTGCCCGGTTCGAGACCTGGTCAGGGCCAGGGGCTTAGTCAGACCTGACTTGGCGAATCGCCAGTCGGACCTCTGCCTCGGTTATGTCTTTATCCCATTCAGGAATAGGATGCCCAATCTACGGTGGCAGCGCGATGTTGGGTCCTATTGGGAGGTACATGTCTTGGATTTTTGCCATGAGTTTGTTGTCGGAGCCTGTGTATGGGTGGAGGACTTTAAATAGGCGGTGTTTCTGTTCAGTCTTCTTCTGACCTGGATCGAGGAGGTGTCTAAGCAGCTGCAATGTCTTCTTCATTCAGAGGTTCCTTTCATCTCGTCGCAAATCTGGCTCCACTGTGTGCGCGTGAGAGTGATCGCGTGCGTTCCAATCTCTGTTTCCAGTCTCGCAAGTTTCAGCCGCAGTTTGCGGTTGCTCTTGTTTCTACACCATCTTTTTGGATCCTCGGTATGCCTCCCAAAGGTGGTTGAGACGGAATTCTACCATATCGTAAGAAATTTCAGGGTCTTGGTCTTTAGTGGCTGCTTTTATCTCTGCAAATAATTCATAAGTCCATGCGTTTATGTCCTTATTGCACTCTGGACTTTCGTATTCGTCATTATGTTTACTGTTGATTTACCGGAGCTCCCTCAACTCATCCCAGCCTGTAAGAGTTTGCTGTCCGAGGTTTTGATTGAGTTTGTAATTCGGCGTCATTACAATCTCAAATATTATGATGTCGTTTTTCAGCGTTTATTCAGTGACCTCCCATCTTAGTCTTTTTATGTGTAGTGAGAGGGTGAGATCCGAGGTAGTGTCGTGTTGTGAACTGTTTTCGTTGCGTTTAACGGTATGGAGGCCTGTTTGAAGCGTCAAATGATGTGTCTGTATTCGTTCCCAGAGGTCTGTGCCCTTTGGCACGCACTTTGGGTATCCTCAGACCGGCGCATTGAATTCGCCAAGTATTAGCCGAGCGTGCGGGCCCACCTCCTTCCTCGTGAGCGAGAATGATGGATTGAATCGGTCATCTTTATATTGAGGGGCGCTATAGACATTCCGTGTATACAGTCTTCGTGCTCCCCTTTTATGTTAGAGCACAGTAATTACGTCATGTGGAATTGCAATGCTGTCCAATTGGCTCCTATAGGCAAGTATATGTCTCTGTAGAAGAACCGCCGTTTTGAGGTCCGTCGCACTTTGAAAGGTCTTATAACCGGAAAATTTTACAACAGAATTTGTCTCCTGTAGAGCTATAATTTCCGGTTAAAAATGTATGTTTTTAAGGTACATGTGTTATATACGTTTTTTTGCGTTTGTACCCTCGGCAATTCCCCTGCCACACCTTAATAGGGTTGTCCTTGCTATGGTTGTTCTAGGCCGTTATGTGTTTCGTGTTGGGGAATTAGATTGGAAGCAATACAGAGCCGGCTAAATACATCTTACATGAACGTACGCAGATCTGATCTGTAGAGGATTATTTCCGATCAGAAGGATTCTATGCTGCTCTGCATGGTGTTGATATTTTCGTGCAGGGCAACTTTGCTTCTCCAGAGAGCGACTATATTACGTTCTAGTTGTTGTTGTTGAGGGGATTCTTCTACTGGGTTGGGGATTTGTACGGAGGCTACCGCAATCGCTCGCTTATTTGGCACGGGGGAGGTTGACTGTTGGTCTCTGAAATTTGTCTGCGACATTTCTGCGTTTTGACGGCACAGTTTAAAAATTCATGCTTTGGATTATAGTTTTCTTTCTTAAGGGCAGCCATGCCCGCTCTAATGTTATCTAGCTCAGTTAGTAGTTTTTTGACAGGAGTTTGAGGGGTGGGTGCGAGGCGCAGGGTTGAGAGGCCGCCGCCATCGAAGCTTAGCGATTTCCCGTTATCGGCGGTTTTCTCTGATGTGGTGGGGGATGGCCTACCTCATGGCCTTGGATTTGGCGTGGCTGGCCGATGGAGATCTAGACTTTTATTCTAAGGAGACGGGTTTTCACACAGCAAAAATAGGCCAGTGGACCATTTTTGAACTTCCATTTTGCGCCACCGTATATGTAGCCCCGATACCTATTTAGTTGGGTGCAGACAGTGCCCCAGACGTTCTAAGGATATCCAGCGGTGAGCGTCTTCCCCGTGCAACAAAGATACGGTACGTGGGCTCCGTTTTTATTTCTCCTTCTTTTAGCTAAGTAGAGGTGGAATAAACCGCATATAAAGGCTGGAAAAAAGTTATCAAACAGCCGTAAGTCGCTGCTGTATGTTTATTGTCACTTGCGGAGTAGCCTGTAACTAACCCTACACGTATTGCTATAGGACACGAGAATCCACGACCGAATTCTGGGTTAGCCTCCTCCCAAGACCACTAAAATTTTGTATGTTCAGCTCAGCTTTATCATTTCGCTCCTTTGTTCTATCTAGGTGTGCCTGCTTGCTAGAAAAAAAGCTCGTGTAAATTTCTCCTACTGCCGAAAAGTACTATTTAATAGGTTTTTTTTTCTGCAAGCAGCCCCGTGGTCATCGTTGGTGCATTGTGATAGTGCACCTGATTTTTTTAGCATGACTGCCTGTCGTTCATAAACATACAACGTAGAGGTGTCACGGGCTGCGAAAAAAGGGGGGCGCAGATTAGTCGAACTGGTCTAATTCACTGTGTATATTTATGTAGTTCTTCCGCGCGGCTTCCAACAGCTATCGTCGTTGTGTTGTGATAACCAACTGAGGTTTTCAGCTTCTCCAAACAATGGTTCGGTAGTTTGACCTCAGTGTTATAAATCCACATACTTTTTTTCGGATCAGAAATATTGGTACGCCACCAAACATGACAGTTAAAAAATTCTCAAAGTCGCACAATCCACAGATTTATATTTACGTGTGGCTTCGACAAGTGCCCAGGCAGTCATCCAATCCCTCATGCAAGTTGCTAGCCCATTTCTGATTCAGCATCTTACCCAAGCAAAAATGTTTGTGTATCCGGACTACATTTTTCCATTAGCCTCCATTTTACTACAGGGACCTGTATGTGCAACAGGAATAAGGGCAGGCGGAATGTTTTTGAGCAGACGTTATTATTTACCATATATAAGGTGTTACTTCAAGAGCAGTGTCGTTGTGAATGTAGATTTATGCTGGTAGCACGCATATGTATCTATGCGGATTCCTGACTGTGCTTCTTCACATGGCAACAAAGATTCTGTGGGTTGACCCCAATTTTATCCTTTCGCCTCCATTTATTTGGGACAAATGCTCGTTTGGGTTTGCTGAAGGAAGACGTGGCAAATTTTCTCAACCTGGCATCAGTCGCAGTGGCATTTGTGAGGGTCACTTCAGCAGCAGCCTCCTAGCCATTCTGGACGTTTTCTCACAGTGCACGTGTGGCTCCCGGTGCATTAATACATCAGGTTCTTTCCCAGACATTGAAGAGTTGTTATGGAGACCCATTATTATAGATTTCGCTCTTTTTATCAAAGGTAACATGTTTTCTCGAAACAAAAAGGTGGGTTAAAATATCTCGAACGGTTGTAAGCTCGAACGGTTGTAAGAACGGTTGTAAGCTACATGTATGTGTAGGGGTTATTACGACAAACAGCACCACAGCCATTTTTGATGTGTGGTGACAGTGTACGTGAGTTTCGCGGAGCGTTCAGGAAGTTCCTTCTTCTCTAGCCAAGAAATATTGGATATGTGGGCCCCAGTTTTATACATTTGTTTATGCTAATCTCACGTGCTAAGTGCCCCAAGGAAAGGCGAGTGAAAATTTCTCGCACTGCCATTATCCGCCGCTGTATATGTTGTTCTTTATTCGGCACGCAGCCTCATGGTCAGCCTACACTTTTCGTGATAGCGCATGTTAGTTTCTTTGCTCAATTCGGGCTCAGCTTCTTTCTCAGGCAGCCAAGACTGGTTATGCTGACCCCGTTTTCATCCTTGCTCGCCATGTTGCGAAGCAGACGTGTTACGTGGCGCAAAGAAAGGCGGGAGAAAATTTCTCAGCCTCCATATTCCGCTGCTGTAAATTTAGTTGCCACAGTTGAACCTTGTTATTGCGAATTATAGGCTGTAGCGAAACAAATACAAACTTTTGTTGTTCATGCTTTATCTGAATGACACTTGTTCTTTATAACGAAACTGAAAGCATAAAAGCTGAGCAATATATCGGATATAACGAAGAAATATTTGAACAGGAGGCTGAGAAGATAGTTTGAAAAACCTTCTGGCCTCCAAAATTGCAGAAGTATAAGGGCTCTTTTGTTCGTGGACAATGTGAAAAACTCCATCTTTCTCAGTGTTTTTAGTCCCCACTAGATGAAGATCACATCCTTCATAAAATAAATAGAGACGCGGCTTGTTTTGTGGGTGAAAGTGGTTGTGTTGTAATTTCATATATTCATGTTCCGGTTCATTGAGTTGAAAATATAACAAAGAAAAAGATATGGCTTACCTTGTTGATAGTGCTTTCGAAGGCTAAAAATGCATTTTATTATCAACTAATTTTGGGCGAGCCAGATTATCTATTTTACAGCCGAGTTTTACCTCTACTGTTACAACGAATATCGGATATTTCTAACTGTTCTTGTGTCCCAATAGTACTTTGTTATAATGAGGTTCGACTGTACTTCCGCGAGCAGCCGCGAAGTCAATTTTGGTGGGTGGCGGTAGCAAACATCACATTCTAGTCACAACAAAGGATCAGCCGCTTCACCAAGCAGCACAGCTTTGGAATATGGGATCATTTTTATTCTTCTGCCTTACTTGGTTTAAGCAGACGTGTCTGTCTCCACAGGAAAAGCCTGTGCAAATATCTGGAACTGCCTTCATCTTCACTCTACGTATATAAATGTGTTGCATCCACAAGCAGGTCTTGATTGATTGTAGATGTGGGCAGATAGCACTCATGAGTATCTAAGATCTTTCCCGGCTGAGCTTCTTCACACACCAACAATTATTGGGTAATTTGATCACCGTAGTATGCATTACCATCTTTTTGTCTAGCAGACTTGCTTTCGCGCACCATAGAAGGGCGGGTGGAAATTTCTAGTACGCCTGCAAGTTGCTGATGTTTGTTTAAGGGTCTTTTCCAACAGCCGCCTAGCAGTTATTTCCGACGTATGGTGGCAGCGCATGTGCCTTTCTCAGAATATTCTAGCATCTACTTCCTCCCCAGATATCCCAGATTGGGTATGTGGACCTCAGTTTTATCATTTACATACTTTTTTCTGGGCAGAGGTTCTTGTTCGATACATCAAAAGGAAGGTGACAAGTTCTCAAACTGCTGCAATCTGACGCTGTCTATTTAGGTGCGTCGTCTGCAAAGAGCCACGCCGGCATCTTTTTTATGGGAAGATATTCATGTGTGTTTCTCGCTGCCTTCAGGCCTCACATTCTTCCCAAGCTAAAATGATTGGGTATGCTGACCCGAATTTTATCAGTTCGCGCACTTTTTGTCTAAGCAGACTTACTTGTTCCAACGACAAATGGGGGGTTGAAACTTCTCTAACCGACCCAGTCCGCCACAATTTTCAGTTGTTACTTCCCTAAGCGGCCCCGCAATCATCGTAGACGGGTTCTAACAGTGCACGCGACTTTGGAGCCCATTTTCGGTATCAGCTTCTTCCCCTGCAAATGACAATTAGGTATGTAGACCCAGTGCTCATCACTTCGCCTTCCCTTTTCGATATAGACGTGTTAGCGCAACGCAAAAAAAATGGGTAGAATTTTCTCCAGCTGCTGTAGTTTACCGCTGTATTTTAGGTGTTACTTCGTGTAGTTGCCCAGTCGTATCAGATGTGTGGTTATAGGCACGGGAGTTTCTTGACGTAATTCCCCCAGCATATTTCAGAGGCCACAAAAATTGTATCATCTCTCTGTATCATTTTTTAGCCTCTTCATCTTTCAGACGTTTGCTTGCCGAGAAGAAAGACGCGTGGATCAATATCTAAATGCTGAATTTCTCATTCTATGTTAAAGTGTTCTTTCTGCGAGCAGCCTTGAAGTAATCCTAGATGTGTCGGGATAGCATTGTGAGTTGCCGGAGCTTTCGAGGCTCAGCTTCTTCCACAGATAAGAAAAAATTGGTTGAGAAACAAAGTTTTATTCTTTCGCCTCCTTTTTAAAAACGACATTTACGGCTCCGATTAGAAATAGCTTTGAAATTTTTTGAACTTTTATTGCCCACTTGATGCTTATTGTTACTTCTGCAACCAGCCCCTCAGTCATCTTAAACCCGTAGCGATCGTGGACGTAAGTTTTTCGGCACTTTCTGGCGTCACTTCCTTCCGCACATAAAAATGATTCGTAAGGTAGACCCCCGGTTCGTGTGGTCTGCTCTTTCCTCTAAGAAGACCTGTTTTTTTTTTCATGAAGAAAGGCCGTTGTGAAAATCTCCAACTGCCGTACACCAACTCCTTATATTCTGGAGCTACTTTAGCAAGCTGCCTCGTCGTCATCTTGGACAATTGGCCAGAACTCTGATTAGTTTTTTCCGCATTACGGTTATGTTTTTTTCACAGACAACAAAGACTGGGTACGTAGACACGGGTTTAAACCGATCGCATCTTGCTGAGCAGACGTGTTACGCGCCGTGAACGGAAGCGCGTGGTATTTTTTCAATGGCCGTAAATTGCACCTGTATTTAGCGTAAGTGGGGCGCTGCGAGCTGCCGAGCTGCCGAACGAGGTAGGCACAAATTGAGGTCAAACTGTCGACGAAGGGTAACATCCCGAGAAAGAAGGACGCAGGTCACGGGGCAAGTGTGCCGACCGGGCTTGAAACCCGAGAAGAAAAAGGAGGAGGCCTGAGACGCCACGCTCGAAAACGATCCCGGATTGTCGCTGACTAAGCCTGTGCGGGAGCAGGTGGCCGTGCAGGTGGGCAGCCAGGAAAAGGAAGAAAGGCGCGTGATGATCGTGGCTGGGGACTCAAACATGCGCTACTCAGAGATGAAGATTAGTGGATTGGTGGGAGAGGACTAGAGAGTGCAGTTAGGCATATTGCCAGGGCAGACGGTCAGGTTAGTGTTAGAAAAGGCAATGAATAAGATGTTCAAAATATGCAGGGGCAGAACGTAGTTATTATCACAGGAGGAACCTATGACATTGTGCAGTGAAGGGGCGGAGAAGTTCCCAAGCAACTATAAACGTGGGTGAGGGAACTTCGTTCAATGTGCCCAGATGTGCAGGTTGTCATGAGCACAGTACCAGATATCATTGGGAGAGGGGTGCATGTGGAAAGAGAAGTTGCAGCGGCAAACCGAGACCTACGAGAGCTGGCCAAAAAGCCGAGTTTCGCAGTCGTAGACATCAATAGTGATGTCCGATGGTAGGGATAGAAAAGGGCGTTCCAGCGTGACGGAGTGCATTTCAGTGGGCAGGTGGGAGAAGCCATCGGAAGATGACACACTGCGCGAACAGTGGCTTTTTTAGCGGGGTCACAGGCCTTTGCGAAGATGACGTAGACAAATGCAAGAAGCAAAGGGAGATAGCGGGGTAGGTGCAGATTGGTGCAGGCAAACGAAATGGACGACGACGGCGTGTAAAGAAGAGAGGGGGAAACTGAAGATCGCATACGTAAACAAGCAGATTGGCAGGAAAAGAGAGCAGTTGATGGAGATTAGTAAGCAGCTAGAAGAGAAAAATATCCAGGTATACGCTGTGACGGATACGCACCAACGGGACATAGAAGAAGCTCCGGTAATGGGAAAGTATGTATGGGAAGGTTGTTACATGACGGCTGGATTGAGAAAAGGCGATGGAGTAGGTATGCTTACACGGCAGGGTGCTAATTGGAAGAGAGTGGGAGAAGACTATACAGAACATTTGTGGGTGAAAGGAATAGGGAGGGTAGGAAGATGGCTTTAGGGGTGTCGTAGCTGTGGATGGGTAGGAATAGCCAAGAGAACGAAAAACTGTTGGCATGTCTGAAAAGGACATCGAGGATTTGAAATATTCCAGGGATGTACTATTGGTAGAGGTAATGAACGCCCACATTGAAGATTTAGACGGGTATACAGACTTCAAGAGACATTTATTGCTAGATATGTTTCAGTAGCAAAAGCTCATCATAGTAATTAAGGAGCAACAATTCGAGGGTCAAATGACGTGAAATGTGGTCGGAAACAGTCGAGCTTTGACTACTGCCATATTTCAGACGGAATTTATGAATGGTTGGATGGAATGATCATAGAGGAGGAAGCAGGCCACAGCAAGCGCAGTGGTAAGAAGCACATAAATCTAGGTTTTGGGAAACTGGGGGGCGAAAAAACGGGTCGACCGCCGCCGAGCACAAAGAGTAACACCAAACAAATTGCGGTTATAACCAAAAGCATAGAAGGTGACATAGAAAGAAATCCTGGAGAACAGTGGGAATATGACAGGCTCGTAAAACTGTGTAGGAAAATACAGTCAAGGCAGAGGGGCCAATTGATGGAGCGGAAAGAAAACACTAAAAACCTGGTGGAACAAACAAATCAAGGAGGCGATACAGAGGCGTAAACGGGCGTTTTGAGAACACAGGCATGCCAAGAGGGCACGGAGGCAGGAGGAAGAGGTGGACCTAAAATAGGAGCAATATAAGCAAATGAAACAGGAAGTGAAGCAGTTAGTGCAGGGAAAATTAAAGGGGGGCAGCGAGCATTGGGTAGCACAAATACGAAAGAAGGGGTAGAGATGCGCCGAAAAGGTTTTGGCATCATGTGCAGGCATTAGGAAAACGCACTAGTCCCACAGAAGGCGGTACAATAAAACGAGCAGGGACAGATGCTGAAGAAAAATGAAGCAGTGGCATACCTACACAAAATCATCACGGTGAAGTTCGGTAAGGTGGATGAAGAGGCCCCGCACCGACACAGAGATGTGATGGGTAGGTGGGAATGTCTGAAGATAGATGGGGACAAGCTGAAATGGAAAATAGAAGACGAAAAGGCCCCCAAAAATACCGCGGTAGGCACAGATTGAATACCGAAGAAGTTGATTAATGGGTTAGGACCAAAGTGCAAAGGAAGACTACTACAAGCAATAAGAACAAGGATAGAAGAAAAGGCAATACCGGCCGCACGGCAAATGAGCAGGATGAACTTAGTGTACAAGGGCAAAGGAGTGTGGAGAAACCCGAGCTTGTATAGGCCAGTAATCGTCACGTAAGTGCTGTACAGGTCAGAAATGCAGGCAGTGCCGTTGGTACTAGAGCAGGGGGTGAACAAAATAGGATATTAGGGGAACTTAAAAATGGGTTTCGAAAGGACCGAAGACTAGACGACAACCTGTTTGTGGTAAGCCAATGCACAGAGGGGGCGAAGGTCCAAAATATGCCTTTTTGGGAAGCCTTTCTGGACATCAAAGCAGCGTATGATAATTTAGATAGGGAGCGGCTATGGTGTATCCTGGAGGACGAGGAAATTGGGGAAGAATTTATTAGCTTACTCAGGGAGCTATGCCAGGAGAACCAAGTGCAAAAAGTGTCGTAGGGGATAATATACAACAGGTCTAGATACCCCTACAAATGTTTGAAACAAGGATGTCCTCTCTCTCCACTGCTCTTTGTCATCTACATGGCGGGGTTAGAAAGGAAGCTAGAAGTCAGTACGCTGGGGTTCGACTTATCATACATAAAAAAACGCGCGGGTGGTGGAACAACGGGTTCCAGGACTAATGTGCGCAGACGACATATTGTTGATGGCGGACAACCGGTATGCAGGGCTTGATGGACAAATCCAGGGAAGAAGCGACGCGCCTAGGGCTATCCTTTAGCAGAGAAAAATGGGAGATCATGGCCCTTAACGACGGCGCGGTGTATAAAACAGTATCAGTGCAGCAAGTAAAAATACAATTTGTGAAAGAGTATAAATATTTACGAGTATTCCGGAAGACAGCGAACATTACTGACAGGTGCATGAGGCCCAACTTTACTTGAAATGAGGATGGATTGCTACCATTAAGAAGCATAGAGCCCTCTGGGGATGCAGCAAATACGAGGTGGTATGGGAGTCAGGAAAGGAGTCATTGTACCAGGAGTAGCCTTCGCAAATGCGGTTCTAGGTATGGAGCCAGAGATTCAAGCAGGCCTGGAGGGAAATCAGAAGGCGGTTGGCAGATTGGCCCTAGAGGCCCACAGCAAAACTACATATGAAGCAGTACAAGGGATATGGGCTGGTCGTCTTAGAGGCGAGAGAGGCGCAGGGCAAGATGAAGTTTGAGGAGCCACCTCGTGACATGGAGGACAAAAAATGGGCCGTGAGGGTGTTTAGGTAATCTATATGGAGAGAATTAACGCGCGCTGGAGAAGGAAGACCAGACAGCTGACCAAGCGGTGCGGAAATTCGGTTGGAAAAAGTGGGGTTTACACAATAGTTAAAAAGCAGGTCAAGGCAGCAGAAGCGACGAAGTGGGCGCAGAGAATGGAAGGGGAAAAAACCCTGGAGACTCATAGGACAGAGAAACAGGAAATTAAGACGGAGGGATTCCATGGCAATACAAGAGGCAGTATTTTCCTCTTCGAGGCATGGGCAGCGTGCCTGAGAACCCTGGCATACACGCGTAGCTACAGGCAGCAGGATGAAACATATACATGCTGCCGCAGTGATCAGGAAACTATAGACTATATTGTCAGGAGCTGCACAGAGATACGACCACCAAGGGGTGAGGAGAAAACGACGCTGGTGGAGGTTTTGGGATTTGGGGCGAGGGGGAACCTCAACTCTAAGGTGGTATAGGCGACGAAGAGGCGACTGGAATGTAGAAGGAGGAAAATTAGCGAAGGGATACATGCGCAGGCGGAATATTCATACGAAAGAACATTTAAAACAACGAGGGGAGAAAAAACGGGGGTGGGGCGATGATTTTAGATTTTAAAGCAGGGAAGAAGGGGAGATATGACGGAGGATGCAAAACTATTATTGTAGCTATGAGTCGTGCAAGTAAGCATAAAGCCAAGCAAGTCGGTGGCTGACAACCGACGCCCCGATTTAAAGGGAGAGCCACTAATCCTCGTCTGCATCATCACCACTATGACGTAAATACCAGGCTCTACAGATTTTCGAATATCGGGACTGTATTGCCAAGATTCCTTCTGCATAAATTATTGTTTACTCAAGTGATCTCCGAAGTCACCAGCAATCTGTGTATACCAATATTTGATGTGGGATATACTTTCTTGTGGGCTTTCGAACGCCTTTTCAATACATGGTGGGTCGATGGAACGGTGTACCTAACCGCCCGGCCTAGCTGGCGGAGCGCCCGCTGCCACGGCGGTTTCTGTCAGACGGACGGCTGCCTCGTTGATCTATGTGAGCGCCACGTCTACCATGATGCAAGTGGAGTTGGAGTGGGACCATATTACCCCGGCCAAAGTACCAAAGCTACGAGCTGGAGCATCTTTGCGGCTGGAAAGGCACCCTTTCAAGCACCCGGTCTACTGCTGCCACACGGTGGCCGACTACAACCGAGACCCAACGGAGCCACCCGCAGGGGAAGAGCTTGCGAGAAGGCAATTAAAAACGCTCCCATTCCTGGGCTACAAGCGGGTTGATTTGAAGATCATTTCACGTCGGCGCATCTATATAAGCAAGAACATCGACGCCGGCATAGCCGACGCCGTGAATGAGGCCGCAGGGATTCCAAAGGACGCGAGAATAAGCAACGTCATCTGCTCCAACTTTCAATAAACGTTACCTTCGCAGGTACCGCTTTGGGAAGAAAATACAGGCTGGTACCCAGGTATAAACCGATCATCGTAGTTGGCAGAGTCCACATGAAGTCAGGGATTACGAAACGGTACGGCTCGGGATGAGGAAGGGCGTAATTCGAGACATCCCCCTGCATCACATATCGAAAGACATATTGAAGTAAACGTGACCAAGTTCACCACTAACCGCGGCAATACAAAACTGGATTGGCAAAACTGTATTCGTGGTGATCGCGATTAAGAGCCTAAAGCTCCTCAACTACGAGATACGTAAACAGACTAGCAAAGTGCACACTACACAGGAAGCTAATCGACGTGTGTCAACAGTGCGTAAATGATCTGCCACTGCTTGGACGCGTGCCTCAAAACCGATGCTCCTGTCTGCAGATGATGCGGTACGCTGAATCCATCTGAGATTCAAACATGTAAACCAAAATGCAACCTATGCGGCCGAAGACATCCGACCTGTGAGAAGGTTTGCTACGCAGGGCACAAAATCTGTTCGGTGGTGCGCCGGCGGCAATGGGAAAGGAAGCACTTAAATGAAGTCGGGAGAAATCCCGAGAGATCATCCAGCCGCGAAAAGACACCGGGGTGGCGGCACCGCTCTCTCTTAAAATAAGATAAATTAGATTCTGCTGCACACCAGGTCCTGCAAAAAGAGAATTTACACCGGAAATACCGCAGGTGGTGGCGGCAAAGGCACTTGCAGGCGCTCATGCTCGAAAACAAGGAGAGACGTAAGCATCAACGGATGACGCCAGCCCAGGGATGAAGGTGTAACCTTGGCCGACAAGGCCAAGTCGGGTGAAACGAGGGACAGCCAAGGCCCTACTACTACGGGAAAGAAAAAAACCAAGGCCTTTAATGACACAATAAAAAATGTATACTAAGGCAACAGAACGCCCTCATGATGGCCAACAGCAAAAACGTAGCGCAGCAAACGTTATTACTATGGCTCCAATTGAAAAGCTCAAGGAAGACATACAACGACTAAGAAGAGAAAGGTCAGCACCGACAAGTGCGCTTTCGTCACCGATTGAGTACCCCACGCCGGCGGTAGAATACAAAGATATTGCTGGTGATGCCCAGCATGACAACACACCGGCGCACACGACGAGGGCGGTACGCCAATTTTTCTTTATGCCCAAAGCCGCAAAGCTATCGAGGACCTTTGAGCTGCAAAACAAGAAGTGAAGCTAGAAGTAGTTCAAGGCATTGAAGCGGAGATACAAGGTGTTAAGGCAGAAGTGCTTAATATCATGGCGGAAATGCAAGGCATCACGAAAACCATCCAAACAATTTAAGAATTTTTACGACGCAACCCTTCTTTGTGCAGTATTCCCATGTGGAAGAAGTGTAGAGCAACCCTCGCAATCGACATGGTCAATGACGAAATGAAACAAACAATTTCGCAGTGAACTGCCGAAACTTTAAGGACAAACAATGGTCCCGCAACAATACTTTTATGAATGGCAACGCGAGAAATTGGCTGCGCAATGGGAAAAGCAGGAGCTGAAGGAACGATGACAAGAAAGAGGAGCTGCACAGGAGGGATTACGAGCAC